>NC_140580.1:1091113922-1092557672 GCF_964204655.1 Triturus cristatus
GGATAGGGCCAGACTTACTAAGGGTTTGATTTTGGGCAAGATTATGCAAAGTGACCCAAAACAGTACAACATCCTGCAAAGGTATTTAATTTCCAGTTCAAAAGGTCATTTGAGCTGAAAAGGTGCCTTTTTCTCAAAGGCAAACAGTGAACAGTGAAAGTGATGTTTTGTGTCAAGGAGTCATTACTTTGGTGTAAATTTGGTGGATTAACACGTGCACCCATGGTTTTTAACACAAAGCTTGATCTTCTTAGAAACCCAGATTGGGTTTTGCATGAAAAAATAACACCCCCTTGAAGCAGGAGCAAACATGGAGAAATGTTTTTATTTCTCAAAACAGTCCGTAAATTGCATTTGTGATGCACTGTATAGCACACATACAATGTGTCTAGGCATAGTGGAAGGAGATGCTTACAGTACAAACCCATTACCAGAATGCAAACAAGAACACTTGCCCCATGGTGCAAAGGTGTGCCTAGCCCTATGCAGCCTGGTTGTGTGTCATCGCAAAGCCAGTGAGTAGCAGCTGGCCACTTTTAATAAAAATCGCTCTTGGCTGCTTCCTCCCCCATGCACAAGCAGCACAGCAACTTTGGCTACTGCAGTGTGTGGGCTACAATACAATAAATCTGCCCCTAGGTGTACATGCCTGCCCTGCCCACCATTAACCCTCGCTCTCTCAGACAGCTGCCGGCAATTAAACCAATCTTTCTGTGTCATTTCTCCCCCCTTACTTCACCTCAACTCTTCTGTTATTACCCTCTCTATTTAACCTCTGTTTCTAAGTCGACATCTCTATGCACCCTCCTCCTCTCCATCTCAGCTCTCTCTCTCTACCTCACCTCTCTCTCTCATTATACCTACTATACCTCCCTCCACTTCATCTTCCTCTACCTATCTCTCATGATCTTCCCTGCTCTATACCACTCTCTGTGCCCTCATCCACATCAATGATTCCAAATGCCCTCTCTCTACCTCAACTTTCACTACCTCACCCTCTCTCTTTGTACTGCAACCTTTTTATCTTTCTGACTTCCCTGTGTCTGTCCTCCATATGCCTCACTTCTCACACAGCTCATCTCTGTCATTCCCTCACCTCTCCCCACGTCTTCGCTACCTTGCCTCTCTTCACTTTCCTTCACCTCTCTAAATAACTTCCGCTTTTCTGGTTTCTACTATTTTTCTACCTCTACTACTGTCTGTCTGTCTCTCGTACACAAACACATACCTATCTCTGGACCTCTCTTCACAGATCAGCTCATCCCTCCACCTCAGCTATCTCTCTCTCTGCCTCTTTCTTTATGGATCTCTCTACCTCATCATATCTTCCTCTCCCAATTCTGAAAAACTCCAACACTCTTTCTCTATTTCATGTACATCTCTCAACTTCCTCTTTTTGTTCTGCACCTTATTTCTCTTTCTATCCTTCACTCCTGGCTCTGTTTTTCTCTCTTCACACTACTCCCTTTGGCTGATCTGTTCTTCTATACATCTTTTCATTTGTCTTTCTCTCTCTACCTTCCATCTATTTGTTTTTCCTCAAGTCTCTGTGTCTACCTCTAGTTCTTGATCTATTTACCTCTGCCTAGTGCACCTCGTTTCCTACATTATCTCTCTTGGTACATCTCCCCTTAGGATACTGTACTCCTCTGTCACACTCTACAATTCCTTCTTTCTCTAACTACATCTTACTCTTTAAACGTATTTTTTATCATTATGTCTTAATACTTCACTGTTCTCTATTTACTTTACTTCTCCCCCTTCCTTACATAACTTTCTACATCATCTCTATCTCTACCCCCTTCTCCCTCTACTTCACATCTCTAGCTACATTGTTCTCTGTATAAGTCTGATGGGGGCATATCATCAAGGCCATGCGATAATTATCGCTTGGCACTCTTAGCACGAGGATAATTATTGCCAGCCAACTCTGAATTTTATCGCGGAAATAGCGTGCTATCAGCAACGCTTATCTCCAAAGCGATAAAACTCAGAGCGCAAGCTGCCAATTGTGCGATTATCGCTGGAAATACAGCGATAATCGCACAAGGTTTGGCGAAAGCTTGCTGATAGGGCAAGGCATACTTAGCCATGATATCCACCTTACATAGGATATCATGGCTAAGTCAGTCTTGAAGCAGGCGTAAGGAAAGTAGCGATAACAGAGGTTATCGCTACTTTGCTTGTCGCTCTGCAGGTTAGCATGCCCATTGATAATTGGAGAAATGTCGCTTAGCGACATTTCTTCAGCTATGTCAGGGCAGGAACGCCCACTTTGCATCTCATTAGAGATGCAAAGATGGGCGTTGGGGGAAAGGGCGATAAAGCAAGGATTCACGCAATAGCGTGACCTTGCTGATTAGGCGATAAAATGATCGCCGCTTTCCGTCCGAAAACGGACGCTAAAGCGGCGATCATTTTATCTCCGGGGCTTGATGATATGCCCCTTAGTCTCTTCCACAGGTAACTCTCTAGCCAGAGAAGAGGAGAAATCAGGAGAAGATTGTTCGATTTCAAACAATGAAATGGCGAAAATCATCTGCACATCACTTTGAATTTCACTGCTGCAGCAGGCTCACCAGTAGCGACAGGGTATACTTATGAGTACAAATATTTGATAACTAAAGCTACAATATTAAGCACAGTGTGCACGTCTTATTTTAATACTATTCACTAGCCCACTAAAAAACGAATAAGTTACCCATAGCATGTTCTTGCTACAATGGGAGTAAAAAGCTGGCTAGTCACTGAATTCCGCATAAAATGTTGTTGCTGCAAGTAAAAAAAAATGTAGATACAAAACTCAGAAATAAATGTATTTATCAATTCTTGTTGAAGCTTTCTTTTGGTACTATTTGTCTGACTGACACCGAGCAGCTTTAGCTTTTGGCTGTTTTTGCATGCAACCATTTCTGAAGTTTTAATATAATATTCTATATTGTTTGGTATCACGAACGTTTGAATGAGTGAAAAGTGGCGCTTAATTCAAAGTTTTGCCAAAAAGGTGTCCCAAAGTACATCTTGCCCGGGACCCCACAAATCCTTAAGATGTCACTGCCTACAAAATGGTTATACTATATAGAGTATTGGCGGAGATGTGTCAGAAAAGGAGTTTGGTTTCCTGGCTTAATGGAAGAGGATAAGAAAATGTGTTCCTCATCCATTCCTGAACCAACCAAGTAAGGGTTACAAGAACTGTAGTGATCCTAAAATGTTCTATTTAAAGACAACTCTGCATTAGTAATGAGATATTACTGGGCCCATCATATCAGTATGTGTTGTGGTGGTGTGTTTGCACCTAATCTGTGTGCAGGAATTGAAGGTAATGTAATCTAAGGGGAAATTGAAAAAAAACAAGGCAGAATGCCTTTTGCATCTATGCACCCATAATCCGGAATACATCCCCTCATTAATCAGGACCACTAAAACTCTCCTCCAATTTAGGAAAGAGTTGAAAACATTCCTCTTTAAAGGACACTACATCACAATCCATAGGTAGTACACAAACCAGCTACCACTCTTATCACTTACTGACTTTATGCTGGTGTTCGACCCTGTCCAGCCCTCCGTTGCCATACGGCTAGGTTCACACTGTAGAAATAACACATATATCCATAGATACAAGAGCCCTCCAATATGGAGGGGGGAAGGTACCTGTGCTTTATAGAGGTTAAAATGACCCAGCAGTGCCAACAGGAGAAGCAACTGCTGGATCTCTCCAACACAGTAATGATTCACTGTGGTGACCTGTATTCCTCAGAATGGGGGGGGTTTCATACTGCCTATACAACAATGATTCTGTCGAATTTGGTCAAATAACCTTTCATACCTTAAGGAGGGCTAAAAAGTCCTCACATTATAATCGATCAACAAAAAACAATGGACACATTTTCAGGTTTCTCAAAGATGAAACATATATTGTTTCTGACATAAGTTTTCATGAAAAATAAACATATAGGTGCTCCTCAAAAAGAATACGCGTGAAGTACTGCCTGCGATGTAATGACTCCTGATGTACTGCCAGTGACGTAATGAGTTGTGATTTAGAGCCTGAGATATAACATTTCCAGATGTACTGTCTGTGATTTAAAGGTGCAAAAACAACAATTGATGGACAGAATGCAGAACAATGTCATACATTCACCCCAGTACAGAGATCTGGGCCTAAATCCATCGTTTTTTTGCTCACCATGCCATTCCAGTTTGAACCCAGCCATATGCAAATCAGTCTTGATCCTGTGCCACATGGGAACAGTCCAGCCCGAACTGCCAAGCCAGGTCCTCCCTGGACTGGAAACAAGAATCCTAGGACCGGTTTCGGGCTTTCAGCCCTCGTCAGCCAGGATAGCTTGATTCCAGTGGCATGGAGAGCACGGGACTCACGTCTGAGCATACCCTTCCCACTCGGGGTGACAAATGCAAAAACAACAATTGATGGACAGAATGCAGAACAATGTCATACATTCACCCCAGTACAGAGATCTGGGCCTAAATCCATCGTTTTTTTGCTCACCATGCCATTCCAGTTTGAACCCAGCCATATGCAAATCAGTCTTGATCCTGTGCCACATGGGAACAGTCCAGCCCGAACTGCCAAGCCAGGTCCTCCCTGGACTGGAAACAAGAATCCTAGGACCGGTTTCGGGCTTTCAGCCCTCGTCAGCCAGGATAGCTTGATTCCAGTGGCATGGAGAGCACGGGACTCACGTCTGAGCATACCCTTCCCACTCGGGGTGACAAATGCAAAAACAACAATTGATGGACAGAATGCAGAACAATGTCATACATTCACCCCAGTACAGAGATCTGGGCCTAAATCCATCGTTTTTTTGCTCACCATGCCATTCCAGTTTGAACCCAGCCATATGCAAATCAGTCTTGATCCTGTGCCACATGGAAACAGTCCAGCCCGAACTGCCAAGCCAGGTCCTCCCTGGACTGGAAACAAGAATCCTAGGACCGGTTTCGGGCTTTCAGCCCTCGTCAGCCAGGATAGCTTGATTCCAGTGGCATGGAGAGCACGGGACTCACGTCTGAGCATACCCTTCCCACTCGGGGTGACAAATGCAAAAACAACAATTGATGGACAGAATGCAGAACAATGTCATACATTCACCCCAGTACAGAGATCTGGGCCTAAATCCATCGTTTTTTTGCTCACCATGCCATTCCAGTTTGAACCCAGCCATATGCAAATCAGTCTGATGACGGCTGATAGCCAGAAACCGGTCCTAGGATGCTTGATTCCGGTCCAGGGAAGACATGGCTTGGCAGTTCGGGCTGGACTGTTCCCATGAGGCACAGGGTCAAGACTGATTTGCATATGGCCATGTCTAAACTGGGGTGGTGTAGTGGGCAAAAGAACGATGGATTTAACCCAGATCTCTTGACTGGGGGAGAATGTCTGCATTGTCAGCATTCCGTCCATCAATTGTTTGTTGTAACGCTGTGATTTAAAGGTAGCAGACCCTGTGGACCTATTTTACTTGGTAACTGGAGATGAAGAAGTAGAAAATGCCGCCAAGGTGTGAGTCACCTGATGCTCATTGCACTTATGGTTAACCTAAAGGATGGGCCAAGTTCCATGAGTGGTACAAAACAGGCTTTGAAAGAGAGGCAGGCATGCCAGACAAATCTGAGGCTGAAACAGAGGTCAGTTAGTTATTATGCTTTGCTCCAAGATGCTTCACAGAAATGTAAACTCAAAGGTAGTGGCCTGATTTGCCTGAGACTGGGCCAATCAGATTACTCCTTATCCTCTTATCTCTCTTTCTTCCTACACATAAAGGGGCTTGTTTACAAGCCCATTGCGCCGCTGGGACAAGTGATGCACCAGCGGCAGACCGGCGGCGCAATGGGCATGCCCTTATTTACAATGCCACGTAAAGTCACTATGCATGACTTTTCATGGCCTTGTAAATATTGGCCCCTTCCACACATTACTCTGCGTGAAAGAGGCATTCCATGAGTGTTGCTCTGGGTTTTCCCATTCAACATCCATGGAACTTAATGCCTTCCCAGATTTATAACATTTTGTAAAACTGGGATTGCGTCAGCATCCTACACTTCGCCAGGAGAGGGGTAGGAATGGCGCAATTTGGAGAAACACCTTATTTCTCCTCATTTTTTCCTCTTTCTATGCATGCTGCAATCATCCCCACAGCGCAGGCACCCTTGCAAAATGACGCAAGGGAGCCTGCGCTGGCGCATGGCAGTCAGTTGTGCGCCAGCACAGGGGAATGCACACGCATTGTTGCTAATACAATGCATCCCTGTGTTTTGAAAATGTCGTGACGCTAGCAGCTTGCGACCTGTGATAGCCACTAACCTCGGTAGAACACCAGCAGGAACGATGACTGAAGAATAAACCCTTGGATTCCCCAGGGCGCAGCACCTCACAGGGAAATGGGAATACTCTCCGCTATGGGAACTGCCCTCTGGGAAAGGAACGGAAGAAGGGGAAATAATATGTGACACCACAGCGTTTCTCCGGTCTTCCGGGTAACTTAAGTATCCAGCCAGGTCAACGAAGGAAACTGCACAGGGGAAGAGAGAGAGAAGAACAATTGAGAAGGTAGGCAGACCCACCCCCGTTCCTCCCTTTCGCGGGACCTCGGTTTCCTGACGTTGTCTGTACCTGTGAGAAAGTATGGGTGCCCTTGGACTGGAGCCGGAAAGGAAGCACGGGGATGACTGGACCGGTTTCTCCCAACAGCAAGCAGGGTGACGTCGGAGGAAATGTGCTCCGGGGAATAGTAAGTGAAATCAAAGGCAGAACAGGCAACTCGAGGTAGGCAAAAACACCCAAAAATCAGCAAGGAGGAAAGCGCAGGCGCTAGAAGTATCACACGTGACTTTGGCCCGTGAGCTTCAATGAAAACCAAAACAAAAACAACAAGAAACAAAACCAAAATCAGCAAGGCCTTGGGGATTCAGGGCCTGTTCGTTACCTGACCGTAGCGTCCGTCGTGCAGAAAGGAATGTCGGATTCCATACGGTTACGTCACCGCAGAATCAAAGGCACAGGGGCGACGAAGGAGGGAAAGCGTCTGCAACCGCTACCCTTGTCCTGAGGTCTGTGGCAGGAGTGAGACTCGGTCGTCCTGCGGGGACAACACCTTCCGCCGACCGAGTCTCGTGGAATGGGGGCAAATATCCCGAAGGCTTGGCACCAGGAAAACAAACACCGAAGCCTGAGGAAGCGCCGCTCCTGGCGACGCGCTGGTTGCGGCTTTACAGCGAGCAGCTCAAGGATCCGGAACTTCTGGATTGACAAGCCCCCTCCTGTGGGAGCGACGCTTCTTTGTAGTTCCGGCTGGGCGGGGGCAATTTCCTGTTTCCGGGATGACGGGGTTCGGGGCTTCTGGGGATTGTAGTGTAATACCTCTTTTGGCCGATGATCGCGACAGAACCCCCCCTTACAGACCGCCGTCCCGGCGGACGTCCGGGTTTACCGGGGTGTGTCCTGTGGAACCGCCTTAAGAGCTGCGGGCAATTGAGGTTACCGGCGGGTTCCCACGATCTTTCCTCAACCCCATAGCCCTTCCAGTCGATGAGATATTGCACTCTTCCTCTTAGGAGACGAGAATCGAGTATGGCCCGGACTTCGTATTCTTCCTGTCCATCTATGTCCAGTGCAGTCGGCGTGACCGGTAACCTCATTGTTCCAGGGCATGGTCTCAGCAAGGACACATGAAACACAGGGTGGATTCGCCATGTGGGGGGTAAGGTGAGCCGTACCGCTACAGGGTTTATGATTGCCTCTATCCCATAGGGCCCAACGTATTTTGGTGCTAGTTTACCTGCCCCTTTTAGGGGGAGGTTCTTTGTGGACAGCCATACTTTGTCACCAATCTGATATGCGGGTTCGAGTGTTCTTTTGGTGTCTGCTACCCGTTTCTGTGTGGTCTGGGCCTGGGCTAAATGCTGTTTGGCGTCTATGAGCACCGCTCTTAGGTGAGCGTGATGTTCCTGTATAGACGGGTGTCGTGATTTCACAGGCCAGTCGAATGGTAGCATGTTTGGGTGGAACCCGTTTAAGCAAAAGAAGGGGGAGCACCCTAGCGTGGAGTGTTCTGCGTTGTTGTACGCAAATTCGGCTGTCCAGATCAAGGAATACCAGTCCTCACTGTTTTGGAGAGAGAAACATCGCAAGTACTGCTCTAGTGTTTGATTGAGCCGCTCGGTTTTCCCATCTGTTTGGGGATGGTAACTTGTGGATAACCGGGCGTCTAGGTCCATCGTGGTGCACAATGCCCTCCAAAACCGGGATGTGAACTGGGAACCCCGGTCGGTTATGAGGATCCGAGGGATCCCATGGGCTCTCACGATATGCTGTAGAAAGAGCAAGGCTAATTCTGCGGAAGAGGGCAGTTTTTTAAGGGGGATGAAATGTCCCATCTTAGTTAGATGATCCACCACCACGAGGACGGTCGTGTATCCTTCACTGGGGGGCATTTCTACCACAAAGTCCATAGAGACCGTGTGCCAGAGAACTGGTGGGATTGGTATGGGCCGTAAGAGCCCTACAGGTTTGGTATGTATGGTTTTTCCCTGTGCACACACTGCACATTGTTTCACGTACTCTCTTGTGTCTTTGTGCAGCGTAGGCCACCAAAAGGACCTCTCGATGTTAGCAATGGTCTTGTTTTCCCCTAAATGGCCCCCCAACTTGGAGTCGTGAGCCCAGTTTAACACTTGTTGTTGTAGAGCTGCATTAGGTATGTACAACGCTTGTTGGTGGTACAACAATTCCCCGTTGGAGGTTCTGTGTTCTGGGACTTCGTGTAACCAGGTCTGGCTGTCGATGTAGGTTACTGCATTTTTCACTTCGTCAATGAAATCCTGGGACATCAGTAAGGCGAGGCATTTATTCCGAAATGCTGCGGCCGGGATGATGGGTGGAGGTTCGGGGATTTCTTCCGGAGTCTCACTCGGTTCATCTTCTTGCCGGGACAGGGCGTCGGCTTTTCCATTCTGGGGTCCGGGTTTGTATTTGATTAGGAAATCATAATCCGAAAAGAACAGGGACCATCGCAGCTGACGGGGAGTTAGAGCTCGAGCGGTTTTTAAAAAGAGGAGGTTGCGGTGATCGGTGTAGATCTCCACCGTATGTCTTGCTCCTAGTAAGTAATGTCTCCACTCCTCACAGGCCCGTTTGATGGCCAGTAGTTCTTTATCAGACACCGTATAATTGATCTCACTCGGAGCAAGTTTTTTGGAGAAGTATGCGACAGGATGGAGCTGTCCCGTCTCGGGGTGTCTTTGGGATAGTATGCCCCCCAAGGCATATTGTGATGCGTCTGTTTCTACCACAAACGGCAAGGAAGTATCGGGATGCCTGAGGATAGGGGCCTGAGTGAATCTTTGTTTCAATGTCTCGAACGCTTGGTTGGCTTCTGCGTCCCACTGGAACCGGACGTTCTTCCTTAGGAGCCTTGAGATGGGATGTATGACCTTAGAGAAGTCCTTGATAAAACGCCTGTAGTAATTGGCGAATCCCAGAAAGCTTTGCACTGCCTTTACAGTACGGGGCGGATTCCATCCAGTTATGGCCTCGACCTTCCCCGCGTCCATTTGAAAACCTTGAGCATTCACGACATACCCCAAGAAGGTGACCTCTTCCACATGGAACAAGCATTTTTCTAGTTTGGCGTACAAAGAGTGGGCACGGAGTCGGTCTAGCACCTTCTTGACGTGGATAATGTGTTCTGGTAGGTTGTCCGAGTATACCAAGATATCGTCGATATACACAATGCAGTGAGTGTCCAAGAGGCCGCGTAAAACGTCATCCATAAAATACTGGAACGCTGCAGGGGCATTGCACAATCCGAAAGGCATCACTTGGTACTCGTAAAGGCCGTATTTGGTTCGAAATGCGGTTTTCCACTCGTCTCCAGCCTTCACTCGCACCAAGTGATATGCCCCCCGCAGATCCAGTTTGGTGAAGATCCGAGCCCCTCGTAGTTGGTCCAACAGGACTGGAATCAGAGGCAGCGGGTATCGATTTTTTATCGTTACCTTGTTAAGTGCCCGGTAATCGATGCAGGTCCTGAGCTCGTCACAGTCCTTCTTCGAAATGAAAAAGAGGGGAGACGAAGCCGGGGATGTTGAGTGACGTATGAATCCAGATGCGAGATGTTCCTTCAGGTACTCCTGGAGATACTGCGTTTCTGGTTCAGTAAGCGCGTACACTCTACTGCAGGGGATGTTTGCTCCAGGAACGAGGTCGATGCGGCAATCGTAGGATCGATGGGGCGGTAACTGTGTTGCTTTTCGTTTGTCAAATACCTCTCCGTATTCCTGGTAGTCATCGGGCAAGACGGTTGGACATTGGTACCTGCCAGGGCTGCAACTTATCGCCAGCAACTCTGCTTGCGTGGTGGTCTGTAGATCAGGCATCACCTGTTTTTGGGTACAATGGTTTTGGCAAAACGTGGATGTAAGAGAGATGGATCGTTCTGCCCATCGGATGACTGGGTCATGTAGCGTCAGCCACGGCATTCCCAGGATGAGGCGAAAATGCGGAGCATCTATCAGGTCGAATCGTATGGTTTTGAAATGCCCCCCTATCTGTAGGGTAATGGGCAGGGTATGCAGTGTGACTGGTCCTGAGGTCAAGGCCTTTCCGTCGACTGCTGTCACTGCTACTGGGGTCCTTTTTCGTTCGCAGGTCACTCCGACCTGTTTTGCGTATTGCTGGTCGATGTAGTTTCCTGTAGCCCCCGAATCCAGCATCGCTGAGGTACTGAGAGGGGTGGCATCTAAGATCCACAACTCGACATTTACTGTGATATGGGCTACTGCCGGTTGGATGGTGTTGGCCAGTTGCGCAGGGACCATAGATGAAGCAAAACCCAAGGCGTTGGTCCCATCGCTCCTTGGGTTCTTTAGTTTTCCGACTCCTGAAATATCGTAGCCTGTGTTTTTTGGATGGAGCCTCTGTCGGGACCTCCCTCTCGTGCTCGGCATTCTCTAATGAAATGTCCGCTTTTCCCGCAGTACAAGCAGAGTTTTTGTTGTCGTCTTTTTTCTCTCTCTTCCGCTGACAGGGGCCCTCTTATTCCTCCGATCTGCATGGGTTCCGGCCTGTCGGAGGGTTTTTGTGCTTCTCCCTGGGTGGGTCGTGATCGCACAGTGAAGGGGCGTATGTCACCTCGGCTCCTGTCCCCTTTCCGCTCTTGCACTCGATGGTCCAATTGCACTGTGAGTTCGATTAATTCCTCACATGACTGGGGAAGCTGTACCACTTGGGCTAGTACGTCTTTGAGTTCATTTCGGAGCCCTTGGTAAAACAGCGTTGTTCTCTTCTCGGGGGGCCAGCTGGTTTCTACCACCAAACGATTGAACGCGGTGATGTATGTTAACAGGTCCTGTGTTCCTTGCCGAAGGGTGAGGAGTTCTTTGTCCAATGATAACATGTGCGTCTTTCTGTCGAAGAGTTTCCTCATCTCGAGACAAAAGGCCGTAAAATCGTGTAGGACGGGATCATTCCTTTCCATTAAGGGGATGGTCCAGTTGGCCGCATTCCCTCCCATATAGGACATCATGAATGAAGTCTTCGCCGCATCATCCTGAAAGATGGCGGGTTTGCAGAGGAAATGGAGACGACTTTGGTTCAAGAAGGACTCAAACTTCTTTGGTTCCCCATAGAACCGTTCGGGGGGGGCCAATGGTATCCCTGGGTTATGTATCACCTGCACTGTGGGGGGAGTCCCTACGGTTGGAGGATTGAGAGTGGGTGTGGAAAAGAAACCCGGGGCCGGGCTACCAGCCCCTAGAGAGGTGGTCGGTGGGGGCAAAGTCCAGTCCTTGATGTACTGACTTTTCCCTAGTACAGGGTTTTTTCCACTCCGGGAGATGCCTGCGACTTCTCTGCGTAAGGTCCCAATCTCGGCTCTCAGCCCTTGGGATTCTTGTCTGGAGGTGTGAACCTCCTGTTGTAAGGCAGCCAGGCTCTCCACTAAGGAGGCTAACACTGTGTTGGTATCCATCGTCCGGGCTGATGGTGTACGTGGGCTTGTCAATCTGTCGTGACGCTAGCAGCTTGCGACCTGTGATAGCCACTAACCTCGGTAGAACACCAGCAGGAACGATGACTGAAGAATAAACCCTTGGATTCCCCAGGGCGCAGCACCTCACAGGGAAATGGGAATACTCTCCGCTATGGGAACTGCCCTCTGGGGAAGGAACGGAAGAAGGGGAAATAATATGTGACACCACAGCGTTTCTCCGGTCTTCCGGGTAACTTAAGTATCCAGCCAGGTCAACGAAGGAAACTGCACAGGGGAAGAGAGAGAGAAGAACAATTGAGAAGGTAGGCAGACCCACCCCCGTTCCTCCCTTTCGCGGGACCTCGGTTTCCTGACGTTGTCTGTACCTGTGAGAAAGTATGGGTGCCCTTGGACTGGAGCCGGAAAGGAAGCACGGGGATGACTGGACCGGTTTCTCCCAACAGCAAGCAGGGTGACGTCGGAGGAAATGTGCTCCGGGGAATAGTAAGTGAAATCAAAGGCAGAACAGGCAACTCGAGGTAGGCAAAAACACCCAAAAATCAGCAAGGAGGAAAGCGCAGGCGCTAGAAGTATCACACGTGACTTTGGCCCGTGAGCTTCAATGAAAACCAAAACAAAAACAACAAGAAACAAAACCAAAATCAGCAAGGCCTTGGGGATTCAGGGCCTGTTCGTTACCTGACCGTAGCGTCCGTCGTGCAGAAAGGAATGTCGGATTCCATACGGTTACGTCACCGCAGAATCAAAGGCACAGGGGCGACGAAGGAGGGAAAGCGTCTGCAACCGCTACCCTTGTCCTGAGGTCTGTGGCAGGAGTGAGACTCGGTCGTCCTGCGGGGACAACACCTTCCGCCGACCGAGTCTCGTGGAATGGGGGCAAATATCCCGAAGGCTTGGCACCAGGAAAACAAACACCGAAGCCTGAGGAAGCGCCGCTCCTGGCGACGCGCTGGTTGCGGCTTTACAGCGAGCAGCTCAAGGATCCGGAACTTCTGGATTGACAAGCCCCCTCCTGTGGGAGCGACGCTTCTTTGTAGTTCCGGCTGGGCGGGGGCAATTTCCTGTTTCCGGGATGACGGGGTTCGGGGCTTCTGGGGATTGTAGTGTAATACCTCTTTTGGCCGATGATCGCGACAGAAAATGACGCAGCACGGTGCATCTAAATGGTATAGTGTGTACAGGGGTGGTCCCAGATTCATGGAGGGAAACAAATATAGTGGTCTTTCACAAGAAGGGCAAACCTAGGGAGAAACCGGGTTCTTATCGCCCTATATCATTGATTAATGTGGACACTAAACTCTATTCAAAAATTTTGGCTAAAAGGCTGGGCAGGGTCATTGGCTGCCTGGTCTCCCCGTGGCAACATGGGTTTGTACCAGGACGTGGCACCACGGACCATATTAGGAGGGCAATAACACTGTTTGATGCCCAGTCCACTGTGGGAGACGAGATGGCCATGATCCTGCTCGACGCAGAGAAGGCCTTCGATCGAGTGGTCTGGAATTTTCTTTGGGGGATTTTAGTAGGAAGAGGATTCGGAGAGAAATTTATAAGAGCACTCACCGCAATGTATGATAATCCAGTTGCTCGAGTTGTGGTTATGGGTCAGATCTCTGATATTATAACAATAAATCGCGGTACGCGTCAAGGATGTCCCTGCTCCCCAATTCTCTTTGCTCTATATATTGACCCGTTTATTCGAAAGATTTTAGGCTGTCCAAGAATTAGTTCTGTGATATGCGAGGGGCATGAAACTAAGATTTTGGCATATGCGGATGATCTGGCTGTGATCACGACTGATCCGCACCAGGCATTTCCTGAGTTGGTACAAATGGCGAAGGACTTTGGTGATTGTTCAGGTTATTTATTAAATGAATCCAAAACACAAATAATATGTACCCAAAATATCATTAAACAGATGAAAGATTTGTTGAATCGGCGATCTATTTAGGGGTCAGAATTAATGCTTCACCAGCCAAGATTATAGTTGAGAACTTTGGCCTACTGAGTAAATCTATAGAAACAGATTTAAAAAGAATCGATGCTCTACACCTTTCATTGATAGGAAGGGTCAATGTGTTAAAAATGACAATGTTTCCCAAGGTTCTTTATCTTTTTAGAGCCATACCTCTCTTAATAGAGGAAAAAATAATTAAAAATCTGGAATCCATTTTTATAAAATTTGTATGGCAGTATGGGAGAGTAAGGCGCTCTACCAATCTTATGTCTCTGCCTAGGGATAGGGGCAGCTTGGGATTACCGAATTTGAGGTTGTATCATTGGTCATGTTTACTGTTACATATGTCCATCCTTTTTCGGTCAGAGCCACAACCTACCCAGGGAATTTATGGTAGCCAGACACTTCCCTCAATCTACGAGCTTCTAGTCGGGAGAAAAGCAGTTGGTCTTTTAATGCGGGAAGTTGACCGAAGATATTACAGGAAGGCTCGCTTTAAGATATTGGGAGGTGTATGGGGGGTCTGGAGGGCCATTTCAAAGTTTTGTGGAATCCCTAAGGTAAATCGATATCTTCATTTATATAATTCTAGACTATTTCCTAAGATGGTAGCAGATAGGAATTTGCAGGTATGGGAAGAGCTAGGAATTAAGACACTAGGCGATATAATGAGGGGAGGTCAGATTTTGGGATTTGAGGCCCTACAACTCAGAGTTGGTATCTCCCTAAAACACTGGTTATTGTATATTAGATTGACTAGTTGGCTGAAGGCTGTAAGACCAAGGATCTTATTGGCAGATGAATTTCCTATTATCGACCAGTTGGTTAAAGGGAGCGAGATGATCAAGGTTTTTTATACTCTATTATGTGGAGAAATACAAGATGATATGGAAAAAACAGAATCTGCTCTGGCTATAAAACTGGGAAATCCGGATATAGATTTAGATCTTGTCCTTCTTTTAAATAAGAAAATATTTCGCTCCACTAATTTGAGGGCACAGCATTACAAAACGTTGTTTAATTTATATCATACGCCCGCAAAGTTATATGCCTGGGGCATAAGGGAAGACGATATATGTCCTAGATGTAAGGTAGGCCAGGCAGATCTGTTTCATATGTTTTTTGAGTGTGGGTCCTTGGTTGGAATTCAGAGGGAGATAGAAAAATTCTGGGAGGGGCTGTTAGGGAAAAAAATCCTTTTGTCATCTACTCTAATGATTTTGGGTATCGACAATAGATTAAAATTAGGAAAAACGGAGGAGGCCTTCGTGTTTATGTCTGTTGCTGTACTTCGGATATTAATCTCCGCAGGCTGGAAAGATACCGGAGCCCCCTCATTTCAAATGTGGCTTTCTAGATTATTAGGTATGCATAATATAGAGATCGCTTTGTACGCACAGAAAGGGAAGAAAGTAGGGAACTTTGGGGAAAGTATTTGGGCTCCCATCACAAAGTGGAGGGAGGACAGAAATTCAGAGGAGGAGGGAAGGTAGAGGTTCTTTTTTTTTTGTTTTTTTTTTTTGTTATTGTGTTAATGGGACCTCTGCTCCTTCTCTCGATATAGTGTTCCTGAATAGATAAAGTACCTTTGTTATTTATGTATGTTTTAAATTGGAAGTTCGAATCTTTACGCTGACATTTTGATTCAATGTGATATTATTATGTACATACTGCAAATAAAAGTAATAATAAAAAAAAAAAAAATGGCTTGCGGCACAGCGCTGCATCATTTTCTTGTAGATGAGGCCCAAAATTCAGAAGCATGAGAAGAGCTTGTGAGTGTTTTGTTTCACCTGCCAACAGCAGAAGCAAGCTATCCAGCTGACATAGTAGAGTTTACGGGTGGATTGAATTACAAATAAGTGTTAGAAGAGACTGTCCCTATAAATGTGCAAAATCTAACTTTGGTCCATACCATAAACGCCTTGTGGGTCCAGGGAGAATCCAGCCAGCTTCTCCTTTTTTACGCCTTCTGGCTAAAGTCAAACAAAATTCATGGTTAGATATCATAAAAGAGATGGCTTTAACCATTACACTATAAGGAACAGAGATGTGTACAGCAGCTTGAGAAATAACACCAGGGCCTGATTTGATATATTTCATACAGAACACACCTAGCTCTGAGAAGCAACAGAGCGCTGTGCAGCTAATACTTTAAATGAAGCAGGAATAATTCAAACAAGCACGAGCTACCACTCAGGACAATGAAGTCCCGTGAGGTCAATTTGAGCCAGGAAAACAGCATTCAATAGAAAGTGGTACGGACGTGCAATTAGAACAGTGACACCTTCGTTTCATATTGGTAATACACAAATGTACAATATTAGGAAAATAGAATTTAAGTCACATGCTCAAAATCCCACAACCCGTATAGTCAAGAAGAACAAGTAAGAGTTAGAGACCTAGACCCTGAGATCCAAGTTTAACCACCGAGAAGTGGCGCCAATATTCAAAGTTACAATATCGATTTGTACTTTATTGATTTCATTTCTTGCACTCCTCATTTTTCTGCAACTAAATCACATTAACCGTTTTGGTTGCTTAGGCAACTCGCAAGCTATATCGTGTTCTTGCTAATTGATTTAATTACTATCTTTACTAAATTGATTTACTTATGATACTAGTATACCTTGATCTTAAGGCTGCACTGATCACTGTAATCTTTGTTCTACATGCTACTGTGACCACCTGAGGGGACTTCCTGTCCCAACTGCCCTGGCTACTCACTTGACTTACATCATACATGGTCATGTTCTGCATAGGCTCAACCAATGTAGGTGCCCTCTGTGGACAACATGACCATGTGTCCGTGAGCTACTTTTGGGAGGGTGCTAGGAGGTCCAGGGACTCTGAAGACACCTCCCCTCAGACGGATATATTCAGACACTCAGCCGTGGGGGGAGCCCGGTCCCTCTCTTGAAATTCAGGCCAGGTTCGCTGTCAATGAATGACAGAGCCATTGATCTGTCTCTCACTTCTGTGCCCTACCACACTTGTGAGGGATCTGAGATGTTTGCTCAGTTCTTCCGATGACCAGACAGGTTTGTCAAGGGGTTGTGTCTAGTTTTTCATCCACTGGTTTTAATATACACAGTATTTTCTTTCTATCAAAAGGTGAAAGTTAACGCAAAAGAAAACTTGTCAAACACACTCAAAATAACACTTTAGGGATTTGCCTGCTGCATTGTTAAGCAAGGAAGGCCATCTGAAGCTAAAGTGCAGTGTGTTCCCCAATCCATGCAGGCTCTGCATGGAACTGCGACTGCACTTCAGATGTGTAACCAAAGTTTAATGAATTGAGCTCTGGCTATTTACTACAAATATCACTTCTTGCATTCTCAAAACTTGATGAATATGCTTTCTGTCTGGCCAGTGTTTTTCAGTTGTAGTCACTGTATTGAGGTTCTATGAAATTTACAACCTAGATTACAAATTAATTATCAAACTTATTACTTAACTATAACCTTAACAATACCTGTTCATCGAAAATTGAAACAGCAATGGCACAAGTCCAAGACTGAAGAACATAAAACCAACTCGAAGATACACAGGAGAGGCTACCACAGATCAATCAAGGTATAGGATACACAGGAGAGGCTACCGCAGAACAATCAAGAGATAGGATACACAGAAGAGGCTACCCCAGACAATCAAGAGATAGGATACACAGGAGAGGCTACCACAGAGCAATCAAGAGATAGAATACTCAGGAGAGGCAACCGCAGATCAATCAAGAGATAGGATACATAGGGGAGGCTACCGCAGAGCAATCAAGAGATAGAATCCACAGGGGAGGCTACCGCAGATCAATCAAGGTATAGGATACACAGGAGAGGCTACCGCAGAGCAATCAAGAGATAGGATACACAGAAGAGGCTACCCCAGACAATCAAGTGATAGAATACACAGGAGAGGCTAACGCAGAGTACTCAAGAGATAGGATACACAGGAGAGGCTACCCCAGAGCAATCAAGTGATGATGGGATACACAGGAGAGGCTACCGCAGAACAATCAAGAGATAGGATACACAGGAGAGGCTACCGCAGAGCAATCAAGAGATAGGATACACGAGAGAGGCTACCGCAGAGCAACCAAGAAATAGGATACACAAAGGAGAGCCTACCGCAGAGCAATCAAGAGATAGGAAACCCAGGAGAGGCTACTGCAGAGCAATCAAGAGATAGGATACACAAGAGAGGCTACCGCAGATCAATCAAGATATAGGATACACGGGAGAGGCTACCGCAGAGCAATCAAGAGATAGGATACACAGGAGAGGCTACCGCAGAGCAATCAAGAGATAGGATACACAGGAAAGGCTACCGCAGATCAATTAAGAGATAGGATACACAAGAGAGGCTACTGCATACACAGGAGAGGCTACTACAGAGCAATCAAGAGATGATAGGATACACGGGAGAGAATACGGCAGAGCAATCAAGAGATAGGATACACGGGATAGGCTACCGCAGAGCAATCAAGAGATAGGATACACAGGAGAGGCTACCGCAGATCAATCAAGAGATAGGATACACGGGAGAGGTTACCGCATACACGGGAGAGGCTACCGCAGAGCAATCAAAAGATGATAGGATACACAGGAGAGGCTACCGCAGATCAATCAAGAGATGATAGGATACACGGGAGAGGCTACCGCAGAGCAATCAAGAGATAGGACACACGAGAGAGGCTACTGCAGAGCAATCAAGAGATAGGATACACAGGAGAGCCTACTGCAGAGCAATCAAGAGATAAGATACACAGGAGAGGATACCGCAGAGCAATCAAGAGATAGGATACAAAGGAGAGACTACCGCAGATCAATCAAGAGATAGGATACACAGGAGAGACCACCGCAGATCAATCAAGAGATAGGATATACAGGAGAGGCTACCGCAGATCAATCAAGAGATAGGATACACAGGGGAGGCTACCGCAGAGCAATCAAGAGATAGGATACACAGGAGAGGCTACCGCAGATCAATGAAGGGATAGGATACACAGGAGAGGCTACCACAGAGCAATCAAGAGATAGGATACACAGAAGAGGCTACCCCAGACAATCAAGTGATAGGATACACAGGAGAGGCTACCGCAGAGAACTCAAGAGATAGGATACACAGGAGATGCAACCCCAGAGCAATCAAGTGATGATGGGATACACAGGAGAGGCTACCGCAGAGCAATCAAGAGATAGGATACACAGGAGAGGCTACCGCAGAATAATCAAGAGATAGGATACACAGGAGAGGCTACCCCAGACAATCAAGTGATAGAATACACAGGAGAGGCTAACGCAGAGTACTCAAGAGATAGGATACACAGGAGAGGCTACCCCAGAGCAATCAAGTGATGATGGGATACACAGGAGAGGCTACCGCAGAACAATCAAGAGATAGGATACACAGGAGAGGCTACCGCAGAGCAATCAAGAGATAGGATACACGAGAGAGGCTACCGCAGAGCAACCAAGAAATAGGATACACAAAGGAGAGCCTACCGCAGAGCAATCAAGAGATAGGAAACCCAGGAGAGGCTACTGCAGAGCAATCAAGAGATAGGATACACAAGAGAGGCTACCGCAGATCAATCAAGATATAGGATACACGGGAGAGGCTACCGCAGAGCAATCAAGAGATAGGATACACAGGAGAGGCTACCGCAGATCAATCAAGATATAGGATACACGGGAGAGGCTACCGCAGAGCAATCAAGAGATAGGATACACAGGAGAGGCTACCGCAGAGCAATCAAGAGATAGGATACACAGGAAAGGCTACCGCAGATCAATTAAGAGATAGGATACACAAGAGAGGCTACTGCATACACAGGAGAGGCTACTACAGAGCAATCAAGAGATGATAGGATACACGGGAGAGAATACGGCAGAGCAATCAAGAGATAGGATACACAGGAGAGGCTACCGCAGATCAATCAAGAGATAGGATACACGGGAGAGGTTACCGCATACACGGGAGAGGCTACCGCAGAGCAATCAAAAGATGATAGGATACACAGGAGAGGCTACCGCAGATCAATCAAGAGATGATAGGATACACGGGAGAGGCTACCGCAGAGCAATCAAGAGATAGGACACACGAGAGAGGCTACTGCAGAGCAATCAAGAGATAGGATACACAGGAGAGCCTACCGCAGAGCAATCAAGAGATAAGATACACAGGAGAGGATACCGCAGAGCAATCAAGAGATAGGATACAAAGGAGAGACTACCGCAGATCAATCAAGAGATAGGATACACAGGAGAGACTACCGCAGATCAATCAAGAGATAGGATACACAGGAGAGGCTACCGCAGATCAATCAAGAGATAGGATACACAGGGTGGCTACCGCAGAGCAATCAAGAGATAGGATACACAGGAGAGGCTACCGCAGATCAATGAAGGGATAGGATACACAGGAGAGGCTACCACAGAGCAATCAAGAGATAGGATACACAGAAGAGGCTACCCCAGACAATCAAGTGATAGGATACACAGGAGAGGCTACCGCAGAGTACTCAAGAGATAGGATACACAGGAGAGGCAACCCCAGAGCAATCAAGTGATGATGGGATACACAGGAGAGGCTACCGCAGAGCAATCAAGAGATAGGATACACAGGAGAGGCTACCGCAGAACAATCAAGAGATAGGATACACAGGAGAGGCTACCGCAGTGCAATCAAGATATAGGATACACGAGAGAGGCTACCGCAGAGCAATCAAGAGATAGGATACACAAAGGAGAGCCAACCGCAGAGCAATCAATAGATAGGAAACCCAAGAGAGGCTACTGCAGAGCAATCAAGGGATTGGCTACACAAGAGAGGCTACCGCAGATCAATCAAGAGATAGGATACACGGGAGAGGCTACCGCAGAGCAATCAAGAGATAGGATACACAGGAGAGGCTACCGCAGAGCAATCAAGAGATAGGATACACAGGAGAGGCTACCGCAGATCAATTAAGAGATAGGATACACAGCAGAGGCTACTGCATACACAGGAGAGGCTGCTGCAGATCAATCAAGAGATAGGATACACAGGAGAGGTTACCGCATACACGGGAAAGGCTACCGCAGAGCAGTCAAGAGATGATAGGATACACAGGAGAGGCTACCCCAGACAATCAAGGGATAGGATACACAGGAGATGCTACCGCAGAGCAATCAAGAGATAGAATATACAGGAGAGGATACCGCAGAGCAATCAAGGGATAGGATACCCAGGAGAGGCTATCGCAGAGCAATCAAGAGATAGGATACACAGGAGAGGCTACCGGAGAGCAATCAAGAGATAGGATACACAGGAGAGGCTACTGCAGAGCAATCAAGAGATGGGATACACAGGAGAGGCTACCGCAGAGCAATCAAGAGTTAAGATACACAGGAGAGGCTACCGTAGAGCAATCAATAGATAGGATACACAGGAGATGCTACCGTAGAGCAATCAAGAGATAGGATACACAGGAGAGGCTACAGCAGAGCAATCAAGGGATAGCATACACGAGAGAGGCTACCGCAGAGCAATCAAGAGATAGAATACACAGGAGAGGCTACTGCAGATCAATCAAGAGATAGGATAGACAGGAGAGGCTACTGCATACATGGGAGAGGCTACCGCAGAGCAATCAAAAGATGATAGGATACACGGGAGAGGCTACTGCAGAGCAATCAAGAGATACGATACACGAGAGAGGCTACCGCAGAGCAATCAAGAGATAGGATACACAGGAGAGCCTACCGCAGAGCAATCAAGAGATAGGATACACAGGAGAGGATACCGCAGAGCAATCAAGAGATAGGATACAAAGGAGAGGCTACCGCAGATCAATCAAGAAATAGGATACACAGGGAAGGCAACCGCAGATCAATCAAGAGATAGGATACACAGGAGAGGCTACCGCAGATCAATCAAGAGATAGGATACACAGGAGAGACTACCGCAGAGCAATTAAGAGACAGGATACACAGGAGAGGGATGGGATACACAGGAGAGGCTACCGCAGAGCAAACAAGAGATAGGATAAACAGGAGAGGCTACCGCAGAGCAATCAAGGCTACCGCAAAGCAACCAAAAGATAGGATACACAGAGAGGCTACCGCAGAGCATCCAAGACACAGGATACACAGGAGAGGCTACCACAGAACAACCAAGAGATAGGACGCACAGGAGAGGCTACTGCAGAGCATCCAAGACACAGGATACACAGGAGAGGCTACCACAGAACAACCAAGAGATAGGACGCACAGGAGAGGCTACTGCAGAGCAACCAAGAGATAGGATGCACAAAGAGGCTACCGCAGAGCAATTAAGAGATAGGATGCACAGGAGAGGCTACTGCAGAGCAATCAATGTATAGAATACACAGGAGAGGCTACCGCAGAGCAATCAAGAGATAGAATACACAGGAGAGGCTACCGCAGCGCAATGAAGAGATAGGATACACGAGAGGCTACCTCGGAGCAATCAAGAGATAGGATACACACAGGAGAGCCTACCGCAGAGCAATCAAGAGATAGGATACACATGAGAGGCTACTGCAGAGCAATCAAGAGATAGAATACATAAGAGAGGCTACTACAGATCAATCAAGAGATAGGATACACAAAGAGGCTACCGCAAAGCAACCAAGAGATAGGCTACTCAGGAGAGGCTACCACAGAGCAACCAAGATGTAGGTTGCAGAGGAGAGGCTACCGCAGAGCAACCAAGAGATAGGACGCACAGGAGAGGCTACTGCAGAGCAACCAAGAGATAGGATGCACAGGAGAGGCTACTGCAGAGCAACCAAAAGATAGGATGCACAAAGAGGGTACCGCAGAGCAATTAAGAGATAGGATGCACAGGAGAGGCTACTGCAGAGCAATCAAGAGATAGGATACACAGGAGAGGCTACCGCAGATCAATCAAGAGATAGGATACACAGGAGAGGGTACCGCAGAGTAATCAAGAGATGATAGGATACACGGGAGAGGCTACCGCAGAGCAATCATGAGCTAGGATACACAGGAGAGTCTACCGCAGAGTACTCAAGAGATAGGATACACAGGAGAGGCTACCCCCCCAGAGCAATCAAGTGATGATGGGATACACAGGAGAGGCTACGGCAGAGCAATCAAGAGATAGCATACACAGGAGAGGCTACCACAGAGCAATCAAGAGATAAAATACACAGGAAAGGCTACCGCAGATCAATCAAGAGATAGGATACACAGGAGAGGATACCGCAGAGCAATCAAGAGATAGGATACAAAGGAGAGGCTACCGCAGATCAATCAAGAGATAGGATACACAGGGAAGGCAACCGCAGATCAATCAAGAGATAGGATACACAGGAGAGGCTACCGCAGACAATCAAGAGATAGGATACACAGGAGAGGCAACCGCAGATCAATCAAGAGATAGGATACATAGGGGAGGCTACCGCAGAGCAATCAAGAGATAGAATACACAGGGGAGGCTACCGCAGATCAATCAAGGTATAGGATACACAGGAGAGGCTACCGCAGAGCAATCAAGAGATAGGATACACAGGAGAGGCAACCGCAGATCAATCAAGAGATAGGATACATAGGGGAGGCTACCGCAGAGCAATCAAGAGATAGAATACACAGGGGAGGCTACCGCAGATCAATCAAGGTATAGGATACACAGGAGAGGCTACTGCAGAGCAACCAAGAGATAGGATGCACAAAGAGGGTACCGCAGAGCAATTAAGAGATAGGATGCACAGGAGAGGCTACTGCAGAGCAATCAAGAGATAGGATACACAGGAGAGGCTACCGCAGATCAATCAAGAGATAGGATACACAGGAGAGGGTACCGCAGAGTAATCAAGAGATGATAGGATACACGGGAGAGGCTACCGCAGAGCAATCATGAGCTAGGATACACAGGAGAGTCTACCGCAGAGTACTCAAGAGATAGGATACACAGGAGAGGCTACCCCCCCAGAGCAATCAAGTGATGATGGGATACACAGGAGAGGCTACGGCAGAGCAATCAAGAGATAGCATACACAGGAGAGGCTACCACAGAGCAATCAAGAGATAAAATACACAGGAGAGGCTACCGCAGATCAATCAAGAGATAGGATACACAGGAGAGGATACCGCAGAGCAATCAAGAGATAGGATACAAAGGAGAGGCTACCGCAGATCAATCAAGAGATAGGATACACAGGGAAGGCAACCGCAGATCAATCAAGAGATAGGATACACAGGAGAGGCTACCGCAGACAATCAAGAGATAGGATACACAGGAGAGGCAACCGCAGATCAATCAAGAGATAGGATACATAGGGGAGGCTACCGCAGAGCAATCAAGAGATAGAATACACAGGGGAGGCTACCGCAGATCAATCAAGGTATAGGATACACAGGAGAGGCTACCGCAGAGCAATCAAGAGATAGGATACACAGAAGAGGCTACCCCAGACAATCAAGTGATAGGATACACAGGAGAGGCTAACGCAGAGTACTCAAGAGATAGGATACACAGGAGAGGCTACCCCAGAGCAATCAAGTGATGATGGGATACACAGGAGAGGCTACCGCAGAGCAATCAAGAGATAGGATACACAGGAGAGGCTACCGCAGAGCAATCAAGAGATAGGATACACGAGAGAGGCTACCGCAGAGCAACCAAGAAATAGGATACACAAAGGAGAGCCTACCGCAGAGCAATCAAGAGATAGGAAACCCAGGAGAGGCTACTGCAGAGCAATCAAGAGATAGGATACACAAGAGAGGCTACCGCAGATCAATCAAGATATAGGATACACGGGAGAGGCTACCGCAGAGCAATCAAGAGATAGGATACACAGGGGAGGCTACCGCAGAGCAATCAAGAGATAGGATACACAGGAAAGGCTACCGCAGATCAATTAAGAGATAGGATACACAAGAGAGGCTACTGCATACACAGGAGAGGCTACTACAGAGCAATCAAGAGATGATAGGATACACAGGAGAGAATACGGCAGAGCAATCAAGAGATAGGATACACAGGAGAGGCTACCGCAGAGCAATCAAGAGATAGGATACACAGGAGAGGCTACCGCAGATCAATCAAGAGATAGGATACACGGGAGAGGTTACCGCATACACGGGAGAGACTACCGCAGAGCAATCAAAAGATGATAGGATACACAGGAGAGGCTACCGCAGATCAATCAAGAGATGATAGGATACACGGGAGAGGCTACCGCAGAGCAATCAAGAGATAGGACACACAAGAGAGGCTACTGCAGAGCAATCAAGAGATAGGATACACAGGAGAGCCTACCGCAGAGCAATCAAGAGATAAGATACACAGGAGAGGATACCGCAGAGCAATCAAGAGATAGGATACAAAGGAGAGACTACCGCAGAACAATCAAGAGATAGGATACACAGGAGAGACTACCGCAGATCAATCAAGAGATAGGATACACAGGAGAGGCTACCGCAGATCAATCAAGAGATAGGATACACAGGGGAGGCTACCGCAGAGCAATCAAGAGATAGGATACACAGGAGAGGCTACCGCAGATCAATCAAGGGATAGGATACACAGGAGAGGCTACCACAGAGCAATCAAGAGATAGGATACACAGAAGAGGCTACCCCAGACAATCAAGTGATAGGATACACAGGAGAGGCTACCGCAGAGTACTCAAGAGATAGGATACACAGGAGAGGCTACCGCAGAACAATCAAGAGATAGGATACACAGGAGAGGCTACCGCAGTGCAATCAAGAGATAGGATACACGAGAGAGGCTACCGCAGAGCAATCAAGAGATAGGATACACAAAGGAGAGCCAACCGCAGAGCAATCAAGAGATAGGAAACCCAAGAGAGGCTACTGCAGAGCAATCAAGGGATTGGCTACACAAGAGAGGCTACCGCAGATCAATCAAGAGATAGGATACACGGGAGAGGCTACCGCAGAGCAATCAAGAGATAGGATACACAGGAAAGGCTACCGCAGAGCAATCAAGAGATAGGATACACAGGAGAGGCTACCGCAGATCAATTAAGAGATAGGATACACAGCAGAGGCTACTGCATACACAGGAGAGGCTGCTGCAGATCAATCAAGAGATAGGATACACAGGAGAGGTTACCGCATACACGGGAAAGGCTACCGCAGAGCAGTCAAGAGATGATAGGATACACAGGAGAGGCTACCCCAGACAATCAAGGGATAGGATACACAGGAGATGCTACCGCAGAGCAATCAAGAGATAGAATATACAGGAGAGGATACCGCAGAGCAATCAAGGGATAGGATACACAGGAGAGGCTATCGCAAAGCAATCAAGAGATAGGATACACAGGAGAGGCTACCGGAGAGCAATCAAGAGATAGGATACACAGGAGAGGCTACTGCAGAGCAATCAAGAGATGGGATACACAGGAGAGGCTACAGCAGAGCAATCAAGAGTTAAGATACACAGGAGAGGCTACCGTAGAGCAATCAATAGATAGGATACACAGGAGATGCTACCGTAGAGCAATCAAGAGATAGGATACACAGGAGAGGCTACAGCAGAGCAATCAAGGGATAGCATACACGAGAGAGGCTACCGCAGAGCAATCAAGAGATAGAATACACAGGAGAGGCTACTGCAGATCAATCAAGAGATAGGATAGACATTAGAGGCTACCGCATACATGGGAGAGGCTACCGCAGAGCAATCAAAAGATGATAGGATACACGGGAGAGGCTACTGCAGAGCAATCAAGAGATAGGATACACGAGAGAGGCTACCGCAGAGCAATCAAGAGATAGGATACACAGGAGAGCCTACCGCAGAGCAATCAAGAGATAGGATACACAGGAGAGGATACCGCAGAGCAATCAAGAGATAGGATACAAAGGAGAGGCTACCGCAGATCAATCAAGAGATAGGATACACAGGGAAGGCAACCGCTGATCAATCAAGAGATAGGATACACAGGAGAGGCTACCGCAGATCAATCAAGAGATAGGATACACAGGAGAGACTGCTGCAGAGCAATCAAGAGACAGGATACACAGGAGAGGGATGGGATACACAGGAGAGGCTACCGCAGATCAAACAAGAGATAGGATAAACAGGAGAGGCTACCGCAGAGCAATCAAGGCTACCGCAAAGCAACCAAAAGATAGGATACACAGAGAGGCTACCGCAGAGCATCCAAGACACAGGATACACAGGAGAGGCTACCACAGAGCAACCAAGAGATAGGATTGCCAGGAGAGGCTACTGCAGAGCAACCAAGGCAACCGGAGTGCAACCAAAAGATAGGATGCACAAAGAGGCTACCGCAGAGCAATTAAGAGATAGGATGCGCAGGAGAGGCTACTGCAGAGCAATCAATGTATAGAATACACAGGAGAGGCTACCGCAGAGCAATCAAGAGATAGAATACACAGGAGAGGCTACCGCAGCGCAATGAAGAGATAGGACACACGAGAGGCTACCTCGGAGCAATCAAGAGATAGGATACACACAGGAGAGCCTACCGCAGAGCAATCAAGAGATACGATACACATGAGAGGCTACTGCAGAGCAATCAAGAGATAGGATACATAAGAGAGGCTACCACAGATCAATCAAGAGATAGGATACACAGAGAGGCTACCGCAAAGCAACCAAGAGATAGGCTACACAGGAGAGGCTACCACAGAGCAACCAAGATGTAGGTTGCAGAGGAGAGGCTACCGCAGAGCAACCAAGAGATAGGACGCACAGGAGAGGCTACTGCAGAGCAACCAAGAGATAGGATGCACAGGAGAGGCTACTGCAGAGCAACCAAGAGATAGGATGCACAAAGAGGGTACCGCAGAGCAATTAAGAGATAGGATGCACAGGAGAGGCTACTGCAGAGCAATCAAGAGATAGGATACACAGGAGAGGCTACCGCAGATCAATCAAGAGATAGGATACACAGGAGAGGGTACCGCAGAGTAATCAAGAGATGATAGGATACACGGGAGAGGCTACCGCAGAGCAATCATGAGCTAGGATACACAGGAGAGGCTACCGCAGTGTACTCAAGAGATAGGATACACAGGAGAGGCTACCCCCCCCCCCAGAGCAATCAAGTGATGATGGGATACACAGGAGAGGCTACCGCAGAGCAATCAAGAGATAGCATACACAGGAGAGGCTACCACAGAGCAATCAAGAAATAAAATACACAGGAGAGGCTACCGCAGATCAATCAAGAGATAGGATACACAGGAGAGGCTACCGCAGATCAACCAAGAGATAGGATACACGAGAGAGGCTACCGCAGAGCAATCAAGAGATAGGATACACAGGAGAGGATACCGCAGAGCAATCAAGAGATAGGATACAAAGGAGAGGCTACCGCAAATCAATCAAGAGATAGGATACACAGGGAAGGCAACCGCAGATCAATCAAGAGATAGGATACACAGGAGAGGCTACCGCAGATCAATCAAGAGATAGGATACACAGGAGAAACTACCGCAGAGCAATCAAGAGACAGGATACACAGGAGAGGGATGGGCTACACAGGAGAGGCTACCACAGAGCAAACAAGAGATAGGATAAACAGGAAAGGCTACCGCAGAACAATCAAGGCTACCGCAAAGCAACCAAAAGATAGGATACACAGAGAGGCTACCGCAGAGCATCCAAGACACAGGATACACAGGAGAGGCTACCACAGAACAACCAAGAGATAGGACGCACAGGAGAGGCTACTGCAGAGCATCCAAGACACAGGATACACAGGAGAGGCTACCACAGAACAACCAAGAGATAGGACGCACAGGAGAGGCTACTGCAGAGCAACCAAGGCAACCGGAGTGCAACCAAAAGATAGGATGCACAAAGAGGCTACCGCAGAGCAATTAAGAGATAGGATGCACAGGAGAGGCTACTGCAGAGCAATCAATGTATAGAATACACAGGAGAGGCTACCGCAGAGCAATCAAGAGATAGGATTCTCAGGAGAGGCTACTGCAGAGCAATCAAGAGATAGGATACACAGGAGAGGCTACCGCAGCGCAATGAAGAGACAGGATACACGAGAGGCTACCTCAGAGCAATCAAGAGATAGGATACACACAGGAGAACCTACCGCAGAGCAATCAAGAGATAGGAAACACATGAGAGGCTACTGCAGAGCAATCAAGAGATAGGATACATAAGAGAGGCTACCACAGATCAATCAAGAGATAGGATACACAGAGAGGCTACCGCAGAGCAACCAAAAGATAGGCTACACAGGAGAGGCTACCACAGAGCAACCAAGAGATAGGATGCAGAGGAGAGGCTACTGCAGAGCAACCAAGAGATAGGACGCACAGGAGAGGCTACTGCAGAGCAACCAAGAGATAGGATGCACAGGAGAGGCTACTGCAGAGCAACCAAGAGATAGGATGCACAAAGAGGGTACCGCAGAGCAATTAAGAGATAGGATGCACAGGAGAGGCTACTGCAGAGCAATCAAGAGATAGGATACACAGGAGAGGCTACCGCAGATCAATCAAGAGATAGGATACACAGGAGAGGGTACCGCAGAGTAATCAAGAGATGATAGGATACAGGGGAGAGGCTACCGCAGAGCAATCATGAGCTAGGATACACAGGAGAGGCTACCGCAGAGTACTCAAGAGATAGGATACACAGGAGAGGCTACCCCAGAGCAATCAAGTGATGATGGGATACACAGGAGAGGCTACCGCAGAGCAATCAAGAGATAGCATACACAGGAGAGGCTACCACAGAGCAATCAAGAGATAAAATACACAGGAAGGGCTACCGCAGATCAATCAAGAGATAGGATACACAGGAGAGGCTACCGCAGATCAACCAAGAGATAGGATACACAGGAGAGGCTACCTCAGAGCAACCAAGAGATAGGATGCAGAGGAGAGGCTACCGCAGAGCAATCAAGAGATAGGATGCACAGGAAAGTCTACCGCAGAGCAACAAAGAGATAGGATGCACAGGACAGGCTACCGCAGAGCAATCAAGAGATAGGATACACAGGAGATACTACCTCTGAGCAATCAGGAGATGGGATACACAGGAGAGGCTACTGCAGAGCAATCAAGAGATAGGATACACAGGAGAGGCTACTGCAGAGCAATCAAGAGATAGGATACACAGGAGAGGGTACCACAGAGCAATCAAGAGAGCCATAGACCTACTTTACTATACATGTCAACAAATGGACTAGGAGCCCCCTTTCAGTTATTTCTGAGCATTAGAAGAGTTGACAGCATACAGACAAATGATGTGGGAGTCCAGTTCAAAGGGTTGTGCCATTGTCCTACGTTCTTCTAGCGTAACCCTTCATTTCTGGTGAGTTCAGGTAGAAAGCAAGTCTGAATAGTTCAGTCAACGAGAATTTGCTGAAATGTCAGGAGCATCTTACTCAAATGTAAATGTATATATTGACCAGTAGTAAAGCCAAAATCATCTGCAATGACCTTCCCAAACAGAGTGAGAACGAATAGAAATGGACCAGGCAGTAACTCTCATCATCCTATTACAATATTTAGCAATGTTCTGCTCCCAGATTGAAAAAAATAAATAAAGACATCCCCCATCAAAAAATAAATGAGATCATCCATACGTACCACGACCCTCAAGGTTTTCATAACAATTTCATGTCCATAATCAGAGTTGAGTGTGAAGTTGATGGTATGCAGCCCAAGTTCCAGGGGCAGGATTTTGAACTTTTCCGTGGTGACGGAGGAGGCCTGAAGATATGAAGAGCTGCAAGAGGTGGTCTGGATCCCTTTTACTTTGGCGGACATGCCTTTGAATAAACAGATTTCCTCTCCAACTGCCATTGTGACGCACACCTGGAAGAGAGAGTGGCATATTTTGAGTGCTCATGCTTACCAATCTATAGTATTACCTGGCAGCTTCTTCTATAAACCCACGTATCCTTGCCAAACCAGCTAAACAGATTGGCAACTTGAGATCTCTTGAGATGGCATTGCCATAGCACAGCCCCATCGTGAAGAAACCATGAAGGGGGTGGGACTTTACTGTCTCAGCAATAAACCGTAAAGGCCTGATTCGCAAACTGACTTACGTGTAGTAAAGATATGAGTCTCTGACTCTGCACTCATAACTTCACTACATGTAAGTCCTTTTGTGAATTGGGCCCAGAATGTGCAGTAAGACAGCCGGGCATTAGGCACAAAATGGGAGACAAGAAGTGGATATGAAACCCTCCTCTGGCCCCAAGCGGCTTTGTTGGGATCCAGGCAGGCTGCTGAGGCAGACATACAGCCCTTTTTGGCGTGCAGAGAGACCTATCAAAGGCCTGTTCTCTCACACTATGGGTGGGCCTGCGTTCCTTGTCTAGGTTGGTGAGGATTTCAGACAAGCCCCGGGAGATCGAGTCTATCTGGCTTTCTAGTGACGCGAGACGCTGTCCCAAGGAGTTGTGTGAAGGGGTGAGGGCATCTTGGGGGGATTCGCCCTGTGTGGTGCAGTTCGTGTTTATGGAATGTTGTCTGTCCTTCATTGTGTAGGACATGGTGTCGCTTTTTGGGATCATGTGAGGGGGGTGTGTTGGGTCATGATGTGAGTTCGGATTTCTGAGATCTGTGTGTGAACTAGTGCGGTTAAAGGTCACTGTCGGCAGAGCTTGTTCACAGGGTTGAGGAGGTTGGGTCCATTTAGGAAGAGGATGTGTACTTTCTTTACAGAGTTGGAGAGCACACTTTGTGGAGGCGCTGTAGTGGGAGGTGACTCGGGGGAGGTGGGCAGCGGGGGCGCAGGGCGGGGTGGCGATAGTTTGTGTATCCCTTGGGAGCTGGGATAAGGCGGGTCGAGGCAGATGGGGGAGAGCGGAACGGAGTGTGGGAAAGAGGGAGTCGAAAGCCTCTAGGTTCTCGATATTTGCCTGAATGAGAACAGTGCCGTTAGTGTAGATGGTCACGGACGTGATCCCTCTACTTGATGAACGATTAGGGAGCAATGATGTTAGTTTGCAGCTGTGTGGGGTGGTTGTGGTTTTGGAGATGTAGAGTTGTGTTGTAGAAGTAAAACCCTAATTAGCCATTAGGTAGGTACTACTTTGCAATACACAAGATATGCAATGAGCACAGTTCATTTAATATGAAACAACTCTAAACTTAGAGGGCAATTGTGAGTGATTATAAAGTAAGCACTATGAAATATAAACATTAAGAATATGTATAGCAATTGTCCGACGCTTTATAGTTACTGGCACACGATTCATACTGCCCTTAAAACGGTTACGGGGTTACAGGACCTGGACACATGGGAGGCGTGTGCACTGGGTATCCATAGGCGACATAAACAACAGAAGGTAGAAAGGAGGTATGCTTTCCTGGTGTTGCTCCTAGCCAAACAATGCATCGCTATACATTGGAAGACGCCGGGGGGGGCCCCCTCTAGCGGCATGGGTGGGAGCAGTCAAGAAGTGGGGTAAGGCAGAGGAAACAACACTCAGAACGGAGGAGGCCCAGGGGATGCGCAAACACCCGATCTCCATGCCATGGGCCATGTTAATGCACGCTTTCGCGCAGGAAACAGCAGCTGTGGCGAGTTCAAGACTGATTGACCTCCCGGGGGCGCCCACGACTCCGGAGCCCAATCCGGGAAATGCGCAGGCAGTCCAAGCACCCGGTGACTCGCAGAGGCAGACACCGCATTTCCCACCGCCATGTCCCACATAGGCAATGATCAGTGCTCCCGCCTCCCCTGACTCCCTTCCCTCCTCCGCATCCGCGACCACCCCGACTTTGTCCCATACGATGGTCCAGCTCTCAGGCGCACAGCTACAAGTATTCATGGTCCGCGACATAGTGCACCCTTTTTCCCTAGTTTATCTGTCCCCAGTTAGTTGACGGTTAGTTAATGGCTGCAACCCTATAGCCTCTACGATACCCCTCACAGGGGTATACTCACACTGTACGGCCCCCAAGTGGCGAGGAGACCACTGCGCGCTCCAGTAGGGCATACCCAGATGCAGATCCCGGACACATGCCTGTAGCCCAACTCAGAGTAGAGGCGAGAAGCCCGAGGGCCCACGAGATTGAGAGACCGAAAGGGATGCGACTGGGCGCTCCTGTTATGTACGCCTATGATAATAACGCTATTGCCTGTGCCTAAGTGTATAACTGTTTATAAATGCCAATAAAAATGTTTTACAAAGAAAAAAAAAGAATATGTATAGCAATCATGTGACATTTTGAATACCTCTTTGAGGATATTGCTTCATTGCCCTAAATCATCTCCTTTCCACACTAACCTTCTGAGTAACAGAATGATCTACCCTAATAATGTGTATTTAATAGGTAACAAGGGTTTAATAAGACTACAATAATCAGTTTCTACATAGCTACAATTATTACCACAAAGGTGCTTATTATTGTTCTCTTGTTACTCTTTGGTATGCATTCACTATGCCTTCACTGATGGTTTGGTTAAATAGTACATTTCTTTTCTTTTTCATCATGTAACATCAAATGTTACCATAAAGTCAACTGTTATGGAGCTCTCTGGTCCAACCTAGACTTCAGCAGGATGGCCACTGGGACGCAGGGTGGTGGAGACCCCACCTTTGCTGCCCCATCAGCAGCAGACCTAGGAGCAGAAGGCCCTTCATATTTAAAGTTCCCCGTTACACTAGCAGGGAATGTTTACAGAAAGTGCTTCCACCCATACTGCAGGAAGACTGTCAACAAAATTGCAATTGTGGGTGTGCTGGTCAGCAGGGGGTTGTTTCTTAAAGAAACGCCCTGACACACTGGGAGTTTTCTTTTAGCTATTTCTCTGTTTACAACTGTCTTCGCTTGCATGCCTATTGAAAATTGGAAAAAACTGCATTTGAATGTCCGACTTATACACAGCGGCTCTTGGAGTACTGTTTTGACAATAGATCGTGTTGGGTGATGCGCTGACGAAGCCAGCTGAGGCTTGGCCAATAGAAAATGAGCAGTTCTACCACCTCTATAGGAGGGGAAGTAAGAGGAAGTTTGGGGGCACATTTCCAGCTCAGTGAGCTGCCACGTTTCTGCACTGACTTGGAATGTCCCCCAAAACTGTTGTCTGCAATGCTGGCCATGGTACCAGCTTATGGAGGTGCGGCCAGTATGTTTTTGTCTTTCAGAAACAAACCACAAACCATTTGTATAAGACTTTAGAATTGAGACGCAAGCCTTTTTAAAGCAGATCGGGTACAATGTGGTGTTAAGAATTATTTAACCTCATTGACAAAATGTATGACACATACCAGACTACCCTGATTATCTAAGTTTCTTGAAAATATATTGGCCAGCGGCTTTCAAAAATATCTTGAGACAGAGCCATGTTGGGTTGACATCAATCTGGTTTCACTCCAGATAGGAGCCTAAACCAATCCTGTTCAATGACCAAGATTCTTCTGATACGTTCATTTATATCAGTAGCCTTCTGCACTGTGGATGATAAATGTCTGTGAACCCACCTACAGTCTGTCGCTGATGTCTCTACACATGCTCTTGAGTGGCGTTGTTCCTCAAAAAAGAACAGGAATGATTGTATGAAAATACCCTCTGAAGATCAATTGTACCATCCCCTGATTGGCATCCTTATGTCAACTGGCACAAACAAACTTACAACATGTTCCTTTGTGTGCATGTTCTTTTGTATGTATGTGCTACAGCCTAGCCTGGATGATTGTCTGTGCTGGAATGTTGACTTTTTAATTGTATTTTGCGATTGGAGTTAGATTAGTTTAGGGTAATCATCTCATTCCCTGTAAAAGTTTTACAATTAAACACGCCACACTTCAAATTTACCAAGGCGGCCACGCAACTTTCTATTGTGCTGCACGGCTCACTTACATCAACTACAAATCATAGTTTTCAGTTGTGCTTAAGGCTACCATGCAAAAGTCCAAGATGTAAAACCGTTCCCATAATGACCTGGAGGGAGGTGGTGACTCTAGATCAGTTGTGTAAGGAAGCTGGGCAGGAAGCTACTTGTCTCTTGGTAGGGAATCACTTACCACTGTGTAACCTAGTTTAATAAGGAATCTACATTTTAAGATAGGTCCAGGTATTTTTCTGTGGAGAGGAGCTAAGTAAGATGTAGGATGGGCGCTAGAGGGCCCGCGCAAGATGGCCGCACTGTAGTGCAGCTCTGCCGGCCGGGAGCCCAAATCTGGTACTTATCGGCGGATCCGACATTCACCATCAGGAAACAAGGTCGGAATAAAGTTGTGGTGAGGATGAGCTATGGCAGGAGATATTTTTTATAAGCGGAAGCAAACTGTAGAGGCAGGGTATATCGGCAATTGGGCATGTACACGCTGCGGACTGAAAATGAGGAAGATGGCGTCGCAGGAATTACCTCTCGGCCGACAATGATCAAAGTGTACTGGCTAATGCACCATAGTGCCTGCATGTGCGATTGAGAATAATTATTGCATTCCAGGCGGGCTACGGTGGAACGGTGCTGCGAAGGTAGCGAGAGCCGGGAGATTCCTCCGCTGCTGCGTCGCATCCGGAGACCACAGAGGGGCCTCATGAGCGGTGTGCGGCCCGGTAGGAGACTGTGAAGCGGACCGCCACCCGCACGCCAGCCTAAGAAACAAATATCGCCAGGGCCGGCATTGTAAACCCAGAGGTAAGGTGGAGGGCCACGAGTGGTGCAGTGGAGCGCAGCTGAGTGAAGGAGACATGACCGCATGGGCCGGGAAGGTACGATTAGTATAATTATAAAGGCTCATGCCCAGGGCACAAGTCCTAAAAAAAGAAGTGGGGGGACGCTGTCACCGGAAGTGACGTCACAACAGGAATCTCATGAAAAGAAGTGGGGGGACGCTGTCACCGGAAGTGACGTCACAACAGGAATCTCATGAAAAGAAGTGGGGGGACGCTGTCACCGGAAGTGACGTCACAACAGGAATCTCATGAGTATTCATATGCCTTTAGATGACGGGGCATTTCACAGCACTGCTACCCCTGGTCTGTTCCTCGATGTCCTTTGCAACCCCCCCTCCCCCCCACTCCCCCGAGGGGGTGCCCCAGTTGCACAACGAAGTGCTCAAAAGTGCACAAGATACAGAAGGACACACATTCCAAGCGTTAACCGCCAACGCCTGCTCGCTCCGCCTCCCAATCACTCCAGCCTGCACACACCACCGGTGCCTCTTAAAGTCTCCAATTACAAATATTAGCATATCTTTGGTAATTTACGGGAAACTTCCCTCCCACCCGGGCTCTCTGCTCACACAATGCTGTCCAGCTTTTGGGCAGGGGGGACGGCGTCCACCCGGAAAAACCTGGTAAAATAAGTGGGGGGACGCCGTCCACCCGCGTGGTACCCCGACTCGAGCCCTGCTCATGCCCGAAAGCAGCTGAGCAGTGAAGAGACACGTTTCAATAGGGCAGAAATGGTGAAAAACGGAGAACAGCATGCATGAAGGCCAGTAGGTGAAGATATCGGAGGGACCCCCCGAGAGAGAAATGTATCAGTGGTGCACAGGGTCTGTGATACCTCCACAATAGCCTATTTCAGTGATCCTGAGCACAGCAGAGGTTTGGTACAGGAGTGTTTGCACAGCTAACCGGTACACGTAGGTTGAGAGGTAGAACATCTAGCGGAGTGGCACACCTGGGGAGGACCGGAGACACAACTGTAATGCCAGCATGGGAAAAGCAGATAAGCAGCAGTCAAAGCTGTCTTTTGAATCGAGGAGCACCATGAAGCACAAGGGGGTGCATTCCGACACCGAGATGGAGACTGGGCAGTCGGATATGTCCACGCTGGAGGCCACTCTGAAGGCAATGCAAAAGAACCTGCATGCCAATGATGGGAAAATAGACACTAACACGTTACGAACTGACAATATGTCTGCTAAGATGGACAAACAGGGTGAGCGCCTAACAGCCACGGAGCAGCGCATTTCATCCATAGAAGATGAAACACACGTGACTACAGGCAAATGCCAGGAAATTGAGAAATTGTTGGAAGTCATAAGGGCCAAAAATGAGGATTTAGAGGCGCGCTCATGCCGCAATAACCTGCGTATTATGGGGGTCCCTGAGAGTACCAACACTGGGTGCCTTGAGAATTATGTTGAGGAAATGCTCAAGACCATATTCGTTACCGAAAGCCTCTCTCAAGTGCTGATCATCGAGAGAGCACACAAAACATTGACCCCTAAGCCTCCGCTGGGCGCTCCGCCAAGACCCATTGTAGCCAGACTCTTGAATTTTTGAGTTTGTGATGTAGTATTGTGGCTAGCAAAAGAGAAGCAGCATACCAGCTACCAGGGGAATGAGATGTCTTTTTTTCTGGATTTCACTATGGCAGTGCAGGCGGCTCGCAGAGAGTTCACTTCGGTTAAAAAGAAGCTGCATGAAATGAAGGTACCTTATGCGATGCTGTATCCAGCAAGATTGAGGATCACCATCGAAGGGAAACTGAAGATTTTTCACCACGGGAAGCACGGGAATATGTGAAATGGGTGCAACTCAAGCGCAAGAGTCCGCAGCGATCCCCGTCCCCTTCAATGTCGGAGTCCTGAATTTGGAAGTGAAACGATGAAACTGCGAGTAGGTGATGGTGGGACAATGTATGGACCTGTTAAAAGGTATGCTCTGTGCCACTACTAGAATGGTAGGGACATATAAAGAAGCGTGATGGGGGAGGACTGTCGAATTACCCCACACAGTACTATGTGGACTGGTGGGTGTTCACACCCCTATGGACCTACTATGGGACAATAATGGAAGTAAGGGTGCGGCTTGGTGAACCTTGACAATATTGTAATGCATGTAGAACGGTGCATTATGTCACCCTTTCTATATGCTTAAACAAGCGTATTTTGGGGAGGAGGGGGGAGTGGATGCCATCGAATAGCAACATAATACCAGGTATAATTATCCTTGGTCTTAAGGTTCAGAAGAAAATGGAGAAGGCATGAGGTACAATAACAAAGCACATAGGTGAAGTACATTGCAAACGTAATTTGAATGTTACAAAAGGGAGTTCTCCTGACCACAGCTGCGCTGCAGGTGGGAGTTCGGGTCACTGGTCGCCCCCAGGTGGGTATTCCCCAACTTGGTTGTTTTGTTGTTTACAAGTTATATGGGGACCTGTCTTTGGCATGAATGGGATACTGAAGTGGGGGGGTTCAAACAGTTAGTTGTGCGGTTAAGCATGGTACTTCAAATGAGCTAGATGAGTGGGGAGATTGAATTGCATGGTCAACGTCGTATAATATACTGGACACAGAATGGACATATGAATGGCGGGCGGGATTAGATTTTTGACATGGAATGTCAGGGGATTGAACAATCCCAAAAAGATCAGGCAGGTTTTCGCATAACTTGATAGGCAGAAAATACAACTGGCTCTATTACAGGAAACCCATCTTACGAAATTGAGTGAGGGCAGGATGGGTAGGAAATGGGCTATGGTAAAGGCGATGTCATCATACTCCAACTACGCCAGGGGAGTCATGATTTTAGTTAAAAGAGGAACACGTTTTACACTTACACATGCTGAATACGACAATATGGGTCGACTTACTCTTATACAAGGGAATTTATGCGGAACCTCTATAATGATTGTCAATACATATGGCCCTAATATTGATGATCCGGAATTCTTTAAGAGGCTGGAGAACAGGTTATTTGTATTGTAACCGGAGGTGACATTTTGGGGTGCAGACCTGAATACTTACCTAGATTCTGACATGGATCGCAGTGCAAACACACCCTGGCAGGGAAAGCGGGCGGCACAGATAGTGCGTGACATTATATCCGCCCATGAGCTAATTGACATCTGAAGGGATCGTAACCCTAAGGTACGGGAGGGCACACACATGTCATCGGTACATAAATCATGGTCCTGGTTGGACTAGTGGCTGATCTCCCGATTGGCGGCCTCATGGGTGAGGCAGGTTCCGCATTTGCCGCGACATTGTCGGATCACTCATCGGTGACACTGGAGGTGAGCATTCCCATGCAACATGCGCAACCATTCCAGTGGCGTCTCCAGTCAACATCATTGATGTACCCAGTTTTTAAAGAGGAGGTGCGAAAAGCCATAGAAGTATTCTTTGTTGAAAATGAAAGGACAGTGGAAGAGGCTCGAACTCTATGGGAGGCATTTAAGGCTACCATTAGGGGTTCGTGCATTGGATTACAGGCAGGGGTACTAAAAGACTTACGTGCTAGGATGGTTAGTCTGGAGACAGCCATTAAATCATTAGAAAAAGAATATACAGAAACTAGTAATCCTGAATCCCTGGCAAAGATTAGAGAGTTAGTGACAGATTACAATGAGACTGCTGACCAGGAAATAAAACATCTGTCCAGACGCTGGAAGGCTCGGTCCTATGGGGAAGGGGGGCGACCTAGCCAGACATTGGTAGTAAAGATTAGGCCCCCTCGGTCGCAGGCGTATATTATAGAAATAGCCAAACAGGACGGCACGCCATGCTACAATACACCTGAGATTCTTGAACAATTCAGACGCTCCTATTCTGTATTATATGGAGGAGAGGGGGGTGCGGAAAGTGAAGGGGAGGAGGTGCAATCCTTTTTTGAAGAGATAGCATGGCTCTCTAATGGGCAGAAAAAATACCTCCTTCAACCATTCACAGTCGATGATGTCAGGGAAGCGATACAGGCATTACCCTCTGGAAAGGCAGCTGGGGTGGATGGGCTGCCAAGTGAATTTTATAAAACATACATAGATTTTCTTGCCCCTCACCTACACAATATGTACAATGAAGCATTTGAGAAGGGGTCTCTTCCTCCTACATTACAGGAAGCATTGATAATTACCCTGTTGAAGCCAGGTAAACACCCGGGAAGTTGTGATTCATACCGTCCACATTCATTACTGAATATTGACAATAAAATTATTGCAAAAATGGTAGCCACCAGACTGCGGTCACTGCTGCCGGCATTGGTCCTCCCGGATCAATCAAAGTTTGTACCAACTCGATCTACCACACATAACCTGAGAACCCTATTTGCAGTATTGCACCAGTTAGACCCGGAGTCTGAGGCTGCGGCGGAAATGCTAGATGCTGCCAAAGCATTTGATTCTATAAAATATGGGTACATGATTGCAGTTTTGAGGCGCATCGGGCTTCCATTCGCATTTATCAAATGGATTGAACTATTATACACAGATCCGGTGGCTAGAGTGCAGATAAATAATTGTCACTTAAAATTAATAGCGATTTGTAAAGGAACTCGGCAGGGATGCCTGGTATCTCCTCTGCTTTTTGCAATTGTTATGGAGCCACTGGCCTGTGCAATTAGACAGAAACATGCAAGAGCTGCGTTGGGGTTTAGACAGCGTCCACTAATAATATCTATGTATGCAAATGACATGGTGCTCTATGTCCGCAACCCAGAGGAGGAGCTTCATGGGCTGATACGAGAATTGATTAAGAATGAAACCTTCTCAGGTCTTAAAATAAACTGGGATAAGTCCTCGGTTTTCCCGTTGACCCCTAGTTCACTCCCGCTTATATTGGAATTTTTGTCCCGGTGTGCACCTAGGCCCGAAGGTGAAGGTGTTACCGAAGGCTTTTTATGAATGGGTGGGGGTGAGGGATCGACGTCAGTACTTACGAACCGCTGCCCTGGAGTGATGGGGTCGGAGTCGTCGGCTTCGGAGGCGCTAATGTTGCCCTCTTCGATCTGCTCCTGCTCCAGTACATTGATGCCTTCTTGCAAGATATCGTCCGGTATCGATGTTGATGATCTAGCCATGCTTCTTCGAGCCCCACGATCCCGTATTGTTTTCCTGGAGTTGAAAGAGGCACAAGCTGGACAGTCTTTGGCCTCGTGCTCGGGCGAAAGGCAGAGGTTACACACCTCATGAAGATCAGCGTGTGGAAACTTGGATCCACATTGAGGACACTTTTTGAAAGGAGTCCTTTTCATGAGCCGAAAGGCCTACTGGCGCAGGTAGGCCCGAAGTCGACGAGCGGAATCGAAGAATTTAAGTTTGTAGAGAAGCGCGTCGAATGGGAAACACGATCGAAAACAATACCGAAGAATGGGTGAAGGATTGCGTGTCGAAAGGTAGAACGTTAACAACACCGAACTGGAACGCGACAAACACATCCGAGCCCGATGACGGAAAAAAACAATCTGAAGATGGAGTTGATGCCAATGCGCACTATTGTCCAGAGGAGGAGTCACCTATCTCGTGACTTCCAAAGACTAATTCCAAAACAACAACAAAGTGCAAACATTCGGGCCCAACACCAGATGGTGATCTATGCATAGTGTGTGATCTGCAGCTCATATGCCTCGAACAGTTGGTTACTAGGATGTATATCTCGATGCAGGCTGACACTATACGACAACACAGCAAAGTTAAAGACCGATGGGATGTGGCATTGGATGGGCCACTTACAGAAAAGGATTGGGAGTAACGCTGCTCTTTGACTAGGCTAATAACTGCTAATTGTAATTTGTGTATCATCCACTTCAAATTCATACAACAGCTGTATTATACTCCAATGCAATTTAAAAAGTATGGGCTGCGGGAGGTAGCAAATTGCATGAGATGAAAAATGCCTGATGCTGATTTTATACCCCTTGCATGGGCATGTGAAAGGGTGCACGCCTTCTGGACACAAGTGACTGATTCGCTTTCTGAAATGGTAGACGAATTGGTAAAATGTACGCCGCAGGTCTGCCTGTTGCGGCTTGTGTATAATTTAAAACCATTTAAATAGATGATTGGTGATGATCTTGCTGTTGTTTACCAAGAGGAAAGTGGCACAGTACTGGGACAGTAGACATGTCTCCAAACAACAATGGTGGCTGGAGGATGTTGTATATTGCAGAAATCAGTTGTCACAATATGCCAAAGAATTGCCAATTCCGTCAAGACCAAAAGTCATTTGGGCTCCGTTGATGTTCTATTTGTTGACAAAGGGTTTGGACATATTGCCATCGGCAGTCTCAGTGAGACAGGACATTGACCCTGCTGAGCCAGATTCCAGTATGATTGACTCTGTACATAAAGTTGCTAATGGAGAAGGTATTAATTAGATGGCAATTGGGGTACAAGCTTGGGAGTTTTGTTTGTTTTTGTTCTTTTCTCTGTTTTTGTTGTAAGCTGCACTGTCGATATATGCAATATGCCGCTGTTGTGTAACTCGATGATCTATTGGAAAATCTGCAAAATAAAATAAAAATAAAAGTAAGATGTAGGCAGAACACTCGACCAGTAGCAGGGATGTGTCTGGTTAGCCTCCAGATCCAAAGTCAAATAACAGAATATTATGCCCAACATTGCAACAGTGAACCATGATCCAGGTTGGGTCAGAGTACATAGATGTGAAGGGGATATAAAAGCATTACTCAGCACACATCTCTACTGTGTTTTAGGAAAGTTGTTTTTCAGAAAATATAAACTGATTACCCTAACTTTGGAGTCTCTGTAGTTATAAACAGAGCCAAACAGCTCAATCTGTTCGCCACGGACAACCGAGTAAGGCATGTGTGCATTGAGGAAGACATCTTTAAACACCTCCACTCTCACTGGATCAGCCACACAGAGACCTGCAGGAGATAGAGAAGGAGGACAATAAAAATGAAAGATTAAAGCACTTGTTTACTCGCAATTTGACGCAAGGCATACTTTGATGCAACGGGTCCTAGCATTTCAGTCTACTTGGCCACACCTGGGAAGCATTCTTTTTATCATGATAAGAAAAGCCATGTAGAGCAGCGCCACAAATTATCTCCAACATGTTGAGAGTGGTCCAAGTTGTGGTCCTGTTGACCCACGGGGCATAAAAGATTCTTTATGAAGTGGGAAAATGCACAGGCATGCAGGCACAGGGGTTCATAACATCAAAGGACAAATTTGAGCCAGAACTGGAGCAAAGTCGGTCATGATTATAAATGGAACAAGTTAATTGATGTTTCCGGGGAGAGCTGGTGGCTGATGGATACACATAGGGTCTCCTTCTCAGTGCCCAGGTAATCCCTACTCACATGCAAAGAGAGATTTGCTGTAGAATTGTGATTACAAGGAGTGAACAAATTTCACTTTTTTTCTTGCGCAAGTCCACTACAGGTACCACCAGGCAAAATGTGTACATGGGAAAAATAATATTCCAAGTTTTGAACTCAAAACATATGTAATTACTGCAGTAGCCTTTTTGCTCCGAGATGCATAACACAGAATGAAATGATAATACTACACTAAGAAAACTGACGCCCACAGTATTGGAAAGTCCCCATGTGGAACTATCACATCATTTTTTACAATCCATGCAATGAGGGTCTCAGAATCCAAAACAACCCAACCACTGCCTCATTTTAACTAACCTTTAGAGAGCTTGACGAATATGAGGATCTATGAAAAGTGCCTTTTAGTGTAAAAAAAACCCAATTACAATACGCTGTTCTGACTTTCATTCAACTGCTTGGGAAAAGGTAAACTGAAATAAATGTTTTATAGGGCTACATTATAATTCTTGAAAGCAAAACAAAATTTAGACTCATTCTAAGCAATGTGCCAACCCTATTCTCACATACTATTCTCGCAAGGTGACAAAAGGGCGACATAACTACTGAGGGCCTGATTACGATATTGGTTGGACCATAGCAGAATGGAACCGCCCGACTATTAGTCGGCGGTTCCATCCACAGTATTAGAATGTGACAACCCTATGGGATGTTGGAAACATCCATTTTTCAATTGCATCTTGTGCAGCAGCCGGAAAAGGACCACACCACAAGCTTTAATTGAAAAATGGATATTTACAAACATTCCTGCACTGTCTGGCAGGTACCATGCGGTGTCTGCCAGACGGTGCAGGAATGTTTAAGGGGGCACCCAGGCACTACAACGGAGGGCTAGGGGAGAGGATTCCATGCTAGGGGCCCCCAAAGTCACTTTCTGCATGCCTTGTCATGGCGGGTGGACCACCATGAAAGGGCAGGCGGAATCAACATCATAATCCGACGACGGAGCCGAGGCTGACTCCGCTGTCATTTTGGGATTGCTATTCCACCCATCGCCCTGACGGGATCAGTGAGCCCGTCGGAAGAGGAGGTGAATTCCCCCAAAGGTTTCCCTCCAACTGCTGTATCATAATGCGGTGGTCGGACGGAAACCTATGATGTCAGGTGGAAAGCCTCCGACAAGCTGTAGATGGCTTCCCACCCGACATCATAATAAGGGCTAAATTGGATTTATAAAGCCATGGAAGGCCACCTTGCATGGCCCTACCTGGCTTGAAGAATGTAGAGTAATGAAGTGCAAATCGCTGTATTGCATTACTGTGCCCCAGGGAGGTGTTCCATGGGTGGGTGTTCCACGCACCAACCCATGGATTTTGGTGCATTCCCAGATTTACCCTTATCAGTAACTGAAATTGACGTCAGAAATAATTATAACAAAGCTTGGGGTGAATGAAGAGGACTGAATTTAGGACCATGTATAAGTCGAATAATGGGAGTAATAGTAATGTCTTGAAAAAGATGGTTTAAAGTGATACAACACCATTCGAAACGCGTCAACGCACCCTTTGCACAATTCGTATGGTTGGCTGGATCAGTAGATACCAAACAAGAGTCAACATATCAAGTTCCAGTTAGCATATGTTCTTTTACGAATGTGTATTTTTGAATGCCAAAGTGTACTGTCCTTTCTTTTTTATCTCTCATGATTGATATTAGTGTTGTTATTGTCATCAATATGTATTTATTTTCCCCTTATTAGCATAAGGGTAAAAGTGTATGAATTGTTTTTCTTGGAAAGATCTTTGAACAAGTAAAATTCTGTACTCTTTTTAATATTATTTGTTTTTAAAAAAATTATATACTAGGAAAACAGCAAAGAATCCTTTTTAATAAACATTTATACTAATTTCTACACCTGACGTATTATGGGTTTACTGTTTGGGCCCTTTCATCAAGGTTGAATCTGGTTAAAAAGAGATGCTGTGTATGAGCGAGTAGAGGTGCGTATCTGCGTATTTGCTTATTTGGTGAGTGTGCAGGAACTAAAGGAAAAACTTGTTTTTTATTTGAGTTAAATAAGACACATTCCTGCCCTTTGATGCATCGCAGCAAGGTGGCTTGCTGCGCTGCATGAAATATTGATAAATCTGCCCCTGGATGTGTAAAATTTACTGTTGAAAGCTTTATGAAAGGGGTATATCCTCTTTTGAGGAGTTATCACTACTGTATACTGTGGGTCTATTTATTTTTCTTGTATGATCATTTGTTTTTATAGAATGTTTCACATTCTTCAGTTTAAGCACTGTAAATAACAGGTGTACTATTACCTAATGTTATGGTGCTTAGTGTACCAACCTCAGAAATATGGAAGCCTGAGTTGAGCATGTTGGGAAAGGACCGATAGCCTACAGATTATGGGAAATGTCAACAGATTGCATTGCTAACTGAGCCATCTTGGAAGCAAATGAAGAAAACAATGTGTCCCCAAATGTATCCTTCAATGCACAAAGAAATACTTTTCTTTAAAAATGAGTTAACATTTCGACAACAGTATGCTGATACTATATTAAAACTGTTGCCACTCCAAGCCTAGAATCTATGAATTGCAGTGTCTCTAATGGGGACTAAACATAGTATGATCATTGTGTCTCCCTTCTAAAGACTCAGTACTGGTTTTGTAATTATCAAATGGACACCAAACAAACAGATGGTCCAAACCAGGACGAAGATCTGCCTCTACTTCTGCATTTAACATATCAGGTCACCTACTTGGATGTAAGAAATGAACATGATTTCAAGTTTTGTGGGCAGAATTAAGGGATAGAGTCTTGTTGGTATTTTATTATGTAAATTGTGCCTATTGTATATGCTTTCTATGTAAAATGTAAATGTTTCGCATTGTATATACATTGGCTATACATGTCACGGCAATGGGGGACATAACCCAGGTCTCACTAAACATAACAGAAACCCTATAAGAATATAAAAAACAGAGAAGTGACTTTTCATATTTAAAAGGAAATGTCAAACAAAGGAACTTGTGAATATGGACAACAGCATTAATACAAAGAAAAGTATGATTTTTGAGCTAACAGTAGAAACATGTTTATTTTAAGAGACTATAATCAATAAATCAGTCACTGCTGTTAAAGCTGAGTATAAAATGATCACAATTACCCAATTGGTAATTTATGTATTGGCTTTTTGCGTGACCAATGTGTTTATAAGACACAAGAAACAAGGACAATGTTTGATTGAAAGTTGTTGTAGAGGTCTTTAGAAATAGGAAATGCCAGCAGTGGCTAAAGTGAAGGTAAGATCATCACTCACAATGGCTTTTGCTCTTGTGTCAAATCGATGAGCCATCTTGTTGGAACATTTAAAATTGTCTCTCCTGCTTCAAATTCAGTTTGACTTATGACCTAGCCTGACCCACCCCTCACACAGACACATGGAAGACCCACACATCTACCTCAAGAAACATTAAATTAAGTATTTGTTGTTAAGGGAAATTTGATTGCTTGAATGCACCACTAAATTGATGGGTTTGTTTTATTTCTATTCAGGATCCCTTTTCCTGATACACTTCCAGGTTATGTGCTAGCTTCTGTCATCAGCCATGGGGTAAAGTCATAGGGCCTGACTCACAAAAGTAAACTGAGACGAAAGTCTAACATTACGACTTTCGGAATTCACAAAGGGCATTTACGAGTCGGAAAGTTAGACTTTTGTCTCAGCTAAACTTTATTTTTGGTCTTAATTTAACTGAGATCAGGACTTTTGGTCTCAGTTAAACTTAAGACCAAAACGTAAGATTAACTGAGACAAAAGCCTAACTTTACGACTTGTAAATGACCTTTGTGAATTCCGAAAGTCGGAAAGTTAGACTTTCGTCTCAGTTTACCTTTGTGAATTGAGTCCATTGTTCCTTCTATAACTGAGCTGTGCAGGACGAAGGAGCATGTCCAAGATGGTGGACAGGTGGGTCGCTTGATTGCAAGCTCTAATCCACTGCCACAAATCATCCATTCCGATCACCGCACATAGCTGGGGTTGGAGGCACAATGAGTGCTGTACAGCCTCTGAAGGAGGGATGTTTCTGGCCAGGCTCTCTCTGTTCCCACCGATGCCTGTGGAGCTAAGGCAGCTGTTAAGCAGTGGTCCACACTATCAGCAGGGGTGGTGGCCGACACAAGATTAGTCTTCAGTATCCTGTGGGCCATGGGGCCGCCATTACACACTGCATTGCGGGCCAGAGGTAGGTCCAACTTGAGCGTGGCCTCGCTACACTGCTCACCTGACCTGTGGGAGACCTAGTCGAGCCCTGAACAGAGGCAAGCACTGGGAATGAAAGAAGTGCATTGCCCCGGTATATAACACAGGAGATTCAGTGCTGTGGCACCCAAGGTACAGAGCACAAATGGAAGATAACAATCTCACCTATTTGCATTAGCCCAGGGGCAGCTGTGCTGTGCCCCTGCGAAGATTTTAGCAGGGGGTGAGGGGCTCACAACATGTGCAAGTCAAGCAGGAGGCCTTGGCTTGGCCCGAGGGTCACAGCAATTGACTTAACATGAGTAGCGACCTAGAACGAGCTTTGACCATTCAAAGACAGCTGCACATCACCCGTTTCCACAGAAGTCGAACCGGGCAGGCCTTGAATCAACGTGGGGTTCCTCTGAGAGGACCACAAGAAGCTAAAGGACAAAGTATGCAGTGTAAAAACAGAACTGGGTGTTGTGCACCCTTCAGTAGCGGAGCATCACCACTTCAAACCACTTCAGAAAGAGGTGGCAGTAGTGCGAGCTAGGGTGGATGATGCGGAGGGACCCACCAGGAGGAATAATATCAGGGTGGTGGGGCTCCCTAAAGGTGTTGAGGAGCCAAGCATGGACTTATACCTGGAGGCCTGGCTATCTGAACAAGTGCTATGGGCTTAAGACATTCACATTCTTTTTGGTAGAAAGAGCACTTAAAGAGTGCCCGCCTTCAACTGGGGCACCGCCATGGCTAGGAGTGGCGAAACTGTTCAGTTTCCAATATCTAGATAATATCCTACAGATCCTTTACTTCTTTGCAACACTACCGGTGGTGCTGAGGATGACATTCTTCAGGGATCTAAAATAAGTATTAGCCTCCTTGATTTGAGGAAACAAGAGACACAGGGTAGCAATAGCCAATTTATAGGATAGGGGTGCCTAATTATGAACTGTATTATGCCACTGTCCAGCTTTAGTGGCCGTTATTATGTCTAAGGGATACATCATACAATGAATCCCAAGCGTGACATGTTAGGCTTTGACTTAAGGGGTAAACCACTGCTGGAGTGATTATTGGAATACCCCCTTTTTGTAATATCCCAAACGTACATTCATAAGGGCAAGAAGGAGGTTGCGTATGCCCTGGGTCTGCGGTTAAGGGTCCCACCACTCTGTAGGCATCTGACACTGGCTTATCCAATTGGAAAATGGACCGATGCGGGGTACACAATGTGGGGCGATGTGTTGTGTCAGATGGGAAACTACATACCTTTGAGGGCCTGGTTGGTGCAGGTGGTCTAGACCCAGGCAGTTTTTGCTGTATTCAGATCTGTGTGGAGTAGCAAGCAGGATGCAAGGGTCCGATGGTGACTTACCTCCTATAGCGGGACTCATTGAAAGGATGATAGCTTCGGCTGACACAGGGCGGGTAATGTCCGGCATTTGTGGTGATCTACTTAGAGACTTCGTTAATGCCGGCATCCAAGCTCTTAAGGGGTGGTGGGATGAACAGTTGGAGATAGAATTCCCAGAGTTGGCATGGAAAAGATGCCTCGGTTCCATTAGGACACTCATATCGAACGCTTGTTTCCGCTTTACTCAGTTCAACTACATACATCATACATACCTTACTCCAGACAGGATAGGGAGGATGTTTACGAGTGCCAGGTTGGTTTGTCCTAGATGTCAAAAGATTAACACAGACTTCCTCCACATGATATGGGCATGCCTGCTGATTCTCGACTATTGGTGAGAGGTGACTCAATGCATATCAGAGATCTTCTACCACAGGACCCCACTTGTTGCCTCCTCAACACTGGAATAGTGACCAAGCGGACGAAGCGGCTGGCTGGATTCCAGCGCTTGGATTTAGTGCTTGCAAAATGTTGTATTGCTATGTGTTGGAAAGTGGCGATGGCCCCCATTATCCAATTGTGGCAGAGAGATTTGGTCCGTTGGGGCACAGCAGAACTTTCAGTGTACGCAGATGCGAAGGTGCGGGATGGGAGATGTAATCTCATGGAGCAATGGGGAGAGTATTTGGATCGACTGAATAGCACACTAATGCCGGAGACCCACAATAGTAATGGTTGAATGTGGCGGCGGTTGTTGCTTATGAGAGAGGACAACCCTCAAATCTTCTCAGGACGCCAAAAGGAGGGCACACAGGAGTGCAGTCTGTGTACATTGGTGTGTCAGATGATGGAGAACACTGCATGTGCACACAGAGGGACGAAGCCTGAGGGGGATCACTCGCTGTCCATGCAGCTGCAGAGGTGATGTGTGTTTATGGTACCATGAGAGAGGAGAGGTGGCGGGAGGGAAGGAGAGACGAGAGCTGGCTAGGTTGCGTTGGTTAAATGCTAAGCAGTGCATCTGCGATTTTTCCACCTGTGGCTGAGAGGTTGACTAGTTATGATGCACAACTTTTGTACATCTTTTCACTCTTCAACCTTGAGATGTTGTATGTTGGGGCCGTTTGTGCCTACACGCTACAGATACTATAACTATATGTACAATGTAAGTGATTTAAAAAATAAATACATAAAGATGTTAAAAAAAACAAAAAGGAGCCATGCAGGACTTTACCCAGCTCACAGACCAGTAGCAACGATGCAGCTCTTCCTAGGAGTTTAGTTACCTGCAGTTTTATTCACCAAAGTGATCATTAACTGTCCGCTCTTAGATTTGTGTAATATCTTCAATAATGTTGATTACCCAGTCTTCTTATTCGTTTGGTATGGGCATAGCTCTTTAATCTCACTCCAGTGTGCTCTTTGCCTCTGCAATCTATTCTGCATTCCACTATTTACATTCTGTTTTGCCCTAGCTAAATATCACACATCTCTCAATACTTCACCCTTCCACGGTGGCTTCTTAGCTCTTCTTGTTTTCAGATTTGTTCTTCATACATTGTTTTGGTGTTTCCATTCCTTTGCTCTGCTGTGCTTATCACAGCATATTTGTCCATGTGAACCTAGCCATGACCTTGATACAGACGCTTTTGGTCTTCTACGCTCTTGCCTATGCTGCCTTAGCCCTCTTGCCTGCTCAAGGTTTAGCTCTTTGATGCTGATATCTCAGAATTATGGAAATCCGCCCCATAGACATTCTCTTCTCTCGTGTTCATTCTGCTCTAAAAGTGCTCGAGATAGCTCAGTCTTTTCTTTGCCTTCATTCTTGTCTTAAATTTGTGGTTTTTTTGGAAACAGGTGAATTGTGATGTTTTACTTATGGTTTTGTAGTGATTGCCTAGTGTTCAAGTACTTTAAGTAAAGCGCTATTTGATGGAGAGATCAGTGTGGAATGCTCAACTGTTGCAACAGATGCGCAGACAAGTGGACAGAGAAAATCATGGATGATTAAACGAATGAGAGAACATGTGATGCATCTTGCCATCCTGAACTGCCTTAAGGCCACCCAGTTCTGTCACTGTCTCCGCTTTGAACTCCCATACAAGGATGGTTCAGTGGGGCATAACACTGAAAATTGAAATTCACCATGTCATGTCCAAAGACTTGCAACTTCTGGGTAGTGAGTGTGAGTGAAATAAAACATATGTTAATTATAGATTATGCAACGTGTGTTGTGACGTTTCAAATGTATCTTTAATACCAACTCTTCCTCTTTCTCTCATCCTGAAGATGTCTCTCTCACTCTCCTCTACTTCCCATGTAGGTTACCAGTTTGGAACTAAAGATCAGTTAATGTTTCATACTAAATGCATGTCAAAGAAAAGGTTTCTAAATGTTCACCTGGATAGAGCAGAGGATCCTGGGAGCTTGGGTCATGTGGTGCCATACATGATCAATTATAAGAAGTTGCTAACACGGTTACTTACACTCCCAATGGAATCTGATGAAATTTTGACAGCAAAGATGACCGCTGTCCTCTAGTCATCGCGTGGCCCAAACACAGCATGTGCTTACCTTGGTCAGAAATACCAATGCCTTGAATTTCCCACGAAGTCAAAGAATCCGGTAGAGTAAATGACAAGGACTGGGACCCAGATCTGAGAACATCAAAAAAGATTATTGCTCTTAATGACAATATAAAAACATGTATACTACGTGGTCGCGCCAAGTGTCGTTCATCGTGTGCGCATTACTGAAGGGGTCAGATTATAAAAAGGACAATCGGCCAGAAGCGCATACAAATCTATAGAGTCAAGAATAGACCTAGGTTGCGCGTCGATTTACAAAAACAGCATGCAGAAGAGTGCACAGCTCATAGACTTGGAATAGAGATTCAACTGCTGTTCTGAGTTTGTGTACAATGTCCTGAGGACCTTTGACCCCTGGAAACCCCACCAAGGTGAGGGCAAAGTCAATGAACTGCACAGGCAAAGGAAGCCGAAGGAAGCATGATGAGCAAGTGTGTGACAACTTTCTAGTTCTTCTCTTCTGAACAGCTTGTATTTACTCTAAATGCTAAAATTACTACCTGTAGTTTCAAAGTTTTCTACATGTGGGTTTTCACGTTAAAATTGGGACAAATGCACACATAGGTTTATGTGAAAAGAAAGTGATTGCCAACATCCATGCAGTTTAGTAATCAGAAGAAAAGTGTTTTTTAATTCAATAGTTGTGAAAACGGCACAACCACTTTCAGCACCAGGTGACACTCACAAGTAGATATAACCAGTTTGAGGGGGGGAAATTATTCCACGGCATAAATCTAGAAAAAGCAGGAATCTCCACAAACTTTATGTAGGGCAATAATCAGGATCTATGCAAAACTTCACTTGTCTACTAAAAAAGCAAACCCCTCTAGAAATCAGGTGGAGAACACTGTGGGTGACGCCATCCCATCACAGATTGAGCAAAAAGGGGGCAGCCCCGCAAACTAAGGTGACAGGGTAGATAGATATACCAAATCAAAAAAAACTCCACAATGCGTGATTAATCCACATAAAACACATAAAATAAATCAACCTACACGCTTTCTCATGTCACCCTTCAACTTTGTTGCCACCATGCCAAAAACCACAAGGATGGCATGTACAATATATATACTCTACAAGGTGTGATATATATATATTGTACATGCCATCCTTGCGGTTTTTGGCATGATGGTCACAAAGTTGAAGGGTGACATGAGAAAGCGCTTAGGTTGATTTATTTTATGTGGATTGATCACACCTTGTGGAGTTTTCTTTGATTATATATATACACACACACACACACACATACATATATATATATATATATATTACCTACTGGCGGTCGCCAGTAGGTAGTTATAGTTAGGACTCCTTTTCCATAGGAAAACCTCAACATTCTATTTTGAATAACTTTGGCGCCGGTCGATGAATCCTCGCGAATTTCTCAAAATAGGTGGGGCGCTACGCTCCGCTCCTACCCTGAAAGTCTCGGGGGGATTCGTCAAGCGGGGGCTGAGATAAAAGGGGGGTCCCAAAACGCGTTTTTCCCATGCATTTTTCCATAGGACCTTTAGAACGAGCTACAGCCCGAACGGCTGAACAGAATTACTAGAAATTTGGCAGAGAGGTAGTCCCTAGGTCAAGGAAGTGCCTTTTGTAGGTTTGGTGTAAATCTGTTCAGTAGATTCTGAGAAAATAGCCTTTAAATCAATATATATATCTGAGCCCGCTTACGGTACGCTTACCGTACGCTTACCGTAAGCGTACGGTGGCGTGCGCGAGCGCGATTCTGATTGGCTCTTAGATCTTAGTAAACATTCGAATCGGCCGAAACCAGGAAGCGGCGTCCGCCATTTTGTCTCTCGCATTGAGAGTTATTTCTCAAACTTGATGCCCAAAAACATGTTACGGGGCATTTTTGACAACTCCCTCCCACACAGTCATGTTGAGGGAGTCCCCAAACATCCCCAAAGAGCAAAAACGGTTATATTTTTTTTTCGGCAATTTTGCCGAGTACGCTTACCGTACGCTTACCGTAAGCGTACGGTAATTAAAATGAAAAAAAAAAACACTATCCACACTTACCCCACCCCCTGTGCTTTAGGTGGCAGCAGGCCACCAAATGTACTGGGCTTATTGAATGTCAAAACACTATCAACACTTACCCCACCCCCAGTGATTTTGGTGGCCGCAGGCCACCAAATGTACAGGGATAATTATTTCTGAAAAAAAACATGAAATTATAAAATCGAAATAAAAAAAACACTATCCACATTGACCCCACCCCCTGTGCTTTTGGTGGCCGAAGGCCACCAAAGGTACAGGGCTTATTACTGCGCAAAAAAAACATGAAATTATAAAATCAAAATAAAAAAAACACTATCCACATTGACCCCACCCCCTGTGCTTTTGGTGGCCGAAGGCCACCAAATGTACAGGGCTTATTAAAGTTGATAAAAACCGTGCACGGAACGAACTGCGTTAAGTGGGCGCGCACGCCTCGAATGGCGTAAAGTAACTTAGCATTTAAAAAACCGTACAAATTCACTGAAAAAACCATAGGTTTCACACACGTTATAGTTAGGAATTAGCATTTAAAAAACCTTGCAAATTCACTGAAAAAACCATAGGTTTCACACATGTTATAGTTAGCGGAAATTTTACTGATAAAAAACCAATGAAATTGCCCCGTTATAGTTAGTGCTGGCAACTATAACTCACGCGACCGCAATCTTCTGCTGATGACATATGTGTCTTTATAAAAAAAAATATTTGTAATATATGTATAGCTAAAAATGTATGGAAGAAGACATGGGCAAATAAGTGTCTAAATACAGTATTAGCATCAGCAGAGGATTGCGGTCGCGTGAGTTATAGTTGCCAGCACTAACTATAACGGGGCAATTTCATTGGTTTTTTATCAGTAAAATTTCCGCTAACTATAACATGTGTGAAACCTATGGTTTTTTCAGTGAATTTGCAAGGTTTTTTAAATGCTAATTCCTAACTATAACGTGTGTGAAACCTATGGTTTTTTCAGTGAATATATATATATATACGATTCACTCCGCAACAAAGCTGCACATCGCACACTCCTTCCACATATTCAGAGGCATAATCCATTAAGTGCATGGGGTGGTTTATTTCAGGTACCAAGCCGAAAAACCCAACGCGTTTCGGTGTTTGTACACCTTGATCATGAGGATAGATATTATATTGTTAGTTCAAAAAATTATGCAACATAGACAACACAAAACATTGCACTTCAACATGAAAAGAATTAAAGCCAAAGCAGGCATCACCCCACTATTCAACTAGCACACAAGTGTTTGTAACTATGACATTGAAGGCCCTGCCCACCAGCACTCCTGATTATGACACCAGAGAATCTACCCACCAGTGTACCGGTGTCCTTATGTGGTAACATAAACTTTCCCTTAAGCATCCTTGACTATGGCATGAGGGTGACCCTGCATATATCTGCCTCTAGCTAAGACTTGATCAATCTGGCCAATGGGTAACCTTTAGTATGGCATCCTAAACCCACCACACATATCTCCCAGTCTATAATGATTTAGACCAAACATGTGCATTCATGACTATGACATTATTAGCCCATCACATCTGCAGCTTCGACTGTTAAATCCTAGATTGTACAGTGTGCGCTCCTGACTAAAACAATCAATCAACCCACTTGAACACATGACTATAACAGAACACACCTGGCCCATTTGTGTCCTCTACTATAGATTGATAGATCTTACCAAAGTGCACCCTTGACTATGACATCATGAAGAAGCTGCATATCTGCCCCTGAATAGGATATCATCTGCATGATCTATGTTCATCCTACTCACTCTCAGAGCTATCACATCATAAATGCGCTAAGGTGGGCTTCTGAATATGACATCATAAACGTGTACCAATACCAACCATGATTATGACATCATAGCACTCCCTGACGTGCACCCCTGGCTATGACATGAAATGACTGATGCATGTGACGTCTTTACTACAAAACTATAGGCTTACCTATTTCTGTTATTGACTATTACATCAACATAATATTGTAGGAAATGTACATTACAATTATTGCATTAAACCTTATATCAACAGTACCTATCTGAGATTTTTTGGATTTTCCACATCCAGCTTTCAGGGAAATAGCTGCGAATTTGTGGTGAATCCACGTCAAAGAGCGACCTTATTTCTGTAAAAAAGACAATCTGATGAATCAAAAAATGGGAATGGTTTGTTTCGGTATAAGCAATCAATAAACAATCTCAGCGTTAATAAGCATAGGTCATGATGTGCAGCAGAAAAGAAGAAACATTCTCTATTGCCATATTTTATATAAGAATCTTTATGAACTTCTAAAGCACAAATTTAGCTGGCAATCACTGAAGACTGTGCAGGGAACACACCTAATGAGGCTAACGGTAAGTGATGGTCACGCCGTAATAATTGTGTTTGCCTGTGATCGCTAAATATCTTTGAAAGATAGCTGGCTTTAGGTATATGTGTTTAAAGTTGCCTTAGTCAAGCATAATAGCTGCTTAGAATCTTGCAAGCTAAAAAGTGAGTGCATGGGTGCTTCTAATTTACCACGGTGAACTGGTCTGTGCAGCACTTGAGCGGTTGCTAGCTTTCTTGGAATGTGTTGTAAAAATGGCAGGCTACGATGCCACAGTTCACACAGAATATACCATGTTGCTTGCCTATCAACCTATCAACCAGGGGAGATCTCAGGCACAATTTGGGTATGGTACTGGGATATCGGTTCCAAAATATAGGGTGACCGTATTATTGTGGTCAAAATGTCATCAGTACCAAAATATGATACAATATCAAATGTAAGTATATCATTTTATATTGTTTGCAGTATTAATGATGTTAAAAATCTAGCACACTACTGCATAATAATGTATATTTTGGGTGTGTTTTTGTTATAATTTATATATAAATATATGTTCAATTATAGATTTTATAATATTACATTTTGTTGGGTATTTTGTCATTGGTCGTGGGCTTTATCAGGGGTTTAGGTGGATATTATTTTGCTATAAAGGTAACTTAATTGACATATCAAGATATTATTTGATTAATAATACTTTAATTTGTCTAATTATTTTATGTGATGTAAAAATAATTTTTAAGCTTACTGAATAAAATATTGAGGTTAATTGATTTGTGTTTTGTGAGTTTTTTTATAATAAAAATGAGTTTTCCAAAGTCTGGGTGAGTAGTTTATTATTTTGACTAAGATCATTTTACACAAACAAATAGATTTTTTTTTTACAACATGTAGTAGTTTAAAAAACCCAGTTTACTATTTAAGTTAAAATATATTTTTAACATTCTCCTGTTAAATTAAAATAGTGTATTGGAGTTCTGATTTGTTGTTTGTTTTGTAAAACATTTAATATTTTTATGTTTTCCACAAATAAAATAATAAGATATACATATATATCCAAACAAAAGGTGCGGTTAACCGACCTGGTCAAACTGCAAGTGGTGCAAGGAAGGACGCTACCGCCAGAGCCTCTTTAAATACCACCACACCTCTCTTACTTCAAAGTCAGGGATATCATCCATCATGAGAGTATCAAATGTAGTGTCCCGAGCCAGGGCAATTGTGGATACATTTAGATTATTAGCTTGTTTGCATTGCTGTATAAAAACCTTTTTGAGCTTAAGTTTTCTATTAAATAAAAAAATGTCAATGTGTGGTCTGCAATAGTCCAGGTTCATGGTAGGACAGAATGAAATACCCAAAATACATTTTTCATGTTTAATGATGTATGGTATCGCCAACTGGCCTGCATTTTTGTGGGTTGGTGGGAGGAGCAACATCTAAGGGTTGATACAAATGAGAGATGGACAAAGCACATCACTTTTTGGACCAGATACATAGACGATGTGTTTATGATCTTGGAGGGTCCGAAAGACATCCTACAGGACTTTATGACACACGTCTCGTACTAATTTAAATCTCAGGTTTACACACAGAATACATGATGAGGAAATGGATTTCCTTGACGTCTCTGTTAAGGTGGTGGACAGCAAAATACAAACTAGCCTTTTTAGGAAAAACACAGCAAGAAACAGTATCCTTCATGTAGGCAGCCACCACCTTACAAATTAAAATAGAGCATCCCATACGATGAGCTATTGAGAGCAAAACATAACTGCAGCGCTGATGTTGCTTTTAAAGAAGAGGAGGGCCTCATGATTTGGAGACTCAGGGCTAGAGGTTGCCCTTATAAAGTACTCAGAGCAACCCGTGACAAAACATCATGGACAAGAGACTCTGCTACACATTAGAAGGAAGGGCATACAAGAAACCCAGCCAATTAGACTCATAACAACTCACAATAACGAGTCTGTCTCTATTTGCAAAATGCTTAACAAACATTGGCATTTGGTCATAAGTGGCTCTGTCATAGGGAACAGTGTGTCCTCTCACCCTCTAGTAACCTTCCGCAAATCCAGATCCTTATGAGATATCCTTGTGCACAGTTACATTAACAAGAGGGATACACAAGCAAGTTGGCTTAGCACACAGTAGAGGTTTTTCAAATGTGGCAGGTGTAAAGCCTGCAAGAGTAGCAGCAACACAAGGAAATTTCCTACTTCCCACAGGTAAAAAGTGAAACATTAACAAATTCATTACATGTGGAAGTGACTATGTGGTCTCTGTGCTGGTATGCCCCTGTGGATACAGATATGTGGGCAGTTCTATCTGCCCAGTGAAGAAACATGTACTTGAGCACTATGGGGCCATTAAGAATTGTGATACAAACTATCCAGTGGTGAGACACTGGGCAAAAATGCATAACAAAGATGCTGATTTGATATTCTATTTTGGGATTGACAGGGTACTGAAGAACACACGAGGCGGAGACAGAGAGAAGAGACTGAGGGTGTTGGAGTTAGAGTACATTGTTTTACTCAGGAGTTAATCCCCTGCAGGACTGAATGAAGATGAGGAATTACATGTCCATATTGGCTAATTTGGCGATGGATGGTTTACATTTTAGAGCATGTCTGCTGTTTCTCTTTGAATTTTCATATTCTTGTCCTACTTTCTATATTTTCTCTCCCACTTGATTTACTTTTCTCCCACTTTTCTCCCATCTTGTCCGGCTCTCTTGGCTCTGATAAGTCTACCTTCTCCACTCACCTTTGCTTGATATCTACATGCCAGAATATCACTATGCTAGCGTATTTTTCGTGACAGTTGCGGGGGGTAAATTGTTCATTTGTCTTTTAATGTGTTTTGGAGTGTTTTTAACTAGCAGAGGGAATTAAGTTATACACAATTTGAGAATGTATCTAATTTGCAGCAAGTATCTGATCATGTTGACTTGTCAGAATAATGATTTGTCACACTCAAAACTGTTTATGTGATGTTGTTAGGATATCTTTGTGGTTATGGGCTACATAGCCACTTGGCTGTTACTTTTCAATTTTGTGTTTATTGTGTATTGATAAATAATTATATAATGTCCTCACAACAATACTTTGAGGCTAGCCACTCGGTCAGATGGTATGTACCTTCGTTTGATTGTATCCAACAAATTGGTTGTTCTTGGTCATATGGTATGTAACTTTGTTTGATTGTACCCAACAAACCGGTTGTTCTAGTAACAATGCCACTTGGCTACATTTAATCTTTTGGACTCATGCACCAGTTTTTGGTGTGTACACCTCTGTATGCTGGGACATGTAAAGCAACGTAAATACAAAGCTGATAAGCAGTGCTTAATTTGTAAAAAAAAATAAGTGTCAGAGCTCTCATCAGGAGACCACTGCAACTTGCACCTCACATTGCCCCTCCTACTTATGCCAATGATAGTAACAACACAACTATTAATCATGTTAGTCCTACAAGCGTAACAATTCAGACTATTTCAGGTCCCTAAAGCTATAAGAATGGTTTGGGCGGCATCTAATAGTCATTTTTAATGTACAATGAATGACTAATTAACTTTTGTTGTGGTCAGCTCTAAATTAGCCAGACAGTGCCACTTTGTGTCAGACTGTCAAGTGCCGGTGTTGACAATTAAGTGCCGGTGAGGAGCACCGGAACACACTGGCTCAAATCAAGCCCTGATGATAAGCCTTATGAATGTTTTGTTCTCTGGTCGATCTGATTAACGTTTGATTATTATTTATATATATCATTGATATTTATCAGATATATCTCACGATATGATATCGCACTAGGTAATGAATTTAAATATGACGTTCATAATTGTTTTTTCTGCTAGAAGTATTTCTTTCATTTTGATGAATCCATGCAACTAGCCCTCTTATTAAAGGTGATGGGGCACAGTGTATGTTAGCAGGCCGTGACCAAGTCCCTGAGGGGGTGAAACACGTTGTCGTAAATAAACCTTGGATTACAAATTGTGGAGTGTGAATCCTTTCCGTAGTCTGCTCTATCTCCTGGATTGAGTTTCTGCCGATATATATATGCACACACAGAAATAATTTTGTAATATATAATAAAACCTTCATTCAGATTTATATAAAAACTATTTCTTATAATTGTGGAAAACATAAAATGTTTAGCAAATAATATTTGGGCATTTTTTTAAAGTTGCGTACAAAGGGTCAGATCTACTAGTGACCTGCATGCATTGTCCTTGCCTGATGCAGGTCAATGCAAGTCCTTATCTGGAATTTACTAAGCCACGCAAAGCCAATTTATTTAGCTTTGCGTGGTTTAGTAAATACAAAGCAACGCAATGCAGTGCATATCTCTGCCTTGCATCACTTTGCATCGGATAGGCATTACATTAGTGGAACATGCTTGTTTCTAAGGCTCCACCCATGTATTGTGATGCAAATCCAGATTTATGAAGACTTGTAAACATGGTTTTGCTCCAAAATGGTGCACCTACCTAACATTCTGCCTTCTGCAGCACACATAGAAAGAGGAATGTGCCTTTGAGGATTGTTTTTGTGCAGGAAGGTCTCCCTTCCTGCACAAAACCAATGCTGCCTGTAACGCAAGCCCCGTTGCTATATGCTGCAAGTGTGCTTGCGTTGGTGCTAAGCAGCATAAACTGTTCAAGCGCAAGGAGAGAGCAGAAATGCTCCATATCTTTGTAAACTATATCCTCAGTGGTCATATTTGAAGAAGAGTGTGTATTTTGCATATTTTGTGTCCTAGTATGTGTCTGTAGTGGTGTGTCCGTGTGTGTATCCATATGTGTACGTCGCTATTTGTGTGTGACCATGTGTGTGCCTGTGTTCGTGTGTCTGTGTGAGTTTCATGTGTTGTGTGAGTGAGTGTATGTCCCTGTGTGTTCATGTGTGTGTGTGCACGTGTTTGTGTGTGTGTGCACGTGTTTGTGTGTGTGTGTGTGTGTGTGTGTGTGTGTGTGTGCATGTGTGGTGCACGCACGTGTGTCCACAAGTCAATGCAGAGATCAGCCCTGAATACAATATTATTGCATGTCTCCAGCATCACTTAACCATTCGGTAGAGACCTATCGAAATGAAAAAGACATAACATTAAATAAGCAATGTTCTGATGAGTTTGAACTTACGCATTCGAGCCAGTTCCAGTGTTTTGCCAGTGTACTCCGCTTCCACCAGGCTGCAGCATTTCTTGAAGGCTTCAATGCAGCGCAGAGGGAATCTACCACCATTGATGCGACTGGCCCTCACCTCGCAGGTCTCTGTCGTGGGGTATTTAGCCATGCCGTCCAGGCAGCACTGTCTCACATCCTTGTGTTTAAAAGAGTTTACTGGGGATAAAACAGAATGGTGTGATAGGGGGCAGTTTTGCTGGGTCGCCCTTCCTAGTTTTATAGGGCTATCCATTGAATGAGGTCACAATACCTCTCAAAATCCTGGGTGACATCATCAAAGAAGGCAAGGTTAGAATGTCTCTTCTTGGCGATTGTTAAGCATGCAGGACTGGGTAAAGGGAATTTCTTCTTTTTCCTCTACACTCAGATGGCCCCTTTAAAGGAGCCCTCTGGGGAATGATGTCAAAATAGGTTTTACATATCAAACAGACGTCAACAAAGGGGCATTCTGTCGCCCATCCTTGCTGATGATGCAAGGCTGGGTCCGATGCCAGGCTTTGTACTTTTCACTGGATGGCCCATTTAATTGCAAGAGGCATCTGCCAATCAATGAGCGAGGTTAAAAAGCGATGCTCGCAACGACTTTCAGAGCACTGAATGCCTCTCAACTAAAATAGGGAACACTACAATGAAAATGTAAAAATGAAAGAGAAGAAATGTTATGAGGATGATTGTCTAATGATCCATATATTAATTTAAAAGATTTTCACGGTTGGTCAAAACCTTGCAGTTCAAGTCACCGAAAATGTTTAATTTTGTTGCACTCTAAAGCAAACAGCAGGCAGATTTATGATTAAAGTCATCCCAAATAATAAGATTCCAGTCAACGTTTCTTCTATTAATATTTGTCAGTTTTAAATGGGTTAGCTAGAAACACGAATTAATTGTGCAAATGTAAAACACAGTACGGTGTCCCCCAATCTTCTAGATATGAACGGCCATTGCCTGACACCCAACACACAATCTCTTGGAAATAAAGATGTTCAAACTGTGGTGTGTGAGGGCCTCATTCACAAAGGTAAACTTACACTTATGTGTAAGTTTACGTTTGTTTAGAAATACACAAACTCTGATTTAATAGTACGTTTACGACTGCAGAGACTCCGCAGCGAGAACTCCGCACATAAAAAGATATTACACATGGGATCTTCTACGTCCGACGGCAGAATCTCCGCAGTCGTAAATTTACGATTACATCTGACTTCGTGAATGCCAAAAAAAACGTAAACTTACACAAAAGTGTAAATTACCCTTGTGAATCAGACCCTTGGTGTCCCAGTATCCGAACTATGCAGAATTTCCTTAGCACACACTACAGGTCACTTACTTGCAGCTATCTTTTTATCTTCGAAACTGGTGTCGCGTTTTGGGCGCACAATGTCTGTGCAGGCTTTATCTAGAAAAAAAAAATGCATTTAGGAGCGGTGAATGAAAAAAACAGGAATCATACAGCAGATTTAGGATCATTGGCACTATCAATGAAGCTAGCATTATTTGTCAGGGGCTCCAATCAACAACTACCTTAAGGTGCTAATTTGCACACCGACTGGTTTGCGAATGGCAATGCAATTTGCGATGCAATTCAAGTAATAATAGTTGACATTGCAAACTGTAGTTTTGCAATGCGTTGAAAAATGGGCGGCCTAATGAATATTAATTAGGCAGGTTTCAATATGCGAGTCAGGGACAGCTGTGCTTAAGGCTGCTGTAAAAAACAGAGTTTCCATTTTAGGAACATATCGGTGTGGGCAGGCATTGATCGTCTGGGCCACTGCCTGCTCCACCACCCCTGAGGGCTAATGACACGATTCCCGAAGGGAAATCTGTACCCAGGGGACAGGTTTACCTTCGCAAAGAGATTTGTATGCTAAATTAGGTCTAGCATATGATCAATGGTGTGCAACCATAATTCTGGTTGCAAACAATTGACACATCCCTTTCTAAGTCACAAATATGAAATGCGCCCCTTTTACACACCAAAAAATTGATATATCCTTTCCAAGTCACAAATAGGAAAAGGGCGCCCCTTTTACACCCACTCCCATTTGCTATTCAAAGAGGATCGCAAAGGACCCTTTATGAGTCTGAAAGACTATTACGACTTATGAAAAGTGCGAAAACACTTTTGCAATCTCCAAAATTGTGTTATTGTGAAACAAAGGGTTTGTGACAGCTGGCTTTGTACATCTGGGTCCAAGTTGCTTACCTACAACAGAGGTTTTTCACCTTGCTCACATTATAGAATCACATGGTGTAATTATCTCGTCATCCATTTGGAAAGTACCATTTGTTTTTCCATGAGAACTTCTAAGAGCTGAAAATTGAACATCACTTTGATAATTTAACCACTATCTTTGGGAACAACACGCCTGATTCAAAAAGTTTAATATACATGTGTAGATTTACTTGTGTAGATCTAATCCTACGTCTAGGTGTAACTCCACTTTTTAGCTAGTGGTAATTACACGTAGGTGCAAACTTACGTCTACAGCCCCTGAAATGATATGAGGAGCGGGGAGTCTCTTAAAACAGAATTTACGAGGTAAAGTTATTGCTACTCATTTTTCACCTGTTAGTGGAGATATCTGCCAACAAGGTGGAGAGGGTCTTAAGGTAAAATATAAAAACAATTATTGAAGTTTATCTTCTTTAAAAAAATTATTTATAATATATAATATAAGTCCAAAATAAAGCAAAATAATTATTAGTAACCTGGAAGTAATAAAGTAAAATGCTACAACACATTACACCTCCAATTACATGTGTATTAGATATTATAGTACTTTAAATATATTCATTTATTTTATGAATGGTAATTTTTAAACAATTATTAAAAAGTACCCATTATCACTAACATTTCATGTTTCTATTTAATTTACACTAATTATGGTTAAAGTTATGTATTTACTTTATTTAAATACTTTTTACATTTTTAAAAATAAGTTAAAAAGCTTAGTTTTCTTTCTTAATTCAGTGGAGAATTACTTTTTAAAAATGTATAAAATTATAAAATGAGTCAATAATTATATTAACGTTACTAAAACTATTCATATCTATCTAACTAACTAGCTATCTATGTGTGTTTATATCTATTAATTATCTATCTGACTAACTAGCTATCTATGTGTGTGTGTGTTGTGTGTGTGTGTGTGTGTATATATATATATATATTAAGTTCAAAACTTCACAGTAGTGAAGGAACAGCACACATTCCAAGAGAAGTCTTGTGTCTGCTTATTTATTTAATCCAAATGGCAAACAAATATTATACCTGACACGTTTCAACCCAAATGGCATTGGTTATAAGTACCCAAAGCGTTTCAAGCCTAATGGCCTTGGTCACAGGTACCTGGTCAGTATAATTTCCGTTTGCCATTTGTATTTGTATTAAATAAATAAGAAGCAGACATGAGACTTCTCTTGGAGTGTGTTCTGTTTCTTCACTACAGTGAAGTTTTGAACTTAATGGATTTACAGGGTCTCACATCCAGGCATGCACCACTGCTGTTAGGGCTGGAAGTGAGTGAGAACTGTGTTGTGGGGATTGACATATATGTATGTATGTATATGAATCGGGCCCTTAAACTTTACAGAAACACACATTCACTGGATGATGTCATCAGTGATGTCATTTGAGATGTAATCAGTGATGTCATCAGTGATGTCACTGACCGTGTCATGAGTGATGTAATATGTGACATCATCAGCAGTGCATTGCGGGCGCGTGAGTTATAGTTAGCTCAACTAACTATAACCGGCGAATTTCTCTGGTTTTATATGAGTTAAATGTCCAACTAACTATAACGTCCCTGAAACCTATGTTTTTTTTAGTGAATATATATATGTGTGTATATATATATATATATATATATATATATCGGAAAATTCGAAATTCCTGCTACTTCCACTCGACGGCGGCGAAGAAGGAAACTCGGACCCCGCTGGACTTCAGGTCAGATGTTTTTATTGCAGATCACAACCCACACACGACGCGTTTCGGGCTTCAAGAGCCCTTGATCACATGCAAATTAACCTTTCACTTTCCACTTTTAAGTGTGTTTTGAGTGTACCACCCACTTCCCCTAGTTCCGTGTCACATGGTAATGAGCAGGGTAGAAAGACTTGCGATGGACACTAGTGTAAGCTGACTCCATTATAGGAATATGTTTACATGCAAGTCTTAATTCAGCATATGTTTTTCTTATATCTTTTTACATATTTGTATCAGACAATCAATGCAATTACAGGATAAATCCCTGGAATTATAGAACGAATTTTCTAACTGGATAAATCCAGTACCATGACAGAAAAAGAAAGTGCATAAGTGCAATAGCAGCAAGAAAGACAATATTAACGTGCAAAATGTGCAAAAAAGTGCGAGAAATAGTGCAAAATGCGCAAAGATATTTCATTATACAGTGCTTTAGATAAAATACCTTATAAAATTAATTACAGTTTAATAAATATGTAAACAATCACAAATATTAATAACAGTAAAATTCCATTGTTGTATATGAATATAAAATACTGTTAAAAAGCATATACTGTAAATTGCACATATTCAAAAAAACATATATTCTTTGGTTTTTTGTTGTTCTAATGAACTATTTAGTCATAGTTTTTTTGATTTCCCTTGAGAGTTGGTGGCGACAGGTTGTTTTCTTTATACTGTTTTTATCTCTACAACGCACATCTTTTTATAATTATTATGTATAGATACTCTTATAATACTATTAATGATAATTAAAAAGATGAGACATGGATCATGACCAGATTCTGTTGTCATGTATTTCCCTTTTAGGTATTTCTACTGAGTCATTATAGTGTGCCCATTCATAGGAAGTTGTGCATATCCTCTGTATTGTTCAAACCGTTAGGCCATTTACTGTCGAATTCCAAAATGATCCTAGTTTCTAACTGTCTTAATTTACGCTCCCTATTCCCACCCCTTCGTGACTTGGGGACAGCGTTGATGACAAAGTATGTTAGACAGTTGATATCGTTAGCATGGATTCGCTTAAAATGCCGTGCCACAGGATAAGCTGGATCACTGTGTAAAATGGCTCTAATATGCTGCAATATCCTGACGTGCACCTGTAGCTTCGTACTCCCGATGTAGTTAAGGCCACATGTGCACGACAGGACATATACAGCATATTCGGTTTTGCAATTGTAATGGCCACGTATTGAAATAGGAGATTCACTGAATGGGGTTGTGTAATGGGTCTTGTTACAGCCAAACTTGCAAGCTCTGCAAGTTGCACATTTTCTGAAGCCGTTGCTGGGTTGTAGCCAGCTGGCCGATTTCCTGGTTTCTGGGGAACTCTTGTCTAAGGTAGATCCCATGGTTTTGCCTCTTCTGAAGGTGATTTTAGGGGTTTCTGTTAGTCTGTTACATAGTACAATATCAGTCATCACTATAGGCCAATGTTTTCTAACTATAGCTCTAATTTTACGTTCTTCATTACTGTACGCTGTGATTAATCTTGGGCTGTCAATTTTAAACGTACTAGCATCTGATATGCATTGAATCTCAGTGTTGGTGTTTTTGAACAGACTTTGCCTTGGACGCATACTTGCTTTTTTAATGGCGTCGCCAATAATTTTATCACTGTACCCTCTATCCTTCAGTCTTTCCACCATTTCATTAGTACACACATTAAAGTCTGACTCATTGTTGCATATCCGCTTGAGTCTTAGGATCTCTCCATAAGGGATACTTGCAATAAGATGTCTAGGGTGTTGACTTTTTGCATGCAACATGATATTGCCCGATGTTGGCTTCCTGTATAGTGTGGTTGCAAGTTTCCCTTCCTTGATGTGCACTAATACATCCAAAAATTCAATGCGTGTCTTGTGTATGTGGGATGTAAAGACAAGGTTCATGGTATTTCTATTGATGTCTTCAATAAAAGAATGGGCTTCTGCCTCGTTTCCCTTCCATAATATAAAAACATCATCTATGTATCTCATGTAAGAAACTATGTGTGTCTCAACTACTGCTTGGTGTGCCTTGTTGAGAACCTGTTCCTCCCACCAGCCTACATGCAAGCATGCATAGCTGGGGGAGAAACAGGCTCCCATCGCCACGCCTCGTTGTTGTTTGTAAATATCTTTATCAAAAAGAAAAAAATTGTTGTAGAGGCACCATGAGATGAGCTCCAGAATGACTTTGTTATGTTCGTAAAATTCACTAGACCTTTGGTCCAAAAAATGTTTTACCGCTCGTAGTCCCTGGGTGTGATCTATACTGGTATATAATGATTCTATGTCTAAAGTAATAAGACATAGATCATCAGTCCAGTTTAGTTTTTCAATCTTCTGTAAAAAATCGCCTGTATCTTTAACATAGCTAGGTAAATCTTTAACTATGTTCTGTAAGAAATGATCAATATATTGGCCAACTTTTTCACTTACGCTGTTAATGGCCGATATAATGGGCCTGCCAGGGATGGGCATAACATTTTTATGGATTTTGGGAATTAAATATAACACGGGTAATACTGGAAACTCATTATACATAAATTTGTACTCCTCCGTGGAAATGAGACCTTCACGTCTCCAATGTGCCAGCTTTTTGTGTAAAACTGTCTTGGCTGTGTTGTATTCTTTGATGCTAGATTTAGTATAGCAACTTACATTATTAAGCTGTCTCTGTGCTTCCAAAATATAATCATTTTTCGGCCATAAAACCAAATTCCCACCTTTGTCCGATTTTTTTATAACCACATTATGATTTTCACTTAGCTTTTTCATTAGCTTATCATACTCTCTTTTTTTTAAAAACATGTTTCTTTGTTTTCTGCTTTTATTGATTTTGTGGTTCAACTTTTTTAGATCATTGCTGATCATGTCGTGATATGTATCAACGGCATCTTTCGGCATTAGTGGTACAAAACATGATTTAGATTTAAAAGGGCTGATCCCAGCCCCTTTCTGTGTTTGGTTGATTTTTCTCAGTCTCTCTTGTGTATTTAAGTCTGTGTTGTCATTGAGGATTTCAGATTCTGATTGTCCATGTAGGTCATGTAATATAAGTAGAGTAGGAATGTCCGAGGCTGCCAACAGTGGATCTGGGGTGATATTCTGTTCTGAGGATGTGTCCTCTTGTTGTTTGCTTGACTGCAATGCAAAGAATTTCTTAAGTTTGAGCTTCCTAATGAAGCAATAAACGTCAATGCGAGTACGTGCATAGTCAAAGCTATCACCAGGGCAGAAATTCAAACCGAGTGCCAAAAGTTGTTCCTCCGCTTTAGTTAATTCTATTGAGGTTAAGTTGACAATACTATTGTCTTTTAGCGCCGTTTTCTTTGCCACTGGGCTTTCTTCTTCGTGCTTTTGTTTGCACCTTTTGCGCCTGTTGGCTCTTTTCTTGTTTCTGCGTTTTCTGTTGGCCTCCTTTGCTGCCTCGGTCGCAATGTTAATAGTCTTTCCTCCACTAAAAAATCAAGCTCTTGTTCTACATTTAATTTGGTTTGTTTCGCATGGGGACGATCTATTTCTACACTCGATCCACTCGTCAACGAAACGGTGTCAATGCTGGATGTGTCTTTGTCGTTGTCGATCTCGATATGTGCACTTGCAGTGTCGCGCTTGGCTTTTTCACTGTAGTGTTGTCTCCTTGCTGTATCGAACTTGCGGGCAAAGGTAAAGATTTGGCCATTTTCATAGTCCGCTAGATCACGGGCGAACTTGTGTGCCTTTCTGAATTTTATTTTTTCTTCATGCTTCTTTACTCTTTCTTTTATAGCCTCCCTTGTTTTAGTAATCAGATCTGTTGTTTCTGTTGTTTCAAATTTACTCAACTGGTTGTTTATTTCCTCAATTTCCTTTAAGATTTCCAGACGATCGATGTTGGCATATTTAACCAAAATATTGACCAGATTCATGGAAGCCGCTAAATTGCTTTCTCCCCACTCGCGTAACATGTTGGGGTTAGGTTTGTCGAAGCTAGGTGCCAGCAAGATATGTAGTCCGCGCGGGACCCTCCCAACTTCGGCATATTTAGACAGTGACTTATGCTCCCACCATTTTGTGGTCTCCAATTTCATTTTCTTTTCTAAGTTTTTCAAAAGGGACTTGGCATCTAAGTCTTGATCGCTCTCCATGTTCACCGTTTGTGCTGTGTTGTTTGAAGTGCTTGGAAAGATGCCAAACACCTCCTCTGCCGCCATTTCCCTCTCTCGCATCATTTCTGCCGACATTGTGGGTTGTGAAAATTAGCTGGATTCGTGCAAGTCGTACGAGTCGGTAAACTCTAGACTTGTCGTTCGATAGCCTTAATGAACAGTCTCTCCCCACCTACAACATTTGCAAATGCAACTCACCGGTGAAGTACGTTTTCTTGCGGGTCCTCCGACCCAGCCGATCGCGTTCTCTCACCGATGCTCGTTTTCTTTCGCAATAGTAGGGGGCGGTCGCCAAAGTTCCACCACGGATCCTCGCTGTGCTTCGGTCGTGGGCGGCCGCCTACTTGGAGGGGAGGGGGTCCGGTGACGGAGGCAACCGACCTCCGTAACAATATCGGAAAATTCGAAATTCCTGCTACTTCCACTCGACGGCGGCGAAGAAGGAAACTCGGACCCCGCTGGACTTCAGGTCAGATGTTTTTATTGCAGATCACAACCCACACACGACGCGTTTCGGGCTTCAAGAGCCCTTGATCACATGCAAATTAACCTTTCACTTTCCACTTTTAAGTGTGTTTTGAGTGTACCACCCACTTCCCCTAGTTCCGTGTCACATGGTAATGAGCAGGGTAGAAAGACTTGCGATGGACACTAGTGTAAGCTGACTCCATTATAGGAATATGTTTACATGCAAGTCTTAATTCAGCATATGTTTTTCTTATATCTTTTTACATATTTGTATCAGTCAATCAATGCAATTACAGGATAAATCCCTGGAATTATAGAACGAATTTTCTAACTGGATAAATCCAGTACCATGACAGAAAAAGAAAGTGCATAAGTGCAATAGCAGCAAGAAAGACAATATTAACGTGCAAAATGTGCAAAAAAGTGCGAGAAATAGTGCAAAATGCGCAAAGATATTTCATTATACAGTGCTTTAGATAAAATACCTTATAAAATTAATTACAGTTTAATAAATATGTAAACAATCACAAATATTAATAACAGTAAAATTCCATTGTTGTATATGAATATAAAATACTGTTAAAAAGCATATACTGTAAATTGCACATATTCAAAAAAACATATATTCTTTGGTTTTTTGTTGTTCTAATGAACTATTTAGTCATAGTTTTTTTGATTTCCCTTGAGAGTTGGTGGCGACAGGTTGTTTTCTTTATACTGTTTTTATCTCTACAACGCACATCTTTTTATAATTATTATGTATAGATACTCTTATAATACTATTAATGATAATTAAAAAGATGAGACATGGATCATGACCAGATTCTGTTGTCATGTATTTCCCTTTTAGGTATTTCTACTGAGTCATTATAGTGTGCCCATTCATAGGAAGTTGTGCATATCCTCTGTATTGTTCAAACCGTTAGGCCATTTACTGTCGAATTCCAAAATGATCCTAGTTTCTAACTGTCTTAATTTACGCTCCCTATTCCCACCCCTTCGTGACTTGGGGACAGCGTTGATGACAAAGTATGTTAGACAGTTGATATCGTTAGCATGGATTCGCTTAAAATGCCGTGCCACAGGATAAGCTGGATCACTGTGTAAAATGGCTCTAATATGCTGCAATATCCTGACGTGCACCTGTAGCTTCGTACTCCCGATGTAGTTAAGGCCACATGTGCACGACAGGACATATACAGCATATTCGGTTTTGCAATTGTAATGGCCACGTATTGAAATAGGAGATTCACTGAATGGGGTTGTGTAATGGGTCTTGTTACAGCCAAACTTGCAAGCTCTGCAAGTTGCACATTTTCTGAAGCCGTTGCTGGGTTGTAGCCAGCTGGCCGATTTCCTGGTTTCTGGGGAACTCTTGTCTAAGGTAGATCCCATGGTTTTGCCTCTTCTGAAGGTGATTTTAGGGGTTTCTGTTAGTCTGTTACATAGTACAATATCAGTCATCACTATAGGCCAATGTTTTCTAACTATAGCTCTAATTTTACGTTCTTCATTACTGTACGCTGTGATTAATCTTGGGCTGTCAATTTTAAACGTACTAGCATCTGATATGCATTGAATCTCAGTGTTGGTGTTTTTGAACAGACTTTGCCTTGGACGCATACTTGCTTTTTTAATGGCGTCGCCAATAATTTTATCACTGTACCCTCTATCCTTCAGTCTTTCCACCATTTCATTAGTACACACATTAAAGTCTGACTCATTGTTGCATATCCGCTTGAGTCTTATATATATATATATATATATTCATATTTTTTTTTCATACCGAGTGCCCCAAGAGCAAGGACGCACTTGAACAACAGCTCTCTTGGTGAAGTCTTATTTATAAGTAAAACTGGAAGCTTGCATTCTGATGTCAATTTCAGCCGACGAGTTTCAGAGCTCCTGCTCCTTCTTCAAAAGCTCGACATTCAGTTTGGCAGTTCGGGCTGGACTGTTCCCATGAGGCACAGGGTCAAGACTGATTTGCATATGGCCAGGTCTCAACTGGGGTGGCATGATGAGCAAAAGAATGATGGATTTAACCCAGATCATACATCAGACTGGGGGTGAATGTTTTGATCTGATCTGCATTCCGTCCATCAATTGTGTGTCTTTTGCTTTCTCGCTCTAAGTGCACCAGGTATGCCCATACGTGGGTCCTGGGCTCACTGTGCCACTGGAATCAAGCTATCCTGGCTGAAGAGGGGTGATACCCCGAAACTGGTCTTAGGATGCTTGTTTCCGGTCCAGGGAGGACCTGGCTTCGCATTTCTGGCTGGACTGTTCCCATGATCACCCATTTGGGAATGAATTCATCCTGATGCACACTACTAGTTCCACAAGGCAATGCGAACCACTCACCTGAGTGGCCCATTAGAGGGTGCCTGATTATAAATTTAGGGTGTGTCAGCCCAAGCGCTAAACCTGAATGTCGAGCCTTTGAAGAAGGAGCAGGAGCTCTGAAACGCATCGGCCGAAATTGACATCAGTGCTGGAATTTTATCTGAATGCAAGCTTCCAGCTTTACCTATAATAAAGACTTCACCAAGTCAGCTGTTGTTCGAGTGCGTCTTTGCTGTGGGGACACTTGGTTTGAAAAAAAATGTATATATATAAATATATGTATATATATGTGTAGATCTGTATATATATATAGAGTATATAAATATGTAAATATGTATAAATATATATGTGTGTATATATATATATATATATTCACTGAAATAACTAACGGTTACAGGGACATTATAGTTACAAAATATAATTAAAAAAACTTAGAAATTCACTGAAAAAAACAAAGGTTACAGGGACATCTTTTAAGACGTTATCAGTGATGTAATCAGTGATGTCATTTAAGATGTCATCAGTGATGTCTACAGTGATGTCATTGACCATGTCATGAGTGATGCAATATATGAGGTCATAAGCAATGCATTGCAGGGTCTTGAGTTATAGTTAGCTCAGCTGAATTTCTCTGGTTTTGTATGAGTGAAATGTTAACCTAATTATAATGTGCGTGTAACCTTTGGTTTTTCCAGTGAATTTCTTAGGTTTTTAAAATTCTATTTCCTAACTATAACATGCCTGTAACCTTTGTTTTATTCAGTAAATTTCTAATGTTTTTTAAATACTGATTCCTAACCATAACGTCCCAGTAATCTCTGTTTTTTTCAGTGAATTTCTAAGGTTTTTTCAAAATTGTACTTTCTAACTATAACGCCCCTGTAACCTTTGTGTTTTTCAGTGAATTTCAAAGTTTTTAAAATGACAAACAAAAAATGACATTCAATAGCCACCACCACATTCAAAACTTATAACTGCAAAATGGATTATAACGAACACACTAAACACATTACTATCTAAATGACTTTATAATAGCATGTATAACTCCCTTAATATCTCTATAACACAGTGTATAACCCATTCAGTGGAATGTATACCTGCATGCATCACTGTATCAGGAAGTCTCTCATTCACTGTGTAAGTATTTGAGTGGATCTATGAGATGGCGCATCAGTCTATCAATGGATCTGTAACGAACTGCATGACTGTCTCAGTGCATCTATGAGAGGGTGCCTCAGTGTCACAATGGGTCTGTGATTGGTTGCACAAGTCTCTCAGTCGATCTGTGAATAGGTGTATGAGTGCATTTGTGAGTATGTATATGATTGTCTGACTGCATCTGTGAGTGGATACATGAGTGTCTAAGTGGGTGTTTGAGTGGGTGAGTGAGTGGGTATGAGTCTCTCAGTGGGTCTACGACTGGCAGCGTGAGTGTCTGTGTGGTTCTGCCAGTGGGTGCGTGGGTCTCTGAGTGTGACTGTGAGTGGGTGCGTGAGTCTCTCAATGTATAAGTGACTGGGTGCATTAGTCTCTGAGTGAGCCTGTGAGTGGGTGTGTGAGTGACTGTATGGGTGTGTGAGTGTCTGAGTGGGTATGTGAGTGGGTGTATGAGTGTCTGAGTGGATCTGTGAGTGGGTATATGGGTGTCTCAATGGGTCTGGCAGGGAGAGCATAAGTCTCTGAGTGGGTGAGTGAATGGGCACACACATGATTGTCTGAATGAGTCTGTGACTGAGAAGGCAAGTGTCTAGGTGGGTCTGTGAGTGGATATGTGAGTCTTTGAGTGGGTGAGTTAGTGGGTGCGTGTATATATGAGTATTCAGTGAGTGGGTGTGTGTCTCTGAGTTTATGAGTGAGTGACTCAGTGAATATGTCTCAGAGAGGGTCTGTGACTGAGTGTGTGAGTGACTTATGGGTGTGTGAGTGGGTGTATGGGAGTCTGAGTGGATCTGTGAGTGAAGTGTCTCAGTGGGTTTGTCAATGGGTGTGTAAGTGTCTCAGTGGGTCTGTGAATACATATGTGAGTGTGTGAGGGAGTCTGTAAGTGGGTGCATGAGTCTCTGAGTGGCTCTGTACATGGGTGTGAGACTCTGAGTGAGTCTGTAAGTGGGTGGATAAGTATATGAGTGGATCTGTGTGTGGGTACATAAGAACCCAGGTGGGTCTGTGAGTGAGTGTAAGAGTTTCTAAGTGGGTATGAGACTGTGCGCATGAGCCTAAGAGTGGGTCTCTAAGTAAGCGTGTGAGTCACTGAGTGGGTCTGTACATGGGTGCGTCACTCTCTGAGAGAGTCTGTAAGTTGGTGCATGAGTACCTGAATGGGTATGTGAGCGGGTGCATGAGTATCTGAGTGGGTATGTGACTGTATGTATAAGTGTGAGAGTGGGTATGTGAATGGGTGTATAAGCGTACATAGGGAGGGTGTGCATATAAATACTTTTTGTTTTATATTTCCACCAACATTTGTGTAGATGTCACAATATTTGCTATGTCCCTGCGTGGTACATGGGGGGCCACGCTGGCGATCATGGTGTCATCGCAAATATCGCAAGCGATCAAAAAAATAAATGTTGGACACATAACTTGTGTCATTAACACACCCCTTTCTCAAACATACGGTTAGAGTACCTCCACCCTGACCTCTAATGTTAGCTTTCATACAAATTTGCATCCCCAGGAACCATTCCCAACCAATAAAATGGCAGCCGCAATTTTCTGATCAGGTTGCGTCCAGCCAGTCAGAGCATTCTCACTGGCAAGCGCATTCGCAATTAATCGCAAAATAGCTGCGAAATATCCCCAGCCAGAGGTATCACTATAATTTCAACTTACATTTCTCAAAAACTACTGAACGGATTTGCATCACATAACAAAAAGCTCAATTTGCGTAACAACATCTAACTTTCTGCGAAATTTGGTGTAATTCCGTCCAGCGGTTCAGGCTGTAGGTTCGCAAATGCATATTAATAGGAATGAACATTACAAACGCACCCTTATTTTGTGCCCCTATTTCTTGGTCCCCACTGCACGGACCACCCCCAAACTTTTTCATGAATCATAAAACCTACTTTGACACTTTTTTAGAAAAATTTCATGAAGATTGGACAAACAACGTCAAAGTTATTGCAAGTCAAAAAATGCTTTTCCTATTAAATCTAGGTCCTAACCATAGCTACCTACTGGCGACTATACTACTACTATACTACTACTACTACTACTGAGAAAAATCCTAATTTTAAGACTTTCGGTATTCACAGAAGGCATTTAGGAGTCCTAAAGTTAGGACTCCTAACTTCTGTGAATACCGAAATGAGTAAGTGCCTTCTGTGAATACCAAAATGAGTAAGTGCCTTCTGTGAATACAAAAATGGTAGTAAGTTTAGGATTTTGTCTTAAGTTAGATCTGTGAATCGGGCCCTAAATATTTTTCATATATATCTATGCCAAGGTGTATTGAAGAAAGAGTGAATTTACAAGTCCCTGAAAGGATTATTTAGTAGGTGCGTGACTGACTGTATAAGTGAGTGATTGAACATGTGTTACTGAATGTATGGGTTAGTGACTAAACTGTGTGAAAGTCTGTATTAGTGTCTCAGTTGGTGTATAAGCGGCTCCATGGGTTGGTGAGTAGCTACATGAGTGTCTATATGGGTTATTGATTTGTTCTCTGAGTGATCATAGTGTAAAGTTCAGAGATGAGCTTACTATCGTTCGTTTTACACCCAAGCCATTTCTCAAAGGTCGTCAGGGGGCGAGACATTAGAGGGAATTTCCCGGTCGCGTAACCCAGTGCACTACCTGTGAGTAATGGAAGGCGTCGGAGTCAAGCAAACCATAGTCCCTACGAAGTTGAGGAAAAGGAACCACTTCCCCACGTTCAAACAGGGCACCCACTCTTTTGCACCCACTCCTCCCGCCAGCATTGAAAGGTCTGGGACGGCCATCCCGGCGGAAAGTCGGGGTTGTCTACTATGGGGGACAGAGGGGAAGGGAAAGTAGTCCATCCTCGCGGGCCTGCCAAGCGATCCCAAACTTTGAGTGTCGGGGAGGTAACCGGAGAGGAGTTTAACCCCTATGCTCTATCCCGCGCAGTAGCCACAATTCCCGCCATATATTTCGACCGGCCACTGTTTGATCCATAAGATTCCAGTGTTTACTGGAAAGAGGCCTGTTCCACTCCGTAATGAAACGGAGACATGACGCCTGTTAATAGGCGCTCACTACTGGGAAGCCGAGCCCTCTCTGCGCTTTCGGGGAGGCAACGTACACAAATGCGAGCCGCGGCTTCTTGTTATCCCATAAGAACTTATTAAGAAGGCCTTTCAGTTTGCGGAGAGCCCCTGAGGGCGGGCTCAAAGGAAGCATTTGGAAGATGTAGATGATGCGCGGGAGCACCGTCATCTTTGCTGCCGCCAACCTGCCATATCACGCCAATTTGAGACGCGACCAGGTCGCCAACGCCTTGGCCGTTTGCTCCAGCAACAGGGAGTAATTAAGAGCAGCCATTTTAGTAATGGAAGAGGTCAGTCGAATGCCCAGGTAGGTAATATCTGTGAACAACCACTGGAACTCAAAATCTTGTTGGAGATCCTGTACCTCCAGCTCCGGAATAGAAATATTAAGGATTTGCGATTTAGTGAAGTTGACCTTAAACCCCGCTACCGCTCCAAAAGCAGAGAGCTACCTAGTCAGATACCGCAGCGTCATTCGGGGGTGCGTGAGGGAGAGAATGACATCATCAGTGTACATACTAATCTTCATCAGCACCAAATTACAGACCCTCAATGTCAGGATTGGAACGAACGCGTTGCGCGAAGGGCTCCATGTAGAGCGCAAATAAGAGGGGGGACAAGGGGCAGCCTTGCCGCGTGCCCCGGGTAATAGGGAAGAGGGACGATTTGCAACCATTGACCCGCACTGCCGCCGTGGGGGAGGCATAGAGACAACTAACCCAACGTAGGAAATTGTCTCCGAACCCGAAGGTACGTAGCACCGCAAATAAGAAGCCCCAATCAACCCGATCGAACGCTTTCTCCTCGTCTATCGAAAGCAAAAGGGCCGGTGTACGTGACCGGTGAATGAAATTAATAAGGTGCAATAGTCTCTTAGTATTATCCCCCCCTGCCTTGTCGGGATAAAGCCGGACTGATCCGGATCCACTATGTTGTCCATGAGGGGACTAAGTCGTGCGGCCAACACGCCCGCAAACAGCTTCGCGTCAATATTAAGGAGCGAAATCGGTCGGTACGACCCACATTCAGCCGGATCTTTTCCGGACTTTAGAATCACAGAAATGGCCGCCTCAGACATGGAAGGCGTAACCCTTCCAGTGTCCAACAAGGAGTATAAAAGCCTTGTTAAAAGGGGAGCCAGCTCCGCACAAAACTGCTTGTAAAACAGGGCGGAAAAACCATCCGGGCCCAGGGACTTAGCCAATTTGAGCCTCACTATTGCCGAAATTACCTCCTCCAGGCGAATAGGGAGTCCAAGTCGTCAGCCGACGATTTTAGCAAGGGGGTGATAGTGCAAGAAGCCAAATATTCCCGTGGGTCATGCCCCGGGGTGTTTTCTCTTGAGTAAAGTTGCTGGTAGAACTGACGGAAGGTATCAGCAATCAGGGCATCCGTGGTATGCTCCACTGCATTCTGCCCACGTATAACGGGAACTGCAGACATCTGCGCCTGGGCTCGCAATCTATGTGCGAGCATCCTCCCACACTTGTCATCACTGAGGTAGAATTTGTGCCGCAGCCGCAGGAGCGCATGCTCAGCCCTGTCCAGATCCAAATGTTTTAGCATACGACGCCGCGTTTCCAACTCCCTTCATATTCTCGGGACCCCGGTGCGCTTATGGACTACCTCCAGCTCACTTACTTCCTTCTCAAGCTCCGCTCGCTTGGCTTTGCGGAGCTGTGCGAACGAAGCCGCTACGCAATAAACTCCCCCCGCACCACTAATTTCAAGGCTTCCCAGACTGCTTCGAGAGGCGCACCCCCTTGATCATTCTCAGCAAGATAATGTTTTATAGCATCCGCGTAACCACAGCGTCTGAGTGGAGGTGGGAATAGCGAAGGCGTCAACTGGGGGGAGTAGAGCGTGCGCAGCGTGCCGGAAGCTGGACTGCGATGAGGGCATGATCCGACAGGGAGCGAGGGGCAATATCTGCGGTGCTTAAATGAGGGAAAAGAGATGCAGATGCTAGAAAGTGCTCAAGACGCGCATATGTTTTGTGTGCCGCTGAGAAGTATGTGTAGTCGCGCTCCTGCGGGTGTTGCAATCACCACACATCACACAACCCGCAATCAGACAGCCATTGCCTCCCAGATTGTGACAATGCCCCGGCTTGATTAGTCCTCTGCCCCGACCTGTCTAGTTCCGGATTCATCACCACATTTAAGTCACCCCCAATTAGAAGCGCTGAATCAGGAGAAGCGAGAGCCTCAGAGAGGGTCAAGTGCAAAAAGGGTTCTTGCCGCTCATTCGGAGCGTATAAGGACCCAACCGTAAACTGCATATCTCCCCACTGTACTCTGAGCGCCAAGAATCGCCCCTTCAGCTCTGCTAGCGTGGAGACTACTTTGCATTGTGATTGTGCACTAAAGAGGATCGCCACCCCATTGCGCTTGGACAACCCGAGGACCAAAACTGATGCGGAAAGCGTCGGTCTCGCATCCGTTTGGTGTCTTTAGGCAAAAGGTGAGTTTCTTGCAGTAAACAAATGTCCCCCCCAGCATTCTCTAAAAGGGAAAGAATTGCTAAGCGCTTAACGGGATTATTTAGTCCCCGCACATTCAGGCTCACAATTTTCAGATCCCTACCCACCATGGTGACAAGGGGGTGAAAGGCCACACAGCTGCCCTAGCCCGCAAACCTCAAAAGCAGGGACATACATCTCACAGTAACTAAATGCTCGCCAACCTGACCCTGAACTGATGCGGAGTCCCCCCCTCCAAAAAAAGGAAAAGAAATACCCACAAACCCCAATCTCCAAACAGTAAAAACAGTAAAGCAAGAAACAAGCATCAAAGATTCAATACATAGGACAAGAGTTCGTCGTGATGGTCAAATGTCCAGGGGGACGTGGGTCACTCTCAGTCCATACCAAGTAGTACAGAGCTACCACTCCGGGAGCCAGGAGCAAAAGTACTGCGCACATCTCGACTGCTCCCTCCCTCCAGCGCCATCGCTTGAATCCAGACGGGAGCCAAGCCTTAAGAGGTGCAAGTAACGATCGTGCTATCCGTTACCTGTGACACCGACGAGAGGGCTGCATCTCTCTCCAACCTGCTAGTCTCCAAATCCGGTTTCGAACTGGGTGGTGAGCTCCCAACTCGTTGCCACTCAGAAGAGCGGTGGCGGCGGCGAGAAGGAGGCTTGTTATCACTTGACGTGGCAGCCGGCGACTCCAGCTCCAGAATCTTACAAGCGGTCTCCAGGGAGCGAACTTGCAGAAGTCTGCCCTGATACTTGAAGATGAGGCGAAACGGGTGGCCCCAGGAGTAAGGAATATCTCGCTCTCGGAGATGGCTGGTGACAGGCTTGAATTCTCTGCGCTTGGCCAAGGTAAAAGCTGCCAAGTCCTGGTAGAGCACCGGGTGGTGGTCCTGAAAGTGCACCGGGTGGAGGTCCCGCGCCCGACGGAGGATACGCTCCTTCAATTGAAAATCGTGCACGCAAACGAGGATATCCGAGGGGGGAGCCTTAGTGCCACGTGGAAGTCCCACCCTATGGACTCGGTCCAGCTGGAGTTCTTGACCCCCATCATCACCGAGGATGTGACGAAAGAGCCCGCTGACATACGCTCGGAGGTCATCACCTTCCCCTTTCCAAGGGACTGCCCGAATGCGAATGTTGTTACGCCTGGAGCGATTCTCCAAGTCCTCCGCGTGGGCTTGAAGATCCATATTCTGGTCTCGAAGGCGGAGCATCTCCTACTGCAGTTGATGCAAGTCGTCTTCTCTCCCCATGTCGTGCTCCTCCAACGTCGCCACCCATTCTCCAATGGCATCGACATCACGCCGGACGTCCTTTAGATCAGAGGAGAGCTGTGAACGCAGGTCCAAAATATCTTCCTTGAGGGCTGAGAACAACTCGACCATAAAAGCCTTGGTTGCGTGCGTATCACCTTCCTCTGCTTGCGGCATCTTAGTGTGAGGCTGAGGGGCGGGGTGCCCGGATGCTTTCTGCGAGAGGTCTTTTAGGTGTTTCTCTTTCCGACCTCTGGCCGATGACATGGCGCAAGAAGCAGGATTCAATCCGCCCCAACACCCCTCCCAAAACAAGCCAGGCGGGGATAGCCCTCAGCTCACTGTAGTCCAACCCTGTGAGTGCAAAGCAGTCAGAGACCTAGGTAGGCAGGAGAGCTACAGCAATGGCCGCGCTGTAACGAGGGTCCGACCCAGGCTCAAGATTCAGGCTTGCGCAAAGCGACCGCCGCCAACTAGGCAAGGTCACCTGCCCAACCAGTCCCCTCCTTACGCAAAATCGAAGCACAAGCCGAAGAGGATGAAGGTCGACAGGGCGAGGCGCTAGGGTCCAAGCGGGGCGGCGGTCCTAACTGTCAGTCAGGCAAGGGCAGGTACCGCCAATGTTCACCTCAGGCCTGCGGAAGGCTCCACGCGCTGCCGAAGACGCAGTAGAGGGGAGTGCCTCAGACACCCACCACTCCCTCACAACGTCCAGTTCCCAGGTGCTGGCAGAAGAATCAGGACCCCAAGGAGCTCTCCAGAAATGCCCAGGCCGTGCCCCAGCCCAGCGACGCGTAGAGCCAACCATGGTGCTACAACAGTCGACCTCTGCGCTGCTTAACAACAACAGGCGCTCTCAGTCCCCAAAGTGCAGCTGGCCATACCCAACCGGGCTCACAGACGGAGAGGTAGGGGTTCAGCACAGGCCCTGCAGAGGCTGACCACCGCTACCACGGGCGGGAGGGCCTCGCAGGAAAGCAAAGGCTGTCTCTGTCCCCGCAGGGCCCAGTCACCCCCACTCAGCCCAGGGCACAGGCCGCACCATCCACAGCAGGCCTCTCACTCTCTTCGTGCCGGCCGCCAGCCAGCGCCCGCGGTGACTCACTGCCCTAAGCCTTCAGGGGAGGGCGAGGATCTGCAGGACAAGGTTGCTCCACTCCGCAGCAACAGGCGGACGTTTCCCCTCAGCAGCACCAGCGCCGGCCGCAGCCCGGTGGACCGAGTCCCTCACCCGGCGTTGGCGCCGAGCCAGCCACCCTCCGCTCCTCACCTGCGTCGAGTCGCAGGACCAGCCATCCCGCCAGGCAGGATTGCAGAATCACCAAAGCCGCCACAGGATCTCCGCCGGCCGCCGGGCATGCAGCAGCGGCCTCTCTACGCCACCCTCGCCGTAGGACAGTACCTGCAGCCTCTCGTCAGACAAAATGGCGGCGGCCTTGCGGCGCTCCAATCAATGTCCTCGCCGGGGCCACCGCACACCGGATCGACCACCACAGGATCGGCGACCAGCAGGGCCAGGCGTGACCTCCCCCTGCCAGGCGGCTGTCACCACGGGAGCACCAGGATTCAGGCACCGTAGTCGTCCCTCACCAGGCCTGCCGGACCGCAGCTAGGCCGGGATCGGGCAGCCAGAACAAAGGCCGAAAACCACTGAGAAGCTGGGAAAGAAGCTCTCCGCTGGCACCAGGACGAAGAAATGCACCGCTGCTCTGGACGGTAAGCTTGGATGGGCTCGCTGGAGGGTGATAGTACAACGCGATTAGCAGGCGGCGCCGGAGGGATAAGGACGCACGTCCTACCTCGCCGCCATCTTAGCCACGCCCCACCTCCTTTTTTTTTATTTGAAAAATTATGTCATTTTTTATATCTTCCCAAAAAAGTATGTACATATATATATATATATTAGAAAACTAGACTCCCGTACTGGTAGTGTACCAAGCTCCATCACCACGCGAATCCTATCCATGATATTGCGAGACTCGTTAAGGATGTGCATTTCGTATCCGATGGCTTCGTAGCACCGTGTCCCGCCTAACATCATATACGTATAAGGTCGCGCCAGCTCCTAGTTTGGTATGTGACGTCTGCGCAGTACCAATACGCGTGTTACGTCATCTACGTTTAGGGTCGCGCCAGCTGCACGTTCCGTATGCGACGAGTGCACGCTGCCAGGCCATGTGTTACGTCATAGACGTATGGTATCGCGCCGGGTACGCCATTCCCTCATTTATTTTTGTATGTCTCAAAACTATATCTAAATAAGTTTAAAGTGTATATGAGAGCAGGCGATAATCTAAAATATTTTCCACATTTATATATTTCTTACTGTAATAAACTTATATTATGGTAAATATATTTTATCAAAATTGCGTCGGGTGCAGCCTCCTTGCGCGCTCGGTGCGCGCTTGCCATGTGGCCTTAAAAAAAAGCTTTTGATTGGTTCATAACATTTTCCATTGTACAGTTGGAGGACCCCACTCATTTTAGTCATTCTCTCTACACCGTTTGATGAGAGACACCTCTTCTCCTTACAGAGCTTTTTTGAAAACTTTTTTGCTGTGTACACATATCTTATAGTACACACAACATGCAACGATCATCTTGATCAATAATCATGCTCTATACAGTAGCCTTCCACGTGTGATACCCATGCATCTGAAACGTTACATCAAAACACAAATGTGTGTTACACGATGCCCCTGGTGTGTGTGTGCGCGCATTATTGTGCTACCTTTCGACCTGGGTATGGGTGGCTCGAAGGGGTATCATCAGCCACGGGCAGAGTGCACATCCTAGATCACATGTGACAAACAGTAAAGAGTAATGTGTAGATTTGTGTTGCAGTATGCTCTGTTATCAGGCCTTACAAGTATAGTAGTGTGTCATATGTGAGACTTTTAGATTCATGTTTGACATGCATTTCTTAACTGTAATAAGCGTTATCACTGTGTATGACATAGCCTCACTGCTGATCCTCCCTCCATCCCAGCACATTCACATGTGTGCGCTTCGCGATAGCAACACTTTCAATAATACCGCACACCATTGACATGGGTGTCTGCACATATCCACAAGCTTGACAACGACATGTGATGTTGTCCATTCAATGTTTTCGGAGAGCATCTCATTAGCGATAGTTGCCGCCCTCCTGGTACATGCTACATTAATGTAAATTGCGGATTGTGCGACGTCAAAACTGCAACAGGGACACACACATAAGTACACTTCCAGCGCAGGCAGGAACTGAACAACGCCCAGGTCCCCGGAATAATTATTCACACCCCTACGCTGGCCTGGCGTACGCAAGCCCAGCCCACGTTGCGTATGTATGAATAGGATAACAACGATGCCACATGTCCCAGTTCTTCCACACTGCTTCAGGTGATATGGCCGCATCCACCTCGCATATCACAATGCGCAATAAAAAAAAGGGATCCATGAGGTGAGCATCATTCTGGCAATCAAAACTCCATCTGAATTGTGAACCCTGCTGGACGTCGTGTTTGGACACAAACTAATGACAGCAGGTGAGCAGTGGGGCCTGGGTGCACGGGGGCTGCAATTAAGCGCGTTGCAGCGGGAGGTATGGGGTGCATCAGCCTGGGTGCACAGGTGCAAACAAGCGATGTTGCCGTGCGTAATGATGTGATCTCTGACTTCATTCATTCACATCTCTGTCTCATTTAAGGTTTGGCTGGACCGTACTGTAGGCCTGAGCCAGCGGGCAGCGCTGCCCTGCAAACACGTGGCATTGGCTTGTGGGGCACTGTAGTGAGCTGATTACTAAGTGTACATGCACACAGACTTCCCCAACTGCATTGCACGCGCACATTATGCTTCTAGCATGCGCTCTGTTCCTATGAATGTGAACGTTGGCATAACATATTATTATTTATCCTTGTGTATTCTCGTGCACTCCAACTTTGAACCACGATTACCACTACCAGTTGGTAGATCGTACTTCAAGAAGGAAGGATGCACTCAACTGGTGTTCTCTCTTAAGCTTGAAATAAACCTTCACCATTATATTATTTCTCCCTTTTCAGACACTGAGTTAGTGGCACCATAATCACCGGAGCGGATGCTCAGCCCTTGATGAGGCCCTGGGCATTCTGGCGCCTTCCATCGTGGTATCAAGACACCGTTCCCAACCGGAGACCTGCTGTGCCACCCTAAGAGCGGCACCCCGGAGTTGGAGCTCGCACTGGCACGTCGTTGAACACACTGGTCGTGGCAGGTGAGCAGTGAAGGCTCGGTGCGCAGGAGCTGCAATTGAGCACAGTGCGGGGGAAGGGGCTGGGATGCAGCAGCCTGGGTGCACAGGTGCAGACAAGCGATGTTGCCGCAGATAATAATATAATCTCTGGCCTCATTCATATCTCTGTTTCATTTGAAAGACTTGCTGGACCGCACTCTTTCTCACGGACCCCAGCGTCCCAGACACACAGGTGACGGTAGTTGAAAAGTGAGGGCTGGGTGCAGTAGGCCGATGCTCTCTCTCCTCCTCCCTCTGTTCTTTTGACTCTTCCTTCCCTTCTCCCTTCCACCCACTCGCTCTCTGCCCCATTCTCACTTTCTTCCTTTCATTCTGACTACCTTTCTTTTTAGGTCTTGCCTACGCAGTGCGCATGCACTGCGTACGAGACCTTTAGTCGTCGTGCAGCTCTTTTTACAAAGCACATACTCGTGCTTGTGGCGGCATACGGCTTGTGGGAGTGTGAAGCCACGCGCCACAAGCACAAGTTTGTGCTTTAAAAAAGAGCAGGATGCGCGATCACGCACCTGCTAATCGCCAGTGCACTCACTCAAACACCTCTGAGCACCACTCGCGTGCTTTTATTTATTTTCTTTTAGCGCGCGCACACACACAACTCCCGGGCTTGTTATTTCATTGTATTTATTTTGACGTTTTTAGAGCGCCTAAGTGGCGCCTTACGAGAACTTCAGGGCGCGTGCTGCTTTTGCCTCTTTTCTGATGCCAGCTCATGAGCGCGGCTTAAGGCTGCCTCTGGTCTCATGCGGTGAGCCAATGGTGGTGAGTTTAAGGGATAGGAAACTCATACTGTGAGCAGGAGCCAGTGTCACTGGGCAGGGTGCCTTGGGTCAAAGGGCAAGGAGCCTTTAGTCTCGTGCAGAGGGCGCTTGCTTGAAACGTACAGTGCGCAGGGCTTTAAGTAGGCCGGGTCCCTCCTGGTCGTAGACCTGCCAGCAATTAACAAGCATTTGCAATTCAATAGGTCTCGCATTTGCGCGAGTTTGAGCTATTGACAATGCAAATAACAATGCCTTTTATTTTTGTTTTCGTTTTTAAAACACCAATAAAAGGCATTGTCATTTACAATGCCAATAGCTTAAGCTCGCGTTAATGGGAGACCTATTGCATTGCAAATGCTTGTTCTCTTGGACATGGCACACATACTTATGTTTCTTTTTTCTCTTACAGGTTTTGTACGCTGCTTCCGGAGGAGTCCCACCCACTTCTTTCATGTTTTACTGTTGTTCGGATAAAGTTACGTTTCCATTTATTTGTGTTGTTTTAATAAAAATTATTTTTTTTACCAATAAATAAGTGAGTGTATGGGTCTTCTTTTTCTGACAACACTTGTCTGTAGTTTATTCTGAAAATCGGCGGTTGATAGTAGGTTATGAGGGAAAACATTTTTAATTTTGCAGTGCGCCTACCAAATATAAACAAACAGACTATTACATAAATGAAGCCTGAGTAATTCTATAACGGCAAGGGTTCTTTGAGTGTATCCCTTTATAACACCATGACTACTGCCCGTGTGATTTCAGAACCAATAAGGCACTGCCTAGGGCCACCGAGGCATCAAGGACTGGCGAGGCCCACCCTGCATATTTAAGTAAAGCCCCGGAGGTTGCTGATCCCCGGTCTTGAGTTGGCCTCGAAGCCCCCAGAACAATTCGTAAACAACGACCCGTGTCAATCCCCTAGTCTGAGAAACGTCTCTGTGCCCTCCCGCGCCTAATTTACATGTGAGATTAAGGTCCCAAGTGCTGCAGAGACCCCGCAATATAATAGCAGGATTGATCCTGGAATATTACCCACCAGTGGGCTCATTTAAATGAACGGGTGAGACCCCACTTCATTTTTTTTGTCTCCATTTTTACCATCCGGATCCGCTTTATTAAAGCGATACGAGGTATTCCTCCTCTCGCTTCAACGAGGCAAACAAGAATTTCCAATCACAGGGTGGAAGCCATGCTCCCGCCCTGTAATAGCAAACATAAATGTCCCGCGGATGCACACCCCGGGACATTGTATGAGCTGTGCCTGGGAGCTGGCGCTCCATAGGGCCATGATGCATTGGTTACTGCATAATTACAGAATAAGTATAAACGCATACTAACACTACTTGCACACGTGTAGTACAGCAACCAGAGTGTAGCGAAGAGGCAGAGGAAGCCAAATATCAAAAAATATAAATCCTACCAGAGGTAGGATCACATAGTTCGATCAGCCGACGACCCTGGGATGAGTAGAAACAGCTTCACGAGAATCAAATAATATAAATCCTACCAGAGGTAGGATCACATAGTTCGATCAGCCAACGACCCTGGGATGAGTAGAAACAGCTTCACGAAGAAAAGGGGTCTTCAGCAGAATGCAAGGAAGCTCCAAATATTGGTGAGTGCTGCCTTCTTTTTACCTTCTCCCGCTCATCGCCAAATTTATGTAGTGAAGAGGCAGACAGCAGTGGCTCCAATAAGTAGATGTATTGCAGGAAAAGAAGACAGCTTAAACAGCCACCAACAGGAGCAGACAGCAAGGCAGCCATCTTCTCCAGCACCGTGTACAAACTCCCCAAGATTCCCCTCATGACAGCCCTACATTCTAACATTACATACTTACATTATAGTAGCATTACATACTAGCATTCTACTATGACTTACATTGGAATACTACACAGAGTACATGACTTTACAGCAATGAGCTCATAGTTTCATCCACGAGTCTTGAGACCGGTAGGGGTGAGTAGTTCGCTTCCCACTCCCTGTATTGTATAAACGCAAACTATCACTACTTCCACAGGTATGCCACAGCGCCCATAGCACATCACTTTACAACACTGAGCTCATGGTTTAATCCCCAAGTCTTCAGACCGGTAGGGGTGAGTAGTTCGCTTCCACCTCCCTGTATTGTATAAACGCAAACTAACACTACTTCTACAGGTATGCTACAGCGCCCAGAGCACATCACTTTACAACAATGAGCTCACGGTTTAATCCCAGAGTCTTCAGACCGGTAGGGGTGAGTAGTTCGCTTCCCACTCCCTGTATAGTATAAACGCATACTAACACTACTTACACAGTTATACTACAGCGGCCAGTATGCTACAGCGCCCACAGCCGATCACTTTACAACAATCAGCTCAGTTTGATCCCCGACTCTTCACACTGGTAGGCGTGAGTACTTCGCTTCCCACTTCCAGTATAGTATAAACCCATGGTAGAGGTCAGTAGTTCACTTCCCACTCCTTGTATGGTATAAACGCCTACTAACACTACTTCCACAGGTATGCTACAAACACCAGAGCACATCACTTTACAGCAATGACCTCACGGTTTAGGCTCTCGGTTTCATACCCGAGTGTAGCAGCATCTCATCTCAGCACCATGTCACTCTGAGCAACACTGCACTTTCAGTCCGGTAGGAGTGACTACTTCGCTTCTCACTCCCCCACAGAGGTTAAAGTGCTCCTATCCTCCTGTTTCCTACTCTTTTCGCCCTTTTTCCCCCTTACTCATTTCAACGGAATCACAAAATGGCTGCGAACACTTCCTAGTTGCAACCGCTCGCACCGCTCGCAGCCAATAAGCAGCAAGCTCCTGCTCGTAACACCTCAGCCAATCAAATGGCAGAATTCCCTAATATCGATATCTGTAAATTTCGATATTTCTCTAAAACTACTGAACGGATTTACACCAAATAAACAAAAGGGTGCTTTCTAGACCAAGACCCTTCTCCCTGCCAAATTTGGGGTAATTCCGTTCACCCGTTCGACCTGTAGCCTTGCCTAAAGTTTCCTATTGAAATTAACATGGAGAAAACACGTTTTGGGACCCCTCTTTTTTCTCAGCCCCCCCCTTGATGAATCACCCCCAAACTTTCAACATAGGAGCTGATATGAACAATGAATTAGTTTGGAACATTTCATGAAGATTCAACAAACAACGCCAAAGTTATAACCAAACAAAAAATGCTCTTCCTATGGAAACGTGGTCCTAACTATAACTACCTACTGGCGACTGCCAGTAGGTAATATATATATATATATCCTCAACGTGCCTGCTGGTGAATATAAAACAGGGTCCAGCATGCTCGGGTTCACTTTAAAAGACTTTATTGTGGAGATATATATATATATATATATATATATATATATATATATATATATATATATATATATATATATATATATATATATATATATATATATATATAGATATTCACTGAAAAAAACATAGGTTTCAGGGACGTTATTGTTAAAAATTAGCATTTAAAAAACCTTTGAAATTCACTGAAAAAACCATAGGTTGCAGGCACGTTATAGTTAGAAATTAGCATTTAAAAAACCTTAGAAATTCACTGAAAAAACCATAGGTTTCAGGGATGTTATAGTTAGTTGGACGTTTCTCTTATAAAAACCATAGAAATTCCGCAGTTATATTTAGTTCAGCTAAATATAACTCGCGCACCCGCAATGCACTACTGATGACGTCACATATTACATCAATCATGACATGGTCAGTGACATCATTGATGACATCTCAAATGACATCACTGATGACATCATCCACATGAAAATCTGATGCACCTGCTCACACACTAATATAACCTTTGATACACCCACTGTACAGACTACCATTTTCGAAACCATAGACACACCAATACCAGTTACTACATATGCACTCACTGATTCCTAGGTCTACACACACATCCACTCATTCATCCATACAGTCACTCATACATGCAGTCACTCATCATTACAACACTATCATATGCACTCATACACCTATACAGACACTCACACACCACCACTCATCCAGTTACTCACACGTGTAATCAGTCATGCAAAGAATCAATCACACTCCTATTTACTCACCTATACAGTAATACACACCCCAAATCACTTATTCAAACAGAAAAAAATGCATACTTACTCTCCTATAGAATCACTGATACAAGTACACACTCATCCATACAGCCACTCTCAATCAATCAATCAATCAAAGGCATTTATAAAGCGCACTACTCACCCGGAGGGTCTCAAGGCGCTGGGGGGGGGGGGTCCGCTACTGCTCGAACAACCAGGTCTTGAGCTTCTTCCTGAAGGAGAGGTGGTCTTGGGTCAGGCGTAGTTCGGTGGGGAGGGCGTTCCAAGTCTTGGCGGCCAGGTGGGAGAAGGATCTACCTCCTGTTGTCGCTCTGTGGATGCGGGGGACGGCTGCGAGGGCGAGACTGGTCGAGCGGAGGTGGCGTTTGGGAGCGTAGAAGTTGAGGCGGCTGTTGAGGTAGGTCGGGCCTTGGTTGTGTAGGGCTTTGTGTGCGTGGGTGAGGAGCCGGAAGGTGATTCTTTTGTTGATCGGGAGCCAGTGCAGGTCTCTCAGGTGTCTGGAGATGTGAGTTCGTCTGGGGACGTCGAGGATGAGTCTCGCCGAGGCGTTCTGGATCCGCTGGAGTCTCTTCTGGAGCTTGGCGGTGGTACCGGCGTAGAGGGCGTTGCCGTAGTCCAGTCGACTGGTGACGAGGGCCTGGGTGACTGTTTTCCTGGTCTCGGTGGGGATCCACCGGAAGATCTTACGTAGCATGCGCAGGATGTTGAAACAGGATGAGGAGACGGCGTTGACTTGTCTGGTCATGGAGAGGGAGGAGTCCAGGATGAAGCCCAGGTTGCGTGCGTGGTCTGTCGGTTTGGGTGCGTTGCCCAGGGCAGGGGGCCACCAGGAGTTGTCCCAGGCGGAGGGCGAGGAGCCCAGGATGAGGACTTCCGTCTTGTCTGTGTTCAGTTTCAGGCGGCTGGTCGTCATCCACTCGGCCACGTTTTTCATCCCTTCGTGTAGGTTGGCTCTGGCGGTGGCGGGGTCGTTGGTCAGGGAGAGGATCAGCTGGGTGTCATCGGCGTAGGAGATGATGTTCAGGTTGTGTTGGCGTGCGATGGCCGCAAGGGGGCTCATGTAGACATTGAAGAGGGTGGGGCTGAGCGAGGAGCCCTGAGGGACGCCGCAGGTGACTTCCGTGGCTTCTGATCTGAACGGGGGCAGGCGGACTCTCTGTGTCCTTCCGGTGAGGAAGGAGATGATCCATTCCAGTGCCTTCTCCTTGATCCCGACGTTGCTGAGGCGCTGCACTAGGGTGCGGTGGCAGACAGTGTCGAATGCCGCGGAGAGGTCCAGGAGGATGAGGGCCGCTGTTTCTCCGTTGTCCAACAGGGTTCGGATGTCGTCTGTGGCAGCGATGAGGGCGGTCTCGGTGCTGTGGTTGGCCCGGAAGCCTGACTGGGAAGGGTCGAGGGAACCAGTCATCTCGAGGAAGGCTGCCAGTTGCTTGTTGATGGTCTTCTCGATGACTTTGGCTGGAAACGGGAGGAGCGAGATGGGGCGGTAGTTCTTGAGTTCGGTGGGGTCCGCCGTTGGTTTCTTTAGTAGAGCGCTGAGTTCGGCGTGCTTCCAGCTCTCAGGGAAGGTGGCGGTGTTGAGGGAGGTGTTGATGATGTCCCGCAGGTGGGGTGCGATGACAGCGTCGGCCTTGTTGAAGATGTGGTGAGGGCAGGGGTCGGTTGGGGAACCGGAGTGGATGGAGTTCATCGTGCTGATGGTGTCTTCGAGGTTGATCGGTGTCCAGGCGTTGAGGGTGGTGGTGGGGGGCGTTGGTTTGGTCGTGGGGAGCGTTGGTTGTGTTCTGAAGCTGTTGTGTATGTCAGCGATCTTGTTGTGGAAGTAGGAGGCGAGGGAGTTGCAGAGGTCTTGCGATGGGGTGATGTCGTTGGTTCCGGCGTTGGGGTTGGAGAGCTCTCTGACGATGTTGAAGAGTTCCTTGCTGTTGTGTGCGTTGTTGTCCAACCGGTCCTTGAATGCTGTTTTCTTGGTGGCGTGGATCAGTTGATGGTGCCTTCGGGTGGCGAGCTTGAGGGTAGTCATGTTGTCCGGCGTTGGGTCTCTTCTCCATGCTTTCTCGAGGGCTCGGCAGTTCTTCTTGGAGCTCTTGAGTTTGTCGGTGAACCAAGGGGCCTTCTTGCTTCCGGGTCTGCTGGGTGGGGTCCTCAGAGGGGCGAGCTCGTCCGCGCAGGTGGAGATCCATTTCGTGAGGTTGTCGGCGGCTTGGCTGGGGTTCGGTGAGCTGGCGGGAGGGTGCTGGCTCAGGGATGTGGTGAGTTGTTCGGCTGTGATCTTGTTCCAGCTTCTTCGTGCGGCCTGTTGCTGGTGGTGGTGGACCGTGGTTCTTTTGAAGGTGAAGTGGATGCAGCTGTGGTCCGTCCAGTGGAGTCCAGTGGCGTGGCTGAAGGAGATGTCTTTGCTGGACGAGAAGATGGCGTCGAGTGTGTGTCCGGCGAGGTGGGTGGGGGTGGTCACCAGCTGCTTGAGTCCGAGGGTGGCGAGGTTGTCAAGCAGGGTGGTGGTGTTGCGGTCGTTGTTGTTCTCCAGGTGGAAGTTGATGTCCCCGAGGAGGATGTAGTCGGCCGAGGGGAGGGCGTGCGGGCTGATGAAGTCGGCGATGTCTTCGCTGAATTGAGTGCGTGGTCCCGGGGGTCGGTAGATCAGGGTGCCGCTGAGGGTGGTCTTGGGGTCGGTGTGGATCTGGAAGTGCAGGTGTTCGGCGGATGTCAGGGTGTTGTCGGCGTTGGTCGAGATACGGATGGTGTCTCTGTGGATGATGGCGATGCCTCCTCCAGTCTGGTTGTCGCGGTCTCTCCGGATGATCTTGTAGCCCTCTGGGACGGCGATGGCGATGTCGGGCGCTGAGGAGTCGTTCATCCAGGTTTCCGTGAGGAAGGCAACGTCAGGAGCTGTGGTGTCGAGGAGGTTCCAGAGTTGAACGGCGTGTCTGTGGACGGAGCGGGTGTTGAGCAGGATGCACTTGAGGTGGTTGCTGCTGGTGTTCGGCTTGGCGGGTGCTGGTGCGGGGCAGGTCCGGATGCAGGTGAACTTGCAGGTGAGGCAGCTGAAGGGTCCGTGGGTGCGTCTCGGGGTGGCTCGGTAGCACCCGGGGGTTCGGCCGGTGTTGAGTGCGTTGAGGGTGGCGGCATCGTAAGTCAGGCGGGTGGGCTGGGGTCTGCGGGGGCCAGGGGTCCTGGCACTGGGCGCGGTCCAGGCGCGGACGGGCGCAGACGGGCTTACCTTTGGCGCACCTTCGGCGCTCATTCGGTGCTCCCGCTGCGCGCGTCCGCTGAGCGGTCGCTCTGGGGGCGTCATAAGAGGGGAGCCGGGAGGGAGGGTCTGCGGGGAGGCGGGGAGCGCGGGAACCAATCGGCGGGCGGGGGGGCGGGGTCTCGTGGGCAGCGGCGGGAACCAGGGGGCTCGGTGGCGGCGCTTGGCGGCCCTGTGGCGGCTGGGGCGGCGCTCGGCGGCCCTGTGGTGGCTCAGGCGGCAGGCGGCAGCAGGAGGTCCAGCAGGTAAGGAGCAGGCGGGAGGTGTGTGAGCGACCAGGCCGAGGGCACAGTGGTCACACCTGGGACGGGGGAGAGGGTCCCCTTAAGAGGGGAGCCGGGAGGGAGGGTCTGCGGGGAGGCGGGGAGCGCGGGAACCAATCGGCGGGCGGGGGGGCGGGGTCTCGTGGGCAGCGGCGGGAACCAGGGGGCTCGGTGGCGGCGCTTGGCGGCCCTGTGGCGGCTGGGGCGGCGCTCGGCGGCCCTGTGGTGGCTCAGGCGGCAGGCGGCAGCAGGAGGTCCAGCAGGTAAGGAGCAGGCGGGAGGTGTGTGAGCGACCAGGCCGAGGGCACAGTGGTCACACCTGGGACGGGGGAGAGGGTCCCCTTAAGAGGGGAGCCGGGAGGGAGGGTCTGCGGGGAGGCGGGGAGCGTGGGAACCAATCGGCGGGCGGGGGGGCGGGGTCTCGTGGGCAGCGGCGGGAACCAGGGGGCTCGGTGGCGGCGCTTGGCGGCCCTGTGGCGGCTGGGGCGGCGCTCGGCGGCCCTGTGGTGGCTCAGGCGGCAGGCGGCAGCAGGAGGTCCAGCAGGTAAGGAGCAGGCGGGAGGTGTTTGAGCGACCAGGCCGAGGGCACAGTGCTCACACCTGGGACGGGGGAGAGGGTCCCCTTAAGAGGGGAGCCGGGAGGGAGGGTCTGCGGGGAGGCGGGGAGCGCGGGAACCAATCGGCGGGCGGGGGGGCGGGGTCTCGTGGGCAGCGGCGGGAACCAGGGGGCTCGGTGGCGGCGCTTGGCGGCCCTGTGGCGGCTGGGGCGGCGCTCGGCGGCCCTGTGGTGGCTCAGGCGGCAGGCGGCAGCAGGAGGTCCAGCAGGTAAGGAGCAGGCGGGAGGTGTGTGAGCGACCAGGCCGAGGGCACAGTGGTCACACAATAACTGACTCTCACGTATAGTCATTTATATACTTCAACTCTCAAATACACTGCCTTTTACATATACATTTACTTGGACATGTACCATTGAGACATCCATTAACTCACAACACACCCATACACACACTCACCCACCCATACAGCTGTTTCCACATGCACTCTTGAACCCATACACACAGTGAATCAACCACTCAAACATCTATGCACAGAGTCACACACCTCCCACCCACACACACACACTCAGGCACCCATACAAATTCTCAGGCAACCTATCGATAATCCATATAGACACTCATGTAACTACTGACCAACCAGTACCTCTGATGTCTTAAGGTCTATACAGTAGATCTATTTCCAGGATATAACTTGTCATTACCTTCTATGTTTTATCATAATACTACGTTACAGAATAATTCATCACATACAACATTACACATGATAATGCCCTGTATGGGGTAGCAGGAACAAGTATGATCCTTTGCCACATTAATTATTCATAATTTGTATCCTGACGAGCCCTTAGCTCAAATTGACCACTGTCCCTTGGTACGTTAAAACCATTATACTGGGAAGGGAGATCAGAAAATGCATAGGAGAAGGGGTGTATATATATATATATAAATATATATATATATATATATATATATATATATAATACTAACACAATAAAAACATTAGGAATCTCTTATTAGAAGGAATAGGCTATTGGTACAGTTATTTACATTCTTGAGTTATGCCATTAATTTCCCAGTTGGAATGTGAACAGTTCATAACTGAGGAGGTGGGATAGAGGTGGTAGAAGAGTTATATAGAGAAACTCCTCATTCAAGGAGACATGCTTGATTAAAAAATCAATTTCGTTGAATGTTCTTTGTGAATAAGCATGACATTTCCTCGCTACCAAATGTTTTAACAATGCTCAAAGCAATTAACATTATTGACGGATTACTCCAAGGAGTAAGGTACATGGATCTAGTAAATCTTTGACATGCTTATTATTTGAGTATTGTTTATTTATTTGAGATAACTTTAACATTGTGGATAGAGATTATGATTTAAAGTGCATCTTACCTACTTAAAATACAAAATTTATAACCAAGTAGGCAAGGCAGCAGCTTTCACATGATTGACAAATGTAAATAATTACATAAAGATAAGGACATTTTGTTGCAGCTGAGCGAAGTGAATTCATAATAAAACATGAAGTTAATTACAAACCTATCACTGAGCTGAACAATCCTCACCAACTGATTGCTGAAAACAATTGACTTTCCCAAGGACTTCAAAAAGTGGCTTTAAAGAATATTGCATAATATTCAATTTATAACTGACCATCAATTTCATTTGTACGAAACTATCATAACGATTAAGATTCACAGGCATTCGTTAGCTGCTATTTTAACTATAATTGTGTGCTCGTTTTTCACTTGTGATTGCTGTTTTCAGTATAAGCGGCTAATTCAGAGTTTGGCGAACAGGTTTCTCCACAATGAATGTAACAGATATCCCATTCGCCTTATTGCAAGTGAATTGGGATATAATGTACGTGTAATATGGCGGACAGGATATCTGTCACATTTGTGAGGGAGTGACCCACATGCCAAACTCTACATCAGGCCCTAGATCTAGTCTTTGCATTCTGGTACTAGCAGTCTTAATTTTGTAATTGTGCAGTTGCAGAAAGAAAATTTAAATAAATTCTGACATTCGGAGAAAAGCATGTACTTCCAACAGAAGCAGAAGTTTGTTAGTTATTTCCTCAGTATTCTTCTACAGCCACCCACAGTGTTCTAATGAACAAGTAGAGCGCCAACATTATCTGTATTCATAATAGTAGTGTGGTAACATCTGAAGCCATCTCGATTGAAAGGTGCAAAACTGAAAGGATTTCCTTTAGAAATTAACAAAATGAGGAGGTTTGTTTTTGTAATAGAAACTATGGTTCGTGCTTTAGAAAGCTAGAATGGGGGCAAGCAGGTGGCAGAGACAGTGACTGCACAATGGTAGGATGGAGAGTGTAGGGTCACAAACACGGACAATCAAGGGTAGGGGGTCAGGGGCAACATTCTGACTACAGTGGGTAAGCTGGCATGGTCAGTGGCAGCACGATGGATGAAGCAGCACAGGAAGGAGGGGACAGGGGCATGTATGCAGAAAATGGAGGGCAGGAAGGAGGGGGCATGAGCAAGGGCCATGAACGCCAGGTGGGAGGGAGCAGGGGCATACCGATGGAGAACAGAGGGCATGTGAGGGAGGGTCAGGAGAGTATGACAGCATGGGCAAGGTTAACACAATGGATGATGGAGGGATGAGGCAGGGGCCTGTACATGGAGGACAGAGGTGAATGGGGCAGGCTCAGCAAGCAGATCATGGAGGGCAGGCCGGCAGGGGCACAACAATTGACCATGGAGGGCCTGAGGCAGGGGCATGCATATAGACATCAGAGGGCTTGGTGATGTGGTGGCAGCATGGGCAGAATGCCCAACACAGAGAGCAGGCCAGAATGGGAATGGGCAGCAAACTGACCACAGGGGACAGACTGGCATCGACAGGATCAGCAAGCTGATCGTGGGTAGCAGGGGGGAGGGAGCAAGTGTACACAGATGGAGAACAGAAGGCAGGTGGGAGGGGTTGGTGGCAGGGGGTAAAAGCTCATCACAGAGGGCAGGCAGCACTGGTATGGGCAGCAAACTGACCACAGAGGGAGAAAGCAGGTGGTGGGGGCAGCAATATGACTACTCAGGTTAGGCTAGCATGGGCAGAGTCAGAACAATGGTCCACAGATGGAGAGTGAGAGGGTAGGGTCACTCATACAAAGAACAGTGGGCAGGTGAAGAAATTAAGAGAACAGGGCAGCATGCAGATCATGGAGGGTGAGATAAGCATGGACACCAAGCTGATCACGGAGAGCAGCGGGACTGGGCAGTGACACACAGAGAACATGAGTTCAGGAAGAGGGAGGCAATGGGAGAAAACCAGCATATGTTATGTAGGAGAAGCAAAACAGACCACAGAGGGCAGGTGAGAGGGGGAAGGGTCACTGCATAAAGAATGGAGGGTAGGGTGTAGGAGGCAGGGGCTGGGAAAGCAAGCTGACCGCAAAGTGTAGGCTGGCATGTGCAGAGGGAGGCAAATTGACCGCGAAGGGAGGGTGGGTGGAAGCAGAAGAATGTGGACGGGGAACAGAGGTCAGGCAGGAGCAGTCTCAGTGTCATGGTTCCGCCACCCGCTACTCGAGGAGGAGGGTCAGCGGTCTAGCTCTTGCGGGACGACAACGGAAGGCCGAAAGACTCACTTCCGGTTGATCGCGCACAAGAGCCGGGAACTCCGGCTGCTGACCGCTTTGAATTCAGGTCATCGCCCTGGAAGGAGAGACGCCACTCCGGAGAAGACGAGTACCCGCCGACGGAAGGACGCGGCAGCGAACAACTACGGTTCAGGTGCTGTCTTGCACTAAAGGCGATTCAAGGACAGAAGAACAGCGGTCCTTGCCGTTTCAACTCGTAACTTTGCTTTCACGGCACACCAGAAGGAGTGCAGTGGAACGGGGGTTCTTGCCCTCTTTATAATTTGCGCAGGAGCGCTGGTTTTGTTTTATGTTATTTTGGTTCACCCAGTGCCCCAGCAGGATTGGGCGCTTTATAATTTGCGCAGGAGCGCTGGTTTTGTTTTATATCATTTTGGTTCACGTATTGACCCAGCGGAGTTGGGAGCGTTAGAAAGAACGCAGGAGCTCTGGTTTTGGTTTACGCACTTTTGGTTCACACATTGACCCAGCAGGATTGCCTCCTTTGCTCAGGAGCACTGAAGTAGACTACGGAGGCCAGCTCCTCGCACCAGGTAAACCAGGGTCTCATACGCACGACACAGAGAAGAGGAAGGAGAAGGAACTAGCAGGAAGCTAACGGTGTTCCCTTCTCTCCCTCACAGCGTGTGTCCAGCGCCATCTAGACTGTGCGCCTATCTGGCTTCCACCCCGGGTACCCCCTTATCCTAGACGGAGCTGCACCTCGACTAGGGCAAGGCGGGGAACGGGGTGGTGGTTCTTGTCGCCTCTGCAGGAACACCCCACCCAGCTGACGGTAAGTCGTGGGGGGGGAACTCTGACACTCAGGGGTAGCAAGATAACTATTCAAAGCAGGCCAGCAAGAGCACCAAGGTGACCATGGAGGGCAGGAGGGAGGTAGCAGGGGCACATAGATGGAGAATAGAGAGCAGGATGGGGGCAGGAGCATGGGCAGCATGTCCACTGAGGGCAAACTGCTATGGCTTGGCCACCCAAGGTGTGTTGTCTAAGCCAATCCCCTTCTCCACAGTCATGCCTAAAGGCCATGAGCAGTTGGGTTGTTGGCTAAATATTATCAAAACCCCCTGAAAATTCACTGAAAGAGCACAACTGTTAAAGAGTTAATTAGCTATGTTAACATAATCTTCCCCTTTGTTACAAAATACCCAGAGGTATCCTAACGAAAACAAAAGTTACAGTGCTGTTATAGCTAGGTGTTACATCTACAGACACTAGTAGCTCTGGAAAAGGAATTGAAAGGGTCAACTAGTGATGAACGCACAACAGATATCTCAGATGCATAGTTTTGAAAATAAATGGGAATTGTAACTTGGAAAGCAGGAAATAGTGGATGCAAGCCCCAATCACTATTCTGCCCAAAGATGCCTGCTGGAAATAAAATTTACCTTTTCAGGAAGGGGTAGGTGAAGACATTAACCTATTGGCCATTAAGAAAAACATCAAAAAGAAACAGAATCTAACCCTGTGAGAACAGAAAGCTATCAATGAATTGAGAGATGACTAGCAAATAGTGATAAAAGCATGTGATAAAGGTTGGTACATTGTTATTCAGGACCGTTTAAAGTATATTGCAGGTGCAAAAAAACAACAAAAAATAGACAGCACTATGAAAAATTAAAAGATAATTCGATGAAAACTATCACCACAGAATATCATGAAAAATGTGTGAATTGGCTGAATTTTAACCTGATTGACATAGAGGAATACCGATATCTCAAATTTGAACACCCAGTGACTCCCACAATTCTACTGAAAATGAATAGAAACTCTCAAAGTCCTCTGGGGTGTCCACTAGTGAGTTATTGGATCACTGTTGGAAAACACTTCCAGATTCATCAATGGTTTCTGGTTCAGTACGTGAAAGCATTGCCATCCGACTTAAGAGACTCTATGGACTTTCTCGCTAAAATTCTAGACATTCCATAGAAAAACAGCTATCTCATGGCAACAGTAGATGTCTCCTCACTGTACACTTCCATTAGGCTTGAGGACGGTCTAACAGCATGTAAATGCTTTTTCAGAGCATGATTGGTAACGTACATGTAACATTCAGACATGATTTTATCTTTGATGGAACCATTCCCTACAAATACAAGGAACAGCGATGGGGATGTCTTCTGCTCCAACCTTTGTGAATCTACTCATGGGCTACTGGGAAGCAGAAACAGTGTGGACGGATGGGAACCAGGACACCTTAGACCATGTAAGGTTGAGGACAAGGCTCATTGATGACCTCTTCCTAATCTGGGAGTGTGACATTGTGGACCTAGAACAATTTATTTTGTCTTTGAACGAAAATGCCAATACCTTTTGTTTCACCTATACCATCAGCTCACAACAGATAACTTTTGTAAACATTGAGGTTTTTTATCAAAGATATGAAACTATGTACTAAAGTACATCGAAAAGCCACATATTGAAATAGCATTTTACATTTCAACTGTGGACATCAAAATATGCTAAAGTAGGGCATCCCCTTCAGGGAAATGTTGAGGGCCAGACAAAAATGCTCGGAAGATGCAGATTTTGACGGGCAGATACAGGAAATGCAAATGAGATTCCTATCAAAACATTCTCCATTTGAAGTCCTCAAAAATGCAACAGAAAGAGAATAGGCCCTTAAATGAGAAGAGTTATTAACAGCACACACAAAGGGACCAATTGAGGAAAACAGTATCCGTATGATCATGGATTCTAACTGTAAACATCGAGAATTAAAGCAAATATTAAATAATAACTGGAAAATTCTGTAACTTGATGAGACCTTGAGGGAAGTACTCACTGACTGCCCAAGTATAACAAATTGAAAGTTGCATTATTCAGAGGCCTATTATGACAAAGCCATTTAACCCTTGTAAAACCTACATGTTCCAGTTGACTCAGCCAAAAGGGCTTCTGAAAATGTGGTAAAGTCAAGAAATGCGAGCATGGTATCGATAAAGCTACCAATAAGTTACATAATGGAAAACAAGAGAAACTCAAGGAACACATTACATATGAAACTATATATGTAATGTATGTCTAGGAATGCCCCTGCTGGAAACAAACAATTTTGAGAGTACAATAAATAAGGTCAAACTTAGGATCCTAGAACATCTATGGGCCATAAAAATCATGAATTTTTGTACCCCTTTGCAAAACACTTCTGGGAGAGACATGAAGGTGACATCAAGGAGCTACATCACAATGGGATCAAACATATCAAACCAAGAGACAGGGTAGCTAATTGAGAGCTAACCTTAAGGAGAATGGAATCAAAATTCATCATAATGGTGACAAAAACTGCCTTTGGACACAGTTTCAAAACAGAACCTTACATTAATTTGTGAGGAAATATGTCATGCACTTCGAACTGAATGAGAAGCTGTTCTACAGTTCTTTTACTATTTGCTTACATACCATCATGAATTTTGCATTCCGTGATTGATTGATGTCTTAACCAATATTAATTGTGATCAAGTTCAAGCTCATATTAGGAGACAAATACTTGAATCTAATTGATTTACTGTATTGGCACTTTTCCCATGCACTATTGAACTTTTGTGCAACAAAGAAAACATCATAGGAATTTAATTATATTAGGGCTCCCACACATTGAGGGACTTGAATAGGTAGCAAATAAAGAATATTTATAAGTGGTCCCTTTTTTTTGCCTCTCCTCTTGATAGACCTGACTATCTCCCATTCAAAATCCCAACAGTTATATGCTATAATCATGAGGCAACGCATTATTAGGAGGACCTTGCACCTGCTACGAGAGGGATATTAAGGTGTATCTTTGAGCCATACATAGGAGCATTTGCACTTTAAATGGGAATGTCTTCTTAATGTGGTATAGGAAAAAAGCACTTGGAACACTTTACAAGTGCTACCCAATACTGCAAGCATTTGATGGATCTTCTCATATGAACTAAATAATTATATGACATTATGTATTAAATAATTACCACTTTAGAAACCTCAGTTGATACCCTTTCCTACTTTAGGAATATGTTGAATTGTTTTTAGAAGCATTTGCACTTTAAACAGGTATGTCTCTTTGCTGTGGTATATGAAAAAGCATTTGGATCACTTTACAAGTATAAGCACTTTTGTGGATCACCTATCCGATATAGATATTTTATGAACTCTCCCGTATGACTTGCATATTTATAATGTATTCTATTTATTAAACAATTAGCACACGGCAGGCACCTTAAATGAAAGGGGAACACATATACATTAAAACAGTGTAATTAGATATGGATGGGACACAATTCATCTAGCTCTGACTCCATCCTTGCTAACAAATAAGAAATGCATTAGCACTTTAACTCCCTTAGAAGCTTGCACAATGTGAATTATAGCCTCCGATACTACTCACAACCACAATTAGCACTTAATTATCCAATATAGGATTGATTGTGAGAACCCTTTCATAACTGAGTATCCCTCATATAGCTGCCCTATTCCTCAAGCTATTCCAACTATTGCGAAGGCGCTATATTTTTCTACACTGGATCAGAGTAGGAAATGGTTGTAATAAAATGTTCACTCTAACTCTGCTCGAAAGAGGAATAATTTTAGAATATAAATTATTAGTAAGGGACCCAGTGCAAGTTGTACATGACAGTCTACTTATTGTCTTAACATTAAAAGATTGGAACGTGGCATGCACATGGACATAGACGAACTATGAGGCGTTTATATAACATTTTCATTGTCACTTTCTTATTTTTTGCCTAAAATCACTTGACAACATTCTTATTTCGATTACATAATGTGCTCTTTGAAATACTATAGAATAAGTTTTACCAGCATGTGATTTTCCGCTGTAACGAATCTCTCTGACTGTGATGAAACCCATGTCTAAATTTGTTTTTGTAATATGATAATCATTGAATCGACAGGCTGTATACTTTGTGCACTTTAAAGAAACGTAAATGATTTGAAGTCAAAAGACAAAATGGTGGCATGTATTTGACTGTGTTTCCCAATATATGACCACACATGCTCTAGTTTCTTTCTTAACAATATAATTTACTATTTATGGTGTAACCACCTTAATTAGACTCTCTAGGCATGGGACACTATGGTCCAGTTAAAGACAACAACAAGCTGAAATTCGTTGGCCGTCTTTTTCTCCTTTTTTGCACTGGTGAGCTTAAAATAAACCTATACTGAAAAACCTACAGTTTGTTGTGCCACTTTTCCTTGCTGTGAATGGAGTACAGGTAAAGGAATTCATATATATATATATATATATATATATATATATATATATATATATATATATATATATATATATATATATATATATTTATATTCACTTAAAAAACCATAGGTTTCACACATGTTATAGTTAGGTGGATATTTCACTCGTAAAAAACCAATGAAATTCCCCCGTTATAGTTAGTTCAGATAACTATAACTCGCGCGCCCGCAATCCACTGCTCATGATGTCACATATTACATCACTCATGACATGGTCAGTGGCATCACTCATGACATCACTGATGACATCATCCTTGTGATAGAGTGGCGGTCGCGCGAGTTATAGTTATCTGAACTAACTATAACGGGGGAATTTCATTGGTTTTTTACGAGTGAAATATCCACCTAACTATAACATGTGTGAAACCTATGGTTTTTTAAGTGAATTTGCAAGGTTTTTTAAATGCTAATTCCTAACTATAACGTGTGTGAAACCTATGGTTTTTCTCAGTGAATTTGTACGGTTTTTTAAATGCTAATTAATTTATGTATTATTATTTTTTTATATATTTATTTTACAATAAATTACGTATTAAAATTTTTTTGTTTTTTTGTTTTTCACCCCCGCGATTTAAAAAAAAAAAAAAATTTTTTATGCCTTCGGGGTCCTTCAGGGACCCCCTGACAAAGGCTAGGGGGTCAGGAACTCTCTACCCTGCCCCCTTTTCATGTTCGCCACCATCCTTTTTCACTCTCACACTGAAAACAAACAAAATGGCGGCCGCCACTTCCTGATTTCGACCGATTCGAACGTTGACTAACATGTAACCACCAATCAGAATTACGCTCGCGCACGTTAGGGTGCTCGCACGGTGCGCGCACGGTGCGCGCACGGTGCGTGCGTATAGATATTGATATGCTTTTAAATGCTATTGTCTCAGGAAATACTGAACAGATTTACACCAGACCTGCAAAAGGCACTTCCTTGACCTTATGGCTACCTCTCTGCCAAATTTCAGGTAATTCTGTTCAGCCGTTCGGGCTGTAGCTGTGTCTATAGGTCCTATGGGAAAATGCATGGGGAAAACGCGTTTTGGGACCCCCCTTTTTTCTCAGCCCCTACTTGACGAATCACCCCGAGACTTTCAGGGTAGGAGCTGAACGGAGCGCCCCATTAGTTTTGAAAATTTCGCGAGGATTCGTCAACCGGCGCAAAAGTTATTCAAAATAGAATTTTCAGATTTCCTATGGAAACACGATCCTAACTCTAACTATCTACTGGTGACCGCCAGTAGATAATATATATATATATATATATATATATATATATATATATATATATATATATATATATATTGAAAAAAACATAGGTTTCAGGTACATTATAGTTAGAAATTAGCGTTTAAAAAACCATAGAAATTCACTGAAAAAACCATAGGTTCCATCGTTATAGCACCCGCAATGCACTGCTCATGAGGTCACATATTACATCATTCATGACATGGTCAGTGACATCACTGATGACGTCACTGATGACATCTCAAATGACATCACTGATGACATCATCCAGTGACTGTGTGTTTCTGTAAAGTTTATATATATTCCAAGGTGTATTGAAGAATGAGTGGGTGTATAAGTGTCTGGATGGAGTATTTAGTAGGTGTTTGACTGACTGTATAAGTGAGTGATTAAATGTGTCTTACTGAATGCATGGGTTAGTAGTGTGAATGTCTGTATCAGTCTGTCTGTTGTTGTGCAAGCTGCTGCATGGGTTGGTCAGTAGCTACATGAGTGTCTATATAGGTGATTGATTGGTTGTCTGAGTTTTTGGGGGAGATTGAGTGTGTGTGGGGGTTGGTGGGAAGTATGTGAATATGTGCATAGATGTGTGAGTGGTTGATTCACCAGGTGTATGGGTTCAAGAGTGCATGTGGAAACAGATGTATGGGTGTATGGGTGTGTGAGTGTGTGTATGGGTGTATTGGTGAGTGAATGGATGTCTCAGTGGTGCATGTCCACGTTAACACATATGTAAAAGGCAGTGTATGTGAGAGCTGAAGTATATAAACTACTCTACATGATAGTCAGTGATTGTGAGACTGGCTTTATGGATGAGTGTGTACTTGTATCACTGATTATATGCGTTAGTATCTGTATGAATAAGTGAGGTGGTGTGTTTATAATTGTATAGGTGAGTAAATGGGAGTGTGATTGATTCTTAGCATGACTGACTAGGTGTGTGAGTAACTGCATGGATGAGTGGTGGTGTGTGAGTGTCTGTATAGGTGTATGAGTGCATATGGTAGTGTTGTATTGATGAGTGACTGCATGTATGAGTGATTGTATGGATGAATGAGTGGATGTGTGTGTGGACCTAAGAATCAGTGAGTACGTATGTATTAACTGGTATTGGTGTGTCAATGATTTAGAAAATGGTAGTCTGTATTTTACAGTGGGTGTATCAAAGGTTATATTAGAGTGTGAGGAGGTACATCAGATTTTCATGTGGATGATGTCATCAGTGATGTCATCTGTGATTTCATTTGAGATGTCATCAGTGATGTCATCAGTGATGTCATCAGTGATGTCACTGACCATGTCATGAATGATGTAATATGTGACGTCATGAGCAGTGAATTGCGGGTGTGCGAGTTATGGTTAGCTGAACTAACTATAACAGTGGAATTTCTATGGTTTTGTAAGAGTGCAATGTCCAGCTAACTATAACGTCCCTGAAACCTATGGTTTTTCAGTGAATTTCTAAGGTTTTTTAAATGCCAATTTCTAACTATAACGTACCTGAAACCTATGGTTTTTGCAGTGTATTTCAATGGTTTTGTAAATGCTAATTTCTAACTATGACATCCCTATTAAGTCCCCTTGAATCCTGAAGGTCCCTGTTGCCCAAGTAGCCTACCAGGTACATCCAGTAAGCGCCACAGGTTTGTGTTGCAGAGAGGTGGTCCAAGGCCACGCCCCTTTTTACACCTCTCTGCAACGCAGCTCTGTGGCGCTTACTGGAAGTACCTGGTGGGCTAGTTGGACCCAAGGGACCCTCAGGATTTAAGGGGACTTATTCCCCCAACTTACAACGCGCCAGAGGGCCCGGGGTGGGGCCTGATGTGACAAGTGTGCAAACGCGTCCCGTAGCGCGTTTTGAGTTGGAGGATTGAATCCCCTTGAATCCTGAGGGTCCCTGGGGCCCAATTAGCCCACCAGGTACCACCAATAAGCACCACAGAGCTGCGTTGCAGAGCAGTGGTCCAAGGCCACAACCCTTTTTTACCTCTCTGCAACGCAACTCTTTTGCGCTTACTGAAGGTACCTGGTGGACTAGTTGGCCCCCAAGGACCCTCAGGATACAAGGAGACTTAATCCCCCAACTTAAAACGCGTCATGAAGCGTGTTTGCACACTTGTCACATCAAGCCCCGCCCCCTGCCTTCACCACTGTGCAAACGCCCCACGTGGTTTATTTTAAGTTGGGGATTAAGTCCCCTTAAATCCTGAAGGTCCCTGGGGTCCAACTAGCCCACCAGGTATCTCCAGTAAGTGCCACAGAGCTGTGTTGCAAAGAGGTGTAAAAAGGGGCATGGCCTCGGACCACCTCTCTGCAACGCAGCCCTGTGGCGCTTACTGGAGGTACCTGGTGGTCTAGTTGGCTCCAAGGGACCCTCCGGATTGAAGGGGAATTCATCCGCAAAATTAAAATGCACCATAGGGCGCGTTTTCACAGTGGTGCAGAGAGGGGGCAGGGCCTGATGTGACGTGACAAGTGTGCAAACGCACCCTGTGGCACATTTTAAATTGGGGGCCAACTAGCCCACCAGGAACTTCCAGTAAGGACAACAGGACTGCGTTGCAGAGAGGTGGTCCGAGGCCACGCCCCTTTTTACACCTCTCTGCAACGCAACTCTGTGGGGCTTACTGGAGATACCTGGTGGGCTAGTTGGCACCCAGTGACCCTCAGGATTCAAGGGGACTTAATCCCCCAACTTAAAACACGCCCACCATGAAGATAACAGGGTGTTTCTAAGTAACCTGAAACTCTGCATCTGGTCTTATGTGTAGCAGCCATATACAAACAACCAGTGCAATGGCTTTTGTCGGAGCTTCTCTAATACCTGAAATATTGTGAAGTTTTTGTCTAAAGATTTTTTTGTTTGTTTTTGACAATCTTTGTAACAACGCCGTGATCCCCGCCGATACGTTGCGAAAATGGCAAACAAAAGCAGTCATTCAATGACCACCAACACATCCAAAAATAATATGTACAAATATCCATTCTGAACATTGCAGTACACTTATTACTATACTACAGTATTTCACACACTAGAGGTTTCTTACAGTGTTCTCTAAAGTCTTTTTTTTCTAGCGAGTTTCTATAACAACCATCTCTAAAACCTATTTTCTGAATTCGCAGTGACGCACAGATTGTGATGTCGTCGGTAACCACGATCCCTCTGGACACGTCGCAAAAATGGAAAACAAAAGTAGACATTCAGTGACCACCAACACATCCAAAATTAATATGTAAAATAATCCATTCTGAACATTGCACTACACATATTACTATATACATACTTCTTTAAAAGCATGTTTAAACTCATATGTTTGTACTAAGTTTCTTTAAAAACCACCTTTCAGACCTAGTTTCCGTTTTTGCAGTTATTCAGGACGTCACAATGATGCCGTTAACTGCAGCAATCACACCTTTTCCATAAAGTCTAAAACACATATATCCACAAATATTACAGTATCTTATACACTAGGGATTTCTTACAGTATTCTCTAAAATCATGTTTTTATACTGTATTTCTAGAACAACCATCTGTAACACCTATTTTCCGTTTTCACGGTGAGGCCGTAGATCGCGATGAAGTTGGTTGTTGCGATCCCCGTGGTTACAGGAAAGCAAAAGCAGGAATTCAATAGCTACCACTACATTAAAAAAAATGGAACTATATAATTAATTCTAACCATCACTGTAGATAACTCACTATATAAATAACTCTGTAAAAACATTTATCAGCATCTCAATATCTCTATAACAATGCATATTAATGATTCACTGATATATTTTTTTACATTTCGCCGGGATATTCGCGATGTCTCCACGATGGTACATGGAGTCCAAGCTGACAGTCGTGTCGTCATCGTACGTGATTAAAAAAAACAATTTTGGACACATAACGTGTCACTAACACCCTCATTTCTCAAAAATGGGGTCAGAGTACCTCTACTCTGACCCCTTATGTTAGCTTTTTCAGAAATGTTCAGCCCCGGGAACCGTTCCCTATCAATGAAATGGCGGCCACAACTTTCTGTTTAGGTTCAATCCAGCCAATCAGAGCATTCCCGTTGGCACGTGCATTCGCTATTTCTCACAAAACCGTCGCAAGATATCCGTGACCAGATATATAACTATAATTTTCAGCTTAAATTTCGCAAAAACTGCTGAACGGATTTCACCAAATAGGCAAAAGGCACTTCCTTCAACCAACATCAACCTCCCTGCCAAATTTGGTGTAAGTCCGTTCAGCGGTTCGTGCTGTAGCTGTGGCTAAAGGTTCCTATGGGAATTACCATTACAAACGCACCCTTATTTTGCACCCCAAATTCTCGGTCCCCACTGCACGGATCACCCCCAAGCTTTCCATGACAACCAGAATCTACCTTGACACGTTTTTGGGAAAATTTCATGAAGATTGGTTGAATGATGCCAAAGTTATAGGCAAGTCAAAAAATGCTTTTTGTATGGAAACTAGGTCCTAACTATAACTACCAACAGGCGACCGCCAGTAGGTAATATATATATCTACATTTATGTTGCATCACTGCGTGAAAACAGCAATGTAACACTTTTCAGTGCGCCCTCCTTACGACACCATGGATGCGCCGTATTTACTGTATGGCGCTCCATTCCTGACATATCTGTATTCGCAAAAGTGGCTCATTGCTAGGATGTGTCTGAAAACAGACGTAACTCCAGCAATGTGTCCTTTGACATGGGGCAAGCCCCATGTGAAAGGACCTGCATCAGTCTTACGCCTGCTGTGAGGCAGGCATAAGGATTTTACGCAGTGGCGTCCTAGAAGTGGAGTTGTGAAATCTCATAGATTTCTCTGCGACACTTCTACGAGCCTTTTTTGCGGCAGAACGCCCACCCTGCATACATTATACCTGACCCAGGTATAATGTAGCACAGGGGTTTACAAAGTGATGCATCTGCCTAGATGCGTCACTTTGTAAATATGGTGCAGTGTGGCGCATATTTTATGCTGCTGCAACGTCTCAAAAAGTGACGCAACGGCAGCATAAAGGGCTCATAAATAAGGCCCATAGTGTTTTAACATTGCATAGATACATTAGCTCAGAGGTTACCCGGGGGTAAGTAGACATTGAAAGAACCAGGGGTTTACAATGAGCTACGACCTACGGTAGGCTTCGATGGGTGAGAAAGTTTGCTGGTAGCTAGGGCTTGGGAGTGGAGGCCTGTGGGTTTTCCCCTAGATATTGGAGCGGAGGCTGGCCTTGACTTTGTATATGGCAGCACAGGTCTGTCAGAAGTTTTATGAGGGCATGTTCAAAAGTTTGTTGTGAAGTGAAGCGTGCTCGCTGTGGAGGTCGCTCCTTTAGTTACCTTGCACCCCGCCTCTGGAACACATTGCCCTTGACGTTGCGGGTGTGCACCAATCTCTCGGTTTTTAGGAAAGGACTTAAAACCTATCTGTTTGCTTTGTAATGCTGTTATGGTTAATTCTGGTTATGTTTTCTGCTATGGCTGTTTGTTTGCTGCTGGTATTTGGTGTGATGATCTTTAGCGCCGGGACGCTCTTTGGAGCAGCTGAGCGCTCTACAAAACAAACAGTAACATAACATAACATAACAAGAAGGAGTTTTAGTTTCACCTTAAAGTTGGGGATAGTTTGATTTCCATGTAAGTCTTGAGGTAGTGTGTGCCAGATTCTTGGGGCAAGTATAAAGCCCAAATAGTCCTATGCATTTAAATAATCTACAGTCTGATCCCTTACTGAAAACAATTCCAAATATCATATTTATAAATACAAAAATACTGTCCAAGTGGGGCAAAACATGAAACCGCACCCACTTGGCAAAAAATAATGATAAAAAATTAACTTGGCTAAAAAAAGAGATCCGTACAAATGTAGAAAGGCCTATGGGTAATAACTACTACAGAAGACATCAAAAGATTTACACAGGAGACACTTTGTGCCTCTAGAGGTCTTGATCTGGAACTAGGGCATGGGCATGTCTACCAGAAAAAATAAATATTCAGAAAAAGGGTAAAAAATGTAAGAAATAAACTCCCAGATAAACTATGGGAAGCGGAAACATTAAATGGATTCAACAAGCATTCATCAGCCATGAGGCACAATAATACTGGGTGAGGTAGGTAAAGCTGGCGACCACACAGAATCCAGGGATGCTAGGTAGAAAATCATTTTGCATGTTGTAGCTTCTAACACCATTCAATAAACTAATATAAATATCGTGGGAATTATATACTGCATTAGGACTGAAGACCACACCGTTCGTATTGCCATATGGGACGATTTGGACCGTATACATCTTGATTAAACAAGACAAATGTGAAATTATGTGGCTACAATGTTATTTTTAAAAGTAATTCTATTACTTGGTCATCTCCAAATGAAAGAAGATAACGAACCAAACTATTTACCTGACAGCAGTTACATCTTGGAAGGTGAGAGAGAGAGGTATTATTTATCCTATGTGTTGGAAGTTAGCAGAAGTTAACAAACATTTGACTGGGGTGGTGAGAAGATTGGTGGACTAGTTGGTCCTATTAAATGCAGTTCATCTAAGGAAGGAGGTAGTGTTCAAGTACCTTGACCAGTTGCTGCCTTGGCATTGGCATTAGTAATTAGTGTAAGTCCAGCCAAGTTGAACACGTCTGTGTTGTCTTTTCCTCCTCCTGCACCACAGCCCAAGTCACTCTTTTCGAACTCTCGCAGGACCTGTAGCAAAAGGGTTCAGTGTGAAAGACAACACAATGAAAAGAGTGAGCTATCAGCTTTCTCCGCATAACTTCAACCTTACTAATCAAACCCATTTCCGTGTACAATCGCAACATTGTGGACATGTGAAAACTCTGGGGTAATAGGAATTGTGTGGATATGGGACCTTTCCCTGGACAAAGAAAATATTGCGAATATGCTACCTTTCCATAGACCATGTCATCCTTATAAATATGTGACATTCTTCTAACCTTCTGCAACCAGAAAGATCTGTAGCCTTTCCATGAACAATGGACACAGTATGGATCTGGAACCTTTCCCTAAACAGTGGCAACATTATGGATATGGAAGATTTCCTTAAACAACGACAATGGAAACACTTTCGTGGAAAATGGCAACTTAGCTGCCCAAAATACTTTCTCCATTATAGATTGCGACATATCTCTGCACAAGGGCAACATTTCGTATCTATCATCTACCCCTGAACAGTGGCAGCAGTAAAGATCTGTGACGTTCCCTTGCAAAGTGGCAACATTGAAGTTGTGCGCTGTTTCTCAGCACAGTGGCATTACAACCAGACAGTGAACGTTCTGTGGTCAATAGAAGCATTACTTAGATTTACATTGTCGTGAATGATAGTGACATCACTCACATAAAGCCTTTACAGTGGCAATATTGTTGAATAGTAATATTTCCCTGGACTCTGACCATATTACTCAAGTGAGGCCTTTGCCTTTGCAACAATAACTTTATTGACAAGTAGTCTTTCTCAGTTCAGTGGTCTGTAGTTTACCCTGAACTACGACACTAAAGGTGAAAGACCTTTCCTCACTGTTTATATCCTGCCCACCATAACTCTTGAACACACAGCTTACCGGGCACTGAACTTTGAGAAATGGGGACACTGAAGGCCACGTAACTGATAAATTGGTCACTGACACTCTTTGTCTAATATGAGATTCTGCTTTAGGTCTGCTTACATTTGATTCCCAGACTGCATTAACATCTAGACTCGTAGGACGCTCTCAAAGGCATTTAAAATGCAAATGACACCCACATGACACCCACATTCGGCCAGTCCACCCTTACCTCTTTATCGGTGAGGATGATTCACGTGGCTCGCTGATCACTGCCACTCTATTCAGGTGGAGTTATTACAAATATTCTTTGACCCTTTTGAGCTGATTAAGACCCTGGTATTGATTACATGAATGGGTCGAAACATAAACATAGCCTTATATGGGCCTCAGACATGTCGTTCAGTGGACACTCTTGCAAGAGGCAAATCTTATTTAGCACCCTTTTTTGTTCCTAAATATGTACAGCCTGATTATGTTTAACCTTGTGTTGACCATTACATCTGTATGTTTAACTGTTTCTTTTCGACTTGTGCACTGCGCAATCCTCACACATTGAATGCTTTTCTATTAACACATATATCTAAATACATTTCCTGTATCTGTACATAAACCTTGGTTGAAAGAGTCATTTTGTTTTTATACATGATTCATATTAGTTATGAGATTATTAGGATTTGACCATCTAAACGTTTACTAAATGAATCCATAGGAGCAATCGTTGTTTTTGACTATGCATTCTGAAAGCAGCAGTGCTTAGAAAAAGCATATTGATCTAAGGCAACAGCACCCCTAAAATCCACACTAATTCTTCCACATGGCTGCACAACAGAATTCAGGTATAAAATATTTATAAGACCCACCAAAGCTAATCTTGTTCTGGGTAGTGAGTGTCAGTTTCTGCTGTACATGCCTTTCCACAGCTACAATGTGAAATGCATTTTCAAACATAGGAACAGCTAGTCATGGCTCACATGGAAATCTGCAATTTCCTCCAAGATAGCTAACTAGTTCTATTTTGTTACTAAGAAAAACATCCTATGGTTCTGAATCAACAATGGGCCTGATGTACAAAACACTGGTTACAAAATACTGGTCGCAAACTGTGTGTAACTAAGGTAAACCACCCATGTACTAATAGGTCAGTTGGCAAAATTCCCATTATGAGTGAGTTGCAATCCAAACCATCTCATGAATATTAATGAGGTAGGTTGCAATTTGCTACTTAATCCAATTGGATGCTAATACAGAGATGGAATCAAGAGACTAATATGTATTTAAATGCATTTAAATAAAGGAAACCCTTTTTTGATTAAAGCCCATTTCCATAACGAAATAGAGATGCTGTTAAAAAATGGGAATCTTCCTCTGCCTACTCCCAAACAATCGTTTTCTTTTCATTCACAAAGTGGAATAGGGTTCCATGGAGTCTGTAAATGTTCAATGTTTTGCGACAGAATGCTGATGCCTCCCATAATGAATCACTACTTGGAAGGGATGCTACAATGCGGCCCTTAAAAATAGAGATTCCTTATGGGGTTGCAGACCTGATTTAAGAGTCAGTAATAGCTTTTAACTAAGGTTTTGTCAAAAACATTTCTATGATTGCAAACAGTCTGAATTGCTGTTTGCAACTGTAAAAATGTTTCTACATCTGGCCCAATATTCTGAATCTAAGTGACTTGACATGTTGTAGGTTGGCTTCCGCAAAGGCCATTTCTCTAGTTTGCAGGGTATGCCCAGACGTGGGTCCCTTGCTCACTTTGCCACTGGATTCAAGATAGCCTGGCTGATGAGGGTTATGAACCCGAAACCGGTCCCAGGATGCTTGTTTCCGGTCCAGGGAAGACATGGCTTGGCAGTTCGGGTTGGACTGTTCCCATGAGGCACAGGGTCAGACTGATTTGCATATGGCCATGTCTGAACTGGGTTGGCGGAGTGAGCTAAACAATGATGATGGATTAAACCCAGATCAGTTGACTGGGGGTGAGTGCTTGCAATGTTCAACACTCCGTCCATCATTCCCTTTGGTTTTGCTTTGTTCGCCCTAAGTTGGCAGGGTATGCCCAGACGTGGGTCCCTTGCTCACTTTGCCACTGGATTCAAGATAGCCTGGCTGATGAGGATTATGAACCTGAAACCGGTCCCAGGATGCTTGTTTCCGGTCAAGGGAAGACATGGCTTGGCAGTTCGGGCTGGACTGTTCCCATGAGGCACAGGGTCAGACTGATTTGCATATGGCCATGTCTGAACTGGGTTGGCGGAGTGAGCTAAAGAATGATGATGGATTAAACCCAGATCAGTTGACTTGGGGTAAGTGCTTGCAATGTTCAACACTCCGTCCATCATTCCCGTTGGTTTTGCCCCATTTCTCTAGTTAGACATTTATATACAAGTTAGAGGTTTGAAAGGAGGTTTTCCAACAAGCCAAGACCAGTTTTACAATCTCACTGAGATCCGTGTCTGGAAGCAAATCTCAATCGAATTGTCTCCTGAAGGCATACTTGAACTGAGAGAGTTCAGGATGAGTATCTTAAACAAGTCCACTTTAATATCTGTACAAGCCAAGTACAAACTTAACAAACCACAGTCAACAGAATTCAGAGGGTTTAGTTGTGTGTTCCAGTGCCCTGTAATAGGACCTGAGCCAAGGCTTCAATTGTTTTCTCAGCAGAAATCAGCATCAAGTTGCCAGTGGTTGGTAATATAACGTTGTTGGGCATAACAGTGCCAGGATTTCAAGGGATACATGTAGCAGCATTTTAATGGAAACGTAGTAATATGTAAAAGGATACATGTGGCAGAATTTCATGGGAAACACGTAGCAATATTTCAATGGGTACATGTAGCTGTATTTTCAAGGAATACATGTAGCAGTAATACAAAGGAACCTCATAGCGGTATTTCAAGGGCTACATTTAGGGAAAAGAGTGCCCTGAGGGGTTTGCGAAGTTGCACTTTTTTTCCTCAGGTGAACAACCCATATTTCTCACAAATACTATGATGACTGCCTATAATTTGTGACGTTTTCTGCATGTGGGTTGTCATGGTAATATATGATTTTAGCACCCTTTTAAAGTTTTTGTGTGAAATCAATCCGTTTTCACATTAATTGTTTTAAAAGTTAACTCACGAGAACATGGCACATTCAGTGTCAACTAGAACTTCTGAGGAATAGCAGGAAACTCCTCAGACTTGGGCAGGGCAATAATCAAACTACATGAACCTTCAGTTTTACAATATAAAGTGATACACCCTTGGCTCTCGTTGTTCTCATAGGTCTCTTTCTCATATATTTGTCCCGCTCTCACTTTCTTCATTCTCTTCCTTTTTGTCTCTATCCACCATACTCACCACTGCCTTTATGTATGTTTTCCTGTTCCTCCCACTTTCCTTTATTATGTTCACTTTCTCCTGCTTTCTTTTTCTTTCCTACTCTTGCTTTTTTCCTCTTCCTCCTACTTTTCTTCATTTCCTTCTCTGTCTTCCGTCTTTTGCTTATTCTTCTATTCTTCTTTTTTATTTTGTAGCCTCATGTTTCTTTTCACCCTCCATATTTCCACTAGTTATTCAATCTATCTGCATCTTTCTTACCACCGTCTCATATTTGTCTTTTTTCCTCCCTTTTCTAACATTTCAGATCTTTCAATTTGCTCGATTATTTTTTTATTTGCTTTTCTTTGACCCATATTTGTTTTTCACTTACTTCTGTTTACCTTTAACATTCTTACATCTTACTCTATCTTACTTTTTCGTTAATTCATCTTCCTCTTTCTTTCCTTGCATATTAACACATTTCATTCTAGCTCCCGTTCGTTTTTTTCTGTCTCGTCTGGTTTTTCCACAGATCCTTTCTTTGTTTCTTTAATCTTTTTCCTTATTCCCATTTCTTCTCTTCGTTATTATTTCCCAACTTCTTTACTTCTTTCATTTTTTATCCTTACTTTCCATGCCTTCCTTTCTCTTCAGTTGTTTCATGTCTTCACACATTCTTCACATTTCTTTCTTCTCTTTTTTATGTTTTCTCATATTAAGCTGTACTTCCATTTTCTATTCCTTTTCTCACTGTTTTATATGTATCAATGTGTTCCAGTATTCCTTTTTTATTCATTCCTTTCTTTTACACTTTCATTCTTCACTACATAATTTTGTACTTACTCTTTTCCTCATTTCCTTTATGTTTCCATTCTTTCACCCTTTTGTTCTTTTTCAGATTTACTCCTTTCGTCCTTTTATATTGTGCGTCATTTTATTCCTTCTTTACTTTTTTTTCTTTTATCCTTTCTTTCATCCTTTCATCCACACCTTCACTTATTACTTCATACTTTTGATCTTTTATTGTGTCATTCTGTCCTCTCATAATTTCTCTTGCTATCATGCACGTAGTTTGTCTTATTCACTTGAACCTTTTCATAGTTTTTTATTCTCTATCCGTCACTGGGTTTATTTCCTGTTATTTGTCCTCTGACCTCTACCCCATAGCTCCATATTGCTGGTCTCTTGCAGTATTATCAATGATATTTTGTTTGGATACTGTGTGTCTAATTAATGGGGTAAAGTTTTATAAAAGTACAATAATGGTCCCAGTGAGCACACTGGTAACACGCTATGAAGCTGAGTGACGTTGACGGTGTGTCATATGCCCTAGTGCAAGGAAGGAAATGGCTGTTGTTTGAACACAAAAATACAGCAATAATAAGAGTTAAGTGTGTCCCTCAGGTTTCTAGCACTTGTTTCCACTGCACATGCTGCCCAACGGAAGATATCTGTCAACTGCAGTTAAAGGGGCTTCAAGACAGCTCTGGTTCTGTTCTTTGCCTGGTCTATGTGTCTGAAGACAGATTGCACTGCTGAAACATTTGTGTATCATCACTGCTAGATAATTTGGGGTACTCCTCAGATTATTACTCTCCAGTGGGATATGTAGGTGTGTATCTGGACCAGCTGATGCTGATGGTAGAGGCAGAAGAAGAACCAGTTTGCTGTTTCAGAGCTGCAGTGTGATCTGAAACTAAGACCAGTAGTTTTGTAGTGAGAATGTGATATAAATATGTACTTTTGTTTGGATTTGACTACTTGTTTTGAGGGATGATTGGTTGATATCTGACAGGGACTTCAGGTGTGCTCTATTTTTTTTTTATAATGTGGGAATATTTCCAATTTGTATTGCATTAGGCAAGCTGCAAGTGATGTATTGATTGTGTTGAGGTGTGTGATCTCGGCAGAGAAGTTTAATGGTCATATGGCAGAATGCCATTGCCGTATGCAGTAGATTTGAAGGTGGTAAGGTTATTTACTACATGAGGAATCAATATACCAGGAGGCATTTTCAAGATGGTCTAGTTTAGTATATTTCCTATGGGGTTGAGAGAGAGACTGCAGTAGTTTGCTTATCAATTGAGTCAGTTCTCAGCCTGACCTTGGTTTGGTAAATACTTGAACGATGACCATGTATTGTCAGTGGAGTTCAGCATTGTAGTGGTCTCGTATCAAACTGGGAAAATGTTAATGACTTTGATGAAGGCCTAAATTGATTTCAAGATGCAACCTAGTGGTTGACTTTCCATGGGTGGCTTTGGCTGAGGGTGAGGTTGCTGTGTAAGGAGTGGAAAGATTTCAGTCTTAGATTTTGTTATTGTGATGTTTCTTTTCTAACTTATAGATCATTTGATGTCAATTTGCTCCCGGGCATCCCATAGTGCGGAGAGCCCTGTTTCAGAGCACAATTTCAGGGGTGAGTGCTGATACTGGCTTTCTGGATTGATCATATTGAATACATGTAGGAGGGAGTTCACATCGTCTTCGAAGTCAGTTGTCATTGCCTGAGGCAACGAGTTCTTGCTTCAGTGTTTACAATGGCAAGTCTTTAAAGGAGGAGGATTGTAATGTGGACGGTGTTAGGTGACTAGTGTTGAGGAAGTATAAAAGGGACTCTAGCATGGTCGACCTACTAGTGTAATTAGGAAGCCAGCATGGGTGTAAAACCCAGACTGGCAATGTTGACGTTGATCTAGATTGGTTAAACAGGTTGTTTGATGTTCATGATATGAAGAAGGTTGAACCTTGCATCTTTCAAGACCTTGCTGGAGAAATTGCTTGGGAATTTAAAGTTCAATAGAAAGATGCTGTTGAATTAGACAATGGGTCGGGGAGCTGATGAGTGCAGGGATTTCTTTGGTGAAGGTTTTACTGGAATCGTGTCTGCAGTTTCGGTGAAAGTGGTTGTCTGGGAGGCTGAGAGGTAGAAGGTTGTGGTAATTAGTTACAAACTGTTAAATGGCAGTGGATTCCTTGAGGGTAGGGCGCCAGAGGGAGGTGGGGGGCGGGGGGGGTGCGAATGACTCTGAGATATTAGAATTGTTTATTTCTAATATTAAATACATCTAAATGTTCAAACGATGCCCAGAGCCCACACAGTCCTTAAGATGACAATGCGCTGAGAGCCTTGTGGAAGAAGCTCACAGTAAGTACACAGCTGGAGGAAACATGCAGCTGACAGCACTTCCAGGATGAAATTCATGTTGATGGCACACAAACAAACTCTCCCAAAGAGAGCATTTGTTCAGGGAAGATATAGAACCAAAACATTGTGGCATTAATATTGTCTAACAAAAATATAGAGTACTAAATGTTGTTTACGGAAATACCCCTACTAACTCGATTGGAGTTAAAAGAAAATCTATGAACAGTGTATGTACAATAGTTAGATGCCACTATTTAAGCCAAGTATTTATGTTATTGATATTCTGACATACAACCGACAAGACGACATATTCAGGAAATAATTGCAAGCTCCTTGGAAGAGAATATTAAACTTAATGTAATTGTGCTAAGGTTTGTATGTCACCTTGATGTATGTGTTGTGATTTTCCAGATGTCAAGGTTAAACTGAAGTAACATGAAAGTGTGTTAAAGTTTTCTAGGATCACCCGGAAGCAGCCTAAATCTAGGAGTAAAGGTTGAAAGTGTAAGTTTGGGCTTTAAGTTATCTAGTGGTGTAGTGAAGCTGTACTCTCATTTCTTTCAAACATGTTGTCATCTGAGTTATTGGGGACTCATTCCTAAGAACACCACCTATTTATGCTCCAATGAAACCCATTAAAAGTAAAGATGAATAATTGACTTAACTCTTTCCAGGGGTCTGTTGCTTTTTTGCATGACTTTATACAGTGCAATATCCATTGCATTCAAAGACATGAAGGAGCCTGTCTTGGCTTTCATGGTGAGCTGCATGACTTTGCCTGGTTCATAGGACTGCTTGTCTGTAGAGAGTTGGACCTGGAGGGGGAAGAGAAAGACACCAGATGATCCTCAGATTGTTCCAGTAGACCAAGGGTGTTCACCACTTGTACAGGCTGAATAAATGCCAAATTCTCATGTTAACCCATGACTCTGTCAATGAGTACAATTTACATTGTTTAGAAATAGATTTTAAATATCCAGTATGAATCTGGTCACCCTGGCCCTTCACTGGACATCTCTAGAGTAGACACCACTGCAGTAGACAGTATAAACAAGTGTACCTGACAACAAAAATTGCTTACTTTATGTCAGGTTTAGATATCATATCTGCAAACACGAGACCCTTCCATTCCAATGACCAACAGGAAGATTAATATTTGTAACAAGTGCTCTACCTCTCAAGTTTGTCCAATGAACAAAATTTGAAAATGACACATATTTTTCCTTTTTTTTAGTGAATCACACCAGTACTGATCAAATCTTGTCAAGTCTCCACGTTTGCTCTTTATAAAGGAAAATCTGAGCGCAAGTGCCATTCAGAATTTTTGTGAACCCTCTTAGTAAATACTTCTAATTTTCACCATGACATTAATTTCTACATCCCAAAAGCATAGGTAAACAGGTAGAACAAGTAGCAGAGAAAACAAAAGAAAGCATAACTTGGAACTCACCATACCCACTCCTGCCAGTGATGGGCAAAACTCAAAGTAGTAATTGAAGAAAGTCGGGTAGTGTATGAACTTTATCCTGAAGAAGACTCAAAGATCTTCACAGGCAACATTTACACCTTCCAAGGTTCAGTGAGATTTGCTCCATCCAAGACACAATAACCATGACCCCTTTGGACTATATGCAGAACTGGTTTCACCCATTATAATAGAACAATAATGTATTCTCGTACCTCAGGAAACCTCCATCATTTATCTTGATATCTCACTACTTGCTTATTTATAGTCATTAAATTACGTCACACTGAATTTTCCTACCATATTGCTATCGAGCGAGCGGCATGGATGATATTTTATCATATTTAATACATTTATACCAATCAATGCTGCACCATCAGTCAATCAGCAAACACATGGTGCTCCTTTTACCAAAAGATGTGAAGACGTGTTGCCACATTTGTGTAAACAAACCTCACATAGATGCCTACCGTGTCTGAATTTTAAGTATACAATTGTTGTGATTTGTTTTCCCTTCAGTCCATGGTCCAGTCCTTCATTAATTTTATGGCACGACACGGAGGCCAACATTATGCAAATCTCCTTTATTGCCACAACTCAGCAGTAACAATGAATAGAATATAGAACTCAAAGCAACATTCTATATAGTATATAGAGCATGAGCACACATCAGTCTTCCTTCTTTGTTGCTGCTGCTCAACAAGATAAGTACCCTCACTTTATTCGTGCTTATATATAATTATATGTTTGACAACTCCTGTCTCTTTATCACATAACTGGGTCCTATTGACCCTACTATGCGTTACCTTTGATTCCTTATCCTTTCTCTTAGGAGCTTATTACACTCTTGTGTAGTCTTCTACTGTTCTTTTCCTCTCTCTTCTCCTTAGAGACTTTTTAGACACTTCACTTACCCCCCCCTTTTGACTCGTATACGCCTACGTGTGACCACTCGCTTTACAAGATTCACGGTGACCAATCGCTTAATATGCGCTGTTGAAAAGACTCGTCTACATGCGCACTTCAAAAGACTTGTTTATCGAGGGTTGCCTGGCAGCGCTTCAAGCGCGAGCCAGGATCGCGAAGGAAAGTATGCCACCGCTTTCCCCCCGCTTTTAATCCTTTCCCGCCTTTAATCCTTACCGGCGGGCTTTGTGCCTCATCCTCGCTTCCCGGCTCCAGACTCACGGCTCCCGCTGACACGCCAAAGCCCCTTTCCTTCCCCACCCGATGCGCACTTCAATCGCGAATCGCGGGGAGGGGAAGATTAAAGGAATGGCCATAAGCAGCAACCATGCACGCAAGAGACGTGCGTGGTTGCTATAACTACACAACAACTCTTGGCAGTTGCTGTAACCGGAGCAGGATTAGAGATATTTTTCACCATTTTAACGAGGAATATAAGCCCTTAACCACCAAAACTTTCAAAATAATAATAATATATATACTTTTAACCACCAAAAATTTCAAAATAATTATAATAATATATATACAGAGATATATTTAACATCTAATTAAAATCTTAGATTAAAAAAAAAAAAAAAAAAAGATAGATAGAGCACAATGTCCCTTGTTCCAGATACTAACCTTGAAGGTAAACTGGAATCGTTGGTCTCTAGGGCCATGGATAAAGCCATGGACTCCTTTAATGAGACTATAAATAAAAAATTTGAAATGCTGTCAAGGGCATGGCCCTCAACCAGTTCTACCCATTTTTACCCTCCTAAAGAAAAGAGTCGCAGCAGAAAACCTTGCTGATTCTGCAAAAAAGAGCAAGAAAACAAGAAAAAATCATGAATCTTGCTTATCAGGCGGTGACAAGCATGATGCCTCAGGCATCACAGAAGGGCGTCAAGGAACCCCCATACACATCAGAATTTGAGTCGGAAGATGAGAACATAGGTGATAAAACACCGGAAGGCTCTGAAGAGGCAAGTAAGGCCTCAGGCTCAAAAATGAGCATTACTGACCCTTTCGGGGAGAACATGTTTGACCCCCTACTGATCAAACACCCCTTATCCCCAGAATGGTTCCCTTCTCAACATGTCGCCGAATACATTACCTTCTGGCTCAGAAAAGAAATCCCTAAGGAAGTGAGGTCAAGACTGAGGTCTGAGTGCCCGCGCCCATCCCTTCCAGATAAGATCACTATGACCCCTGAACTTGACCCTAAGGTTGTGGCTTTTATTGCCAAGGGCGCAAAAGACCCTAGGAAAGGGATCCACAAGAGTCTAAAATCCTGTCAAGACCGACTCTTGGACACTATCGGCCCAATAACAAAAAATTTTGAACTGGCTGAAAACGCATATGTCGAAGGGACACCAATAGACCCCAAAGAATTACGCCAGTGGGTCCAAAGAACAATATGCTTGATTGGCAACGCTAATACTGCCATTTCAAATGAATGAAGGAAAGGTATCCTTTTAAAAATTGACCCAAAACTAATTGAGCTAGGGAATAAAGAAGGAGGCGCCACTTCTCAAGGACTCCTCTTTGGAGAAGAATTCATTCGCGACATGGCCAAATATGTGGGGGCCTTTAGCTCTATTCAAAAGTCTCAACGAGAGATTAAAAAAGTATTTTTTCAAGATAACATTTTTGGAAGGGCCGGGCAAATGCGGGGTCGATTCCCCGCCCGCGGACAATCTTCTTCCAGACCCTTTCTGGGACGAGGCACAAGATTCCAACAGACAACCTTATATGGAGGCCAATCTTTCTTTCCGCAAAGACAGAGAAGCCGTTCAAGACCTTTCGAGGAGAGAGAAGAAACCGAGGTTTCTCAACAGGTAAGAACCTCGAAAGACCCTTCAGATACCCCTATAAAGGTGGGAGGGAGACTAGCCCTTTTCTCTGGAAATTGGTCCATGATAACACAAGACCCGTGGGTTCTAGACACAGTCAGGGGTTACAAGATAGAATTCATCGATACCCCCATTCAAACAATAAGACCCCGAGAAATACATTTCTCTCAAGAACAGAGAGAATTAGTCTCTCAAGAAGTAAAAGACCTCTTAGCCAAAGGGGCAATAATGGAAAGTTCACAAATTGGTTTTCTGAGCAACATTTTCCAAGTGGAAAAGAAAGACAAAGGTCAGAGACCTGGGATAAATTTGAAAAGCTTAAACGAATGGGTAACATACCACCACTTCAAAATGGAGGGCTCCTAAGAGACGTTCTGAGAAAGGGCGACTACTTAACTCGTCTAGACTTGAAGGACGCCTACCTGACCATTCCAATTTGGCAACCTCACAGGAAGTTCCTTCAATTCAATTGGGAAGGAAAACTTTGGGAATTTCGAACCTTCACCTTCGGGCTTTCTTCAGCCCCTTGGTGTTTCACCAAGGTATTACGACCGGTAGTAGCATGGCTAAGGCAGAGGGGTGTAAGATTAATTATTTATCTAGACGATATCCTCATAATGGGTCAATCCAAATCGATGGTAACTTATCACACAGATCTTGCTATCCGACTACTTCAACATTTAGGCTTCGTAATAAACTAAAAAAAAATCATGTACAATTCCATCCCAAGAAACGCAATTTATCGGGTTCATGGTCAACACATTGAATGCAGAACTGAAACTTCCAAGGGAAAAGATAAAGAAACTTCGAAAAGAGCTGAGAAAGATACTATCTTTTGAAAATTTTTCCACTCAAATTCTTAGCCAGGATCCTGGGCTTACTTTCTTCAACCATCCAGGCAATTTTTCCAGGACCCCTACACTACAGAGCCCTTCAGAGACTGAAAGCGAAAGCTCTCAAAACCAACCTCTCTTACTCCCAAATGACTTGTCTAGACCAAGACTCGAAGAAGGAACTGACTTGGTGGCTGAAGAATGCAGAAGCCTGGAATGGCAGAGCCATCTTCGGCGAAGCACCAGATTTGATAATAGAGTCAGACGCGAGCCGAGAGGGATGGGGTGCCACATGTGGCAGTTGTTCGACAGGGGGTCGTTGGACACAACTCGAGAAGGAACTTCATATCAACTGCTTGGAATTACTAGCAGGTTCTTTTGCGGTTCAGAGTTTCACTCAAAATTCAATGAAACGTTGCATAATGCTGTGCATGGACAACGTCTCTGCAGTGAGATATGTCAACAAGATGGGGGGACCACACTCAAAAGGACTTACGGATTTAGCGAAAGGTTTCTGGAACTATTGTTTGAACAAGGGACTCTCTGTCACAGCAGAGCACATTCCTGGTTTGAACAACGGCGTATCGGATTGGTTCTCAAGGAATTTCAAGGATTCCAGCAATTGGAAACTAGACGAGAGAATATTTATGATAATACAAGACAAATGGGGTCCGTTCGGGACAGATCTTTTCGCGGACAGACTGAACACACAGCTAAAGAGCTTCTTCAGTTGGAAACCGGATCCTCAAGCATCCGGGGTGGATGCCTTCCTCCAGAACTGGCAGGGCTTAAAGCCATATGCCTTCCCGCCGTTTGTAATGCTTCCTCGTCTTCTCCTACATGCCCGTCGTTACTTACAGAACATGACGGTGATAACCCCTCTTTGGAGGTCGCAAGTGTGGTTCCCACTCATTTTAGAGATGACTGTGGACTTCTCGATCCTAATACCACCTTTCAGGGAAATTCTTCGGGGCCCAGAGGGCGATTCTCATCCTCTCATAGACCAGGGTCTCTTGACTTTGACGGCATGTAAGATTTCAGGCGTCAATGGAGAATCCCAGGCCTTTTGCAGGATGCTTTCCAACTCATATCTGAGTCTTGGGCATCTGGAACAAGAAAGGCATATCGACTGGCGTGGAATAAATGGGTTCGCTGGTGTATTCAACTACACTATGATCACGTTTCAACTGATTTAGTTCACGTAGTTAATTTTCTATCAGAACTATTTTCTTCTGGCCTATCTTACAGAACAGTTAATGTCTATAGATCTGCAATTGCTGCAGGCCATTGCTTAGTTGATGGCGTATCAGTGGGACAAAACCTTTTAACTAAGAAAATTATGAGAAGCATGCAAGTTCTTAATCCTCCAACTCCCAAATATACCGCCTTATGGGACGTAAGAAATGTTTTACAAGTTACATCCTCTTGGGGGGACAATGTCGAGCTTTCTCTTAAACGTATCTCTTATAAACTTACTGTTTTGCTTTGCCTAGTTTCTTTTAGATGAACCTCTGATGTCAAAGCTTTGGATGTTTGTAGCAGAGCTTACCAACCTGAGGGAGTTTGTTTTTATCTTAGGAAAAGAACTAAAACTATGTCATCTTCGATTTTCTATCCTTTCTTCTCTTCGAATGAAAGTTTGTGCGTTGTCAAATGCTTGAAAGAGAACTGCCTCCTTGAGAGGTACTGGAACCCAATTATTGATCTCTCACAGATTCCCACATAAAGCTGTTTCATCTCCCACGCTTGCAAGATGGGTGAAAGAAGTGATGAAAGAGAGTGGTGTTGATGTCTCTATCTTCGGCGCACATTCCCTCAGAGGCGCTTCAGCTTCTAAAGCTTTTATGTTAGGAGGTGGACTGCAAGATATCCTTAGAGCCGCTGATTGGTCGAATGAAAGTATGTTTAAAAAATGTTACTTTAGGCCAATCAATAATGTGATTGACAATGTGCTTAATTCACTTTAAACTTGCATAATGTTGGCCTCCGTGTCGTGCCATAAAATTTAGATTTTTCACAGCCTGGTGGGCAAAACATCTGGATTTTATTAAGGACACGGAGGCCAAGATTATCCCACCACTTTTTGACCCTCCCAGGGTTTATTCATTTTGACCTATTGTTTCTTTTTTCTTACAGAATAATCCGCCTATGCATTACTCCTGTTTAATGAAAGTTCTTCACGTCATTTTCAAGATATGTTTATTGTTCGCAGCATTGGACTAACACAAAGAAGGTCACCGTGAATCTTGTAAAGCGAGTGGTCACACGTAGGCGTATACGAGTCAAAAGGGGGGGGTAAGTGAAGTGTCTAAAAAGTCTCTAAGGAGAAGAGAGAGGAAAAGAACAGTAGAAGACTACACAAGAGTGTAATAAGCTCCTAAGAGAAAGGATAAGGAATCAAAGGTATCGCATAGTAGGGTCAATAGGACCCAGTTATGTGATTTAGGGGCATATGTATCAAACGATTTTTTAATCGCAAATGCTGCGATTCGCAAAATAACAGCGTTTGCGTTTAAAAAATCGCTAATCGGGATGTATGAGCCAAATCCCATCGCAAAATTAAGGAATTGCTAATTTAGCGATTTCTTAATTTTGCGTAAGCATTTAAGAAATCGCAAATTGCGATTTCTTAAATGATATGTAAAAAGCACCCAAGTTGTGCGAATTATCCTTAAAAAATCGCAAATTACCACCAACTTCCAGTTGGTGGTAATTTGCGACTTCCTTTCAAAATGCACTTTTTTGGATTTTACAAAGTGCCACGTGGCGCTCATACATGCCCTTAGGGCATGTATGTGCGCCATATGCACACACATGCTCATTTCAGGGGTGCATCAGGGTGTCATCATGACACCCTTGCACCTTTGAAATTATTCTCAAATTGCGATTAGCAAATTGCGATTCGCTATTTGAGAATTACTTCCCATTCATTCCTATGGGTCTCCTGGCCCATAGAAATGAATGGGCAGGTATTCCTTAATTGCGATTTCGCAATTTGCTAATCGCAATTAAGGAATTTTAAGAAATTGCAAAAAGTTTGCAATTTTTTAAATACATCCCGTTTTGCAATTCTCAAATAGCGATTCTTTAAAAATCGCTATTTGAGAATCGCAAATGGTGATGTTGATACATATGCCCCAATGAGACAGGAGTTGTCAAACATATAATTATATATAAGCACAAGTAAAGTGAGGGTACTTATCTTGTTGAGAAGCAGCAACAAAGAAGGAAGACTGATGTGTGCTCATGCTCTATAGACTATATGGAATGTTGCTTTGAGTTCTATATTCTATTCATTGTTACTGCTGAGTTGTGGCAATAAAGGAGATTTGCATAATCTTGGCCTCCGTGTCCTTAATAAAATCCAGATTTTTTGACCATCAGGCTGTGAAAAATCTAAATTTTTCCATATTGTTGTTTGGTGGCATACCGAGGACTGGGTACTAGATATGGATATGCATTGTTATAATTATCTTTACATAAATCATGGAGAATGGTTGTTTCTACATTTCAGTCATACCTACGTTCATTTGGAAGAAATGTTTGTCCTAATTGCACTATAGGGCTGTTGTTTTATAGAAAGGAGGATGGGGGAAGGGGAATAAATGTTGTGGATGTTCCTCCAATATGTTTTTGAATTACGGTGATGTGGCTCTGAGTGACAACAACAGACAACAAGAGCAACGCTCTATGATGTCAATCAGAAACCTGAGTAGTTCTAGGTAGTTGTATGTAAATTGCAAGAATTTATTGACATACTTGTAACTTTTTCTTGTATCTTTTGATTCAAATGTCTGTTTTATGAAGCTGACTCATGTACTGATGTACAGAGATGCCCAAAATCGGGTTGCAACTGGAATGCTGAAATTCGGTCCAGACAGGTCCCTACCCTCAGCTTCAGCCCAACGCTATCTTTGTGGGGATTCCACTTCACTCCAGTGCAGAAGTTTCAAAGATCTAGGCAAAATTGCTGTTTGCCATTTTAAAGCCATATTGTTGCCTATTGTAGTGACTACTGCACACATTTGCCTTAAAGTAACACTAACCTTACAATTGAATACACATTGTTAGCATCTACTAGAAAAATATAACTAATTCTGACAGCCATTTGGTAATGTGAATAGTAAATTGAATTCAGGCTCATTCTGCCCTTTGTGGGAGACTTGAGGTTTCTTGGCAGGGCTGCTCCCTGATGTAGGCTGGATTCAGTTGTGCTGAGCTTGAGATGCGGCAACTCCTACCTATTCCAATGCAGGGCCACAAGTGGATTTTTGCCCACTATAGCGTAGGGTCAATTTGCCAACCTCCCTCCCAAGACAAAAGCGATCTGGTAGATTCTTGGCTATGCCCTACATGGCTGCCCAATACAGTTCAGTACCTCTAAGGCATGTGTATGGGCATAGGTAGGATCTGGCTATTGAAGCAGGGTGAAGACTGATTGGCATATGACTGGGTCAAAACTGAGGTGTCATGGTGTGCAAAGTAACAATGGACTGGGATACAGCCCTGAGTAAATTACCAGTGGCTGAAATTAATTCATGCATTCCATCCATCGCTTTTTTGTATTCTTCAACTCCACTAAAGTCAAGCATGACACAATCAACCAATACAAGGCACAGCTTATTGGTAAACCTCTTGATTTCTGTAGCAGCGCCAGTACAAGCATTTTTGAGGACCCAGTCAAAATGATATTTCTTCCGTTTATGAGCTCCCCCTCACTTAGCCCTATTTGCAATATGGTGTTCTCTTCTGGCCTCTTGTGATGGTGCCATGAAACATATTATGGTAGCACCAGAACTTTAGGCCACTCCATGTCTGGTTCAAAAGGAATGTTTTCTCTTTGTTGCACTTGAACTGACAGTTCTTACCCAGTGACTGTCTCTCACCTTTTGATTATTCACACATTTATCTTCCACATTCATCCACACTGAGTCGGCCACCAGCTCTGCGGTCTTGTCTCCAGTCAGGATGTAATAGACAAGGAGACGCGCGGAGGGGACCATGTCTGACGTCAGCTGGAGGTTCAGGCTGTGATAGGCGGCGTCAGCATATCTGCTCTGTGTCCCATGTTGTACAATTTTTCCCTTGGATAAAATCTGTAGGAATATAGGAAATGATAAAAGAAAATGCAATTTGAAGTCATGTTGAAGATTGTTTACTAAGTACATCATAGATATGGTTTGTTGTTTGCGAGATTTGTAAGGTGCAACATGTCGTTGAAGTGTTACAAACCAGACAATCACTAGCGCAGACAGCAGCTTGGGGATCCAAATTAACTTTATGGGTTTTTTCAGATTAACAGCAATAATACCACACACTCTTTGACCACCAATGAGCAAATGTCTGGTATGGTCCTTTGTGGCACACACATCAAGCATTTTACTGGTTGCAAACGGTCCAATTCGCAGTATCTGCCTGTTTGCGACTGGAAAAATGTCTTTTCTGATGCATGTACCTTTTTGCTTTCGCAATATAGGTAATCACAATTGTTTGCAATTACCTAAATTGCTAATGCATTTAGGGAATCGCAATTTGCAATTCCCTATTTGAGATGTATTTAGGAAACACTGATTACTATCAACTTCATGTTGATGGTAATTTGTGCATGCATTGTAAAATGCACAAAAAATGCACGTAGCGCACACATGCTCTTAGGGCATGTGTGTACTACACATGTGAATACTTACCTTTTTTATGAGGTGCCTCAGGAGGGCCTTAGGCCCCCAGGCACCTTTGGATTTTCATTTGCAAATTGCGAATGCATTCCCATTCATTCCTATGCGCCTGTAGGCTCATAGAAATGAATGGGAATGCATTCCCTAATAGCAATTTGCAATTTGCGAATCGCTATTAGGGAATGTTAAGGATTTGCAAGATTATTTGCGAATCCTTAATGCATAGGCATTTGCGATTACCAAATAGCCAATCCTTAAAATGTGTTATTTGGGAATCGTGAATGATTACCTTGATGCATGTACCCCTTTGACTCTACAGCATCACAAGAAGTGGCATCACAGTTTTCTTCTCTGTTGAAATAAAAGCCAGTAGACAACAAAATGTAATGTTATGAGTGTAAAAGTAGTTTGCAGGCCCCAGCTGCAACACAGCGCTCTACGCTGCCCCCGCGGATGGTGCCTCACCAGCCTTATGCATATGCCTGCCATGGATGCTCTGGTGTACAACAAAGACATCTCAGCAACTCTTGACGCTAGCTACTCCAAGGTCAAATCATGTGCACTTTAAGGCCAACCTGCATAAGGGTTGCTAGGAAACCATTAGAGCTGAAACTCTAGAGACGCGTTAGTGCGCCATAATTAACATCTATGCACTAATTCCAAAGTCTTATGCTGTAGCATGATTGTTCTGAATAATGCAACAATAGGATGAGGTGTAATAATATAACAAATAAAGTGATGTGTCAGTGTCAAACATAGAGATGGTTAGATTTACCTAGCCTCAGGAAAGAGAAAATGGACAGGTGTCCCACCCCTCTCCTCCTACCCTCATGGGCGATATCCATTAGTAGAAGTTTGACATTAGGAAGACAGCAGATGTGCAGAGACCTTGCAGGGTTTATGGGATCTTATCCTGATCTTAAGCCCCTTCCAAAAGAGCACACCTACAAAATAGATTACATTAGTGGGGGTTATCATGCCCTCATCTGTTGTAGAAAACATGGATCAGAATTGCTATGACTATAACACAAACTCTAACAAAGGTGAATACATTTAGAGAGAATGTATAAAAGCACCAAACATGTTGGTTATTGAGTGAAGATCCTAGTCTTGATAAGAGCAATGTAAAATGTCCTCTCATGCAGTAGTGCAGATAATGTGCCAATGCCTCTGATTTATTGGATGGAAACTTTTCTTGGGATGGGCATGGTTCCTAAAACCACAAAGCCAGCCCTAACAATCATGATGTGGTTATTGAAAAACCCATTGCAGGTGAGGGTTCTTGGGAATTCATTGGTCGGTGAGCACACCTAATAACACATCAATATGTTTGGCCTCTAAGGGTGGCATGGTAGCCAACTACTGTTAGGGAGTTTGTGCTGAAGCACAGCATAAAAACTATTAGGCCCAGATTTACAAATATTCGACACAGGGCAGTAATCTGCCTTCTACCGAATATCAAAATTTGTCAATATCTGCTAGGATATGGCACATTTTCTTCTCTCTCCCAGTGATGCTACAAGTTTAGTTGCCATGTGCCCAGGGCTTTAAGTGGGGGGAGGGGGGTCTGTGGGGGTCTGAGCCCCCCCAGTTTTTTGGGGGGGGCTTGAAAGGGTTCTCTAGGGGGCTCTATTTTCAGGCCTCAAAGGTCAAAGGTAGGGTAACATGTTTATCGGCATATCTTCCCATAACGGCAAGATAGACATATGGAATCTGGTATCCCTGAACTCAGAATTTAATAACACATCCTTTGGTGAAGATGGTTTTTAAATTCTAAGTTTGGAAATAGCACTTTTAGAAAGTGGCTATTTTCCTGTTCAACCTTTCTGTGTGCCTCTGCCTAGTTGTGTGTTGACTGTCTGGTTTGTGAGTGACAGGGGCTGGGGGTGGCTCCAGGAGGCTGGGTGAGTCGGCACTAGGCTGAATAGCCCCATCTACATGTAGAGTGGTGGGGAGGAGTAGCACCTGGGTCTCAATAGGGCTGGTCCTGCCTGCCACAATGCTGGCTCCACCTCCTGCGGTGTGTCTTATGTCCCTGGCCCACACTCACATATGAAGAAGAGGTGCACTGGCAGAGTGCACGCAGAACTGGTTTAGACTGGGTCCAGGACCCCTCACACAAGAAGAACAAAGACTTTTGGGGTATAAAAGTAGGGCTGGAGCTCCAGTAAAATTAGATTAGGAAACTTTGTGATCAAGAAGGAATCCTTGCCAAAAGAAGAACAGCCAGGAAGACTGAGGAAAAGTGCTGCCATTGCTGAGTGTCTGGGAACTGACCTACAGTTGCTGTGATTGCTGAGGAAGAGGACCAAGGGACTGTCTGCTGTGTGCTGTGTCCCCCTTACTCTGCCTCAAGCGTGATCTGCCCCAGGATCGTGTCCCTCGCGCTCTGTGCGGATTAACGCACCGCTGTGGAACTCTGGAGCGCCTGCTTTGCCCCCAAGCGCTGTGTGTGCATTGACTCCACTGCCGCCCCTCAAGCTGTGTTGTGTACCCGAGGCCGGGTTCGCCGCTCTGAGAAGGAGCCTTGAAAACACCCTGCCGGTATTCACCACTGCCGGCCCGGGATCATCATTTCCGAGCCACGCTCGGATTGGTCACAGCAATGATGGTTTTACCCAGCAACGTGGAGGTTTGTCAGGCGGAGCTACATTGAGTCTGGAGAAGTGCGAGGCGTCCCCTAGCAACCGGGGTTCCCCCGCGCTCGTCATCGAGGAAAGGAGCTGAACCTGAGGCTGAAATGTACCATGCTAGTCTGTTACTGCGAGACTGCAACCAGCTCTATCAGTGCACCTCAATTCTGACGTGCAGCATTCTCTGCCCTTCCAGTGCATACAAGAGCTCCCACGGTGCAAAAAGCATGTTGGTTCCTCCGCCTTTCACACAGGTGAGAACGAGAAGGGAGGGGGTTCAGCCTTCCCCGATAACAATATGCAGACCTTCAAGCAGCTATGGGTGGTCGCGATCTGAGTCACAGAGCTTTAATGTATACTTCAACGTAAACAATGATTCACTCATCAGGAGCAGTTGCCACACAAGTGTTAGCAAACCATTCCATCTTCATATAGGGTCAGCAATTTGACAAATCTGTACCCTGACGCGCAGAACCCCAAATGCGCTCACTGACACTTAAATGCGCCTTTGTAATCAATTAATAGACATTCACTGAATTAATAAACGTTCACTGCCACTAAAATGTGCTCACTGCCACTGAAATGCGCTCACTGACACTTAAATGCTCCTTTTAATTAATAAATAAACGTTAATTAATAAACGTTCACTGACACTGAAATGCGTCGTAGAAACAATTAATAAACGTTCACTGACACTGAATTAATAAACGTTCACTGAAATGCGTTGTGGAAAAAGCATGCATGCAAAACTCTGTTCAAATGCATTGTGGAAACCCGCCATGCGTTGTGGAAACCCGCGATGCGATGTGATGCGATGTAACAGCATGCGCGATGTAAAAGCATGCATCGTAAAGGTTGTCGCGATGTAAAATGTGCGTTGTATTGCACCCGCGATGTTGTCTCATCGTTGTAATGGGTGTTCGCCATACCAGTTCAGCCTTCAAGAAGGAAGTTCTAAATTTTACCATGGCTACTAGTGGCTTATCTGCTTCTGCTCTGAAGCGCTAGTCTATGCAGTCTTCAATGATTGACTTCCTACCGTCACTGAAGCACCAGCGTGTTACAGGGGAGTCTTGTCCAGTGCAACCAACTAGTGATGAGGCTAGTAAAACTCAGCAAGAGTCTACCAAGGACAGTCCACCTTTACAAAGACTTCAACGTGTGCCAGAGAAAGAAACCGTCAAACTCCCTGACTGCTGGAACACTAAACAGTGGTATTACTTTCAAGAGGAATATAAATAGTTGTATCTTAAGTCAGGAAATATTGGATGTTCCTCCTGCAAACAGGCTAAATCAACAGGTCTTTCAGTGCACAATAACACCCAGGGCACGCACATAAGTAAAGAGTGGGCAGATGGCGAGGTTGGTCCTTCAGGTGACGGACTAGCTTCCAGGCAGAAACAGCTCAGGAAGAAGATTATGAAGCATAAGGTGAGCGCTGGTCACTTGGCAGCTGAAGACATTCTTACAGCTCAGCAGGAAAATACATTGGTGGTGACAGTACACAGATGTAATGCAAAACATATGGAGAGCACATGCAGGGTATTTTTACACTGCCTACTACTTGGAAAAAAAAGATCGCCCTTTCACTGACCACCCTGATCTAATTCTCCTTCAGGCAAAGAATGGCAGTGCAATGGGCCGTGTTTTGCACAGCAATGTGACTGCAACTGAAATAATAAAACACATTGCACTGGAAATGCAACAAAGATTGGTCTGTTATATCAGACAACACAAACCAAAGATCACAGTATTAATTGATGAAAGCACTTCTATTAGCAATGCTTCTACCTTAATCATCTACCTCCGTGGCATTTTTGGAAATGAAAGTACCCCAGTGACCATCTATTTCGGCCTTCTGGAGCTGGGAGAAACAAATGCCCTTGGCGTAAAGACTGCTCTCCTAAGCTACTTCGAAAGAGTTGGAATCACAAAAAGTCTGCTACATGATATCTTGATTGCAGTATGTTCAGATGGAGCAGCAGTAATGTTTGTAGTAGTAGCATTGCTGAAATCAGAATTTCCAAATCTTGTACTGACATGGCACTGTTTGGCTCACAGACTGGAACTTGCTGTGGCAGATACAGTTGATGAGGCTGCTGGGGTCAATCACTTCAAGATTTTCAGGGACTCATTGTATGCCACACACAGCATGTCACCAAAAAACAAGAGAGCTAAATCTGGCCGCCAGCGACCTATGTGTACAGCTTCAGAAGATAGGGAAAATGTTTGATACTAGATGGGTAGCATCCAGTTACAGATCTGTGAAAGCTGTTTGGAACTGCTTCCCTGCCTTGTGCAAACATTTTGAGAATGCTTCTAAAGACCCATCCAGATCCATAAGAGACCGGAGTAAGTATGAAGGTCTCTTGAAGAAGTTTACATCCTATTCTTTTATCAGAGATTTGGGGGTAATGTGTGATGCACTTCAAGAGCTCAAAGACTTATCACTCTCCTTACAGAGGAGGGACATTACAATTGTTAATACCCACAGACTTTTGGTTAGACAAGTACGTATATTTAGAGCAATGAAGGACTCACCAGGGGAGTTTGCTTCTGCGGCTCAGAGAGCAGTTGACGAGGGCAAATTCAAGAATGTTCCTCTTTTCCGTGGTAGAAGTAACTCTGTTGCCCTTAATCAAAATCAGTTTTACCAAAGTCTGTCTGTAAATATCAATAAACGATGTGCCCCGGATTCTGAGAAAGAACTTAAGCTTCAGTGAGCTAGATGCAGGCAACTTGCCTTCTGGTGATGAATACATTCTTTATGGTGAAACAGATATCCAGAAACTGTGTTCAGAGTTTCAGCTGCCAGCAAGAGGTACTATCCAAACTTTTAGACTTTTCAAAGATTTTGGTGGGCAGAAAACCCCTGAGGCATTAAAAAAGTTTGTAGTTTGCATGGAAACCCTGCCAGCAAGTAATGCGGATTGCGAAAGAGGTTTCAGCGCAATGAACTTAATTGCTAGTCCAACAAGGGTCTCTCTTCTTGTAGAGACCATTTCTTCATGCTTATGGGTAAGACTCAATGGTCCTCCATTTGAAACATTTGACGCACAGCTGTATGTAAAGCGTTGGCTGGCAAAAGGTAGAAGGGCTGCTGAAGAAAATTGTTGTGAGAAACCCCAGCAAAATAGACACAGTGAATATCTTCAAGGGTTTTGGGAAATCCTGCAATAGATTTCTAAGTAATGTAAATAATTTTTACATGTTTTTTAAAGTGTTTGGTATTTTATTGCTTATACTTAATAAATATACCTTTTTGTCTATTTTATTATCCTTTGCTGGATGCGGCTTCATGATTTTCTTAAGCACACAATGCTAGTTATCTTGATTTAGACCACGTCCCTACTTGGATAGGCCACACCCCTTTAAGAAAATGTGCCACACCCCTTTTAGAGCACCCCTAGTTTTTTTCCCCACTTAAAGCCCTGCGTGTGCCAATGCACACACTCCTGCGCCATAATGCAAGGGTGTGTTTGTTCTCTAAAGTATAGTGTTTTGTACTGAAAGGTGACCATTCCAGTATATCAAAACTATCCTTTAAGACTTTTCCCCCTTGGTTGTGTGCTGTGCAAAGCAGCGTAGAGGAAAAGTAAAAAAAAAAATACACCAGTCTAGAGGAGACATAAAGTGCAAATCCCTATCTATGAATGTTAGTAGATAGGAATTTGCATAGGAAACCCCAAGTACCACCCATAGAACGCCCTCTTGACACAAATCCTGGTTTGTATCTGATAGTAAGTTCCTCCCCAATTCTTTGCGCTGGGTTTGAGTCACTTTTGTAATGCAAACCTATGCAAAGTGTCAGTAAACCTGTATGTATTGCATGGCTGTGAAACTCATTGTTTTTAGGGGTATGCAAAATTTGCGGAAACATGTCTCTATGAGAACACACTGAATTAATTATACCATATAACAATGTACATGGTAAGGCTCTATAAGTTTATAACTAAACAACATGTATGAAGGGCAACTAGGGAGTGACTAAATCTTACTTTATAGGTCATCATGTGTCATCTGACCTAATGATGAAAGGCGTGCGTATGGACACATGGCACAATTCATAAAGGAAGGTGTTCGAAAGCCAGAAGTGTACACACATATGTTTACTACCATGTTTGGAGAAAAATACGACTTTTTAAGGTTTCACAAAGAACCTCCGAAAATTCCTGGAATACACTATAGTCCTATAGACCTCACATGTGTACAATGTACCTATGGAGGAATTCCAAAAGGTGGAAAACTCTGCATATGCAAATAATATGAATTTGGCACATTGAACTTACTTTTTGTTCCTCCCTCTGGAAAGTATATTTTCTCCATAGAGAAACCCTTTCCCCGCCACACATAATGTAAATAATATTTGGGTGTTCCCTCCCAATTCCACTCCCTTGGTGAGAACAGTTACTCCTGTCCTAGACAGCGGTAACCTTTGAGTGTAACAAAAATCTGATATACAAATACCCATACACCTACAGTTTTCCATTTTTGGAGGTAGCTCCACCAAGAAATACCGTGCAGGCCATCTCTAACACGCAGATTGTGATTATGGAAATTCCTTCATTCTGGCAAAATTTCTGCATTCATGAATGCCATTTGTGAGGGGTGAAATCCATCAACATCCGCCAATCCTGATTCTCTGAATCCGTATTTGGAATTTACCTGGCAAATGGATTTTTCTGAGCAGCTAATACATTTTTTTTTTTATCATTTAATTTGAACTAGGGTGCACAGAGTGTTTTAAAAATGGTGTAGCAAGAGGCAAAGGCAGTGAATAGCACTTATAGTCTGTTCCATTCTCTTCGTGTTATGATGCAGATGGGTCCTCTCCAAGAAAGACCAACCTCTACAGTCAAACAGCACCCATAATCCCCACTTGTTAAGCCCTATGTTGTGGTAATTCAAGTAATTGTGGCATACTCCAGTGTCAGGGCATTGTGATAGAGGTAGGTTCACCAAGTTATTGTTGGGCCCACACCAGGTCATAGGACCAGATCCATTAACCCCTTCCCCGCTCATGACGGAACCGTTCCGTCATGAGCCACGGTTGCCGTGTGCTCATGACGGAACGGTTCCGTCATGACAATCCTGTTGGCGGCCGCTCCGCCTGCGTGGCGCTGTTTCCCCGCCTGTGCGAGGGGACAACGCAAATGGGCGGAGTCATGACGGAACCGTTCCGTCATGAGCACAGCTCAACTGTGGCTCATGACGGAGCGGCTCCGTCATGAGCACAGGCCCACCGCGCTGCCCCCCTGCCCCCCCCCCAGCGCTGCAGCGGAATGTCCGCAGCAGCGAAGGGGTTAAAGACAGAGAAAAGTGAAAAGAATTTGTTAAAGGGATTTTACCTGGTGAAACTCCTCATGCCTCTTTCATATACTAATCCCATGTACTAATGGGTAATTGAGTTTATGTATTACTCAATGTGACAACATTTAAAAATTTGGGGCCAGATGTAGGAAGCCAAATAGCAATTGCAAATGACAAAATTCGCAGAATTTTGGCCTTTGCGATCGCAATTTGGCTTTGAGCAATGTAGGTAAGATTAAACCTACTCGCAAAATAAGGAATTGCAAAAATTGCGATTCCCTATTTTGCGATTGCATGTAAGGAATCTCAAATTGCGATTCCTTCAATGCAATGTAAGTAGCACAAAAGAAAGTGCACTTTAAGCCTTAAGGAATCGCTAATTACCACCAACTTCAAGTTGGTGGTAATTAGCAATTTCCTTTAAAAAAGCACTTTTTTGCTTTTTTAAAAGTGCCATGAGGCACACATTCATGCCCTTAGGGCATGTATGTGCGCCACATGCACATTTCAGGGGTGCAACAGGGTGCACAATTTGTTTTTCTCTAATAGCGAATCGCAAATTGAGAATGTCTTCCCATTCATTCCTATGGGCCTCCTAGCTCATAGGAATGAATGGGTAGGTATTCCTTATTAGCAAATCTCAATTTTTGCGATTCGCTATTAAAGAATATTAAGGAATAGCTAATATTTTAGCGATTCCTACCTACATTCAATTTTGCGAGTCCTTAATAGTGAATCGGTAAAATTCGCTATTAAGGATTCGCAAAATTGATTTTACCTACATCTGGCCCAAAGTGACGTAAAGTTGGGAGGGTGTGGCTTGGCAACATGGATGAGTAGAAGCTTCTCTCGGCTCTCCCGTCAGCCAATACTGAATCCAACATCATCCTTCTGAACTCGAACACTAATTGCCATGCTAAAATGCAGAAAATAGTAAAAGAACTATTACTAGCACTCACCTGCTACCTTCCAGATCAGCACAGATTGTATACGGCGGAAACAGGGACTCAGGCCGGTACTGTCCGCCATCTTGCATGCAGGGGCCGGGAGACAAATGGCAAAAGGACTCCGGGGCGCTGACGGCCTGAATGGAGGGGCCCGCGGAGGGGATTGAAGTAGAGGCTCACCCGACGGAGCTGGACTCGATCCCTCCACAAGTGAGAAATGCAGGGGGTGCATATGGGAATTGGGCCGTGAGGCAGGACAGATTCGGAGACGCCGCTGCAGGTTGGGCTAACTGCGCGCACTGGGAGGGCGTGCTAGGGAGCTTCCCCAGGAACTTGAATGCCGGATTGTCTGGCCCGGGTAACAGACCCGGTAAAGATGAATTCTGGGCGGAGGAGCGAGCGGCAACGGCGGTGATTGCTCCCAGGGAGACGTGGCATTAGTGAAGCAGATTCAGTGACCAGAGGTCTCGAGGTTCCCTGGGACGCACAGTAAAGCCACTGAGCTCAGCAACGGGAACACCCCCACACGCCGGAAGGAGGTAGGCCTCTCTGTCCCTGAAATTGTGCTGAGAGAGGCGGTAGCGAAGGGCCCACAATTATGAAGCCTTTTGCGACGGGGGAAGGAGTGATGCACATAGGGTACAGCCTACTGGCATAGATCGGGACACATGGTGATCTGATGGGCACGGAAGACTGGGTTGGCGATCGTCTCTGATCTTCACCGGACCCACAAACTGTGACCACACCCTTTGAGGCACTTGACTACAGTGGGGCCAGAGTGTTGCATACCACACTGTGGACATAATCAACCCTCTATGTAGACCCCACCGTGTAAAGGAACATACCATGTGTGGGAGAGGGATTTGCACAGTGGACCGAACTGAAGGGATAACCAAAAATCTGTGGGGTGTCCCAAGCTTGCAGACTGCATGACTGAGTGTCCTGGCACAAGTTACTGGAGTGAGTGGGCGGGAAGCAAGCACTGTCCACAGTGCAGAAGCCGATGATATGGTAAAAGTTAGAGGACCCCGAGTACCCCAAGGTAATAAGATGTCAAAATACGCTTGCCCTTTGCTGACAGCCCAAGGGCCCGAGAAGGAAGCCCTAAAGGATCAACCAGGAGGTATGCAGGACCCTGAGAGCCCGGCCCCCACAATGGTAGACATCTTGGAGGCCATACACACAACATGTGATGAAATGGTCCATCAAAAAGATACGCTTGCCAAAGAGATCAATCTGCTCCACTGAGATCACCGGAAGGTCGCAGATAGAGTCACCACCAGTGAACATGTGGTACAAGCCCTGCAGAAGGAGGTAAACACCTTAAGGGATACCGTAGGGGATCTTCAGAAGAAAGTGGTCCGTCTTGATGAGCGCACAGAGGACTACAAAGGGAGATCAAGGCGGAACAACCTACGGTTTATAGGATTCTCTGAAATGGCAGAACTATTTCTGGAGGACTGGATTATTGCTGCATTGGCCCCCAAAAAACCATCCCAGTTCTTCAATGTGGAAAGGGCACACAGGGTGCTTGTGCCTCCGCTTAAACCTGGCGCACCACCCAGGACTTTCATCGCAAGGCTCTTCAATTTTAGGGAATTCTGCAGATGGCACGCATCCGAGGCCCATGGTTGTTTGAGGGGCATCCTATCTCCATTTACCCGGAATACACACAACGGGTACAGGAGCAAAGGATATCTTTTATGGAGGTTAAAAAACTCCTCAGGTAGTCAAATCTCAAATACAGCCTTCTGTTCCCTGCCAAACTCAGAGTCGAGAGCAATGGGAGAGCACTGTTCTTTTTCTCAGCAGCAGAGGCTAGTGACTGGCTGGACTCACGGGGACATCCGGGAAAGAAGGCAACCCTCTCGGGGAACCCCTCCCGAGCAGACAGCTCTCGACATCTATGAAGGGACAATGGAAAAAAAAACGCAAGACCATCAGGCAACTGCAGACGTAGCCCTGGAAGGATCCGGGTGTGTGGAGATGGAACACTGCGGCTCTCGGGAGCTGTCCCTGACGCAGGAGACTCTTTCCCAACACTGTCGCTGAACCCAAATCCTTGTGCAGAAGAGGACAAGTAGGTGGGGATGTATCATTCATTCAATTTAGACAAAGGAAGGAGAACTGAACTTGATAAGTATATGATTGCGTACTGAAGGGAGGTACTGAGCATTTGCATTTGATGACATGTTGAGGGTTTGGAATAATTAAGCGGTTATTTGCACAGAGACTACATAATTCCGAGTTAGCATACTGTTAACTGGTGGGAGGCCATAACCCCCCAAATGGTGCGCAACTTGGTGGGGGGCTGGAGGGATGTCCTCTCAACCCGTTGGGGAGTCTACCACTAGCACTGCAGAAACTGTTGAAATGTTTTGCATGCTTAATGCAGAGAGTATAGATACTTTAAAAATCAAGCTAACAATGGTATACTACAGTTGTATTGTTTATTGGTGTTGTTGGTGGGGGAGGGATTGGGGTGGCAACAACATGACTTCACCTTGTCTCTCTCAGGACTGGGGGGGGTTTGTTCTACTGCCCAAGGGGAGGGGGGAGCTTACTATGGTTGGGGTTTGGTTGGGGTTTATTTTCCCGTCTTTTCAGGCAGTTAATGACTACAACAGGGCATTGAGAGGTCTCACATGGGATGCACAACATGGTATTGTACGGCTGCAAAAAAGGAATGGAGTGGGAACATACCAACCATGGTGACCCCGTGACAAAACTAGGTGTGAGTGTTTGATTGGTTCTGATGCTCCGTCCATCACCACCCCCTTTTGTACCGCTTTGTTCGCCATAAGTTGGCAGGGTATGCTCAGACGTGAGTCCCTTGCTCACTTTGCCACTGGATTCAAGCAAGCCTGGCTGAAGACGGCTGAAATGCCAGAAACCGGTCCTAGGAAGCTTCTTTCCGGTCCAGGGAAGGCATGGCTTGGCAGTTCGGGCTGGACTGTTCCCATGAGGCACAGGGTCAGACTGATTTGCATATGGCCATGTCTGAACTGGGGTGGCAGAGTGGGCTAAAGAACGGTGATGGATCAAACCCAGATCTGTTGACTGGGTGTGAGTGTTTGATTGGTTCTGATGCTCCGTCCATCACCACCCCCTTTTGTACTCCCGTGACAAAACTAATCACATGGATTGTTCGTGAAATAGCTGCATTTGATAAGCGCAGGAGAGTCTTTGAATATTTAAAGCGCAATAAGGTGGCTATAGCGTGCTTGCAGGAAGCATTGAAAAAACGTTGGAGGGGGCACCTCATATTCTGCGTTCGCTAGAGGGGCCGTCATCTGGGTGGCTCTGGGAGCGCCGTTCCAGCATCACTACTATCTGGTGGATCCAGAGGGGAGATAAGTTGTTTTGTGTGGCAAGCTAGACGGTAAGTAATTGTGTATCATCAATGCATATGCTCACAATGAGGACAATCCATCCTTTTTTCCTGACCTGATGAGGGCAGCAACCCCCAATCTGGGAAAGTCTGTATTGATGGCAGGGGACGTTAACTGTGTCCTGGATGGTAATATGGACCGCAAGCCTCCAAAACCCCAAACTAAGCCTAGAATGACAGAGATGCTACGAGGCATTATGGAAGGTATGCAGCTAGTCGATGTGTGGTGTTGACGAAATCAAACAACTCAACAGTTGTCCTGCTATTCACCTGCGTCGGGACCTTTTAGTCGGTTAGATTACTGGTTCCTATCCCAGGCCTAGAACTAAGGGTGTGCGGAATAACGTACTCACCTAGATACCTATATGATCACTCACCTGTACTGTTAAAGCTGGGTGGGGAGAGATCTCGCCCTGCGGTGACACTGTGGAGACTCAGGACGGAGGTGCTAACGGACCCCCATTTGTGTCAGCGGTGCTCACGGCCCTAAAACATTATTTTGAGACGAATTGGGGGACAGCATCGACACGCACTCTCGAGTGGTAGGCCATGAAAGTGGTAATAAGAGGGGAGTGTAGGGGATCTAGAGATATCCCCTCCCGGGGTGCCCCCATAAGCTGGAGGAATTGTGGACAGCACGCGAGATTCTATTGACAGCCGTGCAGAGAATAGAAAAACACACACACTGCACATACAGATAAAGACTGCATAGGGAGGGGGATTGAACAGGAGCTCTATTGGCTCAGTTAATAAAACAAGAGACGCAGGTTAACCCGATAGTACAACTCCAGGACCGAGAGGGTACCATTTTTTTTCACAAACAGCAATTGTAGATATCCTAGCTGAGCATCTCGAATGAGTTTATGCAAAACTGCCCCCGTGCCACAAGAGAGAATTTGAGCATTCCTGGATTCAATAGCGTTTCCTTAATAAGAAGCAGAAATGATGGAGGAGCTAAGCGTTCCTATCAGTAAGGAGGAGGTTCTGCTCGCCATCCAACGATTAAACACTGCCAAGAATCCAGGTGTCGAAGGCCTACCGGCAGAATTCTATCAAATATACGCTTCCCAGTTAGCTGACCATTTAATGGAGGTGTATAATGAGGCATTGGAGCAGGGCAAGCTTCAGCCCGCTATGAGAGAAGCACTAATAGCAATGATACATAAAGCGGACAAGGACCCCCTACTTGCCAGCTCATATAGGCTGATATCCCTAGTGAAATTATGGCAGCACGACTTCTACCTCGGATCCCCCGGGTCATTCTCCCGGACCATTCGGGATTTATACCTAAGCGTAGCACTGCCCACAACCTCAGGAGAGTGGTGCATATCTAACACGCTCCATGCTTGATGGATGATGAATATGCCATGGCACTGTTAGACATAGAACAGGCATTTGATTAGGTGGCATGGCATTATTTATGGCAGGTCTTGCAAAGGGTGGAGGTTGGTGAGGAGATTTGGGGAGGTCTCGGGACTCCGAATTAACCCCGGCAAGTCCAAGCTCATCCCCATCGGGAGGTTGGCGGGAAGGCCACTGTCTGAACGCACTAGGGAAGCACTACCCTGGGGCAAAGAGAGAGTGAGATACTTGGGCGTGAGACTAACACATACAGCCTCCGTGTACCTTGACTTAAATATTGGCAGAATAATAGAGGGGTTGAAGGGTTCCATCAGCATCTGGCGGGACTTGTCATTGTCCCTCATGGGTCGAATAGCAATAATAAAAATAATAGTTCTGCCCAGATGTCTCTATGCACTACAACACTCGTTTTAAACCATTCTGCTGAGCCACTTTCGAACGTTGGACCAACTTCTCATGGATCTCTTATGGGGTAATGGGCGTAGACATTTAAGCCTACAGACGTTGCAGCAATAGTGGGGCCGGGGAGAACTGGCGGTCCCATGCCTGGAATTATATTACATGGCGTCCCAGCTCCACAATGCAGAGCACTGGCTGGACTCGATTAATAATTGGGAGGTCGATCTATTGGTGGGCACGCATGCCGGATACACATTGCTGGAATTATTGATGCATGGGGGAGGTGTCCCCGCCCAACTCCTATATATTGTGCGCCATGTAGCCGGGATGTGGGAACGTGTGGTTTGCAGGGTGGTTCAACGCGCCCCATATGCTCCGGATATGCCTCTGTGGGCGTTGTGACTGTTTGTCCGTATTGCGGATTCCATGTCGGTATGCAGGTGGAGAGAGGGAGGTTGCCTACCAATAGGAGATCTGTACACAGAGGGAAGGTTCATAATGCAAGCCGAAGCCATGGATCTTTTCAAACTGGGGATGGGGCAATTTTTACAATATGGGAAAACCTCCAACGTTACCCGGGAAATATGGCCGGGATTCCCTGAGGAACCCCCTAGCACCAACATACTGAAAGCAATGCTGCATATGGCAGGGGGAAGGCGACTGATATCCCATTTATACCGGGCTTTGAGAGATGATTTACCAAAGGGGACCCTACCAGTGAAGCACAAATGGGATGAGGTGTTGGAGGAACTGTTGTCAGACAGAGAATGGGAGAGAGTGCACGAGCGGGTGCGTACAGTTAGCTCCAATGCAGGATTCATACTCCTGCAATATAACATAGTACACCAACTATATCTCACCACACGCAGACTGCATAGAATTTACCCAACCGGTAGTGATAAGTGCCCAAGATGTAGATCACAAGCAGCAGACTTCCTCCCCATGATTTGGGTGTGCCATACACTTGGCCTCTCTTGGGATGCGGTGCTATCACACCTTCAGAGAGCTACGGGTGGGTGATCCCTAAAGAGATCCAACAAGTGCTGCACGGCCTACTACCTACTCCCAAAAACAAAAAATTAAGTAGCCGTTTTCTTTCCCTGGAATTGGTGCTCGCAAAGAGACGAATCATAATAGTATGGCTCCGTCCTGGATCTCCGCAGGTAGGGGAATGGATGAAGGACATTTGTGAATGGGCAACTCCGGAATGGGTAAGAATGAAGATGATGCGTAAAGTTGAAAAGCTAGAAGAAGACCTCTAGGCATGGTATCAAATGTTACAGGATCTGAAGGGGGAGCAGAACATGGTTTACTCAAGACGGGGGCTACACCACACAGGGGAAGTTAGGATAAGGGTGCAGCACGATACAAGCCTGACATTAAGGAAGAGTGTATATTAACCATGCAAGAGCTATAGTTGGGAAGGGAAGGGAGAGGAGGGGGCGAGGGGTAGGGAAGGACATACCCAAGTTAGGATTGGCATAATGTTGTTGGCCACGGAGGAGTGTTTCAGAGATACTCACAACATCAATGGAGGGGGTACGGATGGGAACCCGGCCCCCCTTCTATTCAGACCTCAGGACCAGTACAGAAAATGTTTTGCAGTGTTGAAGATGAGGGGACTGAATCCGATGAGATGATGGATAAAGGGGAATAGGGGACTGCTTTGATGTCTCAACATTTGGCTGTAATATTGTTTTTTACATAAAGTTAGTTGGTACAGTTACAAATGGCAGGTTTTACTGAGTAAAACAAAAATTCTGTGTTTAAAGTGATAATGTTTTGTTACTAATGCTGTGAAAAGTGTGAGAAAAGGCTTGCATTTTCTCAAGAATACATGTATCCGAGTCCACCAGCTGTCTTTAACTTTGCAAATGGCCCAATGTAACACCCACACATGGTCTTTCAGAAACCTTGCACCTGGCAAATGTCTAAGCTGAAGAAGAAAGGCCTTCCTCATGCCATTTTAAACTGTCCCATCCCTTCATGTTTGACTCACACTGCAAGCAGGCTGGTGATGCAGGAATACACTACTTGAATTGTTGCAGTGGCCCAAGCTACCCAAGCCTATACGATTAAGCACCTGTGGATGTTAGGGGGTTTGTTTTGTAATTTGCATTGGGGTGCATTTGTGTTTTTGCATTCAAGAATGGGCTCCATGGCTCTACAACTAAGTACCTAAAGCCTGGCTCTGCTTTATGGAACCCCTGCATCCGTTTGTTTAGCGGAACTTGAAGGCCATGTAGGAGTGAATGAAGTCTATGACTACAAAGGACCCTAAGAAGAGAGGGTCGCACAGAGCATCCCCACTAATAAAGTGAGTGCCTGTCCTGGAGGCAGGGACGCTGTTACCGTGATATAGCACTCTGTAGTAATGCGGAGCATGCCCAGAACGATTCCCCCATATGGGACAAGCATTACTGCATAGCTCTGCTACTTGATGGGAAAATAAAGCTGCAATGCAAATATGCAATGCTTGGACTCCTCCTGGTACACAAAATGTAGTAGCTAGAAAGAGCCAAAATGGCTTTTTAGCTAGGCATAGAAATCACAGGCTGGAGGTTATATTCTCACTGCAGGTAAACATATCCCAAAAAGTTCACTTTACTTTGGAAGGATGAATACAACCCCCTTACTTCCTAGTAGATTGTTTTAGAAGACCTTTAGGGTGCTTACCAAGTAGCTGTAGTATTTCACCTTGTGCAGGTAGTGGCTGCTAAGGTATATGTTCATGCTCACATAGTCTCCCACATGCAGTTTCTTGTACTGTGGGGCCCAGTTTATGTACAGGTAGCTCTTACTGGGGGAAAAATAAGCAACCGCAGTGTACTCAGCGACTGCCTGGTTCTCCTCTGGGTTCCTGGAGTCTGCAGTCACAATCTGAACAAAAAAACACAAACACACATTGCATGAGAAAAGCACAGTTCATTTCCTACAGAAAACACTGCAAGAGCCTTACAAAAGAGAGTCACAGTACTAGTATAGCTCTAATTAAGGGTAGACCTCATTTGACATGCAAAGAAAACCAGAAGTGACAACCATTTCTGTCCAGAACATCCTATCTTCAGTGGCATAACAAACCTTCAGGGGGGCGGGGTAGGTGCCCTGCAAGGAAAAATTCATCCTATAATGACCTCCCACCAAAAGTAGAAGGCCTTTAAAAAACTTTATCCCAGAGCAACCCAACATTGTGACTTTGTGCATCTGTAAAAGAAATGCTTTCGATACATTTCAATCGACTTCATATTTTTTTATCACTTTATCACTGACATTTAAGCTAATACTGTTCAATAAGTGCTCTGTTTTGTACAACAAAAAAGAGATCACAAGATCTAATCCAACTCCTTACAAGCCCCTGAAACACATACAGTGCTGTAAACAATGGGCTTGATTTAGATGCTGGCGAATCCAGTCCCGCCATTGTTATTTCGACAGTCTTCCTGAATGCTGACTTGGCGGTCCACCCGCTGTATTTAGATGTTGGTGGGTCTCTGGAGGGAAGACGGTCAGAGTCCCGCTGCCCCACCAGGATCTTGCTCCAGCGTCGACAGCATCAGAGGCAGAAACGGCTGTTGGAGGGAGTCCTGCCAAGAATACCGCTGTGCCAATTATGATGTGCCTTTCCGCCGAACCAACTGTGGGTGAAAACCTGCCTTTTTTCGGGTTCCCACTTCCGTTCCCTCTTGAACCCCATCATACAGGTCCGTCCTATGCTGCTGCTACTTCACCCTGACATTCAGCAACCCAGTTGTCGCCGGAATCTAAGGTAGGCTTAGTGTCACTTGTTTCACTATGAATCATATGGTAACATTTGAGTTCGTATTTTTTACTTTGATGTGTGAGAAAACTCAATAAATGACTGTCAAGTCATTTATTACACACACACCTAAATACTACACAATAATTACAAATACGTACATAGGCAGATGGAAAATACCATAGATGCCATTGCCTAATCACCTTTGACCATTAAAGGGGTCATGCAAACATATAAGGTAAGTCTATTGGCTTGGTCAAAGGCTTAAGATGAACAAATAACGTTAAAGACTTCATTTTGTATGTCAATATTACCTCAGTTAATAAAGCATATTCACTGTGATCAATAATCATTATTATCTCAATTAAGCATTTACAATTTGTAAAACCTGTGTCTGTGTACTTTTCATAAGCTTTCCAACCATAAAAATGCAATAGTAAAGACAGCCCCAGAGAACACTGCGTTTTGATTTCATTGCATGGAACCATATATTTAGCCTCTAGAGAACACTGTACAACCTGTTAATAATTGCAACCATAAAGTAAGCATCTATAGAGTGCAGCACTCCCAGCTATAGAGCAGAACCTCCAGCCTGGTTTTGAGGACCCCACAAACATAAGGTAAGTACTTTGTAAATATTCTGAAGGGGGGCGCTGCTGTGCTCCTGCAGCCTTTTCTACGTTTCCTTCATTTAGTTGGTGGTGCCCCTGCCACCCAGGGGCCACCAAGGGGAGAGAAAACATGCAAAATTGAAGCACCCCGCACGGCATTATGGGGCACTCCTCCAGGAGCAATGAATATTATAACAGTAGGTCTCCCGCTGTGCTGGGCACCTGTATGTCTTTTTGCAGTTTTTTTGTTTCTTTATGTTTTTGGGGGGTGCCCAGTCCACCCGGTCACCTCCATAACGTTGGGGGCAGCTGAAGGAGCACACCCCATGTTGCCGCGCCGGCTCCCGCGCTGCCCGTATCTCCGTGTGTGGCTGCAGGAGCCAGCAGCATCACTGTCCCTTCCCGCTTCTGTGGGCAGGAACTCTGTTGAAGCTGTGGCTGTCAGCTCTCCCCACAAAGGCTCCACTCCCTTTTCAATAAAAACAGACTGGAGGATGGGGTCCAACGCATGCCAGCTACCTGAATAAATCATTAAATAAATCCTGCGCTGACCCCCAGATCCTGGGCTACCCTCAGGGTAAATGAGGAAATGGCCACTGGTCACAGAGCCCCAAGCACTCTGTCAGCTGAAAGGTTGGCAAACTTTAAAAGGCCATAACTCCGGCCCAGTTCAACTGATTTTAACGATCTTGGGCTAGTATTACTTCTGGTGGGTCTTACCACCAGGTGCAGTGACAGCAGACCTTCTCACCTTCAAAGCGGTGCGGTCCACAGGGGCCTGGTTCTCCTAGTTCCCTGCACCGGCTTTCCTCTTTGTCTTGGTTTCTGGGTGCAGAAGTCGAGGGCTTTCCCCCATCTAGTCTACAAGAGGGTATAAGGGGTGCAGCCTCACTGGGCTTTGGTGAGGCCCACTGGTCCTGGGGTCAACTGGGCTGCGTCCTTGGACCTTTGTGGCCTCCAGGGGGGTCTTCCTTCCAGCTGTCCATGGCAGCCCTACAGCAGCATAGCGTAGAGAAATTACCAGGCAAGGTTGTGTCTTCCCCTTGTGCAAAGGTTTTTAAAGGGAGGTTGAAGGTTTCAGACGCTAGGCCCCCACACCACTCCTAGGGTGCCATGTCACCTCTCCATACCTGTCCCAACCCTCCTGCACATCATGCTGGGACAGTTCAATGTGGCCTCATTTGGGAGTCAGTAGTCACATCTCCTCTAAGGGTTTCAGCTCACCCCTCGCTGACATCACTGCCAGAGCATTTGTCACTAGATCTTCAAAGGAAGGTCCCTCCTGGATCGGCTCAAAGGGTCTGGGCTCCCTTCTTTGTTCAGTGGGCTTAAGCAACCCCATCTATGGGACAATTTGACAGCTGATTGATTGCTACAGATCATTCCACCCCAACCCTTTCCTCCTAAGGAGCTGAGTGAAGCATTGTTAATTGCTCTCTTTGTGTGTGGGGGGATGGCTTTGTTCCTGCTGCTGGAGAAAAATGTAATTAACTGGCACTGCAGGGAGCCAAAATGCCTGGGCTCTGATCCTGAGCTGAGCTAAGAAATATGACAGTTCTGGATGATCCATAATTTGTACAGACATTTTTCAGAATTTGAAGAATTGATTTTCCTGCAAAGTATGCACTCCAATTTGATGCATCACTGGTCTCCGCAGAGCAATGAGAAGTGAACCTGCACTTTAAGGTGTTTTTCTCCTTATGTGTGAAATAAAGTGTCACTACACACACAACAGTAAATCACATTGACTTTCCCTATTAGTGTACACTAACATTATAAGGCCCACTCCAAGGTAATATCCAATCCTACAGAGTCCCCACTGGACCAGACTACCTGCGCATGATAGTAGTCTCCCACTCGCAGCCCACACATGTGCACATGTGTGTGCACACTTGTTCACCTGTAAGTGCTCCATACCCATGCTGTGTCACAGTGTCCTTATCTTAAAAGGCAGAGACTGGTGATAAACATACGGAGTCGAATTTGCCATGTGATTACTTTAGGTGAGACACTTGTAGGGAGGCTCCCCCACAGTAAAAAGTCTAAAATCGGGTGATCCAAAAAGAAAACAAAATCCGGTGTACTGAATGGACGGAACTCAACTGCAACAGGTAACGTGTGAAAGCTGTGTTGCAATTGGGGCATAAAAATAAAACCCATCAACTCACCCGGTTATCCAGCACCACTAAACAGTGGCAAGGCGACAGACGGATAACAGAACGGTCCAACATCTCTAAGTCAATACTGAGAGGGGCAAGGGGTCCCTCCTCGGTCACCATGAGACAGCCACAGGATTCAGGAAGACATCACCCAAATTATTTACATCAAGGTCTCTGCCATGAAGACTCAGGATGGCCCATGAGGGTAGTCACCAACCAAGTAATAAGCAAATGACAGAATAGCAGGTACAATCACCCAGAAGATTAAATAAACTTATTACGGATATGCTTATGGAACATCAACGGGCTAAACAACAAGCTGTCAGACCATGCCTTCATGAATTATCAAAAGTCATTCCATATCATTGCTTTCCAAGAGACATGGATGACAGATCCACCACACCTACAAGGATATCTACGCTTCTATGCACCAGCCCTCAAAAGAGCAAGATTTGGTCATCTGCAGGGAGGCCTGGTGATCTATGTAAATAACATCTGCGCAAACTCAGTCCATTCAGTGGCCTTAACAACACCAGGATCCGTCGCTATAAAAATCTCCACCATAAAGGGGCCATCAGGTAATAGGCACAAGGATATAGTAATGATAAACACGTACATACATCCTAACAGGAAATCTAACGATGCAAAACAACTGGCCAACTTTATAGAGTCTTGCATGAGCGAGGTCAACACACCTGACAAGATACTGACAGGAGACTTCAATTTACATCTACTTGGTCCATCAAAAATGGAGGAAGCTTCTATACATAACCGTTATGGAGCATCCCGCAACAAGGTACCAATTCATCAGCAGCTCCCTCAAAAATCGGTCAGCGTCTAATAGAGGATCTTGAACATCTCATACTTAGAGCAGTAGAGCAGTAAACGGTAGAATTATAGGTGATACACTCCCTGCACTCCCTGCATTCACCTTTCAATCATCAACAAAAAACTCAACGTTGGGCTATACCTGTGTGTCCCTAACTCTCTTTAATGAAATGTTCTCATTTAGCATGGGCGGCAAAGCTGATAGCGAACACCGGCCCCAGGAACTCATATTGCGCACAAATATCCCAAAATTTATGAAATGGAAGGGCCCACCCGGTACAACCACTACAATCAACTTTAGGAGAATAAAATTCACGCAAGCAATGCAAGAAGCTTCCAGGAAGTGGCTACATTTCTATTTGAATCACGGGAAGGGGACAACGAAATAGAGAGATGGGCAAACTATACACATGCCTTGGCAACATCTTTTTCCACCCCAATTAAATCTAAATCACAGCAGGGTTATAGAGGACACACTAACTTCACCATGCCACAAAAGAGCAAGATAAAATCCATCAAAAATCAACTACTCTTTGCGGCAGGTGTGCCTGTCTCCAACCAACATCACAAAATTAGCTGAATTCCGACAGCAGAAAACACGACTGAAGCAAGCAATTTGGGAAGCCAGGCATGATAATGAGGATATCCTATGGGCGAAACTGCATGCGGACTCTAAGTTGAAAAACAGTGCGAGATTCTGGGAAACAATAAAAAGATTCACCCATCCGATGCACAAGGGTCTGTCCTCAAATATATCCGAGGAAGACTGGGCCACTTATCTTGGAAACCACTTTCATAAAGGAAAAACTTTATTGCACACAAAAACTAGCATGGATTCCACACAGTGGCCTATCATCTTGAAGCATCAATCCAATGAAGGAAATACAACACCAGAGGAACGGCATGAAGGTGAATCACTGGGATTCATACCCTTAAATGATGACATAAAATCAATCAACAATTATATCAAGAACGGAAGGCAAGAAGGGGCACCGGGGCCCTAATGGAATTCCACCCGTGGTTTACAAACAAGACACAGAATATTGGGCGAAAGCACTCAGTCCTCTTTTTAGGGAAATAAGAACAACAGGCCTACTCCCTCCATCCTGGCGGACCTCGATAATTTCACCAATTTTTAAAGTAGGTGACAAGACTCAGCCTAAGAGCTACCGGTTAGTTGAGGCAAAATACTTTGCCGGCACCTTGCTGGACGAACTGCAACTCTGGGCGGAAGACAATTCGATCATTCCCCTAAATCAAACTGGCTTCTCCAAATCTGTTGGGACCACAACAAATATAACAACTATGGCCCTGTTAATCGATAAGGCTGAGAACACAAGAACGCCACTACATTTGTGCTTCATCGAGTACCGGGCAGCTTTCGATCATGTAAACCGTCACAAACTTTGGTTGAAACTGGCAGACTGGGACATTCCCCAGGCTTTACTGAACCTGTTAATTAATCTGCATACTAAGACCTGGGTTCAAGTAAAGCTGGGTGACAGGTCAACCCTATTGAGGAAAATTCCAACAACAAAAGGCCTCAAGCAAGGCTGCGTACTGGCCCCGATGCTATTTAATCTGTTTCTTGCAGATCTGATCCCGCTATTAAACGCCAGTAACTCACACTCTCCAAAGATTGGGAACCTAGTACTACCATGCCTACTTTACGCTGATGACCTAGTATTGATGAGCCAAACGAAGGTGGGTCTTCAGCGTCTTCTTGACATCACGTTTGAGTACTCTGAGGCTAACAACTTAAATATTAACCTGCAAAAAAACAAAATATGAAAATCAAAAAGAACCTTAAGAAAATACCTGTCTGGTTTTGGGATAAGCCTCGAATAGACTCAGATACAGAGTACAAATATTTGGGGGTGATCATTGACAAAGGCGGGCATTTTGTAACCCAAAGAGATACAGTTAAAAGGAAGGGCATAGCCCTAGCCGCCTCAATGAGAAACCTCAATTCCAAACTGACGGGTCCCTCACTTGCCCCACTGGTTGAAGTTATACGAGCACAACTCCTACCTACAATAACTTACGGGAACGAGGCACAGAGGGGAAGGGACTCGAAGCTCTTGGATGTTTTGGTTGCAAAAGTTTATAGAATAATTTTTGGTTTATCAACACGAGTCTCTCCAGCACAAATTAGGCTCAAGTTTGGTTTTCAAAAACAGACCATTGCAAGAAAAGGTGCGATAGTTATTTTCTGGAACAAAGTAAGAAAATCCAAACCAGGTACCCTAAATTGGCACTTGTGGTCTGAACTACAACAGAAAGAAGCATCACCAGCGGCAAAATATTTGGCAACTAGCTTGTCCACTTTGGGTCTTACCGAACTTTGGGCAATTCCTATAAGTAATTGCCTCCTTAAAAAATCTACAAAGAAAATAGTAAAGAATCCATCTTGGATTGAAGATAAGGCAGCCTTAACAAAGAGGTCGCATGGCTGGATGATCTTGAGTTCCTACTCCTCCCTGGTTGCACAAAAGTATCTAGCTTCGGGTTTTGCCAAATATACAAAAATTCTATTTTTAAAATACAGATTAGGCTTGCTGCCATGCACAAAGCACTTTCTATATTGGCTGAAAAACCAATCTGATCCCAATTGTCGTTTATGTGGTACATCGCAAGAAGATATGCTGACCCTTCTCTGCACATGCAAGGAACTAACAAAGGAAAGGAGACAGCTTTTAAAACCACTTTTTAACTAGAGAGGTATCCGCACACGGAGACAGGCTGTGCTGGCATGCTTCGCACCTGAGGACACGCAGCTTAACTGCCGTTTTGTAAAATTCATGAAACATGTGGAGAAGAAAATGCCTAGTCAGAACAGCAATACAGCCGACAAGGAAAAGTTGGACGCTGCCAAATAACTGCTTACTCCTTTAATGTACTGTAAACATCAATTGGTTATAGTGTTTTTTTAATTGGTTTTAACTTTTTTTTATAACTGATGTCATGCAATGAGATATTTTGTAGCAATGGTTTTAAGTAACTTTGCTAAATAAAATAAACTTGAAACTGTGTGGCAGAACCTAGTACTGGTGTTAGTTTTATACCCAGGTCAAGGCACAGGTGCATGTTGAGAGGTCTGTCGATGCCTGGGAAGGCAGTCCCTGGTACAGGTAAGGATGGAAGAGACCTGTAAGAACTTAGTGAAAAGCTTGAGACTGGGACTTCGGTACAATGTGCAGGCCATGCTAGAGATGCATTGCAGTGGCAGTACTGAGATGGCATTGTACTTTGTAAAGATAGGGGTGCATTGCAAGAGCTTTGTGCAGGAGTCGCAAGGCCTGGTTCAAGTGAGGACAGTGATTCATTGTGAGAGGGGTACGTCATAGGACTTGTGCAGGTAATGCTGGTCTAGCAGAAGGCCCTGGTAGGTGAGGTCAGAACAGATTACAATTAGGGCAGGGTGTATGGGCTCTCTTGAAGAAAACTGATCCTGACTGATGGAAATGCTAACTGCATGTGATAATAGAGTGACCTGCGTTCCAGATTTTCCTGGACAGTTCTGGTTTTGAGAGAAATGTCCCGGTGTCCCAACGAATTTGTCAGTTTTAAATACATGCCCCTTTTTTTGGGACAAAGGTCACCTTCAAAACAAAATTGAAAGGTATGCTCTCCCTTCACAGGCCCTTTTGAAGTTTGAAATATTGTAAGTAATTTATCTGTTTCTGCCAGGCAGCACAGGGGGAGGTCCACTGCCTGCTCTCAAGTAGAGAGGCAGATTCGGAGGAGGACGGGGCAGGGGGCCAGATATAGATATCCGACAGGCTATTTATAAAAGTTGTAAAGGCTTTTCTCCTACTTTTATGCCTGACCTGTCCCGGTTTTTGCATCTCTAAATCATGTCACCCTAGGTGTGAGGGATGTCACACAACACAATGCAGCCACTACTTATTCTGTATAACTCTTGGTGATCTCTGAATGAGGGATGAGCAGGTAAGAAAGCCAGTGAGACTTACTCCCAACATGAGTACTCCAGCATGATTGTGTTTTCTTACGGAGGAAGGGGCGGGACTGACAGGCCTTCCAAGCCCTAGTTCAAGCCTACTGAAATGTGTCCGTTTAATCAATTCCAAGGCGGCCCCACTTCTCCTTGGCGGGAAACAGCCTGCCACCACGACAAGATTAAATGCCGTTGCAAAATTCAGTTTCTAAATAGGGGGGGGGGGGGAGGCTGCCCAGAGGACATATTGAGCTGTGCGTCTAATACATAGGTAGCAATATTCCCATCCAGATTTTTTGTTCACTGTTACATGCTCACTATCTCTGCTGAGGTGGCTGACAGATCTCTGACTAGAAGATTAAGGCACCCCACCACCAACGCAGACACAGCTAGGTCCCGAGATGATGCCCCTACTTTCGGTAGGCCCACTGTGGACAACAGAAGGTGCCAGAGAGGCAGCTCAATCAATGGTAGTACCTCTGATGTCATTTCTGTCTATCTCCATTTTTGAACGGTGCTGCCATTTAAATCATCGTAGACCTGCATACAAAAAGCCCTAGCACATGGGGGGGCCTTTGCAATGTATTTCCTCAAGGTGCATCTCAGCTTTGGGAGTCTAGGTGTAAGAAAACACATGTTGACAGGTCAGACATGTCAGCACTGCATGGCTGACATACCGCCATGTTTTTTCATGCCAAAGCAACATTTTCAGGGGGAAAAAATGTCTGTAAAAAAAGACAGCTTAATTTGGCTTTGGCAGCCTCATTGCCGCTGGCAGGGCAGAAATGCTTCAGCCAAAACAGATGTTCAGTGCAGCAACCATCACACTTTAAAGTTCTTAGTTGGGTTGCGGAGTAGATACACCAGACCAACTTATCTCCATTCAGCTTCTACGTATATAGTACAAATAGGTGTTTGTGGCCTAATATTATAGTTAGTTTCTGATTTCTTAAAATCAGACCCTTATTAAGGGGTCTAGTGAAGTTTTTAGAAGGTAACACAATTTATCAACTTTACAGTTTACAGTCTACAACTTTACAGTTTGTCACCTTTGCAAATCATTACTCATTACACTTTGCTTTATAGTTAGTAACTTTTAAATAAACTTTACCTTTCAGCAACATTTGCCATGAAAAAAGATCTCGTTGGGTGTTTTTCCACAAAGACACATTTTAGTAGGACAAAAAAGGAAGAGTTGCATGTTTTTCTCATGCATTATCAATGTTTGAGCGATGTTTCACACAATTATTATTGGACCAGGCCCTCTCTGCAGGGTCAGCCCTACCAAACATTTTGCCTTGACTTCTCCTTTTTTGCTTAATTTGATTTTGTTTACTTTAGGACTCTGTACACTTTAGCCCTGCTAAAGAGTATTAAAGTGCTAGTGCTCTCTCCCTAAAAGCTAGCTCAAGTGGCTTACACATGATACGCACATTTACTTTACTTGTAAATCCCCAGTAAAGTGGTACTACAAGTGCCCACCCACGGCCTGTAAATGAAATGCTACTAGTGGGCCTGCAGAACTCACTGTGCCACCCACTTAAGTATACTATTTTATTAAGTCTCAGGTCTGCTATTTGCAGCCTTTGTGTAGTTTTAAACTACCATTTCAACCTGGTAAAATAACCCTTTTGTCAGGCCTCAACCTGCCTTTTTAATACATGCAAGTAACCCCTTAGGTAGGTCCTAAACAGCCCTTAGGGTAGGGTGTATTGTATTTAAAAAGTTGGGCATGTACTTTTAAGTTTTACATGTCCTGGTAGTGAAAAACTCTTTAATTCATTTTTCGCTACTGTAAGACTTACCAATAGGATAACATTGGGTTACCTTAATACATTTAAGAAGTGATAACTTTTAATTGGGAGCAGGTAGGAATATCAAGTTTGGTCTCAAATGAATTGTAATTAAATATCCTCTTAAATGGTAAATCGGTTTTTAAATTAAAATTTAGAAAAATCCTCTTTTAGAAAGTTGATCTTTTCTTATCCTAACCATTTGGTGCCTGCAGCCTATTCTTGGGTCACATGACTAGCTGTAATTGGCAGTTGGCCTTTGTGTATTCCTACCACACAGCCACAAAAGAGAGGGACTGGTTGTTGGCAGAATGTGCCATCCTGACTTAATGGGAGGGGCGAGACAGTCGCCTACCACACTTGCACTTCAAAGACACTGCCTCAGAACACATACAAAGAATTTCACACTAGTCCAGGGTGACTCCATGCACCATGCTCCATGGCATCCTAGGACCAGGGCAGGGAGACAGGAAATTCCAGAGACATCTGTGGGGGGAAACTTCCAACTAACAAACCAAAACTAGGACCCTTACATCTACCTCTCAGTACATTCCTGGAAATGTGGACACTACAGAAGAAGGACTGCCAGACTGCTGCCAGAGACCTGTCCATTTGTCTGAGAAGGAAGCCTGGACCTGCTCCCTTCATCCCAGGCTACCAGAGTGACTCCAAGGGCTAGTTAGTAGGCCTCCTGTTTTAAGCTGCAGGGACAACAACCTCCAGAGGTCTCTATGCAGCTTGCCGACTGACCTGCTGCACTGGACCTGCAACTTGACCTGCCTGAGCCCTGCTGGCCTCTGCTGGAGTGTGTTCCTGATTACCAAGTGGTGCCTCCCAGGCCCTGGACCCTTTGTGTAGTATCAGCTAAGCTCCACTTGGAAGAAAATGGGAAATTCTGAAGTTTTGGGTTCTTGGTGACTGCTAATGGTCCCGTTCACACCAAAAGTAAACGCATGGCTCCAGCAACGACCGTCTGCGACACCCAACAGGATCTCAATGCCACAGCAAAAACCGTCCACGGCGCCTAGCCTGCTCTTTGTGCTACAGCAATAACTATCTACAATGCTCTCCTTGCTCTTCGCAGCCACCTCCAGCGTGAACTTGACTCTTTGGATCAGACTTAGAAAATGTAACTTTTTTTTAGCAGAGCTATTCTTATCCCTGTATCCGGTCTCAGCGCCATCATTGTCAGCCTGAATGTATGACTTTCACCCAGCCCCGCACAATAAGATAACTATGAGTAGCGTTTTGTGTTTTTAGGCACTATACTTACCTTAAATCTGTGAAATTGCATATCCCCAGTTCTACTGATTGGATTTTTGAACTTTAAGTGTCAAATAAGTTATTGAATTTTACTCCATTTTTCTAAATATGTATGAGATTTTTTTGTTTTGTGATTTCACTTTCTTGCTGTTTGTGTGCTTCATAAATACTTCACACATTACCTCTAAGTTAAGTTTGACTGCTTGTTAGTCTTAATAGTATTTTTGACTTTCTTATCCTTTCTATATTAATTTAAATTCACAGTTGCTGAGTCGTCATTAAATGTAGATGTAAAATTGTTTTGGTATGGAAACCAGTGCACATGCCCATTAAGGGTGAGATATTTCATTGCATTTCATCGTGTAGAGCAGCATCATCTTATATATAAATTTATCATGATTGACAAATTATTACTTATATATACATATATATTTTTGGCCAACGAGATATATATCTTAAAATAGGATGTTTAAAGAATTAACAATGACACAACATGCATTAATATAATATGCTGCTTCTAAATTTGCAATTGTGATATAACCTTTTCAAGATGGCCGCCATGAACCTATATAGTTATATATGTGTCCTTCATTTATTTTGACATTTCACTTGTTTACATAATGAATTCTGGAAGTACTTCCCTGATGAATGAATTTAAAAATGGCGATGTCCTCCGTTTGTGTTAAGCAGTAGAAAAAGGCGCGAAACCGAAACGCGTCCTGTTTGTTTATCTGCGGAAATAAAGGATACCGCATATTTACCTTAACCGAGTGCGGTCTCTTCACTTGTTTACCGAGTGAGGTTTGGTGATATATATATATATATATATATATATATATATATATATATATATTCAGTGCGCGTAAACTCCTGCAACCTCCTAGCGGCGAAGGAGAGACGGACCACTCAAGTCTTCAGGCAAGATGTTTATTCGACCATATCTTCATAGCAAATGACGCGTTTCGGGCTCGAAAGCCCTTGTTCACATGCGGACCATATTCAGACTGAATGTTTTTTAAATGCTGCATAGTGTTTACCCACTTCCACGTAATACAGGTCACATGATCATAGATAGTGAAAACAGACTTCATAGGCATTAAGAGATCTTCACATCGAGATTATGATGAGCCATATTGGAATAATGCAAAAATGTTTAAAAATCAATTGATTTGTCATTGTTGAATTTCTGCCTCATAGGAGTTCTATTTAAAAAAGAAATTGTCTTACTGTGTAAATACAAAAATATGAACCATATGTCGATTTTAGGGCATATGGGAAAGAAACGTGCAAAACATTGTAACTGAACATTTGTTATTTTAAATATTCAGAATCCCCACATTGCAACAGAGAGATAGCTTTCTGTAGCAGAAGATATTTAAATAGATACTCTTTTATATAGTGTTTCCACAGTCAATTATAGCAGGATAAATCCTTGATGTAGAACAAAATGACAAAAGGTTGGGCATTAACTATGAAGGAGTTTCCTATATGTTAACAATATATATTGTTGTGGAAGACCCATTAAAGTGCAAAAATTGTGTAGCAGCAATTAAATGACTTGTGCAAAACTGTGCTAACGTGCAAATTTTAACAAATATAAATATAATGTGCAACTGTATGATTAAGATGAATATATAAATATTGATAACAATAAAAATTCAATCCTGATAATTATTGCTAAAATCATATAAATATCTTCTCTATAATTTCATCATACTTAAAAACAAGTGTAAATACATTATAAACATATGTTTTCAATTTCGAAGCGTCAGAGGTATATAAATCATTCCACATTGATGTACTGATTTCAGTTCGTTAAAAATCCACTAAAATGCGAGAAAAAAAAGAACCTATATATGCACATATTGTATCTTAATTTCCCTTAAGAATTTAATGGTATTTTACATGATATGTCATCTAATCAAGTTACCCAGAAAGAACAAGCAAGAACAAGCAAGAACAAAAGGCTAACTAGAGAAAATGATGTATGTCTTCTGTATTATTCAATCCGTTCGGCCGTTTACTGTCGAATTCAAGAATCTTTCTAGTCTCCAGTTGCCTTAATAAAAGTTCTCTATTGCCACCTCGCCGTGGTTTAGGAATGGATCCTATTACAAAATATTTGAGGCAGGTGACATCATTGTTTATGCATATAGCCGCTCTTTCTGCATCACCACAGGACCACACTGTTACTACTTAGATAGAGGTGAATTGCAAATCTTTGAATAATTACTTACGGCCTATAATGCCAAAATGAAAAGAGAGAGAAAGACAAGCAGGGCAATCCTTACTCAAGTGCGTCGATCCAGGTTTTGAGTCTATTCCTTACGATTCTTCATCAGGAGAGCAAACGCAAACCAAGTTGTCTCTAGTAAAAGAAAAAAAGGCTCTCCAAAGTCTGAGGACTCCATGAAGAGAGCAGCCAGTGATTGGATCTTGTGGCCAATGTTAGGCCATGTCATATGGCCTAAGGAATCTTAGGAAATCCAGGTCACATCATACATTTAGAAGTAGGCAGTTTAAGTCAGAAGCATTGTTCTGGTTCAGCTAATTGGAAAGTGGTGCATCAGCTGCTCACTGGGTGATGCTAACAACTGACTCGAGAACCTCCCCCAGAAGCAGTGCTAACAGCCCCCAAAGTCGACTCACCTTAAACTCCAATGTGTTGGCGTCAGTTGGAATATTGACGGTGAAAGAGGCCGTCCCATCGTCATTCCCTGTCACTGCCTTGCCTTGCTCCGAGGTCTCTTCTATCAAGGTGAGTTGCTCCATTTCTCTGTTGAACACTGTGGCTGTGAGCCTCACTGGAACCATCTGGATGGGGATTTCTAAGGGATCCGTGACTTGCACCTACAGTTCAGAATGCAGAAAAAACAATTTATCAGTGTAAGCATACCCAAACATAGCTTCAAGCATCACAATTTATGTGCAACAGAAGGTTATAAATATTAACTTGGACCAATATTCCACATTTGAAATCAAAGTTAGTGTTAAATGGACAAAGGGAGAAATGCTCCACTCCCATAACACTAAACAAGGTGCAGGGGCGTGTGCCATCTTATGTGTTGGTGAGTGAACTGCATCTTTGCATGGGCCATGAAGGAGTGGGTAGCTTCTAGCTGCCTGGTTGGCTTTATTTTAAAGTACCCCTTGTGCAGGAGAAGGAAAGCATGTAATTTCATCCCCCTCCTCTCTGGTAAAGTAAGGGGGAAAACAGCAGTGGAACAGCTAGCAGCAGGGAACTGCTTGCAGTGGGTGCAAGATGACCCGCTCCTCTGTCTGTCAAACTGCGCCAATGCAAACCAAAAAGGATTTTCAATAGAAAGTGAATCTTAGCCTTAACTACAACCACAATTGCCGATACAGGAAGAGAGAGGCAATGAGAGTAGGGAATGTTCTGTACAATAGAGTGCTTAACTGTGTCAGACGTGGAGAAGGATCAAAAAGGATCAGCACAGATGAAATATAGAGTGGGAATTATAAGGTATAGATAGATCACTATGGATGGATCGCTGTGGTTTATCTACATTCATTGCATGTACAAATCAATCCAGAATACACCAGAGGTTGAAGAACAGTTCACAGGAGCACAAGATATGCCAAGATAAGAGAGAAAGAGGCTGTATATTTCTGAAAGAATGAGGTTTGAAGGTGTCGTAATAGAATTGGTACGTTTGACAAACAAATGGCGATTTTTAAGTTGAAAAGTGTGAAAAACGAAGACCGAATAGAAATAGAAGAGATACAAAGATGGAGGAAAGGAAAAAGTTGAGCATGGAGTGGCAATTTAAGAAGTATATTGTTTGGTAATATTGAAGGCACTTGAAGGAAATCCAAGACAAGAATCCAAAAGAGGCGAAGAATGTAAACAATTCAGAGCAAAGAAGAGGAGAAGGAGGAGCCATAGCCGTATTATAGGATTCATTATAACATCACTTACTCTATTGTGAGCTCGAGTTATAATTGAAATGGAGAAAAGACATAAGGGATTGGTTGGCAGGAGGTTCAGCTATTCCCATCAGCTTCCTGCCTTATGCACAACAAAGGGAAAGAGCAAGCCAAGCTTATTAAGTTTATGATTATGTCTAATAACTGGCAGAGAGTGCATAGAGCCAATGCAGGTGAAAATGAACAAAATTAGGGCCTGAGTCACAAAGGGTCTTCACAGGTGTGTGGGAGTCTCTGCACTCGGGTGGAATCTCTGCAATGAGAATTATCATTGTGGAGATTCTGCCACGAGTGTGGAGACTCTCACGCGACTGCGGTTCCTCCACCACGAGTGCAGAGGCCCTTTGTGATTCAGGCCTTAAATTGGGAAGAAAAACATAACTGATTGGTTGAACACAGCAAAAGACTTCAAAAAAGGCTAGCTGAGAAGCTTTTCTTGACAGTGATAAAATAATGGAGATTGTAGAGGTTTCGGTAAAGACATAAAGAGTGGAGGTTCAGGGCATTACATACTAGAAATATGTAAAGTGATTTCAATCCACTCATACGGGTTACTAAATCACCCGATTGCAGAGGCTCCCTCGCAACTGCGGTGCCTCCACCAAGAGTGCAGAGGCCCTTTGTGAATCAGGGCTTTAGTTGGGAAGAAAAACATTAATGGTTGGTTGAAAATTATTCAAAAATTGAAAGCAAATGCAAAAGACTCCAAAACAAGGCTAGTTTAAAACCTTACATAATAACATAATGGAGATTTCAGAGGGTTTGGTAAGGACACAAAGAGTGGAGGATCAGAGGGTTACATACAAGAAACATGTAAAGTGATCCCAAGCCACTCACACTGGTTACTAAACCTGAAAACACTTGCAGGTGGGCATGAAACACTGTATTGGTCTACTCAGTGACATCTGATAAAAAGTTCGATGGTCAGATAGTTCTTCGGCTTCTTATTTGTCAAACTCTGGTTGATATCCATGAGATTTCAGTTTAAAGCCACTGACTAATAGAAAATAAGTTGTGTGAGATGGACACACCTAGTAGGTTATGTACATACCCTAATGTAGAATGGGAGTCCTGGTCTCATGAAGAGAGGCGTGGCGATCAGCTTCAGTTTGTAAGGGGTTAAAACATATTTGACAGTAGAAAGCTCACTTTCTTCAGGATGAGCATCTAAGGGAACAAAATAAATTACCTTGGATTGTTTATGTTTCTGCATTTATAAATCACACATATCACGTATTGGGTACTATAGCATACAAATAACATGACTTCTGTGTCACAATACTTTCTGCCCAATGTAACTATGTGGTTAGGTGTTAGCTCTATTTCTATATCCTCTCCAAGGCATGAGGGGATACCTTTGCGTTTGAACATGGATTTGGTTCCCGTTAATGACTTGGCTGCCGCACGACCACTACTTTATTGGAGAAGGCTATGGTCTGTCCCCGAGCTTGAATCTTCTAGAACTGAATTTAGTGCAATCTGGGGGACGCTAAAGTCAAAACAAATTCCTTGGCTACTCCATATAAAGTCTTTTCTTTACCAAATTGGCTTACCACAACTTTGGGATACTCCGGACATTAGTTGTATGAGGACCCAGAGGTCTGAGATATTGGCAGCTGTGAGATTTCATAATTGTAATACATTAAGCTGCTCAACTTCTCTGGGCAGGCTGACCTCTGAGTTCCTAATGGTGAAAACTGAAGCTAAGTTGGAAGTATTTCTGGATTTGGTGCAGCCCCCACTGGCAAGAAAACTTCATATTCAGCTGAGATAGGGCTGTCTCCCAATTGGGGCCTTCCTATCAAGCTGGGGAAAATCATTGGAGGGCAATTGTCCAATTTGTAAATTATGTAAAGAAGATGTTGTGCATATTTTGCTTTTCTATCCTGCATACAGTACGATTCGAAAATGTTGGCTCTTTCCTTTGTGCAAAAGTTTGGGCCTCAGGCATTGTGCACAAGCCTGCAGAGTTCTAACCAAAGATACAGACCCACTTATTGTTTACGCAGTTTCCCCCTTTCTATTTGGTATGTGGCGGAGAAGGTTACGTTTTATTAACACAAAGTAATGGCCTATGAGCTTTCCTTTTTCATTAACTGTTCATTAACTGATCATGATAACCAATTGTTTAATAATTTTTTTAACAATATTTGTCTATTTATGATCTTATGCTTGTACTTGTATATATTTTACTGTACTTTTATGGTCTTGTTACCGAAATAAAGTTATCAATGATGATGATTTGATGGGCAGAACTGAAGTAGCTGTTTAATTCCTCTTGCCTTGAACAAAATACTAGATTCTGAATGAGGGATAGCATCATTGGTTATTTGCAAGCAAAGAGGATTCAAACATAAATGAATTGGATCAGGGAGAATAAGTGAGAAGCAGTTTAAATGAGCCCTGTTTCTTTGGGAGGGAAGGTAGAGCAGTAAAGATGTAACACTTACATGGTAACAAGGCTTAAAATAGGCACTGACGCAAAATCCAGATGTTAAGCCATGCGAATCTCAAAAAGCACTTTTTCACGTAAAATGTATACATATATATATATATTTATATTACCTACTATAGTTGGGAAACAACCTTTACAACGCAGTCATTACATCGCACTACCTTTACATAGCAGTCATTACATCCCAACATCCTTTACATCGCATGTTATTACACCGCAGCCATTACATCGCATGTCACTACAACGCATGTCATTACAATGGATGTCACTACAATGCAGGCATTACATCGCAAGTCATTACAATGAATACCATTACAATGCATAGTACCCTTACACTATCCAACACTTACTCTACTGTTGCACTCACTGGAGTTAGAATAGTAATTTTTACCCCTACACTATCCAACACTTACCCTACTGTTGCACTCACTGGAGTTAGAATAGTAATTATTACCCCTATACTATCCAACACTTACCTTAAATGCGATGTAATGGTATGAATTGTAATGGTGTGCGTTGTGAAGGTATAATGCGATGTAATGGAATGCGTTGTAAAGGTAGTTTCTGAAAATGCGATGGAATGGCATGCAATGTAAAAGTATGCGTTGTAAAGGATGTTGTGATGTAAAAACTGCGTTGTAAAGGCATGCATTGTAAATGTATGCATTGTAACGTCATACATTTGTTATAGTTAGGACCGTGTTTCTATTCAAAAAGCATTTTTTCTTTTGCCAGTATCTTTAGCACAGTTTAACTGATCTTATCGAAATTTTCAAAACTAATGGTTCACTCAGGTCAGTACCTGTCCTGAAGGTTTCAGGGTGATTGGTCAAGCGGGGGCCGAGAAAAAAGGGAAGTCCCAAAACACGTTTTACTCGTGTTAATTTCCATAGGAACTTTAGATAAGCTACAGCCCGAACTGCTGAACGGAATTACACCAAATTTAGCAAAAAGGTAGGTCTTGGTCCCGAAAGCGAACTTTTTTTTTTAAATGGTGTATACCCGTTCAGTAGTTGCTGGGAAATAAAAATAAAAAAAATGTATATATCGGAACATCGAGGAGGAGCCGAGAACCCTCCCGAGCATGAGCTTCATTCTGATTGGCTGCCAACATTCCAAACTAGAATCTGTTGACAGCCATCTTGTGACTCAGCAACCGAGTCACAAGAAAACAGTAACAAAAAGGTACAAAACAAGAAAAGGGGGCAGGGTAGAAACATCCTGACCCCCTAGGCCTGCTCAGGGGGTCCCACAAGGACCCCCAGGGCCCAAAAAAGAATTTTTTTTTAAAAACAAAATTGGCCAAATTCGCGCTAGGTGCACAAATCCGGCTGAGAACTTTTTTTAAAAATGAAGCGCGGGCTCACGTGCTTCAATTTGGTGAGCCCCCGGGTGGGCCAGGTTCCAGGGGCAATATGTAAATATATGCAGGGGCCGCGCAGGCCCCTGCAGCCCAGTGGACTGCCACCTCCCCGGGGCTGGTTTAATTAGGGGTGGGGGGCTCCCAGGCACCCCCAAGCCCTGGGGACCCCCAACTCCCCCAGGGCTTCAAACATAATGGGAGGGTTGCCACGCACCCCCCCTCCTGGAGCCCTCGATGGCTCTGGGGACCGCCACCCCCCAGGGCCGGCTCCTGCAATGTCCAGGGGTGCCCACCCCCGGGACATTGCCGTTTGCTATGGCATAGCAAAAACGACAGTGTCTCAAGTGGTAACCATTAGCAAAGGCAGTTACAGAAAGTGTATAAATCACTTGAGGAAGGGAATAAAAAGGGAGGGAGACCAAGAGCAGGTTTTTGAAAAATTGATGTTATTTGTAAGTAGTTATAACAGCACTACAATACAATTTAATTTAAAGTAGCAGCAACAGCTCCCGCCCTGCCATAGCAAGCACTGCTTTGCTTCTTGGAAGCGAAAGCAGGAAACCTGCTCTTGCTTCCAAGAAGCAAAGCAGAATTGCTTTTGGGCAAAGGGAGCTGTATGTTAGCAGCTCCCATTGCCCAAAAGCAATGCCGTCTCCCGCAGGACGCAGGGAGCCAGCAGGGACCGTGGGGGCATTGGGGCTCCCCTAACTGTCCCCAACTTGAGGGCCAGCCCCGGGTGACGGGGTCCCCAGGGCCTAAAGTAACCCAGGGGAGGTGGGCCACGCGGCCCCCCCTCCCGGGAAAAATAATTATTTAGAAAAAAAAGGAAGCCGGCCCTGGGGGATGGGGTCCCTGCAGCCAATAGTGGCCCAGGGAAGGGGGGCCACACGGCCCGTTCCCATTTTTATTTTTAAAGAAATGAAAGAAAAATGCTCAGGCCCTGGGGCATGGGGTCTCCATGGCCCAAAAAATACTAAAGGTAGGGGAGCCACACAGCCCACGTTCTAAAAATATTTTTTTTAAAAGAAAAGACCGCATCTCGCCGGAGTCCCCGCCCCCCTCCCTGCACCACACTGCAAACGCCCCCTGGCGCGTTCTAAGTTGGGGGATTAAGTCCTCTTCATTCCTGAGGGTCCCTGGGGGTCAACTAGCCCACCAGGTACCTCCAGTAAGCCTCACACAGTGGGATTGCTGAGAGGTGGTCTGAGGCCACCCCCCTTTTTACACCGCTCTGCAAACGTGCCTCTTGGCTGTTTGGCTGCTCCAATTTTCACATTATTAAACATTTTCTGCATTTGCCAAATATTCCATCATCTGCTGCCTAATTTGCAGATTTGAACAATAAAAGCCTTGTTTCTAGCTCAAGTGGCTCAAATGTTCCGAAAAATGCAGCTTCACGTGTTACAGCATGGTGGAAGGCTCTTTGCAAAGCTGGAATGGTCATGTGTTACTTATTGCTAAATGTGGGTGTTACATTGGTACTAATGGTGTACAAACCTCTCTTCTTTCTGTGCCTCTCTTGCCTCTTGCTGCATTTCTCTTGCATCATTCTGCACTTTTCTTTCTCTTTCTACACCTCACTGTCTTCTTTCTGCATTTCACTTGCCTCTTTTTGCACTTCTCTAGCCCCTTTCTGCACCTCACTTGACTCTTTCAGCACCTCTGTTGCTTTTTTCTGCGGATTTCTTGCCTCTTTCTGCACCTCTCTTATCTCTTTCTGCACCTCTCTTGCCTCTTTCTGCACCTCACTTGCCTCTTTCTGCACTTCTCTTGCTTCTTTCTACACCTCTCTTGACTCTTTCTGCTCCTCTCTTGCCTTTTTGTGCATTTCTCTTGCCTGTTTCTGCATTTCCCTTGCCTCTTTCTGTACCTCTCTTTCTACTTCTCACTTGCCTCTTTCTGCACCTCATTCTCCACCTTCTGCACCTCTCTTGCCTCTTTCTGCACTTTTCTTGCCTCTTTCTGCACCTCTCTTGACTCTTTCTGCTCCTCTTTTGCCTCTTTCTGCACCTCACTCTCTTCCTTCTGCACCTCAAGTGCCTCTTTCCGCACTTCTCTTGCCTCTTTCAACACTTATCTTGCCTCTTTCGATACCTCTCTTGCCTCTTTCTGCACCTCACTTGCCACGTTCTGCTCTTCTCTTGCCTCTTTCTTAACCTCCCTCTCTTCTTTCTACACCTCTCTTGCCTCTTTCTGCTCCTCACTTGCTTCTTTCTGCATCTCTATTGCCTCTTTATTTACCTCTATTGCCTCTTCCTGCAACTCTGTTGCTTCTTTCTATACTTCTCTTGCTTCTTTCTGCACCCTTCTTGTCTCTTTCAGCACATCTGTTGCTTCTTTCTACACTTCCCTTCCTTCTTTCTGCACCCCTCTTGCCTCTTTCTGTATCCCTCTTGCCTCTGTGTGCACCTCTACTACCTCTTTCTGCACCCCTCATTTCTCTTTGTGCACGTATGTTGGTTCTTTCTGCTCTGCACGTGCTTCTTTCTGCACCTCTTTTGCAAATTTCTGCACACATGTTCCCTCTTTCTGCACCCCTTTTGCCTGTTTCTGCAACTCTCTTGCCTCTTTCTGCAGTTCTCTTGCCTCCTTCTGCACCTCACTTCTATTGGCTCTTTCTGCATCTTTTTTGCTTCTTTATGTAGCCCTGTTGCCTCTTTCTGCTGTTCTCTTGCCATTTTCTACACCTCTCTTGCCTCTTTCTGCACCTCACTTGCCTCTTTCTGCACTTCTCTTGCTTGTTTCCATACCTCTGTTGCTTCTTTCAGCTATTCTCTTGCCTCTTTCTGCACTTCTCTTGCTTGTTTCTGCACCTCTCTTGCGTCTTTCTGCACCTCTGTTGCCTCTTTCTGCACCTCACTTGCTTCTTTCTGCACCCCTCTTGCCTCTTTTTGCACCCCTCTTTTCTCTTTCTGCACCTCTCTTGCGTCTTTCTGTACCCCTGTTCCCTCTTTCTGTACCTTTCCTGCCTGTTTATGCACCTCTCTTGCCTCTTTCTGTACCTCTGTTGCTTCTTTCTGCACTACTCTTGCTTTCTGCACCCTTTGCGCCTCTTTCAGCACCTCTGTTGCTTCTTTCTGTACTTGTCTTATCTCTTTATGCACCTCTCCTACCTTTATCTGCATCCCTTTGCCTCTTTTTGTACCTCTGTTGGTTCTTTAGCACTGCTCTTGCTTCTTTCTTCACCTTACTTGCCTCTTTATGCACTTCTCTTGCTTCTTTCTATCCCTCTGTTGCTTCTTTCAGCAATTCTCTTGCCTCTTTCTGCACTTCTCTTCTTTCTTTCTGTACCCTCCTGCCTATTTCTGTACCTTTCTTGCCTCTTTGTGCACCTCTCCTACCTCTTTCTGCAGCCCTCTTGCCTCTTTTTGCACCTCTGTTGGTTCTTTCTGCACTGTTCTTGCTTCTTTCTGCACTGCTCTTGCTTCTTTCCGCATCTGTCTTATACATTTCTGTATCCCTCTTACTTCTTTCTGCACCCCTGTTTCCTCTTTCTGTACCTTTCTTGCCTATTTCTGCACCCCTCTTGCCTCTTTAAGCACCTCTGTTGCTTCTTTCTGCTCTTCTCTTGCTTCTTTCTGCACCTCTGACTTAGAGGTAGTTTTAATTCCCCTGCCCTATTATGTACTAGGGCCTTACAGGGGAGGTCATGCCAATCACAGGGGTACCCCAACCCATAGTGTACCTAGTGTATGTAGGTATTTTCACTGTATTCTAAGTGTCTTTCAGCATAGCACTGGCTCTGTGCCTGTTTAGTCCACCAGTACTAGTCAGCACAAAGTTGGGGGCACAGGATGACTTTGCAAACTAGGCCTCTTTCTGCACCTCTGTTGGTTCTTTCTGCATATCTATTGCTTCGTTCTGCACCTTTCTTCGTCTGTCTGGACTTCTGTTGTCTCTTTCTGCATTTCTCTTGCATCTTTCTGCCCTTTTCTTCCTCTTTCTGCACATGTCCTACCTCTGTAGACATAGTTAGAATATAGCATTTAAAAAACCTTCGAAATTTACTGAAAAACCCAAAGTTTTCAGGAACGTTATAGTTAGAAATTAGCATTTAAAAAACCTTTGAAATTCAGTGAAAAAAACATAGGTTTCAGGGACGTTATAGTTAGAAATTAGCATTTATAAAATCTTTGAAATTCACTGAAAAAAACGTAGGTTTCAAGGACGTTATAGTTAGTTGGACATTTCACTTGTACAAAACCAGAGAAATTCTGCCGATATAGTTAGTTGAGGTAACTCTAACTCGCGCCCATCAGTGATGTCATTTGAGAGGTCATCAGTGATGCCATCAGTGATGTCACTGACCATGTCATGAGAGATGTAATATGTGACATCATCAGCAGTGTATTGCAGAGGTGCAAGTTATAGTTACCTCAACTAACTATAACGGCCGAATTTAGTTAGGAAATAGATTTTTTTTTAAAGCATAGAAATTCAATAAAAAACCCAAAGGTTACAGGGACATTATAGTTAGGCTCAAACTTGACCTGTATAGAACCATAGAAACTCAGCAGTTATAGTTAGTTACCTGAGTTAACTATAACTTACGCCCCTGCAATGCACTGCTAATGACCTCACATTTTACATCACTCATGACATGGTCAGTGACATCACTCATGACATCTCAAATGACATCACTCATGACATCATCCAGTAAGTATAAATGTTTTTGTGGAGTTTATGATTGTTAAACATATTACTGACCTATGACAAAAGTTAAATTAGTATACTAGCAGGTACATGCATCAATGTTGTCTTTTGCGATTCCTTAATTGCAATTATTAGGGAATCGCAATTAAGGAATTACAAAAGCCTATACATGTAGGAATCGCTATAAAATTAGCGATTCCCAAACATTCCTTAATTGAGAGTCGCAAATTGCGAGTCGCAATTAAGGAATGCCCTCCCATTCATTCCAATGGGCCTACCAATAGGTACTTGCAAATTGCACATGCAATTTCAAGGGTGCAAGGGTGTCCAAAGGACACCCTGTTGCACCCCTGAAATTGCTCTGTGCACACATGTTGCGCACAGACATGCCCCAAGGGCATGTGTGTGTATAACCTACAACTTTGAAAAATGCACTCTAGTGCATTTTTCAAACCTTCCAGAACATTCCAGAACCCTGTGACAGTGTGAGGCAGGTTTAGAATGTTGGGAAGGCATCTCCAGGTTGGCAGTTGGAGTTGGCAGTTGGCACCTGACTGGTGAATAGAGAGGAGCACAGAACTGAAGGAGGAAGGAGTGAGGCAACAGGGGTGGAAACTTGTGCCTGGAGTGGGGTCCAGAAACCCACCCTTGATACTAGTCCCTGCTGACTGAGCCCAGCCTGGAGCCCTGTGTGGGAGAAAGCCAGAAAAACCATCTTAAGGACCTGGACAGCCGGAACAGGCCTTAAAAGTAAAGAACAGCAAGTTCCTGACCTGGTTACTGGTAACTTCCTGAAGTCCGACGTCGAGAAGCCTGGAGACCTGGAGCCCGAGGTGGAGAAGCGGCGCTGACTGGAAAGCAGACTTCGTACCCGGAGCCGCCAGAGGTCGAGAGAGGGCGCCGACGGAGGTCGTGGAGACACCAGAGGTCGAGGAGGAAGTCACCTGAGGTCGAGTGTGCGGCGTCGACGGGGGAGTGAAGTCCGCCCTCCGGAGTCGCCGGAGACCGAGGTGAAGCGTGCCGGAGGTCGGGAGTGGAGATCGCACTCCGGAGTCGCCGGAACCTGAAGAGAATCGTGCCGGAGGTCGGGAGTGGAGGTCGCACTCCGGAGTCGCCGGAACCTGAGGAAAGGAGCACCGGAGGTCGGGAGTGGAGATCGCACTCCGGAGCCGCCGGAAGTCGACATCGAGCCAAGACCGCCCGACGTCATCGAACCGAGGCCGCCGACATCGAACCGGAACCGCCTCCCGGCGTCGACAAGAACTGTCATTGAGCCGAGGCCGCCGACATCGAACCGGAACCGCCTCACGGCGTCGACACGACCCAAGCGGCATCGGAACTTCATAAAAAGGGCAGTAAGTGGAATAGAGGGCGCCTAAGGCCCTGTGAAGCCCTAAGAGACCATCCTAGAAGCTAGAGAGGTGCTGGAACCAGCTTGATAGTGCCAGGGGTGAGCTGAGACTAATACAGAGGGGTGTGTAGTGTGGGAGAGCCAGATCTCTAGATTCCCCCTTGATCTACCTCAGTTTAGGCCTCAGCCTTGTCCAGGCCAGGTAGTACACCCCTCAGGTCATCCAAACCTCTACAAGCTGGGATTGGGCCAAATCATCCCATAGTACCTCAGGAATGTGAACTGATTTTCAAGTGTCACTGTTGGCTTTTATTATTTATTGAGAACACTGTATTTATTGTATTCATCCTATTTATTGCCTCACAGTATTTATTGTTTCACAGTATTTATTGTCTAACAGTATTTATTGTCTCGCAGTATTTATTGCCTCGTAATATTTAATTGCCTTTTATGTAATGCACTTATATTTATGCCTTGATTATTTATGATCGACCTTATTTATTGAATCGTTGAAGTATTATTTATTTGACTTACCCTTCCACAGGAAAAGCCTTGTGTACTGTGATTGTATTATTATTTATTTAATCAGCAACTAAGAGAAAAGAAGATAAAGAGATATATTTTCAGTATAATTTTTAAGGTGTAGTGTCGTTTTTGGAACGGATGCACGCATGGTTATTGTGTGGGTATGACGTATGCTTAGCACGGTGCCTGATCCCCGACCACTCGAGCCAAGCTACCACAGTGTATGTCTGGGAGAACACCACCACCCTTCCGGTGTGGGAGTGTTTTTCTAACATAATTGGTGTTCAGCGGTGGGATCGAGCTGTGCCTACGTATACTCGACAATAACTGTGGGTAGTCCATAGGCCTACACCGAGAGTTTTCTCCAAGCGGACTTCCTAATTGTGAGTTTTTGTTTTTTCCAAATTTACTCTGGTGGTGGGAGGAGGTATTATAAAAGGTACCCCCCTGCATAGCTTCTGCAAATAACTGTCCTCTGACCTGAGTGGGCAAGATGGAGTTTGTACTGGAGAATTTAGAAACGTACACTGTGGCCCAACTCAGGGAGTTTTGTCAGCGGGAGGGGGTGTATTGTCCCCCAGGAGCAAAAAAGGGTGCACTCCAAACCAGCTTAAGGGCTTGGGGGGAGGCACGACGAGAAAGCAAGGCTGAGGAGGAGGACAGGGATAGAGAGCCCGACAGTGAGGGAGCTGGTTTGTACCAACCTGCGGTGGGGAACCTGTTAGCGGGGCCCAGGACACTTTCTAGGAAGGGCAGCAGTGCCTCTAGCGGTGGCTTGTCTGAAGTGGAGTTAACAGACCGGAGGGAGAAAAGACAGCTCACATGGGACTTTGCAAGGCTGGAGAAAGAGAAGGCGGAACAGAGGATGGCTCATGAGCTGAGGTTAAGGGAGATAGATCTCCAGATCCTACAAGCCGGGGCACACCCTATTCCTAATGGTGGCAGCGAAGAAAGAGAGTTCACCAGGGAACCCAAACCCTATTTGCCGAAAGACCTAGTGGCTAGCTATGGTGTGGGCGACGATATTGCCAAGTGGCTAGCGGCCTATGAGGTCTCATTAAGGGCCCATGGGGTTCCAGAGAAGTACTGGGGAGGGGGATTGTACAGGTACATGCCTCCAGCTGGGAGGGATGCATTATTGGCCCTAGAGCAGGATGAGCAGACCCACTACCCCATCATGAAAGTGGCGCTCATACGAAAGTTTGGACTAACACCCGAGAAATACAGACAGAAGTTCCGGGGTAGCCACAAACTGGGCACACAGAATTGGGTGGACTTCCTGGATTATGCAAAGAAGGCATTAGAGGGTTGGATTCAGGGCAGTGAAGTAAGGAACTACGAGGGGTTGTTTGATTTAGTATTGAAGGAACAACTGCTCGAAAAATGTTTCCCTGAACTGCGTCAACACCTGGTGGATAGCAAGCTGACCAATCCCCGGAAGCTTGCTGAGGAGGCGGACATTTGGGCTAGTACCCGGGTGTCCACAAGGGGGACTGGAGGGGATACTCAAAAGGCCGGACAGGGCGCCCCCCAGAAGAAAGAGGGGGGGGGGGGAAAGAAAAAGGAGTTCTCCAAAGGCCCCCAAAATAATTTCCAATGTAAGGGAACAGGATTCACCCCTAGGGCTAACCCACCCCGAAACCCTAATCCTGGCCAGAGTCAGCAGCCAAGGGTTGTCCATTGCTTCGAGTGCGGTGGCGTTGGACACTATAAGGGAGATGCGAAGTGCCCAAAACGACCACCCCCTCCCATTGGAGGAAAGGCCCCCGGAGTAGCTAGTGTAGTGCTCGGGGAGGAGATGCCTTTAATTAAGGGAAGGGAGTGGGCGGGTGTCACTTTAGTGTCCCTGGGAGAACGGGAGATGGTTCCTAAGATCAAGGTGCCCGCAAATACTATAAAGTATGGGCAGTGGGTCACCATCAACGGCCAAAGGGGGGAGGCTCTGAGAGACACAGGAGACAGTATGACTATGGTGCGTAGCCAACTGGTGTCTCCAGAGCAGGTGATTCCCGATGTACTTCACCCTGCCGCGATGGCTGACGGCAGAATGGGCCACTATCCGGTGGCCGAGGTTCCCTTTGAATGGGAAGGGGTTGCAGGTTCACTTCGAGTTGCCGTAAACCCTGCCGTGCCAGTCGATTGTCTGCTAGGGAATGACATGGAGCACAATGCTTGGAAAGAGGTGGAATACCGGACTCACACTGAGATGCTGGGTACACCTGTCTGGGCCTGTGTGAGCACAGGGTCCGCGACTACCCGGAGAGGGAGTTCGTTCAGGCTGGAGCCTGGAACAAAGGCCCAGCCAGCTGCCGATCAAGGGAAGAACCGAGGACGGGAGGAGCCTGCCTCGGCATCCGCGCCCCGTGTGACGGATAGGCCACCGGAGGTGGTGGACCAGGAGTCCGCGGTGGGGGATGTTACCAAACTGGAGGACCTACCCATCCCGGCCGAGTGGCACGTGGAGGGAGGCCCGACCAGGGAGGAATTCTGCCAGGGCCAGAGGGAGTGCCCTACCCTTGAGGGACTGAGGCGTCAGGCCGAAGCCCAGGCAGCAGGGAACGTTGAAGGGAACTACAGTGTTTACTGGGAGGATGGCCTCCTCTACAGTGAACCCAAGGCACCCCTACATGGATCGTCACGAGCCTTGGTAGTCCCTCAACGTTATCGAGCCTTCCTTCTGGAGTTGGCTCACGAGATCCCATTGGCAGGACACCTAGGGCAAGACAAGACCTTCGCCCGTCTTGTCCCACACTTTTATTGGCCTCAGATGAAAGTGTCGTCCGACACCTACTGCCGGACATGTGTGTCTTGCCAAGCCAGTGGGAAAACAGGGGTGAAGCTGAAAGCTCCCCTGGAACCACTTCCTGTCGTTAGCACCCCCTTTGAAAGGGTGGGCATCTACATTGTGGGTCCATTAGATCCGCCTACTACAGCTGGTCACAGGTTTATCCTGGTTTTGGTGGATCATGCCACACGGTACCCAGAGGCTATACCTCTAAGGACCATTACAGCCCCTGTTGTGGCTAGGGCCCTGATGGGAATCTTTACCCGAGTGGGTTTTCCCAAGGAAGTTGTGTCCGACAGGGGGACCAACTTCATGTCAGCATACATGCGGGCCATGTGGAAGGAGTGTGGAGTGACCTACCGGTTCACAACTCCTTACCACCCCCAGACCAATGGTCTGGTGGAAAGGTTCAATAAAACCTTGAAAGGCATGATCAGAAGTCTGCCTGAAAGCCTGCGGAGGAAATGGGATGTCCTCCTACCCTGTCTATTGTTTTCCTACAGGGAAGTGCCACAGAAGGGAGTGGGCTTCAGCCCCTTCGAGCTTTTGTATGGGCACCCTGTGCGTGGACCTCTCAGCCTGGTGAGAGACGGATGGGAAAGAACTCCCAGAAAGCTTCCCCAGGATGTGGTGAGCTACATGCTGGCCTTCCGGAGCCAAATGGCTAAGTTGTGGAAGCAAGCTTCTGACAACTTGGAGGCCAGCCAAGCAGTAATGAAGGCGTGGTATGACCACAACGCTCACCCGGTGGAGTTGGAGCCTGGCCAGAAGGTGTGGGTGATCGAACCAGGAGAGCTTAGCGCCCTCCAGGATCGCTGGTCAGGACCCTTTGAGGTATTGGAGAAGAAGGGTAAGGCTACCTACTTGGTGGATCTTAAGACCCTTCGCCAGCCCCTGCGGGTGCTGCATGCCAACCGCCTCAAACCCCACCACGAGAGGCCCGAAGTCATTTTGATGATGGTGACTGACGGAGCAGAGGACGCGGAAAGCGAGCCTCTCCCCGATTTATTTGCGTCTCAAGAGAAGGATGGGTCGGTGGAGGGAGTGATTCTCTCCCCATCTCTAACTCCTGAACAGCAGGAGGACTGCCGCCAGGTCCTGGGACAGTACTCTTCGTTGTTCCCCCTTGTTCCGGGTAGGACTCACCTGTGCGTCCATGACGTGGACACAGGAGACAGCCCACCTGTGAAGTCCAAGATCTACCGGATGTCAGACAAGGTGAAGGCCAGCATTAACAGTGAAGTCACTAAGATGCTGGAGCTAGGAGTGATCGAACCTTCCAGCAGCCCCTGGTCCAGTCCGGTGGTGTTAGTACCAAAAGCCGCACCACCGGGTGGCCAACCGGAACTGAGGTTCTGTGTGGACTACCGGGGACTGAATTCAGTAACCAAAACTGATGCTCATCCGATCCCAAGGGCGGATGAATTGATTGACCGGCTGGGAGCTGCCCAATATCTAAGTACCTTTGATCTTACTTCTGGGTACTGGCAGATCTCTTTGACTGATGGAGCTAGGGAAAGGTCAGCCTTCTCCACGCCCAATGGCCACTACCAGTTCTGTGTGATGCCCTTTGGGCTCAAGAACGCACCTGTCACGTTTCAGCGTCTGGTGAACCAGATCCTCACTGGAATGGAGAGTTTCTCTGCTGCTTATCTGGATGACATAGCCGTCTTCAGTAACAGCTGGGAGGATCACTTGCGTCACCTGCAAGCTGTTCTCCAGGCCCTGAGACAAGCTAGGTTAACGATCAAGGCCAGCAAGTGCCAGATCGGGCAGGGGTCGGTAGTGTACCTTGGACACTTGGTGGGTAGGGGAGCGGTGCAACCCCTCCAGGCGAAGATCGAGGCCATCATGGCCTGGGAACCCCCCAAGACTCAGACTGAGGTCCGAGCATTTTTGGGCCTCACCGGATACTACCGCCGCTTCGTGAAGGGATACGGTACCATCGTGGCCCCCCTCACGGAGCTTACGTCCAAGAAGCAACCTCGACGGGTAGTCTGGACGGAGGCTTGTCAGCAGGCCTTCGTAAAACTGAAGCAAGCCATGTGCGAGGCCCCGGTCCTACGGGCCCCAGACTTTTCCAAGGAGTTCATTGTCCAGACAGATGCATCAGAACATGGCATTGGGGCAGTGTTATCGCAACTCAATGAAGAGGGTCTGGATCAACCCGTGGTCTTCCTATCCCGGAGACTACTTCCCAGGGAACAGAAGTGGAGTGCAATAGAGCGAGAAGCCTTTGCAGTGGTATGGGCTCTGAAGAAGCTGCGGTCATACCTGTTTGGCTCGCACTTCCTAGTTCAGACCGACCACAGACCCCTTCGTTGGCTGATGCAGATGAAGGGGGAGAATCCCAAGTTGTTGAGGTGGTCTATCTCCCTACAGGGAATGGACTTTCAGGTGGAACATCGGCCTGGAGTGGACCACGCCAATGCAGACGGTCTCTCAAGGTATTTCCGCCTTAGTGATGAGAACTCCCAAGGGGTTGGGTAGCTCTCCCCACTTTCAGCTGGGGGGGACGCGTGTTAGACCTGTCAGCCCTTTGGGTTGTCCCTCCTCATCATTATTTATTTTGTCCCACTTTTGCCTCAAACCCTGTTAGTATTTTTCCTTTTTGGGAACCACCAGACTTTTTAGTATTGATGCAGATTCAGGGAGCCATTTTATCTACCCCTGGAACTTCTGTCTGAGGGCCTGAAACACAAAATGGTGGCCACCCATTGTCACCTGTGACATCACTGGAACCTACCAGCACCTTCCAGAACATTCCAGAACCCTGTGACAGTGTGAGGCAGGTTTAGAATGTTGGGAAGGCATCTCCAGGTTGGCAGTTGGAGTTGGCAGTTGGCACCTGACTGGTGAAGAGAGAGGAGCACAGAACTGAAGGAGGAAGGAGTGAGGCAACAGGGGTGGAAACTTGTGCCTGGAGTGGGGTCCAGAAACCCACCCTTGATACTAGTCCCTGCTGACTGAGCCCAGCCTGGAGCCCTGTGTGGGAGAAAGCCAGAAAAACCATCTTAAGGACCTGGACAGCCGGAACAGGCCTTAAAAGTAAAGAACAGCAAGTTCCTGACCTGGTTACTGGTAACTTCCTGAAGTCCGACGTCGAGAAGCCTGGAGACCTGGAGCCCGAGGTGGAGAAGCGGCGCTGACTGGAAAGCAGACGTCGTACCCGGAGCCGCCAGAGGTCGAGAGAGGGTGCCGACGGAGGTCGTGGAGACACCAGAGGTCGAGGAGGAAGTCACCTGAGGTCGAGTGTGCGGCGTCGACGGGGGAGTGAAGTCCGCCCTCCGGAGTCGCCGGAGACCGAGGTGAAGCGTGCCGGAGGTCGGGAGTGGAGATCGCACTCCGGAGTCGCCGGAACCTGAAGAGAATCGTGCCGGAGGTCGGGAGTGGAGATCGCACTCCGGAGTCGCCGGAACCTGAGGAAAGGAGCACCGGAGGTCGGGAGTGGAGATCGCACTCCGGAGCCGCCGGAAGTCGACATCGAGCCAAGGCCGCCCAACGTCATCGAACCGGAGCCGCCCGAAGTCGACGTCGAGCCAAGACCGCCCGACGTCATCGAACCGAGGCCGCCGACATCGAACCGGAACCGCCTGCCGGCGTCGACAAGAACTGTCATTGAGCCGAGGCCGCCGACATCGAACCGGAACCGCCTCACGGCGTCGACACGACTCCAGCGGCGTCGGAACTTCATAAAAAGGGCAGTAAGTGGAATAGAGGGCGCCTAAGGCCCTGTGAAGCCCTAAGAGACCATCCTAGAAGCTAGAGAGGTGCTGGAACCAGCTTGATAGTGCCAGGGGTGAGCTGAGACTAATACAGAGGGGTGTGTAGTGTGGGAGAGCCAGATCTCTAGATTCCCCCTTGATCTACCTCAGTTTAGGCCTCAGCCTTGTCCAGGCCAGGTAGTACACCCCTCAGGTCATCCAAACCTCTACAAGCTGGGATTGGGCCAAATCATCCCATAGTACCTCAGGAATGTGAACTGATTTTCAAGTGTCACTGTTGGCTTTTATTATTTATTGAGAGCACTGTATTTACTGTATTCATCCTATTTATTGCCTCACAGTATTTATTGTTTCACAGTATTTATTGTCGCACAGTATTTATTGTCTCGCAGTATTTATTGCCTCGTAATATTTAATTGCCTTTTATGTAATGCACTTATATTTATGCCTTGATTATTTATGATCGACCTTATTTATTGAATCGTTGAAGTATTATTTATTTGACTTACCCTTCCACAGGAAAAGCCTTGTGTACTGTGATTGTATTATTATTTATTTAATCAGCAACTAAGAGAAAAGAAGATAAAGAGATATATTTTCAGTATAATTTTTAAGGTGTAGTGTCGTTTTTGGAACGGATGCACGCATGGTTATTGTGTGGGTATGACGTATGCTTAGCACGGTGCCTGATCCCTGACCACTCGAGCCAAGCTACCACAGTGTATGTCTGGGAGAACACCACCACCCTTCCGGTGTGGGAGTGTTTTTCTAACAGTCTGTGAGTGGGTGTATGAGTGGTACTATGGATTTTGAGCATTTGCATACTTAGGGTATTTAAAAGGGGGAACCATGGATTCCGCTCTCACCAGTCGATCACAAGAAAGAAACCACTGATCAGAGTCACTACACATCAGCATGTGCTCCAAAAGACCAAAAATGAATTTACCTCCATTAAGAATTTCATATTGTTTTTCAACGTGGAATACAAGTGGAAACACACTTGCTTTGCCTTTGCCAAGCCCAAGAAGTTAGGATCACTTGTCCTTTACCTAGGTGGGGCTTCAACTGAGGCACCTGGTATGTTTATAATTGTAAGTGCTTCCTGATGAGGTTTAATTTCGGTGAAATGAGCATCAGGACCAGAACGGAATCTCACCTGTCCGTTTATCCAACAGGAGTTCACAGGTTTGCACAAAATGTCTACCCAACTGGAGTACTTTCTACTGGTTAATTAGTAAGTTCTAACTTGCTGGGTAAATGTATAGTGTGTATCCTACACTGCAGTTGCATAACGGACCACAAGAAAATGTCTTCAGTGACTTTGTCAGCCCTTCAGCAATGTGATTGTTCCTCGTGCGTCTTTATCCAGAAATCTGTGGTAACATGAATTCTTCTATAGAGAAGACAACAAGACTTCAAAGAGGTAAATCTCCCCCAAACAAGAGACCTTCCCCTTAACTGTATGAAGTAAGCACTTTTTAGTTTGGTGGGGATGTCTTCATAGTCCTCGGCATCAAGAACATGTCATTAGACAGCAGCTGAAGTGAGTGGCAAACTACTTTTGAAAAGTTCACAATGATTTGTCAAACGGCGCTAAAGTTATAAGCAAAACAAATAACACTCTTTCTATGCAACATGACTCTTTTTATCGACCCTTGAAGATTAAATGCATCATATGGTCAACAGTTGAATTTAACCCGTGCCCTACACATTGTCCACAGACTATGGCTGTAGGAACATTTATCAACTGAACAACCACAAGGGTATTCCTTCTGACCAAGTGTATCCACTGGTCAAATATATCCATGGTCCAAACACCTACTGCAGAGATGTGTGTCCATCCAGCTTGATGAACACACAGAGTATTGAGCAAACTGGTAAAACTGATTCTTTTCTGTATGGGATTCACTACTACACATAATATTTTTCGTAGGTGAACAGTATTCCTGTCTCATTCATGAATGACTCTCCATTGTGAGGAAGTTGGGATCCACTCTACTGTTAAACGGTACAACACCGTCACCCTTGGATAAAGTACACATGTATAAAATCACAGTGCACTATGATGAACAAAGTTCTACTGCACAAGTAGAATTCTGTAGGTATGTGTGACAACACATGTGAGTGCCCCTGAGAATTCGTAGCCGTCTCAAATTCCCAGAAGTGTTCCTGGAATTCTTGGGTAATTCCAATAAAGTCAGAAAGGTACTCAAACTTAGACGTACGTTTCAGAGTTTCAGCTCAAGAGTTTTGGTGAATCAGGCCTTTAGAACTTCCAACCTTACATGACCTGCTGACGCCTGAGATCTTCTTCTCAAAATCTTCTAGCCCCCTGAACAGTCAGAAAAAAAAATATTTGGCATAAGCTCTCTCCAAGTGCAAGGATTTGTGTTTCGCAGAAGCTTGAATATCCGCCTCTTCCACTTAGCCGATGAGCAATGCTCTGTAACTGCTGGCTCTGCAGTACACCTCCTCTACACCAGCAGGGACAGCAGACTGGCTTGTTGCCTTAGGGCTAAGCCTTCAAAATGTCATATGGTGGCTCACTTGGTCAATCTTTGGCCTTGTTGAAAGACTCTTCTGTTGTATATTCGCTTGATGTGCTAATACTATCTTCTGTACGTTTGGCAGTTACTGATCTAAGCTGGTTGCTACACCTTTGTTTGTTCTTACTCTTACTTTTTAAATTTGTGCTCATTGCTATCTTATATATATTCTTAGAATGGAGTTTATGTATTATTAATGATTTCATATTTATATTTTGAAGATCTGCTTTGCTTGTATTTAATACCTTTGCAGTGTATTACGTGTTAATATTATATACGTTTCAAACTTTTAAAAAACTTTGTTCTTGAGCACAATGTCCATCGCTGGTTTTCCTTATGTGCCATCTAGCACTCCCAGGTGCCTAAAAGGTATGCTTAAAACATTGAATTAATAAATACATAAATAAATATCCTGTAAAACATGAAATACATAAGTATTTGCTTCTGCTTCTGATAACCTTGCATGTCTTGCCAGGTAGGTGCCTTCAGGGACAGCATAACATTCATTCAATAATATCCAATCATTGCATGTGGTCACTCTGAACAAGCGCAGGTGATATTATGAGGAGTCCAACCATAAATAAATGCATACATTGATAAATACATCGAAAAATAAGATCATGTTATATCCACCATTTATTACCACCAACATTCATGTCGACCCACGTGCCCCTGAAGACTATTCCAGAAGAATATATAAGAAAATATCACAGCTATGGCTTGTGAGAACTACTGCCAAGCCAAACAACCACATCACATTGTTGTCTTAGTGTAAATCTCCTCACCTGGGGTCTCAAGCACTGTAACTGTTATATATAGGTTGGCGCCATCCAAGTCTTCCAGAGACTCATAACCTAGCTCCTTTACTGCACTTTTGCTGTCAAATGTGACCTCTGTATAGCCATCAAAAAGCTGCAATGAGAGGTGTGAGGAGTTATGTGAATGCTTCTGGAGACAGCAGTAAAATCAGAAAAAGACTCTCTTAAGGATAACAGCATGACAGTCCTTGCAGCTCAACAATATGGTACCTCAACTAACACGCAACCTCTGTGGCTAACCTCTTTCAACAAAAAACACATCCATGACCCAGCCATATCTTTACACTCCTGTTGCATTCTGTAAGATGTCCAATGGAGCATAGTGAGAGTCTCAACGATAATCCATCCATGTATCTGAACCCATGAAATATTCTGTAAACCCTCTTTATTCAAGCAAAAGCTTTGTCCAAATTTGCTAGCTTACAGTCCGCAACAAGAAGAATTTGGTGTGAATGACCTTGGTTCGTGCACTGCTTGCTTCACCATTGATGCAGTGGAGATGTTAAGATGTGTATTAGGTGAATTTGTTGGCCAATGCAAATGACACCTCGCTACTTCTCTTGTTGTTTCGCAGCTACTTTAAGGATATATAATAGAATAATGTGGGCAGGTTTCGGGATGCAGAAGGTAGAATCCTCTCCCACCTTCATGAAGATCTGCAAAGGATTCTATTAGGGTTTATCTTGATATCGACAAAACTCTTCAATCTCCACAAAAGTTATATGACTATGGCCAAAATACTGTTTAATTATTGAAAACCCTTGTAGTCAGACTTTATATGGAATATGTAGAGTTACTGGAAAGGGCCAACTAATTTGAGAAACCAACAGACATGGATTACAATCCAAAAGAAATGTTGACTCATATTTGACTCATATTCGCCAACAATATGTCTAAACTAATACCTGTCACATCAGTAGGCCTTGGCCTTTTCATCTTTTATTTCTAATTTTACAATATTATCAAATATGTATAGGCACTGGCAGATAAGTACAAAAGTGTCAAGTTACATATTGTATATCCCTATATTGCAACATCAGTAAAAGCAATAATGTAGCAATTCCAAAGCCTATCAACTATCCAAATTCTGCTAATTGATTGTTAAAGAAGACAAAGTATAGTAAACAAAGATGATTTAAATCTGGGCAGAGAGAATACTCCGTCACAAACGTGACGGATATCCCATCCACCTTATTGCAAGCCCGTAGCAGATAATGGGATCATAATACAGCAGACGGGATATCCGTCACGTTTATGATGGAATATTCCCCTCCGTCCAGATCTAAATCAGGCCCATAGATCTGACAGAAACATGAAAAACATTTTGTCATTAATGAATGCATGGGCTTTCCATGAAATACATCCATATCTTTTTATAGTTCACCCTCTGCAGTTTTTCGGTGTACATTCTGCTTCATACAGACGAGTCATTACACATAAGAGGTAGTCCACATTTGGTACAGGTAAGAGCAATGAATTGAGTGACAAACTTGTATCCCTGGCCCAAATCAATAAATGATGTTGAAGATTCATAAGATGGTATGCTCAAAACACAATGTGAACATAGTAGGATCACTTGCAGCTAGGTCTGCACACTGAGATTTAGGGATGAGTGTTCTCTCTAAAGGCACTGTAGCATCACCTCAAAATACTGCTCTGCGTGCTGTTGCCACATTATTTGATTATTACTGGTGACCTTGAGGTAGTCGGGGTGGACCTTCCTCATCACCCAGGAGATATTCATGCTGCTAATCATGGGACCAATTCCCGAACCCTAGTAGTACACTAGCTCCTTTTTTGGTTCATGGGACCAGAGCCCAGTTCTGGTAGTGATCCTGGGTACACCTGTGAATCACAGTTCACATGTCCAATCCCGGTAGTACCCTGGCTAATTGCTTGGATCACCGGTCTTATACCCAATCCTTTCATTACGCTAGCTACTCTCTTGGATTGCAGGTGCCAAGCCAGATCCTAGTAGTACCTTGGCTATGCTCTTATATCACAGGTCCCATACCCAATCCTGATAGTTCCCTAGCTACACTCTTGTATCACGGGGTTATATGCCCAATCCTGGTATAAGACTAGCTACACTCTTTTATCACAGATCACATACCCAATCCCAATACTAAACAAGCTACACTCTTGGATCACCGTTCCCCTGCCCAATCCTGTTAGTATCTTAGTTACAGTCTTGGATCAGATGTACCATTCCCAATGATGGTAGTACCATAGCTATATTCTTGAAACATAAGTCCCTTGACAACTATGGTAGTACCCTAGCTACATTTTTTATTTACGAGTCTCTTATCCATGATGGTAGTACTAACCTATAGTCCTGGGTCAGAGTTCCCTAAACCAATCCAGATAGTACCATAGCTACACTCTTAGATCACGGGTCTCTTGAACAATCATGGCAGTACCCTAGCTACACTCTTGGATCTTAAGTCCCTTGACAATCCTGGTACTACCCTCGCTACACTCATGGATCATAAGCCCCTGACCAATCCTGGTAGTACCCTAGCTACGTTCATGGATCACGAGTCTCTCATCCATTGCTGGTAATGCTAAACTATAGTCCTGGATCAGAGTTCCCTAATCCAATCCAGATTGTGCCATAGCTACACTCTTCGATAATGGGTCCTTTGACCAATCATGGCAGTACCCTAGCTACACTCTTGGATAATAAATCCCTTGACCAATCCTGGTAGTACCCTAGCTACGTTTATGGATCACGGGACTCTTATCCATTGCTTGTAGTACTTACCTTTACGCCTGGATCGTAGCTCCCTGATCCAATCGAGAAAGAACCATAGCTACACTCTTAGATCATGGGTCTCTTGACCAATCGTGGCAGTGCCCTAGCTACACTCTTGGATCATAAATGCCTTGACAATCTAACAGCATCCTAGCTACATTTATGGATCACGAGTCTCTCTTATCCATTGCTGGTAGTACTAAACTATAGTCCTGGACCAGAATTCCCTAACCTAATCCAGATAGTACCATAGCTCCACTTTTGTATCACATAAACCATGCCCAATCTTGGCAGCACATTACCCACACTCTTGGATCACAGGACTCATGCCAATCCTGGTAGTAACCTTGGACACACTCATGGATCATAGGTCACATACCCACTCCTAGCAGTACACTTGTTATCCTCATGGATCACAAGCCAGGTTAATGCAGGTAGTTTCCTGTCTACACACAAGGATCACGGCTGCCATGTCTGATCCTGGTATTACCCTGTCGTGATGCTTGGATCAAAAGTCCCACAACAAATCCTACTAGCAGAGGTCATCATGTCCATCTGCAGCCAAGCCAAACCACAGGAAAATCTATGCCTGTGTATCGGTCTTATCTCTTGAAATGGGTTCACTCTCAGAGCTGGATTTAGCCTAAAGGCGTGCTTTTCAGGAGACGGAGGAACCCTTCCAAAATCCTGTAATTTCATTGTTGTTTCTACCATAAACAGACTAACATATAAGACAGATCAGAGTGGATTTATATAACATTTTCTAGTCGCATTCTGAAAGAGACCTTACCTTTCCACAAGAAAAACTGATTTCAATAACAGAGTGAGTTTCACAAATCATCCATCTGCTTCACACTTGTTCACTTACTCACTAACTTACACTCAAGAATAGCAGAGAATAGCAGAGCTTTCATCTCTAGAAAGAGAGTCCAGGGTAACTACCTCCATAGCCAGGATAGACTTGGGCATCATCTTCCGTTCCCCAGCTTGGATTATTCCAAAGCGGAAATAAACATCGGCTTTTGAAAGCTTCTTGTTGTAGAAATAACTATGAAGAGATAGAAACACAAATGCCTTCTTCAGTAAAATGTACAAGGTATAGCTAAATATTTGAACCACCAACTGGGCACGTTCACAGAGGAAGCATCAGCAGAAGCAGCACCCAAACAATGTTCAAAAGCCTCATAGACCTCTCTATGGGTGGGATTAACTTCCATTTCATCGGCTCTACTGACTTTTATTTTACTACTGCCAGATCAGGCTCTATTTTAAAATCATACAGGATGTGATCTGTCTGACTCTTCACACTATGGATACCTACGAAAGGTGCAGGTAAAATGCAATAACAGGACATTATTTTAAAAACCAACCTGGGAGGCAAAGAGTTTGCCTGGAACATTTTCAGGAAATGCTTCCTGGATATAGTTGATCACCACCGGGGACACTGAGTGGGTGGGAGAGCACAGGTAGTGAGAGCCAACATATTTTGTTTTTGTGCACATAGATATGGTTCATTTCACTCGGTGTGGAGCCAGAAGGCGACTAGTGGAATTGTTTGGGTCTAGCATATTGATAGGATTTGAAAATAGGCACTAATGCATATGGAATCTTGTGAGTGAGGAAAAGAATGGTGTAAATCCAGTGCTGGTGGGTGTGTTAGATTGGTTGGCAAAGACTGCCAACATGGTGGAAGGCAAACAATACATGTATAGGCACTTAGGTGTGTTCCGAAGACAGAAATTATGACTATATATCCCCAATTATGTTATGTTATGCTATGTTGAGTTATATAACATTATGCAATGTTATGTTATGTTATGCTATGTTGAGTTATATAACATTATGCAATGTTATGTTATGTTATGTTATGTTATGTTATGTTATGTTATGTTATGTTATTTTTGGAGCCACTATCCCCAGCATGGGTCTTGTGGTGCTGAGCAGGTATGTTTGCCTAATCTACCCTAGGGCTTGAGGTTAATCAAAAAGCCAGTTCTTCAGCTTCTTGTGGAACTTCTCAAGAAGAAAGGGGGAGGCTGTGGTGTGTATTGAAAGGTCATTCCACACTTTAGGAGTGAAGTATGAGCAGGCCCTGCCTCCAGAGCTGTTTCGATGTATTTGTAGAATGCGTGCGAGTAGGAGTCTGGAAGAGCGGAGGTGTATGGGAAGTTGGTGGCAGGAGATGAGATTGCTGAGGATGTTGTTTGAATCGTCCATGGCTGAAGACACAATTGTATGTGAAGAGGTTGAAGCAGGGGAAAGGGTGGACAATGTGGAGGAGTGGATGAAAGTGAGAATAGCGAAGGTAGAGGGCCAAAGCAGAGCAAGAGGAACATCAGGAAAGTGGTTGTGGGTTGGAGTGTACAGGAACCATGGCAAGGTGAAAAGTGAGAAAAGGGGAACTTAGGTGGCAGAGGTTTGGAAAGGCAGTAGAATGGGCACAAAGGGGAGGGAAAGAAAATAGGCAAGAGAGTGGGGTAAGAGAGAGAGGATGTGGCAGAACAACAAAGGGAAACAGAAGAGAACACATAGGATGGCATGGTCTATGAGCTAGTTATTAGAGAGCTTTAGAGCAGACAGGAAAAAGCAAAGAACAAATGGGAAAACAGAGAATCCAGAAAAAAATAGAGAAGTCAGAAGAATTAGAAAACTGAAAGTAGGAGCACAACTGACTCTTAGAAGAAGGCAAAGAAGAGAAGCAGGAGAAGACCTAAACGTCAGTAACTTTAGTTGCATCTGAAGACCTAGGAACAAACTGGCTAGAAACAACTAGAAACATAACACAGCAGTTAGGAGAAATTGCAGGGAGCATGGAGAAGAAGAGGTAGGAGCAACTAAGCACAAAAAATAAGGAAGGAGAGAAGAGGAAACATCTCAGAACCGATTCAGTCAGGGAAGGAGTCAGTGAGAGATTTTAGTTCGTCCCATAAGAGCACATTGGTTGGAGCACAATGAAAGAGAGTTCTGTACAAATAAACATGTGACACAGAAACTGACACAGAATGTGCTGTATCCTGGGAAGGTGGCTGAAATGGAGAAAAACGTCCCAGCGACATGATGGGAGAAGCAGTCTAAAATAACATTGTCAAATTTGTGAAAGAGAACATTGTGAAGGAAAAGACTTTTGGAAGAATAGAAAAGGGCCTTCAATGCTAAATCTGTACCTAACACCACCATTGCCAAGCTGGTCTCAATGTGAGAGAAAAAGCCAGATCCGTTCGGTTTGTTATATTATTTATTCCACCCACATGTCAGTCATCATCTGAGTAGGGAGGACTGCCCGGTATCATGTGCCTCATTTCATGGTGGAGTAAAGCTAGATAGAGAAAGGACAAGGAATAGGGGTCCTGGTAGCAAAGGTAGGTTTTGATGGAGCTTCACCAAAGCACCTATATCTTCTAGGTTTTGCAGCAGGCTTGGGTTAACACTCTGAAGAATGCTTAGCCCTGGGGTGGTCAGGGTCGTGTGCAGAGTTTGAATGTTTCAGTACATTCTTGGAGTGGTTGATACCGAGGGAGAGTGGTGCAATTGTGGCTGACACACACCCGTGTGTACAGCGATGGAAAATATGACTGTGTCAAGACAATCAAGAAGTGCACGGAGATGGCAGTTGCGATAGTGATGCCACCTAGCTCAATCTCTCTGGACACCATGTTTCCAATCTTGCACTTGCATTTAGTAGCCAAATGTGCGCTTGGAGGATTTGTAACTGAAAATCCTAAGATGAGAAGCATGGTGTCCTAACGCTATATAGAAGGATGGCAAACCTAGCCATGTGGCAACACCAGAGGTTTGTAATTGTTACTGTAAAACCTTTGCAACTCTTTGATTCTGCAAAGCAGTGGTTCTTAACCGTGTACGAGGACCCCTGGAGGTTTGTGAGGACTACTCAGGGGTCCAGCAACTATTTTACAAAATTGAATATATTAAAATTAACACATTAAATGAATAAAGTATTTACAAATAAATATTCAAAATTAAAAATTTAAAACATTTTCTATATTTGCGAAATAAGCATCATATTTACGTATTTGTTTGGTGTATACTTGTTTCTGTATTTTTGCCCATTGTTCTGAGATTTGAATCAAAGAAATTGCTTATGCTGGGGTCCCTGTCTTCCCATAATGACTCAGTGGTGGGGAAGGTCTCCGGATTCAAGCTATGATCCAATGGGGATAGGGTCGGACTGGGTCAAAAATAGGCCAGGGAACAAAAATAAAAGTGTCCCCATTAGTGAATGCAATAGAAAATAAATTGTCCCATGCTTCAAAATAGGGACAGTTGTTGATCTTGTAAAGACACACTGTATAAGTGTATTGGCAAGATGTGGAAGACTGCATGGATCTGATCTTGCTGCAGGCAATGTTTGCTTTAGTGTCAGAGAAATCAACAGTAAAACCGGCCCAGAAGATGATAAAACAGGCCACAAACAGCCACAAAACTGGTCCACACGTTGACCTGTCAGACCAGCAATTCACTGTGTGTGCCTGATTGACCTATAGGCCAGTCTGACCCTGGTGAGGATCCATAGAAGGCAAAAGGTTAAGAGCCGCTGCTGTAAAGCATTGACGAGTTGACAACACTGTAAACAGCATCATGTCAATAAAGCATTATTGAATTAAATTAGATTTAGAGAGAGTAGGATCAAGAGAAATTGTGGGAGGAGATGGGCTGGTACAGAGAAGGAGAAGTGGGAGATCAGAGGGAGGAAGGAGGCCAGGATGGAGGCCTGAGACAGGGAGACAAAGAGGTACAAGTAGAGATTAAGTTAGAAAGAGGAAATGGAGAGATGAATGTGTGGAGAATAAATGAAGAGAAGGGATAGAGTGGAAGGGGAATGGGGAAATGAAAAGAAAGTTAAATAAAGGTGGGAGAAAAAGAAATAGAAATAAAAGAAGCGCTGGAAAGGGAAATTAAATGTACCTGTTGAAGGGCGAAATGGAGGAAGGAAGAATGCTGGAGGCAAGAGAGTGAAAAGAAGAGGATAGGAGTGAGACAGATCGACAGAGAGAGTGAACAGAAGATTGAGATATAGAGCCAGGAAGGAGTTAATGCAAAGAAGTAGAGTTTTACCCAGCGTGACGTACCTTGCTCTTACAGTGATCTTAAATGCCTCAAACTTGTCATAACCAATCACGAAAGCTTCAGGCTCGATGGAAACGGAATAACCTGGCAATTCTGAAAATAATAAAAACAATGAATCACAGATTCGAAGAAACCAAATGAGATTGACCTCAAGACCATCGGGTCCTCATCTAAGAAAAAATGTTCACTGCATGTTGATGCATTAAGTAGTAAAAACCGGGCAGAAGGTAAGGTGAGGGGATAAAATATCAGAGGAAGAGCATGCCTGTAGGGATGGTAATACAGGCCTTGGGTACCATGGGGTACCATGGGCAAGATTCGCCCCCTGCTTAAACGCTCTGCCTCAGTTTGACCACCTTCCCTCGGTATAGGTTCCTTCTCCTGACTAAAGGGACAACACTCTCCCGCCTCCTTCTTCCTATGTGAAAGCACAGCACCTGTATCAGCCGTGGGCATAGCGTGCAACATGTGCACGTTTCCATCTCCCCATGACAAAGATGTCAATAGAAAAAGGATTTAAGGGAAGATTTGATCCAATTTAATCCGTACTTTGCACAGTATAATCTAATTGAAGCCATAGTAAACAAGTTGTTTTGCTAACTGGGCAAGAGGACGAACAAGGAAAGTGGGCATATGGTTGGCACGGTGATTCCTTGCCTGTTTGTTTCTGATTTTTTTAAATGGATTGGTAAAATGCCTTTCAAGTCAACCTGGAATTAATAAAAGCAACCCCTGACACGTGTTTTGCTGTCAATATTAAGGCGCCGATTCCGATCCGTTAAAAAAAATTACCGTACGACTCGTATCCGTATTTTTTTACGTGCGAATTGTACAAGTCCCGTACAACCGGTGAAGTACGATTCGTACTTTAAAAAATACATATGATTCGTATCGGGAAAAGGTCAATGAGATGTCCCCAGACAGTTTTATGTACGAGTTGGAAAACTGAAGTCCGAGCGCACAAGTCCGATCCGTACCGGCGCCAAATACACAAGCGTATGGAAAACGTCCCGTACGGAGCGAACTTTGTACGACCCCTACCCCGGGTACACTTGTGCCCGGGGTACGAGTTGTACAGCCCCCCCAGCCTCCCCCCACCCGCGTATGTCCGCACCGTACTCCCCCACCCGCGTATTTCCGCACCGTACCCCCCACCGTATGTACAGTCCGTACATACGCGAGGATTGGGGTACGCCTGGGGTACGGTACGGACATACGTGGGTGGGGGTACGGTGCAGACATACACGGGTGGGGGGTACGGTGCAGACATAGACACCATACATACGCACTGTTGGCCTATGTACGGTGCGTACCCCAACATCGCGTATGTACGCACCGTACATATGCAATGTTGGGGTACGCACCGTACATGATGACACGTACGATGTGGTTGATGGCGTGTACATCGCGTACCGGGCCCCCTCTTCATCGTGCATCGCAGCGTACTTAGCTTTTCCGGCACTTTTTGGCTCCCGTAAAAATATAGCCGTGCGGAGTGCTGTAAGTACGAATCGTACTTGCTGGTCCGTAAAACGCTGCCTGACTCCGTGCGGACGTCGCGTACGCGCTGTCCAGGATCAGAATAGTAGGTATTTTTTAGCCGTAAGGTGTTTTTTACGATTCATACGGAAATGGTATTTCTGTACGAATCGTACTTGCTGGTTTGTAAGGTGGATTTCCCGGGTACGAGTCGAGAATACGCTCCGTACGACCATTCGTACTCGGGTTTTACAGGATCGGAATCGGCACCAAAATGTGCACTTCCTCCCATACAATATAAAAACGTGTAAATTAAAAATCAATTTCAATTACCCAACAACTGCAGCGAGTTCCAGCTGGTAAAATTGCATGAGACTTCAGCTAAGCTATTACAAAACATCATTGCACTGTGATAAATGTAAAAGAATCATCAAATAAAAATCTTGAACTACAAAACATGAGCAGAGATAATGTGCCCATCAATAAATTAATGAAAAGAAGATTCAAATAGCAGGAAAGGAGCAAAGCATATAGCTCAGGAGGGTTTGCCCCTGTTACATCTACAAAATAATTCAGGAATATTAGACGAAAAGAGGCTGTCATCAATGCCATTTTCACTCCTGTTGTGGGTCCTACTGATATTTCAACCCCAATATCTACAGCATGTGACTAAAAGTGAAACTACTAAGTGCAGATGTAATTGTTAAGCAAGATGGACATGACATTGCAGCATAAACATCCTGTACATGACGCATATTTTACTACAGCGTTCCTCGTTTGCTTTTGTTCATTGACATTTATTGATTCAATTCTGGTACAAATTCCTGAAGGTCTGTTGCAACTTGCACTTGGTAGTTAAAGATTTCCCTTTGCTCAATATCGCGTTTAGTGCATCTAATGCAGTCGATCGGTGTTTCCATAATGCTAGAATAGGCCTCGGTCTGTAACTCTATCTTGAACGACTTGGTGATAGTGGAACTGAATGGAACACATTTTACACTAACATCTTCATTGAACCCTCAATCCACCTGGTGCATCAAAAAAGCATTGACAAATTAAATTCAATCTCAGGAACAGATGATAAACAAATCATGCCATCAGATTGGAAAAGGACTTTAGAAAGCTACAAGTCCACAAGTCAAAGTCTTTTAACCAATCTAATATTATGTTGAGTTGCCTGCAATTACTGTCCTTTTGTTCTTCACTGTGTGTACCTAACAGCATTGCTTCACAAGCACATTAATGTGTGCAACCTTGTGTACAGGCTTGGCTTATGAATGCTCTTAAAAGCGTGTCAGAGAAAGAAACAAAACGGCCCATTGAGATAGTAACAGAGATGGACATTATTTGGATGACCACAAATTTTCAAATCCTAAAACATTGACAATTTAGAAAGTTAACCTCCATGTCCACTGATATTCCAACTCCCTACTAGAAGTTTGCTGCAAATGGACAATTTTTCTTTGCCGCTTCCAAAGATAGCGCCAACTATGTCACTGCTGCCTCAGCTACAGAAGCCCACATCGAGCACCCTTTGCGATTCGTTATAAAGTTATCATTGAGTGAGTCTTTAATATTGTCTTGTGCTTGATGTCTGTCTTATATCCTCCTACTACCATTGTAGAGGAGAGTGATGTACTTCCTTAAGTCAAATACCTCATCTAAGTCTGTCTGCCTCAACAGACACTCCATATCCCCTGTCAATGTTTCATACCAGAGAGGAGTGAACCGTGTTCGCGTGGTGTTACGAGGCACTGAGATGATGCTGGTTCCGGTGTCTTCTACCTGTTCTTGTGATACAATTAGATACATATGTCAAGAACGTGAGGAGGAACCGGAGGGCAGTTGTCTTTTAGGGGAAGAATACTTGATGTTAAAAGTGTTTGGAAGCAAATGTGAACTTTGAAACAGTAGACTAGCAGTCCTCACCATATTCTTTGACCTGAAAATATGTGTGTCCAGTGGTTTTGAAATCGTTCTTGTAAGCCGCATCAATCTTCCAAATGCCAAACCTGCAGCAGAAAATACAAGTGCGGGCTAATAAAACACGTGACTCAATCAAAAAATCTCAATTAAAAAAACTGGTGACTCATTATGACTTCAAAGGAAGCGACTTCAAAGGAATGATGACACATTTTGATCACACCCTTAAGTTTAGCAATTGATCCTTTGTATGTCCATGGACAGAATGATATTCTGTGTATTAACCTGTGGATTCAGTTCACTTGCGCCCTCGTCCACTCCTACCATGGCCCAGATCTTCGAAGGGTGGCACGCATGCACTCTCCATGCTGCCTAGTAAGGCGATTACCCAAGAAGCTGACAAAAGAGTTCTGGTCAGAGACCAGATAGAGACTTTTGGTCAGATGCTAGGTGCTGCCTATTGCTTAGACTAGAGTGAAACACCTTGAGTTTTCAAAGCAGTTCTCTAAAAAAACATTAAATTCTCCTTCTTGACTTCATCATTCTGGCAGGAGGCTTTCTCCAAATCATGTCCCAACTATTTCCTGTGCATCGACTACTGCTTTTAGGAGCCCCATTCCAATGCCAGATAGATCGATGTCTGCCTTTATAGCAGTTGATACAATCCTTTTTAACTGTTACCTGCAAACACCTCATAGCATGTAACCTCAGATATTTGTATAATGCTCACCTATATCAAAACCCCTTTACAGGTAGAGTGCAGCAGCCTACTTTTTAAGACCCCAAACTTTTATAGGTAAAGGTACTCTCTCATAGAAGGAACAGCATTCACACCACTTGCCATTCCTCATTTTGCCTTCGTTCAAACAATCTGTACATAGAAGTTTCTTAAAACCTCTCTTCCACAACACCTACATGTGCCTTTCTTTTAAAAGTCTTTCTTCTCTGTTTATCGTTTTAGTTTCTGTTGCACTTGAATTTGCTGTTCATCAGTTTGAGCATTTACATCAGTTAGTAGACCCACAGACCTGAAGGTGACACTTCTCACAGCTATATTGGATGACCCTGGCACCTTTACGCACCCTTCAAGGGACACCAGCATCCTTCTAAAGCACTGTGACATCTTACAAAACAATGAAATGCACCTTGCAGACTAATACGTTGACTGTAGTAAAATAAGCAGTCTCTGCCCGCTCAGACCTTCAGATCATCTCCGAAAATAATTCTGTAGAACCCTTTGAAAAGGTCCACAGAGGGCAACAACATCCTGTCTAATATCTCACTTTGCATCCCTGTTTGTTCCTTTTCATGTTGCTCCCTCCCTGCTGTCTGTCTCTTTCTGTCTTTCTCTTACCCCAGCTCTATCATTTTGCTTGCCCCCCCCCTTTCCCATCCCTCGGTCTCATTCCCTCTCTCAACTCTAGGGTCACTATTCTTCTCCACATCCCTCTCTCTCTTTCTCTCTCTCTCTCTCTCTCTCTCTCTTTCTTGCTGTCTGTTACATGCAGAGCCACTGGAATTATGAAGAAGATGAGAACAAATTATGAGTCATTATTAACTAGCATATGCTGGAAGAAAAAACTAATTATGTGATGTGATGCAACACATTTTACAGTACTACTCCCATATTTTCACAATGTTGATACTGTCTGGGCAGAGATTGCACTTCCGTATTATCAGTTTAACACCTCAATGCAGCAATCAGCAAAAGAAAGATGACCTGTCCCTGCACGGTAAAAGGTCTGACACTTTATGGCCACATGGGTGGCAGTGTTTTTCGTAACCTTTGAATCCGTTTGAGTAAGGAAAGGTTTTTGGGGTCGAAATCTGCAAATTATGCAGAATACGATGGACTGACTATGTGGCAAGTGTGGCAAATCCATAATTATGAAGAAAATGCCACAACCGCAGAAATGCATAATTCCAGGACCACTAGATTTACCTAAACTGAGCTAGGCTGCAGAAAATGCACAACTACAAACCTGCAGAGCGGTAAGGCACTAGTGGAACACATGTCTTGGACAGGAGCACTGAAGACAACAGAAAAATAAAGGAATAAAGAAAGATAAATACAAATCCCTCTACTTTGGGTTGGCAGGGATTTTGAAATCTGGAAACGAGACAATTCCAACGAAGTCCTCAGCTTCGACCAAATCCACTTTGACACCTTCTGGATCCTTTCAAATGAAAAAAAAAGATTAAATGTGTAAACCCATTACTTGAGTGAAGGTAAACAAAACATTTAATGCTTTAGTAAAGCTGTAAAATATTTTGCCAACTATAAAAGCATTGTGCACTTTTTACACCGTGTAGGGATGCTCAGCCTCTACTCCAGCCTGTCAGTTTTGCAAAGGCAGGCAAGGTGCTCCTTCTCCCAGTGACATCATAAAAGAGGAGGGAAAGAGCATCAGGTGTTTTTTTTCAAACTGTAAGGGCCTTATTTGCTTTTTGTTTGGGGGCTGGGATACTCTGTCTCGCCCATCGTATTACAAGTGCATTGTATCCCATGGCACTTCAATAAGGCGGTTGGCGTCACATTTGTGAGGGCGTAACCCTTCACCAAACTCTGCATCAGGTCCTGAGTCTTTTCCTGTGTTGCTGTGATATGAAGAAAGTGCAGCCTTTGGCATGGTCATCTTCTCTTGTTATAGGTACTTTGCCTTGCCATTATCAAGAGGTCATCAGAACTCTATGGACAACAGCCTGTCAATCACAACTTCCGAGCAGTAGTTAGATGGTAATGATTTGGTGGCAGGTTTATGAGCAGGGTCAGTCCTGCACTGACGTCAATGCAGCCAGCAGAACAACAATATTGTTCTTTAGGTCACTACACACTTAACCAAAACCCACGCAGCTACATAGACTGATCGAAGGGATAATGTGGACCCAAGCAAGACACCATAGTCTTGGGTACATCATACAAACACAAACCTCAAGCTGAGCAACACACATCCCAGTCCTTCAAATGGCTCACACCCATATTGGTAAAGATCTCCAGATGGACACACCGAACAGCAAGACAACAATGCACATACTTGACATATCCACCACACCCATATTACTGATGATCCTATTCAAACAGGGAACCGACTCCAATCTAGGACAGAATCCCCGAGACCTGAACCCTACAGTGCTGCAAAGCCATATTAAATGAGACACTCACTAGGGCAAGAACAGACTATTAGTGACAGGGGACTGACTCTGGGATAAAACAACAGCTACATTTGGAAGAAGACATACACCAGGACCAGAAGTGCACTGATATTGGGATCCACCTTCATCAGGACACTTGCTTCTAGGTCTTTAAAATACAAATGCCAGGCCAGAGGCCGTGAACCAACCACAAGATTTAGAGCACTGTCCTATGGAGCGAGGGCATACACTGTGCCAAGCCGACAAGTGCGGTAGTACCAAGGAGAATCTGACACTAGAACAGGTAGACACCCACAGGAAGTCAAATGAGAAACAACCTAGGATAGAGGCACATACCAACATGGGGTGGAAACATGCATGCACGGGGCAATGAGCACTCACAAACACACAATAAACAAAAGCAGACAGGCAGTACACAGACACTAGCATAAAGGGAACTGAACAATGGGACACCGAAAGGATAGCACCAACAACTCCCTGCTCAACAAACACAGACAGCAAAGCAATTCAGACAGAGAGTGATGACAGTGGGGCAGGGACAGGTATTTGAGGTGCAGCTGAGTCAAGGTCCTGGTCCCTCACTGGGTCCGCTGCCCCTACGCTGCAAAGCGCATCTTTCAAGATCCAAGATATAGTGAGTCGCTTTCATTTCACATGTACGCCTCATACTTTGGAGCAGTTACCTGTCGAGAAGGATTATGAATTGGTTCATCCTTGTCTACTGTGAGTGCACCAAACTGCTGCTAAAGACCACCATCTGCCTGACTTTGAAGCAGAGATCGTGTACCTCAGATTCCAGATGAGCCACCTCCTGACCCCACAGCACCTGCAGGGCTGCAGATATTGGAGGAGGTGTGCACCAGCGCCCTCCTTCTGGAACCTGAAAGGAACTGGCTGATAGGGAGTGCGTCACTCGTCAGTCAATGGCCACCAGGATGGGTAGCTGTGAACAGTATGATCTACGTTGCATAGTCCTTATTTTGTAAAAACATAGGTGCAGGGGCCCAAAGTTTTCCATATGGCCTGCTGCCTCTGATGCTGAATTCCGGGGCTGCCACATTTTGGATTTGCCCAATATTAAGAATGTCCGGTCTCAAATCCTCCTCGTGTCTCTTTCTTCTATACCCTGCACTTCATATGTCCTTATCCCACTCTTGTGTATTTCATTCCTGCTTTCTTCCTTTGTTACTATTTTCTTACCTTATTTTCCTCTTCCCCCTTCTTTTTCCCTATTTCTGTCTTTTTCCTCTCTCACTCTGGGTGAAAGCCCTATGGTGAAACATATGACCTGCCCCCATAGTATGAGTGCTGCTGCCCAGCCCATCAACCACCTGCACAAATCAAGAATTACTCTTATTTCTGCCTTCTAACTGATTCTGTATGATTTTGAAGTTAGGATTTGTTTTAAAATAATTTGTGTTGGATATTTTTAGATCCACTGCAAGCAATTGTATCAGGGTTAGATGCTATGCTAGTATTGCTTAATTTGAGCCAGTGGTTGTAAATGGAGCCCACTGACACTCACTTTTGGGGACAGGGACTTATTTTTCAATATCAGATTTTGAGCCAGAACAAAGAATGGGGAACGGAAAGGCAGGAAGACTGTGCCAAAGGGAGAAAGCAGGGACAAAAAAAGTACTTGGAAGAGTGAGAGAAAGGGGCAGGGAGTGTAGTGTCTGGTGGTGGATAAAAGAGGCAAGAGTTGGAATCAAGACTAGACCATGTTGATATTTAGCAACCTTAACCTGCGGTCGCACTGTGGGCCGGCTTCTGAGGAAAACCTTTGGCCCCGGCACTTATTCTTTTACAAATTAAGCACTGTCAGCTAAATGTGATATTACTTCTTGTGATGTCACGATGGAAAGGTTCCTTGATAATGGTATGTAACTGCCTTTGATACAATGGGGATCAAAGAATGCTCAATGCCACCTCCGTAAACAATTTGAATTTGATGATATGGCAGCAGGCGCATACGTACTGTAAACGTTAAAGTAGTTGTCCTCCTCGGTGGCTTCAGCTCTTCATCCAAAGAGTAAACTCTAACTTTTACTGAAAGTAGAAACAATACATGGTGTCACAGAACACACTCAGACTGTTTTGGGAAGAAAATGTAAATGTCAGCTGTGGTCACAGGTTTCTAAAGCCCAGACATTCAAAACAACAACTTTATAGAGAAGCCCACTACAGGACTTTCTGGCACTAGGCCATGTGTACAAGCACCTCCTTGGCACTACACCAGCCACCCTTCACTGTAAAAACTCACTGTCATGTCAGCTTCACATTCACAGTTCATCATGCTAGGTGACTGGCAGCTTTTGATTTGACAATAATGTGAGAGAGCTGAATGTTCATTAATGCCCATTTGGACATGTTTGAGTCTGGAAAACAATACCAAAAAAACAACAACATCAACCAGCAAGTCAAAGACTTACACAAATTATCTTGAGTTTAAAAGTCACTTCTAACCATGAATCCAACAATTGTTTTACTGTCTCAGTGGCGTGTTTTTACCCCTTTGACTCCCTCACCCACTGCCTTGGTTCCTCATTCTCAGACCTGGCCTCTTATATTCCCTTTGGCTTCCCGGCCTTGCTCTGGGTTCTTGGAACTGAAAAATGGAACACAAGACAATTTTTTGAAGAACTTCACCTAACTATGAACTTCCATTTTTAGGTCCACCATTGTCATCAATATATTATAAAGAGGTTTCTAGAGAGAGAATGTTTTAGGTCATCCCAATCCAGCCATTGGGTTTCAGATGTTTTAATACTGTGCTGTGGCTCGGATTGGCTATCAAGGCCACTGCATTTTGAGGATGGTTACAATGCCCCTTTCTGTTCCCATTTGTCCATATACTGCCATAACTAACTTAGCACTGTCAGTAGCTCCTCTATCAAGCATAAAGGCATGCTGTTGTTTCAAGTCTAGATTGTTCAAGAGCAAGATAAAACAATAAGACACCTTCAGAGGCTGTTCTCTCCCATTTGCTACTTTGGATAGGGGTTAACTCCTGCCATTGACAGCAGCAAATCAAAGACAAGAAACAAACATGCCAGTGAGCAGGAACAGTCAACCAAAGGAGAATGTCTTCAAAGCTGCCCTAGGCTTCAGTGGTCAACCAAGCATGATTGGGTGTTTTCACAGTTTCAACAAAGAACTGGTTACTTTACCAGACTGGTCAGGGGTGTAGACGGGCTTGTCCGTCTGAATGAAGAGGAACCCGTTTTCAAAAGTGATCGGCAGTCGCTCCTCTTTTGAAAAGCTCCCACTATAGGCTCCCAGGTACACATAGAGGAAGGCATTGTCCCTCTTCAGGATATCTTTTGGCTGAATCTGGAATAAAACATTGAGTAAGAGTTATTGAGGTGAGTGCAGCAGTTCACCTCCAGAAGTGTGGTGCAGCCCATGATCACTCAACCAGGAGCAAGAAACCGGAACCGACAGCACGCACTCCTGACAAGGAAGATAGAACTAGAATCACCCTCATACATGGCTTGGAAACAGGAAGTGAAACCCAACTGCCGCTATCCTAGTCCACTAGGAAAGGAAATCCACCCTCTTCAATGGTGGAGATCCCATGCCCCCTCACCTAGCACAGAAGGAAGTAGGAACTTTCAGCCTCCCCCAAGACAGACAGAAGTGTGAACCACGCCCCTCTGACATGAACTGGGGAGAAGGAAGTAGGAATCATTCTCCTCCCCCAGCCCAGGACACTAGGGAGTGTAAAAATCCTTCCACACTACCCTGTCAAGAATAGCGGGAACTGGATACAAAATCCTACCCTGAACACCCTTCACCCTCTGCCAAGGACAGAGGAAAGTGAAAACCCTCCCCCGCTCCTCCCACCAAGAACAGAGGAAGAGCAAAACCATCTCCTGCTCCACTGAACACAGACCAAATGGAAACCATCCAACGCCCGCACCTCCACCGAAGGCAGAGGGAAGTGAAACATAACCCACGGTCCTTCGCCAAGAACAAAGGAAATCCTCCCTCACCCTCTCCACGGCCAAGGACAGTGGTAAATAGAAACTTTCTCATGCTTCCCAGCTGAAGACAGAGGCAACTGGGACCCAAACTGTCATCCCCCATCATGGACAGAAGAGAAGCAAGTGGAAACCATCTCAAGCCTCCGCTCGTCCCCCTTGTGCCAAGGACAGCTGGAGGTGGAACTATCTCTTGCTCCCCAGCCGAGGACAGTGGCAAGTAGAAACCCTAAAACACTCCCCTGCCTGGCATAGTAGTAAGTGGAAACCATCTGATGCCCCCCACCCCAGAGAGAACAGAGGTAAATAGAAACATTTCCACACTCCCTCAATCAGGACAGAGGGGAATAGCGCACCCCGCTGCTGCGGCTAGAGCGGAGTTGAAAACATCCCACTCTCCTCGATCTACAACTGAAGGCAGACACAAGTGAAAACTGTCCCAAACCCTCCAGCCCAGGACAGAGGTAAATAAGAGCTATTCCACTCTACTATCAAGGACAGAAGCAACTGAAAATCATTCCAACCATTTCGATATAACTTATTTTTGCAACCCCGGAAAAAACATTCACACAATGTTTACTAGATATGTAGGAACACATAGACCGTATCAAAAGTAAAATTAAATTACCTGTTTTTGTTAACAAATGTTCCAACTCGGGTTTTAACAATAATTTGAAAAAAATACCGAACTGCAGTCATTTTGACAAAAGGAATCTAACCAGGCCCCAAAAAGAGGCAATTTAACATTTTATCCATGTAGCTCTTATATATACCAGGAGTCACATTCGATTGCCCCCAAAGATGCCATGGCCAATGCAATGTTGAAATTGAGGGTTAACAAAGCGCCACAAAGCGGTCCCTTCCTAAAAACTGAAGAAGACCTCTCCAGAAGACCACAAATACCAACCATCAATGTTGCTTTGCCTTGGAACTGATTGCCTTGATGGAGCTGAAGAACCTTAAAATCATATGTGATTTTCCTATCCGGATAGCTCTTGAGGCTAATATTAACGTTCATCGGAGTGGTGTAGCCAAAGGTTTGAGCCACCACGTTTTCAGAAGCTCCAACCCGTATCAACTTAGGTCCTGTGATGAGGTATCTAGAAGAGAAAGAAAACACTACAGTCAACAGCCAAACTCACCTTGCAGGTCAATGCAGCCACAAAGAGGTTCACCCAGCTGTGGGAAGGCAGGATTCTGCAAAAAATATGGATCTACCGCTGAAAGCCACCACCTGGTAAGAGATACAGCCTGATCCACAATCAGGCCCCATTCACAAAGCATAGTCGGAAATGTACCCCCATCAGTTTCTTTCTACATTTGGAGCAAATATTTAACTCACTTAGAATTCACAAGGTATTCTACAACCCCGACCGCAAAAATGCAACAGTTGCAAAATTTAGAAATTCTTTTCTAAACTTCATGCTACTCACATTGTTTATCACCTCCACAAGTATAAATGCAGATGGTGTGCATTTCTGCGTGTGTAAACGAAATGCACGAGTGCAAATGCACATAAAACCTTTTTTTCTTTAAGGTGAAAATATGTTCTACTATGAAGAAATCCCTTACCCAACAATTCCAATAATTGTTGTGGGTCTTCCCTCCCCATTCCCATCCTGAAGACTGTTTTACTCCTGCAATTGACAGGGGTAAATCTCTAAATGCATCCGAGTAGGGTTTCAAATCTTGGTGCTTTACAACATTACATATTTTATTTTAAGTTCACCTGCTTTGCAAAATAAGAAGCGGGCAAACAAACTGCAAATAAAGGGGTCATGAAAAGAAGCCACCTAGTTCCGCAGCACAAATCTCACTCGACGTGTATGTCTCTACCTGCTCATATATGTAAGTTACAATGTTAAACTAATTTTCAAACATTTATATTGCCACCTAATGTAAGCGAACACAACTAATGCATTATTTTACATACCCAAGAGGCAAGCTGGGTATTTACAAAAATAGCCAACATGTCAATCTCGGAACCCTACTCATGCCTAACTAGTTCATACATAACCTATTCTATGGATCGCCCTTCGTGTTCTTTAGACTTAGAAAAGGTTCAATTTCTTAATGTTTCATTCTTCATTTCTCCAATAAAATATTATCTCTTGCATGTCTTGTACCAGAACATTGAATTTAAATATCGGGCTAAAAAATATCATAGCCTAAAGTTCAACCACCATATTGTTGTGAAGGGAAAAATATAGAGGCATGAGCAGATTTACAACTTTATATAGCATGTACCTTGATTATATATATCTTCAAAGTACATCGATTTGAAGTAAAGATTTGTCAATTTCTACATACCCATATATACTTACCTTCACAATATTGGGTAATCAATACTTTGGCTACATTATTTTTGTACACAATATTTTTTTACCTGATCTTCTGAAATACAATCCCATTGCTACATACATCTTGTGAATTTCAATTTACTATGGTAAATCACCCCATTTTTCACCCTACTTATACATGGTCATTCCCTGTGCATCCGCGGAGTTCCCAGATGTGTATCAAGAGCATATAAACTTTTGAGATGACGGTCTCTGAAGATGTAGAGGATGCAGATGCAATGGAACCTCCAGAAGACAGAGAGCCTAGTTCAGTCGCAGCGCGCTGAGGTTCCTCCTTTTACCACTGGTCTCAGACATAACTCTGTGCGCAGTTGTGCTGAAGGCATTCCATAGACCATTCTGGGGTCCTTGAGGAACTGAGGGCTAGTGGAGGAGGTATGTTAGGAGAAAGGTAATGACAGGAGTGTGAGTTTCAGGAAGGCTAGAAGCATAAAAGATGCTCGAGTACACACGAGACCACGAACATCATCATCTGACAACATCCTGTCTGTCCTACAATCTTGGGGACTTCCCAAAGTAACAGGGCATTTTCCATGTGGGCAGTGCAGTGTGTGTCACCTCACGAAAGCAAGTAAGACTCTGAATCTCGAAAAAGACAAAGTGTGGAGTCAACGTACACACACGAACTGTAACTCATCTAACGTCATCTATCTACTGACATGTCCGTGTGGGATCAGATACGTTGGAATGACCACACGTAAAATCAAACAACGCATTGTCGAACACAGAAGCACAATCCGTTGTGGGAAAAGTATCACCAAAATGACAGAACACTATGTAGCCCTCAAACACACCCCTGACGACCTGACCTGGACTATAATTGAACAAATCAATCCAGGAATTAGGGCGACCAACATTTTGTTCGAAAAAGAACAACGTTGGATCTATCGCCTGTCTAGTCATACTACGGGTTTCAACGATAATATCCCATGGGGCACCGTGTTAAAAAGATAATATGTCAATAAGATAATATGTTGGTAGGCAAAACATCTAACCAGTCACTCTGTGGTATACCACCTACTTTCCAAGACACCACTACACTGCGTTTTTTGTTGCAGATGCCTTTCAATGTGAAAAACAGGTCTTTAAAAAGTCTTTAAAAAGTCTTTTCTCTATCTGTCCTGAACACCCATTAGGCAGTGATACTCACACTCCTGTCATTACCTTTTTCAAAAATATTGAAAATCCCGAAATACCATCTAATACCCTAAACTCCTCCTAATAAAATCCATCAGAAAAAGGGTTTCCCCGGCTATAATAATCGCGTGCACCTGCTTAGCAGTCTATGCGTCCTTTTCAGTAGGCATAACCAGCATCGATCCTTTTGGCACCAATCCAAAACCTCTACGAGTTTAAACGTATCTCCCGGAAGTCTACCAGGTTCACTTTGGCCTCTGATAGTCAGCAGTCTAGTTTCTTTCCGCGTTAGCGTCTCACGTGACAGACGTGATGACGTTACGCCTCCCGATTGGGAAACGCATACTATTTTCACCCCTCGGCTGACCCGGACGTCAATATCCGAGTCCGCAGGAGGGCCAAGTAGGTTTTGCAGAGGGCTGGTGACTTTGGAGTAGTAAGTAAAGGTTCTGCCGTACGGATTTCCATACCTTTACTCCAACCATGTAAGTCTTTGACCTTTTTATTCTTTTCACTCCCTGTCCAGAGTGTGACTACAAGTCCCGCCTCCCACCCGGACTCATGTAGTGAAACTGATTAGAACATCACGTAAGCACCGTTATCGGTTTTCTCGATGTTCACCAATCCATACGATACGATAATCCCTTGAATCTCCATCAGGAACCAAGCATTTTATTATTCTTTCGCCTCCTAGAAGTCGGCCAGAGTGCAGTGCTGACCATCAGTGTGAAGGCGATATACTCAGGCTGCTTTGCCGTATCACCCCCAAACAGGGTGTAGCACTTTTCCGGCACGATCAGTTATAGCGCTAATGAGCACCACATGATCTTACCTTTTGAACACGGGTTGATACTAGTGATTTTTCCCGTAGGTTCAGAGTAATGGGAAATTTCCACCATGTGTGTGCATGAAATACTTTCACAATATTTGTGTGATTAGCTCAAGCCTGTTTCCTGTGAAATTTTATATGTATTGTGTGAATCACTGTTTGTTTGTTCTGTGTCGTTTTTTCTACTTTGCCTCAACAGAACTAAAGCTCTCAGAAATTCCTGAAGGGCAATCTTGACCGTAAGTCTAAAGCGGTATCAGACCCCACAGGTTAGGGTACGCCTTAGCGCGCGTATACCGCCGTGGTGGTCTCACACTAGGTCCTGAAGAATGCTTCGTGTATTAACGCCAGAAGCAGAAACATGTCGACCACTTTAATCACTTTGCACTAGATTTAGGACGTAGCAGGCCCAATTATCACCAGTTTTTAACGTCTGCCACACTATTTTTAATTGTGTCCGATTTACCACTATTAAAATTCCGTATTGGTTGAAACTGTGGCATATTTTAACTTACACTATCACCCTTTGCACTGCATCCACACACAAAAAACCAGCTCCGCTGTAATTCAGGCGTCGCAGCACACCGGGGAGACATTCGGTCTCTCCGGTGGGAACCCAATGATGAAGCATGTCACCAACTAGGTTGGTGAGTGAGGGTTCTTTTAAAAACATAGTGATTCACATTTTTACTTTGCTCTGCACTTGTTCACACTTGATGGACACACTCTTCTGTTGTTGATCTACTATAGCTTGTGGAGACTGTCAGGAGTAGAGAACAAGGTAGTTAAAGGAAAGAACGCTCATGAGAAAGTTCTTTTAAAAAGCATATAAATTGAAATGCACAACTCGAACTGAGAAACCTTTCAGGGATTTCTTCAAAGTTGACATTACGATGAACAACAAATCAGTCAAAGATACTCATAGATCCTGGTGCAAACACTCAATTGAAGGTCACCACTGATGGTACGGACACTGCAGGTTGCCTAAAAACTAAAGTAAGACACAAACTAACAGAGCAGAAAACTAGAGGAGGCGCGGTCCAGTAATCCACAAAACAGACTATGCAGGATGGAGCAGGACCATTTATTAAAGAGACCCATATCGAACTACGGTATGCGGTGGACAAAGACGGGGACCTTCAGAATATAGAAAACATAAGAGTAAGGCGAGGGGGCGCTAGGTGGCGCACTGGTGAATGGAAGCCTTCGTGTAGGGCTCCCGCTGTCCGGCGGTTATAATCCGCTAAATTATCCTTATTTGGGACACCTGGGTACCGAACTTGAGAGAGGAGCCTTGGTGAGGGGACCGGAGGGTACTGGCCGCGGCTGACAGACAACGGACGGCCGGTGCCGGAGAACGACACCTCGCTGGTGACGGCGCGTGAGTGGCATAGACGAGTGGGGCTGCCTTGCCGGATCAAGCTGGTAGGAGAGGCCGGGGTCGCGATCACGGCTACAGGCCGTGGACGCTAGGACCGGGAACGACACCTCCGAGGGACACGGCGCCTTGGCGATGGCGGCGGAGCGGGACAGAGCGGGGTTTTGCTGAAGGAGCTGGAGGCGCTCTTTGACGGGGAGTCCCACCCCCCCCCTCCGCTTTGGTAGCGCACTATTTTCGCCGTTTCCCGGAGGTGCTCGGTGGCGGCCTGCTGTGGGGGAGTCGAGCGACATCTGGACAGAGTAGGGGTGAGTGGTGTCTACCCCCCCGCCCCCCCCACCCCCCTGTCTCGGGCATTGCGGACGACTCGGAGCGGAGGCACCCCAGGCACCGAGGAAGGCCGGTCTGGAGCACGGACGAGCGAGTGCGAAGACACTGGGCTGCGACACTGGGCTTGGAGGAGCTGGACGCCCCTGAGTGCGGCTGCGAACCCAGGTGGTGATTTGGAGAGCTGCGTCGCGTGTGGCCTCGCTGGTGACCGCAGTGGAGGTCGGGTGTGCTGTACAGGACGGCGGCACGGACTGCGCCTGGCTTGCTTCCCTGATATGCTGGCGCGGCTGCCGGCCGACTGTGGAGAACGGTGAGAGTGCGTGGAGGGTGAAGCTGGTGGCGACTTGACTACTACACTGCACTTGGATATACCGACAGCTTGGACTTGCGGTGTGAAGAGGGACAGCAACTCCAGGGAAGTGCGGAGGGAGCGTCGGCGCTGATTCTGGTCCCGGGGGGTCGTCTACTGCTGTTGGCGGAGCGAACTGACCGGAGGTCAGAATGGGCAGGACGGATGCGAGACAGCCCAAACTCACGTTTGAGGCTAGTAAAAAGCCGCTCAAGGTTGTGGAATAGACTCGTGGTCCGGCAGAGCCGCCGGTGCCGGCAGGAGGTTTGGCAGATACGGCGCCCAATTTACAAGATGTCTTGCGAGAGATGCGTCAGGGGTTTGCGACGATTGCTGATAAAGTGGACAGAATGTCGTCCCGTATGGATGCGGTGGTGCAGAAGTTGGACGTCCAAGAGGAACGGATAACGGGGGCGGAACAGCGGATATCGGACACTGAGGATACGGTGACACAGCACACCTCACAATTATCCAGAATGGACAATCTGCTGCGCTTCATCGCTGCTAAGAATGAGGATTTGGAAGTGCGAAGTAGGCGGAATAATGTACGCATCGTAGGTATTCCAGAGTCGACGAATGTGGGCAAAATGGAGGACTACGTGGAGAAGATGTTGGCAGCGGCGATTGGATCGGATGTTTTTTCTCCCCAATTTATTGTGGAGAGGGCGCACCGAGCCCTGGGCCCCAGACCAAAGCCGGGAGCGACGCCCCGACCGATCATCGCCCGGATGCTCAATTATCGCGACCGGGACGCCGCCTTGAGGGCTGCACGGAGTACACGCACGTTATCCTATGATGACAACTCCTTCACGCTATATCCAGATTTCACACCGATGGTGCAGGAGGAATGTCGGAAATTTATAGCAGTTAAGGCGAAACTACGAGACCTGCAACTGGATTATGCACTGCTTTACCCGGCGCGCCTGCGGGTCACATACCAGGGGAGGCAGAAGTTCTTCACGAATCCTCAGTTGGTGGAGGACTTCATCAAACAATACAAGCGCTCCCGCAGATCAGAGGCTGGAGCTGGGAACGACGAGGACCCCCGGCGTGAGGAGCTGGTGGACAGTGAACTGTGAGTGGGGTGACCGTAGCTGGCATATTAGACCACATGTGCAGATGAGGGGGTTGCCCGAGAACTGGGACTGGGGTGGCCAGCTGTGAGACATTGCGCTGGGGGCTGGTTAGGCCTGGGGGCTACGTGGCTGCGAGCATGGTGGGGTGGCGGTGTGTTGTGGGGCGCTGCACAGCAGGAGAATCCTTTTAAGTTTGCACGGGATGTGGTACAGTGTTGGTTGCTGATAAGGGAGGCAGTGATTTGCTTATTGTGGGACCCAGGTGAATCCAGTTCTAGCGCTGGACGCCTCCTCGTGTCGCCGAGCTGGACTGCACAATGTGTGACCGGGCTGGCGTTTCTGGGGAGGGAACTGGTGGTGCCACCTAGGTTCGCTTCCTGATGGGAAATACCCTAGTATATGTTTGGGGTTTGGGGAATGTACTTGCCCTGATGTTTGGGGCAATTGTGGGCGGGAAGGGGGGGATACAGGACTGGCAGGTTGGGGTTTGCTTCAGTGGGAGGAGGGTGGGAACACGGGCTGTTGTTATGGTTTGTATGTTTGTAGTTCCAGAACGGGCGAGAGAGCATAGTACCGAGGGTGGGTTTTTTGTCTATGGAGGAGGGTGTGGGCTGGAGTGTGATACGCTACCGACAGGGCCACTTCTGAATATTCAATCTGATGGGGTAGAGGGGGACTATTGTTGGGCGGTAGGCACCCGGGGCGGGCATGGCATGCAGATCTGGGTGACTGCTTTGGATCTTGGGAGGTTAACGACGCATGGCTGACAAAGCGCGTAAGTCACACGTCACTGTCGCAACCTGGAATGTCCGGGGGTTAAATGACGCAAGGAAATGTAGGAGGGTGGTGGCTTATCTGGAAAAGCATAAGGTGCAAATCGCATTGTTACAGGAGACGCATCTTAGTCCCCGGGCCACGTACACTTTTGCCAGCAAATGGGCGGCAGTGCGGAGCTTCTCCTCGTATTCAGGGTATGCAAGGGGCATGGCGATATTGATCAAGAAAGCGGTGCCGTTTGTGATGCTAGGGGACCTTACAGATAAGGAGGGGAGATTTGTCTTGTTGTGGGGCAGACTTGGTACTGATACAATCACAATTGTAAACTGCTATGGGCCAAATGTGGATTCGCCTGCCTTCTTCACCATGCTATGGGGCAAGATACTGAACACGGGTTCCATGCATATCATATGGGGGGGGGATTTTAATCTCACAATGACCTCAGGGCTCGATAGGTCGGATGGTAGCCCGCAATACAATAAGGGAGCGAGGGATGCCATGGCGGGAATAGTGGCAGAAGGGGGACTCGTAGATAGTTGGCGGTTGGTGCATCCTGGGGTCCGGGAGGGGACGCACTTCACGACATATGCCAACTCTTGGGCCAGGCTGGATTACTGTTTCCTATCTCCTGGCTTGGCGGTGGGTTTAGGTCGAGTGGCGCACTTACCGAGGTCGTATTCGGATCACTGTCCGGTATTGGTACAGGTGGCGCTCCCGGGATACGGTAGGGCAGCACCCAGGTGGCGTATGCAACCCACGGCACTATTGGATCCGGTGTTTCAGGCGGAACTGGGGGACGAGATAGCTGAGTTTTTTCCCCGCAACAAGGGGTCGGTGGACAGTGTTGAGACCATATGGGAGTCGTTTAAGGTGACGGTCAGGGGGTATTACATATCTAAGAGCTTTGGTGTCCTAAAAGCAATACAAGGCTCGCTCACCACATTAGAGTCGGAACAAGCGGAGCTGGAAACTAGGATGGCCCAGGAACCGATGGGGCCGATCCATAAGGAATTCCGAGAACGAATCACGCTGTATGAGCAGGAAGCAGATAGGGAGGCCAAATTCAGGGGCCGATATTGGCAAGCCTGCCGCTATTGCGAAGGTGAGAGACCAGGTCGCGCCTTAGCGGAGATTACTAGGCATGCACGGGGACCCACACATATATTAGAAATCAGAGAGCAGGGAGGGGCCCTACATCAAGATACGAAGGGAATATTGGGTCAATTTACTGCGCATTATGAGGAGTTATATGAAGCCCGCAGTGGTGGGGAGGCGGTGTTTGGGGACTTTCTGGATGATGTGGCGTTATGTTGGTTAAGCGACGACCATAGGGAATTTCTCGGAGCTCCATTTGAACTGGATGAGATACGGGAGGCGATTATGCCTCTGAGTAATGGTAAGGCGGCAGGGCTTGATGGACTCCCAGCTGAATTCTATAAATGCTATATTGATGTCATGGCTCCGGTGCTTCGGGAGGTGTATGAGGAAGCACTGGAGGTGGGAGTGCTGCCAGGGACAATGAGGGAGGTACTGATCACCTCACTGTTAAGCCAGGAAAAGACCCAGCGGAGTGTGATTCATATAGGCCGCTCTCTCTAATCAATTGTGACGCAAAGATTCTGGCGAAGGTGCTGGCCACTAGGCTCTCCCTGCTTATGACGAAAATTGCCCTTCCAGATCAGTCGGGGTTTGTCCCGGGTCGCTCGACTGCTAGCAATTTGCGTACGCTTTTTTCCTTGATCAATACGATAGCGCCGGAACTACCAGTAGCGGCTGTATTTCTTGATGCCACCAAGGCATTTGACTCGGTTGAGTGGAACTACCTGTTTGCCATCTTGTACAGGATGGGCTTCCCCAAAATATTTGTTGCATGGATCAAATTGCTCTATACTGACCCGAAAGCGAGAGTGCTAATTAATGGTGAGGTGTCCGACTCGTTTCTGCTGACTAGGGGTACCAGGCAGGGGTGCCGCTCTCCCCATTGCTATTCGCTATAGCGATCGAACCTCTGGCGTGCCGTATCCGACAATTGCATAAGCAGAGTGCCTTTAAATGTTACCAACGGCAGATTGATGTGTCTCTCTATGCTGATGACTTAACGTTGTATGTGGTGGATCCGCAGGTTAACCTTAATCCGTTGCTCCGAGAATTTTTGGTGTTTGGGCGCCTGTCGGGCATCCAAATAAACTGGAAGAAGTCGCAATTTTTTCCCCTGACGCCTGCAGTGGGCCGCTTTCCTCTGGACTTCCCGCTGGACTGGTGTGAGTCGGATCTCAGATATTTGGGGGTCCAGATCTCAAAGGTCCGGGAGGAGACGTTGCGGCTGAATTATGGTACCGCCATAACTAAGCTGGCAGAGGATGTTACTCGCTGGGTGTCTCTGCCGCTTACCATGGCCGGCAGGGCCTCGCTGATCAAGATGGTGGTATTGCCTCGCTTTTTATATTTTTTCCAGAACATCCCGTACTATCCGGGTGCGTATTTCTTTAGAACATTGCATTCCGAATTATTGCGGCTGTTTTGGGCGGGTAAGCAGCCTCGACTGGCATGGTCGATTATAACTCGGCCGTACGATTCTGGCGGGTTTGATGTACCTCATTTTCTGGAGTATTATTTGAGTGCGCAGGCCCACTTTGCTTATCATTGGTTTGCACCTGCGCCATTCCTGCCGCAGCTGGCGGTGGAGGACTGGATATCCCGACCCCTACCATTGACGGGTATTCTTCAGGGCCCAATTAGCGCACTTGACACGCCATTCACTATGGTGCCGTGCACGGTAGATGCGTGGCAGCGTATACTACGTCGTCTGGCGCTTAGCTTTATGTATGCTCCGACGTTGCCGCTAGTTTATCACCCGGACTTGTCGCTGTTGCAGGAAGGAGGGTTCCAGGGGCTGTGCGCTAGAATAAGAATTCGGCATTGGGGCGACCTCTTCGCTAGTGGTCGGTTCAAGACGAAAGAGCAGTTGTTTGGGGGATATCAGCCTACTCCGCTGGATGTCTTTTACTATGTCCGGCTGCGGCAGGGGCTGCGGAAGATATTACCGCGCTTCCCGGAGGAACCCGTCACAGTGAGGCCTCTACAAGTCCTGCTTACGTCTACAGGTGGTAGGCATTTAGTCTCTCAACTATACAGCAGTATTCGGGCGCACAGTGGAAGTTTGGACTGTAGGGCACTCCAGCAGTGGAGAATCGAGCTCGGCAGGGACATAACGGAGGAGCAATGGACGTATTATTGTGAGCTCACCTCCCAGATTTCCTCCAGTAGCCGACTGCGTATTATCCATTACAAGTTCTTACAGAGAATGTATTACACGCCAGTTAAAAAGCTTAGATTTCGACTTTCGGACAATGACAGGTGTGAGAGGTGCCAGGCGGAAGGAGCAGATTTCTTGCACTTGGCGTGGTTGTGTCCGAGAGTGGCGGATTACTGGGTGCAGGTGCATACAGCATTGACGGCTATGTTGGGGGAAACGGTGGAGTTAGATCCGCTTATGATGCTGTTGGGCTACACGGTATCGATACCTAAGCTGACTCGCAAATTGGGGAACATTGCACTGTTGTTGGTGAAGCGGAGAGTTGCATGCCGGTGGGGCAGAGGGCGCGCACCGAAATTTAAGGAATGGATAGGGGATCTTTTGTACTGCCAGGAGCAGAGTGCTATCTACGCTGAGACGCAACCATTAACTAGCAGAGCTAGGGACATTTGGGACCCGTTTAAAGAGTACTTGGCGGCATATACCGCCTCCGCGGCGGGGGAGACCCAGTTACAGGTGGTTGCTGACTCAGGGGCTGTAAAGGTCAACTAGGGGGGGTCTGATTGTCTGCCCCTCAGGAGCGCGATGCTAGTGGACTGCTGCAGGGAGTGCTGCTCCTGGACACTGGCACCTCCGAATTGCAGGTAGCGCACATAGCAGCTGCGCCTAATGGACAAGGTGCTCATCTCGTTGCCCGGGGTTCATGGTGCATTTTACAGTTTTACTGTTACGTTTGATCAACAGGTATTTGCCGCCGGACCTCTGGGTTGTCGGCCACATGGCTGTGTATAGGATGGTGAAATGTGTGGGGAAATGTTATCTGGAGCCGGCCCGTGAGGTTATAGGCGTGAGATGTATGACTGTGTCAGGTGATAATAAAGGTTTTGGAACTTAAAAAAAAACAACAAAAAAAAAACATAAGAGTAAGGCCACAGCAGTATTCTAAACCGAAACCTCGATTTGTTCATCTAAGCTAGACAGAACATTTAGGCAATAATAATAATTAAATCTACTGTGGCAACGACAGTAGTGTCAAGAGTTACTGGACTAATAAGACTCAATGTGTCCAGCTAATCACAGTGGAGGCGATTAAGTAACAGAAGCTATAGTAGAGGTACAATTGGCAACTAAGGCTGGCCCGGAGACTTCACTAGCTTTAATTCAAATGACTTTAATAATTAATTTAAGAGGGACGACATTTTGTCTGGTTTAAAAAATGTGACCCAATTAATATTTTTCCACAGGAAATGCAGTTTATTCAGGGGAAGGAAAAAGACAAGATGAAATATCCCTGGATTGGTGATAGGTTCTTCTCGCTGGCTAATGTTACTCAGAGGGTGTGTGGCAATATTGATTTTAAAAAAACTCCAACTGAAGTGTCAGTTCCCTATTAAGGATTAAGAGGGACACTGGATTATACACCCAGTGGAAATCGGGGGCAAAAGTTTAACTTTATCTCCTATTATGGCAAGGTATATGATAATGAGAAGCCATTTTAGAACTTAGAATGGGAATTGTACAATGTACCAGGCAACATTATCTCAGAGGTAGAATATAAGTTTTTATCAGACCTTCTTTAAGATTCAAGCCTCATCAAGCCAAGCAAAAGAAAAACACTGAAAAGATTTTTACAGATATATGTACTTATAATGGGATCTGCAATATTTGGAGACAGAAGAATCCCACAATTAGATTCTATACCTGTTTTTCAAAGAGCTTCTGCTCTGCTTCTGGAACTGCAACACCTGAAAACAAGTGTTCACTTGGAACTCATTTATGGCAAAAACTAATTTCACAGACTTCTGTTTAAGAGAATTTATAATAAACAAGACAATTGTTCTGTAATGACTTAATCTTTTTTCAATTTAGAGTAGTGAACAAACAACCAGTAGATCATTATCTGGGCAATGTGAAATCAGATTGTCCAATAAATGAGTTTCAGTTGTTGCAATTATGCCCAAGTTCACCTGGACATATTGGGTCGCTATTGTTCCTTTTTTACTAGACCTGCTTCTAGAACTGGCATGTTTTTATAGTCGTCCCTCCTATCTGGCCTAGACATACAGCATCATGCTAGTAGGTTTTCAGACCACTTGGCAACAGTTTTTATTTGTGCTATTCTCACACCTGCTAAATTGCCCATATGGTATATGGATCTATAAAAAGGTAAGAAAGTAGTACACTCTTTACAGATGGGGTTAGATAAAGCCTATCAAGTTATGGTAATAGGTCTGAGAGCTCTTTAAAAAAGTGGTGTGAGATTAAGGCGCAAATAAGGAACATTTATCTCTAAAGGGAAATTGTAAATAGCCAGACATTTTAATAGCTGGTCTATAGGGAAAGGGAGAGGGTCGGACGGTTCTTGGCTTGGAGCTCAAAGGGAATAAAATCAGAACTTGATCTTTCAAATGAAAGATCCAAATTCCAGCCAATTAACTGAAGATGAAGGGAAAATTTACAATTCCTTTTAGATTATTACACTAGGCTAACTCAAGATTCATCGCCAGCTGATTTGTATTTGGAACATCAGATGGATCAATTTCTCAAAGAGCTTAGCCTTCCCTTTTTAGGTCTCGGCTAGCGTAGGCTGCGCAGACGAGTTAGGGTAGATTTCACTAGTGGGGTTTAAGCCCCGCCCCTCTTTTCCATTGGCTGGCGTCACCGTTTGTGCTAAACGGTGGCCAGCCATTGGAAAAGAGCTTCCAGTGACGTACACTTTTCTCTTTTAGAGCCGTCCCAGTTGGACTGACTGCCCCGACTTACTGCTGGCATAAAAGGTTTCTTATCTTTATGGGGCCAAATACATGGCCCCATAAAGATAAGAAACCTTTTAGCAGGCGAGGCCTGGGACGGCAGAAAAAGGGAATAAAAACGTCATGGTGAGCGCTTTTTTTTACATGCAACGTGCTTTGTTTAGTCCATCTAAGATCAGACCGCAAGGGGAAGCGGACCGGTGTTTGCAGCTCGAACCCGCTCATATTTATTTATTTATTCAGATCTGCAGAAAGATCGAAACAGATAGATCTGTGTCCGGCTTCACCGAGGATTGGGGGCACCAAAAATAAAGAAATCCAAACCTCAGCTATTCTTGCCCAGGATCACACCTTGTTTTTACGTGCAACGTGCTTTGTCTAGTCCTTCTAAGATCAGACCGCAAGGGGAAGCTGTTCTTGTCCAGGATCACACCTTGCGATCGAGCGAGTGCCATTGGTGCCGGCGACTTGCAGCCTCTCGTCCCTGTCCTGCCCCCGGGGGCTGCGCTTCAGCTTGGAAAACCGTGCTGCCTTCATTAACAACACAAATCCAACTCCGTTTTAATAGTAACCGTCTCACTGCTTGAGTGTTAGTTAACATTCAATGGTGACGTCGGTCCCCTGGCGGGGCCTCTCCTGTGTGATGCACATGTGTGGTATTTCCGAGTGTAATGCATTTTCTGACACCCCCCCCCCGCAGAAGGAAGTGGGCAGGGGGCTGAGGGCTTGTACCACCCCGGAAGTCCTGCCAGCAGCCCAGAACACCGGAGCCCAGCTGCTAGCCCTGGCGGTAGCCCACGCAGTGCCAGCCCCCGCAGACCAGTCCAGGGGGCCCCGCCAACGACTACAACCGCCTGGAGGACCTTCTTGGCATCATCGAAAGAGAGATGCCCCCCTCGGGTAAAGTCCGCACTTTTATCATTGTCACTTCTAGTGTCTAGCCGTCTTTTGCATGCGCTTTCAACGTCTCATCGGGGGTAGTAGGCGCTATATCAATGCAATAACAATACAAATAAGATTGATGCACGCCAAGGGCATGTCTTCTCCGATGGCTACACAGTGCCATGGACTTTACATTATGTCTACTTGGTTGCTTCAAATGTTTAAATCGGACTTTGTATATTTATTTGCATATATAGATGTATACACATTTAAAGCAATGCTCCTACCAGCTGCTGCCGTCTACCTGCCCCAGCCCCATCCCCTCCCTCCCACTCTCCATTGTAGTCAGCTTACCCTGAGCACCTCCCTCTGTTGTCTGTGCCCCCTCCCGCTTACCCCTCCCCCTTACTCCTTGTTGTCTCCCACCCCCTCGCTTGCAATAAACAAGAACATGCTAGCTGTGTCAGTGATTCTTCCCCCACACCCTCCGTCCTTGGTGCCACCGCGCCTTCCCTTCCTGTTGCCTCCAGTCCCGATGCTCGCCCCATAGCAATAAAGTAAGAAAGCACTATGGCACGGCATCTACTCACAGCATCGGTGCTTTTTGCCAGGCATGCTGCACAACAGCCGCTCTGCTGTACATCATGGCTAAAAACACATTGAGAAAGCCAATAGTTCTCTCATAGTCCATACACATTGGCTTTGCAACAGTAAACAGGTGGGGATGGTAGTGGTCATTTTATAATGGTGAAAGACTGGTGCTAGCCCCGTTCACTTCTGCACAATCAGTGCTTGCTTACATCTACACTACAACCGCAGTGCACACAGACGGACAATAAATCCATGTATTAAAGTTGCCACACTTTGTGGCAACTGCTGCTTACCTACCCCGGAGATAAGCCACCCACCACCTTTTAGTTGTTGCAGGGTCGCCACTGTAGCAACAGCGTGCTGCGGCCCCACGGGGGGCTAATCTCCACAACCAGCGGCACACCTCCGCACTTGGGGGCTTGTACAGCCACCCTGCGCCCCACGGTTTGGTGATCTTGTAAAATTATGACATAGCACTGCAAACAGTCCTAATTCTTTCAAGGCGCGCGCTTGGTGCCATGTTTGTTTGCCGCACTGTTGTATTTCTCTTGCAAGTAAGTGTGTGTGTTTGTTTGTTTGTTTGTTTGTTTGTTTGTTTGTTTTAAGACTATACTCGCCCAAACTCACCAGGTGGCCGAGATACCATTTTCGGACATGGCTCACTCTTTTTTTTTTCCTGATTGATTCAAACTCTCATACCCATCCTGTGAGTCCACTGCAGACAGCTACTACCCCCGCCCCGCCCCGCCCATGCCCTTCTCCGGTTGTTTGGCCACTGGGAACTTTTCCCAGCTCTGGGAAGTCCGTGAAAGGGAAACAGTCTCTTAGTATCGGCTGCAGGAGCGGGCGGGACTGACCTGCCGTCTCTCCACCTCCTCCTCTGAAGGGAAGCCCTCCGTGCCTGTCTTCACTCACCACTGGCTCTGTGTTTCCGCCTCTTCTGTGTGATGCCTCTGGTGCAGTGCTGGGCCCGGGCAGAGGGAGACGCTCTGTTTGTGATGGGAACACATCTCTCAGTGACCCATAATTTGGGATCCCTGGGTGGGGTCAAAATTATTATCATCTTTTAAGCACTGACCTTAAAGAAATTGGCAACAAAAACTGCTATAGCGGTGGCATTACGGCAGAGCTTCCAACTTTGGAATTGGGAAACCCTGTTTGAATCGCGGCGATGGATCAACATCCTGTGATTCTGTGCAAATCATGTAATCTCTCCCTGCCTACAAAAAGTAAATGTGTCTTGTGTAATGTAAATGGGGCTCATGTAAAGTGCTCCAATACCTTCGGGTCGAGTTCGCTCTTTATAAAAACTAAAACAAGCATTAAAAATGCAATAGGTCTTGCCTTTCATTAAGTTAAAGCCATTTGCTTTGCTATACAATACCATTAGCAAAGCAAATGGCTTTAACTTAATCAAAGGCGAGAGCTATTGCATTTTCATTGCTTGTTTAACAGAAGCACCTGACATTTTGACAAACCCTAGAACTGAAAAGGCGCTGAGGGAGGCTACAGGACAGTTGCCAAGCTCTAAAGCACTCGAGGTCGGTTTTGGACCTGAATTTTACAGACATTTGCTCCATCCCTGATTGAACCTCTGACCACTCTTTAATTTTACACTGGGAGGTGGGAAGATTCCCAATTCATTATGGAAAGATGCATTGATAAATTTTCTTCTACAGGGAAAATCATCGATTGAGCCCACATCATATAGGCCAGGCATCTACTGAGCAATCTAGGCTGATGACATGCACAGAGGACTAGGCGGCAAACAGAGCCACCCTGACCAAGTGACAGACAGCCCCACTTAGGGTTGCACATCCCAGTGCATGAAGCACAGGAAAATTCCCCTGGGTAGAAGCCTGCCTCTTTGTAATAACAACCTCCAGAGGACCTTGTGTGGCTGCTTTTATTGGCAGAAGACACTGGCTGCCCTTCGAAGTCTAAAATCATAAGTGCAGTTGCACAGGTCAGAGGTACGGAGCGACCATTAGACACTGGAGCTTAGCACTACTCATTTGTGCAATGTTTTCTGTCTGAATTGCTCTGAAATGAAACATTAATTATTGACATGACTAAATATAGAGGTACTGCCACAAACGCCTATTACCCCCAGGTCCCTTATGTCCTCGTCCCATTCATTAACATATTGGAGATAACCATCTCCCGAGAAAAAAAAGAGCAGAGGCATGCTGGGACCCTAATACTGCCCCTCCCACCGGGAGTACATAAGCAGTACTTACCCAGCATCCCGACTGTTCTTTTTTTCTGTCTGTCGACAGAAGTTTGCTGTGGTTGCTGGTGCTGCTCCTGCTTGGCTTGAGTGCCTTCCCTCTCTTGGTACTCCCCGTCCGGCTGCTTGGCTGTTCGGTCGGGGTTTTGGCTGTCCTGCCTCCTGGCCTGCAGGGCTTGCTGGGAGGCTGGTTTCTTCCAGGATTGTGGATTCTTGAGTGCACCGGCCCTTTGCGGCTGGTGCGCGACCTCCGGGTCTATTTCGGGTCCCTTCCGGGTCATGGGGCGCGTCTTCCTGCATCCTGGCTGTGAGGAAGATGTGCTGTGCTTGCTCCTGACTGTCTGCCCTGCCCTGGCGTGGTTCCTGTGGTGCGACTTGGGCTGGTGCGAGGGGGGTTGGCCCTTGGTGCTGTGGAGTGTGTTGCACCGGTCTCCGTCCCGGGTAAGTCCCGCGTAGCGGTTTTCTTTACATGTGGGCGGCTCCTGACATTGCATCCTGTGGCTTTGGTGTGGCGGGCCCCTGCGCTGCATGGGTTCGGGTCCCGCCACCGGCTCCTTCTTGCTCTTGCACGTGGGCCACTTTCCTCCGTGGCGTGGATCCTTCTTCTGCCTTTTTATTGCAGGTCCCTGTCCGGCGGGGGTTCTGCCAGAGAGCTATAGCTCGATAATGTTTTCTGTGCCTCTGGTGGCACGGAATGTGGGTTCAGTTCGAGATATACTTTGCTGGTGCTTTTGTCTTATTTGGGGGCTGCATGCTATTTTCGGTGTCGGCGAGGCGCGCATGGCTGGTTGCCACCTCTCTGTTTCATAGCTTGGTGACGTTCTTCTGGCCCTTCTGGTTGTTGGGATTAGGCTGCAGGAGGCTCCTGGCTGGGGATGCCGGGGTTTGAACCCGGGACCTCATGCTTGCGTTGCATGCGCTCTGCCTCTGAGCTACATCCCGGTCGGAGCACTCCAGGCTTCTCTGCGTGCTGGTGCTGTGCTGCTGGTTTGCTTTTCGCTTGGGCTGCCCGGCTCCACTGTGTGTCCGGGTCCTTCTCCTACTGCCGGGTTTTGTGCCTATGGCCGTGAGGCACTCCTTCTGGCTGCTGCCTTGCCACTTGGCTGCCTGTTTTTTTTTCGCTGGCTTTCCAAGTTGGGGCCTGGCGTCGGCTTTCTCTGCCTTTTTACCGGCTACGCTTGGGGTGCTTCCTGCTGGGGCTGGTCTGCTCCTCGCGGGTGGTTTGCTGCGGTCTCCGGGCTCCGGCTCTGCTGCCCTGGTTGGTTGCGCTTTGGTGGGGGCTGTGCTTCTGTGGGTGCGCATACTGCTACGCTGCGCCTCTCGGGGAGTGTCCTGTCCCCCGAAGTCACTGCCGGGTGCCGTTGATTTCTTGGCCCGTCTGCGCTCTGGTGCGTTTGGTGCCGGGATGGTTCTGGTCCCCGTGGTGGGTGCCTGGCTGCATGTCTGCTGGGGCTTTTCCGCTCCTGTGGGGTTTTGTGTGGCTGTTTGGTCACCTTTTTGGGCTCTGCGTCCTTGCCTGGTCTCTCTTTTGTGTCCTGGCGGGGTGCTGTGCGGTCGTGGCCGCGTCCTGGTGGGTCCTTCGGGGCCTTCTCTTGCCATCGGTTCTCTTCCCGGGCTTGTTTCGCCTGTGTTGGGGCCTGTATGGGGTCCTGTGACTCCGGGTTTGCCGGCTTCCTGCTGGTTCAGGGTGGCCTCGAGCTGTGCCTCCTTGGCTTTTTGGCTGTGCTGTCGTCTTCGGCCTGCTCTGGGGTGTATTTTGCTGGGCGTTCCTGGTTCTTTCCTGGTTCTGGTGTCCTGGCTCACTTCTCCCTTGCTTCCCAGGGCTTTGTTCCCGGGTGTGTCTGTTTGGGTGTCCTTCCGCCCCTCTCTGGTTGTGGTGCGGTTCTGTGGTGCTCTTGCTCCTGTGGGGTCCTCCCTCCTGGCTGCGGGTTGTCTAAGGTTTTCCTGCTACTTGACCCTCTGCCTTCTCTGTGGCTTCCGCTTTGGCAGTTTCCTCTGTTTCGTTTTCCGGCCTTTTTTGTTGTCTGGCGGTGGTGTGCTGGGGGTTTTCTGTTCCTCCCTACCCTTTGCTTTGGCCTTGGCACTGCGTGGGCTCCTTCCTGGGTTTGGTTGGGCCTGCGGGTCCTCCTATGTCGTCGGGTTGCTGGGCTCTGGTCCTGGCTTCCTGGCTCCTATTGGGCCCTGGTTTGTGCTGTTTTCTTGTCTCTTCTCCGGTGTTGCTGGGGTTGGGCGTTGTGGCCTTTTGGTCTGGGTGCTGTGCGCCCTGGGGCCGTTTCTTTTTTCGGCTGCTCCTGGTCTTGCTGCGTGCTTGGCCTGGGTGTTGGTTGCTGTGCGGTTCTCTGCCGTGTGTGCGCCTGATTTTGTCTGCCCTCTGTGGTTCGGTGGGTTCCTGCCTGGTTGTTTCCTGGTTTGGGACTTCTGGTTGTTCCCGGTTGCTCTGGCCTTCCTTCATGCCCTGTTCTCCCTCCCTTTTGGGGTTGGGGGTTTTATGGGGGTTGTGGCCGGTGGCTCTGTCCCCGCCCTTGTTGGGCTTGTTCGTGGTTGGTTTCCGGTCTTGTTGGCCTCTCCTTGCTGGTCGGCTGTCGGCTGGTTCCTTCTGGGGGGCGTCTCTGGCCTGTGGTCTTTGGGCTGGCCTCCTATTCCCTGCTGTTATGGGTTTGGTGTCCCTCCTGTTTTGGCTGGTGGCCTCCTTCCCGGTGGGGTTTTTTGGCCTCCTGGGGTTTTTGTTTTTTCTTTCCTCTTGCCTGTCTTTCTGTTCGGTTGGGGTCTTGCTCCTGTTCGGTCCCTGCTCTGGGCTCTCTGGGGTCGGGTCGTTCGTTTTGGTGGGGTGGGCTGGTTTCTAGCCTGTGCTTTCCTCCTTCCTTGTTGGTTTCCGTGCTTGTGCCTGCGCTCTGTTGGCCTTCTTTGGGGCTTTCGCGGTTTGCTCTGTGTTTTTGTGGCTGACGTGTCCTGTGTGCCTTTCCGGTGGTTCTGGGCTGGGTGGCCTTGTCCGGTGGGTTGCTTGGCTGTGTCCTTTGGGTCTTGGTTCCGATTGCCCTGTCTCCGGTTTCTCTGGTTGTCGGCCTCCTTGTTGGGGCTCTGGTCTTCTGTTTTTTTGGGTTGTCTCCGGTCCTTGTTCTGGCCCTGCTGTCCTGTTCTGGGTTCCGGGCCGGTTGTTTCCTGCGGTTCCCCTTTTCCTCCTTCTCAGGGCTCCCTTGGGTTGCTGCTTTTGTTGTGGTTTCCTGGGTTGCTTGTGGGTGCGGAAGGCCGGTTTTCTGCTTTGGTATTCTCCAATATGTTAATGAATGGGATGAGGACATGAGGGACTTGGGGGTAATGTTCTATTACTTACCGGTAATCTTCATTACTCCGGGTCCCGTTGTCCTCGTCCAATTCATGCACCCCTCCCTCCCTCCCGGGCAGCCGGCCTTCCTGTCTGGGCTTGGTTGTACAGACGGGATGCTGGGTAAGTACTGCTTATGTACTCCCGGTGGGAGGAGCAGTATTAGGGTCCCAGCATGCCTCTGCTCTTTTTTTCTGTCGGAGATGGTTATCTCCAATATGTTAATGAGTGGGACGAGGACAACAGGACCCGGAGTAATGAAGATTACCGGTAAGTAATAGAACATTTCTTCACATACAAGGCTGAGTTACACTAAAATATGTGGGTTCTTCCTCCCCAATTTGGCAGATGAAATTAAACATAGACGAGGACCATTAAAATATGGCCAGCTTGAATCCTGCCGTGGCGGTCTGTTACCTGGCGGTCAGCAAGACAGTTCTGAGTCCCAGAAGGCCCCTAGGACAGGCTGCCCCAGTAACGATGAACAAATGGGAGATGTACATCTTCACAGAATGTTATCACCGAGGGTATCTAGCTACAGATGCGTAATTAGTAATAATTTCATATGCCCTGGTTGCTGCATTTGGAACTTGGGAAAACGGAGGACGATTTAGACCCAGTGTGATCTGGGTACGTGGATTAGAAGCACCATTCGGATGTTCAGGATGTTAGTTAGTTATAGTCACTATTACTGTTTTGGAGAAAACTCCCAGAAAGTCCTCTAGAAGGTCAGTCTCAGCAAGTAAACCTTTGTTTTTTTGAGCACCCCTCAATAGAGTTTTTTAGTTCAAACTTTTTTGATAATTGTAGTCCACGAAGCCCACGCCATTGATTTTAAGATAAGTTGTGCTTGCACACGTTACATGTTCACTCACCCAAGGCCATGCCAAACCTGGTTCAAAGTGCATGGTGGCCTTCGAAATGTGTCCCTCCTCCCATCCTGTAGAGGAGGTTAGGAACCTGGGAGCCAAATTCGATAAGGAGCTGTCTCTTGCTCCTCATGTGAAGGCTGTTTCCAGGGTTTAGTAAAGTACACAACACACAACAGAGTCAAATCCGCCTGCCATGAACAAAACACATATCTGGCAACAGCACAGATACGGGAAAAACAAGCTAACTTGAGAACGATTTATGCATATTTGTAGTATACATTGCCATGGTAAATTTTACTGTGGTAATAAGAATGTGTGGTAAATGTGCTGCGTGGTGTCGAAGGTCGTTGTTGGAACCCAGTGATACACAATGTACAGCCCGGGGGGCTGCATGCGGCCCTCCTGACGTTTACATGTGGCCTCCTTGGGCAACAGAAGCACTGGGCTGCTGCTTACTCGACTCAGCACTAACATGAAACAAGCATTGGCATAGCCAATAGGTCTAGCTTTTGGGACCTCATAAGTATTTAGTTATGCAGCACAATATCCTTGCTGCAACAATATCAACCGTTGCGTGGCTAAACACTTATAAGGTCCCAAAGGCGAGACCTATTGGCTATGCCAATGCTTGTTAACCTTCTTCTTAGCATTTTCGAAGAAATCATTGCTTCCTTAGCAGCTCATAAAAAGCTGTTGCTCTGGATCTTATGGAGGGTTGAGGTGTCACATTTTAAAGAGATGCTGCTAAATAAAAACATAGGCTGTGGAAGCATGCACCTTTTCATTAAGTTGACCTTCCCTTTATCATAGATTAGATTATACAAACTGTAATTCTTATAACACGTCTGTCCCCTTCGCTCGTGTAAATACAGTGATGCTCATCGCATGCGAGGAATTGTTGTTTTGCCTTTTAAAACATTTAAGAAAGGGAATTTACCAATTAAAAAGTATGGGGCATATTATCAAGCACGGCGTTACAATTATCGCCGCTTTAGCGGCAGAAAACTGCCTGGATAATATGCTCTATGGAATTCCAATTGAAGCCCCTGTTGACACCAGAACATGGGCTTCTATTGGAATTCTCTGCGGCATATTATCAAGCCCATTATCGCCGCTTTAGCAGCAGTTTTCTACCGCTAAAGCGGCGATAATTGTAACCCCGTTTCTTGATTATATGACCCTAAGGGACATATTATCAAGACAGTCGATAAAATTGTCGCCGCTTTAGCGGCAGAAAACTGCCGCTAAAACGGCGATAATGGGCTTGATAATATGCTCTATGGAATTCCAATTGAAGCCCATGTTAGATGTGAAGGACATCTAACATGGGCTTCAATTGGAATTCCATAGAGCATATTATCAAGCCCATTATCGCCGTCTTAGCGGCAGTTCTCTATCGCTAAAGCGGCGATAATTTTATCACCTGTCTTGATAATATGCCCCTAAGTAGTTTAAATTGCTATAGCAGTACTTGCCTTCCGTAAATAAAATTCACAATTTCAGTAAATACAGTAAAAAGCCGGAGGAAACGACCGGAAATACTGTCTGAATCCTTCGGTATCTAATACATTGCAGTTGTTTTTCTGTTTTTATTTTGTACTGCGCTCCATCACTGTTCCATTTGTTATTTCGACTATTATGAATGCTACATATTGATTGTGCATTTTTTCTTTTAAGCTCGTTTTTATAGCTTTCCGGTTTCTGCTTGATGACATCTGTAATTGGCAGGAACTGTTTTGCGAATTTATGGCATTTAAAATAAATATTTTAAGCGATTTTTCTAGTTTATATCAAACACAGGTGCCACAGAAAACATAATCGATGGAGTGAAGCGGCTTCTGTAGCTTTTAATACCAGACGACTTGACCCAGTTTTACATTTTCAACTTGGCTGAATTATTTGCTATCACTTTTTTTACATCTTTGAATGTGTCTTACTTGACACACATCTTAATATTGGCATTTATTCACATCATGTATACAATTATGCGTTCAACGCGCCTTGCATCTGAGTAGGGAACATTTCATGGGTAAGTAAACATATTTTAACATTTTCTGTTATGTTAACATGTTGTCTGCCATCCCCAATGAGAGAGAGGTGGCCACCACGTCCCCGTGGCAAATTGGTCAAATAAATTGAACGAAAAGTTACCACTTCAGAAACTTTCCGCTTCAGAAACACCGACATTTTCCAGTAGATGTCGCTGTGACCTTACTTTTTTAAATTATTATTATTTTTATATACTGTATACATTCACAAATACTGTTAGCCACACCTGGCATAGACTGCTCGTACAATGCTATATATGTGGTTACCCTCTTGCTGGTTAGATTTTGATAGAGAAGGAGATATAAGGAGGAAAGGACAGAAAAGTTAGAGATGAAAGAAAAAGGGGGATAGGACAGGCATATAGAGAGGTACACTTTCTTGGCTTACGTTTCACATTTTTTTGTTCACCGGTGCCACTGCAAACGCCTTTCTGTCTGAAGTACGACGTGTTGGCTCTATGTGTCTCAATTTGACAATAGTTGGCTGTACTAAACTCATTTTTAGGTCTCGGCTAGCGAAGGCTGAGCTTGTGCAGTCTCGCTCGCGAGATTTAATGACTTTGAGAAGTGGGGCTTGAACCCGCCCCTCTTCTCTCCTCTTCTCCATTAGCTGGCTTTTTAAATGCTGGTCAGCCATTGAAGAAGAGCTTTGTCTCTCCAAACAAGCCCCGTCTTTTTCGGATTCGTGGGCGTGTTTTTTCGATTCTTTCTCTTTTTTGAAGCCCCGCCCCTTTCCGCCCCTTTTACACTTGGTGGGCGTGTTTGTTTGTTTTTTTAGTGTCGGAAGATTCGTCCATTTTGTGCGCGGTCGGAGCGGACGTGGGGTCGCCTCTTCCTTGCTGCTGGATCGGCGTTTCAAGTCCGGTGAGTACAAGCGTTAAGGTAACAATGTTGTTCCTGCTTGTTCCATCCTTCTTCCGTCTCCCTCCGCCCCCGCCCTCCTCCCCAGTGCCCGTCCTCCTCGGCTCGGTCTCGCGCGCATCGCCTCCACCCACTCCTGGTAACAGGGTAGAATCCGCTCAGCCTCACGGTCCGTGTTGAGCTGTGTTCGCATTTCACCCCCCCTGCGCCAGATATGACTGATGGGACACCATTTCATTTTCACGGATTGCAAATGTCCACGGCCCACCTGAAGTGTGGATGTGTGAGCCCCACATACAGATTCCTGTCTGCATATGAACTTCAAGAGAAGAAACTGCAGCTAGACATGTCTGCTGGCTGCACTGCTCTGGTGTCCCAGGAGGCGCGGACAGGTAGGATCAGGAGGGGGACACGTCGAGGATGACCAGGCTGAAAGCAAGGGAAGAGGCCGCCCTGTGTATACATTGCAAGGTACAGACGTATCTCCAGAAGTTGATGGACGCACTGAACATAAACATGAGAGAGCAGCATGGCGAGTTTCTCTTTGCTTGCATGAGAAAGTCTAGAAATGCCCCCGCCCTCTTCCCCAGTGCCCGTCCTCCTCGGCTCGGTCTCCCGCGCATCGCCTCCGCCCACTCCTGGTAACAGGGTAGAACCCGCTCAGCCTCACGGTCCGTGTTGAGCTGCTTTACGCCGTTTTTGTATAGCGCCTAGTTTCAAAATTGCTTCGTCTCTTGGCGTTGGTTCAGGGTGTAATAGAGTGCAGCACTTGGGATGGAGTACTGTAGAATGCTTCTCCGCTCTTTCCCACGTGTAAGAATTATGCGGAGAGGAATGCTGTGTTGTGGTCCAAGAATATGATGATGAATGCATCTTGTGTAATATCCCAATGGTTCTGTCAGTGACGGGTGCATTGTGCTTTCATTGTTATTCCTTAGGTAGGGCTGTGAGTTTAAGAGTCTTATTTCTCAGCGGCAGATTTGGAGATTGATGGCGCTTTTGATTTCAGTGGAACGTGTGCCTTCATCAATGTGTGACGTACAGTATATGTTTGAAAGCCATCATTTGTGATACTTTCTTTGCTGCCCTATATTTTCAGGTGGAGGACCAAAGGGTGATTTTTTTACTTGGCAATGTCCCCTTTATCATGCAAAGGTGTCACTGTGTTACCTCTGCTCGGTACACTGAATTGTTTTTTGAAGGAACCATATTCACCTCAGGTCGTTGACCTTCTATAATTCAGAGATTTTATCTAAGTGAATCTGGCATAGATCAAACTTTATGGCGCCTATAAAAGCCCTGTAAGCTTGTGCCTCTTTTGTGCTGTTAATAGGTGCGCACGTTTTTTTAGCTCACCAGGCAGTATGGTTCTTTAGCCTTTCCTGGTATTTAATTCTTGGTGTGTCATCTCACTTGGCACTATAATGTGAGAAAATGCGAGAGTAGTGTTACAGTTCGTTCTAGTTGATTGCATGCATGAGTATGGTAATTGCATACATACAGAACTCCACTGGCTCTCCTTGCAAGCCCACACCATCTTCAAAGCCATCTGCGTCAGCTGCCAAGTGGTCACGCCTGGCACCTCTGCCTCTCTGTAGAATGCTTCTCCGCTCTTTACCACCTGTAAGAATTATGCGGAGAGGAATGCTCCTCTGCTCAGTTTTGGTATTGGTGGTGAATGTGTCCTTGTTCACTTCTAGCGCTTTTATACAATTTGCGAGGCGCAAAGCATAGAATTCTTTCCTCAGTCCTAATACTGCTCCTTTACACACTTCCTGGAAGGGTGTAGGACTGCTGAGAATGTTCACCACTTACTTCTGGGAAATGTGAAGGATGTTCTGCTGTTCATGTCCGCTGAGATGTGATTCTCCTCTTACTCATGTGAATGACCCCCCCCTCACTACAAGGAATGATGTCTCTATATAGATCGCAAAATGGTGAAAAATCCTGGAGCACTTTTAAGAATACACCTCTGGTCACTCCTGGGAATTAATGGCGGCGAGCCAACAAATTAACATGGGGGGCAGAGCTAGGGGCCTGGCTCTGCTTTAAGCTAGTGCAGGAGCCGAGCCTTAGAATATTTGACATATAGATCATGTTGGAATATGATATGGTGTCTTCAATGTTAAAAAATGTACTTCTTTAACCAGTGGAAGCGTTTCACTTCAGATTATATCTCTGTAACACTGTAAGGTAGCACATAGGGTTAATGTGCCTGCAGCAAAGAACATGTACCATGCAGATCACAAAGTGCACATAATGTAAATAGGTCAGTGGGCTACTGCATGTGTGTGTCTGTGTAGGTGGCTCTGTGGGTGGCTCTATTTTTGTGTGGGTTGCTCTATGTGTGTGGCTCTGTGTGTGGGTGCAAATGCAATAGGTCTCGCATTTGAGAGTGATTAAGCTATTGACATTGTAAATAACAATGCCGTTTCTTTAAATGTTTTAAAAACAAAAACATAAACAAAAATAATGTCATGAGCAATGCCAATAGCTCTAACTTTAACAATGCCGAGACCATTGCATTGTAAATGCTTGTTTATCATATATGTTTTACCTGTTGCAAAAGGGAAAGCTTGTTTGTTAATAGTGCATCCGTCAGCATTATGGAGCTAAACACATATTTTATCATATAGTTTTTACTTGCTGAAAAGGAAAATGTGCGTTTTGCAGCGCATTTATCAGAATCATGTAACTCCGCTGGGCTTCAGCGCCCTCCTACAATGATCCCGGATATGCGCGAGATTCTACGCTGACCTCGCGCTCTATCGGGGGTCAAAATGAATATACAGGGGACACGCTCTTACCGGGTGCTGCGGGTAAGGGGCGCGCCGGCTTTTGGTTTGCCGAGCGCGAGAGAAAAAGTGTGCAAAAATCACGACCAAAGTGGCAGTAATATTACTTTTTCTTTTTAATTGTAAAACAGCCGCTTTTAAACGTTTGTTGAGCGCAGCCATGGCCATTGCAGAGAGTGGAGCGCCGCGCTGGTTTATTGGACAGGCAAGCAACACGCAATGCGGCTTTAAACATATATATAATAACCACAGCCATATTGGTACCAGAGATTATATTTAGTTAGTCAACAGTGACAGGTGTATATGTAAGCAAGTGTACTATTGTTTAAAAATAGAATTAACAAAGTCATCGTGCTCCATAATTCAGAAACTTTCCACTTAGGCAAAAGAGTTATTTTTTAAAAGCACCAGAGCAAACCGTAAGCACTATGCTGACTTTATAATACCAGCAACTCGATTTTGTTCCAATTCCAAGAAACCTTTTGTGTTAGTGAAATATGGAAGGTGAAATCCTGGGTAAAACATATAGCCTATGAGAAATTTTTCATGAGCAGTAATTAATAATAAATCACAGCTGATCCTTAGCCTTTCAAACAAGCGCGCGTGTCTCCTTCGAAAAGTAAACAAGCATTAGCGGCGCAGCCGTGAAAGTGACACGGCCGCGCGGTCGGAAACTGAAAGTGATCGCGATGGCGCGCTGCCCACGAGCGATGCACTTAATGAGCCATGAATAGGAAAGCCAGATGGCGGCGGAGTGCGTGCCCGCGCGCGTAACAGCAAGCCTTAGGCTTAGACATTTCTAAAGCCCCCACTCACTACAAGTCTCGTCAGACTAGCGCATGCTCTAGCTCAGGCGAGACCTAAAAAACATGTTAAATATAGGGCAGGGGCTTATTTAAAGGTGAATTTGCAGTTAGGGAAAGGAAGTAACTAGGCCCTTAACTTTAGAAACACCTTATTAAAGACAGCCACTAAACGTACATGCTTTGCAAGTAACAAAAGGGGCCCTGACAGAAACAGTATTCCACTGACCTCTTTACATTATATGCACTTTGTGATCTGCATGGTACACATGCTTTGCAGCAGGCATATTTACCTCCTGCGCTACTTTATGATGAGTCAAAAACACAAAATGTTTCTGCAGCAGGAATATTTTTATCACCAGAGTCAGCTCGACATTTTTATAGTTGCCTGAATATTTCTGGAGGGAAGGCACCAAGTCAGCACCTGGTGCAGTGGCACCGATCGCACCACCCTAGAGCCAGCCCTGGTGATTTAGAAGAGGGGGTTCAAGCCATTCCAAACTTACATAAAACCGCAATATGTAACCAAACCGCTCATCAATCAATCTGTCCTCAGTCAGCCTCAGGGTAAACAACTTTTGTGCTCTGTGCGCCAAATGATTGTGAAAGAAATTACAGTAAAAGGCTTTGGTTTCTGGGCAGTTGACATATATTGGCACAGAGTCAAGATGGACAGGTCCCAAAAATCCTGCTAAATCAGAAAAGCAGCGGCGATGTCGGGAAAGCAGAACGGGAACGAGGGTGAGATGAGAGCCAACCCCGGGTGAGAATTAGTGAGAAAGCCACACACCTCATAGGCTCATTCAGCAAATCACAAGCCAATGCTTTGTGTCTTTTGTGCCCTATGCAGGGCTTTAAGTGGGATGAAAAAACTGGGGGGTCTCTCAAAGGGGCGTGGCCAATGTAATTAAGGGCGTGGTTTGAAAACACCTAAGCTAAAAAGTCTGTGCTTCGCATAGTGTGCCGCCCGAGTTGTATTTTGCTGTTTCTGTCATTGCATTCAGATATATGATTCAACAAGTAGCATCATACCTACAAGAAGTCAGGACTATTGGCTTTGTCAATGGTTGTTAGTTGCATTAAATAAATAAGTAGCACCTATGGCTTGTATATAATATTTAAAAAGCTTCCACTTAAAGCCCTGGTGACACCACAACAATGTTGCTGCTCTCGAGTTTCAAAAAGAGAAGAGTAATCTAAAGAGAAAAGGACTCTCTTTAAATGATTTACCTTCCCCTGCGAAGCTCACCTCTCACCTGGCATGACGTCATGCTGTAACTTCTCCACTAGTGAGAAGTAAGCAGTGTGAGCATGCGCATATTGATGTGCCTGCTCTCAGTGCAGTCTGGGGAAAAAACGGGCCGCCTGTGCCAGGGCACAAAACAGAGCCCGTTAGAGACCCGTTTCGAGGCCTCCTTTAAAAACACTGACGGTGCTCAGCACCGGTGAGACCCGGCCCACTTAAAGCCCTAGCCCTATTGCAAACACAGGAAAATGAACCTTCTGCACTGGTGTGCGCTGCGCGTGTATCCTTGATGGGGTGTGCGCTGAGTGCCACCACTGCGCTGTCTACAGAGCAAAGGCAAACTGTCAGAGTAATTGCAAGTGCAGGAGAGAGCACAGCGGGGTACCATGGTGCCATATTTTAACTCAAGAGAAGCTCTCAACCCTTGGTTCAATCCCTGAAGGGCCAAGCTAGCCCCACCCCCACACAGGTGGTGCAGTCAAACACTGCACCCACACTCTTGCAAACCTTACCTGCCACCATAAGTTGCTTGTGGGCAGGGTGCCACAGCAGAGACAGGAGCAGCACAAAACCCCATTTGTGGGTGTTCATATAGTAGTTCTCCAGAGTGATAACTATTGTGCTGGTAGAGTGCCAAAATACAAGCGCATTTTAGTCTGACATTTGCGCTTGCGTGAGTGTAAACAGCTAGGTTTTTGAGTACTTCTTGGAAGCTGTTACATTGGTAATTTTTAAAGGGTACTCCTGCTATTCTTTCTGAACTCCAAGAAAGTCTGCACTTTTAAGGTGTGGCAGAACAGGAGCCCTGGTGAAAACTTGTGGGAATCCAAACATGTCCGTCTCATGTAGAGGTGGGAGAAACACCGGATCTCTGATGTCGGAGACTTTGCTGGCTGTGCCTTTGCTGGCTGTGACATGAGAAAATCCTCTTTCGCTCTTGGGTATTTTGCTCTGTGTAGTTCATTTCCACTTGGCTTTCAGACTTGAAACCCTGGATGTAGCCAGTGGAAGGGATGAGGAAGAAGTCACTTGAGATTGGCCTTAGTCTCCGAGCGCCATGTAGGAAAGACATTTTAAGGCTCCTTTGCCACCTTGCAGGTCATTGCTCATTTCCTCCTTTGGGTTCTGTTTGTAGGACCTTGAAGGATCTGAAAGTTTGCTTGCCTGTTAAGATTTGGCAGGGAGCCGCTCCACTAATTCTTAAGATACAAGGCACACTGTATGGCTAAAAGATGAGGCTGCATTGAGAGGAACAGAAAGAATGCAAGGGCTCTGTATTTTTTATTTTTCTTACAGAGTTTTATATAGCGCGAACTTGACCCGAAGGTATCAGAGCGCTTTACACGAGCACCAGTTGAATTATATGAGGACACACAGGATGTTGCGCGTCCTAGCCGAGACTCGAACCTGGTTCCCCAGATTTGAGGTCGACCGTCCTAGCCCGTTTAGGCTAACTTCGCCCCTCTATTGTTGGCCATAATCATATGCACTGAGGAGCCCCTGCTTACTTTACCTGTCAGTTCAAAGGGGTGGCCAATGTCCACATCCCTCTAACGCTTAATCTGGGATGGTCCCCACTCCTCAAAAAGCAGCAAAATCAAACAAGCATTAGCAAAGCTAACATTCCTGGCTTTCATGTGCCAATGTTGTAAACACAGGCATTCTCAATCATATGTACATGCCTGGCATGCATAAATGCTATCACATTAAAGCTTGGCCTATTGGCTTTTCCGATTAAATGGAAAAAAGTTAGGTAAAAAGGGTTTGCTGCTTTTTATGCAGAATGGATTTTGGAGATAAAGAATTGAAAGAGACAAACAACATTGATTTTAGGATTTAACATACTTTTCAGGTGTAAAATACGCCCGTCAAATAGCCAATAGCAAGAGGGGTGAAACTGACACTCCTCTGCTGGAGCCAAACCTCACACTGGGCCTGATTCACAAAAGTAAACTTACACTTTTGTGTAAGTTTATGTTTGTTTTGGAATTCACAAATTCCGATTTAATAGTAAGTTTATGATTGCAGAAGCTCCGAAAAAATTTCAAACTAAGTCCATGTTGTGTTTGGTCTAGAATGGGGCCATTTAAGCTTAGGTGATGGCAGCCCACCCAAATCTCAAAAGAGCCCCCTAACCTGCAGCTCACTAGAGATATGAGAGAGCAGCAGAACATCCAGTCCGGCCCTCATGAAGATCTCCTTTATTGTCTCAATATCTGGTACAGACTATTCGAGGAGTTAGATGCCCTCCTATGTAAGGGAAGACCTTGGCTGTCCTGTCATTATCTCAGATTTTCTGTTATGGACAATATTTTTGCCTAATGCCCCATCAATTTGCATTTTTTGCTATCCGTTTATATGAACATGAAACATCAAAAACAATAGCAGCATTATTATAGAAAAAAATTGAAAAATACGATATTTTTAAAGATCATTGCATTTTAAGAATAAATGTCACTTTGGCTTCAATGGAGGGAGGGCCCAGTGTGAAGGAAAGTTGTAGGCTTGTGTAAATTTCGGATTCTAAAATCAGTCAAGGAATAAAGGCCCCGTCATCCAGCTGGAGCAGCGCTTTCTGTGCGTATTTGAATAGACAATATACAAGTTACCATGGAGATCATGGCACCTTGTGGCATCCTATAAACCTGAAAGAGCACAATGTGAATAAATATGAAGAACTAAAGTATATTCCGGTGACATTGTGCTTCCGTGAGGAGTCTTTAAATCAAATGTACCTACTTATTGTGAACAAGCATAACAGAAGTCTCATTACTCACCGACCTTAATCTCTTACACAGTAGGAACCATTGTCGCTGTAAATCCAATGGTGTAATGGAGCCAACCATACCTTCTCAAGGCTTTGAATCGCAGAGGCGCGTAAATTTACATGATTTTTGTGTCTCGGCATATTACTATTTCTGGAGATCAGTGAGGCAAGGTCTTGAATGAGTGGAGAAGTAAGGGGAGTGGGGTACGAAGGGTTAATATAGGGTTACATTTTTACATCACAAAATAACGTCTTATTGGGCAAGAATAAGGTCTGACCTAATTGAGTCTTTTCTTAGCAATAATGGGATTTCCATTAAGGGTAACTGGTATAGTGTCCATGACATATTCGGAAATATAGAAAAACGCATTGAATGCCATTAATTGTGTTTGTGGGAATTGGTTTAAAATGATGCAAATCTGTTCAGGGAGCGAAGCAGTTCATATTAAGAATTAATTATGTTCATAGAGAGTTTGTATTTCCTGTTATGTATTTTTACTTTCATCATTTTTTTAATAATAATATTGCTGTGGTTGAGGATTTTTATGCAAAGTGGCATAAAACACGGCACTGTTACCCTGAGGAGGTCCAGGAACACTGCTAGAAGTGACAAAAGACAGTGGCACGTGTAAAATGTTGATCGCACATTGAACTGACCCTCTAGTCTAAGCATCTACATAACAGGTGCGACCATCACAAAGTCAATTGTATTCTTTACAGGCACCCCAGAAGGATAAAAGTCTGAGACTGCCTCACAAGGATCGAAGCAGCCACTCAGACATCTCTGCAGTAACAGCTGCACCCTCAGAGCTACATTAATAGTTTACAAATGCATGTGAAAGATTAGGGTTCGTTAAAAACGCTTCCTGTTACAAGATTTATCCAGCAGGTTCTCACAAAACAAGCTTTCCAAGAGGGCAGTGAACACAACAGTGAGATGTGTGGAATAACACATGACATTCGTTTTTCTGGAATAATTCTATGTCCCTCTATATATCACGCGCGACCGCTGGGGAAGCCGCCTTTGCATAATTAGGAAAAATCCAAATGATTAAATCATCTCTAATATACCAAGGAAGTCCTTACATGGGAATGCGGTTTAATCCCTCGTCTTCCAGCTGTACGCAGACACTAAGCAGAATGGATCTGCCCACATGGCGCGTAGAATGGCAATTTTGGCAGGCAGGGGATTAGGGCCTCATTCTCCTGCCCTACTACAAGCCCCTTCCACCCCCCCCATGACCATTGGTCTTGGGGGGGAACTACATTGGGAGAAGATAGCCAATGTCTACCAACCCCACCTCTCCGGACAGCAGACGTCACTTCCAGGGTGTGGTGGGCACTTGGGGGTGAATGGGAAGGGGTTTTACATACCTGGTGCCACCAGGCCCCCATCCTCTCTCATCGGGCACTCCAGAACAATGCACAGTGAAGCCATCAAGGCTAGGGGTATCGGGTGGTTCTCTTACGATAGGGAATTCAGAAAAAAGATGGCCATGTGCCCCGACCTAGGGTGGGACCAGAAAGAGGTCTAGTTATGGATGGAATACATGGGGAAATTCATCCCCCGCAAAAGTATTTCTACACCTGGACACGATAGAGACAGGATCCCTTTAAACCTCATACCCAGTCAATGAAGTGAACCTTTAAGCAGCCCTTTCAAGGGTGACGGTGGGCAACTGGGATCAAAGGTTTACAACTGGGACATGCTGGCTTGTCAACGCAAGCTCTTGCTCATGGGGAAAAAGAGTGCATAACTGCTCAAAGAGTGGTGTCCCCCACCCAGCCTCAGCATGCAGGGGAGCACTGAAAAGCTCACACAACCCAGCCAATAACTGACATGGTGGCAGCTAGCCCGTCCTCAGGTTTTCCCTGCCATGACAGGGTCACGCAACATCCTGACACCAATTCTCCTGTATCCTTATTTCCTAAGGGTCCATCTGCCAGTAAACGTCGGGCCCTATTTCACTGATTGAGGCATTATCCCAACCCCAAAGAGCACAGTTTACTACCAAAAAGTTTCCTAGAGGGTTTCACAATCCCCTACACAGGCCTCAGGGTCAGCAGATGTGCAAAGAACTTGAAATCTGCCATGCAACAACCTGAGGTGGTATAAGAGAAGTTGCGCAGAGAGGTATGCTTGGGACAGGTGGCGGGTCCCTTCAACTACCTCCCCTTGCCAGATTTTGTAGTATCACCATTAGGTGTGGTTCCTAAGAAGAAGTCTGGAAAATGCCACCTGATTCACCACCTGTCCCACTCCACAGGTAATTCAGCCAACGATTAGCTAGACAGCGAGTTCTACTCAGTTGCTTACAAATGATTTGACGAGGCGGTGGATGTGATACAGCGGGCCAGTAAAGGGGCCATGCTAGCCAAGGCGGCTCTTGAGTACGCTTTTTGCCGGCTTCCCATCCACCCTGAAAGTTTTTATCTCCTGGGTTTCCAGTGGGCTTGTAGATTCTATTTTGACTGAAACATGCCTATGGGTTGTTCTGTTTCGTGTTCCTACTTTGAAACCTTCAGCATGTTCGAGGAGCGGTCATTGTCAAAGGCACACACAAATGGATGCTCAACCCACTCCTTAGATGACTTCCTGATCATAGGTAAAGCAGGCACACATGATTGCAAATCATTCCTTCATGCATTGCAGAAGCTAGCTGAACAGCTGGGAGTCCAGCTCGCCCCGGAGAAGACCAAGGGCCCTTCGACGAGGCTGACCTTTTTAAGAATAGAATTGGACATGTTTAGGGTCATGTCTAAAATGCGAAAGGAAAAGGTTAAAGCACTATTGTCTGACATTGAGTTTGTTTTGGCAAAGGAAAAGGCAGAGCTAGATGTTATCCAAAGCATGCTGGGGAAACTCAACTTTGCAGCCAGTGTCATCCCAGCTGGGAGGATTTTCGCTAGGAGATTGGCTCATGCGACATCAAAGGTAACCTAAAAACAACATCTACTGAGGCTGAACAAAGGGTTGAGTGAAGACATACAAATGTGTGCCCAGTTCCTAGATCAATTTAATGGATCCTTAATATGGAGATCACCCTAGGCGTAAAGCACAGAACCGTATCTGGTTGAAACGTGATCCCGGAGACACGAGGAGAGTCGGGCGTACTAGCTACGGACCAACTAACGGCTTATTGTGCTGTATTTACTGAACTGAAACTGCCACACTGTGGCTTGACAAATTTTGAATCTAAGAATTAAGGTGCCGCACTCGGCTGTGCGATGGATTTGGCTTAGAATAGCAATTGACACTCTGAGCTGAGACTCACATCAAAGAAATAATAAGGATTCACACTAAGACCGGCACTGTGGAATATTTATAACCTACCGGGTCGGAAGTATCACCGGTTTCAAGGTCAAAAAATTCCACTTGCCTCATAGCAGCCCTGAAGAAGTCAAGGGTTTAACACCCTATTGACGAAACACGTGTTGTTTGGCTTGCCATGCAACACAACATTAAAAGCGAACATTCCAAAAGGGACACCATTGTCTTCATCCTTGATCAACAGAAATTGTGTTGTACTGTTTTTTACTCACATGCGTGTGCATACGACTTATTGTAAAGCACAGAACGTCTGGCAGGGAAGGCTTTGAGCGTAATATTAGGTAAGAAGTGAGGTGCACAAAAATGGCCCAACGCTTGGTGTAATAGGAAGGTTACAGGAAACATTACAGTTCACTGTAGTTGCCGCAATCCATCTATGGCCAAACCATCTAGCGGAGAAAAGGGTTGTCTTCTGGTCTGACAACATGGCAGAGGCGCAGGACATTAATTCGCAATCCGCCACCTGCCCCATGGTGTTGAGTCTGTTGAGACAGCTGGTGAGGGGTTGCTTGTACAGGAATGTACAGTTCAGGGTGAGACTCAGAGAAGGGGCCAGAAATAATGCTGTTGATACTCTTTCTCGATCCCAGTGACAATGCTTCCTCTCCACGAGGCCTTTTTCACCCCAGCTATGGCATCACCTGAAGTGGACAGGCGGCTCGCAAAGTTAGGTGAGCTATCACTCACTCCAGTGATACAGGTTAGGTATAGGAATTGTGTCAGCACATTTGTAAGGTTGTCTGCGATCAGGACGAGCAATGCATCAGTGTTGGCAGCAAGAGTGCAGGACTTTGTGCTATGGGCCAGGGAAGAAAGAAAGAGCCATGCTTGGGTGGCAAGGCATATTTCTTCAGTGCCCATCACACAAAGCTTCAGTCTCTTACAGACGCAAACAGCTCCTTCCCATTCCTGGCAGCTTTAAAGGGCTGGGTGAGATCAGAGCGCAGAGAGCCAGACAGCTTTGGCCAATCAGGTGGAAGGGCAGCATAGGTTGCATCTTCACTTGTCGGCCTTGGATCACCCGTAAGTTAACCCATTTTTGTCTTGCCTACATATGCAATAATAAACCTGCAGCAAAGCTCTCTCTAACACTAACTGGTGCGACCTAACCGCTTTTCTTACGGTGGGCACTCTATGGGCATATACATTTCTACCAGGGAAGTATGTTTGGTGGACTATGGAATATCTGCACTCGGGAACTGCCTGCATCACGTGCAGTGTGACAAATGTGGTGGGCAGGGGATTAGTATTGCATTCCCATGCACTACTGCACAAGCCTTCCCCCCATGACCATCAGTCTTTGGGGGGAACTACATTGGAAGAAGAGGGCCAATGTCTACCGCCTCCAACACTCTGGGCAACAGACGTCACTTACAGGGTGTGGTGTGCCCTTGTGGGCATGGGAGAGGGGTTGTAAATACCACCTGGCCCCCATCCTCTTTCAGTAGGCATCTAGGCGAAACCCTCCGTACCTTTACCCTCAGATGTATTTTATGAGCATGATTGTCTATATGTCTTGTAAAGTTGTTTTCCATTGTTTTGTGTAGCAGGCAGAGTTAAGGGGCAATCTGAAGGATTTTGGTGAGGAGAGCAACTATAGAGGGAGCACAAAGAGGGTGCTAAACGCCAACTTCCCAGGAGTATTTACGGCAGGACCACAGGATGAAAGCAGCACTGCCCCATTAGTCCCATGGGCAGTTCTAACCCTGGTCAACTGGGGCCTGGCCTTCTATTGCTCTGCCACTGCGCATGAGTTCTGTTTCATTGACTACGGGGTCCACTGTTTCGGGAAACCCCAAAAGGTATAGCATCTGATGGTGTGAAGTCTAGGCGCTCATGGCTAACCAGGTGGGCAGTCAGCATAGGGTGCTCATCTGCGGGCCACCTTTGGATCGCCATAAGTTAAACCATTTGTGTCTTGCCTACATATACAGTAATAAACCTGCTGCAACTTTATCTCCAACACAAACTGGTGTGGCCTATTCTTTTGAGGTCAAGACTAGGTAGTGCGCCTGTGCGGTTTGGAAGACCTGCTGTAATCACTATACGGAGTGTAATCCTGCCTGTTGCTTACCATTGGTTCACTCCTGCGATGCTCTTCTTTGCTGCCTCCTAACTTGTTCACACAGCCGTTACCTCACTTCCGTTAAAGGCTGAGGAGCACCAGTCAAGTACAGTGTCCTTTTGATTGCATTCTTTATGTGTTGTTTTGGAGAACTCTTTTGTTTAAATATTCCTTTCCGCCCATCGCTGCTTCTTTCTTTAGGCTGCTTGTGTCTTTGGTGCGGAGCCCAGTGCTGTTTTTTTGTTTTACCCGTAGTTTTCCTCTTTCTGATTGGCTGGGGCTGTCTGGCGAGCAATGCGTGTGTCTCTCCATGCAGCACATGGTGTTTCTGATATTGTTTTCATCGGGCTGAAGTGTTTACTAAAAGGTTGCACAAGTAGAACATTCCACAATATATTTCAGCCTCATGCTAAAGAGTTGGCGCTCTCAAAAAAAATCTCTATGCAGCTGTTGTGAATAATGCAATAACTTCAGGAATAATGTGGATAAAGATTCAAGCGTCAAAGGTTTGCTTGCTCAAGGCGGACTGTGCATCACATCCATTCCACTCATATGTAGGAGTCGTGTGAGAAAATTTGCAGAGAGCTTTCAGCAATCGATGGAATGCTGAATATAAAGCTGTGGCATTGTCTGGTGCTGTGGAAGAAATGTTACCTCTTTTCGAATTTTCTATCCTACCAGCACACCCACCTGTTAAACCTTCCATAACCTAGATTTCGAACAAGGCAATATCTGTGGGGACTCTAGCATAGTACAAGGGGCATTGCTTGAACAGCTGGTCCCTGAGAAAGGCCTGCACTACAGAAGTACGCTCTCTCATCTCATGGTTTAGGCACAGGGAGCAGACCGCAGTGCACTCATCAGCCCTTCTCCAAGGAGAGATCTGGTTGTGTGCCTGGGCAATGTCAGGCATTGCACTGCTCAGAAAGAGCAAGCAGCTGCAAGCGTTTTTGCTCCCAGATAATGCTTTTTCGGAAAGCATGAAAACCTGGAAATCTTCCAGTTAGCAATGCAATGTTTTGTTGTATGTAAGAGCCCCTCGCAACTTCCTGTTGGCACCTCGGCTGCGCGGTGCTGTGGCCATTCTGTTTTTACCTGGGAATGCCCTCTTGCAGTTTCTGGCCCACAGGCTCCCGCGGACCCCGATTAATTTTCCTCAAACTCAGAAAGTCCATCTATTGCACTCTGTCAAGCTGAGTTGATGGTGGGCACCCCCTTTATGATTAGTGATAGATACTTGGTGCTTGGGAACATTTTCAGGCTATTGCCACTGCCTGTTGACACACTGTGTTATCTCATGACATTCGCCTTATGTCTCCCTGGGTATATGTATTATCACACGGACAGAACATGAAGGAAGCGCGAGTCAACATCAGACTGTGTTCTGAATTTGTTCTGCTTCAGCTTGGGGAAACATGAAATGCTTGGATGTGCCCTTTGAGCAAATAATGAATAAAGCAGCTTGAGAAACATGTTATTTCAATTAAAAAAATATTCTTTGAAACAACTTTTTATGCATAGAATGGCATATGGTTTATACTCTCCTCAGCACAGCCTCTGGTGTATGTATGTTTTTATGCCACATCTGAAAAGTTCATTATAAATTGTAAACTGTGTCGCTTTTTACAGAACGTTATATGCACCCGAATTTCATCTTCTGAGAGTTCACATTAACATTAGTAGCACTCCCAAATCAATGGTACTCTCATTAAACACAGAATAAAGGTGGCATTTCTATGCAGGTACCTGTAGTGTCACTGAAATCCCAGCAGTAGGCGCATTAACTCTGCGAATTTTCTTGCCTGCCAAATGTTCACTGTAAACGCAGTTGCGGCTTTTTCAGAGGTCAAAGCTGCTAATGTTGTGAACAGACAGAGGAAGGTGTGTATGTTTTTAAATATGTGTGGAGTGGAAGGAGTTTCAGTGGTGGTTGGCGGTTGTGTGTCAGTCACCACTCCATTTACTGACATGTATACACAATGCATTAATCTCCTAGCCTGCCCTGCCAGTGGAGCCTAAATTGTTTACACAACTGAGATACTTGCACTGGGATTGGTAGACATCCTAGTACACTGGACAAGTGTCAAAAGGATGTGGCGGAGAACTCTTTGGATAGAGGGAATTGCCAAGGCCCCCACTGCACAATGTTTACTGCCGGAACTCTTTTCTTTTTTTACAGAGTTCTGTAAAGCGCGAACTTGACCCGAATCCAATCAGGTATCAGAGCGCTTTACATAGCACCAGTTACGTTACATGAGGACACACATTCATTTTTTTTTTTTTTTTGGTTAGGCACGGGAAGATTAAGTGATTTGCCGAGAATCACAGGATGTTTTAGCGTCGTTACCGAGACTTGAACCCAGTTCCCCCAGGTCCGATGTCGCGCCCCAACAGGCCAACTCCTCTCCCTTTTGGAAGCTTCATTCTCTCTCTCAGATACCTTTACATCTGGCCTTGTTGTAGTACTCTGTGGGGAAAGCCTCTGCTCCCCCTGCACTCCGTTTTGGATGTGTTCTTGCACTTCTCCCTTTATTCCTATATTTTTATTTTATTTAGTGTTTTGTATAGCGCGAACAAGACCCAGAGAAGGGTATCAGAGTGCTTCACATATACATAGAAATGTTGCATTAAAACAGTGCCAGAACGGAAATATATATATATAGCATTGAAGTTTTGAACATTGCAATAGACACCTATAGATGTAGTTACCTCGATGGACAAGAGAGGGGAGGAGCTCGAGAAAGAAAAGAAAGCAAGAAAATAAAAGGAAAAAAGAGAAACATTTGTACAATCATTAATACAATAAGAGTAGCGTAGCTTATAGCTTATCATACATTTGGGATTGTTCTGGGTATTCTCAGTGTGACAGTAGGGGAAGCAGTCTTCATGCAGAAGTTTCCGTGCGAGTACGGACCATCACGATGTGCCCAGTGAGGGAATGAGGAACTTGGGATTGTCTGAATGATGCTTCTAGGACATGTATTGAGCGGGTTACTGTGGATTCGCTCAGGAGCACTGGCCAACTACAGTTTCCTTATGATCTAAGTGTTTATAAGTTCCTTTGGGTCCTACTTCTTTTATTTCCTGCTCGTGTTACACTCGTGGTGCCTGTTCCTACTACCGTGCGCGGTTTATTTGATCATCATAGCGCCTGCTTGAGGGGCCGCCGCGCGCATAGCTTTTACCTACGCAGGCGCCGTGCTTCATGTTTCAGCACGGCACCCACTTTTATGTTTCTGTTTTTTATGTGTCCACTCCACTCGAAACTAAAACACCTGGGTAAAAGACATTACGATTTACAATGCCAATAGCGCTGGCTCTCGCAAATGCGAGACCCATTGCATTACAAATGCTTCTTGCTTATGGTCTTCCGGTCTTCTAGCAGCATGTGTGTGGTGGGCTATGGAATATTAGCGCTATAGGGTTTGTCAAAGCAAGAAAATCGTTTTAGCAGAGGCATAGTCGGCGAAAAACAAAACAATGAAAGCATAATCCCAGCTTTCCAATCAACACGAGGGATCTTGGGCGATCCCATTTACCTCCCAGGGCATTAATTCCCTTGTTTGCCTTTACCCTATGTGCTTAGAAAGAGGCTACGGAGTGTCTCAAGGCACTATATAAAATATATTTGGACCTTTAGCAGATCCAACGATAATATGCAGGAAGAGAAGAAAAGAGCTCCAGGCAAGCCCTCAAATTTTGGCAACAAATTTGGAGCTTCTGCGGTACGGAACTGTAAAATGCGTAAATACCAGTTTCCAGAGCTGCGTGAGCAGTACTTATCTCCGTACATCAATGCACCATCTGCAGCGCCCTGCGCACCACAGAAAGTGCACGTTTTCAACCTAACGAGGCAGCTCAGCCATCCATCCTCCCAAGATCTCTGAAATGATTGTGCGGATTCAACCGTCATATTCATGAAAGGTAGCGAGTGTTTTTTTCCAACGGTGCCAGGTGTCAGGAGAAGTTGCAATAAAAAAGAGTGTTATATTCAACCGCAGTGTATTTGTTTTGTAAATTCCTACTAGAAGACGGCATTTCCTATGACGTAATAAAAAGTCTGTGCAATAAAAGTGAACACCAGTTACTCTTCACACAACCTGCTTTTGTGATGCTTCTCATACCGAGGGGCGGGTACGCAGCGTAGCGCCTAAAGGAGGCGTGCATGTGACGGAATTCGTGGCACTGCCAAGGCAGTTTTGTCAGCGTGAAAAACAGCAGCTGGAACTCGTGTACCTCCAGTAGGGCCTTCTGGGAAATACGAGATGTCTGCTTTTAAATTTTGAGCCAGTGAGTGCCTAGAGCAGAAGTCGTCACACTGTGGGGCGTGGAGACACGTGGCTGTATACCCGGAAGTGAGGGGGTTGTGATGGCCTTGAGGCCGATTGCGCGCATACTACTCGCGCTGATATGGCACAGAACAGACACGGACACTCTTGTTAGTCCCAGCGTGGTCCCGACTGCCGTTCCCGGGCCACGCCCCTTTATTTATCCCCAGCGCCTGACGTCATGCGTAGGATACTACATTCCTTCTAACCTTTATCAAACAACAAACAAACATTGATCTTGTAGATCTGTTACCAGTCACTAGAATTCCAATCCCAGGTCTTTCACACCAAGAAGTCAGCCAGCTGGGAGGATGGCGCCGGATTTCTTCTCAGGCCGTATCCGGAGCCCTGTCCCCGCAATGACGGCACTGTGGGGGTCATCCCTTGCGAGGCTTCGCTCCCAGGGGACCTCACCGGAGAGCTTGGCAGACCTCCGCCTGGTGTTCCTGGCACAGAGGGTGCACCCTGGTCGGATCGATCATCATCTTCGGTGGGGGTCGTTCCTTGATCACCTTCTGCGCCTCCCTCCATGGCGGATGACTTGGCCTGGCGCCCAGGTGTTCGGACGATTGCAGGTCCGGAGTCCCGGCGTGCAACTTTTTGAAGAAGGAGGTGTTCCGTGGGACCTCCTCGATTCCTCTTCTTGCGGTTATCATGGTGCCGGTTCGTCGGACAACTGTCCAGGGTCTAGGTTCGAATGGGAGCCGGAATTTGCTCCCGGGGTACCTGTCCTTGATATAGACTTTGTCTCTCACTTGAATGGCTGACATTCGGGCTCGTCGGTCGGCACTGGCCTGGTCATTGGAGTTGGTCCTGTTGGCTAGGATCTTTCCGGCGTCAATCTGAGACGGGGTCCAGCTTGGGTGATGCGGGATGGTGTCTCGCACTACCCGGCCCATGCTTGCCGGTCCAGGAGCTGCTTCTGTCGTAAGATGAGGCGTCAGCCGATATTCTCTCAGGAAGCTGTAGATGGCTCTCTCGAGTGGCGACCCATCGGCATGCGCGATGCGTATTACATTGTTGAGAGTCCGCATGAACCTCTCCACTTCCCCATTTGCCTGAGGCCAGCGTGGGGTCACTTTCTGGTGTTGAATCCCCAAAGCCTTGAGATAGTCAGCAAACTCCTGCCCTTGGAAGGGTGGGCCGTTGTCTGTCTTCACCACCTCGAATATTCCATGGGTGGCTATGGTCTTTTCGAATTTTGTGATGACTTCTGCGGCTGTCTGACTTCCCACCACCTCAACATCTGGGTACTTCGTATAGTCGTCGACGATCACCAGGACATAGCGTCCATCAGGGAGGTGCCCAAAGTCTGCACTAACTCGCTCCCATGGTCGTTGGGGGTTTTCTTCGGTAATGACGGGGTGGGGGTGATCCGGCTGACCCGACGCCTGGAACCACGAGCATGTTCTGACTGTCTGCTCCACCATTGGATCCATCCCTGGGAACCATACCTTGGCCCTCAGCCGACTCTTCGTCTTCACTATGCCTTGATGGCCCCGGTGTGCGAGGTCCACCGCTTGTTGAGCCAGACTAGATGGGATCACCAGTCGCGGGCCTCGGAGCAGACATCCGCTGTTGTCAACTGAGAGTTCATCCTTGACCCACACAATTGACTCCAGGACGGCCTTTGCATGCGGCGTTCGTCTAGCCATGGAGGACTGAATGGGGTGCCAGTCATTCGACTGGACCGCCATCAGGTCAAGTTGCAGGCATTCGTCCCTCTGGGTGGCTTCTACGATCGTCTCAAGGCTCATGGGAAGTGGCCGGGATCTTTCCGATACAAGCCGGACATATTCCTCCATGTCTTCGGCGTCCTCTTCTTCCGCTTTGGTGGCCACCCTGGGATGCCTCGAAAGATAGTCTGCGGGATTGGATGAGCCTGGTTTGTATTCCACTCGGTAGTCGTACTCTTGTAGTTGAAGGATCCATTTCTCAATCCTCGGCGGAGGCTTTGACGCTGACCCTTGAAACAGGGGAATGAGGGGTTTGTGGTCTGTGGACACCGTGAACGGATGGCCGTACACGTAGACGTGGAAATGTCAACAGGCCCAGTGGATGGCGATCGCTTCTCGCTCTATCTGCGAGTATCTCTGTTCTGTGTCCATCAGGGAGCGGCTCGCATATGCTATCAGGACCCACTCTCCATTTCCTTGCAACTGTGTGAGCGCTGCTCCTAGCCCATATGGGCTGGCGTCCACAGCGACATTGGTGGATCGGGACGGGTCGAAGTATGAGAGGGTTGTGTCTGCCGACAAGGCTGCCTTGGTATCTTTAAAGGCTTGTTCCTGTTTAGGGCCCCATTGCCATGGGGTGGTGGATTTTGTCAGTTCCCTGAGGGGCTTCGTGAGGTTCGACAAGTCCGGGACAAATCGCCCACAGAAGTTCACCATCCCTAGGAAGCTCCTTATTTCCGAAATGTTGGAGGGTGCCGGGGCTTCCTGTACATCTTTCACCTTGTCAGGGTCCAGGGCGACTCCTTGGTCGAAGAATGTGTAGCCAAAGAAACTGATCTTTCTCTTTACAAATTGGCACTTCTCCCTGTGTAGGGTCAGTCCTGAATCTTTGATCCTCTGGAGGACCCTGCGAAGTCTTCGGTGGTGATCTTCTATCGATGAGGCGTATACAAGGAGATCGTCGCTTACGTTCAAGACCCCTGGTAGCCCGCTAAGGACTTCTCGGATGGTGTTTTGGAACACCTCGGCGGCACTTGAGATTCCGAAATTGAGGCGTCGGTAGCGCCTGAGGCCGACGTGCATGGAGAATGTGGTGATATAGCGAGTGTCCGGGTGTAGCGGCAGTTGGTGATATCCAGACCGGAGATCCATCTTCGAGTACCATCTTGCGCCGTTCAGTTCTCCCAGGATGTCGTCAATGGTGGGGGTTAGGTGACGTTCCCTTTTCACCGCGGCATTTGGGATTCGCATGTCAACGCAGATGCGGACCTGCCCCGGCTGTTTCGGTTTCCTTGCCACTACGATCGGGGACACCCAAGGGGTGGGTCCACTGACCTTTTCTATAATCCCTTGCTTCTCCAGTGTCTCCAGCTCTTCTTCGACCTTCTTGCGCAAGTGGAATGCAATGCGCCTGTGCCTCAACGCCACCGGTTGAACTGACTGGTCGATGTGGAGAGAAACTTCTTTCCCTTTCAGGCATCCGATGCCCTTGAAAACGTCTTCGAACTCCTCCATGATGGCCTCTAATTCTTCCTCCTGCACCGCCAGGGCGAAAGATATCAACCTCAGCTCTTCTGCTGACTGTCCGCTTATCAGCATACCGCTTCCCTCTGGAGTCACGTACACTGTGGTGGGTATCTTGAGGTCTTTGTGTCTCATCTCCGTCTTGAAACACCCCAAGAGCGGGATTGGTGTCTTCTGTCCATATGCGAATACTCTGATCCCTGCTTCGCTTAACGGGGGACACGGACTTAGTTGATTATACACATTGGCCGCCATTAGCTTGATCGAGGCCCCCATGTCTATAGTGGCTCTCACATCCTGGTCCTGGATCTTGACTTTGCACCTTGGAAGTCGTCGTCTCTTCCGTCGTGGCTGATCTACTGCGAACACGTAGTGGACCGGGTACTCTCCCGCGTCATCATCCATGTCCTCTCCGTCCCGCTCTTCAGCCACGGTCTGAGCTGCCTCCTTCCGTGATTTCGTGGACCGGCATACTGCCGCAAAGTGGTTCATCCACCCGCATGCACTGCATCTTTTCCCTCTCGCTGGACAGTCTTGCATGCGATGGGGTGTGCCTCCGCAGTAGCCGCATCCCTTTTTCCTGTCTTGCTGTTTTCTCCCTGTTGTTTGCCGCGTTTTGGGCCTCACCACGTTTGTCGTGTCCACCGCGTCTTGACAGGGCGGTGGAGAGCCGCCTCCATGTGAGATGCTCTGGCTTGCGACAATTCTTTTGACCGGCCCACGGTGAGGGTGTCCGCTAGAGATTTGCAATCCTCCTGAATAATGTTTACTCGGAGTTTGGATGAGTAGCATCCTTGTATTATCTGACCTCGGATTTCTTCCTGTTCATCCCTAAATCCGCACGTGCTGGCCAGTTCTCTCAGGCGCCCATGGAACGCGTCTAGCGATTCCTCTGCTTCTTGCTTGGCCTGGCGAAAGATGAATCGCTCGTAGTCCCTATTCGCCATCGGCTCGAAGTGCACATTTAGGGCGTTGAGAAGCGTGATGTAGGTTTTAGGTGTGGCTTCCACCAGGGTCTTGTAAATGCGATGGATGTCTTTGCCTCCAGGTGGAGGAGTAGGGCTCTGCGCCTGTCCCGGGCTATGCCTGCCCCTTCAAAGTAGATCTGGAGGCGATCAGTCCAGTCTCTCCATCGCGGGGCAAGGGACGAGGAGGCTCCGTCCACCACAAAGGGCTCGATGGCGGGGATTGACGCCATCTTGGCGCAGCCGCAAACACACCTCGCAGCACGTGCACTGCTTACCTCCTGGGCACAGTGGCAGCCGCCCGGCCGAGGACAATGAAGAAGCTGTCAGGGCCTTTCCTGTGGCTTGTCTGTGGTAGGCCTCACCGCAGGTGCCTCCCCCTTCCAGGATGCTGGGCACACTCCTCCGTGAGCTCCACCGGTCGAGTGTTTGGACAAACCCCCTTTTCCAGGCCCTCTCCCGGGTCGCAAGGCTGCTCAGGGATGCAGCCGACTCACATGGGGCACACCACAGTTCAACCCAGGCCAGGCAGAGCTTCGTGGATCCAGGGCTGTGAGCACAGTTCACTGTCCACGCAGTAAATGGCTATTTAACACCATGGCTCATTAACACCTCTGCATGGGGTCGTTTCTGCCCCTCGTCACCAGTGTGATGGCCTTGAGGCAGATTGCGCGCATACTACTCGCGCTGATATGGCACAGAACAGACACGGACACTCGTGTTAGTCCCAGCGTGGTCCTGACTGCCGTTCGCGGGCCACGCCCCTTTATTTATCCCCAGCGCCTGACGTCACACGTCAGCGGTAGCGCAACACCTCCAACGCTGGTAGACTGCACCGCTACCCCGCATCGGAGGATACTACAGGGGTGTGGGGGTATGGGAGAGGGGCTGCCGAGGAGTGCGATTGCATAATGGTAAGTAAAGCGTCTCGGTCTGGTTTTCAAATCCTTGCATGGGAGTGGCTCATGGTATCTTAAAAACAAGCTTCAGCTATACGTTCCGGCTCGTTACCTTAGATCCAGCTAATTATTGCTTATGTCCTAGGCATGTTCGTAGGGCCAGGCATGGGGGAGGCTCTTTCTCTTTTCTGGCCCAGAAACACTGGAACCAGCTCCTCCTGCACCTTCACTCTTCTTGGACCTACCTTCATTTAAGATTATTTAAAAACATGGCTGCTTAATCTCTAATGTGATCATGAAACTACGACCTGTTAGGTGCTCATGCGCAGAGAGATCCACCCGGGGATGATTCGTCCACTCAATAAAATTATGTGTCATAACAGGCGACCTCGTTTCCAGGCTGTCTCAAAAAAAGTATGTGAACTGTGATCCTGGCCGCCATGAGGACAGGGTCAGTGAGTCTGGCGGCGTGGTCAAAGAGGTGGCTAAAATGTGTTCTTCTTTCAGTTTCATATAACTGCATATAAAATAATGCACACACCTAAAAAATAAATGCAAGATGCAAAATGCGCTCTTTTACGTTATGAAACCCGAGGTGGTAATGTGAACACTGCAGAGGGCTGTTTGTGGGTGACCAGAGTGTGACAGAATGAAATCTGTTGGTTGATATATGGTTTGTGTATTTATAGCGCTTCAAGTCCCTGCCTGTGATAGAAGGTGCTGTGACTATGTAAGTTATGATGTTATAATCGCACTGCAGACACTATAAGAAAGGCTAGTACAAAATGATTTAGATAAAACGAGTGCTCTCAACATACATATTTTAGTCGGAGGTCATTAGACTGTACCCAGTGCATTTTTTAAGTGTCCAACAGAAGAACACCCTCCAGAACTCAGCTGATAAAGCACTCTCAAAAAGAAATCATCTTTCTCAACATGAAGCTTCAAGATACTCCATCAATTAACGTCTTTATTATCTCTCAAGTAGCCTTTACATTTAGTGATTAACCAGTCGCACATTTAGACTTTTATTTCTGACAGCAGGCTAGGCACCCTGGCGACAAGACCTATTTTTTAAATCGAACCTAGCAGCACGCATGCGCTGATCTGCGAGGCATGCTGTATCTGGTCGGAGTGCATAGGCCACGCCCACTGCTTTCCATTTGTTCCTTCTTGTGCCTTTCTGAATTCCTTTCTTCTTATTGGTAAGAGGCTGCTTTTCGGCTCACCTTTGGGTGTGTTTTTCACTTTGTAGCGACTCTCCAAGTTGCATGTACCCTTACACTCCGACTGTATTTTTTGTTTGTTTGCAGCACTCTTTTTTCCACTAAACTCGTCTTGTGCTGTGAACACAGCTTCAACATGGCCACGCTATATTTTGCAGCACTTTATTTTGTTACTACTTGGGAACCAGACGGCAGGCATGGGAGGCATGGGGGCGAGAGCGGGCAGCTTTGCCAGCACACACCGGCCGGGGCGCTGCTCTCTACAGGAAAGCCAGAAAAGTCTTCAGAAAGCTTGCACGTCTCTTTACTGTTTTTTTCACTCTTTCTTATGTCTCGTTCCCGTCTATCTGCGCCTTCACTGTCTCCCCGTGCACCCCTTCACTCTTCCTCTCTCTCCCTCCCACTATCTCCACCCCTCCCCCTTCCCTCTTGAGAACCCATAAAATCCCACAGTTTACTTTGCCTGGGTCACAGCAGTGCAATGTATTTTCTCTCCTTATGGTGATGTGTGCATGTGATATTCTCATTGTGGTAACTCATGCATGTAGTGGTTACGTGGCAGTGTGACATGTTTGTGATGCCATTTGTGGCAGTATTTTGTATGTGTTATGCCGTGTTCTGCAGTGACTTGTGCATGTTATGATGTACATCTGCATGTTAAAGTGTGCGTTTATTTGTATATGATGGGGTATGTGGCTCGTGACTGTGACTTATGTATTTTGTGATGTGGGTGGCAATAATGTGGGCATGTGATGACATACACGGAAGGAGGTACCTGCCTGCATAGCATTTCTACTCAGCGCTTATTAATCTAAGCACAGGTATTTAAGGGCATACAGTAGTTTCATTGTTCTCAAGGGTTTTCCATTTCAGGACTCAATAGTATTGATACATTTGTGGTTTCAGTTCCTTGAAATGGATCTGTAAAAGAGGTGTTGCAGTGTGATAATATTTAAATCATTTGTGTCACAGCCCTCTTTCCACTGATTCCCCTGGATACCCCTTCTATAGTCCTAAAGTTATTTTGATTACTGTCATCCCTTTTCCTCCCATCCCCTCTTAGCAAAAAATAGGGAAATGGAGTGTCTTTTGGCACAGTTGTAAATAAAAAAATCTAGCCCACTACTAACCACGTTTCCAGTCACCCAATACGTGTGGACCGGCCTAGTGTTCCAGACCAGTCTCACCTGTAGCAGAATATACAGTGTTTACATTTCATACAAAACAGTGTTCAAACGTGCTATGCCCCATATTTTTAAATCTGACAACAGACAGTTGTTGCAATCTAGCAAATGATTTGTTAGTAATTCTTAAACATATGCTAGCAGGGGTATTGTGGACCCACCCACAGGACTATTACTGTTTCTCCTCGTGGTATTGGCTGTTTGTTTATCAGTCCGCATATCGAAGGCTTGTACTGTTGTTCATGAGAAATGCATGAGACAATATTATACAATCATCACGCATAAAATCTTTTATGCAGTACATGCAAAAAGCAGCCTTCTTGTTGATGTTTTTCTAATGCAGCCCTGTTTCTTAAATCATTTTGAGCAAACCTGACTTTTCGATGGACGTCTTAATGTAGACTAGGACATCTTTCCCCAGAATGGCTGTCCCCAAATCTTGAGACTTTGAACAGTTATCTTAGGGCCAGGTGTGCCGATCAGCAACCACTACTTCTTCTGGCCAACCTCTCCCCCCTCCTCCTTTCCATTTGCTATCCACTTCCTTGCTTGCACCACTATTTCCACCTCCTCTACACTTACCATCTCTTCTCTCTCTCTCTACAGCTACTCCTTCTCCTCTCCTCTCGCTGCCGTCCATGGCTTTTGGGAGCGTACAGCGGCTCGGTCTGGCAGAAGCGAATGGTATGGCAGCTCTCTCGTCAGAGCTCCGCCCTACCTCGCTGCTCTCTTTCCCAGTTTTCCCAGTTTTCCCCGGCATCTGGAAATGGAGTTGTAGCTCCCTCTTCCCCCTCACAGGGAGGATTTCATGACGTTCTTCAAAATTTATGACAAGTTAGTGTAGTGGTCCTCTGGTAGACAGCTTTAAAAATGAAGGACGCTACATTAAAGTGTTAACGCTTAAACAACACCTTTAAGTACAGGCAAAGACATCTCCTTAATAAACTCTTATAAGGTCCCACAGGCGCGACCTATTGGCTATGCCAATGCTTATTTTTCCTAGGCCCTCTGTCCCTCCCTGAGCTTCACAAAACAGGAGACCCATTCAGTGTCAGCCAGAGAAACCTTAAGGCCAGAATTAATCATTCAGAGATGGTTGTGTTTAGCAAAAAGTATGGGAATTTGTTTTTTAATCCCCAAAAAAACATGGGCACAACATTCCCCACAGAGCTCACCCACTTTGACCTGTTTTTATTTTCAGAAGTCCTTTAGGGTGAGTCGAGAGGGCGGCATGGAGGAGACCTGATGGCTGCATTCCTGTGCAGAGCCCTGATTGTGTGGACACCTTTTCCTTAGAATAACGGCCCTGGAGAAAGAAGAAAGGCGTGCGAGCCGTGGATATCATCAAATATTTGGCCCAGGGATGGTGGTGGGGATGGGCACCCTTGCTGCAAAGAGGAGGGCAATATTCTTTTCTGTGGGAGATCATTATTTTCTGCAAGGGACAGGTAGTCTGTTTCAGAATAAGAGTGATGGTCAGGCATGGGGAAAGTGATGAAAGAGGCAGAGGTGGCAGCCTGCTACACAGTGCCAGAGCTGTCATTAGCGCTGCAGGTGCAGTTGCACCGGGGCCCAGAGGTGTGAGTGACTCACAACACGCAGATTATGGAGAGCAGTATTTTGGTCTATTTCGTTTTTTAGCTTGGGCAGCTGCTCTGCAAGGCATTCTGTATGCAAGTAGGAACTCTGCCCACTCTCAGCCCATTTTTTTCATTGCCGTGTGTCATTGTCATTTGTAAACTCTAGCTCTTCATTGGTCAATAGGCTTAGTAGTCCCTCCTTAGGACCGTTTTGTCTGATCTTGTAACCACCAATAAGAACTGGCCCTCTTACATGTGTGGTTACTCGGTAGGCTTTAATTACAGCTTCCAAGCACTATTTTTTAAAATTGTTTTCACCTGCCTGCTGTTGCAGGCAGGACACGCTCTCTCCTAATGCTGAACCTATGGTTTCTCTCCTAATGCTGAACCTATGGTTTATTTGCAGCGCAGAATGCAGCTGCATGGTTTTTTTTACTCTTTATTCACTTTTTTAGGTCTCGTGAGCCAAAGGCTCGAAGAGACATTTTATATGTGGGATTTTCAAAGTGCTACCCACACTTTTGGCTGGCCTAAACCTTGAGTGCACGAGATCACATGCATGTGCACAGCTGCTCCTCTGCTAATTGCATTCCCCCCTCCCTTCTCACCCAGTCCTTTGATGCTCTGCTCGATTACTTTCACTTTCGCCACTCTGACCCTTGCATTCCCCCCTCCCTTCTCACCCAGCCCTTTGATGCTCTGCTCGCATCTCCCTCCTCCCTGGGCGTGAAGGGAGACAGAGACATCCTCCTTAATTGCTGTTTCCCCTCTGAGCCATCGGGTCCTGTGGACACGTTATTGATCAGCTCCAAACTCCGATACATTGCTCTCAAGTGACCATCTGTCAGAGGAAACAAGCAGCAGGCACTTAAATGACCTCTATACATAATTATGCTTTATTATATGCCACATAATTTTACACCACTCAATGCAACACAATTCCACGCCATGCTACACAATTCTATGTCACATAATTCTACTCCACATCACATAATGCCACTCCACATCATGCCACATAATTTGACAGAACACCACATAATTCAACAAAGTGTAACATAATTCCACTCCTCCCTACATGACTCCACTCCACACAATGGCATTCCACATCACACAATTGCACTCCAAGTTACACATCTGCCCTTCATGCCACACAATTGCTCTCCATGCTGCACAATTCCATGTCTCACAATTCGACTCCACACCACAGAATCCCACGCAACCAAGTTCCACGCAACGTAATTCAACTCCACACCACATAATTTCATGCCATATATTACCCCTCCAAGTCACATAATTCCACTCCACCTATTTTCAATCCACTCCATACCACATCATTTCACCCCATGCCACATAATTCCACACCACTCAAGGCCTCGCAGTTCCATGCAACACAATTCCACATCTCATAATTCCACTCATGCAACAAATTTCCACTCACACAATTCCATGCCACATAATTCTACTCCATACCACATAATTCCACTTCAGTGCACAACATATAATTCCACATCATGCCACATACTATGCCACATAATTTCACTCCCTACAACATAATTCCACTCTGTGTCACATAATGCCTCTTCCCTTTCGTGCCACATAATTCAGATCAACATATTTCCACTCAACTCAATTCCTTGCCATGCGACACAATTGCACATCACATAAATCCATGCCACATAATTCTACTATATGCCACACACTTTCACTCCACACCACATAATTCCACGCCACGTCACATAATTCCACTCCACATCACTTAATCTCACTCCACACTATTGCACTCCATGTCACACAGTGGCACTCCTCACAATTGCATGTCTCAAAATTTCACTCCATGGCACACAATTGCACGCCATACAATTTCACACCACACAATTCCATGCCAAAAAATTCTGCGCCACTTAAAGCCAATCCATGGCATGTAATTCCATGCCACACAATTCAAATCAACATAATTCGGCTCCATGCCACATAATTCCACGGCACGTAATTCCACTCAACACCACACAATTCATTACCATGTCACATAATTCCACTCCATGCTATATGATTTCCACTCCACTCAGTGACACTCCATGTCACCCAAATGCACTCCACATCACACAATTGCATTTCACGCCACACAATTCCATGTTGCACAATTCCACTCCAGTCAACACAATTACACTCCATGCAACACAATTCTGAACCACACAATTCAACTCCATGCCACCTAAATGCACTCCACCCTCATATTTCCAATCCAAGCCACATAATTCCACTCCATGTCGCATAATTCCAATCCTCTCAATGCCGCACAATACCATGCCAAACAATTCCATGCAACACAATTCTTCTCCACATAATTTCACGCCACCTAATTCTACTCTACACCACACAATTCCACTAGTCAACACCCCACAATTCCATGCCACACAATTCAACTCCATCCCACATAATTTCACTCCATGCAACATCACGACTCCACATCATGCTACATAATTCCACTCCATGAGACATAATTCCACTCCATACCACATAATTCCACATTGTACCACACTGTACCACCTAAATTTAATCTCCCCAAACCAACATAATTTCACACCACACAATTCCACACCAGACAATTCCAGGCCAGACCATTCCATGTCACATCTCATAATTCTACTCCACGGAGCATAATTCCACTCCTTGCCACCTAATTCTATGCCACACCACTTGATTTCACACCATGTCACATAATTCCACTTCACGGCACTGAATTCCTCTCCACACAATTGCACACCACGTCACATAATTGTAGTTCACGCCACACAGTAACATGTCTATCTCAGTGAATGCAAAATAATTCCACTCCACATAATTCCATGCCACATAAAGTGCTCTCCACTTCTCATAAATCCACACCACATAATTCTATTCCATGGCACACAATTGCATGCCACATAATTCCATACCACACCCCATAATTCCACACCACATCTCATAATTCCACTCCACCCCCATACTTCCTCTCCGCAGAATTGCACTCCATGTCACACAATTGCATACCACGCCACACAATTCCATGTCTCACAATTTTCCTCAACACCCCACAATTCTAGGCCACACCACACAAATCCACACCAATTAATTCCATGCCATACCACATAATTACACTCCATGGAATATAATTACATGCCACATAATTCCACTCCACTATTAATGAATCCACTCAATAACATAATTCCACTTAGCGGCACATAATTCAAGTCCACCACATAATTTCATTCCATGCCACATATTTCCACTCCATTCCATGACACATACTTCCATTCCTCTCAACACAATTCCATGCCACACAATTCCATGCCGCACAATTCCACTCCACACAATTCCACACCACACCATATAATCCTACTCCACGCCATGCCAACTAATTCCACACCACATCCCTTAATTCCACACCATGCCACATAATTTAACTCCAGGTAACATAATTCATTTCCATACAATTGCAGTCTATGCCACACCACGCCAAAGAATTCCACATCTCACAATTCAGCTCCATGCCACACAGTTCCAAGCCACTCAACATACTTTCATGCCACATAATTTCACCCCACACATCATAATTTCACTCTGCATATTTCCACTCTACTTGACAACACGTAATTCTACTCCCCTCTACATTTGCAGAACAAACATTTGCAATGCAATAGGTCTCGCATTTACGCAAGTTTGAGCTACTCACATTACAAATAACAATGCCTTTTATTTTTGTTTTCTTTTTTATAACTTAAATAAAAGGCAGTGTCATTTACAATGCCAATAGCTTAAACTCGCGTGAATGCGAGACCTATTGCATTGCAAATGCTTGTTTGTTGTTGTTTCCAAGCGCCCCATGCAGTGCTTGCACGTTAATAGAGGACACGCCCCTTTCTTTAGACATGCCGCGTCTTAAGAAAGGGGCACAGCCGCCATTATAATGAAAATACTGTAATGCTGAAAATGCTTTTTTGGTAAAAGGGTCCCATACCATGATTTCACGTTATTGGCTGCCGCACACCTTTTTTTTTACGTCACTTGTCTAAAGAAAGGGATGTGCGTCTATTAACAAGCAGGCTCGGCATGGGGCTCTTGGAAAGAAAAATATTGGCAATGCACTTGGTCTAGCATTTGCGAGAATTTAAGCTATTGTCATTTACAATGCCAATAGCTCATAAATGTGACACCTATTGCATTGCAAATCCTTGTTTTTAATGCATTTACTCTTTTATAAACCTCACATTTAGGGCCCGATTATGATGCAGTAAGGAATGGCTCTGCCCCTCGCTTGGAGCCATCCTCACTGCATCGTAATTTCCTGTTTGTAATAATTTCCGACCGACCCATTTTGATGGAGTTGGTCGGAAATTATTACAAACAGGAGTACCGAATGGGTGACGAGCCCGTCCGCCATTCGGAAGGCTTGCAGTAATCCCTTCGGGCTGAGGGATTACAATGGCAGTTTCTCAATGCCTTTCTGTGCTGGCCGTTCTGACATAGAAAGGCATTGGGAAAGCGTCTTTGAGGCCCCCCAGCAGGGCCCCCATGGGTGAAAGGCCTTGAGGTGCCTGCCATCGGGTGCAGGAATGAATTACACCTCCGCTCTTTGCTATGAGAGCATGGGAATGCATGCTCCCATACAAAAGAATAGAATTGCAACAGGGTTCGGTCACATTCTAATAGCTGGGCTGGAACCAACGACAGGAGGTCGTTCGGTTCCATTTCCAGAGCGATGTCAGACAGACTCTGGTCCATCCCACATCGCAATCGGGCCCTTAGCGTGGACTACAAGCTACAGAAGAATGCCCTAAAATGATCCTATGCGCCCCACCATTTGTGCTTAGCCCTGTCCCTCCCACCATCCCAATCTTTGCAACAAAGGTTTGGAGGGGGCCTCACTTGAAAACATTTTGTTTACGGGGCCACAGAGCAAAGAAGCTCGAATACCTTTGGTCTAGAGCAAACATTGACAAAGCTAATACTTCTGGCCTTACCAAGCTTGTGTAATGGTTATTGTCGCAAGCAAATGCCATGAAAATAACACGAGAAATGCCACCACCTAAAGGTGTAGGCCATAAGCTCGCCATTTCAAATTTAAAAAATGATAATCGCAAATAAATTTAAAAAGAACAGCTTAGGTCTTTCTTAGCACTCAATTATACTCAGAAAGAAATAGATAAAACATTTGTTGAGTTTTCGTAAACATCACAGGAAAATACGACTCTTGTCGGAGCAAAATAAAGGCATTAATGACATGGATTAGTGTTATCTGAAGACGTAGTGTAAACACACAAAGATGATTTTAAAAAAGTCTGATTGAAAAAAAAGCATTGGTAGAGTAAAGCATTAACCCACAGCACTTGCTCTTGAAGTGCACTTTTATTTAGACAGTTGGGTATATTTCAGCAGAAAAAAAATGTAATCACTCACAGTTTACCCCATGATGTGTACTCCTTTGGACGGAAGCAAAATGTGCCACTGCATGAGGCAGGTGAGGCTAAAGCTGTGGTTGTTGAGGGCAGACCCACTCTTTCTTTCTTACGGGCTTGAAAGTAGCACTGGTGGCTAAACGTTTCAGGTTTCACGTTTCAGAAAATCATTCGGCTGCCAGTGCTGCTTGAGACACTGTAAGAAACACAGTGAATCTGGTTCCTTCTACAGAGGTCTGTATGTAACCTACTGCAAGCAGCAGGGCTGTCTCTGCCCTTAGTCCTTCTGAGGTCGAAATCTTCAACACAACGGAGTCAGTTAGTAACAGCCTACGTTTTTGGCGCTAGATGTCAATTGCAAGTGGACTGTTGGCGTTATAAATAAACAATAAAAGTAAAAACAGAGCCAAAAAATAGATGTGTGCTGGTAATTGTGATCATCTCGGGAGCTTACAAATGTAAAGTGAAAAGGCAGCTGGGTCTGTAAAATCAGAGTGCATCTTGCAAAACTCTAATAGTATAGGTTGCATCTTTTTTTCAGAGATCACCAGCCCTCTTGTTGTGCCCTAGATACCAACAGGCCCATAACAATGCCGGACATTAAAGATCTACAATGGCAGATTGTACGCTACACAAATACCAATAACATAACAGATTTTCAAACACTCTATGGGCTTGCACCGACAAGGCTCTGACTGTAATCTGCACCTCTTGAGTAGGCAGAGCTACTGAAATTATGCGATTCTGCGGCTGCGACTTTTTTCCCATTATTATGAGTTTGCCACATAATCCATCAACTGCCGCATAATCTGCAGAATTTTACAAAAAATAGTTTTGTTTTTAGATCAATGGGATCAAAAGTTACTGAAAAGATGCTGACAAATGTCTGTGCGTAATGGAGGGCCCTCCGCAGAGATTAACTGGTCATCTTTCAGTTGCTTATTTCTGCATTAGGTTGTTAAACTGGTACTGGTGAGGTGAAGTCTTTGTCCGGGCAGTATTACCATTTGAAAAAAGTTAAAAAATAATTGAGTAACACTATCAAAAAATGTGTTACATTATGCTAAATAATTTGACTTTTCTTGATGCATAATTGACACATAATGTGGTGCTCCCCTGCCGGAAAATTCCAGTGGCCCTGCCTGCAGGCCATTCCACCACAGCCGGCACTGCAGCCTCACAATAGACAGCAGAGACCCTCAGGTGCAGAGCTTTTAAGTGGGCCAGGTCCCTCCAGGTCTGGGATCCGGTAGTAATTAAGAACTGAAACGGGTCCCTATAAGGCCCTGTGTTCATGTCCTTAACTATAATGGCAAAAACACGGGAGTGATTGATACAGTCTATACACCACTACCTCGTCCACAGGCCTCATTAACTTCATTCATAGACTCACAATTTAAAGATTTTCAACATTAATTATTTACACCAAAACCATTGTCCTTAATCATTTATCTAACAACCCTTGACAAAGACAATATTCATGGTTGTATTTGAGTGCATGCAAAGGGAGCAACACTAATAAGTTTTGTTTACATGTTCCGCCACAGCCTTAGTTATACAAGCCACGCCCATTTCAGAGACCTATAATCCCCCACTACCCCCTCCCCCACCCCCCATCAGACACCTTTGTGAGCCCACCTACATCCCTGCTTAGTTAGGCACATTTTAGTAAACTTACGTTAGTTCTTGGCTCCAGCTGCTTGTACATAGCGCCAAGAAGCACGCGATGTGGAAAACCTCCATGACCCGCAAACGAGAAAACGGCAGACGCACTTCGCACTGGCAGAGGACCGGAGGCGCCTTAGAAACCAGGCGGGAGTGCGAGGCAGCGTTGCACCGTCAGGTATCAAAATACATCGTTTTATGAGCCCGCCTAGGCAAGAGACCGTCAGGGGAGCCCTCCAGAGGGCAGGAACTGTTACTGTCCGCAGAGGGAAAGAGTCAGGAGAGCTCTCCAGGGGGCAGGAACTGGCCCTGTCCGAAGAGGGAAAGAGAGTCAGGAGAGCTCTCTAGATGACAGGAGCTGTCACTGCCCACAGAGGGAAAGAGACAGTCAGGTGAGCTCTCCAGAGGGCAGGAACAGGCTGTGCCTGCAGAGGGAAAGACAGTGTTCGGTGAGCTCTCCGGAGGGTAGGTACTGACAATGCCCGCAGAGGGACAGTGTGGTGAGCCCTCCAGAGGGCAGGAACTGGCCCTGTCCGAAGAGGAAAAGAGACAGTCAGGTGAGCTCCCCAGAGGGCAGGAACTGGCTGTGTCTGCAGAGGGACAGAGACAGTTTGGTGAGCTCTCCAGAGCACAGATACTGGCCCAGGGCCCTGTCCGAGGATACTGCCCTGTCCGAAGAGGCAGAGACGTCAGGTGAACTCTCCAGAGGGCAGGAACTGACTATGTCCACAAAGGCCCAATAGGCCGTCCTCTTAAACCGGCCTGCTGTTGGAAGGTGGTCCGCGGAGTTAATCATTGTAACTGTGCTGAGGTTAAAGGGCCTTTCGACTCCCGCCTCTCCTGACACCCCAAGGCCCTGTGTTGCGATACTGGCTAAGCTAAGGCCTCCCAATTCACTGATGAAAGGAGGAGCAATCACCGGGACAAAAGCCGGCGAACCCCCACTGCCCAGACGTGTTGACAGGCAGCCCATGTCTGAATGAGCCACGGTAAACAGAGTTGCCAGACCGTGCCGTGGGATTGGGGCGATGCTTTAAGCGTATTTTATGGCTGTTGTAGGCCCTGAAAGAGGTCATCAAAACAAGAGATGCTCAAGTGCAACCAATGCATGTCTTTTTTAAAAAAGTAGACGAAACCGAAATGACAAACGATGAAATAAAACAAAATAAAACACAGAACAAGCGGGAGAAGAGGACATTCATAGAGGGTCATACGTTTCTCACTTCACTAAAATTGATTTAGTACAGAGGTAAAAAAAATCTGAATGTTAAAACCTACGAGTTCGTTCTAAGGAGACAGAATAAAGACAGCAAGTCCTTCACGAGAAGCGTGCAAACCAGCCCTCCTGGTCCAACTCCTGGTGGGGGAGCCTTAACCTGAACTCCTACTTGCATCCTATGATCAAGGCTCAGTCCAAGATAAGGTTGTAGCTTTTACCTGTGCTGAGCTTTAGGCCAATATCGGCAACACTCCCCATCCCTCCCACAGCAATATCTTAGAGAAATAATCAGACAAGGCACATTCTTAGTGGAGAAAATTGCTGCAGGTTTATTTGCATAACAAATATGCCAACATGGTGGGTTATCTTACGGGCGATCCCAGGGCAGGCAGCCCCTCGCCGCCTGCACACCTGATGAGCCAAAATTCACTGTGGCCCTAGCCAACCGGTGTTTGTTAGATTTGGGGGAGGGGATAGCCCCTCCCACCGGTGGACCACCAGTCCACCCCCTTACTCATGCCCCCCCTAAGAGGGGTGGAGCGTTGAGGCAACCCCCGGTTGCTCAGGTCCACAACCGCCCGTAGGACTAACGGGGCGCCGTCGCTCCTCCAGGGTCCAACGCGAGGACCTCCCTGGGGATATTTGGCTTTAGCACCCTTACTGTGCTCATGCAGAGGCTACCCTTCTGTACCTTACAGCCTCTGGATTGCCCTGTAACTCCGCCTGCAACACAAAATATTAAGTTAGACAAACTCACCCCCCACCACCTGCCTGAATGCCGGGTAAGCGGTAGGGAGGGAAACGGCGTCAGGGCAGCGGGAAAAGAGGGCGACCAGTGAACGGGAGAGGTATATTTACCTCTCCCCCCTACCCCCTCCTGCCCGGAAGTGACGTGGGCATGGGGGACCCATGAGGGTCCCAAACACTGGGAGGCTGACTCGTCGTGTGCCATCCTGTGGCACTAAGGGGGGCCGCCCTCTTAGGAGGGACCCCTGCGCGGGCCCGGGGCAGCCCTGCATTGTGCCAATATCGGCAACACTTCCCATCCCTCCCACAGCAATATCTTAGAGAAATAATTAGACAAGACACATTCTTAGTGGAGAAAATTGCTGCAGGTTTATTTGCATAAAAAATATGCCAACATGGTGGGTTATCTTACGGGCGATCCCAGGGCAGGCAGCCCCTCGCCGCCTGCCCACCTGATGAGCCAAAATTCACTGTGGCCCTAGCCAATCGGTGTTCGTTAGATTTGGGGGAGGGGATAGCCCCTCCCACCGGTGGACCACCAGTCCACCCCCTTACTCATGCCCCCCCAAGAGGGGTGGAGCGTGGAGGCAACCCCCGGTTGCTCAGGTCCACAACCGCCCGTAGGACTAACGGGGCGCCGTCGCTCCTCCAGGGTCCAACGCGAGGACCTCCCTGGGGATATTTGGCTTTAGCACCCTTACTGTGCTCATGCAGAGGGTACCCTTCTGTACCTTACAGCCTCTGGATCGCCCCGTAACTCCGCCTGCAACACAAAATAATAAGTTAGACAAACTCACCCCCCACCACCTGCCTGAATGCCGGGTAAGCGGTAGGAAGGGAAACGGTGTCAGGGCAGCGGGAAAAGAGGGCGACCAGTGAACGGGAGAGGTACATGTACCTCTTCCCCCCCACCCCCTCCTGCCCGGAAGTGACGTGGACATGGGGGACCCACGAGGGTCCTAAACACTGGGAGGCTGACTCGTCGTGTTCCATCCTGTGGCACTAAGGGGGGCCGCCCTCTTAGGAGGGGCAGCCCTGCAGTAATCACTTTACATGTGGGAGCGGTGCTCTACGTCAAGTTTGATACCGGCCATGGGGACCACCAGTACCTCGAATTTCAGTTCCTTGTGTCACAGTTGATAAATGGAAGGAATGGAAAGACGCCTTCTGCTTGGAAATCTCATCACGGAATCAAGGCGAGCCCCAGGAGATTCCCGTGGTCAGTCCTACCACAAAAGAACCATTGGAGGCAGATCCCGCTTGCCCTGCTGGAACTGATGCCAAGGAATTCAGAGCGCAGAGTTTGGGGAGAACCTTACCTTCCGTTAAATTCAAGAAAGACCAGGACTGAAACTTGATTGTTTCAACTGCAAATTTTTCTAAGATAAATAGTGATCAAGTGATTAAAATGCATGTGACCGACTGAAAAATATAATCGCTGCAGCACACTCGCGTGGATGAAGGCCTTATGAGCCAAATGTGAAACGTGGTGCTTGTCACTTAAGTGGCAGAGGTAGTAGGAGGGGACAATCCCCTTAAGAAAAGGATACGTTGCCACAACTTCTAGCATCAGGGACCAGCTGAACGTAATATATCTTTGATGTTTCTTTCCCATATGTCTTGCTTCTGGATGTATTAGTTCTCAAGAAATGTTCTGAGGCATATCACTGTAAGTTGTCGAAATAATTTGGATACCTCTAGTGGTTAGATCTAAAATTACCAATCATCCTCATATAATAGGATCCGTAATAGTTAATCACTCAATTTAGGTGCATCACCTGCTGTCTGATTTAACTTACATTGCAAATCGTGTAAGTATAAGGAAAATACAACAGATGCAGGCAGGCAGCCGTGCTTCAGCCATTTGTTGAACACATTTTTCAACAAGGACCATGGGTCCCACCCAGCAAGGCCTATCACAAAGTTATATAACTCAATGTTTAGTTGCAGCAAACCGGTGGAATCCCAGATACCTTTAATCTTTTCCATAGACGTGCAGTAGCAGCCGCCACAATGAAGAGGTGGTGTGGTGGGTGTTGGGGGATGCATGGGGGAACGTGGGAGGGGGAGTGCACACGGTCTAGTTTAATCATAGAAAATAAACACTTACTTGGAGCTGCCACCCGCCTCGCGCGTCACGCCTCGTCCTTCTTGGTCCCAGCAAGCACTGGGGCAGTGTCACGGACTTCTTGTGCAATCCCCGCGCTGCTGTCATACTATGAGAGCAGCGCGGGGATTGGCCTGGGCGGGCTGGAAAGACGCTCCGCTCAGACCAGGGAGTCTGTGAGGGCATCTTCAGCCCAGCTGTTCTATGCAGCCGGGCTGTAGAAACCAAAGTGTGCATGTGTGTTTTGGTCGGCCTGAGACGGCCGGCCAAACACATATGCACACTTAGCAAGTGTACATAGCGCTCCTGCTCCCTATGCCCTGCCCCACCCTGCACAAGCTAGCTCGCAAGAGCCCCTCGGACCTAATAAAAAAGAATAGAGCTTTCTGATTCACCCAGTTGTCTTTCTTTTACTCTTGGGACTATATTGCTCCCTTGGGAGGAATGCTCTGATTGGCTGCCTGCAACATGAGGAAAGATTTTGCAGACAACCATTAAAGGACTCGGAGACTTAGTCCACTGTCATGAGCTTAGGAAAAAAATATATAAAGGGGCAGGGTAAGGATACCCTGGCCCCATGTCCCTTACTAGGGTCTCAGAGGAACGCCCCATGGGGCCACAATATATATATATATATTTTTAAATCATGATCCCGCAGGACTCCTACAGGATGCAAATTAATTTTTAAAAAAGCCTGTCAATGTTTAAATAGTTCAATTATTTGGGGTAGGGGGATATGGCCTCCTCCAAGAGAGTGTGATAAGCGATAAAGTGATAAAATTAATTAAAAGGGGAAGGGGGCGCACGGCTCCCTTCCCCAAGCCAGTAGCGGCCTCAGGCAGCCCTCCCGTACCCAAAAGAGACCATCCCCACAGATAAATTCAAGGGAAGGGAGGCTCGCACCCCCCTTCCCGAGCCTTAAGAGGCCCAGGGAACCTTTCCCCCAATGCCTGCTCTTGAACTGTATCCTGGGGAGCCGACCCATGGGACACAGTACTTTTCCCGCAGGACAATGGGCAGGAACAGAAGTGTGCTCCCACCTAGTGGTAGCTCTGAAAATGCTCCTCCCAGGTGGGAGCAAGCTTCTGTTTCCCTGACCACACTCTTGCAGCTGTTCCTGCCTGGATGGGGTCCTTGTGGCCCATTTGGGTTTAGGTAGGGGGGTCCACCCCCCTAATATTAATGTATTTGGCCCCGGGGATAGGGTCCTTGGCCCAATAGTGGCTTGGTGAGGAGGACCACGCACCTCCTCCCCATTTTCAAAAAGAAAGTCTTCAGGGGTGGGGTCCCAGGGGCCAATATTGATTTGGAGGTGGGCTACGCGGCCCCCTGCTCTTCATTAAAAAATAAGGCCCTGGGGTGTCTAGGGCCACTAGGGATCGGCAAAGGGGGCCGCTGCACACGCCACCTCCTATCTTTGAAAAGGAAAGGCACGGGGGAGTGGGCTCCGGGGCCATTAGTGGCTTAGGTAAGGGGGTAACACAACCCCCTCCCCCGGCAGGGGGTTAGCTGCATGCGGGAGGGTTGGAGCCACGTCCTGGTGCCAACCTCACGCTACGCACGGTAGAAGGCAATATGCAGCAGGGGGTTGGTTCACTGCAAGGGGTTTGCTGTAGGGCCTGGCTGCAGACAACTCACCATCGCACATGGCTAAAGGCCGTGCACTGCGGGCGGTTGGCTTTATGTATGGTAACAAAATATGACTTTACTTTTTAAAAAAACTAAAAATTCCCTGAAAAAAAAATGAGATTAAAGTGAAAGTATACTTAGGTGAAAATGTCAGTAACCAACAGTGTTTTAAACAAAAACAAAACACGGACATTCACCCGTTTTAGTTATCTCTAGTAACTATAACTCGTGCCCTAAGGTAACTATAACTCTCACCCTCGCCAGGCACTGCTAATGACCTCCCATATCACATCACTCTTGACATGTTCTATGACATTATTGATAGCAAGATTGCCAAGACTGACACTTCTTGCATCATAAGGCTGCCGTATAAATCCCTGCAAGTAAATTCCCGCTGGCTAAACTTCCAGTTCTGGCTTCTGGAGGTAACACAGAGCCACTGACAGAGATGAACTTTACTCTCTGCAGGTCCTTCTTCTGTGCAATAGGAGATAGAGATGGTCTATATACCGTGCAGCCTTGCACAAGTTTAAACAAACACTGCAATTACTCAACACATACGGGAAATGGCAGCATGAATTTGGGAATCCCGATCAATACTATTGATTGTGCTGTCTGCTAAGATCTTGACGGATAAGTGTCCTGTTTGTGTATTGAAGCGTACAGTGTTTATACAGGCAGTGGTGCATCCTGTTGGCTCTGGGCCAAAAAGGTTACCCACTTTACATGACTAGGATGTGACCATGAGAATGTTTGATCCTCTAAGCTTGTGTCTGGCTAGGAATAACCAAGCGGTGCAGAGCAGTGAAGTGTGAAAGAGACTTAGCGGTGTTTTCAAACCTATTATATAGAATTATAGGCAGGTAACAATGAATGAAGGGGCTCTGAGCCCATCATTAGACAACGTCACTCAGAATCGTGAGTTGGAAAGAATGTCGAATGTCTGTAATTCACTTTTTTCCCATCTATTATTTTATGTTATACATGGCCCCAAAATAATCTTCACCTGCTTTCACCTGCTACATAGAGACAGAGGAGTAATAGGGGAGCACAACATAACACAGCTTCTCTACCCTGTACCAAATAGAAAAAAAACATACCTGCAATCCCTAACCAATCCTGACCACCTTCCCGGCCTTCCTTCTCCCTCCTGCTGCTGGGCTTTCTGCTTTCATTCAAAGCAGACAAGCAGAGCTGCGCTGATAGGCTCTCAGAGAGGCCTGTCAGCCTGGCCTAAAAGGCCTTTATGACATCACAACAGTTGGTAACCAGTTTTGAACAAATGATAGTCTCTCTATAAGAGCCATGCATAACATGGCAATTCTAGTCAGTGGGCTAGAATTGTCGGAACAAGGCAAGGGTTCACAATAAAAAAAAAAACACAGGGTTCACAGCAGGGCTCAGCCGGCAAACGAAAATAGCACAGGATGCCTCGGCACGGTAAAAAGTCCAAAAGATCAGATAACACGTAGATTCCAATAATAAGAATTTTTCTGCACACGTAGGTTCAATGCCCCTCAGGTCCTCGTAGCCAGTGAAGTAAGGACGATGCAGAGATCCAGTTCAGTAATAATTCCTTTATTCCTGAGGAGCACCAGTAAACATTACATCTTCCTGTCCACTCCAGTAATGTTCTGGTTCAACCACTCAGTGGAACCAGAACACCTAGTCAAGTACAAACATTCTATACAAAACACGAGGATGCAAAAGCAACCTAGTTGCCAAGCAACACAGCAGCTTGTTTGCCTTTAGAGTTTTGATGGAGAGCGGCAGCAGCGGCAGCCACAGATGCTCAGATCTGTGCCTGATTAAAGTGAGTCCAGTGTATACTCCTGAATATAGTACCAGTGTTTGAATGTGCTCCCACCCTCTCTCAGATGTTCTCCTAACCTCACACCGTAGGGTCCTGCTGATAGACTCACCTGACTTGTGACACAACTAATACTGTGGCAAAGCATGTATATGTTTGTGTTTGTAGAGATTAAACCAAGCTAGATAGCAGCAAACATGTGTACAACATGGTAAGAAGGCAACATGAGATCAATATGCGCTGCACTACTTTGTGATGATGTACAACATGTAAGGAAATGCCTCTTTTTACATGATCACCTCCAAGCTTTGGACTGATGCTGCTGGTTTGTGACTCTGAGAGTGCACCGAGACCTGCCAACCAGGCGTCAATGATAGTGCTCTGACCCTTAAGGTGTGTATGTGTTGTATTCTATCTATTGCATATTTCTATGTTTGCTTTTACCCACTCAATGCCCTTCTAGTGGAATGCTTCTGCACTATGATGTACTTCGGAATGTTGGGTGCTGGTTGAAGATAAACCACAGTTGTGATGGGGCTGAGCTGCCTGCTGGCTGCTCCTGGTGGGGCTTATTCTAGGATACTTATCATCTAACAATAAATCCTCTTGAAATACCTCAACCTGTCTGGACTACATTACTACATCTTTTTGGCGACGAGTTGATCTTACCTACGTTGGCAACTAATGGAATTCAAGTTTCAAGAAGGCAACTAAAGAAGTCAAGTTTCAAGAAGGCAAGAGATTCAAACCTCATCAAATATCAAGCAAAGACTCTGGCTTCTTAGCCCCACCAGTGACCATCACACCGGTCGCCCCAACCTGCACATGCCAGATTCTTTTTCAATATTTCATCAACTTCAAAGAATATTTTCACTTTTTCAACTATCCAACTACTTCAAGAGGGAAGGTAAAAGCAGAGCTTTATTTCTACAATCTTTGCTGTATTTTCAAACTGCTGTGGATTTGCCAGCTTGTCTCAATTAATGTTTTTTCCAATCACCGCACAAAAACATTGTGGGTCTATGGATGGTCTGCCTTCAAGAGCCTTTCTATATCAAAGCAATCCGTGTGCGTTTTATTCAACCTCAAGTGGCCACATCTTTTCTATCTGAGACATGTGTATACATCGATATCAACTGTGTGACATCCCTATCTACGCTGTATTTTCAAACTGCTGTGGATGTGCCAGATTCCACTTCACAAGCTTGTCTCAAGTAATGAATGTTCAATCAATGCACAAAAACATTGTGGGTCTATGGATGGTCTGCCTTCAAGCTGTTTTTAAAGACATTCAGCATCAAATGAAACAAAGGGAACAAGCACAAAGACAGCGCTGTGTAGTCCCACCGGTATCCTTCACATAGCTCCAGACAAGTGTGCTGTACTTCATCTCAAGAGGCTACTACATCTAGATGCGTCATAAATGCCGCGCAGAGTGAACCTCAAGTACGCCAAGTCTTTTTTCACACTCTACATTGATGTTGCGCGGACAGAGTTTTCATTTACAGTAAGCATTTCTTTTTACTTCAAGGATGCTGCGCAGTGTGACTCGTATGTACATTTTCGCAAAAGAAAGACTTTCTAACTTTATTTCTGTGTGCCTAATCGCTGTAAGCACTATTCCAACCGTCCCTACATTGGGATTTCCATAGGGTCACGCATAAGAATGTACATACAGTTTTACGTGGATTGTCCCATTGGAATCTGGTGAGAGGATAGGTACTCTTCTTCCCTTCTCCAATGAATACACAAAAGAAACAGGAAGATATAAATACTTAGAGGAAACCACCTAAAGGTACGAACACAAAACAGTACTCTTATTCCCTTCTTCAGTAAATAACGGAAAAGAGAATAGAAAATATCAAACAGAGAGGCAGAGGAATAAACAAAAGATCCCCCACACCGCCCTGCAAAACACCTGTCTGGACTACATTACTACAGTATGTCTGATTGGTTCACCCACAATTAGCATGTGTTAACTTTGTCATAAGTCCCTAGTATGTGGTACCAGGGGTACCTATAGCCTGTAAGTTAAAGTGTCCCTGGTGAACTGCAGAACTTATCCTGCTCAGCTTTGCCATTTAAAATAATGACAAAGTCCAGACCCTCACTATTACTATATATAAGTTACACCTAAGGCAGGCCTATCCAGCGCCAAGGCAGAGTGCTGTATATTAAAAAGTAGAACTTGTGTATTTGCATGTTCTGACTGTAAAAATCCCAAAGTGTAATTTTTGATGTGGACAGGCTAGTAGTGCCAATGGCTGTGCTAACTCCTGAATGGGACTACTGAATTGGCATTCCATGGTATGAAAAGAATCATTATGCCCAAATTGAATTTAATGTGATTTTCAAATAAATGGCGACTTTAGTAAGTTGCCAACCTGTTGCCCAAAGTTTTCAGTGGCCACTTATGGTTGCTGGCTACAAGACAGCCTTCTGCCCTCCTAGGGAACAGGCGTGAACCACTCTCACGAAGGAACACAAAATGGATGCATTTTGAAGAGGTGTTACCTTTCCCTGGCAGGAAGATAAAAGAGAGTGTGAGCCCAAAAGGCGAGCTTCCAAGGGGAAGCCCACAAGAGGGGCTACTTTTTTGTTCTGGTAGACAGGTTGGCGTCAGGGACAGAGAGGGTTGTCAAATAATTGCTCAACCAGCTTCCCATGGGCATGTAGCCCTCAGGCAGCCACACCTCTAGGGTGGGATACCAAGCTACCTACACCAAGAGAGCGGTTCTGTCATCTTGGGAGTGGGATGAATATTGCATTCTGGGATAGTTAGATGCCACACTTTGCAGAACGTTTTTATTAGGTGGAAGGGACCTGGTAGCCCATTATCTAGTAGTCATTGTGAGAAGGTGGCCTGATATATGCTGTCCACTAGTTCTAGTGGGCACCTTGTATCAGTCCAAACAACCCCTTATGGTGATAGGTTAAAGACAACCTTTATTGAAAGCTATCCTAGTGGTGGCAATGGAGAGCAGCCTTCAGGCTAAGTCTTGAAGGAATGTAAAGCAGCTTGTTTTACCAGTCTATAATCTCTTAAATGATCAAATGAAAGGACAACCGCACCAGGTATATATTTAAAATATATGTATTTAGGTTAACACACACCCCTCTAGTCTCTTTATGAGGCTGGAGTTCGAAGTACTTAAGTTACAAGATAGCAATCATCAGTAAAAGCACAAATACACGTTTGGGCCCTAGGGGCGTACCAAACCATATACCAAAAAAGTGGAATAAGACCCATGACTGGAACAGGCACTAGGCCTATTGCCTCTAGATTCGCTGGGACCCCAAGGAACCACCGAAGGTAATGACACAAGGAACCCACGGGGACTGTATGCAGTGTGAAAACACAACCGCGGGTTCCTATTACCTTTTATGGGCAATGTTGCGATTGGAAATTTAAAGATTAGGGACACTTCTAATCGAGTCTAGACCAAACCCTTTTGGACTTAAGAAGTTCTAGGGCTAGCACCCACGAGAGCACCAGAGTACTCGAGTTACCTCATCCAGGGAAGCCGGGTGCATAGGTTTCTTGTGGTGTGGGGTCGCGTCGTCGATTTCAATGGAAGCCTGCAAAGAACTGCTGCTGTCGTGAAGAGGAGAAGTGTCTAAAGAGATCCAAGCCTGGATCTAGGATATAAGGAACCTGAAAGTAGAGGGGACAGAGTCTGGGTCACTAACCAGTGAGCGAGGGCCGGATGGACAAATGTCCACAGATGTCGGGTGCTTCAGGTGAGTTGATGGGTGTCTTGACTCTTCAGCCACGAGGTCCAGGAGGTGTCGACGAAGTCCACGAGCCGAATTCGAGCTGTCCCACAAAGTCTGTTGAGTGCTGCGGTATCGGCGACCAGAATGGACCCAACAAGCCTTGGCAACGGCAAGTCACTGTAATTCAGAGAAAGGACTGCGGTGCAGACCAGCAAGGTCTGAGGGACTCATCCAGCAAGGGTAAGTTGGGGCACATCTGGAGCAATCAGGTAAGCCCAATCAGAAAAGGAGTCGCCTTCGTGGGGACCTGCTAGCCAACGGGCTAGTGATCGTGAAGGAGCCTCGAGCGGTCGCACTTGAAGCTGGCCATGGGTCACTCGTGGAGTGGAGGCCAACAATCTTCGGTGCAGGAGGTGTTCAAGGGTGGGGCTACTCAGAACCCAAAGCACAACTTCGAGGAGGACCAGGAAGATAGTGTTGCTGCAAAAGTTTACTGTGTCCAGGGGTCACGGTTCCACGTCACCCACGATAGCCACGGGCCTCAGCTTTGCTGTGGACTCAGGGTAGCCTCGGGGAAGTCTGAAAATCCACCTCTGGGGATGCAGAGACTTCAGGGTCCGGCGGGAGCTTCAGAATTGCAGACCGGTCAGTTGCTTCTTTGGTGCCTGCCAAGCAGGGGAGTCATTCCTTGACCCCAAGGGAGATTTCTTCAGTCTTCTAGTTAAAGTAGAACATCGAAGGTCCAGGATATAAGTTGCAGAGTTTCGTCCAGGGTAATCTAAAGTCCTAGGGACTGGATTCCTATACTTATAGTAAGTTTAGGGGATGGACTAACTCTAAGGCCCCACCTATGGGTGGGCCAGGAAAGAGGGGTGGTTACACCCATTTCCTTTGTCCAGTTTTGCGCCAGAGCAGGGGTAGGTAGCCCCTGCAACCGGTTTGAACTGGAGTACGCACAGGGACACCAAGGGTGCCCCCAGTGCAGGACTTCAAAGCACCAGAGAGTGCTTCCGCCCAGCCCCAATACACATCAGCCTGTCTGGGGAGGTGGTTACACCTCCCTTCGAGAGGAAACCTATTGTCCAGGCCTCCCCTGCCGGAGTTTCGGTCAGCAGCAGGAGGCTAGACCCATGTCTGTGGCAGAGGCATCCATTTTGTGATGCCAGGGCTCAGGAAAGTCCTACCAGGTTAGACCAGTGTGAACATGTCTCTCCCTCTAGAAGGGTGGAATGCTACTCCCGCCACCAGAACTGGCGGGGGGTAGTATTCCAAAGCGTTTGACACCAAACACAACATGTTTTGATGCAGCCATCCCAAAGTTAGCATTTACCGTGAGGTTATAATGCACTTAAGAGCATATGGTATGGCTGTATCTCAGAACAGCCATAAGGAAGGATTTCCGAAAGCTGCAGAGGGGCTCAGCTCATGCTTGGGCACCCTCTCACATAAAACCAAGCACTTTGCCTTCAGGATTGTCAAGGCCTGCCATAGGAGGGGCTTATAGGTTTATATGTGTCTGCATATATATGTGGATATAGGTAGCCTATACCACTGTAAGGGGTGCAAGCACACCCTTACCCAGGCTGCAGTAGCAGACCTGTGGTGCCATTTTGGAGTGCTTCCCAGGGGTGGCATAATACATGCTTCAGCCCCTGGTAGGCCTCTGAGGTACCTATGCCCTAGGTACATAGTATACCATATACTGGGGGCTTATAAGGCACTCCAGAATCCAATTAGATATGTACCTAATGTACATGCAAACTATTTTAGAGAGGAAGCAGCTAGGCTGTGGTCCTGATTAGCAGGGCCACAGCCAGACTAAGGCCGAAAAACAGTGAAACACCAGCAAAAAGTGGGGTACCCATGTGAAGCAGATCCTACTCTCCTACAATACCTGCACATGTCAAACTAGTGGCTGCACAGCATTTACTGTCCTTTTATTTTTCCAGATGGTCAATGGGTACACCATGGGCATCTCACATGCAAGTCAATCATAATGCATGCAACACGTACTGAGATGCATAACCAGCAGATTGCGCTAGTTTATCATCATGGCACACTTGCTGGAGGAAAGGCAACAGACAGCAAGGGCATTCTATGTGTTTACTAATATCCCTCAAGTATTAGGTGCCATTTATGGCATTCATGTGGCATTTCAGCCGCCCCCACCACAGGAAACACCATCCCCTCAACAGACAAGACAGGTACTCCTTCGCATGCAAGTTAATTGTGATATCATGGTCTGATTCACTGATGTGTGTGCTGTAGGTCTTGCATGTCAGATAGTTGCAGTGTACATCCAGGACATTTTAACTAACCAAAGAGGTTAACAAACTAACACTGGGGCTGCATGGCATTTTAAACAGTCACTCAACTTTACCCTATTGCTATACTTACTGCTATGTTTATCATTTTATGCATGCATGTGTACAATATCTGCAGCTTTTACAATGGACCTACATCATACAATATTATAACATGCCTTTTTTTGCAAGTGATGCCTGATATGGCCTCTCTCCCCATGTTCCCACCCCGTTCCAACGTCCAACCACACAGCTTCAACAAAGGTGTAACAGTGCACATATATGTGAACGAGCAATCATCGAGTGCACTTTTGGCATCCTTAAGTCGTGTTACAGCCGTATAGATGAGATAGGAGTGTGCTCCAGGCACACCCCTTAAGGTGTGTGCATGAATATTGTAGCTTGCTACCTGTTGCACAATATCACCAGGGAATGATGCTCACATGTGGAAATAACACCTCAGCTACGACCTTCGTCTGTGTTCCTGAGGTGAGGCACATAGAGGTCCTCATTTTCCCATGAACTGCTACTTTGGTTGCTGACACACAGTGGTTATACAATGTCTAGTCAATGATAAATGGTGGACTATTTCACCATGCACAGACACTATCCTGAGGTAAGACAGATTACACCATCCACAAATATCATCCTGAGATACCACTGCTCCACTATTCTGATGCCACAACCAAACCAGCAGGTCTCACTGTCAAATGCATTCAATTACACATCACGTTCTCACTCATTCAATTAGTACTGTCATATTAATACAAATGTAAATTCATATACAATGCAATTTTGTTTTTTTTAAAAAAAGAAATGCTTGGGATTAAATTATTATTATTATTTTTTTAATAACAAATGTTATTGAGTTTTATGGTACATTGCGGGCACTGCCCAATACATATATTTTGGGTACAGCATGTATGAGATGGAACCAATTATATCTAAACAACAATATCGCCTGTGAACATAAAAGCCCAATATCTAAACTTTGCATAGGTTACAACATGTTTCACTGTAAAGAATGTCCAGATGAACATATGTATGTGACAGAGCAACTCATCATACCGTGAGATAGTCTATCTTGATTTGGTTGACCGGTTTAAAGAGGATGTAGGGATGGCAGGGGAGGCAGATCTATACCCTGCTATGTTGCCCAGCAAAACCATATTTTCCTATGTTTTTGAGGACAGCAATGCACCTGGTACACTGCAATTTCGGCCCCCATGCATCTGTCCATGGCCTTTCTCCACCCACCCATCGACGGCGGGGAGGTCCCCTTCCACGTTTGGGCAATATCCCGCTTGGCAAGTGTGAGGCCGAAAAATAGTAAATGTTGTTTGTAATGATTTCCTCCTATCCCCTCAGAACTGTGAAGTAAGCAGAGCTTGGGTTTGAATGGAAGATGCCAGGACAGGACCCGGCCCAGACAGGAAGATATTTTATGCCAGAACAGTTGCAGTTCCCCACAGCTCCAGACCGTGTGCAGGAAGGTCCCCTCTGATACCCCGCGATCTGAGACATGTGGGGGACTGGATAGAGCCCATCCTCCAGAGGCGGGAGCAGATCTTATATGCTCTATGGAGGTATTTAAAGTGGATTAGATGGTATCTTGTGGCTGCTTTGGCACCCCAAGGAATAGCTAAAGCCTCAGTCCAGTCATCATCTGTAAGGTCTGTAATGCCAGCTTCTCACGCCATTTTGGGTTTTGTGCAAGATAGTTTGGGTATGGGCGGTCAGTGTCTGACAGAGTTGCCGAATCTTGTGCGCGCCAAGGTCCCCCATTAGTAGGCGTCCCTCTAATGGGTGAAACTCTGGTAGGCCACCCAGCGAGCGGATCAGGGGAGTCAAGGCCTGTCTCAGCTGCAGGTATTTATAAAACTATGTCTGGTGCAAGTGGTATTCTGTTTGCAGTTGTTGGAAGGATTTGAATGTGGATCCCTGTAAAATGTCACCTAGGGTAGAGATTCCAATGAGGTCCCATGCTCGGAAGCCAGGGTGCTTGGCAACAGGTCGCAGGTAAGTACCCTGCCACAGAGGGGTTGTCTGTGTTAAGTGCCCGTCCCAACCCTTTTTCTTCACGGTATAGCACTAGAGCTGTATAACAATTCTGCAGGTGGGGGTTAAATGGTCAAGGTTTTTCCGACTTTAGAGGAGGCTCAGGAGAGGGGTGCCCTCCATCAGAAGTCTCTCCACAGCGAGCGCTGGGTTGGTGTATGAGCTGTACCACCACTCATTTATGTTCAGCAGGTGAGATTCCGTATAATAAGCATATATATCAACAGCCGCAATCCCACCACAGTACGGCGACTGTGTGCAGGTTCGCAGTGCAACGCGGACGGAGCCATTGCCCCATAAGAGGCCGTTAAGGAGTGCATTGACCTGGTTAAACCATGTGTGTGGGCTGTTGTATGGGAAAATTTGTAGTTGGTATAAGGTATGAGGCAGGGAGACCATTTAAAAAATTTCTGAGCGCCTGTACAGAGATTATTTTGTTTTTAATGATTTTCAAGTCAACATGTAATTCTCCATCTTTCCTATGTATGGAGAGACCTCTGCATTTCGGCGGCAATGTCTTGAAGTAGGCAGCGGTCTCTGCACTCCGCATGGGAAACTCGCCTATCGCAAAAAACAGGAAATTACATACAGGAGGTAGGACAATCCTGGGCCATCCATTCGCCATAACTGAATCCTCCTTCGGTGTTCGGCCCCTTTTGTCAGTTTTGCATGATGAAAGGGCCCCTAGTTTTACTGAAGAGTTATTGCATCATTTGCGATGTGCTCTTCAAGCATTTTCCTCAGATTTATGGGGGATCTGAAAACAAGCGAAGGAATGCAGCAGGGATCCAGACACACCACACACTGGTTTGCAGTGGGTGACCATACCAGAAAAGGGAAGGACCTCTGGTGCTGGAGGCATCCTCCCACCCACATTTGCAACACTGGAGATTGACACCACTGTACAGGTGGGTCTTTAGAACGCATAACAAAAAGAGGAATAGCCTGAAGAATTGTGCTCCTGCCCCTTACCCTACCAACTGAGTAGAAAATTAAATTGAGGACTGGGCATCAATCATACAATCATTCAAGCAAAACAACACGCTAATCATTCAGGTTTACTTATCGAAGTAGTTAATGCTTGAAAACAGATCCTTCTGGGTACTGACATCTAGGCCCTTAAGGGACTCCAGGTGTGACATCCTCCTGCAGTCAAACATTCATCAAGGCTCTGCTGCTGGCTGTTTGCCTAGTCCCCTCAAGCTCTTGAATGGTGGGTCCATAAAACAGCCTGGCTATTAAACCCCCTCCACCCCCAACCCCATCCGCAAGCTAAACTGGAGGCATGGGAGCACCCCATCACCCCCAACCCCACCCGCAAGCTAAACTGGAGGCATGGGAGCAGCAGAAAGATGGTAAATCAGATTTGGTGATACAAATCAAAATGCAGAAATGTTTTTAAAGTGTTGTCCAGTCTTGTCTCTTGTTACTGTGTTTCATATATCTCAATGTTGGCTGTACCATAGGTTGTCCTGTTAAATGTGTTGTGCAATGAAGGTATTTTTGCTTCTTTTTTGTATAAAAAGCTGTTTTAAGTGTGTTATATTCATATGGTGGCACACTAGCATTCATTTGCTGGCACACAAGAATTGTACTTTTACGAAGCTTACTTAATAAAACAAATGATTTAGGTAGCAGTTGACCAATGATAAACTATTTATTTGAAAGCATTTTTTAAATATTTCCACCTAACCTTTATGATCTGTTTTGTTATATCAGATCTTATATAATGGGACACCTCTTAGCGACATTGACATGCTTGCAGACACAGCATGGTCATTATAAAGTGTTTAACATATGACCCCCCCTTTTAGCAGTCTATCGCCATATGTACACGAATCAGTTGTGAATGTTCCATCCATCATTCACAGTTGTTTGTCCATTCATTTATATTTAAATTCATGTTTACCATCCTAGGTGAAAATAAGGCTGACATTATGTAAGCTACCCTAGGTATGTTATGGTTAGCCACATCTAACATACACAAATTGAATTGTAAGTGGATTAGCGTTAAGTGATAAGCCTTCTGAAGCATATTCTTTTATCAGACACAAACAAGACGGGGCTGGCCAGTCTGCGACTCTGGCCTTTTCCAGGTATGCATCAGGTACGGTAGCTGAATTCTCATCTGTAAAGCTGTTATTATGCAATCATGTTAACAAGCCTCAATTCTCATCAAGACGTCCTTCATTGTTGGTCTGGTTTGACATTTTTTATCCAGATCTGATGTTGGTTACCACTTTTGCTCTTGAAAAAGTGGAAAGTTTAACTATCAAAGTTTCAAGTCAAAATAGAGTTAAATATGTGACAATGTCCGTCTTTGGCACGTCTACTGTTGAATTTATTTAAAAAAATATAGTCATGTACATGATGTACTGTGCATATGCCCTCATCATAACTTTCGTTTTATCACTATTCCATTTCACGGGCGGTGCTGGCGGAGCAAGACTTGAAGCGGACATGGGGCAAAGATCACCAAGAACTTGGCTGCTAGGTGGGCATGTCCTTTAAGTTCCACCAGTGAAGGAGGAGGAGGCACCTTCTACCAGCACATATAGAGCACCCGCCCAGAGAGTCACTCCCTGTCAAGCAAAGAGGCTAAGGGAGGAGGATACGTAGGAACCTGATGGGTTGGTAGAGATTGACGCCACATGCCAGGAGGATTTTGGTAGAGATTGACGCCACATGCCAAGAGGATTGTGGTTGATGGGGCTCTGCCTGATTCAGAAGACGTATCCCATCATGAATTGGACTTCCACCCACCCCACCTTCACTCCAGAGACCTCCATACCAATGGGCCTCTAGCTGCTACCCTTCTATACCACCTCTCCCTCTGCCTAGAACATCTGCAGTCAAAGGAACAGCTGCAGAAAACAACTGAGCGCTCATGCTTTGCTCACCTAGCTGCTTTCAAGAAAGCCATGAGAAAAGTTAGTGCTGGGGAACTGGTGATCTCTCATGATCTTGGGCAAGTAACATTCTCCAAGAGATACTAAATGGCCAGCATCAACAACTATGTTCTCTCCTGACCTCCTTGATAGCAGGCATTACATCTCATCTGTCTTCCCATCCCACCTCACCTTTTCTTGTCATGCCTCCTAATCTGTCTAAGTTGTTTCCACACCTTATCAGAACTCTGGGCCGGCGGCACTGCTTACAGCTTGGTATGGTTTTAGTGGAGGGGAATATTGCTTCAAAAGTGCTTGAGCGATGTTTCTTTCGGGTAAGGCAAGGCTGGTAGTCATCATGGAATGTCAGCACTGTCTGGACTGATGTTGTGCCTGTGCTGAAAACATGCAGTATGGCAGATTTCCGACAATGAACTACAGTTCTTTGCAGACCATGAACTGTCAGGACTTCTGGAAGGATGGCTGCCATTTGGGATAACTGGGAATAACTCCCTCTTGTCTCATAGTGCCTTTGCTAGGCAATCAGGTCACAATGCTACTGCAGCTAGGACCTCTCTATTCGGATCTCGGATTTCCTTGCCAAAACCTAATACATCCAATGGATTCACGTTAATGGGCATTGGAAACGCAGAGAACTATTCAGAAACATCGTGTTGTTGATTTAAACTAACTTTGAACAACTTCTTGAATATTATATGAGCTCTAAGATGGAGGTAGGTAACGTTTACCAGGCTATTCCTGTGACAGAACAGGATGGATTCTTAAAATAAACAGTAGAATATTAACATTGTTGGTTTCCTTGCAGTTCTACAGAAGTCAGGTGTAAACTATGATGTCTTCCACAAGAGAGAGCGGTGCTCTAGAGTTAGTTATTGAGGTCAGAGTGAGAGGTTGTTGTGTTTATGCTTATACGTTCTTGGGATCGTTCTTGGGATCACAAGGGGTTTATTATGATGCCATTAAGAAAATGTACTTGGAAGGTTCTAGGAATGGCAGTTACTTGTTGATTGCAGAGGGGGTTGGATGTGTTGGCCCCAACCACTCCATTCTTAAATAATCAAGTTACAACATTCCACACCTCCGCGGGGATAACTCAACAATTCTGGTGACAATTGGAACTATCAAACCACAGACTGAGGAGGAAGAAGTACAGGAATGTACCTTTTCTACAACGGTGGCATCTCTGCTGGAAGCACTAAGGACTTTCATATTCAGGCAGGAATTCGGCGGTAAGTGGGGACCCACACTTCTGGACATTTTAGCATTTGACTTTGGCTTGCCAAATTGCAGAAATAGAGGCACAGTGCAGTGGCGTAAAAAAACTTGAGGGGGCCCCCCGCAAAACACATGGAGGACCCCCCCCCGGCCCACCACCTACCACTTTGCCCCACCACCCAAAAATCTGGCATATTTTGATTTGAAACCGCCAACGTTTAAATGAAATGCCTCTATATTGTCTTTCTCAAAGTTCTAATGAGAAAGTGGGAAACCCTCTTAACATATAATCTACGCCATTTGTAACAATAATGTCAAAAGCAGATTATTTAACTGAGGCAGCAATCAGAACAATGCCTAAGAGCGATCCTACTGTCTCAGATACTGCCTATGGCTGAAGAAAAACTATGAAGCGTCTGAATTAGAGTCGACATTAATGAACAATAATGTGAAACTTTAAAAGACAACCCCAAACCTGCAATTCCATAAAAACTCGACTGAAAATATACATGAGAAGTACACAAGATATAACTCAGTATCCTGCTGCGGAAGGCAAGCGAAATAGACTAGTGAATTATCTGCATGCCACACACTAGCGACTGTCAAGGGTTGTGCATGATAATAACGTGAGCTCCCTCCCCACCCACCTTCGACTGACCCAGGACCACCTCTCCTTCAGGAAGCACCTCAAGACCTGGCTCTTCGAGCAGTAGCAGCCCCCCCCAACCCCCCCAGCGCCTTGAGACCCGCTCAGGTGAGTAGCGCGCTCTACAAATTTCGTGATTGATTGATTGTGAACTGAGGAAGCAATTTAAATTCCTACCATCATGTCTTTATTAGTAAGCATTACAAAACAGGCAGGCAAACAAGGCTGAGGATGAAAACTTTTTGGATGCTTCAGAACATTGATGCAGATGTTGGTCTGTTTTAATTTATCATTTCTGTAGTGTAAACAATGCTAAATACAAGATTTAAGGCACACATATTACAGACAAGTGCAAGCAACACCATAAATAACACCGCATGTAGAATAAAAACAAACCGTATCAGCAAATACCTAATGACTATCTAGACAAACTGTAGATGGTAAAGCAAAAGAAAAGTGAAACTACTTTTAAAGTGCATAATAAAGCAATCACCAGTCCAGCAATAAACAAAAATCAAGCATGTTTAGTACAACAATGAACTTTCTTCTTGCATCAATGTGAAAATACATTCAAAGTGCATGATAAAAACAAGTCCAGCAGTATGCAAAAATGAAGCCAGGTTAGTCAGACAATTCCCCATTTGGTGTGTCCATAAAGGCACATATATTTCAAAGCAACTGGTAAACAATAACAACTACAGCACCATACAATAAACAAACCAGTTTAAACTAACAATTCCCTTTATGAAGGCTCAAAAATTTCAAAGTGACTAGCTAAACAGTAACAAGTACAGCAGGCAGCAGCACACAAAAATCAAACCACCTTAGCCAACCAATGACCTTTTGGTTTGTGCTTGTGCATGAAGGTGCAAATATTTCAAAAGGAATGGTAAAACAATAACAAGTACAGCAAGCAGCAGCATACATAAATCATACCTATTTAGTCAAACTAATTCCCCTTTTTTTTGTGCACCACCACTGAAACACTTATGCAGAGTTTACACATTCTGCACCTTTGCTACAATTTGTTTTTTTTGCTGAACTTTATACAAAAAATGTCTTATCCATGGGCCTAGACGTTTCCAGCCCATGTGGTAATTAGGGCATCATATTAGCAGATGGTACCATGAATATCTTAAGGATTTTAGTGGCCAACTGCCAAACATATTTTGGGGACCCCTGTAAGAAGAGCTTTGAATTTATGATCCCATTTTAGCTCTTTCATGCAGTCTTTGGGTGAGTCGCAGACAGTGCACAGACACACTAGTCCAAATATGTGTGAGGTCCTGATTTGATCCAAAAGAACATTTTATGGATGTTGCATGAAACACAACATTCCTCTACAAAATGTCTGTAATAGACACACATCACCAATATTGAAAAAAGCAAAGGAAAGTTGTATTTAAAACAATCTGTTCAAGAATCATTTAATGCCATCAGGGCAAGACTCTGCAGAACAGAGCTGGTTTTATCACGGGGCCCCCTGAAAGCTTGGGGCCCTGGGCCGCAGCCCACTTTGCCCATGCCTCAAAAGTTTTTTATAGCGCTACTCATAGTTTACTCACACTCAGTTCTGTGATGTGCATGGTACATATTCTTTGTAGCAGGCACATTAACCCTCTGCACTTTGTGGGTGGTAGGAGTACCCATATGAGTGCACGGTGAGTGATGCGTCAGTGTGAGAGTAGGGTAAGAGGAGTGACTGCAGGGTGAGTGAGGTGACCATATGAATTTGGGTGCGGATGTAAGTGCAGAGTGGGACGAAAAAATGCATGGTTAGTGATAGGCTTGCTTAAGTGAGATTGCAGATTAAGCAGTGAGGGGGACAGGGGAGTGAAGTGTAATATGAGTGCAGGGTGAGTAGTGTTCTTGTGTGACTGCAGGGTGAGGTACAGGGTGAACAGTGAAAGTGCATTGTGAGTGCAGAGTGATCACTGTGAGTGCAGGGTGAGCGGGTGAATGGCAGTTACTTGTTGGTTGCAGAGGGGGTTGGATGTGTTGGGCACAACTACTCCATTCTTAAATAATCAAGTTACACCATTCCACACCTCCGCGGGTATAACTTAAAAATTCTGGCGACAATATGAACTATCAAACCACAGACTGCAGAGGCAGAGTACAGGAATGTACCTTTTCTACAACTATGGCATCTCTGCTTGGAAGCACTAAGGACTTTCATATTCAGGCAGGAATTCGGCGGTAAGTGGGGACCGATAATTCTGGACATTTTAGCATTTGACTTTGGCTTGCCAAATTGCAGAAATAGAGGCACAGTTCAGTGGCGTGAAAAGTGAAAGTGCATTGTGAGTGCAGAGTGATCACTGTGAGTGCAGGGTGAGCGGGTGAATGGTGGGAGTACATGGTGATCAGTGTGAGTGCATTGAGATTGCTGTGAGTGCCGGGTGAGTGTAAAAGTGAAGGGTGAGAATGAGTGAGTTGTCTGAATGCAGGATGCCTTCTCAGACACTTCAAGTAACTCAGCATGTTATTGACGGCGGCGTAGGATTGTCAGATATAAGTTAAACTATTGCTATTATGGTGCTAATCAGGGATCGAGGGTGGAGGAAATAAAAAATGTGCTGATCCTGCAACAAACTTCCAGTCTTATGTTTAGGGTTGCCTGCTCATTATTTTGATGAACCAGAAGGGACAAAAATAAGCAGTCACCTAAAGCCATATTTTCAACACTTATCAGTGTATACTTCGAACAACAAATATAAATAGAAGGCACTTTAAATTGTGTTCTAGGGCTGCCTGAATGATCCATGACTGATAATTAAAGTCAACAAAGACAGAAAAGTCAACGTACAAATCAATACATACTTTATTTATAATCCTATTTGGTGTCAAGATGAGGTCTTTCCAGGCTCCTTAAACAACACATTGCTGGCATTTTTCTTTTGGCAACCTTACTTTATATTCCTTTTCAGGAAATGCATTCTCACACTACAGCAGTAAATGTAAATTTCAAATGTAAGGAATAGGCAGCGTGGGGGCCCAGGGGGTACTGGAACCAGAAAAGAACTAACCTTGGGTAACCAGTGTACAAAGGTATGTAAATATGCAAATGGTCTCTGGCCTCAAGGAAGTTGCCTTCAACCCCCTTGCTGCTGGGCCTGGAAGCTCAGGTCACCTACCCCTGCTGCAGATCGGGGCATATAAATTCTCCCTACTTCCACGGACAGAGTAATTCCACAGTCATACACACATACACTCATCATACGCTTGGGCCCATCTTACCAACATTCATTCTATTACCCTATCCACACTGAATATACGAGAGAAATCCTAGATCAATCTGCTTCTACACTGAGGTCAATGCAACCTAATTGATCAGTCTTGAGTCATGATTCAAACAATAAGTACACATTTGGGAACTCAATAAATGACAAAGAAATATCCACCCGACACTGTGATTCAAACAAAAGGTTATTTTATCTAAATTAGTTCAAATGGAAATTCAATCAATAGCAGAATCATTATTCTCATAGTTACCTATTCTAGCTAAATGTCGTATATAGGTCAGAACAGGTCTCTCAGTAAAGTCTCCCGAGTCGCCGTCCTCTCAATCAGCGTCGATCCTCTCGAGCATAGGTTCGGGAAGAAGTGGCCTTAGACCCTCTCTAGTCTAACAATATTTATAGCAAAACTCACACATTATATGTTACAAACAATCTCTAAACGTCCGTTGAACCGTTGAGCAGAGCGAGCAGGAAAGGATGTTGACTCGCAACATTTAGAAAAACCTCCGCTCTCGAAAATCTCAAAAATAAAAACACGGAAGAAGGAAGCACAAACTAAAAAATGTAACATCCATGAATGCTCTTCCTCAGAATCATAGTGAAGCCACCGCAAGTTTATCAAAGTTCATTGTGGCTTTTATTCTCTCCCAAGGATAACTGGTGACAACTGGCGTCAAGCCCGGAGCTGCTGTCCTCACGGCAACTTTTAATACAGACAGAGACCGAGGTCAGGATTTCAACCATATTCAGCGAGGCCTCTCTTCGTATTTCAGCTACTCAAATGCAGGCTGTAATTGTCGGCCATCTTTTACTAGGCCAGAATGGACAATCTTAATTAAAGGAAACACAAAACAACGTTATTACATCGTAATGATTATACAGTGTTAATTCCCACCAATACCCTTATGTGTATGAAATTATCTAGCCATCTGCAACATAAAGAAGCATTAAAGCGTATTATTTCAAAGCGCAAACACATAACAAATAGCACTTTAGCCACACATATTTAATTAATTTGCACACCAACTTAGTTCACGTATTAATAAAGCAACACAAATGCATCCCCACGTGTAATTCTTTCATTAGTAAAGTTGATTAGTCAGAAACTTCAACAAAGTTAATATCTAGTAATTTAATTATTAGTAATTTAATTATGACATATAAAAATATAAGCGGATGTTCGGATTTTGACAGAAAATCCTGCTCCAGCAATCCCCCCTTTGGTGATATATTATCACCACAAAAACCAACCCAAAAAAAAAAATTGGTCCCCATCTCTTAGGAGAAATTTAAATGTCTTTTTGCACAACATTACACACCAGATTCTCTCACATCATCTCTTTTCGATTCTAAATACACACTCTCCCTAAATTCTTCTAATTCTATTTCTTGAGGGTCTCTCTTTGACCTCTTTTGTTTCTTTTCAATATTTTCTCTTATTATTTTCCTTTTCCCTCCCCTGTTTTTACAACACAAACACCCTAATCTAAGTATCAATAAAGCAACAATCACACATGTCAAAGGAAACAATATCTTACCAAATATGGTACTACCTATTTTAGCTATAAAGTTCTTAACAGCAATCATCTTATTAGCCATTCTAGTCCAGATACTTTCAACTTCCAGTGGTACTAATTCTTCATGCAAATCAGTAATATTTTTGATATAGATCTTTAGATCTTTGCTTTCGTCAGGAATGTAAGTGCAACAGTGTTGAACCTTCAGTATTCCACAGACTCCACCCTCTTTGGCCAATAGAATATCAAGGGCAAGTCGATTTTGCATAGACATGGCGCGTAAGGCAACCATCTCCGTATTTACCAAAAGAAACCCTCCAGCGGTGCTTGTCGATAAGCGATCCACCACTGTTGACAGTTTCCGAATTCCATATGCATTTAATGAAATTCCCACTGCTGGAATCAAAGCTCCAAAAATATCTCCTACAATTTCTGACCAAGTTTCTCTCTTAAAGCGTGTTAGTAAATTAATCTGATCGGCATCTTCTATCTTATCTATATGGAAAATCTTTGGAAAGACCAGGCCAACATAACATGTGCCAAACCAATGGTCAGGCAACCTGTAATAAGCCTTATTCCCACAAATATAATACACTCCCGGGAACACTGGATCTTCTCCTCCCTTGAATCCCCATCCTGTTGCAATAAAGTATGTATCATGACACTCACTAGTCCCAACAAAATAATTATCATATTGGGATTTCCTTCTGGAAATGCATAGTTTACCCTTCTGTGGTGCATCTAAAGCCAAAGTTGGACTGGCCCCTCTCTTCAACTCCTTTCCCATCTCAATATCCCATATTGTCTCACTCATTTTATATTCTCCTGCCTTTTCATGCATGCTCACTCTCCTTTTCTCTACCATGTCTAGGAAAGCTTTTTCTTCTTCCTTCAAACTACAAGTTAAATTGTTTCTAAAAATGTAATCTAATGTTAATTCTTCTGTCTCAATAAAAATCTCACCAAAAATGTTAGCTTCTTTTGCTGGATTCAGTTTCTTATTCATAAGCAATTGCCCAAAAATGTTATCCTTATTAGACATCTCATAATCTATTTTTCCTAACAAATAAAAAACACTACTTAAGACACTACATGAAATCCCATACGTAGCCGGAAGATGGTGATAAGTAACTCCCTCTGAAACGGACGCAGGCAATTGCATACAGACGTAGCAATCCCTCACTTCCATTGTCTTTACGTATTCGTACAACAACTTTGAAAAAACATTGCTAGAAAAATCATTAATCGATCTATCTTTATGTATGTATACATTACTACTATATGGAACTTCTTTCTGTGAATTCTTCCCTATGTTAGTCATATTCTCAGTATGTATCCCAAAAGTGTCTATTGTAACTCTAAAGGTAACTAATAAAGCAAGTAAACTCCATAGTAGCATTGATAATCCTGTACAACAGCAGCACATTCTACACCATCTTTTCAAGAAGGTACATCTACTTTGATTATTTTCTGTGTTAGCCATCTTATTACTTTGGCAGTGTCTTTTGACTTAGCCTCTACTACTCCACTACTGAATTTCTAGAACACTAGATTATTTCGATCTGTTAATTTTAGATTTTCTTCTTCTTCACTCTTCTCCAAGTGACTCCTTCAATTCACTCAATTTGGATTTTCATCACTTTTCACTTCTTCTTCAGCAACATCAAACTGTATCAGATCTTCAATATCCTGAGCATCTGACTCTTCTCCAATGCCAGTCAAGATAACTTTCAGGATTCCAACAGTTTTCTCCTCCTCAACCACTTCCCGTAAGGTCCCCTCTGGATTTCCTTGACTTTCTGCCTCTTCTTCTTCAGACAGTGCCACGTACGTCCATTCCGGTGACCTATACTTCTGGTTGGGCTTTCTGAGTCTCTTGATCTCCTCTGGTTCTTTTGATTCCTTTTGTTTTTCACCCTTTACTTGATTCTGACTTGACACCTCATTCACCTGTTCAGCTTTCGTTGAATTCGCTCGTGTCAGTCGGTACCTCAGCCTCTTTATCTTGTTAGGCCAAAGATCTCCCTTTACGCTTCTTTTCTGTTTCACTTCTCTGTTGTTTCTTTCTCCGATCCAAGTTCTCTTTCTCAGAACTCGACCCTCTGATTTCTCATTCTCACTCTCATCAGATTCTGTCTCATTTGCCTCTGGTTCATGAACGATTTTCTCTTTTTCCACAGACTTCTTCTCCACTGATTGAGATTTCCCTACCACTGTCCCTCCTCGGGTCTCCGACACGCAATCTTCTTCTGTCTACTTGTCCCTTCACTTAGCTTATCAGGAATATTCCCTACACCTCCTCGGGGGTCTTCCGCAATCTGTCCCTCTCTATCTTCTTCTGACCCTACTTCTCCAGAAGTAATCTCAGGTAGATCTTCAATCTCTTCATCTGATTCAGCTGTAGTCTTTGTGGAATTGCTCTTTTCTTTCCTCTTTCCCCCTTTATTTTCACCACTGCTTGTTGGAACTTCAGGCACTCTTACAGAATTCGAACTCTCCTCTGAGGTTCTCAATGTTTCTCTTGAAACCTCTCTCGGTAAGAAAAAAGAATCACCTGACTCTCTTTCCAACTCTCCTTCCCCCCTTTCAGGATTCTTTTTTCTTCTCACTGTTTCAGCGTCTGCATCATCACTGGAATCTGACTCTTCAAAATACTCCTTACCAGTCCCATCCTTTGTATTTGGAACTCTCAGAGTATGACTTGCATGAACCCAGTTCTTCACACCAGCACACTTTACAGCAGTTGTCGTAGTCAGAATAACTTGTCTTGGCCTTCCCCGCCTTGGAACCAAGCAATTCCTTCTTCTGTGCACTTTTATTCTCACCCAGTCCCCTGGACTTAGATCATGGGCTTGCTTCTTTTCAAGTGTGGTGGCGTCTCCTCCAACCTGGTGAAACACAGAATGAACTGCGTCAGCCAGGCCTTTACAGTAATCCAAAATCATGTCATCAGTTATTGTCATCAACTTGTTGACAGGCACGAATGCATGTCTCATTGCTCGTCCCATCAATATTTCATGTGGACTCAACCCTGTAGTTCTGTCTGGTGTAGACCTAATAGTCATTAGCACTAGAGGCAAGACATCAGGCCATTTCATTCCAGTGGCTAAACACATCTTACCAATTCTGTTTTTGATTGTGCCATTCATCTGTTCAACAACACCAGAAGCCTCTGGCCTGTATGCACAATGTAGATTCTGCTGTATGCTTAATGCTTCACAAATTAAACTCATGAGCTCATTGTAGAAGTGTCCCCCTCTGTCTGACTCAATTGTCACTGGGAACCCGTACCTAGGAATCAACTCTCTTAACAGTAACTTTGCCACAGTTATTCCATCATTTCTCCTAGTCGGATAGGCTTCCACCCACCTTGAGAGCAAACAAACTATCACTAGAACATACCTCAATCTATTGACCTGAGGCATTTCAATGAAATCTATTTGCATTCTGGTAAAAGGACCTCCTTCTCTGCCTATTGTTCCTAGGCTCACCACTGTCTTCTTTCCAGTATTTAATTGCTGACAAATCAAACATCTCTGACAGATGCTCTCTGCAATCAGCCTGAACTTTGCATTGTACCAGGTTTGTTTAAAGGACCTAATCATAGCGTCCCTCCCCAGGTGTCCCTGGCCATGATACATTCTTGCCATTGTTGACAACATGCTATTTGGCATGACTGGTCTTCCATCTCAATAGATCCAAACATGATCTTTCTCTCTTGGGGCACATCCTGCCTTGATCCAATCCCTCATTTCCTCATCTCCTGCTTCATCCTGCAACTGCTTCACCTCATCCCATGTTTCCAGGACATTAGTAAACATTACAGAACAAAAAGACATTTCCCTTTCTCTTCCCCGGTTAATCGAATGATTGTTCTTTGCACAATACTGTGCTATGTCATTTGCAAAGCGATTACCAAGAGTAACAAAATCATCTCCTTGTCCATGAGCAGCACATTTTACAACTGCTAGTTCCTTAGGCAGCTGTATCGCCTCAAGCAATTTCCCAATTACTTCAGCATTCTTTATAGGAGTCCCACTCGACGTCAAGAAACCTCTCTGTAGCCAAAGTTGGCCAAAATCATGAACCACTCCAAATCCATACTGACTATCAGTCATCACAGTCACTCTCAAATTCTTCCCAACCTTGCAAGCCTTTGTCAATGCCACCAATTCAGCTACTTGTGCAGATCTAACTCCTTTCAAAGACGAAGCTTCCATAACTTCCGAAACCTTACACACCGCATACGCTGCACTCAGCACACCATCTTCTGTTCTCAGACATGATCCATCCACAAACAACACATGATCACTCTCAGGCAGTGGCAGATCTCTTATGTCTGGTCTTGGTTTTGTGCAGTAATCAAGCACATCCAAACAATCATGATCAACATCATCTTTCACACTCACATTTTCAGCATAGGGCAACAGTGTTGCTGGATTCACATTCACACATCTCTCAAGTATCACATTTGATGCTCCCACAATTATTTTCTCATATTTAGTCAGCCGACTATGTGACATATATTGAGTTCTGCTTCTTGTCAAAAGAATTGCCACATCATGAGGTACGAACACCCTTACAGGATATCCCATTATTATACCCTCACTCTGTTCCAAGCTTCTGCATGTAGCAGCTACTGCTTTCAGGCAACCTGGTAAACCCACAGCTACTGGGTCAAGTGTTGATGAGAAGTACGCAATTGGCCTTCTCAGTCGTCCATGTTTCTGGACTAACACTGACAGTGCACATCCATTTCTCTCAGTACAGTACAATTCAAACTCTTTCTCATAGTCTGGCATTCCCAAAGCAGGAGCTTCACACATTCTGCTCTTCAATTCTTCAAATGCTGCCATTTGTTCTGCATTCAGTTCCAATGGGTCTCTCACCTCACCTTTAGTCAATTTAATCAGTGGCTTTGCTATCAGGGAAAAATTACTTATCCACTGACGACAATAACCCACCATCCCCAGAAACATCCTCACTTCTCTCAGGGTCATTGGGGCTTTCATTCCTCTGATAATTCTGATCCTGTCATTGGTCACCTTTCTCAGACCTTTCTCAATATTGTGTCCAAGATAATGCACTTCTTTCTTGCAAAATTGCAACTTGGCTGGAGATACCTTTAACCCTCCATCCGCCAGATGATTCAGTAAAGCTATGGTATCTACTTCACAAGCTTCACGTGTCTTTGATGCCACAAGTAGGTCATCGATATACTGTACTAGTACTGAACTTTCAGGCATGATCAAACTCTCCAATGATTTCTTCAGCAACTGATTGAATATTGAAGGACTCTCTGTATACCCCTGTGGGATACGGCACCATGCCAAAATACGCTGTCCAAACCGAAATGCAAAAATCGGCTGGCTATCATGATGCAATGGAATTGAAAAGAAAGCATGACACAAATCAATTACTGTGTACCATTCAGCATCATGAGGAATCTGATACAAAATCACTGACGGATTTGGCACAATGGGACAGCATGCTACCACAATTTTGTTAATCTTTCTCAAATCTTGTACGATCCTGAACTTCCCATTAGGTTTCTTTAGCCCCATTATCGGTGAATTACATGGGCTACTCAGTAACTCTCTCAAAACACCCTGTTGAATCATCTTGTCAATTATAGGTGTTATTCCCTCAATTATCTCTGGTGTCAATCTGTACTGTGGGATATTTGGGTAAGTGATTCCCTCTTTCACTGAAATCTTCACTGGATCTACATTATTCATCAATCCCACATCCTCTCCAGTAAAATCCCAAACCGCTGCTTTTACTGTATTCCTCAACTCTTGAGGCAAGTCATCTGGATTAAATACAGCATATGTCCCAACAATCTCACTTTCTCTATTATCTAGAGTCATCCTGTACAAGACATCCTCATCTGGTGTCTCAAAAGCTATTCCATCCGGAGTACAAAAAATAGTGCAATGCATTTTACACAATAGGTCCCTACCTAACAAATTCACTGGACTAGTGTCACAGACCACAAATCTGTGCATATCTGAAAATGTCCCTATCCTTACCCTTACTGGTTCAGTAAAACGAGTCTTAATCTGTGTATTAGCTACACCAACCACTTGGATTGCTTCATCCGAGAGAGGAAGATTTCTTATATCTGCTGACCTGACAGTTGATCTCGTCGCTCCTGTGTCTACTAAAAAAGTAACACTCTCCCCATTTATTTTCCCATCTACAAATGGTCCTGCCTGGTCTATTTCTAGAGTTGCACCAAGTATGCACTCTTCCTCCTCTCTTCGGCACCGTCAATAGTCCCCTTCAGACTCACTCCCCTCATTCTTTAACCAGTATTGCTGTATTGGGTTAGTACGTCTCGGTTTGTTTACCTGCTCATCATTGTAGAATCCTGAGTCCTGGTTATATTTCTGAGACCCTCTATTCTGCGGCAAGGGCGGTTTTGGCTCTTGACTCTGCTGTCTGACAACCTTCTGTTGTTGCTGCTGATGATTACACCCCTCGTTCTGCACCTGTTGATTCAATGATTTATCCTCATTATTCACTAATGGTGGATTCGTACACTCGGATCTCCAATGCCCCAATTGTCCACAGTTGTGACATGGGAACTTCTTTTTGGCCTCTTCCAAATTCCCCTTTCCTTTTCCTGCACCATATCTGGGCCTATTTCCTGGATTATTTGCTTGTTCCACCATCTGTGCTTCTTGTCTTTCTGCAACTTTCACCTGTGCCCACATTGCTTTCTCTTTCAGCTTTCTCTGTTTTGCCTCTATTTCATCACTGAAATATTTCGCATGTCTCAAGATCTCATCAATCTTTTTACTCTGCCAATCGACTGTGTGCTCTCGAATCCTTTCACTGATTTCAGGTCTCAAGCCATATACAAATCTGTATACAAAATGACTCAAATCCTTATCACCCAGGTGTTCATCTCCACTGAACTGTTTAAAAGCCAGTATTAGCCTTTCATAAAAAACATGAACTGATTATTTTGCTTCCTGATGTGTTCGATCTATCTTAACCCAGTCTGTTTCTTTAGGGGGTACCTTATTCTTCAGGAACACAATAACCTGCTCATACTTCTTCATAACCTCCGGGTCTGGAGCTCCTGTTTTCTGATCTCTTGGATACTCCTTAGCAGGCCAATCTACAACTATTTTGCACTCTGCCCACAAGTCTGCTGGAACAATTATATCAAGCAGACTGTTCAGGTCAATCCACAGCACTTTTGACAATTTCACAAACCTGTCTACCTGCCTATACCACTCGACGGGCTTTTCTCTCAGTCGAGGGAAATCATTCGTAAATGACAAAATATCCTGTCTAGTCCATGGGACATGTACATATCCTCCTCCAGGAATCTCTCTCATAGGATAGGCATCCACTGTTTTTACCTTTTCTCTCACGGGAAATGCTGAGTAAGTCCTGTCCACTGAATCTTCTCTTTTCTTGTACCACCTATCTTTCCATTTTTCTACATCACCCCGTTTTCGCAATAAGGAAATCATTTCCTTTATCTGCCCTGTTCTGCCAACATCATTTAGATTCTCGATGTCCTTATCTGAAAAGTCCACTCTGTAAGGCTTCTGCAAAGCTTTCACCTTATCCATATCAACTCCCATTTCACTCGCTATTCCTTTTAACCTGTCATGTGTACTCTTAGCCCTACAGGTAATACTCTTGCACATGAATAACAACTCTCCATCATGATGATTTTTCAATATTTCTGTAGGAATTGTCCCTGCTATGAGTTCCTCCAATTCTATGCGCAACCTGGCTACATCGATTGCTTGAGAATCTTTGTATTTCTTTTGAAGAACCTTCAACCAATCATTCAAATCCTCAGCCGTTATTTCTGTAGACCTTTTCACTGTACACACTTGCTCTGCCATCCTCTGTGGTTCCAAAATTGATCCTCCTAAACAACCAGTATTCAATCCTGAATTAGGCTGTACATTTAACTCTCCACCACATATGTCATGTCTCAACTGTCTCAAATGACTTTCTTCTGTCCTCATTCCTGACTCTCCCGAACAACCAACCAAACCATTTCCTACATAGGGAACTGTCAAACCATTTTCACCCATTCTTTGTTTATCAAAAATAGGCATAACTGGACCTATGGTTACAGGCACTGTAACAGCTTCCAGATTCTTTGTTAGCTCTCTAATTTTCTCAGTCAACTCAGATGTCGTTCTGGCTAATTCTCTTGTTTTCTCATCCCCAATTTGATTTTCTCTCTCTCGCTCTCTCTCTCTCCCTTTCCGTGAAAGAGCTACCACTTTTCAGATCAGGGGTCACAACTTCCGTCTTAATGATTTTCAAAGTATCTCTTATTGGAGTAGCAACTGGTGTTCTCACTTCTGGTTCTGGTCTATATGGAGGTGGTCTCTTATAGATCATGTCATCCAAGACTTCATCCTCATAATCATTAGCCCCATACCTTCTCAATTCTGCATCAGGTACCTTTTCCGCACCTTTCCTCCCTTCTGCTTCCTCAACAGTTCTCATAGGATATAGTCCCTCTGACATACTAGCATCTCGCCATCTCCTCATTCGATCATGATGAGTTTCACGATCATATTTCCTCCCGAAAATATACCTATAGTTAGCTCCACTCCTCTGCTTTTCTCGCTCATGTACCTCATCTTCCCATTCTACCAACGCCTCAAACTGTGTCGGCCTTGGTCTAGGCTCTAGACACATCATCTTTTCCCGTAAATTTCTCAACACGGCCAGATTAAATGAACCATGTTCCGGGAATGCTAAAACACCATCTTCTTTAGTGTACTTAGCCCAATTGTCTAACCAGATACAGGTATGATACCCATATTTCGCAACCATGCAGGATGCAGGAGTCCTTGTCGGAGATAGCAATTCACCTTCTCTAGTTATTATGTCCTTATCCTTGTCGAACCACTTTTTAATTTTAAACGAACAAGGATTTTTTCTTCTTTTCCCCCGTTTGATAATACATTTTCACGTTTACCACAACCCTCTAGTCCCTTCCGTAACTGTTCGATCCTTTGTCCAATAACAGCACGACTCACACTAACGCACCAATCCCGGAGCGTCCACGTCACCCTGTACTCCTTCCAATCCCTGCGCGGCTCACACCAACGCACCAATCACAGCGCGAGCACTGTTCTAATCCACTGTCCAATCACAGCGCGGTCTTTCTGACGTCAGTAGTCGCTGCAGTCGCTTCTACTCTGTCTCCTGCCACTCGTCTACCCCTCCTTTACAAAGCCTTCTTGATAGACTCCGTTTCAGATTCTACAAAATCTATTAGTTACAACATATAAATATCTCCATTATCTGCTTCGCTAACCACAGAATAGTAAAGAAAGGTCTTTCTCACAAGAATCCCGCTTTTCCCTAGAACAGCGCTTACCTCTGCTCTACTACGGAATCATTACTTTCGTTGACACAGTAGCACATCCCTCTACTCTGCCCTTCTAACATGCATCCATTAACTGTTTCCTCCTGGATTGCTCCAAAGAGTCTCACAATCAATTAAATGCTCATACATTCACACACTTTCCCACCAGAAAATGTACTACATCTACACAGAATCCTGCCTTTCCTGAGAACAGCGAACAATCTGTCCCACTACAGAATTATAACACACGTTAACCAAGCAGCGCTTACCTCTGCCCAGTCCTTCAAACAAGCTCAGGAAATACCTATTACTCCTCCAGCAGAAAGCTTTAACGGCAAACCTTACGGATCCCTGGGACTTAAGACCAGAGTTTCACAGATAACCTTCGCTACCATACACACTCCTTTTATACTGAAAATATGTCTCTAGTAGTAACACACGACGATGTCACTGAATTGAACCCAGACAATGCGACGCGCAACTTCAATTGTCACACGCTTTTCCCTGCATACGTACAGGTAATTCCAACAATTCCGCCTTACCCGAGAGCAGCACTCACTTCCCTCTGCCCGACTACGGAACCGTCACCAGCTCCCCACGTTCCAGAAGCCGTACATACTACATAAAACTCAATACGACAACTTCAACATATAGTATTAGTACATATATCAACATCAATCAATAAACCAATAAATCCAAAAGCCTATGTACAAGCAATCTATCAGATCAAGACAATAATCAAAACCATCATACTGCTACCAGGAAACTCAATCAATAGCAGAATCATTATTCTCATAGTTACCTATTCTAGCTAAATGTCGTATATAGGTCAGGACAGGACTCTCAGTAAAGTCTCCCGAGTCGCCGTCCTCTCAATCAGCGTCGATCCTCTCGAGCATAGGTTCGGGAAGAAGTGGCCTTAGACCCTCTCTAGTCTAACAATATTTATAGCAAAACTCACACATTATATGTTACAAACAATCTCTAAACGTCCGTTGAACCGTTGAGCAGAGCGAGCAGGAAAGGATGTTGACTCGCAACATTTAGAAAAACCTCCGCTCTCGAAAATCTCAAAAATAAAAACACGGAAGAAGGAAGCACAAACTAAAAAATGTAACATCCATGAATGCTCTTCCTCGGAATCATAGTGAAGCCAACGCAAGTTTATCAAAGTTCATTGTGGCTTTTATTCTCTCCCAAGGATAACTGGTGACAACTGGCGTCAAGCCCGGAGCTGCTGTCCTCACGGAAACTTTTAATACAGACAGAGACCGAGGTCAGGATTTCAACCATATTCAGCGAGGCCTCTCTTCGTATTTCAGCTACTCAAATGCAGGCTGTAATTGTCGGCCATCTTTTACTAGGCCAGAATGGACAATCTTAATTAAAGGAAACACAAAACAACGTTATTACATCGTAATGATTATACAGTGTTAATTCCCACCAATACCCTTATGTGTATGAAATTATCTAGCCATCTGCAACATAAAGAAGCATTAAAGCGTATTATTTCAAAGCGCAAACACATAACAAATAGCACTTTAGCCACACATATTTAATTAATTTGCTCACCAACTTAGTTCACGTATTAATAAAGCAACACAAATGCATCCCCACGTGTAATTCTTTCATTAGTAAAGTTGATTAGTCAGAAACTTCAACAAAGTTAATATCTAGTAATTTAATTATTAGTAATTTAATTATGACATATAAAAATATAAGCTGATGTTCGGATTTTGACAGAAAATCCTGCTCCAGCACCCCCACCGCACGCGGCACGCACCACGCACCATTTAATTAATGAGGCAGGACTGTTATGAGGCAACTCACTGGTACAACCAACGTTTACTAGAGAGTGTAGTGCTGCCTGTGTGCGCTGCAGCGCTGATGGGGCCCCTGGAGGCTGGAACACGGGGGCTGCTGCGGGCATAGCTGCCAAGGTTTCAGATTGCCATGTGTGACATTTTCATAATTTCAGTGTAATTCTGAATGACATTTCAACAACTATGAGTGACACTTTCTTGCGAGCAAAATTATGCAATGAAGACGATCAAAACATATAAATATCAGAAATTACACCCATTTGAGCAAGAAGAAACTTGAAGAAGATCTTAAAACACCAGAAATGGTGTAAAGCACCAGAAATGGAAGGGCACTCAGTCATGTAATGGCACGATATGGCCTCTCATTGTATAGTAGATGGTCATGTACTGTGCGTGTCCTTCCCTTCCACAGAGGCCAATGGGCCATTTCCAAGCCACGCCATCCTTGAAGAAGCACACCTGCAGGGCATAGAAACTGCACCGCAATACACAGGGCGCAGTGCTGGAAAAGTAGAACCACCGTGATACAAACTAACCCCCGGGGCCAAGCATCATTAAAAAACACATACCTACAACCCATGCCAGGAAACAGAAATCAAAGCTTTTTGCCAACCCACGGGTTGGAAGTGTGTTTTGTCAAACGTTATTAGGAGTGTTTTATAACACAGGACAGCTGGGAACACAGTTTAAGCACATGAAACGGCTTGTGGTACACATCATGACCAGTATGGAAACCCCCATGTTGTATGTGGGGGTAAAATGAATATTTAAAACACCTCCTGATTCTTAATCTGCACATTCCCATGTGATTTTATGAAATACAAGATTGCTGTCTGCTGCAGAGGCGCCCCTAAGATTGCCAGCCTTTTCCCACACTGGGCCCCCTCCCTGCCAGCAATCAATCAGGAGAGGAACAGGAGTCCAGGGCCTCTCTGTCCACGTGAGACCCAACCCAACAGGATGTGAGGCAGCCCCAACATGAATAGTTACAACACACAGATCCATCTTAGCTGCCTAAGTGTGACACTGACTCACGCAAGGACAGGCACCATACTGCATTATCCTCAGGCTGAGGCAGGAACTGTGCAGTAATCTCACGGCAAAACCAACAGCTAGTATGACTGTCAGAAGAAACCCACCTGTTTTAAAGTATTACCCCCAAGATACAGACGAAGCACGGCTGCCAGAAAGCGGCTGCATTTGCCAACAAGTGCTTGAAATATGCAAATGGCATCACCCTTCGGCACACCAATCCATATATAAAACACACTACAACAACCATAGGCAGGATCAAACTCATTTTACTTTCATATTTATCGATGAAAAAATTTCTAAGCTAAATATTCAACAAATCTCAACTGGCCACACACATCCAAGCAACTATCAAGAAACTATCCTCAACCGAGTGGTGGAAATCACAGACCTGTCAGAAAAAAATTAAGAAAGCACCAAGATGACCTGCTTATGGTAGAAGGTGCTGTACAAATGCTGATACCGTGATACTTATATGGAATACAGGTTAGGATTTTGGAGGGGTCGATAGGGACCAGGCAATTAATTAAAAGGGTAAGTGGGCATGGCACGGGGCAGCCGTAGCAGGGTCAAAAATCAGGGGGTAGGGCCGAGAGTTGGAGAATGTAAACATCAGAAATTAGGAGCTATGGGAGAAGTATATGCATTGCCAGGAGTCACTGGTCCATCTTACACAGTCCTACAGCCGTACGCCCCATGTGATGTAGCATCATGGTCCGCTGACTGAAGCAGCGCTTTATTCGTAATGACCCGCCTCGATGTGCTTCGTAGTGTCCTGCGCAGTACGTGTTTGTGCGGCCCTCGGAGTCATTGATAGGCTGTCTGCACGCATTACAAATGAGGTTGAGCTTTTATTATTATCCACTTACAAAGGATACTGTTTCTATTGACCGTCGGAGGATGACACACCGAATCAACCCCAACATTCGATCCGGAAACCCTCAGGGGTCGCATCCATCTTCCCGCCTCCACAGCCACCACCACGTGAAGCGTCTCAACAAAGGGGGGGGTCAGCCCCACCCTAAGGGTGAAGACCGCGCGGATACGGAGACATCTATGCGCCCGCACCAATATGAAGAGGCAACGGCGAGGTGCTGGTGCAACGAACGACGACGATGTGCATAGCATTTTAATTACCAATTACCTGATGGATGGATCTGTAGTGCTTGCTGGCTCCGCTGAGGGGGCCCCTGGAGCGCGGGGCCTCCCTGCAATGTGGGGGCTGCGTGGGCCTGTGTTACGCCCCTGGCACAGTTGTCTACGCGCGTGGCCATATTACTGCAACAGCAATCTTTTTGAGACTGTCTGTGAGCGTTCCGGGTGATTTAGGTGGACGGCATTGGCTGCATTGTTTGTGCCATTTACATGCCGCCATGTTGGGAAAAGCTAACGCAACGTTGTTATGTGCTGCCATATCGGAGACCTAAACAAGTATGCAGCTTTTAGGCAGTACATCGTTTATGTACTGCCATCTTAGGCGCACTGTGCGGTTTGCAGTCAAGTGGCACGAGCTCCATGCAGTAGAGCTGTTTACTTGCTGAGAGAACCGCACTGTGAGGGGAAGCATCAGCGCGTCGCTTTGAGCTTATTGTCACAATTCGAGCAGTCTGGTCAGGATATTCAGTCAACTTGAAGTTGTCGCGCTTTACTAAGGGTGATCTGTACAGTGCGGAGCACTTTTGGAATAACAGCAGGTACTGGCTATGTATAGGAAAAGTTTATAGTGGGTTTACCAGGAACCTTATCCAACACCAGTGTACCATTGTGCTTGGTATACCTCATGGGGTCCTGACCAGTGTTTATGTTAGCGAAGTGAGCATAGCTGACATATGTGGCTGTGCCCATGATCTCGACCTTTTGCTGGTGAATGCCCACTGGTTGAACTGCTCTACCACCTTTCTCGTCTCGACCGTATCTCCCAGTCTCTGGATTCCTCCTATTTGCATCACTCTCCCTGCGTATTTCTTGTAGCACATGGCCACTTCCAGGGTGAGGGCCTGGTTCACTGGTAACCGACAAGTCTGTCCCGCCAGGTCCCATAACTGCTCTGGGAAGGGGGTCATAACCTGTTCCGCCCCTGGTGCCATCTCCTGGAATCTGCTCATCTGTGATCTTGAAAGGGCGTCCGCCACCACGTTCTCCACCCCTGCTACATGATATGCTTTCAGATCTATGTTCCCTTTAACCAATTTAACCAATTGGCGCATTATTCTCAGCGTATCTAGGCACCTGGCTGACCCTCTGTTGATTGCCTGTACTACCTCCTTGTTGTCAGACCAAAGCCTCAGATTTATGTTCCTCAATTTTCGCCTCCAGACTATTAGGGCCACTATAATGGGGAAGAGCTTTAGAAATGTGATGTTGTTGGTGATGGCCTGTTTATACCATTCTTTCAGCCATTGGCCCTGCACACCACTTGTCCCCAGAATTGCCCGAAACCTGTACTACCCGCTGCATCTGTGAACAGGACTATCTGCTTGGCTCTCACCCAGCCCTCTCTCCATATCAGGACACTATTAAATTCTGCTAGGAATGTATCCCACATGAGCAGGTCCCGCTTGACCCCTGTCCCCAGCCTGACGTGGTGGTGCTTGTGAGTGACCCCTGCTGTTAGTTGTGAGATGGCGCCTGGCAAAAACCCTGCACGCGGGAATGACCCTGGCCGCGAAATTGAGCTTGCCAATCAACCGCTGGAGCTTGCAGAGGGTTGCCTTTTCCCGGCTGCATAGGCCCCTCATCTCTTCCCTAAAATCCCTCACCTTCTCTCCGGGCATTGTGGACGTTCCCGCAATTGAGTCTAGCTCAATCCCCAGGAATATGAGTTTGGTTGAGGTGCCTACTGTTTTCTCGGCTGCCAGCGGAATCTCCAACTGCCTGGCTAACTCTTGAAATGCCGCCAATGTGGCACCACACTCTGCTGACCTTGCGGGCCTGTGAACAGAAAGTCATATAGGTAATGTAGTGTACCCCCCGCGGGGTGCCTGTCGTGCAGGGCCCATTCCAGAAAGGTGCTAAATTGTTCAAAGTATGCGCAGGATACTGCGCACCCCATAGGCATTGCTTTGGCCCTTTCCACTGGAATCCTAACAGGTGGAAGCTTACGGGGGTAACCGGGAGGGGGTGCAAGGCGGACTCAATATCTGCTTTAGCCATGAGGGCTTCTTGGCCTGAGGCCCTTACTAAGTCAATGACGTCTTCGACTATAGCGTAACCCACTGAGCATGCCTTTGCGCTGATACCGTTGTTCACAGACATCCCCTCAGGGAAGGAGAGGTGGTGGGTGAGTCTGAACTGACCCGGATCCTTCTTGGGCACTATCCCCAGGGGAGAAATTACCAATCCCTTTGTTACCGGGAGAGGAAGATGACCCTTAATCTTACTCAGAGCTTTCTCTTTCTCTAGCTTTTTGTAAACCACCTCTGGGTGCTGTAGAGCTGATTTTAAGTTCTTTGCAAGGCCGGACTGGCTACCGGGCGTTTTGGTGTGCTGCCAAGCTAGGGGCTGATTTCATTGACGGGGACCTGCGTGTGCTTAAAACCATTTGTTTTGCTTTGTTTATTCAGGAGTGCACGCAGGTCCCCATGAACGAAATCAGCCCCCACCGCAGTGAAATCAGCCCCAAGCTCGGCAGCACACCAAAATGCCCAGTAGCCAGTCCGGCCCTGGTTCTGTGTGCCACCCAGCAGTAGGGGACTCTCAAATGGTATAACAAAACCTTCCTCAAACCCTCTACAGGCATGGCAGCATCTTTCTTGTTGTGATATTTGTTGGCTAGCCATTGGAGTTGACTCAGCTAACCTGTAGTTGTGTACTCCGTCTTACCCCCCTCTCTTGTCAGTGATAATGTTCTCTCTTTTTCTCTTTTTTGTCCCCTTGAGGCTCTTTCTTGCGCCTAGACCCTGCTGCTGGATGTACTCCGCCACACGCGGAGCATATGTGCTGAAATTTGCAAGAGACCCCAAAGTGCACTCTTTAGAATCATACTTCCAGCAGATGGTTGCCTGCCCGTTGCAGGATGGGGGTTTCCAAGTATTATATGTTTGGGCCTATGAAATGACTTGCCCTTCCCTTTGAAGAAGCAACCCCGAAAGGGCTGCTCACTTTTCCCTGTCCATGCTTTAACCTCTTTCGCCACCATCATTTTGTGAATGAAACCGGACACGTCCTCCTCATTCCATTCCATTGCTGGATGTGTCTGCATTTTTAGTCTAAAGCCCTTATCGTATTCCAAACATGCATCCCCTGGGAATTGCGTATGTGCCCTGTGGATGTTGGCCTCATACAGCCATAGGTCTGCAGCACAGCGTGGGAACTTCTCAACAATAATGCAGGCCATGATTCTAAATGCATCTAACCAATTATCAAAACTTCTTTCTTTCCGCTCCCTTCTCCTTTCCCTCCTGTCCTCATCTTTTTTTATTGCACACCGTCAGGTCCAGCCCGTCTTCTTGAATCTCTAACAAGGAGAAAATGTCAATAAATTCCTAGCTCCATATCCTCTCCTTTACTGCTAGGGGAATAAGGCTTGCCAGCACCGTGGCCCACGTAGTCATTGATGCTGGACCTGGTGAAGGCCTAGTGTATGCGTCTGGGGGTAGACCTGTTCTAGCTGGGTCGCTTGTTGTGCTTGCGCTGCCCCATGCTGCTACGTGGGACCCTAATCCCCCACCTGTCTCCTGTGTGACCTGCCCTTGCAAGCGTGCCTGTCGCATGCAGCCTGGGTCTAACAGGTGCCATGGTAGCCCGGATACCCCCCTTGAGATAGGGTGCCCGCTGTCTCTAGCCCTTGTGCGCCTAAGCTATTAAGTAACAAAAGTGCTATTGATTTTAAGCATTCCTGTACTATTGTACCAATATGCTTACCCCTTGTCGCTGTGTTGCTGGCATCTTCGCTAGCTCCTGCCGTCGCCGGGATGGCTACAGGTGACAGGCCGGTCCTCTGCCACCCTTTCTTGGCCGCTGTCCTCCGCGGTGCTCTTGATGCGGCCCTCTGTCTCTTCCTGGGAATTGGCCTACTGACGACCTCAGGTGGCTGATTGTTTGTCCCTTCCCCGGCATCTTGGTCAAGGTATGACTGCAGCTAGCTGGTCCCGTGCACCTCAGATGCTGCCCGAATTTGCCTCAATAAATCCCCCAGCTCTCCTGGTCGCTCCTTTCCACCCTGGTTCTCCATCATGCATGCCTTTCGCTCGCCTTCGATCTTTCTTCTTTGCAGGGTGCTGCAGCCCTCCTTATGCACCAAAACACCTTAGATCCACTTGCCACCAGGGAACAGCACCCCTAATGCACTGTCTAGTGTTCAAACCAGGCAACCAATAGCCAAATTCCTCTTAGCTATTGTCTTTAGCCCCTATTCTTGTTCGTTTGTCTTTTTTTTAATATATATAGGCCAAATTGGTCTCTTGCATGCCCACTTGCACCAGGAATGAGCTGAAATCTAATTCCGCCCCAGCTGCCGGTGATCCTGCTCTAGGCCCTGCCCCCTTTGTCTTCTTTTCTTACGCAGAACCCCAGAGTGCTGACACCGCACCGCTGAGCTGCAAAATTGTACCTGAGCGGTAGCCTGCTGCCAACACACGGGCTGCTTAAACACAAGAGCCCTGAACAGTTACGCTCTTGCCGAGTGCAGTTTGGTAAGCGCTCCCGCTGAAAGCGAATCACTTTGTGCCGCACGGGTGGGACAGGAATTCCCAGGATCCCCGGCTGTGGCATCGAGCCTGAGGCTCGACCGTGGCCTCCAAGCACTCCTGGCCTCCCAGGCATAGTACCCCCAGGGGCACCCCGCTTTCCCCCCTCCCCCAAATTAGGTTACCCAAAGAAGACACAAGAAACAGTTGTAACTGGGTAACAAATGCTGCAGGATTTATTACATAATTCCAGGATATGTAATAGGTGGGTTATCTTACGGGCGATCCAAGGGCAGGCGGCCATCTACTTCACCTGCCCCGCCTGATGAGCCGGGCAGCACGGGAACGACCCGCAAGTGCTGCCCCCCAAGTGATTCTTTTTTCGATCACGTGCCGTTGAGATTCTACTCACACCCCCCCTCTCGGGGCGGAGCGTCGCATAGCAAGCCCCCGGTTGTTCAGGCCCACAACCGCCCACAGGCCTAGCGGGGCGCCGACCGGCTTCCGGGACCTCTCTGGAGGCTCCTCGTTTTGGCTCAGGCACCACGTGGTGCCGCGCAGAGGTACCCTTTGTACCGGCCTGCTTCCAGATCGCCCTGTAACTCCGCCTGCAACGAAAAGAAAAACATTAAAACGTTCAGCCAAAAACCCCACCCCACCACACCACGCCGGGTAAGCGGTAGGGAGGGTAAAAAGGCGAGGTGGGCGACAAAGAGGTCGCCAGTGAGGGTGGGGGAAGGCTAAATAGCCTTCCCCTCACACCTGGGCCCGGAAGTGACGCGCCTTTCGCGTCACTTCCGGCCCCCGACACGGAGGGGGGCACAATCAGGATCCCTGCCCCCGCCCCCCCCGAAGGAGGGAGTGGGGAGGGGTGACCGGGGCCCCGGGGCCACTAAGGCGCCGACCGCCGAGTGGCCCCCTGCGGGGGCCGCGGTCAGCGGCATTCCTACAACATTGAGCCGAACATGAGAACTGCTGTCCCGCCTCCACCTCAACAGCTCCGCCCAGCAGCCATTCCTCCGCCTGATCGGAGAGGCTGTGAGGGCGATCCGGCTCAAGATGGTCAGTTTGTCAGAGCGGGGAGGGGGCGGTATTGGCACACCCGTACCACGCTCAGTTGTGTAGACCTTCCTGCGCCGCCGGGACCACGCCTGCCCTCTCTCGCTGTCCAAAAGTCCACAGCTGCACTCTGATAATTACAGCGACCAGCGGGCCTCGCTGAGCAGCAGTCAGGCCCCCAAAGATGCTGGGGAGTTCCTTGGCACGCCCGAAAGGAAAGGCCATGCGGGGCACCTGTGTCGTCGTCGTGGAGATCAAGGGGGAGTCTTAACCGCTGGCCTGGAGCCCCTGCTTCACTGCAAAGCTCCGTCCTTCAAGGTAAGTGCAGCTCCATGCAAAAAACGTCTTGCTGCGCCACTCCCCCGCTTCACGTTGATACGAGCTGTACTTAGGGGGAGCGGTGCCTTACAAGCCCCCCCGCAGATTTCCCACCTCTGCCGGCCAGTGCTTCAAATGGGAAAAAATAAGTGCAGGTACTCATTAAAATGAGCTAGAGGTGTAGTGAGTGGGCGGGGCCAGGGGCGGGGCTAAGGGCAAGACAAAATGATACTTAACGACTTCTATAATAGTTGCAGCACACAACAAAACACATAATTGTGTGTATATAAACAAAGCAGGTTAACTCATTACACAAAATGAAAGAGAAATGCGATAATATGTTAACATTTCCTTTTTTGCAATAGTTGCACCTTCTTAATGCCATACTGTTAAATGCTGTTGTTTGGCACAATACTATATATTTTAGGGCATGTGAGTAGGAAGAAACTGAAAATAACCCCACTTCGAACCCAAGCTCTTATGGCACCAAGCAAATGAAGCAAATCATCATGGCCCTCCCCAGAAGATATCTCTTGTCTCTTCCATCGATCTATCCATTCATCCTTTCATCCTACCATTTACCTGCTGATGTCCACCATTTACTCTTTACATTCTGTTGTCTATTCAGTTTTTCATCCATCATTCAGTTTTTCACCATTCCGTCTGTCCAACCTTCATATCCAAATCTATCCATCCATCTTTAGACCTATCCATTCATCATTTCACTCATACATCTCTTTAGCCACCCTTTCGCTCATCCATCAATCCTTTCTCTCATCTATCCATCCACCCTTTCATTCCATCCACCCTTTCACTCAATCCCTCCTTTCACTCATCCATCATCCACCTTTTCATCCATCCCCCTCCCTTTCATTTATCCATCCAATCTTTCACTTATCCACCCATATCCGCCCTTTTATCCAATCATCCACCCTCTTTCACCCATCCATCCAGTCACTCGCTCATCCATCCACTCATCCATCCATTCATACATCCACCCTTGCTTACTCATTTATCCACTCACTCATTCACCCACTAACCCTCTCTACTACGTTATTTATTAACCTTTGTCACCGAGCAGACATGTACACACAAGGTGCCACCCATTTTTCTTACAAAAATCAGGCATACAAATGCAGGCAAACACACAAACATAAGCAGACACACAAAAGACTCCGGTATGTTAAAAGCCATGTTATACTCTTCACCATGGCTTTTTTAATTGCCACTGCCAGGGGACTGCCTTGATTGCTGTGTTTGTGCAAATGCAGAGGATAGTGTGAATGTGGTTGACAGCACAGGGCCTGAATATACCCAATAGTGGCCAAGGTTTCAGTTTGCTTTGTGTGACATTTTCATATTTCCATTGTAATTATGAGTGACATTTCAACGACTATGAGTGACACTTTCTCACTAGCAAAATTAAGCAATGAAGACGAGGGAATCATATAAATATCAGAAAAGACATCCATTTGAGTATAGCTGCTAATGTTTCAGATTGCTTATGTGTGACATTTTCATAGATTCAGTGGATGTACGAGAGTCAGGCAACAACTAGATGTGTAACACTTAGAGTGGCACTTTCTTGCGAGCATAATCATGGTATGAAGTCAATGGAAATAGACAAATATCAGAAATCACACTCATTTAAGCAACAAGGAAGTCAAACTCTGCAGTAGGTTCTTTTGAAGATATTATTCAATTTCTAAAAAAATCAGCACCCTCCACCCCAACCTCAGCTTCAGGTGCGGCTGAACCACATGCAACGAAGGGCTCTCTGTGACAAAAGCAGCAACCCAATGAGCTATCCACATACAATACAGTACAATACAATATGCTTTTTTGAAGGAGGCATATTAACTCTCTACACTACTTAATGGTCAGAGTGAAAACTGCCAGTAGAGAAAACTCTGACCTCTCTCCAGCTGGAACAATAATCACATGACATCTCTGACTTAGCAAGTCTAACTATGCTGAGAAAATAAAGGGTGCTGCTTCGTAGTGTCACTGTCAAGCAGGGATGTTAAACACTTGGCACTACTAAAAAAATCAGCAAAACTGCTAGTTTAGACAAAAGGTAGCTCTGGTGAGGTGAGTCTGGGGCAGAAGTTGGGCTCTGCTGGGCACAGCAATAGCACAGTCCAGGTCAGGAGGAGGTCAGCAGGTGATCGATTCTGGAACAGCGGCTTCTTCCTTTAACTTCATGTAGCAGGGGATTTCCTGGGTGCCCTGGGCCCCGGCTGGCAGGCAGGAAATGCAACATCCTGCCACAGCCTGGGCGCCGACCGGACATGGCTCCTCCACAACAGTGTGACAGAGCAAGAAGGGAGCCAGTCGCATCTAAAGGAAAGTGTTAGGAATGTGTGGAAAACACAGGGTTGGCGGAGCTAGTTTTCAGCTTCTTTGGCATAAGAAAGCCATCTATGCACAGAACTGGTAACTGAGGCATGTGGCGTTAGGAAGGTAGGTGCCTCACTGCAGAAAGCAGTTAGATTAGCGCTCCAGGGGCCTCTTCGATCGCATTGTCTGGGCATGAACCCTCTGATCCAGAGAAAGTACGGGAAGTGTGAGAATCCGCCCTTGCCCCTGATAAAATGTTTATGTTTAAAGTATTATCCTACACGGACTTTACCCTACCTGAAGTGCTGTGCTTTGAAAATCACATGTGCACACTAGCAGGTAAAATGAATCGCGACCCTGCTTTGTCAAGCACAGCGTGATGGTGAGCACCGAACATTATTCAACTGCGCCCTGCTGAATAGCTCAGTTGGGGCTCAGATCGGGGACGGGAGACAGAAGCGGCGCCTTTACTGCCAGAGACAAGTTCCACTCCTACTCACCAGCACTCACAGCCACTAAACCTACCTTGTCATGAGTACCGGTACTCTCCAAGGCAGCAGAGAAGTGCCGGTACTCACAGTGATAAATTTAAGAAGTGCCGGTATTCAGTACCGGTGAGTACCGGCCCATTTAAAGCACTGCTGCCGGCAGTTTGAACTCGCATGTCCCCCCCTTTGGTCGGGAAGTATGGCTCCTCTCAGGCGCATCTTGGGCACAAAGGGTTGCCCCCATCTGCTTCTGGCAGTGCCCAGACCGATCCTTCTGGTGGCTCAGCAGCTGTTAAGGAAACGGCCCTCGAGGCCCCCTCTGGGGGCAGCCTCTGCAATAAGCTCTACAGTTCATCGCAGCAAGGCATTATGTGATTTAAAAAAAAAAGAATATATATATTTAGGTTCTTGTCATATAATATTAGGAACTTAGCAAATGTATACTGCGTTACAGGTAAATTCACATAGTATTTGATTTTGCATCTTCTTGCAAAATGTGTGCGTCACATACATTCTCTTTAACACCACATCAACCATTTTTAACAAGAATGGTTGATCCACCTATTAAGTGGAATGAATGGAAACTATATTTCCTGAATTATATGGATCCCATTAAAGTCAAGGAGCTTTCACAGGTAAAAAAGGAAAAAAAGAAAAATATATATTTTGCATTCATTGGTCCTCAATGAATTATTGCATATAATGCAATAGAGAAAAAACCTTGAACAGAGAGTGAGTCAGAAGTGTTCAAAAATGCGTTAGAAGATTTAGACAAATATTATTCCACTTCTGTTTGTATAGCAATAGACAGGTTTAAATTCTTCAGGCGGAAGCAGAATAAAATGGAGCTCATTGAAGAATATGTTTCTGCCCTGAAGAGATTAGCGTTCACCTGTAGATTTAGGCCCTTGCATGATGAGTTGAAAAGGGATCAAATCATCATGCATGTGAACAATGAACACATTCAGGAAAGACTCTGGATTCATTGGGAAGTTTTCACTTAGCGAAGTAAATTCGGTGGTTAAGAAGGCTTAAATTTCTAATAAATTTGCCAAGGCGGATGAGGTAAATTCCAAGGACGAGCGGAAGCAAGTTGTTTGCAAAGTCAAACAAGAGAAAAAGCAAGATGTGCGGAACCAAGGGGAGAACACGAAAAGGACTTATGAACAGCCTTCTAAATCATAAGAAAAAAAGTGTTACAGGTGTGGTAGTAGGGACCATCTTGCCTATAGAAGAAAATGTCTTGCTCGCAATCAAAAATGTGGGTAGAGTGGAATTTTGGGGCATTTTACTAAAGTTTGCTGGAAGAGTAAACCAAACAAGAAAATTGGTGTGGTTAAGGGTGAGTCCGAGTCAGACTTAGAATCGCAGTCAGATAAATTTGAGGTAGAGAGCCTTATCAGCAGAATGAGTGTGCGCTTGGAGTGATGGAAGTGCAGGAGGAAGGAAGTGTGAATCTTCTTTTTAAATTGTCAAGGAACAAACCTGTGTGTAGTGTCAAGTTAGGTGGGGTGGCAATTCAAATTGTTGCTGACTCACGTTCCCCATACACTATTGTGGATAGAACTGTTTGGAAATATTTGCTGGTATCTTGGGAAATTCTTTAAACCCATCTGAACATACTACACACACAGGAGTGGCCCTGGAAAGCACCTGTGGAATGGGTCATGACACTTATGCATATGGCTTTGACCAAAAATGTCTTCAGGTTCGAAGATCAGCTCTATTTGCAAAAGCACAGGACTTCTATGGGCAGCACTTTTTGATAATCCCAGACCTCCCCGGACTTTCTCAATAATAGTCCTTTGAAGATCATTTTCTGAGTGTCGCATTTCCATGTAGTGGGATGTGAGTTGGTTAGCTGTTATACCCTCCGTATTGTGCTCCTGTGTTCTCAAATATGTACATTGACCTTTCTGGTGGTCATACCGATGTATCGGTTTTTGCAAGGGCATGTGATCATATAAATGATGTTCTCAGAATTGCAGTTAGTATCACTGCATTGTTCCCACATACGTGGTAGTCCTAGATCAATCTGGACAGTGTTTGTAGTGAAATGGCATACAATACATGAGCCACAGGGGTAGTGGCCCATCACCTGGGGTTGGTTCCACAAGGTCAATTGTCTATTTTGTTGCGGTTTCTATATGTCGGTGTGCACCAAGGAATTCCTCAGGCTCCTGTTTCATTTGAACGTAAACATGTTTTTTTTAATTTAAGCTGGTTTGGGGTTAGTATGTTCCATTTTTTGTTTATGATCTTCTTTACTGCGTTTGAGGATTAATTAAATGTGGTGACACATATCAAAGAATTAGTTTCTTTTTTGGTTGAACTTTCCAGCAGAGCAGCACGCGGAGTGTTATGCGATCTCTTTTGTGCCTTTTCTATTATTCTTCTATGGTAAGTTTTTTCTTCAAGTCTTTTATTTAGTTTTACAGCTTCTTCTTTATATGTGTCCACGTCTGTACAGTTTCTGCGGATGCTTAAAAATTGTCACACAGGTAGATTCTCTTTCAAAGCACGTGGATGGGCACTATTAAAGTTTAACAGGCTATTTTTCTCTGTTGGTTTCGTGTAGAGAGTACTCTCCAGTCTTCCACCTCTAGCAATGATGTTCACATCCAGGAAAGATATTTTAGACTGATGGGTAGACATAGTGAAACGAAGAAAAGGGTTAAGTTGGTTTATCCATATTCCAAAGTTTCCTGTGGTTTTTGTAATGTCTTTCATCTGAAAGTAGGATAAGGCAAGATTCCCTGTAGCTGTCTAGATCTTGAATGACAGTCACTCCACCCTTACCCGCTGGTTTAATCACAATGTTTGTCTTATTGCTAAGCGACCTCAAGGCTTCTCATTCTTTTTTGCTGATATTGTTAAAGGCATCTATCCTAGGTTCTCGTTGTTCAACTTCCTCAGTAACTGCTTCTTTGAAAGCAAGTACTTCCGGGGGCATCATCGAGCTGGGGGGAGGTTGAAGGCAGATTCCTTTTGTAAATTAGTGTGTCCATGGTCATTTTCCTATGGGGGCATTCCTTCAAAAAAGGTTTCTATTCTAATTTTTCTGAAGAATTCACTTAGTTCACAATTTGTTTAGAATTTATCAATTTGTGTGGTTGGAACAAAACCTTTGTTAAAGACAGATATTTCGTTCTGGGTGAGGATCTCATTAGTTAGATTAACAACCAGATCTACAGGGAACTTGTGCCTGCTTGTTGAACCTTGAATCCCATTTTGTGAAGTGTCTCCTCCATTTGGTGAACTCACCTCAGAAAGTATGGTTGCTGGAAAAATTTAACCTGCCCCAATCCTTACATGATGGTCTTGCAATTCTAGGAAGTTATCCATTACGTTGACGGTTGACAGCTGGGAGTTTGTGGGCAGGACATTGTAAATGGGGAAGTAGGGTGCTCACCAGGGCTTTCTTCTCACTCACCTGATGAAGAGAAGAGTGGGGTTGCAACTGCATTGAAGAAAACAGAAGAGTATGCTGTGGTTTGGTCCGAATCCTGCATAGCCAGTGCAAGGATCTGTGTTGTAGTAGCTGTTGGCTCAGAACTGGCAATCCACCAAAAATGAATTGGAAGGGTCCTGCAGGAAAGTCATGATGTCTTTGTTGAGACAATTTCCAGTGTAACAATCTCCTCCTTCTCTGCCTCTTCTTCCTTCTCCACTTCCTCCATGCTCTCCCTCCGGTTGGGGTGAGGTGGACACTTAGAAGAGAATCACATTTTCTCCCAGGGCTGCACGCTTTCCTCCGCTTGTTGATGGTACAACATTGTCTGCTTCATGGTCCCCTTGAGCTAAAGTCAAAAATTCACTCTAAATCATAAATGTTCAGATTTCAAATTGCGCATATTCATAGAAGTGACATTTTGAGCCGTGTTTATAATTGATAGATGTGATTTTTATCATTAGTAAAAAAGGCAATTAATGTTTGTTATAATAAGATATTGTTTGGTCATGGTCCAAAAAATGTAACTAGTAACATATCTTACCTGCTGTTGTCATGGAAGTTAGTAGTGGACACATCTCCCTAGATATAAAAGCTCTCAAATTCAGGAGTATTAAAATTGATAGCAAATTTCAAGAAAATATTCCTTGGGAAGATGCTGTAGTGTTATGTGATAGACGGATGGCAGAGATACGAATTGCTGCTTGGAGGATGTCCCCTGATAACTAACAGATGGTCAGTAACATCCCCTGATAACTAACAGATGGTCCGTAACATAGACACCTGTGGCTGTTGGATCACCAAAGCTGTATAACTAGAATTAAATATATAAATATAATGTTGTTCTATGTATTGGATATATAACAAAATGGCAGTTCCTACACATGGATGACAAAAATTTGTATCTGCTGGGTCAAACTTGATATTAAAAGGCACAAAAAGACGCATTGTGAAAATTAATAAGATAATAAGGTACACAACTATTGAAGTATTTAGTGGCATTACTTAACACTTGAGCACTAACCTGTTTCCATCCTTTCTTTTTTTATAACTACATTTTATTATATGACCATAATCAACACAATCTTGGGCACAGTACAACATGAATATTCGTGGTCATATGCACAATACAACAAATCTTGTAATGGGTCCAAGCATAATATCCCATGGTATGGCATCAATTTACATAGTGCAATAGAACTCAGGCCATCCTCTGTCAGGAACATCGATGATCCGCGCCTACCTAGCCATTAAAGACTACATTTCCCAGAAGGCTAGAGGAGGAGGAGCAGCATCTTCAAGAAGATGCAACACACGCTCGTTAGTGTGCGTGATTCTGATTGGGACCTGGAGATCGGCTCGGCTGAATATCGGAGCCAAGCTGAGAAGGCGAGTCGTGCACAGCAGGTAATGTGCAGTGAAGAGTCGCCGCTTGTTGGTGCTCGGCGGAGAACGTTGGAGGTCCTGGCATCGGGCTCTAAGGATTTGGAGCATCTCTATTCGGCCGGTGAGTGCGAGTGGTGATTAGCGACGTTGGGTGGCGGCGAGGAACCGCTGAGCCCTTATTTGAATTTACAGGAGCTGGAGCAGTAAAAGTGGGCGGTGGTGAGGAAACCGCATTTGCCTACTTTCCAGGTACTCCTGGAGCCAAGAGAGTACTTATGGACGACGGTGAGGAACAATCGCTGTACCCTTTAAAGTTTCATAAGAAGCAGACTTTGCTCGGAAGTAGGCCGGCAATTGAATACTTGGTTTTTGTTTTCTAATTTACTCACGAGAGAACAGCGTTCTATTATTGGATGGGTTGCTACAGGCAATAAACTATTTACACGGAGTGTGCTGCAAAAAACACTCTGGCAGTATCCATGGAATGTCTATGCTTTGTTACTAGATGACTTGGTATCAAGACTTTGGTCAGTTATCATCTTTTTCTTTCCACTGACCGTGGAGAACCGGTTCGCAAGTGGGATACATATGTTTCAAGGGTGTGCTAGGCACAAGGTCCTATGGTGATGGTATATGGATGTGTATGAGTGTGGTTTTACTTACTGCGTTATGTTTTGTAGGATTATCCACACAAAAGGGGACTGGTTGTTTTCAGAGGTTAGAAGGAGGCTTGAAATGACTCTCCGATGGATAAGGTACTTATAGCCCAGTAGTGAGACACATATAAGAGTAGCAATTGCATGTATATGTATTCTTGATATATGTTCTTTTTGTCTTATAGGTTCTCCTTCCCTGCTGTTCCCAACCTTTCCCTTCCCTCACTTGATCGCCATAATACTCCGTGAATATTCTGTTGAAGTTTGGGGATGTCAAGGGGTGGACCCCTTATTGCATCGTCCAGACCCAGAGGAATTCTTACAGAATCATGCACCCACGAAAGGATACTCCTCCTGGTCCGGAGGCGGCAATACATGGCGTCCATGGATGATGTGGTTCAGTCATTGGCCTTGGTTCAACAAGAACTCGCGGCCTCCAGGCTTGAAACCGCAGCTTTGCGTGACAGGGTAGATAAGCTGACCAGGAATCCTTTTGATGTATCCACCCCCGTACCCCCCAAATACAGGTTACGGTTCCTCCACCTATTTCCGTTGGCGAGCCCAGAGAGGTATGCAGGTGACCTTCAAAAGATCCAGGTATTCTTAACACAGATTATGCTTCATTTCTCTTTTAAACCCTCATCATTTCCGAATAATCACTCCCGAGTAGCCTTTGCAATCTCGTATTGGATTGGAGATGCTGCCAACTGGGGGTCCCATTGGTTAGAAATAATGACCCAGTCTTATCCGATTGGGAAGCTTTGCATGCTGCATTTGAAAGAGTATTCGATAGGCGAACCACTACTTTTAGCGCAGATAGGGAGTTGTTGGAGTGGAAACAAGGGAGACATGATCTGGTGACATACCTCATGTCCTTCAATCGGTTAGTTGCAGAAGCAGCGTGGCTGGAAGAAAAGAGGATGTCTCTTTTTTATCAGGGTCTACGCGATGAGTTGAAGGACGTGTTGGCTAAGATTGATCCGCAACCAGTCAACTGCTCTGATTTAATCAGTCTGACATTAAGACTAGATGGACGCATGTCAGAAAGGGGGGTAGAGAAGCATAGAGGAGATAGGTCATTCTATAGGTCGGACAAGAACCCCAGGAAAGAGACAGTGAGCAGTGAAACTGTGGGCGAACCCATGGAGATAGGAGCGATCAGGGTACCTCTCTCGCGCACTGAGAGAGAGAGCCATCAAACACAGGGGCTATGCATGTATTGTGGCAAACAAGAGCATTTCGTACGTGACTGCCCATCAAAACCTAAGACACAACTTTTTACCTATAGGAATAAGAAAGCTGCAGCTTCTGTTTTGAGCGTGGAGTCCGGTACACCTGCAATGACTCCCTCTGTTTTGTCAGGGGAAAAAGAATGGAAGATCCCGTCTCTATTGACCATCAAGTTGAAAGACAAGGAATCACACATAGTGTTGACGGTGGGTCTAGAGTACAAACAACAGGTACATCAAGTGTTAGCCATGTTAGACTCAGGAGCGACGGGGAACTTCATCGATAGTGGGCTGGTGAAACGGTTGGCAAGTAGATGCACCCCAGTACGAGGTAATCTTGGGGATGCCATGGTTCTGGCACCACAATCCCACCATTGATTGGAAAAACAAGACAGTACAGTTTCTGTCCAAGGAATGTGAAGACCATTGTATACAGAGCCACACGTCTCAAGCGGCAGCTCTCACTTACCCTTTTTGTGTGACTACGGCAGCAGAGAAAGAGGTCGTCCTGCCATTAGAGTACGCTCAGTTTTCGGATGTGTTTAGCAAGGTACAGGCAGAACAACTCCCGCCTCACAGAATTTATGATTGCCAGATAGATCTGGTTGAGGGTGCAACCATTCCGAGTGTACGCCTTGTCATATCCGGAAACCCGACACTTTAGAGAATATCTTGATCATTTTCTTGCAATTGGTTTTATTAGGCCTTCACGTTCTCCAGCAGCCTCTCCCCTTTTCTTTATAGCCAAAGCTAGTGGCGAGTTAAGAGCTTGTTGCGACTATAGAATGTTGAACAAAAATACCATTCGTAACAGATATCCTTTGCCACTTATTTCAGTTTTGTTAGACCAAGTATGGGATGCCACTATTTACACCAGATTAGATCTAAGAGGGGCATTTCATTTGATGCGCATCCGAGAGGGGGATGAGGGGAAAACGTCTTTTAAGACACAATATGGTTTGTTCGAATATACTGTGATGCCGTTCGGGCTGTGCAACGCCCCGGCGGCATTTCAGTATTTTCTGAACAATTTCCTGAAAGAGTATGTGGAGCGTTTCGTAGTCGTGTACATCGACAATATTCTTGTTTAATCTGTGTCTGCTGAAGTTCATAGCAACCATGTCATTTTAGTGTTGGAAAAATTACGGTAATACCACCTGTTTTGCAAGTTGAGCAAATGCGAATTTGGGGTGACTGAAGTGGAATTCTTTGGGGTGGTACTTTATCCAGAAGGTTTGAGCATGGCCGAACGCAAGGTGCAAGCAGTGCAGGAATGGCCCATCCATAGGTGTACAAGAGACGTCCAATGCTTTTGGGGCTTTGCGAATTATTATCGCAGGTTCATCCTGAATTTCTCCCAGGTGGCAGTTCCTATCACCAGACTGCTTCGAAAGGGGGTTCCTTTTCTGTGGACAGATGAGGCTTCTGCGGCCTTTGCCTACATGAAACATGCCTTTACCACAGCTCCAGTGCTCAGACATCCTCCATTGGAGGTACCATTCATAGTTGAAGCAGATGCTTCGATGAAGCCGTTGGAGCCATCCTCTCACAGAGAGATAAAGGTACTGGACAACTGCATCCAGTGGCCTCCAAGAAGCTAAACGCGGCCGAAAAGAACTACACCATTGTAGAGAAGGAACTGTTGTCCATAAAAAGGGCTTTTCAGGAATGACAACACTACTTATGGGGGGCCCGTCATCCCGTCACCATGTATTCCGATCACCAAAACTTGCAATACATGAAGACAGAGCGACATCTCACACAGAAGCAGATGAGATGGACGATTTTCTTCGCAGAGTGTGACTTTTTTATTACTTTTAGGCCAGGAACAGAAAACCGCAAGGCAGATTCTTTATCCCAGCAGGAAACAGTCGAAGAACCCCTCAATAAGATCCCAGCGGCGATAATCGATCCTGCAAAGGTCATATGCGTTCTAAGGGCTGACAATTTTCTAAAAGAGGTAACCAAGAGCAAATCTGCCGGCGGGTGGGAGAAACGGGCACAAGAGGTTGCCACTCGTAGCATTAAAAAAGGATTGCCTTTTCAGTACAATAAGCTGTATCTCCCTACTAAAGAACTACAGAAAAAATGCATACAGCTGGTGTCATGTGTCTCCATTAGCAGGTCATCCAGGAATCCGCAAAACCGTGCAATTGGTACAACACCACTGCTGGTGAAACTCTTTGACCAAGGACGTTCGAACCTGGGTATCACGATGTGAAGATTGTGCTAGAGGAAAAGGGGAAAACACTAAGAAGAAAGGGAAGCTCATGCCCATGCCAACCCCTCAAGAGCCATGGCAAAACATCAGTCTTGATTTCATCACTGAATTGGTAATTGATCAAGGATGTTCCACTAGTAGTAGTGGATAGCCTTACCAAAATGGGCCATTTCATTCCCTGCAAGAACCTCCCAACAGCGGGACAGACAACTCAACTACTGCTGAAGAATATCATAAGATTACACGGATTGCCTAAAGTAATCGTGTCCGATAGGGGCCCACAGTTTATTGCGAGTTTCTGGAGAACGTGGTGCAGAGCTCTACAGATCGAGTCGGCTGTCTCAACCAGCTTCCATCCCCAAACAGATGGACAGACCGAAATACTCAACCAGACATTGAAAAAGTATCTGCGGTGTTACGCCACCAAGGCTTAAGACTCTTGGGTGTCTCTGTTATGGATGACTTGAGTTGTCATACAACAATGCTTTACACTGTTCTACCGGTGTATCCCCATTTGTGGCAAACTTAGGCTATAGTGCAAGGACACTGCCCATCACCATTCCTGTTGACCTGGCCAACCGACGCTCAGTTCAGGAGCACATTGAGTCTCTAAGCTCTGCCACAAGAAAGCAAGACAACATTTGTTGATACCTAAACAGACGTACAAAAAATGGGAGGATCGACACAGAACCGATGGCCCCCAGTACAAGGTTGGTGATCGAGTGTGGCTGTCCAAGAGGAACATTAAATTTAAACTACGTAGTGTGTTCCACCCCAAGTACATTGGTCCATATACAGTGGTGAGACAGATCAATTAGGTTGTTTACAAACTGAAGTTGCCGGGCAGCCTCCGTATCCATCCAGTGTCCTATTGCAGTCTCCTGAAACCAGCTTTAAGGGCTTGATGTCGGACGCCTCCTCCAGTGTCTTGCGATGGAGGTCTGGAGTACGAAGTGAAGAGTATATTGGATTTGCAGTATCGGAGGGGCAAGTTGTGGTATCTCATCTCCTGGAAAGGGTACACCACTGAGGACGATTCTTGGGAGCCGTGTTCCAACGTACATGCCCCTGCTGCTTACAGATCTTTTTTCCGCAAGCACTCCTCTAAACCTTGTTCTAGGAGGCGCATGGCGAGGGGGCCTACTGTCAGGAAAATCGATGATCCGTGCCTATCTAGCCATTAAAGACTACATTTCCCAGAAGGCTAGAGGAGGAGGAGCATCGTCTACAAGAAGACGCAACGCGCGCTCCTTAGCATGCGTGATTCTGATTTGGGCCTGGAGATTGGCTTGGCTGAATATTGGAGCCAAGCTGAGAAGGCGAGTCGTGCACAGCAGGTAATGTGCAGTGAAAAGTCCCCACTTGTTGGTGCTCGGCGGAGCACGTTGGAGGTCCTGGCTTCGGGCTCTAAGGATTTGGAGCATCTCTATTTGACCGGTGAGTGTGAGTGGTGATTAGCGGCATTGGGCGGCGGTGAGGAACCGCTGAGCCCTCATTTGGATTTACAGCAGCTGGAACAGTAAAAGTGGGCGGCGGTGAGGAAACCGCATCTGCCTACTTTCTAGGTACTCCTGGAGCTAAGAGAGTACTTAGGGACGACGATGAGGAACAATCGCTGTACCCTTTAAAGTTTCATAAGAAGCAGACTTTGCTCTGAAGTAGGGCGGCAATTGAATACTTGGTTTTTGTTTTCTAATTTACTCACGAGAGAACAGTGTTCCATTATTGGATGGGTTGCTACAGGCAATTAACTATTTACAGGGAGTGTGCTGCAAAAAACACTCTGGCAGTATCCATGGAATGTCTATGCTTTGTTACTAGATGACTTGGTATCGAGACTTTGGCCAGCTATCATCTTTTTCTTTCCACTGAACCTGGAGAACCGGTACACAGGGGGGATACATGTTTCAAGGGTGTGCTAGGCAAAAGGTCCTATGGTGATGGTATATGGATGTGTATGAGTGTGGTTTTACTTACTGTGTTATGTTTTGTAGGATTATCTACACAAAAGGGGACTGGTTGTTTTCAGAAGTTAGAAGCAGGCTTGAAATAACTCTCCGATGGATAAGGTACTTATAGCCCAGTAGTGAGACACATATGAGAGTAGCAATTGCATGTATATGTATTCTTGATAGCTGTTCTTTTTGTCTTATAGGTTTTCCTTCCCTGCTATTCCCAACCTTTCCTTTCCCTCACTTGATCGCCCTAATACTCCGTGAATATTCTGTTGGAGTTTGGGGATGTCAAGGGGTGGACCCCTTATTGCATCGTCCGGACCCTGAGGAGTACAAGAGTCTTTCATCCTCAACTACAAAGAAACATACCGACCCCCCTATCCCTCCCAACACACATCTCATGCTATGCTGTCCCATTTTATAACCAACAATGGAAGCCTAGATGCTGCTCAGTCCTCCAACAGGGATAAAAGCCTAAGAGAGCAGGTACCAGTCCGGGATCGTATGAACCTAGGCGGGCTGCCCATCCAATCTATTCGCAGGTATCGGAGACCCCTCTGGGGTGCCCAGATCAGGTTTCCTGAGACAACCCACCAGATGCTCCCAGTCGCGAGCCTGCTTCCTTCCTTTTGTTGTGCAATCTTGCAAGAGCCAATGTAATTCCAGAAGCAAAGTCCCAACATCACCAAAAAAACTGACACCACCTGAATCCTGTCAAAAGATTCAAACAGTGCCAGTCCTCATGGCAAAGGGGAAGTATATTGAGAAAAGAAGAATAACATTCCTATTCACTCATAAGGCTCTGGTTTAAGGGAAGAAACAGAGAAAAACGAATTTTATAACAACGTGAAACTTTCTATTAACAATGTCTAGTATAAAATAATCCCTCTTTTGGGTCCTTCCTCATTACTTGTAATATAACTCAGTGAGGACCATTTACCACAATCTAAACATGGGAATTATATGATAATTTGTTAAAACATTTCCAAGTTTTGGGGCCAACAATAGATAAAGGCTGGATCAGAGGGAATTCAAATAAAAGTTTCCAAAATCCAAGAAGAAGGTTTAAGCAATAGACTTGGGAACACACACATTTCTTAATTACATATATTGTGTTCAACTTTTAGGAACTTCAGTATATTTATATTTTGCACCTAACCACCTTGTAGCAATGGTCCTCTGCTGGTAAGGATCTATGACAGACAATCGATTCCAGAATATCGAGAGACATAAATATCATGTAAAAAATATTGATTACAAAAATATTGTTTCCCTATACACTAATATTGTTTCAAAACATACACAAATATTTTTTATATATACAGTTTAAAATAGTAAATCTTAAATATTTTCATATAGAAAACTAATATATATATATATACTTATATAAACAAATTCACTGAAAAAACCATAGGTTTCACACACGTTATAGTTAGGAATTAGCATTTAAAAAACCTTGCAAATTCACTTAAAAAACCATAGGTTTCACACATGTTATAGTTAGGTGGACATTTCACTCGTAAAAAACCAATGAAATTCCCCTGTTATAGTTAGTTCAGATAACTATAACTCGCGCGACCGCAATCCACTGCTGATGACGTCACATATTACATCACTCATGACATGGTCAGTGGCATCACTCATGACATCACTCATGACATCATCCTTTTGATAGAGTGGCGGTTGCGCAAGTTATAGTTATCTGAACTAACTATAACGGGGGAATTTCATTGGTTTTTACGAGTGAAGTGTCCACCTAACTATAACATGTGTGAAACCTATGGTTTTTTAAGTGAATTTGCAAGGTTTTTTAAATGCTAATTCCTAACTATAACGTGTGTGAAACCTATGGTTTTTTCAGTGAATTTGTACGTTTTTTTTAAATGCTAAGTCATATATTTATTATTATATTTTTTATAAATTTATTTTACAATAAACTACGTACTAAATTTTTTGGGGGGTTTTTCACCGTGCGCGCACGGTGCGCGCACGGTGCGCGCACCACGCGATTTTTTTTAAAAGAATTAAAATGTTTTTTTCTGCCTTTGGGGTCCTTCAGGGGCTAGGGGGTCAGGAACTCTCCACCCTGCCACCTTTTCACGTTTGCCACCTTCCTTTTTCACTCTCGCACTCAAAACAAACAAAATGGCGGCCGACACTTCCTGATTTCGACCGATTCGAACGTTGACTGACATGTAACCACCAATCAGAATTACGCTTGCGCACGTTAGAGTGCGCGCACGGTGCGCGGCTATAGATATATATGTACATTAACTGCAATTTTCTCAGGAACTACTGAACAGATTGACTCCATATATGCAAAAGACACATCCCTGACCTGAGGACTACCTCTTTGCCAAATTTCAAGTAATTCTGTTCAGCCGTTCGGGCTGTACCTTCGACGAAAGGTCCTATGGGAAAATGCATGGGGAAAACGCGTTTTGGGACCCCCCTTTTTTCTCGGCCCCCGCTTGACAAATCCCCCCGAGACTTTCAGGGTAGGAGCTGAGCAGAGCGCCCCATTAGTTTTGAAAATTTTGCGGGGATTCGTCAACCGGCGCCAAAGTTATTCAAAATAAAATTTTGAGATTTCCTATGGAAACACGGTCCTAACTATATGTATCTACTGGCGACCGCCAGTAGATAATATACACACATAAATATATATGTGTTTGTATATTTATACATACATATATATAATATAACACTATTATTGAAAAATATATTTTACATGATATTAATTGTTTTAGTTACTACTATAAAAAGCACATATAAACATATATTTATATATAAATATATAAAACATTAAAAAAATTAACAAACCAAATTCCAAATATTAAATGCATTACAAAAATAAATAACTATAAAAACATTCCTAAAAAATATTAAAAAACTAAATTATACAAAAAATATACATAGATATGCTAATATAAAATTAAACAAATGAACATATAATAATATTATATATATTTAAACAACTTTAAACAATATTAAGATCTAGGATGAGTACATATACTATTCCCAATCCAGGCTGTGAAACAGTAGGGAAAGCGTTGGACTCCGGAAGGGTAACATTTACTATTCCCAGTCCAGGCTGTGCAACAGTAGAGAAAGCGTTCGACTTTGATCGGGTAAAATGTACTATTCTTACGCCAGTGTGTGCAACAGTAGGGATAGTGTTGGAATCATGTGGTTATATTTACCATTCCCACTCCAGTCTGTGCAACAGTAGGGAAAGATTTGTACTCCGCAGGGGTAACATTTACTTTTCCCACTCCAGTCTGTGCAACAGTAGAAAAAGTGTTGGACTACGAAGGTGTAAAATGTACTTTTCCCACACTACAGTCTGTGCAACAGTAGGGAAGGTGTTGGACTCCAGAGTCGTAAAATTTACTATTCATACTCCAGTCTACACAACAGTAAGGAAAGTGTTTGACTATGGAGGGGTAAAATTCACTATTCTCATTCAGTCCGTACAACAATAGGGAAAGCGTTGGACTATGGAGGGGTAAAATGTACTGTTCCCACTCCAGTCTATGCAAAAATAGGTAAAGTACTTTAATTCAAATACATAACATATATGAAACATAACCATATTAATTTAATAAAAATATAAAACTCTTAGGGCCCGATTATGATGTCGGTCGGAGTTGCCTCTGACCGGCATCATCGCGGTATTGGGACCGACCGACCTCCAGTCGGCGGTCCGACTGCAGAATTACTCTCATTTCTCTACGGGAGCTTTTGCTGCGGCCGTAAACCGGCCGTAGCACAAGCTCCCATAGAGAAATGGGAATTGTGTTCATCCCTGCACCGCGTGGTAGGCACCTCATGGTGCCTGTCATACAGTACAGAGATGAACAGGGGGACACCAACCAAAGGCTGCAAAGAGAAGGGGGCCCTGCTAGGGGCCCTCAAACTTGCTTTCTGACAGGCTTTCCATGGTGGAAAGCCCGGCATGGAAAGCCTGCCGGAAACGTGGCATCGTAATCCTGTCCATTGGGATGACAGGCCAGCCTCCGACTGGCAGACGGGCTCTTTGAGCCCGTCGGAATCCAGCTGGAATGACCGGCCGGTTTCAATTCCAACTGCCTATATTGTAATTAGGCGGTCGAAATTGAAACCGACTATCTCGGTCGGCAAGCCTCCGGCCAAAGGTCACGGTGCCTACCACGTGGTAGGGTTGCATACTCCGATTTCCCTTTGGGAGCTTTTGCTGCGGCCGTAAACCGGCCATAGCACAAGCTCCCTCCTATTCAGACGGGAGACTCCAGATTTCTTAGGCCAAAAATAGCTTTATTTTAGCTGTCTCCCACTTAAAATTGCATGAGCTTCCATGTACTTCAATGGAGAAAATAAAATGCCCCGATTTATTTTTCAAAATCTCCCTCTTTGTAGTGTCAAAATGTTGGCATGTCTGCCGATGCACAAGCTAACTTTAACACTAAAATGGAGAATATGTGTAGTTTGAGTAAAGAAGAACATGAGTTTGTTAAAGAATATAATGAGAGGAGAGTAAAGATTTTTAGAGACTGGAAGGATGAGAAGGAAATTAGAGAACAGAGTAAGGCTGAATAGGAAAGTAGGTATTCAAGTTTGCATCCAAGGTTAAGAATGAAGTATGAACATTGGCTACCCCCTTATGGGACTCTGCCAAACTCGGCAACCTGTGGTCCTCGAAAGGGTTTGATAAATGGGATCTTATCGGCGTATCACAAGTCAAGGATCTGTGGATACAGGGTGATGTAAAACCTTTCGTTGTCCTCCAGACTCAATGTGAACTTGCTGATGCTGAACTCTTTCGATATAATCAGATTAGCCACGCACTGTATTCTCTCATCCCTAGAGGCACATCCCTTCCTGCCTCATCCCCGCTAGAGGACAGAATATTAGATGGCCAGTCAAGACCATTTAGCTAATTTACAATAAACTAATAAACCATATGGATGATCCTCTTTTGGCTTTGAGGGGGAAATAGGTAGCTGATGGGATAGAATTGGACGATGAGGATTGGCAGCAAGCGATCTCCTCGCCCCGGGTGGTGGCCATTTCGCCCGATTACGGCTCGTCCAGCTTAAAATCCTGCACAGAGTATATATGACCGGCCCTCGTCTGATGATGATGGGGAGAGCCGAAACAGGGGAATGCCGTAGAAAATGTGGCCTCACCTGCACTTTCATGCACATTATGTGGGAGTGCACCCTAATTCAAGGGTACTGGAGGGAGGTACACTAAGTGATGAACACGGTACTTACTGTCCCTATCCATGCGGAGGCGCGTAGATGCCTACTAAACATATGGGAACCGACTGATCTTAATACCAACCAAACACAATGGGCAACTTTGGGCTTCATGCTGGCAAAACGAAATATCTCTCAGGCCTGGGAGCGGCAGCCCCTCCTACTCTGGAAACTTGGGAGAGGAATATGGACTGGTGTATGTTCAAAGAGAAGACAGTGTTTACAGCCCGAAGCTGCCCCAAGAAATGGGGCTGCATTTGGTCACAGTGGCACTACTATCGTGGAGATATTTGCACCCCCCACAAAGTATTGAGCTTGACGATTTACTTCCCCCTTGAAAGTCTTCGCTGCATGTCATTTGCCATTGTGTGTGTGTGTGTGTGTGTGCGTGTGTGTGTGTGTGTTAAGAGAGCCTATTTCAACTTACCATGTAATTGGGTAGGTTGTTGCTATTTTTAAGGCGTGCGCTCCAGTCGAATAAAAAAGTCTGCAGGACAGTTCGCAGAGAGATCGGTGGGCTGCGCAGGCCTTCAGCTCACTCACCTCAAGGCGTCCAACCTGCCGTTGTGTCCTGGGGCACCAGCCTTCCTCCGAGGGCATTGTAGAAAACAGCCTTGTCATCTCCATAGTGTTTCTTCTTCCCCGACATCGTCACTATAATAGGTTATACTGCCCAATCTAAGATGGCGGTTTCCATATTGATTTCTATGGGACTTTCAAAATCCAACATTGTGGCCTAATTTCCTGTGAGATATTTCCTCTTTTCTACTTTATGGAGGGAATTCTGTTTAATTCTTCTGTCACAATGCTTCCAGGTTTTCTGTGGTGTGCTCCAACGCTGCAGTCCTTTCTTAAGGTCCTCTGGTAATCTAATGTCTTCTTTCGTGAATTTCTTACTGTGTTCCTGTTGTCTCCTGTTGGTCTGGATCTTTCTCTTTTCACAATCTCTGTCTTGATTCCTGTTGTGAAGTTCCTCCAGTGCCTTGAAGTCATCTTTGAGATGTGTTGCTCTCTGATTTTGTCCTCCCTCGTCAGGCCAATTCCTGAAGGCACTTTCTACTTAGGCTTCTCTGTGTCGGCAGCAACATGGCTACTGGAAGGGGTCGCTAGTATCTTTGGCAGTCTAGAGCTTTGCCGACCTTGGCATCAGGTCCAAATCACAGCCAAAGCCTCTCCACCAGGCATCAGCGCTGTGATAATTTTCCTGTGTATTTCCTAGAGTCTACCATGGGAATGAGCTGAGTGATGCTGTTGGTTTGAAGAGAGTGGAGAAAGGTTTTGGGCAAGTTGTGCTAGATATGTTAGGGGCTATGATTCCATCTATTGGAATGCCTATGAATGAAGTGAATAATAAAATATTGTTTATGCATGCTGACAGGCTTACTTCTAATACAGCTAGTGCACTCACACAAATAAACAATTAATTAATTGCTTGGCGTGCAATGATTACGCACAATCGCTAAGTGCTAGACATCCTTATTGCGAAGAAGGGAGAAGTTGCAGGGTTTTAATGGTGAGGGAGTGTTGCACCTTCATCCCAGATAACAGTAGGGTTAGTCATGCCTAAGGGCCCAAATTAAAATGTTGCTGTCGGGCCGCCCAACACCATCGCGACGAAGTAAGTTATTCTGCTGCACTGCGGAGGACCAGATGACCAAATTTTGAAACATCTGTTGGGCCAGTAGACATTTTAAGAAGGTTCCTGCCAATAAATTCTAACTTTGCCATACAACTCCCTCAAATATGACACAGTCATATGGCACAGTTGCTATTGTTTTCCCCAAAGGGTTTTTTTTTTTAAATAAAAAAAACACAATGCCCCCTCGCCATGGGATTTAACTCCCGTGGTCGAGTGGGGCAATTTGCAGTTTTCACTGCCCATTACCGCAAGGGTTTTCTAGGCGATGGCGAGCAGTGAAAACTGATTTGTATATCCTCACATCTAAATATGGTATGTGGACGTACAGGTCAACCTCTGACTGCCCTTACTCTGTTGGGCCATTGGAGGGGTGTAACCACAGTGTAGATGGAATAGTCTCCGCTGATGTTATACCAAAGGACTGCCTTCATTTTAATTGGGTAGGTGGACCACTATGTTAGCTGAAAGGATGATTTGTCCATGCTGCGACAGAGTACCCTTACTGCTAAAAAATAAATTATGCCCTATGTCTCCAATATTTCTAATTCTTCTCTTCAAGTCCAAGCTCTTGAGGAGTATGTCTTGTGAGAAGCAGTATGTTTGGTTTGATAGTGTCAAGAAACAGTCTAACACCGGTAAACATTGTGTTAATTTGTGCAACTGTTCTGTTTCTCTTGTTCATATTTTCTGTATTAATATTTCTAAATTGTGTGTGTAGAGAGAAAAATAGGTTGTCTAAAAGGAAGAGGGTTCAACTTGAATTGGAAGAAGCCAGAGACCAAGCAAATAATCAACTGAAGATGTTGGAGGATTTGAATCGAAAGAAGCAGAGAGTGATGCAGACTTCAATGTGTCATGTATCCATCTATTATAAGTTAAATCCCGCGGAGAGGGTAATAACTGTTTGGACCTGGATTTACTGAGTGAAGTTCCAAATATTATTTGTCAAGCAATGGATGTCTTTTTGAGCAGACGGTGCAGAAGGAATTGAGTGTGAGGATGATGGACGAAGTAATTTCCAAAGCATTTTTGCAAGCCAAATTTTTCCTCTGGTAAAATCAGGTTCACTGTTCCTTCAGTCGGCAAGTCCCTGTGAAAGCACTGAGACCATAGAGAGAAAAACTCTGCCACAGTGTGGTTAAGATGTGCCCAGGGAGACAGTAGACCCATTTCGAGTAGGTAAGGGTTTATAACCTGGAAGTGCAGGGAAGATCTTGAGCTGAGAATTATGTGTGGAAAGTCAGTACTGTGGTCTCTTAAAGGAGCTAGAAAGAGCGATCTGGGTCTGCGCACTGTCAGTGGAAGTTGTATGTGTTTAACAGCATAACTGATATTAACTAAATCATGCCAATTATAGTGGGAGCCCATACATAATTTTGATAGTTTTTTTCCCACTGAATAGTGTGGTGAAACGTTTTGGGGTTCAATCTCAAACCAAGTGGCAGTGCTACCTTGTTGCATACTTACATGTGTGTCCTGCTGGCTAGAAAACTGACCTTGTGAAATATATAGAGTAAGTGGTATACTGATGAGAGCATTTTTTAATAATGTGTAGTTATGACGACGCAGGACAAGAGGTAGGTAACCCAGCAAGGGAGGAACACAGGTGATAGGTAAGTTAGCCACAATTATGGAGCTGTTAGCCTTGCTGAACATGAGGCATAAGACATGGCCACTTGGCACTTGTAATGTTGTATGCCAAGATAAAGCAAACACAATATTTGGGGGGGAAAAGTAATTGCCCTACATTTCAGTTAATTAAGCTCGTCAGTTTTGTTCATCGCAACCTTGTTGTGAGCCAACCAATGGCAACACAAGCGGGGACACTCCATAGCACAGACAGCTGCTTCCTGACTTGCCCTGTTTGGAGTAATTTACTATACAATATACATTTTGTTTCTTGCCATACATTACGCCCAACTCAATCAAGCAATTTCCTGCGAGCCCTTCCCTTTAGTTGATTTTCAATCCCTGCCTTTTTCAGGTTGGATTAAAGAGCTTCCAGAAACCAGTAGCCCAAACATCACCACTAACATTTCTGATCTCTATGAGATCTTGGTGTCACCGCCGCAGGGGTTCAAATCACCTCACGCCTCAACCAGGGCTTCCAATTACTCATTGTAGAGCCCTCGCTAACAGTTCCTCTGCCTCTTCTTATACCCTCGCACTGCCATTCTTGACCAATATTTGGCTTCTTTGGTTCCCCTCCAACAGGAAAGTCCCTCAAAGTGACTTATGGATTAGAGGATTCCTGTCAGCCAAGTTCTGTCATCAAACCTAATGCAGGTAAACATTAATCACACAACTAGCTAGAAACACATTGGGCCACATTGAGAAATGGATTTATCTATATCCCTGCCATTTGCCTATAGAGACCTAACACCGCAGTAGCACTGTTCCCATGTATCAGGGACCCTTTTCATGAGTCAGCGGTCTGAAATACAACACCTTTGTGTTGACAGGAGTTGCAACTAAACATTACCACACTGAATTTTAGGAGCTGCAATTACTTTATACGTGACATGCCTATGCCCATCCATTTATACCTGTCAACTTAAGGAGACACACCCTTCAAATAAACCATACCTAAACCAAGATATGCATGTTGTGTAAATGACAAAGATTCTCAATCACTACCTAGGATTTGTTTACCGAAACAGAAATCATCACCTTCGGAGGTAAGTGTGGAGTGAAACAACAGAGTGGCACTCGGTTCTTATGACAACACACAACAGTACAAATCACTTTTTTGAGTCCTTATATATATGAAGAAGGTTTTGTTCTTGAACTGCATTTATTCCAGCTTAGAAAAAGCCCCAGGGGTGGTCTTGGATCGAATGGAGTAAGACATGCACCTGGGAGCTCCGAGCCGCAGCTGCCATCTACAGCTAATAGCACGACACCGGGGCATCGGAGGGCTCACCCTGACGATGCGGAAGATACCGGAAGGGTTCAAGAGCAGTCTGATCACGCTCTCCGGGCCGGCAGACCCAGGGGTGTTGCCGCAGCTGTGAGGCTGGGGGCTCATGTCCGCAGCCATCATCTTAGATGGCTTGATTCTCCCGGAGCCGCAGAGCGAGTGGTCGTACTCCTCCGACGGGTGGTCGGCAGCCCTGAGAGTTTTGCGCCAATCTGTGCAGCATCCGAGGCGCCCTCGAAGGTGCAAGAGAAGAGGCTGGGGATTGACCCCTGGAGGCATGAGGGTACAGCGCTTTGCTGGGGAGGGCCTGAACTCACTGTCTTGGGGGCCTGCCGGGCTGGAGGGACTGAGTCCTGTGATATTACTGAGGCTCTCAACGTGGCACTAGGGCCTCGGAGGGCTCCCCCTGACGATGCTGAAGACACCAGAGGGGTTCGGGATCAGACTGGCTGCATCTGCTGGTCGGTGGCCACGAGGGCTGTCACAGCAGCTGGGAGACCTGAGGCCCACACCCACAGCCGCCACCCTTGATTGCCTGGCTCACTGGAATCTGTAGAGCTCTGAACGTGCAATGTACCAGCTTGCACGGCACCCGAGGCGACCTCGTTGGTGGAGGGGTAAGGGTCGGGGTCGCCTCTTGGAAGCGTGAAGGTGCTGCGCCTTTCTGGGGGAAGGCCGTAATCCCCATTTTGGGGTCCTACCGGGCTGGAGAAACTGCGCACCATAACATGCCCAAGGCAGTGTATCCATAAAGCGTTGCCGAATGGACTCCCCGAAGGCGCGAGGGAGAGCCGGACTGCGCCCGATCTCCCCCCTGCTCCTCAGAGGGGACTGTCACACGCTAGCGCGGCAGAAGAAAATGGAGAACCACCCCATGGCATAGTGAGCATTGCAACACTTCTCCGGATAGGACCTGTGGAGCTCGGAGGGTGCGGCTGACCAGCAACGGTGCAACCAGCAGAGAAGAACTGATCTTCGGAGTAACGAAGCCGCAGTGGGAGGAATCAGAAGACGTAACCACTGCAAGGGCCAACTCTACTCAGGAGCCTTAGAGACATAGAGGATGGTTTGGTGGCCACGAGACTCAGCCACCTCCTGAGAGTTAAAACGGAGCACGCCACCAGACGACTCGCTCAACTGTGTGTGAACACGGAGGTACCTTGTTGACACGTAGGCCCGCCAATACAGCATACAAGCGGCTTCCTGGAGAGAAGCTACCAAACCCCATACCGCGTCTGAGATAAACATTATCACCCCAATATAGAAGCACTAACAGGCCAGTGAAGGAGCAAGAAGGCACAAAAACAGATGACGCCTTCGGAGGGGGTGGAACTCCCCTCCATAGCTGCTACCTAGATCAAAATTCCCTCCACACGGTCCATAGATAAGGGACTTGCAGGGCCACTGACGGAGGGGAATAACACCACCAATCTAAAGCACTTTGCAGAGTCATATTATACTCAAGGGCACGTGCCCCCTGCCCTAGTGGAGCTACCTGTCCAACTGAAAGCGGCCCTGTCTCATACCGTAGGGGACTCTGAGTCTTCTGCCCCGTCTACCGGCCAAGCTACATACTGAGACCACTTCTGACCATTGGATATGCCACGCTCCAAGACAGGGAAAGACACCACTGCAAATCTGAAATACAATCCAGCATTCTCCCTGTGGAACAAACCTGGTCCTTCGGCTACTGTGTCCATGGCGTCCACACCGGAAGGATCGACCAAACCTCCCACTCAAGCCTTCATGACTAACTTTCTACACGAGATCAAAACAGAAATTGGTTCTCTTAAGACTGAATTTAAATTATGCTTTAAGGAACTAAAAAAGGACATAACAGAAATTGGGGAGAGAGTGGATGATCTCGAAAAATCTGTGGACACCCGCACGGAGGACCAGGAACATCTCTGGCAATGGCTAGCTATCCTTGAGGAACAACACATCGAACTTCAAATAAAGCAGGAGGATTTGGAGAATAGAAGTAGGCGCAATAACCTCTGCTTTAGAGGCATACCTAAAGGGGCAGAGTGCACTGACATCATGACATTTGTAGCAGAGCTCCTTCACGAGATCAGAGGGGATGAGGACGCCTCCTCGCCAGCACTTGATAGGGCACATCGAGTGGCTGCACCCCCTGGACACTCTGAACTAGTTCCAATACATTAACCAGAGTCCAGTTCTTCACATAGAAAGAGGCAATATTGAAAGCGGCACTGAAGAAAACTGAATTGACATACAAGGACTTTACCATCCAGCTTTTCCAAGACATCGCACCAATTACACTCCGGCATCACAGAGACTTTAAACCAGTCAGTGACAAGCTTTGCAAACTGGGCATCAAATATCAATGGGGCCATCCCTTTTGCTTTATTCTTCACATGGAAGACTAAACGCCGGGTGCTACCCTCCCATCAGGAGAGCAAACAATTGCTACAACTTCCTGTATCCCCTAGCGCAACCAGCCCCTCACCCTTAACACCACTATATAGAGAACTGCACAGCCGCAGCAGAAGCCTCAGACAGCGACGAGGGCCAAGAAACAGGGGGCAAGCCTCCTCCCAAGCCAAACAAGATATTATTCAGCATCTCCAATCCATGGATGTGAGAAGTCACCCACTCTCTCTGAAGCGCCATCAGAATGACAGAACTGTCGTGCTGGAACACAGGACTGTGTTTCACTCCAGGTGCGGTTCCTGGTATTGGGAAATTCTACGCAGCAATGATCTGCCCTTTCCCCCTGGCCAAAGCTTGGCAGTGGGGCCAGATCATCCCGCCTGGCAAAGTGTTTGCTTCATGAGACTCACTTCCCCCTACCCTATTCCTAAGAGAGTGACATCTCTGGAATGGACTGTGCCATTGCGCCTTGTCTGTTCTTGGACTGGAATAGGAACTATTGGCCCTGTTGGCCCTCAATTGTTTTTGAAGTCTTTGTTTTTATGCTATTTTCTTTTCTCACCCTTTTTGCCCTGCTGGAGGGAGGGAGGGCTACTACACTGATACTGCTCCCCGGTCTTGACTACTGGGGTGCGAGACCGCTCCAAGTTACTATCTGTTGGGAGCCGGGCGCCATTTCTTATCACCATTCCTAACGGTTGGCCTTCCGGGGTTGGGAATGGGGCCAGGTGTCCATCTCCCAAAACCCAACACTACAATGCAGATGGATACATTAGATATTCATAATGACCACTATTCCCTGTTTGAAGATCCTCTCACTTAATGTGAAGGACTTAAAACCCCTAAACCGCTGTCAGATTTGGCGCTACCTGTTATAACAGGATCCAGACATTATCTTTCTACAGGAGACACACCTTCTGAGGGAGGATACCCACCGCATGACTCATCCTAAATACCCACTCCAATGCTAGGCAACCACGCCTACAAAAACGGCTGGGGGGGCAATACTCTGTAGGGCAGGAATCACTCAAGGTGCCTTGGACCCCTTTGAGAATAACCTCTTACCCTCCTGCGCGGAGGAACTTTGGGGCTATAACAGGAGTCACATATAGCTGACTGGGTACACAGCACCCAACACCCCCACCAAAGTGGTCTCCCATCCTTTCTCCCTTCCTCTCCCCTGCTCTTGGGGCTTTCCTTTCTCTCAGACAATGTATTGCCTCTATATTCAATCGATCAGCCTAGCCACATGGTTAAAGGTTTCAGACCACACACAGTGTACCTACTGTACTACACCGTCTTCCTCCTGTCACTACCTGCTCCTTTACAGACCTCCACCTAGTAAGGCGACATTCCCCAACGCACTTCTAGACACAGTTTCAAATCTGATAACAATACACTCCAACCTATGCGTTCTGGGAGACCTCAACATTTGGTTTGACAAACCCAATATGACCCATCCAAAAACAATAATCACTGGCCTAGACGCACTGAACCTGCATCAGATTGTCCACAAACCCACACACATCGCTGGACATATCCTAGATGTCATTTTTGCTAATACCGAACTAGTTACCTTTCAAAATATAACTCCAGTCGCATGGTCAGAACACCATTTGCTCGCTTTCCAACATAAAACAACACTAAGCGACTCACCTAAAACTGTGTTACAAGCATCCACCTATCGACCATGGAACAAACTCAGTTTGGAACACTTAGAAACACAACTAACATCTAGTACAGATCTGGAAACAATAAATTATGTTCAAAAACTATATGAGTGGTTACAGAAAGCTTTTGACATCCTGATACCTCTCAAAACTACACAACAGAACAAAAGAAAAAAGCGCCTTGGAGAAATATAGAGATAAAAGTCATAAAACCACAAATTGGAAAGCTGCAACGTACCTGGCTCAAAACAAACGCCAAACAAGACAAACTTCACCTACAGAAAATGAACAGATTATACAATTTAGCTATTAAAAAAGAAAAGAAAAGGTACTATTCAGACAGAATTCAAAATGCTAAATGTGCAAATAAAGAATTCTATAAAATACTCAATGAATTTCGTAAACCAAATTGCCTAGAAGGAACTCATCCTGTTACTCAAGATATCACAGACAAACTGGCAAATCATTACACGGACAAAGCAAACACGAGAGAGAAAAAGCACCAGCACTAACCCTTTTACGAAACAACAATCCAAGAATACTCTAACACAGCCTCTCCGGTCCTTCCAGCACATCTCACACAATGAATTTATGGACCTGGTATAAGCAAGAAGGCCTGCCGGCTAAGCTTCTGACCCGTGTCCACCACAAACTTTCAAGACAATTCTTTTAACAACCTCTGCTGCCACTCTAGTAAGAAGAATCATCAATGATTCCTTAACTACCAGAATATTTGCAGAAGAACTATAAATGTCATACATACGCCCTTTAAAAAACAAACTTGTACCCGCTGAACCCTGACAATTACAGACCCATTACAAATGGACCTTATCTGAGTAAACTGATAGAAAGAGCAGCATTCGCCCTGATGTCACAATTCATTGAAGAGAATGCCATACTTTCAGACTTCTAAACAGGATTCCGTCCAGGAAGAGGCACAGAATCTGCCCTCCTTGCCATCTGGGATTACATGAAGGGCACAGTAGATCGCAACGGAATTGATACGCTACTCCTCTTGGACCTCAAGGCTGCTTTTCACACGGTTGACCATGACACTCTTAAACAAAGACTCTATGAAGCCGGTGCTCCAGCGGGGAAGGGCAAATTTACATCTCCTCCCTGCGTCACAGACCCGTCATCATGCTTATTCATTCACTCATACATTCATTGGTAGGGCCCATAACACCAACACTCATACGTTTCACTCGAATCTGCACACAGGAGGAAGAGAAGCGCTGGACATGTGGAAGGGTACCTTATTACCTATAGAAAGAAATATTTACAGTATTTACATATTATACATCTGCACTTATAGAATCCTAACTTTAACATCAAGGCACTCCACCACTTGGTTGATGGACCAATTAGTTGGACTGGTTGATGGTGATTTAGAACCAGCTAAAACACATTTAAAGTCTCAGAATCTTTAGTCAATACTCTTTAAAGATTCACAAACTCATTTCAGTAAATAAATGTTTAGTTTATCTAATTAAATTCACTCTCATTGGCATAACCAGCATTATAATCAATCAGAATGTTAAAAACATTGGCATAAATCAGTATGACAATTATATTTACCTAATTTCTGATATTGGCGACCATTTCAGCCCTGTATAAATCAACTCCCTTCTGATGTAACCCTCCAATCGAATGCAGGCTACGACTACCAATCAGTCCAGAGAAAAGTTATTTTCGCTCGGCATGGCACAGTCCCAAAGATATCCGGGGGACCCGACAATCGTGCAGGCAAATCGGTCAACAAGAATTCGTATCACTCTTCTGGAACGCAATACACACTAATCCTTCTACTAACCCCCCCTTTTATAATACATTTTTGGGGTAACATGCTACACTTGCTGAATTGAGAATGGTTCTGATTGGCTAAACCATCAACATTTGCAATATCGGACGTGATTCCCAGAGTTCCTTGATTCTCATGGAACCGAAGATGTCATGTCCTGGTTTGGGCAGTTCTCATGCGAAAGGGTTCGAAGTATCAATATCCAGGCCTCTAAGGACAGGTGTCCTTTGTCTTCTCTGTCAGTCACACTAGTTGAGTTTTGGCAGTCCTCCACGTTCCTATCCTTGACGAGGAACACTGTGACCCGGTCGGAGGACGCTTGGAGATCTTCAGAGCCATCCGAGTCTGCGCAGTAGACATCGCGCTCACACCACGGTGGCCACTTACGAACTCCATTTTGGATATTGCGGCCTAGTAGGCCTGAATGCCAACTTAAGCGAAACAAACATAAAGAGTAATTAATATACGGAAATTAAGATTCTAATGTTTAAACCCACACTAATCCCTTTATATATTAATATTTTCCTAGCTTATAGCAACGCTCAAAGCAATATTACTCATCATTTCACCACCCCAGGAACGCAAAACATTACAAAAGCAACATAAATCATGCAATTTTCTATATCAACACAATCTACCGTTAATATGCGTACCACAGTTATTCATTAGGGTTATTTGCCATGCAATTTGCATTTGGTCCCGCGTGGAATTTGTGTTTATTAAGGTGTAAGGTTGGTTAATACCAACTCTCCAAACAATTTATACAGGTTAGTATTTAGAATGATTACGTAATTTAGTATTTTCATGCAAAATAGAGAAGGTATACAAAATTTTGTTTTACCTGCTCCACCAATGGCATAGAGGGAACTGCTCGAGACTGGATCGCGTCTCACCTTCGAAACTGAACTAATGTCATCCATACCCCACCTTTCTCATCCAAACCATACTCCACAAAAGCAGGGGACCCTCAAGGCTCTATCATCTCGCCCATGCTTTTCAACATCTACATGAAGTCATTACCGGTACTGATCAATCAATTTCACCTCACGTGCTATAACTATGCAGATGACACACAAATACTCCTTCAACAGGAATGTCCCACAGACATTGGAAACTCTTCAATTTTCAGTTGTCTCAGAGCCGTGAATCCGTGGATGACTTGGAGCATTCTCAAACTGAATGCTTTCATAATAGAAATACTCACGTGTGGCGGATGGAAACATTATGATCCACTTGCAGCCTGGCCTGATGAACTAGGATCACCGCCTAAAGTATCGAAGGAAGTAAGAAACCTCGGAATGACCATGGACTTCAAGCTATCGATGAATGCCCAAGTGAACAAACTAGTAAGATCAAGCTTTTTTCACTATAAAAACGCTATGACGAATTTTTCCCCATTTGGGATTTCCACACAAGCTTCAAGCTACCATCTCCCTTGTTCTGTCCAAACTCGATTACGCCAATAACCTCTACCACGGATCACCTTTAACAACCCTGAAAAGACTACAACAGATTCAGAACTCAGCTACCAGACTACTCTTGCATATCAAACCGCAAGACCACATATCACCTGCCTTGAAAGCCCTGCATTGGTTACCGGTTGCCAGAAGATCCACGTTCAAGCTTCTTTGTATGACCCACAAAGCAATACATGGAATGGGACCACTCTTCATCAGGAATAAAATCACCTAACACATTCAACAAAGGAACCTCCACTCTAAAATGGCACCTCCCCTCAAAATCCCAAGATACAAGAAAAATACCAATGGATGGCACATCCTTCACCGTTCAAGCAGCCGAACTATGGAACTCTTTACCACCCAACATTAGATCCACGGACAACCACCTTGTCTTCAGAAAACTACTCAACAATTGGCTCTTCCCCACATAAGCACCATACGCAAACAGAAATTTACAGCATATCCCTCTGTATATAAGCATTTATTTTTACTATAGATATGTACCTAACTATGCGTATTGCTTTGTATAAACATGCAGAATAATTATGTTGTTAAAAAATAAATACAAATACATTTTTAAAGTACAATAACGCTTGAAAACCAGAGTTTATCTAATGCATCGTTTTACTTCCTTTATGCATCGATTTACCTTCCATGTACTTGGATCTATATATTTATTACTTTTCTCCTAAAAAAGAATATCCAATGCTCTACCCTATTTCTCATCCTATACCTCTATCGATATCTTTAATCTACATATACCTACCTCCTTTATGCATCTATATACTTTCCATGAACTTATGGCTCTATATATTTATCACTTTCTTCCAATTCAGCATATCCAATGCACTATCCTATTTCTCACCCTATACTTCTCTCAATATATTTTCTACCTCAACTTTCTGACTCATCTCAAACTTCTTTCTACTACTCTTTACATTGCATTACCGTATTTCTCACCCTATAGCTCTATCAATATATCCTCTACATCCACTCTCTCATTTATCCCAAACTCCATATCAGTACTATGATCCCCAAAATAGCCCTTTCTAGACTCTCCCACACTCTCCTTACAACATCTGACACCTCTTTTACTATACTAATCCCTCAAAACAAGCCTTTCTAAACTCTTCCCTCTTAATCTTTCCCTCCGCATTCCATTTTTACTCATTCCAAAGCCTCTTCCTACTGCTATGACCTCTCAAAAAAAAAAAGTCTAAATCCTTCACTCTTCTATCCCTCCACTATTATTTTCAATCAAAATAACAGACTAACATGTTCCCTTCTCAAATTTCATATTTCACTATACTAATTCACCACTAATCCTTTATGTGTTCCACAGTAGCGTGCTACTCGCCAAAAAAACGCTTCAACACCTCATCAGGGGTAGCAAGCACTATATAAATGAAAACCTTTTTCCCTCTTCTATCCCTCCGCTACCCTTCTCTATCCAAATAACTGAAAAACATATCCACCACTCAAATTACTTTCATATTTCACTATACTAATTTTCAACACTAATCCTTTATGGGTTCCAGAAAAGCATGCTACTCGCCAATAAAGCGCTTCAACACCCCATCAGGGGTAACAAGCGCTATATAAATGCAAACCTTTTTCCCTTTTCTATCTCTCCCAACCCTTATCAATCCAAGTAACTGACTAACATATCCACCACTCAATTAACTATCATATTTCACTATACTAATTCAACACTAATCCTTATGGGTTCCGGAGTAGCGTGTTACTCGCCAAAAAAGCGCTTCAACACCCCATCAGGGGTAACAAGCCCTATATAAATGCAAACCTTTTTTCCCTCTTTTATCCCTCCGCTATCCTCCTCACTCGAAATAACTGACTAATATCCACCACTCAAATTACTTTCATATTTCACTATACTAATTCACCACTAATCCTTTATGGGTTTCCAGATTAGCGTGCTACTCGCCCCCCCCAAAAAGTACTTTAACACCCTATCAGGGGTAACAAGCACTATTTAAATACAAACCTTTTTTCCCTCTTCTATCCTTCTGCTATCCTTCTGAATCCAAATAATTGACTAACCTATCCACCACTTTAAATCACTTTCATATTTCACTATACTAATTCAACACTAATCATTTATGGGTTCCGGAGTAGCGTGCTACTCGCTAAAAAAGCACTTTGACGCCTCATCACGGGAAGCAAGCCCTATATTAAAATGCAATTACAATACAATACAATACGATTTATCAACAATGAGAAATGTGGTATTGTAAAGTAGACCAGACACAAAGCAAATGCTAATATTGGATACTAATGATGTGACTGATTGAACTTTTGATTTGAATTCTCTCTCTTTCTTTTTCCCCTTCCTTTTTGTTTATTGTTTTTATATTACAAATTTCAATAAAAAAGATTTGGAATAAAAAGCCCCAGCTTTGCGTGCCAAGATGGGGGGAAACTTGTGCTTGCTGTTTGCTCTTTAAAAGAACAAGTACCAAAGAAAAGAAAACTAACAAAAGAAAGCTAAAAGGAACAGGAATAAACCTCCAAATGGAATAACCTCTCTTTATATATGTTAATAAATGTTGTTAACAGCATGTATTAATGAAATCTTGGCAGTTCTGAGATGAATAAAGAAGAATGGTAATGACATGTTAGGTCAAATAACCCTAGATTAGCGAAGAAATTGAGCAGAATAATAAACGCTGCTTAGCACTCTTCAACCTATGCAACTGTAGCCCTGAAGAGAAGTAGAACCCACAGAACTTATCCACAGTGCAACTAACACCACACTACTCAATTGCATAAATAAAAGACATTATAGGTATGGACAGTTTGCAGGGTTTCAAAACTCCACCCCCTGACACCTTGCCTGGTACCATTCTGCCCATCGTCTGCTCCCTCTGGCTTCTAAGGAGCACCTACCGCCACTGTTTCTTCAGAGAGCCCACCAAGGAGGTCATGACCCACGCAGTGACTAAACCAGCCCAGAAGGTGCCTCTGGTAAGGCCTGTGGTGTCTACAATTGGGAATCAAGGGATGACGCTAAAGCAAGACTTAGAGACCGAAAAGTGCTTTGCCTTGCATATTTCTAATTTTTCAACTCATGTTGGTTTGTTCCGATAAAAAAGGTTGAGTTTTGGAGTGTCGTCAGCTGCAGAAATATTTCAGGATGTTATACGTTGAATAATTCAACCTGTTGCACATATTTGCAATGCTGGTGTTTGAGACAACGCAAAAGGAATATGACAGGGCTCTTACATAAGTGCGCCAACTACTTCCGGATGCAGGTCTCACTCTGAATGCAGCAAAGTGTGAGTTTCACAAGACCAGAATTTAAGTTATTTGGGTACATGTTCTCTGGTGGGGGAATTACTCCTGATCCAGATAAAGTGCAAGCACTGTCAGCTACTTGCCCCTCACAAGATTTCATCATGCTGTGATTCTTCTTAGTCATAGCCAGTTATTGCTGAAGGTACCTTTCTGACTTTGCTACTGTGAGTGCTCCATTGAGAGACTTGACAAAAAAATGTCCCTTTCCAGTGGTCTTCTGAATGTGATTAAAGTTTCTAAAGAATAAAACATGCTACTCAGAAGGCAACCAAGATAGCCTATTTTGTTCCTGTTACATACTGAGATCACAGTTGATCAAGTCAAATCAAATCAAATTAAACAGTACTTCAATTAGGGTATTTAAGCCCCTTACTGAAGTCAGCGAGTGAAGGAGAGGTTTGAAGGTAGAGGTAGAGGTTGTGTCAGGACTTAGCGGTGAAGTAGAAGAAGGAATGGCTCTATTGAGGCTCCGATGGATGAGGGGGACGCGTGAGAGGGTGAGGGAGGCAGAGCGGAGTTGTCTGGCTGGTTGGTGGAAGGTCAGGTGGTGGCTGATGTAGGTAGGTTAGGCCTGTATCAAGCCCTCCGTGCTTATTGTTCAACTACTCACTCCTCAACTGGTGAGAGTCCTGCCACTTTCATATTTGAGAGAGCTAGCAGAACCAAACTGCCACAGTGAACAGCCGACTGATCTATGAATGCTGATATGGTTTTTGTCACAGACACTTTTCTATAGTGCAAAATGAGAACATATGCCAACCGGCTTCGACGAACTCAGGAAACAGTCTTAGATAAAGGTGACTGAGGCCTGGTCAAGCAGAAACTAAAGCGGAAAACAGACACTGCATTTGCTGTTGATCCTCTGAGTGTTGTGATGTGCACAGGACACATGGTGACGGTGCATCATCCCGGAAAGTCCATCACACGTGACTCATCACACTTTAAGCACCTACCTCAACATTCGTCAGCTCCCGCAATCATGAATGCAGCGACCCCGCCTTATTTTCCAGATCAAGTATCAAAACCTGTGCCATAGGTGCACAATCAGAATGCATCTCAACTACCTAATACCACTCACTCTGGCTGATTAGTGCAAGATGTAAATATCAAAGGGGAGGGAATGAGAAGCAGTGATCCATCCGGCTTCCAATGGTTAGTACAGGTAATCAAGTTTTTAGGAGAATGGATCACTTGTCCTGTCAAATCAGGGTCTTTAGTATTGGAAAACTTTATAGAAAACCCTCATATGAGTACACAGGTCGGGGGCGGTGTATCTTGATTCTCCGCCTTCGTGTACTGTCACAGCATCTTCATTGGGTTTCTTTTGTATATATGCTGTCCTCCACCTGGAGGTAGACCAACTGATTTTTCAGTAGTGTCCAGATATCAAAAGAAAGAGGGATGTGCAAGTGCTCATAGTGGTGAATTTAAAATTCCCTACTACACTCGAATACAACACAATTTTATTAGAGATGCGGGTGAAGTGGGAAATTAAAATAATAGAGTGATGTTGTAATAGACGAAGTTACTAGTCTATTGCATCAATGGGTGAGGTCAACATGTTTCAGCCTTCTTGCTCATTCTTGAGGCTTTCGTCAGGACCAGGATGTGAAGGAGGCTCGTTGTGCCACCTTAATTAAGTGATCAGGTAGTCACTATTATCTTAGTATTATTCATAGAGCTGTTGTATCTGTAAATGAATTCAAATTCGTATGAACCTCCACAACCGAATTTCCAACCTTACATGTCAAACTTCAATGGATGGATGAATCCATACTACACATGCCCCCCCACAATGGGACCCATGATGAATATGCCTGCCCCTCCTCCTTTTTTAGGAAGACGCCCAAATTCAAGAAGGGGGAGAAGAAGGGGAGTCACGTGGGACGATGAGGAAAGACAGATACATACTCGCAGTATGATGAAGGAACAACCCGGACCGAGCTCAACGAGTCACTGGTGATAAATCTTACAGACATAACATTGACAACTGATGAACAAAAAGTTCTAAACAAAGGATTGGGCTTTGTCCCCACACCACCCCTAGACATCTTCAAGACACGTTGTGAGATAGCAGAATTCTGCAGGAAAATCAAACTGAAGGCATTCTTTATGAATAAAGAAGAACAAACCTCCGAGTATGATACTAACTTGAGACCCAAATCTTCATTCTGTCCCCCAACACACATGGTTCCAGTGGAAATACAAGCATTTGAACAGGCAGTAATGAAAGAGGTAGAAAACATCAAAGCCATAGATAAAAAACATTAAGTGAACATGACCAAACAAGAAAAGAGAGCCCTAGAAGACCTACGAAAGAACAGTGACTTAGTAATTAAACCAGCTGATAAAGGAGGAGTGATTGTCCTATTGAGTAAAGAAGGGTACAATAAACAATGCCTAGAATTACTTGCCGACCAAAGATTCTACAAGAAACTTACTAGTGATCCAACAGCGAGACTGAAGAGGACCATTGACCTAATGGTAGAAGAGGCAGAAGTGAACAACTGGATTTCTAAAAATGAAGCAGATTTCTTAAGAACCAGAAGTCCCAGAGTGCCCTACTTTTATTCTTTACCAAAAACCCACAAAAATAGAACACCTCCACCTGGACGTCCTATTGTTTCGGGAATAGGGTCTGTGTTAGAACCACTGTCACAATTCGCAGACCATTTTCTCAGACCTTTGGTACAGAGCACCGCTACATATCTCAAAGACACACGGGACCTTCTCAACCAACTTGAAGGCCAGATGTACGATGAAAGAACAATGTACCTAGTAGGACTCGATGTAGAGAGTCTCTACACCAGCCTACCCCAACAGAAGACCTTGGATACTCTTGAGAATATTTTATTCTCTGTAACATGGAACTACCATACACCTAGACATTTCATATTGGAATGCTGCAGGATGGCACTCACAGAGAACTATTTTGCATATGAAGGGATGCTGTTTGGTCAATGCCACGGTACTTCTATGGGTAGTACCTTTGCCCCTAGTGTGGCCGGGCTTTATGTAAGTACTTTTGAGCAACAGTTCATACAGAATGAGAGTAACCCCTTTCACTCACAGATACGATTCTGGCGTCGGTACATTGACGATATAATCATGATAAGGGAAGACTCACAGGAAACATTGAATGAATTCCTAACATGGATGAACAGCAGGGATGAATGCTTGAAGTTTACATGTACATCAAACAGAAAACAACTTGACTTCTTAGACATAAGCATCTACACAGAAAACAACATCCTGCAGACTAAGACGTTTTACAAACCCACAGCACGGAACAGTATACTCTCGTATAACAGCTTTCACCCTCGACCCTTGAGGGACAATTTACTTACAGCCAGTTCCTACGTCTTAGGCGTAACTGCAGCACCATTGAGAACTATAAAGATCAAGCCAGAAATCTGGAAAGGAAACTACATCAGCGAGAGTACCCAAATAATATCATCAAGAAATGTCAGAAGAGAGCACGCAACCAAGCAAGGGAGAGTCTTTTGGAAATCACACCGAAGACACCACCTCAAGACCTACTGACATGTGTCACTACTTACAGTACCTCTACCAACACAGTCAAGAAAATCGTAAACCGGAATTGGAGAATCCTAACTTCAAACACCCTACAATGGCCTAAACCCAGGTTTGCTAACAAAAGGACACGAAACCTGAGGGACCATTTGGTACATACGAGACCAGCACCAACTGTGAATAAAGAGAGCCTAACAGCAATCTGGAACATGAGTCCAATCACGGGTCATTGCCCATGTGGATCATGCGCAGTATGCAAACTCACTACAGCTACAAAAAAACTAGAACTGCTACCCAACTTTACATGGACCCTACGGCACCACACGAATTGCAATACCACTCATGTGATATATATGATCACATGTCCATGCAAAAGTAGGTATATAGGCATGACATGCCGGAAAGTCAAACTCCGCATAGGAGAACACAAGAGTAATGTGAACTGCAAAAAAGCCACAACGAAGATGAGCAAACATTAAATAGAGAAAAATCACAGTACAGATGATCTCAAATGGGTGGTTTTGGAAACCATACATATGACAACTAACAATGCTGAGCGTGTTCTTTTTGAAAAAGAACAACGTTGGATTCACCGTCTCGGAACAGATACTGAAGGGTTGAACGATTTTATCCCATGGCATACACTAGCATGATATCCTGCATTAAGATATTCTCGCCTTGACAACATGTCCTAACCAAACCAGTTTTCCTATGACTAAGTGACAACACACAGTGTTACTGAAATTACTAACATATATTTTTCTCATGACCTCCATGCCTAAAACAATCTAAAGGTATTGGCAAATATAAGCTACAAATTAGAATATAGTATCTTTTCCATAACAACTACCGCACTGCCAACCAACATGCCAACCATTGCGACATTGCATGAGTCCTTCCTCAGTCTTTAACCTCTGTAAGGCTATGTTAATACGAACGATACGCGGCCCCGCGTTAGCCGGGACACCGCGATCAGAGACAGCACAAGCCACATAAGAGGAAGAACCGGTAAGCGCTCACTCCTCGCAACCACGAGGCAGACAACGAACGCGGTAAGCGACCTATTACTAAATGCTATCTAATTCCACAGGAATAGGCTCCTTCCCTGATCTCTGATGTCCCGAGGGAGCCACAATATGGCATTTGAAAAGGTAACAAGGCAGAATTACACGTACTCGGCTAAGTTAATGGCACTCGCGACCACGCTAATCCGACTATACCGTAGATGATATCCCTAACTTAACAGTGAAGTATCGTATTAATCTATAGCGATCTATTCACAGCTCTAAGTGCCGTACTTACAATCACGACACACGCGCATAGATTTTTCATTATTTTGACGATGCGTAAGGAACCATTTAATTATGCCGATACACCGCATTTTGAGATATATTTTGTAAACACATCCCTCCTCACATAGTTTAGATACCGGCTTCCCCATATTTGCTTTGAATGAGCATGAGCGCGCCCAGAACCTTGCGGAATTTGTTTATTCGACAGCACGACAATTAGTGAATTATACTAACACTGTCATAGCAAAATTGAATAATATAGGACAAATAGTCACTATATAATTAACAATTAATAGAGGGCACAACAATGATTGTAAAACTTATACGAATTTGAATTCATTAACAGATACAACAGATCTATGAATAATACTAAGATAATAGTGACTACCTGATCACTTAATTAAGGTGGCACAACGAGCCTCCTTCACATCCTGGTCCTGACAAAAGCCTCAAGAATGAGCGAGAAGGCTGAAACATGTTGACCTCACCCATTGATGCAATAGACTAGTAACTTCGTCTATTACAACATCACTCTATTATTTTAATTTCCCACTTCACCCGCATCTCTAATAAAATTGTGTTGTATTCGAGTGTAGTAGGGAATTTTAAATTCACCACTATGAGCACTTGCACATCCCTCTTTCTTTTGATATCTGGACACTACTGAAAAATCAGTTGGTCTACCTCCAGGTGGAGGACAGCATATATACAAAAGAAACCCAATGAAGATGCTGTGACAGTACACGAAGGCGGAGAATCAAGATACACCGCCCCCGACCTGTGTACTCATATGAGGGTTTTCTATAAAGTTTTCCAATACTAAAGACCCTGATTTGACAGGACAAGTGATCCATTCTCCTAAAAACTTGATTACCTGATTAGTGCAAGAGCCTTGCTGACTTATTGAAGAACTATAGCGACTATTTATACTTTTTATGTAACCAAGGGGGAGATGTAGTGTTGTGAGATTATGCGCTCTACGACTCTTGTGATTCTGGGTGGACTCAACAGAAGATAAAGACGTCCGTTACAGAGCTCCTTGTGTTGCGTATTTATTTGCATGCTCCCAGGCCGGGCAGTGCACTGCAGCATAGACCACCAGATGCCGAACTTTCGGACGAAGATGGGAAATTAAAAAAAAAAATTAGAGGGAGAATATATATTCCACATGTCCTTCTATTGAAGCTGAGACAATTTCAGACAAGAGACAGCCAACATTAGGTCATTTGTGGCTTAGAAAATCAGCAGTCTTCGCCTAAATCAGATCAATTGGCATGCATGATGGACAATTTTAGGCAGGACATAGCTAAATTAAAGAAAGTCATTTTAATTTTGGATTTAAAAAATCGTGAGTCTCTGGCCTGAATTTAATTGGGTCTGTGTATAAGAAGAGTTTATGCTATAAACTTGAAAATATCCCGCATAAGCAGGCAGGAATTTCCATTTCCGAGTAGCTCTTGTTAATATAATAATTCTCAAACTGTTTGAAGATGGCGGTCTAGTTTCGCAGACGATGCTTTGTCCTTATTATGTGTCCTTCCTCTGTTTCTTTTGGCAGTTGCAACCTGCTTGTCTCTTCATTTACTCTCAGCGAGTCGAGTCGAAAGCGGGAGCCTTCGCGGGTAGTCTTTCTTCTACTCACAATGTAATTGGCCGCGCAGTCACGAATCGAGTAGTCTGTTCATCTTGTCCCTCATTTCGGCACACACACTGACAACATTCCCAAACAGCAGCCGGAAGCCCGATGGTGTGTTGTCATAGCAACCTGGAGACACGATGCCGCCCGTGGCGCCCAGACTGTTGTGGGGCTGGGGAAAGCTGAGGCCCGGTGGCGAAGGGACACCCGTTATTGTGATCCGGTGACGCCGAGGTCCAAGCCTCACCAAAAGATAGCAACCGAACCGTGAGTATAGTGCGGAGAAGCAGAGTGTCCTGTTTGGGCCACCGTACTTCGTGCGTAGAACTTCTACTGCTCTTCTCCGTGAACTTAGCTGTCAAATGGAACTGTGTGTTCCCGCTGCTCCCGAGTGACAACGGGCCACGGCTGTTTCAAGTCACCCTTTCTTTTCAATTGCACTTCACTGTTATAAGATGTAGTTTAAGAAGTTTAGATTTTAAAGGCATTATTTGAGCTTGGTTGAGCATTCCCAAAACTAATTGTTTTATAATCTGTTTGGAAAATGTCTCAAAAAATCATACTGGCAATTGTTTAAAGGAATGCATGAAATAACTATTCACTTTTTAAAAACCTTTCTGACTACATACTGTACGATGCAAATTGAATTTCTTCAATTGCTTAAATATTTATAGTTTATTGTTGCCAGATTGCGTGGTACTTGTGTTATCCAGCCTCAGAAGGAGTCTGCAGACACTCAGTTTAATCGGGTAAATAGCAGATAACATGTTTTACTTCTTTTCTTGCTTGTACTGTGTCAAAAGTGTCAAGAAGGAACAAAATCAAGTACAAGAGAATATGCTGATACTAAAATTTTGACACAAAGTGCTTGTAGAGCAGGTACATGTATGCAGCGTAGTAAATATACGAGTAGAAAAAATTGGGAAGTTTCTGTCGGCTTCAAGATGCAAGTGCTTATTGAAAGGTAATTCCATATTTCCCCGCTCACCTGATTGTAATAAAAAAACAACTGCCTGTACCTGCAGCCTATGGAACTCAAGCTTGCAGCGTTAAATTGAGCATTGTGCATAGCCATTCTCTTACGGTAGATGTTGATTCGACGGTGGGCTTTAAAGAGTATGTTAGGTTAAAAAAGTCAATACATGTATACTGTGTTTAATGGTTAAAGGCTGAGGCGAAAGTGGTTATCTCACCAATGTCCGTGTTACTATTTCTGCATGTATTAGTAATACTGTTTCATGCAAAATATCATGTTACCCCCAGTTCAACCAGTGCTACTGCCTGACCAGTATGGACCCACCCACCATGCCAATAGAAGCAACTCCTTAAACACCCTCTCTGAATTATCCCATTAGTGTGTCTTCCTCCTGATCTGTATTTTGGATGCCCAGTATTAAATCAGATCCTCCCATTCATATTTTGTCTCTACCCTCTTTTGAGACCTATTAATCGATTAGGCATTTCCTCTGCATAGCGAAAATAGGCCAACATTATTATATGAAATATAAATGCTTTGTCATTAAGTATATTTTCCAAACCATTGTTAGGCTTTCACTTCTTTATTAGTAGTCATGTAATATGTCATTTTCTGGGATTGGACAGCATGCGTGGTGTTAATAGTACTGCATTTTGGGTGGCAACCTTGGGAAGTGGATACGTCTCTTAACAGTAATTCTCTGCAGTTATTCGTCCATGTACAAAGTATGTGTTTCGTTGCTCGTTTCTCCTATCCCTAAGGAGATTTGGAGGCAGTTATCATAACAGAACTGACACTCATTGTTAAAGTTATGCTAACCTGGTTGAAGAGGTTGTTGCCACTGCTTACGATACAGTTGCAGTGTGTCAATTTTAACCATGGTATAGTTTCACAAGATTGCTTCCTCAGGAAGTAGGCAGTCTTGTGAAATCTGATCTACATTTAAAGAAGAAAAGCATACGCTCCGACAGTTTTTGCAACATTACTTCCTCCTTTGGCACGCCCAAGTAATCTTACGAAAACGTCCCTGTTAATTTGAGCTATTGTAACTCTGAAAGTGCTGTCTCGCAGTGCTCAACCCAATTAACAGATAACTTTATTTGTGTACTTAATGTATTTATTAAGTTTTATAATCGCGCAAAATGGACCGTGGCACTGTGCATCACTTTAGGAAAATGGGGAAACACGAGACACTGGCTGCTTGTTAAATGATATGATAAGGCTTGAGGAAGGCCTTTAGTTGACCAGAATGCCGCAGTGAGGAGCTGCATAAGTACAGAAATTGCTGAGTAGTTAGTATAAAAAGACACACAATTGATGGACGGAATGCTGAACAAATCATAGCATTCACCCCCAGTGATCTGGGTTAAATCCATCATTCTTTTGCTCACCATGCCACCCCAGTTTAGACCTGGCCATATGCAAATCAGCCCTGTGCCTCATGGGAACAGTCCAGCCCGAACTGCCAAGCCAGGTCCTCGCTGGACCGGAAACAAGCATCCTAGGACCGGTTTTGGTCTTTCAGCCCTCATCAGCCAGGATAGCTTGATTCCAGTGGCACAGTGAGCCCGGGACCCACGTCTGGGCATACCCGGCGCACTTAGGGCGTGAAAGCAAATGACACACAATTGATGGACTGAATGCTGAACAAATCATAACATTCACTCCCAGTCAAGAGATCTGGGTTAAATCCATCATTCTTTTGCTCACCATGCCAACCCAGTTTAGACCTGGCCATATACAAATCAGCCTTGACCCTGTGCCTCATGGGAACAGTCCAGCCCTAACTGCCAAGCCTGGTCCTCCCTGGACCGGAAACAAGCATCCTAGGACCGGTTTCGGGCTTTCAACCCTCATCAGCCAGGATAGCTTGATTCCAGTGGCACAGTGAGCCCGGGACCCATGTCTGGGCATACCCGGTGCACTTAGGGCGAGAAAGCAAAAAATACACAGTTGATGGAAGCCCTAAGTTGGCAGGGTATGCCCAGACGTGGGTCCCTTGCTCACTTTGCCACTGGATTCAAGCTAGCCTGGCTGATGACGGCTGATTAGCCATAAACCGGTCCCAGGATGCTTGTTTCCGGTCCAGGGAAGACATGGTTTGGCAGTTCGGGCTGGACTGTTCCCATGAGGCACAGGGTCAGACTGATTTGCATATGCCCATGTCTGCACTGGGGTGGCAGAGTGAGCTAAAGAATGATTATGGATTAAACCCAGATCAGTTGACTGGGGTCAGTGCTTGCAATGTTCAACACTCCGTCCATCATCCCCTTTGGTTTTGCTTAGTTAGTATCAAGACATCCAAATGTTCATTTGTTAAATGTTGAAAAAATAACTTTTGTTTTAGCTTATTGCAATAATTAATCATGTCTTTGGTCTGCATCGCCAGAAAATAACTGTTGGTGTTTACTTTTTTCTTAACTCTCAAGAGTCTCTAAAAACAGAGTTCTATTTACTTTTTAAGAGTGTCTGAGACAGCAGTCTTATTTGCTTAGTAGGTGAGGAGTCCCCAGCAAATGTATTTGTTGGGCTGACAAGTTATTTTCAAAGGTGGATTGTAGGTCAGATGGTAGTCATTCAAGCAAGAGCGATATAGGACATGACTTGTCAGCTAGGCATAGTATGATAGCACCTGGGCTCCTAACGTGCCAGTGCCCTCCAGTCCTGCTTGTGCCAGCCTGATTCAGTTACCGCCTTTGGACCAAGTGACACTGCCTCTGCCTTGGTTTTCCCACCCGGGGTTTTCCCGCTCACCGTTCTTCCAACCAACAGAAGGCCTGCCCATCCTAGGACCTACTTAATGCAGGCCGCAGCACGACCGCATCAGTAGGCACCTGGGAATGTAGCTTGCAACTTGCCAGTGGGCTCCAGTCCTGCTTGTTCCATCGTGGTCCAGTTGCTGCCTTTTGTCCAAGTGACACCGCTGCTGCCTGGGTTTTCCCATTAGGGTTTTTCCTGCTCACTGTTCTCTCTGCCAACAGAAGCCCCACCCACCCCAGGACCTACTGAATGTAGGCCACGCAGCGGATGTGTGCAGCGTGCATGCTGCTGGCGCGCCAAAGGCAAGCCCATTTGCACCCAGCACCAGGAACACACCCTCCAACGCAACACCACAACCAGAGCCGCCACCGGAGCCAACGAATGCCACTGCTACTCCTACATGACCTCAACAACACACACCAGCAAACACTCTGCTGCCACGCCCAGACGTGGGTCCCTTGCTCATTGTGCCACTGGATTCAAGCTAGCCTGGCTGAAGAAGGGTGACATACCCTGAAACCGGTCACAGGATGCTTGTTTCCGGTCCAGGAAGGACCTGGCCTGGCAGTTCGGTCTGAACTGTTCCCATGGGGCACAGGGTCAAGACTGATTTGCATATGGCTGGGTCCAAACTGGGGTGGCGCAGTGGGCAAAAGAACAATGGATTTAACCCAGATCTTTTGACTGGGGGCGAATGTTTGCATTGTCAGCATTCCATCCATCATTTGTTTGCTGCCACGCAGCCCCCAGCACCATGATAAGACCTTTCTCCTGCACCCATTGCAATTTCACCTCTTACACCTCAGACGCCAACACCACCACCTCCAAACAATCGATGCATACAACCACCACCACCTGCACCAACTATCTGCCATGCTCTTCAACGTCTGATACCTCTTGATATACTCCGCTGAAATATGGGACCTCATCAACAGCAACATGCCTGACGTTCTCTTATTGACTGAAACATGGCTCAACCCAGCTTCCAACATGGATATTGCTGCAGCCATCCCTCCCGCCTACAAAATCATACACCAGGACCCTAACCGCAAACCAGGCAGAGGACTCGCGATCATCTACAAAAACACAATTGATTGCACCACCTCCACATACTTGGACACCAACCTCATGGAACACCTCCACTTCAAAATACGAATGGATTACAACAACACCCTTAAGTGAACCCTCACTCACATGTTCCACGGGCCGAGCGGAATTCTGCAACCACATCACAAACTTCATTGTTCCCCTCTCTATCGGATCACCCACTACATCCTCCTCGGGGACCTCAGTTTCCACTTGGAAGACACCACAGACCCTAACTCCACGACCCTCCTCGACAGCCTCAGCAACCTCGGACTCGCCCAACTTGACCAAGGGCCAACCCAGACAGCAGGCCACACCCTCGACCCTATTTCTCCTCCAATAACAGTATCTCCACCACCTACACAACCCCATTCACATCGTCTGACCACTACATCCTATATTTCAAGATATCCGCCCACCACGCCACCGCACTAGAAAAACCCAAAGCACCATAAAGACACTGGGGCGAGATATCTGAAGAAAACTGTACCACGACCCTACAGGAATGCCCACCCAACCACACAAGAACCTCTATGTCGACACCAAGCTCTTCAATAAATGGCTCGCCGACTGCGGCAGCTGCACTGCTCTCACCAGAAACAAGACGTACAAAAATACGAACGACCCAGTTGGTGCATGAACAATCTCGGGCACTCTGCAATGACCTTTCAAACTTCTTCAAACAGAATATCGGCAAGATCTACAATACATTAGAGCACAGCATACCCATACGAACGTCCGCAACCAGTTGGACACCTCCCTCATCGCCAAACAGCAGCTAAGCATCTGGAATCCCTTCTGGAAATGAGACACTACGGCCCTGATGAATACCGCCCACACAGAAGCCCCCTCAGAACCATACTTTCATTTCATACACAAACTTGGAACAACTATCCTCTCTCCTGCACTAACCACTATCATCAACACCTGCATAACCACTGCCGCCTTCCAGTCTTGCTGGAAAGATCTTCACAACACTGGTCTAGCTTACCTGAACCCTTGCCTCAGCTTCTACCAATCCAGACACCTTGGATCTGCATCCCAGGCAAGAGCACACTTCCTCGCATCAAGAAGTCCAGAAGCGGAGAATGCTTCTTCTCATCCCTTCTCAGGCAAGACCTGGAACAACCTCCTCATATACCTCAGAACCTCTCCCTTCCTCATGGACCTCCGAAGAAATCTCAAGACATGGCTTATCCAGATAAAATGGACATGATCTCCACCTCCCTCCTCAGGCCTGCCATACTAAGTGCCTGGATACCCTCACAGGTGAATAGCCTGCGCTCTACAATTTCACACAACATAACATAACTTCTTTTTAGGTCGAAGCCTGCCAGACAGCGCAGTGGTCTGTTTTGCTAAATGCATCTTGGGGACATTCAGAAAGCTGACCTAGGAATGCATTTTGCCCATTGCTTACCATTGGCTTTGTGTTTTGTAACTCACATTTTCTGGCTTTCCATTTGCTGGCTGTTGCAAGGTGGAATAATATGTGGTATGGCAGGGAGGCCTTACCATACAATATTCTCACAATACACAATGGATGATCCTTAGATTCAACAACAATAATCCATAGCTCAATCCTGGTAGTGTGGCAAAGAGCAGTCCGGCATTACTGGAGGAACATGTGTTAACCATTATGGCGCATAAGTAATCGAGACGACTCAAAAGAAATCCAACACCAATTTTTAAAAATACAAATGTAGCCACCAAAACAAACTTAATTCGTACAACCGGAGTTGTGGATTTTTAAAACGTTCAAATATAGATGCACTTTTTCTGTCAAACTGGTCCCATTGAAATGAAAGAGGTAAACACAGGTGACACTCGGTCACTTGCAGGGTGAGCTCAAACTGACACTCTTGTGGATAAGGCAATGAGTGTCCCTAGATCAAGGCCAGACAGATGTTACTTCTTTACCTTGCCAAGGGAGTCTGGGTGCAGAGGTGATTTGGCTGTCCTTGGCACTGAACGGGAGCTGCTGGAGCTGTCAAACGCGCAGCACTTTATTTATTTATTTAAAATTTAGTATAGCGCGAACATGACCCAGGTGGGTATCCGAGCGTTTACATACAGTTTAGGTAGACAAAGGAAAATAGCTAGGGAAGAGAAATCGGGGAAACAGTGGGACAATATACAGCAGATGCAAGATGAAATTGAGGTGGACATAGGAAGCAGGTTGGGTGAGAATGACAAGTAGGGCAATATACATCAAGAGCAAACAAGACAGTATACAGTAACTTAGAGGCACTAGGAACACAGCGCCTAGATCAACGCATTGTTTATTAGTAGGGATTTGACTTCCCTTTTGAAGGCAAGTGTAGAGGGAATCAGTCTTGTTTCCACTGGAAGGGTAGTTCCAGATTCTCGGGGCGATGCCAGAGAATGTACGATTGCAGGTTTTAAGCTTATTACATTTCTTGGGCTTGAGCAGCAGTGTGCCGGTGCTCCTTGTGGACCTGGAGCCACCGAGAGTTCCAGCTTGTTTGTCAGGTAGAGTGGGGTGTTGAAGTGTAGTGCTCTATGGGTCATACAAGCTATCTTTAGTTATATCCTTGCTTCAAAGGGAACCCAATTGAGCGATTTCAGGTCCGGCGAAATGTGGTTGGTCTTCTTGGAACCCGTGATGAGTCTAGTAGCAGCATTTAGAGATGCGTGCTAAACTGAGTTTCGGCAGACCGGAAAGAGTGGCACTGCCGTATTCTAGTCTGGAGATGACCAGTGCGTGCACTGCCAATTTATACTCATCTTGGGAAAGGAAGGGTTTGAGTTTTCTCAGGATACTAAGTTAGAAGTTCTCTCCTTTGGTCGATGATCTGATGTGGTCTTGCATGTTTAGGTTTTTGTCTAGCACAACTCCCAGTCATTTAGTGGAGTCCACGATGTGAGGTTACAGACGAATTTCACCACAGTGGGGGTTTGCCTAGCGGGTGCAATGAGGAGGAATTCCATCTTGAGGGCGTTTAATTTGAGATGGTTGGATGTTAGCCAGTTGAGGGTTTTGAAAAGGGTTCCGTTGAGAGATTTGATGTCTTCGTGTGAGGAAATCTTCATGTAGAGTTGGGTGTCGTCTGCATACATGTGATATTGGATGTTGGAGGCTTTAAAAATTACAGTCAATGGTTCCAGGAAAAGGTTGAAGAGTGTGGGGGAGGGTGAGGATCCTTGGGGGACACCAAGTGTGCAGGGACTCGGGTTGGAAAAAAAGACTGGTTGGATTTGACTCTTTGTGTTCTGTTGCTGAGGAAAGAGGAAAACCATTTAAGGACCGTGCCTGAGAGCCCCATCCTGCGTTCCAAGAGGAAGAGTAGATTGTCATGCTTGACCGTGTCAAATGCCGATGAGAGATCGAGCAGAATTAAAAGGCAGGCTTCATTTTGGTCGAGTAAAGTGAGAGCGTCGTCCACAATGTGAGTGATGGCCGTTTTGGTGCTGCGTCCAGTGCGAAAGCCCGATTGGAATAGGTCGAGGAGCTGGAATTGCTCAATGTGTATGCATAGTTGTTCATGAACACATTTCTCCAGAAGGTTTGCCAGGGTGGGTATATTTGTGATTGGGCAGTAGGGTTAGCTGAGGGTTTTTTGAGAATAGGGAGTACTAGGCCCGCCTTCAAGCAGTCTGGGATCTCACCTTGAAGAAGTGAGGCATTGATGATCTTAGACCATAGTGGTGCTAGGGAACCTATCATTTCTTTAAAGAAGTTGGGGGGAGGGGGTCATTGAAGTGATTTGAGGGTTTAAGTGTCGAGAGAGTATTGAGGATGGTAATGTCATTGAGGGGAGTAAATTGACTCCATGAAGCATTGTTTTTGAGTGAGAGAGCAGGTGGCGAGGGAAGGGGTGTGGAGACCGAGGAGTCCGGAGAGGGCGAGAGAGTGAGCGCAGCTGACCTTAGAAATTAGATTTTTTTTTGTCTTTTCGAGGAAGAATTCAGCAACCTCATCGCAGTTTGGTTGTGGGCGAGCGGGGTGCTGAGATTGGGTAGAGGTGTTGTTGGATTGTGATTTAATGAGCTCAAAAAGTTGTTTCGGGCGATTTTTGGCTTTGTGAAGTTGGCTTTCGCCGTTCTAATGTGTTTTGTTGTATCTACTTCTTTTGAATCTTAGAGTTGTTAGAAGATCCGTGGACGGAGAAGATCTCCACTTGCGTTCAGCTAGTCTAAGACTGCATCTGTCAGCATTTAGACTGTCATTGAACCACGGTTTGGAGTCCTTTATGGGAATTTTTTTAGTTCACAAAACTTGACAAAACTACACTTGGAGATAGAGTTCCACTCTACCCACGGAGAGTAGAGGTCTTTGGAGTCCTAGGACCCGGGTTCAACATCTGGATATCTTCTACCTTGCTTCGCAGCTCCAGGTGCGGAAATAGCTGGCAATCACTGGGGCAGGCCGCACCAAAGATGCTTTACCACACACTCGAAGATTCCAACTGCAGGATGCAGGACCACAGCAGCGGAGTCGTTGCCCACGTCAATTGCTGTCGCTTTGAAGTGCTCTTGGTCTGTAGATGTTGTTCAAGGGGTTGATCACCTGACTGGTGATCACCAAGCCTTGACTGCGATAAATGTAGTCCACGGTTACTTCGGGGACTGGACGACGACAGGAGTGGAGTGGCGGCTTGAAACTTGGTGTAAGCTTTGCTATCACTCCGGGCTTGCAGGACACTACTTCTCTTTGGGCTCACTCTTGACAGGCCCAGCGGGTTGCAGTTCTTGTCACAAAGCACATTGATTTTCCTGCAGCTTGCAGGGGATTGAAGCCACCAATTCTCAGGAATCTGCTTTGGTTTCTGGAATCCACTGGAGTCCTATCTTGCTCGAACAAATGAGCTTTTGCCACGGACGCATGTCGAACACACTGTTCCAGTATATGGTCTCTTCAGGGCACCTAAGTGTCTTCATGCGGCAGCAGAGTCCAAAGTCCTGCTGTTGGTGACGGTGTCTTCTTTGTGCTTCTTCTCAGATTCAAAGTCAGACCTGAGGTTATGGTGTCAGGGGAACCTCTTAAATCCTAGTTTAAGGGGCGTGAGGGACAGTGGCCAATGGGCTTCTGTTCCAGCGGATCACTTTTTTCTCAAATTTCTGTGTGGGATCCACAAATTTCCTACCTCCCAGCGTTCCCCAAGGTCTCCCGATAAAAATGATACCTCACTCGCGTGGGTTGGTCAAGTATCCGCGACAGGCAAGGGCCCAAAACGTATTGAGGAGACATCAAAATTAGCTATCACAAAACAACCTGGTTTTGCAAAGGGGGTCACCTGGGTTTTTGGCCCCGGGCTCGGCAGCCATCTTGGGAAACTACCAAACACACACATTTATGAAAATTTGCGGTTTGCAGGGGATTCTGGTTAGGGAAATGTTGGGGGACCCACACAGGCCATATCTCGCTGGACTCCCCCGGGTGTCTAGTTTTCAGAAGTGTGTGGGTTTAGTAGTTTCCCAACATGGCGGACGAGCCCGGGGCCAAAAACCGAGGTGACCCCTCCCCTTGCAAAACCAGTTTTTTTTTTTGTGATAGGACATTTTGATGTCTTCTCAATACGTTTTGGGCCCTTGCCTGTCGCCGGTACTTGACCCACCCACACAAGTGAGGTACCATTTTTCTCGGAAGACTTTGGGGAATGCGGGGTGGGTGGAATTTTGTGGATCCACACACATTTCAGAACTTTCCACCACAGAAATATGAAAAATTTAGTTTTTTTGGACACATTTTGAGGTTTGCAAGGGATTCTTGGTGACAGAACCTGGTGAGAGCCAGACAAGTCACCCCATCCTCGATTCCCCTGTTTGTCTAGTTTTCAAAAATGTATAGGTTTGCTAGGTTTCCCTCGGTGCCGGCAGAGCTAGGGCTCAAAATCTACAGCTAGACACTTTGCAAAAAAAGGGTGCGTTTTAACTGTGAAAATGTGGTGTGTCCACGTTGCATTTTGGTCCGTTTCCTGTTGCCTGCACTTGGCCTACCCACACAAGTGAGGTACCATTTTTCACGGAAGACTTTGGGGAATGCGGGGTGGGTGGAATTTTGTGGATCCACGCAGATTCCAGAACTTTCCACCACAGAAATGTGAGGAAAATTTGTTTTTTTGGAGAAATATTTAGGTTTGCAAGGGATTCTGGGTAACAGAACCTAGTGAGAGCCACACAAGTCATCCCATCCTCGATTCCCCTCCGTGTCTAGTTTTAAAAAATATATAGGTTTGCTATGTTTTCCTAGGTGCCGGCTGCGCTAGGACCCAAAATCCACAGGTAGGCAAATTCCGAAAAAAAAGTCAGTGCCTAGTGGGCTTTCTGCCGCCCTGGGGAGGGGAAAATCGGGGGCTATTGCCCCGATATGCCCCCAAGGGGGGCGGAAAGACTGTGGCTATTCTTTTTGGGGGGGGGGATATTGGGATGCCCATTCTGGTGAACCTCCACCCCTGCGTATGAAAAAGCCAGCATATTCGCTGGGGCATAGTGGGCTTTCTGCCTCCCCCAGGGGCAGATCAGGGGCTACTGCCCCCATCTGCCTCCTGGGAGGGGCAGAAAGACTGTGCCATCTTTTTTAGGGTGGGTGGGGGCATTGGCATGTCCATTCTTGGCAGCCCCCACCCCGAACTTTGAAGAAAAAAACCTCCCTGGTGGCTAGTGGGCTTTTTGCCCCCCCACGGGGGGTGCAGATAAGGTGCTATTGCCCCATCAGCGTCCCAGGGGGGTGCAGAAAGACTGTAGCATTTTTTATTTGGGTGGGGGCATTGACATGCCTATTCTGGGCAGCCCCCTCCCCTACCTATACTAAAAAAAAAAATCCCTGGCGCTTAGTGGGCTTTCTGCCCCCACGGGGGGGCAGATCAATCAGGGACTATTGCCTCCCTCTGCCTCCTGGGGGGGGCAGAAAGTATTTTGTTTGCTTTGGGGGGTGGGGTGGGGGCATTTGCTTGCCCATTCTTGACAGCCCCACCCCACGGGCCTATTAAAAAAAATAATAATCCCTGGCATCTAGGGAGGGCAGAAAGACTGGAATTTTGTGTGGGGGAGGGGTGGGGACATTGGCATGCCCTTATTGGGTAACCCCCACCCCTAAATTCATCGGGGGGAAAAAACTGGTGTCTAGTGGGCTTTCTGCCCCCCAGGGGGCAGATTGGGGGCTACTGTCCCGATCTGTCCACCATAGGGGGCAGAAAGACTGCACATTTGCGGCCGGGGGGTGGCATTGGCATGCCCATATTGGGAAGCCCCCAACCCTAATTAATATGTAAACAAAAGTCCCTGGTGTCTAGTGGGCTTTTTGCCCCCCGGGGGGGGGCAGATCGGGGGCTATTGTCCCCCAGGGGGGCAGAAAGACTAAATTTGCCCATTTTAATATGGGAGGATCAAAAGGCCCTTGCCCAAGGGGCTGCTCCCCCCCCTCCCTGGTGCCTAGTGGGTGGATTACTGCTTGGGGATTGCCAACTTAAACCCGAAGGCTGCATGACATCATTGAATAGACCAGCATTTGCAATACAATAGGTCTTGTATTTGCGAGAGTTTGAGCTATTAGCATTGTAAATGACAATGCCTTCTATTTATGTTTTAAAAACCAACACGTAAATAAAAGGCATTGTCATTTACAATGCCAATAGATCAAACTTGTGTAAATGCGAGACCTATTGCATTGCAAATGCTTGTTTTTTCTAGCACACAACAAAAATATAAACAAACTCTGCTGCTGTTTCAGAATATATCCGAATTAGTACAAACAGAGCACATTTTTTTGTTTCATTCTGAAGTGTGGTGGAAACAAATATTTGAATACGATCAAAACACTTTAATACACTAGGTGATAAAAAAACTTATTTGGTGCAAATGTAATGGTCATTTCAATTGAAAATGTGTTGTTTGTGATGGCAGTGCGCTACTACACCATCAATCAATAAACATTTGTAGAGCGCACTACATACCCGTGAGGGTCTCCAGGCGCTGGGGGGGGGCGCTACTGATCGAACAGCCAGGTCTTGAGTAGCCTCCTGAAGGTCAGCAGGTCTTGGGTCTGTCCTAGGTTCAGTGGGAGGGCTCTCCAGGTCTTGGCGGCGAGGTGGGAGAAGGACCTCCCGCCGGTGGTTGTTCTTCGGAGGCGCGGGACGGTGGCGAGTGCGAGGTCGGTGGAGCATTCCGCCACATTACGCCACTCCGCTCTATGCCACGCCACTCCATTTTACAACACAACACCCTACTCTACGACACGTCACTCCATGCCCCTCCACACTAAGTCACTCTGCGCCACGCCACTACTCCACGCCACTTCAATCTACGCCACTCACTCCACACTAATCTACCCAATGTACTCCACTCCATTTTGCTACAATCTACTCCAGTCTACCCCACTCCACTCTAATCTACTCCGCCCTACTCGAATCTACCCCACCCTAAACTACCCCACCCCAATTTACCCACACTACTCCAATCTACCCTACTCCACCCCAATCCCCTCTGATCCAATCTACCCCACTCTAATCTATCCCACTCCATTCAACTCACCCTACACTACCCCAATCTACCCTACTACACCCCAGTCCACTCCAATGTACCACAATCCTCCCTACTCCACTCTACCCAACTCCACTCCAGTTTACCAGATTCCACTCCAGTCTACTCCACTGTAGTCTACCCCGGTGCGCTCTACTCCAATTTACCCCAATCAATTCCAATTTACCCCACTCCACTTCAAACCCCACTGGAATCTATCCAACTCCTCGCCACTGGAATCTGTCCCACTCCTCCCCACTCTTATATACTCCAATCTACCCCACTCCAATCTATCCCAACCCACTCTACCCCAGTCTAACATACTCCAATGTACCCCTCCCTATTATGCCCCACCACAATCTACTCCATTGAACCAACCCCACTCCAATCCAGTCTAATCCACTCCAATCTACCCCACTCCACCCAACCCCTCTGCAATCTACGTCACCCCACTCCAGTCAACCCTCTTCAGCCCATCTCACTCTACCCCGCTCCATTCCAGTCTACCCACTGCACTCCAATCTACCCCACTATACTCTACCCCACTCCACTCCTCCCCAGTCTCTCACTCCACTCATCTCCAGTTATGACTCCACTCCAGTCTATCCAACTACACTCCCCCTTCGCACTCCGCTCCAATCTACTTCATGCAACTCAAACCTACTCCAGTTCAATCTAACCCACTCCATGCCACTCAATCCCACTAAATCTACCCTACCCCATACTACCCTACTCTAATCTACCCATCTCATCCTCCCCACTCCAATCTACCCCACTCCACTCTACTCCAGTCTACCCAACCTACTCCACTCCAATCTAACCCACTTCAATTTATCCTATCGTAATCCACTCCAATCTATCCCACTCTACCCCATTCTTTAGTCTACTCCACTCCCCAGTCCACGGCACTCCACTCTTCCCCAATCTACCCCACTCCACTCCAATCTTCCCCAATATATTCCACTCCACTTTACCCAGACCTATCCCTGTCTATCCCACCCCAATCTACCCCAATTCAATCTACTCCACTCAAATCTACCCCACTCTTCCCATCCCAATCTACCCCATGCCATCACAATCTACCTCACACCATCCCAATCTACCTCAACCATCCCAATCTAACCCACTCTACTCCTCCTCTATCTACTCCCCTCTAATCTACCCAGCTCCATACCACCCCACTGCACTCTACTCCCATCCCACTCTACTCCACTCCAGTCTATCCCACTGCAGTCCATTCTACCCCACTGCAGTCCGATCTGCCCCATTCCAGTCATCCATTTTCTAATCATCCCTCTTCAGGCTACCCCACTCCAATATACCGCACTCCATTCCAATCTACCCTGCTCTAATCCACACAATCTAGCCCACTCCACTCCACTCCACCCTAATCAACCCTACTCCACTCTTTCACTGTACTCCAATCTTGAGTCCATTCTAATCTAACCAACTCTACTCAGATGTACCCCACTCCAATCTGCCCACTGCAATCCACCTAATCTACCCCACCCCATTTCACTCCAGTCTAGCACATGCTCTCAAATGTACCCCAGTCCAATCTAACCCCCTGCACCTCAATCCACACCACTCAACCCCACTCTATTATACGGTACCCCGGTACAACCCAAAGTACCCTTGTCCAATCCACCCCACTCTAATCTACTTCACTTAACTCCAGTCTACCCCACCCTTATCCACTCTACCCTACTCCAGTGTACCCCATCTATTCCACTCCACCCCACCCCACCCTACACTATCCCACTCTAATCATCCTTCTTCAATCTATCCTACTCCAATCATCCATCTTCTATCTACTCCAATCCATTCCAGTCTGTCCTACTCTGATCCACCCAATCTACTCCACCCTAATTTACCCCACCCTAATCTACCCCACTGCACTCCACTCTTCCCCAATCTAACTCATTCCACTCCAATCTCGACTCCACTTCAATCTATCCAACTCCACTTCACCCCACTCCCATCTATCCCAATCAACCCAAACTCCACTCTACCCCCACTCCACTCCACCAACTTTTAGCCATGCTGAACAGCAGCCACACCGGTGAACAACATGGCTAAAACACATTCCCTAAGCCAATTGTTCTCTCATAGGCGAGACTTATTGGCATTGCTAATGCTTGTTCATTTTTCTCTTCTAATGAAAATTGCTATTGTTTCGGTTCGTAAGTCATTAACTTACCTTCTTCCTGCTCCGAACTCCTTCCATCGACTTGATGGGTCCTACTTGCTTTCTCTCGGTCTGCTATTGTTCAGTTATCTTGTTTGCCTTTTGGCTGATCGCATATTAATGTTTGAGCTGTATTTTTCGGCCACTCAAAATTAATCCAGTCTCAATCTGTGCAAAGAAAACTACCCTACCCTACCACTCTGAATTGACATCTATCCGCATTTAATCTCTGGATGCAGGCAAGCATTTTTAGAAAGAAATGTGGAAGATTGATGCACTGGTTAAGTAAGTAACCGGGGAATACTGATTGACAAAGACATCCTTTGACAAACAGATTCATGTGGTTACCAGTTACTCCATTATTACATTAAAATGTAAAGGTGTGAATGTTTTCTCGTTCTGGAGCAAAAACATATTGCTTGGAAGGAATTTGTCTCACATATATAAATACGTTTCTTTTTCGTATTGACCTTCCTCGTCCAATTCAGTAGCTTCTTTTTCTTTTCTGTATAGTGCAGAGAAACCATAAAATGGTATTCAATCCCGTTAGGAATGTGTCTAACGTAAGAGGTGGAATCTCTCCTAACTGTGAAGAAAGATCCTGGGTTGTCCCTCAGACAGTTTCTTGCCACTTTGAATTAAAGCTTCTGTTTTTATTATGGACTTCTGCCCTGTCCCAGTTCAGCATAAACTGCGGCCCTGTTGGACGTGTTCTGAGATCTGGTGGAGGGAATAAAAGATTCAAGTTACTTGGGGGCATATCAACAACAACCGGCGATAATTATCTCTAAGCGCAATTAGCGCTAGGATAATTATCGCCGGCTAGCGTGAATTTTTATTGCTGAGATAGCGTGCTATTAGCAACGCTTATCTCAATAGCGATAAAAATCCTCACGCTAACAGGCTAACGTGAGATTATCGCTGGAAACCCAGCGATAATCTCACGTTACCTTGTTGATAGGGACAGGCAAATTTAGCCATGATATCCGCCTTCCATAGGATATCATGGCTAAGTCAGAAAAATACCAGATGTAAAAAAGCAGCGTTAACCGCGGTTAGCGCTGCTTTTTTTGTCTCTAACAGGGTTAGCGACATTCTTGATGATAGGAGAAATGTCGCTTAGCGACATTTCTCCTCTTATTTTACTCTGGAACGCCCCCTTTGCATCTCATTAGAGATGCAAGGGGAAGCGTAGAGTAAAAGGGTGCTAACATGCAAATTTGCATGTTAGCACCCTGTTGTTGATAGGGCGCTAGTTTTATCTCTCCTTTTTTGGTTTTTAAAGCCAAAAAAGCAGAGTTAAAGCCCTTGTTGATATGCCCCCAAGTGAGTCTAATAGGTTACTGGTGGAGAGATTTAAGTTCCAAGGGAAGGTGATAAGTGATGATAAGTCTTTGTGGCTGATAAGGCAGGGATGTAGATAATTTCAGTATTTAGAGGAGTTGAACATTAAGGAGCAGACAGTCCTTCAGTGTCTGATGCAGGGCCGGACTGGGAAACCCCAAAGGAGCCCTGGCAAAAATGCTCAAACCAACCCTGCTCCCTTTGTCTCCTTACACTTCCTCTCTCTTTCCATTCAACCATTCTCACTCTGCACTCTCTCCCTTGTTTTTTTATTTATTAGTCACCGGTTTAATGTCAACTCATATTACAAGTTGTAGAATTACGAGGGATCTTAACTTGCTACTGTTTTTATCATATATTAGCATTTAGCCAAGACTACTGGGCAAGATTTTATATTTGTTACTTTAGAAGCACAAATGGCATTTAGAAAGGAAAAGGGGCCAGGTTATAAGAGGTCGAGGAGACCCGGCATATATGAGATTACGTACTTTTAGTCAGAACTACAATTTGAGAGAAGACCAACATAGAATTAGACAACTTGTGTAACTCCATATGAATGTGAAACGACAAATGAGCTCTAAAACTCGGTTGAAACAGTATGAGCGGTTTAAACTAAATCAATAAAACTCCCCTACCACAGCACCAAGGAATACAATCTAATGCAAAATAACAAAAACAGATGTACCTTTGTCAGCTTTAATTTCATACACATCACAAATAGGTATGTCACAAGATATTTACATGGCTGCTTGAAATGGGTAAAATAATGCCGCTGTGTAATATTGCTGGACTGAGGTGTGCTCTTAAATACTGAGCATATTTACAGTTCACAAATGCACTTCACCGCTGAAAACTATCATAGGATTAAGATTAGTTTGATACATATCTTCAAGGTTAAAGTTTTCAGCCAGAGAAGCATTCACCTTCATACCATAGCAGGTACATCTTCACTTACAGTACAAGCAACCCTAAGGGTTGGGAGTTCCTCATAAGCTCAGGTGAGGGCTGCTAGGTCCACGTTCAGCAAAACATAATATTTCAACATGGACCATGAAAGAATTAAGCTATCCGCTCTAAACTTTCAAATTTGTACCAATGTGATTGATTATCCTTGATTAAAAAGCTTATTTTAATTAAGAAACAGTTTCTGCCTTAGAACATTATTTAAAACTGGGAACGTATTAAATGTATTCCAAGCTGGTTTGAGTTCAGATGGGACAATGACTTTACAAAACTCAGAAGACGACTTAGCAAGTAATGGGAAGTGTTCCAGTAATAGTGTGCAGTGTTAAAGAAAATCAATGTACATCCTATCAGGCCTCAAAAAATTGTAAACAATGAAACCAGACCTGCAGGTCTAGTGACTTGAATAATCTACTCAACCTAACTGTTATGCTGTTGGCCACTAAACTGGTCTCAATTTGTGTTTTCCTGGGCAAATATTAGATTTCCATTTTTTCTTCATTATCACTTTTGAGAGCACCTTCAAATATGTGAGTTCAGCATGTCTGCTGTACAAAAGCCTCTTTTTAAAATTTAATATACTAAACTTTTGCTCCATGTTTAATGTGAATCTGGCCCACATATAGGGTTCACATGACCCCTGACTTTCCTCTTAGTTCACTAACACTACGGGCGGGGGTAGACATGTTTCCTAGTTGATGTTTATAAATTGTCACTTTTGATAAATATGTTACTAAAGCATGATGTGGTAGCGCACTGTCATTTACAGTCTGCACTTCCCCTATGGAAATGGCCACAAAATGTCCCACTGAAAAACAGTTTTACAGATAAGGCTACATACCATACACACGATAATACTTGAAAATTGGGCTCCTACAAATATCTATCATTTGCACATTACCAAGTAGAGTTTTCAGATTTATTTTGATCATGTTAAAATCCTTGTATCTATCACACTTCCGAATAGTAACAAAAATTGCTTTCCTAATTGCTGATATATTTTGAAATATTTGTACTGGTCCTTTACAAGTTATTGGAATTTTGTCTGATAGGAAAAAAATTGACATCCTGCTACTTTTCGTTTCACGATTGTCAGACACTAATTTTCCAAATCCCTTAACTCTACAATCACAGAAAGAAAAGTAAATACCGATCTTCAGGATAAAATAAGCAGCAATTTGTAAGAAGGCAAAAGCTGACATTTGATGTCCGTCTTGAAAATCACAGCATATGTGACAAGATAAGAAAAGTACGTTTTAAATGCATCATTAATGCTCACTCACTCACGAACACTGGAAAGCTACACAGCCCACAAGAACGCCACCTGCAGACACCACCAACTCATCAGATCCGCCAAAAGGACCTCTTTCAAAGACCGCCTAGACAACAACGCACACAACAGCAAAGAGCTCTTCAACATCGTGAAGGAACTCTCCAACCCCAGCTCCAACACCAACACCAACGACCTCCCACCGTCACAAGACCTGTGCGACTCACTGGCCACATTCTTCCATCGCAAGATCGCAGACATCCACGACAGCTTCAACGCCGTCACCACCCCGGCAACCACCGAGACCCCCGCTCCCACGACCACCACCCGCACCAACCGCCTGCTCGCCTGGACCAACATCAACGATGATGACACCATAAACACCATCCACTCCGGATCCCCAGAAGACCCCTGCCCACACCACATCTTCAACAAAGCCAGCAGCACCATCGCACCCCACCTCCGGAAAACCATCAACATCTTCTTCGAGACAGCGACCTTCCCGGAGAGCTGGAAGCACGCAGAGATCAACACCTTACTCAAGAAACCCAAGGCGGACCCCAAGGACCTCAATAACTTCCGACCCATCTCCCTGCTCCCGTTCCCGGCGAAGGTCATCGAAAATGCCGTCAACAAACAATTGACCAGCTTCCTCGAGGAGAACAGCATCCTGGACCCATCTCAGTCCGGGTTCCGCAGCAACCACAGCACCGAAACTGCCCTCATCGCCGCCACCGACGACATCAGGACCCTGCTTGTCAATGGAGAAACCGTGGCCCTCATCCTCCTGGACCTGTCAGCCGCCTTTGACACGGTCTGCCACAGCACACTGCGAACACGCCTCCACGACGCCGAAATCCAAGAGAAGGCCCTGGACTGGACCACCTCCTTCGTCTCCGGCAAAACACAGAGCGTCCGCCTCCTCCCCTTCCACTCCGAAGCCAACGAGATCATCTGCGGCGTACCCCAAGGCTCATCCCTCAGCCCAACGTTGTTCAACGTCTACATGGCACCGCTCGCCCACGTCGCACGACGGCATGACCTCAACATCATTTCCTACGCCGACGACACCCAGCTGATCCTCTCCCTCACCAAAGACCCCCACACAGCCAAAACCAACCTCCACAAAGGAATGAAGGTCGTGGCGTACTGGATGAGAAACAGCCGACTGAAACTGAACTCGGACAAGACAGAGGTCCTCATCCTCGGATCCACCCCGTCGGCCTGGGACGACTCCTGGTGGCTGACTGCACTAGGAGCACCCCCTACACCCACCGACCACGCATGCAACCTAGGGGTCATCGTCGACTCCACCCTTTCCATGACGAAGTAGATCAACGCCGTCTCCTCCTCCTGCTTCAACACCCTCCGCATGCTTCGCAGGATCTTCAAGTGGATCCCCACAGAAACTAGAAGGACTGTCACCCAGGCCATCGTCAGCAGTAGACTGGACTACGGAAACGCACTCTACTCAGGAGCCCCTGCCAAACTCCTGAAACGGCTCCAACGCATCCAGAACGCCTCCGCACGCCTGATCCTCGACACCCCTCGCTGCAGCCGCTGCCACATCACACCCCACTTGAGAGACCTGTACTGGCTCCCCATCAACAAGAGGATATCCTTCAAGCTCCTCACCCATGCACACAAGGCACTCCACAACACCGGACTAGCGTACCTCAACAGCCGACTCAGCCTCTACACCCCCACCCGCCAGCTCCGCTCCACAGACCACGCCCTCGCCACCCTCCCCTGCATCCGAAGAGTGACCGCCGGCGGCAGATCATTCTCCCACCTCACCGCCAAGACATGGAACACCCTCCCCATCCGCCTGCGGCAGACCGAAGACCTCCTAACCTTCAGGAGACTTCTCAAGACCTGGCTCTTCGAACAGTAGCAGCCTCCCTCCGCCCCCCAGTGCCTTGAGACCCTCACGGATATGTAGTGTGCTTTATAAATGCTATGATTGATTGATTGATTGACTCACTCACTTTCTGAATGAACCAAACACCTGTTCTTTGCTTTATCGAGCTCTCTCGCCAGAATGGACCAGTAAGCCCAAAATATAGCTCACCTTAATAAAATCTGACTTGCTGTATTGAGTGGGCGAGTAGATTTTTTGTGGCCTGCTTATTCTCCCGACATGGACTTTAATCGGGAGCACAGGCTGGACTTCAACTGTGGTTTGATGCAAGACTGTGACCTAGATGCAGCTTGGGGGTTGCAGATTAGGTACAATCCCTTTCCTTGAATTCTGGAATAATACCCGGAACGAGACTTGCTTCGAAACCTGGACTTCAATTATTTTCTTCTCTTCCATTCTCTTGGGACTGAGAGGTCTAGACTGGCTGCGAGACTTTGCTTTGATTGGCTTTGGGAACGTGAACCAAGATCAGACTTGGCATTGCTCTTTGATCAATATCTCCTGGCTTTGGTTCATGAGCTAGAGATCCTGTGGCTCCTGGATCATGATGGGTCTTTAACTGGGCTGTGTGTTCTACTGTGACAACTCCTATGGCTCCTGCGGTGTCATAGTCACCTGCTTCTGGATAGGTACCATGATCTCTTCTTCCTCTTTGATTGCTTTCTCTCTACCAGCTCTCTCTCCTTCTCCCTCCCCCCTCCCTCCCCATGCCTGCTGCAATTCAGTTAGGGGAATGTATCATAGGCAACAAGAGTGGCTCAGGGCTTTCAAAACTGGCCTCCAAAGGCTTCAGCCCACTGCCCAGGAGAATAAAAGGCCTGTCTGGCTCTAGTCTGATGATGGTGAGACACAATAGAGTTTTGCACAATAAGAGACTATTAGGTGTTGGTCTGTGTTTAGATAGGGGGGAGCATTGTTATTGTTATTTTTTTTTCTTTTTGATATGACGTGAAAGCTGCTGATTTGAAGCACTCAGGGGAGGAACCAGAGTGATTGAAGTTGTTCCAGAGAGAGGAAAATCAAGTCACACTTGACAACATGGCTAATCTTTTTATGACTTAGGGCCTGATTTAGATGTTGGCGGACGGGTTACTGACATCCCGTCCGCCAAAATATAAATCCTATTATATCCTATGGGATTTATATGTTGGCTGACAGGAGACGGAGTAACCCGTCTGCCAAGATCTATATCAGGCCCTTAGATTGTGTTGGAACCTAATGTGGTCTAAGAAGAGTTGCATGATTGGAGTATAGAGATCAGTGCCTTCAATTCAATAAGGAAAAAGGAGTCAAAAAGGGTAGAGTAAGTGGTGAGGGATATTGGGGTGTAAGAGTGTGACTAAAGGTGAGATAGTGTTGACTATGTTTTGTGTTGGAGAATGTGGACAAGAAATAGGACGCAAAGTCATTGACTGTGAGATTGGGCAATATTGTGGATGTGCGGGAAAGAGCAAGGATTGAGCTGAATATGTTGTAAAGCTTTGGACAAGTTAAAACCTTGCTTGATGCAGGGATGACCTTTGTATATTTTAATTTGTTTTTGAATGCAAAATGTTAGTGCATTTTAGGGCTGTCAGCAGGTAGCTGAGAGCAAATGTGAAAGGCAAGTAAGATTGACTCGGTAGAAGCTGATACAACATTCTTCTGTTTTCTTTATATTGATGTCATTTCATTAGGAAGATTTATAGGGCAATGAAGGTGTACTTAAATTGAGAAGCAATCCAAAATCTTCAGAGGAGGTATCTGTGGTGTTTAATTAGTATTCCAGACATAGATATTTTACTGTGATACCAGTGTGTTTGATTGAGGGTGGCTCCTGATCAGGGAGCTGGTATGGTGAGTAGGCAAGAAATCTGTTGATTAGGCTCTCAACATCATCACTCTTACCTGTTGTTTTTAGTGTACAGATGGAAGTGGCATGATCAGTAGGGTGGGCAGATTTGATAGCTTCATCTTTCTATCCAGTCCACGTCCCAGTAACTGCAATGAAATGCAGAGCAGTCAGTAGTAAGAATCATAGCAGTCGGTTATGTCAGTTGTTTCATTGTGTATGTAATGGGCATTCTGTAGTTGAAATTATAAGCACAAGCATTTATGAAGTGTTATGGGTGTGCAAGGGTCACTGTGAGTGACTGTCAGGTTTGTCTCAAGGCAGTAAAATAACCCATCTTGGAAAATGAGTCTACCGTCACCATAATGACGTGGTTTCCTGCAGTCAGGGGCAAAGAAGAAATAAAATCAGTGGACTCTGTATACCTTGGTGATGGAGTAACAGATATGGGTTGAAGCAGTCCCACAGGCTTTATGTGAGAAGTTTTGGCTCGTGCACAGATCGGACAGGAGGACACATACTTTGGTGCCTTCTCATACTGACAGCCACCAAAAGGAACTGAGGACTAATTAATGGGTGGTCTTAAAGCCACGATGACAGGCGATGGGAGAATCATGACAGATTTGTTGGGCCTCCACTTGCTCATTCTCAGTAGGAAGAAACAGTTCCTTTTCCTTGTAGTAATATTTGTCTCGTTGGTAGAGTTGATAGTTCACTCTGTTCCAATCTTCATTGGTTAAAGACACATAGCCTGACTGTATCCTATCTAGCAACTATTGGTTTCTTCCAGTTATACGTTGTGGGTCTATGTTGTACTTTTGAGGGAGACTAGGGGCTTCCGGATATCGTTACACCTGCCAGATTGTTCTGACAGCCTGGTATATAGGTGATGGTGATGTCATATTGGCTGAAAAAGTCTAGCTTGCCGGCTATGTCTGCATTTAAGGTTGCAAAGGTATTATAAATTCCTATGATCAGCCCTGATTTCAAACGGTTCTCTAGCATCCATTAGGAACTGTGTCCATTCACTGTAAGCTAATTTCTTAGCTAACCGATCCTGCTCAAGAACGGAGTAGTTCCTTTTGGAATCATACAAGACATGTGAACAATAAAATTCAGGGTGTTCATGCCCATTGTCGTCTTATTGTTGAAGTAGAACAGCTCTCACTGCCATATTTAAAGTGTCAGTTTCAACTATATATTTGTTGGTATTTCGGGGTGTCACAGAATGGGAGCATGGGTTACGGCTGTTTTTTAAGGTCTGGAAAGCCTTTTCGGCGGCTTCAGTCCACTTGAATCCTTGTTGAAGATTTTATTTCTTTAGTGTTTGAGAGATAAAAGTTGTCTGGCTGGCAAAATTGTCAATGAACTGGCGAATAATGTTTGCCATCGGTATGGTATAAGAGGTTTGCAAACACGTTGTCCATGAATTTCTGAAAACTAGAAGGAACATTACTTAATCCAAAGGGCATAACCCAATACTCCAAGTGACCCAAGGGTGTTCTGAATACGGTCTTTCACTCATCTCCTTCTTTGATACGAAGGAGTTGGTAAGCTCCCTGAAGGTTAAGTTTGGTAAACATTTTTGTTCCTCTGTCTGATTTTAGTATATCCTTGATAAGAGGTAGATGTTAACGATCTTTTATGGTTACTTTATTCAACCCTCTAAAGTTTATATATGGCTGTAAATCCTTAGTCCTTTTCGGTAACCCAGCAGGTGATATGGACCGTGTAACTAGACCACTTTGAAGGTTTTCTTCAGGGTATTGTCTTAGTATTTCTTTTTCTGGTTCCATAAGTCAAAACACTGTGCCGAAAGAAACTGCAGCTCTAGGCTTGAGGGGAATCGCACAATCAAGTCTTCTGTGAGGTGGTAAGGTCAATTCTTTTGGTTACTGAAACACGCCTGCATACATTTGGTAATGATCTGGTACCCCTTGCATGACATTAATGGAGCTGCAACATTTTCCTTGGCTTTGGGCATGTCCTTAGATAACCAATATTCTTCCGTCACATAAAATTGCTGACAAAAATTAGAGGACAAAGCTAGAGTTCTTGTTTCCCTGTTGATGTAAGGGATGTATCTGACCAGCCAGGGGATTCCCAATATCATGATATGGTTGGGAGAAGCCATGAGATCAAAGGACAAATACTCTTGATGCCTTCCAAAAGTTAATCGTAGGGAAGCAGTCCTCTCTTTCACTGGTCTGGAGACTAGTGTGGTTTTGTCCACAGTATGCAGTTGTTCTGGGGTTTGCTTAGGAACTCGGAGTATTTGTTTTTCTATCTTTTATCCAGATTAATTCCACTTGCTCCGTAATCTAACAGGGATAATACTTTCTCGTCAGTACCATTAGGTAACCCTAGAAGCTTGGGCTGGAGAAAAAGAGAAGTTGACGCTTCCCTTGAAGAACAAATTAAAGGAATTCCAGACCATCCTGCCCTCTCCCTACTTGCAGAGGACGGGATCCAGCGTTACCCTGAGGCTTCAGAGGGCGTATAGGACAGCTACGAATCATATGGCCTGGTGCACCATAGTATAAACATAGCTCTTGTTTCCTTCTATATTCCCATTCGGCCTTACACAACGCTCCCTGGGCTAGACCAATCTGCATAGGTTCCTCTCCCGAAGAAGGAGGTGTTTCAGGAAAGAAAGCATTTGCCCTGCAGATATTGAGACATGGTGTTCCTGTATGTTGCTGAACGTGAGTCTTTAGTCTCTCAAACCGGCGTTCATTGGGGCGGTGTTCTACGGACAAGACTAGATTCATCAGACCTGCAGTAGATCAGCTCGAGGCAAATTCACCAATTCGTCCTTATTTTCTTTGCTAAGACTTCACCAAAATAGAGTAACCAAGGTACTCTCCAATCAAGTAGTCTCGCAGCTAGCTGACGGAAGCGGGGTATGTATTGGACAACATCTTGGTTACCTTGCTGGATATCTCACAGTGCTTCCTCTGCGCAAAGTTTCAGGTCTGGTCTTCCAAACATGTGTCTGAAGGTGGGTGGGAAAAGCCATGTAGTTAGAAATTCATGGGTCTTCTGTGGCTACCAGAGTTGTCGCCCATTCTAGTGCTGGACCGGACAAGGCGCTGATCAAGTATCCAACTTTAGCTCTATCTAGAGAGAACTGAGTTGGGCGAAAAGTGAAGAATGCCGTCAGGGTATCCAAGAATTCTTTCAGCTTGTTTGGGGCGCCTGAAAACCAGGGAGTAATTGCTGAGATTGTTGGCACATCAGGCCCCCTGGCTGCAAGTGCTTGGTGTAATACCAAATATTCATTCTGCAATTGTTGCAGGTCTTGAGCCTGTTGCTGAATTGTGTGAACTAGGACTTGTGCTGACTCCACAGGTTCCTCTTGGTTAAGTGCTTGAGGACCATCTATGGTGTCAAGGACAAAACAGGGTTTTGGGCATTGCAATCTGTGGGGTTCATCTCAGTAAGTACTTCTCTTTCTGGTTCCGGTGCTAAGACATGGCCCGCGGTTCCTGGTTTTAAAGGTTCTTCTCGGCTGTAGGTAGGGGCGACCTTTTCTGTTAGCCATGATGCTGCTGACAATGAAATCTCTCTCTCACTCTCACTCTCTCACACTCTCTCTCTCTCTCTCTCTCTCTCACTCTCTCACTCTCACTCTCACTCTCACTCTGGCCTACGAACACCTCTTAGCAATCCTGCGGAGTGGCACTTACTCGAGAAAACAGGAGGGGAGTTGGCTCCCAAGGACGTCCTTGGGGCCCAACTAACACTGCTGTTATTTCCAGTAAGTCTCACACAGCGGGATTGCTGAGACATCGTAGGAGGCCATGCCCCCATCTCCACCATTCTCTAAACGCGCCTCCTGGAGCACGACTAGTTGGGGGATGCCTTGGCTCTTGGGGGGCCAACTAGCTCTACTGTTAACTCCAGTAAGACCCACATAGCTGGACGCTGAGAGGTCGTCATAGTCCATGCCCCCTTTTCTCCACCCCTCTGCAAACGCGCCACCTGGCGCACTGCTGCTTGGGGGATGACGTCCACTATAGTCCTGCGGCGCTCAGGAGTCAAGGGGACCTTATCCCTCCACCAGAGGTGCACAGAGGCGCATTTGCAGAGTGGTGCAGGAAGGGGGCGTGGTCTCGACCACCTCTCAGCAATCCCACTGTGTGGGGTTTACTGGATGTAACAGGAGGTCTTGTTGGCCCCTAAGCCCTCAGCAGCAAGGGGGACTTCAACGCCAGAAGGCGTGTTTGCAGAGCAGTGGAGAAAGGGGGCGGGCCTCAGTGATTAGCCGCCCCACCCCAATTTTTTAGGAAGGAGTGGGGGGGCTGCATGGCCTTCCTTGGATCACTTTGGGCCCCGGCGAGCCCCATCCCCCATGTCGTGGCCAAATTTTGTCAAATAAAAAAATGGAGGTGGGCCCTCCCAAGGCCGTTTTTGGCCCCGGGGACCCCACTCCCCAGGGCCAGGCCTTTATATATGTTTGTATTAAAAAAAGGGGAGCGGGCCATGTGGCCCCCATCCACAGGAAGATTTCGGCCCCAGGGACCCAATCCCCCAGGGCCAGGCCTTCATTTAAAAAAAAAAAAAATTAAATAGCCCGGGGGCGCACACTGGCCCCCCTACCTAACTTTGGCTCTGAAGTCCCCATCCCCCCGGGGGGGGGGGGGGCATGGCCACCTTTTTGGGCACCGCGGGGAGCCTCAAGTCCCCCGCGGTCCCTGCTGGCTGCCCTCCTCCTGCAAACATACAGTTCCCTCTGTCCAAAAGCAATTCTGCACTGCTTTGTGGAAGCAAGAGCAATTTTACTGCTCTCGCTTCCATAAGCCGGTGCAGAGTTTGTTATGGCAAACTGCAATGTCCCGGGGGTGGTCACCCCAGGAAATTGCTGGAGCCGGCCTCGGGGGATGACGGTCCCCAGAGCCATCTACAGCTCCACGAGGGAGGCCGCGCGGCCCCCCCCCTCCAACAAAAATTAAGTCCCAGGGAGGTGTTGGTCCCCGGGGCTGCGTGGGGGCCGTGTGGGCCCCCGCATTCCAGTCAAGTAGCCCCGGGAGGTGGCGGTCCCTGGGGCTACGTGGGGTGTGTGTGGCCCCTGCATTTATGTGAATTAGCCTGGGGAGGTGGCTGTCCCCAGGGTGGGTGGGGGGGCTGGTGCCACCCCACGCACTATAATTTAATAGCCCCTGCATTTTCGTCGTGTTTAGCCCAGGGAAGAAGGCGGACCCTTGGACTGCGGGGGGCCCGTGCTGGGCCCCCACCGTCATTGTTTTATTTGCAGGAACCCATGCTTTGTTTTTTTTAAAACTTTAGGCGAAAAGGCTTTTGTTGTGCCTGGGGTTCCTATGGAACCCCCATGAAGAGCCCTAGGGGGTCAGGGCGTTTCTGCCCTACCCCCTTTTCTTTTTTTAACGTTTTTTTCTTGTTACTCAGTCGAGTCACAAGATGACTACCAACACTTTCTGATTTGAAGTGTTGGCAGCCAATCAGATCTCAGGCACGAGATCGGGAGGTGGTTGCAGATCTACCGCGGCAACACTTCTATATCTGAGAAATCTTTACATTTCTCAGCAACTACTGAACGGATTTACAACATTTAACAAAAAGATCGCTTTCTGGACCAAGTGCTTCCATTTTGCCAAATTTGGTGTAATCCCTTTCAGCAGTTCGGGCTGTAGCTGTGTCTAAAGTTTCCTACTGAAAATAACATGAAGAAAAAGCATTTTGGGACGCCCCCTTTTTTTCGGCCCCCACTTGATGGATAACCTCCATATTTTCAAAACAGCAGCTGGAGTGAGTGTCAAATTAGTTTTTGAAACTTTCGCGAAGATTCGTCAAACAACGCCAAAGTTATTGGCAAATGAAAAAATTCTCTTCCTATGGAAACTGCATCCTAACTATAAGAACCCACTGATATTATATATATATATATATATATATATATATATATATATATTATCTACTGGCAGTCGCCAGTAGATAGTTATAGTTAGGACCGAGTTCCCATAGGAAATCTGAAAATTCTATTTTGAATAACTTTGGCGCCGGTTGACTTATCTTCGTGAAATTTTCAAAACTAATGCGGCGCTCCGCTCAGCTCCTACCCTGAAAGTCTCGGGGTGATTCGTCAAGCGGGGGCTGAGAAAAAAGGGGGGTCCACAACTCCCTCCAGGCAACAAAATTGATCTCTTTCAGGAAATCATGGTGGAGGAGATCAACAAAATGTCCATCAACTGCCCTATGTCATCTAACAAAAGGTATAAAACAACAAAAAAACACAATAATAAGAGAAAGATATGGAACCTCACTTTTGATGAACACAACGCATTAAAAGAATTACGTGATGATCAAAATATCATCATCAAAGCCTCGGATAAAGGCGGTAATATCGTTATTCAAAATTGTGAGGATTATATCAAAGAAGCCACTAGACAACTTAATAATGAGGAACATTATGAGAAACTAACAAAGAATCCAATCAAGAATTGGACAGAGGAATACCATACGAAACTTTTGGCTTGGAAAGAGAGAGATCTTATTGATTTGGAAGAATATCTATACCTGAAAACCAATCATCCCATCACGGCAACTATTTATTTCTTACCAAAGATCCATAAATCAATTATCCATCCACCAGGTAGACCCATTGTTAGCTCCATTGGTTCCTTATTGGAATCCACATCCCGGTTTATCGACATCTTTCCAATGAACTATGTAACAGCCCTTCCATCATACCTGAGGGACACAATGGACTTTTTACAAATTGATCAACTACAGTGGAAAGAAAATTACATCATGGCCTCCATAGATGTTTCTTCTCTCTATACTTCCATTCGCCACTCAGATGGAATAGCAGCAGTAAAAGAGTTCCTCGACACTAGAGCAATTTGTTTTTTGGAACATTCTGAGATGTTAATTGAAATGCTGACATACTGTTTGACACATAACGTCTTCCTTTTTAGAGGAGAATTGTTCCTGCAAAAACAAGGGACCGCGATGGGGACATCTTTTGCCCCAACTTATGCCAATCTCCTCATGGCAACATGGGAAACTGAAGTTTTAAAGGACGATTGTGCAAAGAACATAAAATTTTGGTCAAGATATATCGATGACCTGTTCATCGTCTGGGAAGGCGATATTGAGCTTTTTAAGACCTTCCTTGACTCTCTTAACACTAACAGATACTAACTGACCTTCACCTCCACCACTAGTGTGACTAATATTGTATTTCTGGATGTCGAAGTATACATACTGAATGGTAAATTTTGCACCAAAATGCATAGAAAACCTACGGCTAGCAACAGCATCCTTCATGCAAACAGTGGACATCCAATAAAACTCAAATGGAGTATCCCCTATGGGGAAATGTTAAGAGCTAGAAGGAACTGCTCAGAAGTCTCAGATTTCAGCCAACAAATAGATGAAATGAGTCAACGTTTTTTACAACGAGGGTATCCTTTGGATGTAATTCTTACTGCAAAAAACAGAGTTAAAAACAAAAACAGAGATGAATTACTCCAACCCAATTTAGCAAGTCATAACAAAGAGGACATGGCTACAACAACGAGACTCATAGTTGATTTCAACAATCAAAGTAATGAATTCCAAAGAACAATATGCAAATACTGGGAAGTACTGCTGCTTGATGAAACCCTTAAGAATATTCTGCCTCCCCGACCGAGAATCACTTATCGAAAAACTGCCTCTCTGGGAGACATTCTAACACACAGCCACTTTGAAATCAAACTGCCAACTACCACATCATGGTTAAACACACTGGGATTCTGGAAGTGTTCAAAATGTAAGGCGTGTGAACAGGGTAAAAACATCACTTCTTATTACTTACAGAATGGCCACAACGAAAAAATCAAAGACCACATCACATGTGAATCCAAATATGTAATTTACAGATTGGAATGTCCATGTCAAAAATTTTACATAGGTAGCACAATCAATAAACTCAAACTCCGCATCCTGCAACATCTGCGTGCCATCAAGAATAAAGACTTTACATATCCCATGGCTAAACATTTTTTTGAATTCCACTCCAGTGACAGTAATCAACTAAAATACTCTGGCATTCAAATTGTCAAACAGAAAGAAAGGGGTGGAAACCGAATTCTTGAGTTAAGAAGAGCAGAGTCAAGAATGATTTTACTAATGGGTACCGAAAACCCATTAGGACATAACTAGGATGCCGAATTGTTTGTGCACCTCTGAAATACTCGAACTGATCATTCATGATGGGCCTTCTCTGTACATAATCTTCACTGTTGATCTAAATTGTAAATTGTTACTTGTTTTCACTGCATCTCTAATCCCCCTCCATTTATCTTTTTTCACCACTGCTGACATAGGATATGTGAATTTCGTTTTGTAATAGTTGGAATCAGTCTTTAGACAGCTTTAGGCTGGTATTATTATGATTTCTTGACAACTAATTTACTTTGCTATTTAACACCATTCCATACTTTATGAGAATTATTAACTTAGGAAGTCATAAGTGAGTGGTTAAAAATTATGAGATAATCACTGATCCCGTAGATACTCCTTATTTAGCAAGATCTTATTATTAACAATTGTCAAATTCTGACTGAATTACTTATTGTCCAAGGTACTTTACCGCCATCTTGACTTATTTCAAATTCCAATTGTTACACATTACATGAAATAATTGTTAAAAAATTCCCTATATCGTCAGCAGCTGCCATGGTGGACAAACTATTGTAGTTTTTTTAATCTAAATCTATATTTACTTTGAAATGATATAATATGATCATCGATGCAATTCTCGTCTAGTATGTCTTTACTTTCTACTATTTTTTGTAATGTTTCCTTTAAAAGACACTCTGGACACTGAGACTCTATGGTCCAGTTGAAGGCTGAGTGCCGAAACGCGTCGACCGTCTTTTGTGCGTGTTCATTGATGTGTACCTGCTAATAAACACTAATCGAGTGCTCTCTGTGGTGCCGTGCTTTCCTTGATGCGACGAACCCCAGGGCTGAGAGTGAAGCGAGAGAAAAGTTTTGTTTTTATATATATATATATTCACTGAAAAAACCATAGGTTTCACACATGTTATAGTTAGCGGAAATTTTACTGATAAAAAACCAATGAAATTCCCCCGTTATAGTTAGTGCAGGCAACTATAACTCACGCGACCGCAATCCTCTGCTGATGCTAATACTGTATTTAGACACTTATTTGCCCATGTCTTCTTCCATACATTTTTAGCTATACGTATATTACAAATATTTTTTTTTCATAAAGACACATATGTCATCAGCAGTAGATTGCGGTCGCGTGAGTTATAGTTGCCTGCACTAACTATAACAGGGGAATTTCATTGGTTTTTTATCAGTAAAATTTCCGCTAACTATAACATGTGTGAAACCTATGGTTTTTTCAGTGAATTTGCAAGGTTTTTTAAATGCTAATTCCTAACTATAACGTGTGTGAAACCTATGTTTTTTTCAGTGAATTTGTACGGTTTTTTAAATGCTAAGTTACTTTACGCCATTCGTGGCGTGCGCGCCCACTTAACGCAGTTCGTTCCGTGCGCGCACCGTGCGCGCACAGTGAGCACGCGGTGCGCTTTGCGCACCGCGCGCCCACTTTACGCAGTTAGTGCCGTGCACGCACGGTGGGCACGCGGTGCGCTACGCGCACCGCGTGCCCACGTTACGCTAGATGGGCCATGTACGCACGATGCGCTTCGCGCACCGTGCGCACATGGAGGACATATGATGCACTTCGTTTTGAAAGGTAATATTTTAATTTTTCGTATATGTTATAAGCCATGCACAAATGGTGCCCTTCGGGCACCATTTGCACACGGGGTGGAGAGAGTGTGGATAATTTTTTTTTTTATTATTTTTTAAAAAAAAAATTTTAGTTTAACTTATCATTAATAAGCTATGCACAATTGGTGCCCTTCGGGCACCAATTGCACACGGGGTGGGGAGAGTGTGGATATTTTTTTTTTTTTTTATAATTTTTTACAGTACGCGTACGGTAAGCGTAATCGGCGAAATTAGCGAAAAAATAAAAATTCAGTTTTTGGCCTTGGGGGATCTTTGAGGACTCCCTCAACATTGCTATGTGTGTGGGAGCTGTCTAAACAGCCCCTTTACATGTTTTTGTGCTTTATATTTTAAACATCACTCTCAGTGCGAGAGAGAAAATGGCGGCCGCCGCTTCCTGGTTTCGGCCGATTCGAATGTTTACTAAGATCTAAGAGCCAATCAGAATCGCGCTCGCGCACGCCACCGTACGCGTACGGTAAGCGTACCGTAAGCGCACCGTAAGCTGGCTCAGATATATATATATTGATTTAAAGGCTATTTTGTCAGAATCTACTGAACAGATTTACACCAAACCTACAAAAGGCACTTCCTTGACCTGAGGACTACCTCTCTGCCAAATTTCTAGTAATTCTGTTCAGCCGTTCGGGCTGTAGCGCTGTCTAAAGGTCCTATGGAAAAATGCATGGGAAAAACGCGTTTTGGGACCCCCCTTTTATCTCAGCCCCCGCTTGACGAATCCCCCCGAGACTTTCAGGGTAGGAGCGGAGCGTAGCGCCCCACCTATTTTGAAAAATTCGCGAGGATTCGTCGACCGGCGCCAAAGTTATTCAAAATAGAATGTTGCGGATTTCCTATGGAAACGTGGTCCTAACTATAACTACCTACTGGCAACCGCCAGTAGGTAATATATATGTAATATGTAATATATATATATATATATATATATATATATATATATATATATATATATATATATATATATATATATATATATATATATATATATAATCTACTGGCAGTCGCCAGTAGATAGTTATAGTTAGGACCGAGTTCCCATAGGAAATATGAAAATTCTATTTTGAATAACTTTGGCGCCGGTTGACTTATCTTCGTGAAATTTTCAAAACTAATGGGGCGCTCCGCTCAGCTCCTACCCTGAAAGTCTCGGGGTGATTCGTCAAGCGGGGGCTGAGAAAAAAGGGGGGTCCCAAAACACGTTTTCCCCATGCATTTTCCCATAGGACCTTTAGTCGAAGGTACAGCCCGAACGGCTGAACAGAATTACTTGAAATTTGGCAAAGAGGTAGTCCTCAGGTCAGGCATGTGCCTTTCGCTTAAATGGTGTCAATCTGTTCAGTAGTTCCTGAGATAATCAAAAGTAAAATCACATATATATCTGGGCGGAGCCTAACCACACATCTCATCGTGAGATCTGATTGGCTGTCAGCACTTCATCCAAGAAGTGTTGGCAGCCATCTTGGGACCAATATACATGATAGCACCTCATTAAAAAGCATTGCAGTTAATAGAAGGTTTTAAGACTTTAGTTACATTATAAATCATTTGTTGATGGTACCATACTCATTTTAGGAATTGTGGTGTGTTCTAAGGTGATTTTACCATGTGAACAAGCCTTCTGCTGTGATATCATGAATCATGCTTGAGAGAACTATTTTCTCATGCTTTTCCCACAGAGGTTTGGAAGGTGATCTATAAGCTAAACTGAGAGCATATGTTCTGTAAATTCACATTATCTTTCTCAGTCTTGTGAGAATGAAATCTGACATTCTCAGTAAAACATGTACATCCTACAAGGGCAGAGACTGTCAGTTGATTCCTTTGTGTTCTACTGCAGCGTCCCAGAGTGTTGTAAAGAACAACTAGAGTGCTAACAGTCCTACTTATGACAAACGTACGGCACACCTGAAGCCATCTTGGTTGGAATAAAGTGGTAACTCTTAAAACATTTAATTTAAAAAGGAACAAAATGAGGGGGTTCATTTTGCCATAGAAAGTATGATTAGTGCTGCAGAAAGAAAAATTAGGGCACATTTTGAGTGACTTCTCAAATCCTCTTCCATTTCATTAAAATTTCTGACATGCAGACTGAAACATGCACTTTCAATACCAGCAGCAGACTTCCCTGGTAACCAGTAGCTTTACTACAGTGATCTAATAAGCAACTAGAGTGCTAACATTCTGAATTTATGGCAGATGTGTGACACATCTGAATGCCTTCTTGATGGAATCAGAGTAAAAAACTGAAAGTATTTCCTACTGAGGAGACTGTAGTAAATGAGGAAATGAGGAAACATCATAACAAATAAGTCTCCCAAAATGGCCACCAGAGACAAAAGAGCCCAAATGTAGCCAAAATATCACCCAGATGTAGCCCAAGTATAGCCCAATGACAGAATGTCCCAGTGTGTTCTAACGAACAACTAGAGCGCTAACAGTCTTACTTATGACAAAAGTATGGTACACCTGAAGCCATCTTGATTGGAATAAAGTGCAGGGCTCGAAAATTCTGAAAAATGGTACTAGTCCTGCAGGACTAGTACCTTGAAAAATCTCCTCGCCCTAACAGTGACCTACTTGACCTCCGTCTCTGAAAGCGGAGCAAAAGTAACAAGATAACATGATTTAAAGGCATTTTTATTGCTCATTTGCTTTGTGAGCAATAAAAAGGCCTTTAAATCTTGTTATCTTGTCACATTTGCTCCGTTTTCAAAGACGGAGGACAAAAGTTAGTATGTTTTCCTACTCGCCAGAAAGGGCAAGTAGGACCTAAAAATAGCTCGACCTCATAAAATTTACCTCGCAAATGCGTGCGGTCGAGTGGATTTGCCGAGCCCTGAAGTGGTAACACGTAAAACATTTAATTTACATAGGAACAAAATGAGGGGGTTCATTTTGCCATAGAAATTATGATTAGTGCTTCAGAAAGAAAAATTAAGGCACAGTCTGACTTCTCAAATCCTCTTCTATTTCATAAAAGAATTCTGACATGCAGACTGAAACATGCACTTTGAATACCAGCAGCAGACTTCCCTGGTGAGCAGTAGCTTTACTACAGTGACCTAATGAGCAACTAGAGTGCTAACATTCAGAATTTATGGCAAATGTGTGACACATCTGAATGCCTTCTTGATGGAACCAAAGTAAAAAACCTAAAGTATTTCCTACTGAGGATACTGCAGGAAATTAGGAAACTTCATAACAAATAAATCTCCCAAGATGGCCACCAGAGACAAAAGAGCCCAAATGTAGCCCAAATATCACCCAGATGTAGCCCAAGTATAGCCCAATGACAGAATGTCCCAGAGTGTTCTAACGAACAACTAGAGAACAACTAGAGCGCTAACAGTCTTACTTATGACAAAAGTATGGTACACCTGAAGCCATCTTGATTGGAATAAAGTGGTAACACGTAAAACATTTAATTTACATAGGAACAAAATGAGGGGGTTCATTTTGCCATAGAAATTATGATTAGTTCTGCAGAAAGAAAAATTAGGGCATATTTTGACTTCTCAAATCCTCTTCTATTTCATAAAAAAATTCTGACATGCAGACTGAAACATGCACTTTGAATACCAGCAGCAGACTTCCCTGGTGAGCAGTAGTTTTACTACAGTGATCTAATGAGCAACTAGAGTGCTAACATTCAGAATTCATGGCAAATGTGTGACACATCTGAATGCCTTCTTGATGGAACCAAAATAAAAAACTGAAAGTATTCCCACTGAGGAGACTGCAGTAAATGAGGAAATTACGAAACTTCATAACAAATAAATTTCCCAAGATGGCCACCAGAGACAAAAGAGCCCAAATGTAGCACAAATATCACCCAGATGTAGCCCACACGTAGCCCAATGACAGAAGTGTGCAAAACACTTATTTTTTGTGTATTTGCAGTTTTATATAGTGCAGACTTGTCAGGTATTGGAGTGCTTTACATGAGCATTGGTTACATCACACAAGATCAAATTCATTTTGGTTGTAGACATGGGGAGATTAAGTGATTTGACCATAATCACAGAATGGTGAGCTGAAGCAGAAACTCCAACCTGGTTCCCCAGTTGCAAAGTCTGCAGCTCTGGAAGTAACACCACATCCTCTCCCCTAGGTGCAACATTTAATCAAGTGGTCAACTGGATAAAAAAACATAAAGATTACAAATAATTTTAAAGTTCTTTGTCGCTATTTGAAAACTCAGCAAATATGTCCTAATTTTAGTTTTTTAGAGCACTAACCATAATTTTGATGCAAATAAGACCGTCTCATATATGTAATTTCTAAAGGAAATACTCTAGGTATTACAGTTTTGATTACATCAAGATGACGTCAGGCGTTCCACACTTTTGTAATAAATATAGAATGTTAGCAATCTAGTTGTTCATTGGGATACTGTTGAGAGGCAGAGGCCAGGGGCACTGACTCTGAAAATTGAAGGTAGGTAGGAGAGTGCAGATGCAACAATTTGACCACACAGGGCAGGCAGGAAGGGCAGTGGCAGCACAACAGACTATGGAGGGCAGTGGAAAGGGGGTCAGGGGCAACAAACCAACAATACAGGACTGGCAAGAGAGGCTGTGGCAATATAATTGACCATTGTGGGCAGAAGGAAGAGGCAGTGGTAGTACAACCATACATGCCAGCAGACCTGTTTCAGCCAGGAAACGTCCAATGTTTTTAAGCTCAAATGGGCTTTATTTGATCTGTCTCCTGTCTACAATCTCCTCTTTTTCAGTGTAACTCAAAGGGGAAAATCAATACTCCAGTTTTTTTTCAAAATCTCCCTCTTACCAAGTTCAAAATGTTCGCACGTATGGTACATTGGATCATGGTAGGAAGGAGGAATTGGGGTAGGGACATGGACTCGGATAACAGAGGACAGGAGGGACATGGAGAGGTGCACCAAACTGACCCTACAGGGCAGGCATCAGGGTTTGCAGCAGCACAATACACCACACAGCGCATGCGGGACAGGAGTGCAGCACAACAATCCATAGAAAGCAATAGGGAGGGGACAGGACCATGCACATGGACAACAGAGAACAGAGGGGAAAGAGGCAATGGTAGCTAGCTGACCATAATGGACAGACAGGAGAGAAAGCTGCAGCATAACAGACCATAAAGGGCAGGAGGGACGGATCAGGGGCATTACATTGGAACAGACAAGCCAGGAGGGAGGGAATAGGGGTCTGCACATGGAAACAGAGGGTTGGGGGCAAGGGGGCAGGGCAGGAGCAGCAAGATGACCATGGAGGTCAGGCAGGTTGGGCGTTAGAAAAAAGACACACCATGGAGAGCAACAATGAGACTATGATGGCATACACACAGACCATGGAGGGAAGGTGGGAGGGGGTCAGGGGCAGCTAGCTGACCACACAGGGAAGGTGGGAAGGGCCATGGCCGCACAGAAGACCATGCATGGCAAGCAGGAGGGTTAGTGGCAGCACAATGGCTATGATGGGGAAGAAGGAAGGTGCACAAAGGACCATGGAGGATAGAAGGGAGGGTCAGGACCTGGGCACAGACAAGAGAGGTCAGGGGAAGGGGCCTCACAACAGACTGCGCGGGGCAGGCAAGAGGAGCAGTTGCAGCACAACAGACCAGGGAGGGCAGAAGGGTGTGGCAGTAAAATGGACCATGGAGGACAGGAGGAAGGGGATTGGGGCATGGCATGTGGACAGGCAGGGTGGAGGTGGCAGGGACAGGTTACAGTCATCTGACAATGCTAGGCAGGTGGGAGGGGAGTGGCAGCTCAACAGAACACTCAGAGTAGATAGGAGTGGCAGGTCCATGGAACATGGTGGGCAAAAAGGATGGAGCAGGGGCATGCACAAAGACATCGGAGGGCAGGGGGAAGGAGAATAGGGGCAGCAAGCTAAGCACAGAGGCTAAGCAGGAAGTCAATGATGGGCCATAGAATTGGGCAATGGAGGGCAGGAGGAGTGGACTGGTACATCATGCTAACTGGAGAGCAGTGGCAGCACATCAGACCATGCATGGCAGGAGGGAGGAGGCTAGTCCATGGATTCAGACAACAGAGGATAGGGAGGAGGTGGATGGGGCAGCAAGCTAACTGTTCAGAGAAGGTGGGTATTAGGAACTTTATTGTTTTTAAAATGTGTGTCTGTGCGAACTACTTAAACTATGCACAAGTATGCAGCATAATCTCACTTTTATTCAGGAAGAAGAGGACGTTTGTGACTGTGACTCCGGGCTCACTTGGCAGAAACACCCCCTGACCCTCCAACCCCCATCGCAAAATGTAATGCCCGTGAAAAGGGTAGGTGGACGCAGTGTTATATAGAACATAGTCCTGAGAGCACGATTGAAAATGAAAACTAGATATAGTATATGGTATAAACTATGCACCAAAAAGTGTGATAGAAGATGAACCGGGGCGTGAAATATAATATGCAATACATTGTGCGCAATGACAGATTCATTGGAGAGCGCGAGATAGCACAGGCACTAACGGGTGCTATGCGATATGCGCCTTGGAGTGTAATATGCACAGGGCAGTGTTGTGTAACCTAACTAGTCTCTAAAGTTGAAATATAAAATATTTGCTGGGGAGTGTAACGTTGCATATGCACTGTGACAAAGATATGGATCCCAGATTGTATTATGTATGGCATAGCGCTGTGCGTTATATCATAGGCATCGAGGAAGGCACGTTAGATGGGGCAATATAACCCGTGCGAAGGCAAGTGTGGCATGACATATTCACGGGGTGGTGTTACAGTGCACATGGGCTAGAGAGTGTCATAGCATACGCACTAGCTGGTGGAATACAACACAGAGGTGTGAGGCACTCGGCGGGCACTGGTGTGTGTAACACAGCATTGGGCTCAGCCAAGAGCACGCTGTGACTCTCAAGTGAGGTTCGTCTCCTTTCCAGAGAGTAAAATAAAAAGTATTACACATCCGGCGGTGGATGTGTGTTTTATTAACCGTGAGGGGGTTTCATGCATAGTTTGGTCGAATTTTTGTCGAATCCCCTTTGAATGGCTTGGTGTGCGTGTATATTAAATGTGCCCATCAATAGCTACCCATGTTTGTATAAATAAACAACAAGGGTGTCTACTCGGAGAGTACCCACCGGCGGGGGCGCCGGGATTAGGCACGGTAGGGCGTCAGACACGTCAGAGCTTCACTAGCGGTGTAAATACATTCCATGTGGATTCATTCTATGCATAGTCGCCTTTTAATGAATATCACGCAAATCGTCATGGTGATAGGTAAATACGGTTTGTCCAGCATGTCCTAGGTGTTTCTATAAATATATATATTTTTTAAATAATAAAAAACAAAGGCCGGCCCCGGGGGATAGGGTCCCTGAAGCCATAAGTGGCCTGAGGAGGGCGGCAACGCAGCTCCCCTCCTAAAGAATAAAACAAAAAAAAGGCCATGACCCGGGGGTTGGGGTCCCCGGGGCCGATTAAGGCCTTGGGAGGGCCAAATTAATTTTTTTCAACAAAAAAGATTAGGGTGCAGGCCTTGGGGGGATGGGGTCCCCAGGGCCAGTAAATTAGAAAAAGAAGGGGGGCCACACAGCCCTCCTTCTTAAAAAAATAAAATACATAAAAGACCGGCATCGTGCCGGAGTCCATGCCCCCTCCTTGCAGCACTCTGCAAACGCGCACCCTGGCCAGTTGTGAGTTGGGGAATTAATTCCCCTTCAATACTGAGGGTCCCTGAGGGCCAACTAGCCCAACAAGTATCTCCAGTATGCGCCAGGGAGCTGCGTTGCAGACAGGTGTTCTGAGGCCACGCCCCTTTTTACACCTCTATGCAACGCAGCTCTGTGGCGCTTACTGGAGGTACCTAGTGGGCTATTTTGCCCCTAGGGATCCTCAGGATTCAAGGGGACTTAATCTCCCAACTTAAAAACGGCCACAGGGCGTGTTTACACAGTGGTGAAGGGAGAGGACGGGTCCTGAGTTAACGTGTGCAAACAAGCCCTGTGGCACGTTTTAAGTTGGGGAAATAATTCCCCTTCAATCCTGAGGGACCCTGGGGGCCAACTAGCCCACCAGGTGCTTCCAGTAAGCGCCACTGCGCTGCGTTGCAGAGAGGTGGTCTAGGCCATGCCCCTTTTTACATCTCTCTGCAACGCAACTCTATGGCGCTTACTGTAGGTACCTAGTGGTCTAGTTGGACCCTAGGGACCCTCAGGATTCAAGGGGACTTAATCTCCCAACTAAAAACGGCCACAGGGCGTGTTTATACAGTGGGGAAGTGAGGGGACGGGGCCTGAGGTGACGTGTGCAAACACGCCTTGTGGTGCGTTTTAAGAGGTAGTTTTAATCCCCCTGCCCTATTGTATACTAGGGGCTTACAGAGGAGGTCATGCTGATCACAGGGGGACCCCAACGCATAGTGTTCCCTAGTGTATGTAGGTGTTTTCACTGTATTCTGAGTGTCTTTTAACATAGCACTGGATCTAGGACTGGTTAGTCAGATGCAGTTACCACCAGTATCCGACTGAAAAAGTTGAGGGTACAGGATGATTTTGCAACAAGGCTTCTTTCTGCTCTTCTGTTTGTTCTTTCTGTACGTTATCCTTCTTCCTGCACTTTTCTTCGTCTTTGAGGACTTCTGTTGCTTCTTTCTGCATTTCTTTTTTTTCTTTCTGTGCGTTTTTTCTTCTTTCTTGACATGTCCTATCTCTGTAGGCATAGTTAGAAATTAGCATTTAAAAAACCTTTGAAATTCACTGAAAAAACCATAGGTTTCAGGCACGTTATAGTTAGGAATTAGCATTTAAAAAACCTTAGAAATTCACTGAAAAAACCATAGGTTTCAGGGGCGTTGTAGTTAGCTGGACTTTTCACTCGTACAAAACCATTGAAATTCCCCCGTTATAGTTAGTTCTGCTAACTATAACTCGCACGCCCGCAATGCACTGCTGATGACGTCACATAGTACATCACTCATGACATGGTCAGTGACATCACTCATGACATCACTGATGACATCTCAAATGACATCACTGATGACATCATCCTTGTGATTGAGAGGCAGACCTCCTCTCCCCCTAATATAACCTTTGATACACACATTCAAAAATAGAAACTAAAATTTTCAAAACAATGGACATTCCAATATCAGTTACAACAACCTATTCAGTAATTCTAAGATCCATATACACATCCACTCATTCACTAACAGTCCTATACAGTCACTCATACATGTACTCACTCATCATATGTACTCATACACCTATACATCCTGTTACACAACGCCACTCATCCATAGAGTTACTCACACACATAGTCACTCATGCTAATAAAGAATCAAACATCCATTTACTTGCATATACAGCTATACACATACCACCACACTTACTTCTCCAGAAACTCACACATACTTAGTCTTTTCAACAATCACTTATAGAAACACATACTTATTCATACAGGAACTCTTTCAATCTCTCACTCTCACATATACTCACTTATATACACCAATAGTCACATATACTAGTTTAAAACATATGTAGTTACTCATAAAGACACTATTGAGACAGTCATTCACTCACTAACACACTCATGCACACACTCATTCACCCATACAGTCCTGCACACATGCTGTCTTCAACACATACAAACAGTGAGTCACTCATTCATGCACCACGTAATACCCCCCACCGAACCATACAGACACTCAGACACTCATACTGATACTCAAAAAACCAACTAATAACCTATATAAACACTCATGTAGCTACTTACCAACCCATGCAGCCACTCATACACAAAGTGAGAGACTTATACAGATATTTACATATTTAAACATTACTCACTAAACCATGTATTCACTAAGATACACTTAATCAGTCAGTTATACAATCAATTTTTCAAAAACAAATCATCCATTTAGACCCTTATATTCCCATTTATTCTTCCATCGACCTTGAGATATACATATATAAAACATATGTAATTTTTAGAAAAACACACATTCACTGGATGATGTCATCAGTGATGTCATGAGTGATGTCACTGACCATGTCATGACTGATGTAATATGTGACGTCATCAGCAGTGCATTGCGGGCGCGCGAGTTATAGTTAGCTGAACTAACTATAACAGGGGAATTTCAATGGTTTTGGCACGAGTGAAAAGTCCAGCTAACTATAACGCCCCTGAAACCTATGGTTTTTTCAGTGAATATATATATATATATATAATCTACTGGCGGTCGCCAGTAGATAGTTATAGTTACAACCTAGTTTCCATAGGAAATCTCAAAATTCTATTTTGAATAACTTTGGCGCCGGTTGACGAATCCTCGCGAAATTTTCAAAACAAATGAGGCGCTCCATTCAGCTTCTACCCTGAAAGTCTCGGGGTGATTCGTCAAGCGGGGGCCGAGAAAAAGGGGGGGTCCCAAAACGCGTTTTCCCCATGCATTTTTCCATAGGACCTTTAGTCGCCGCTACAGCCCGAACGGCTGAACAGAATTACGTGAAATTTGGCAGAGAGGTAGCCATAAGGTCAAGGAAGTGCCTTTTGCAGGTCTGGTGTAAATCTGTTCAGTATTTCCTGAGAAAATAGCATTTAAAAGCATATCAATATCTATACGCGCGCACCGTGCGCGCACCCTGCCGTGCGCGAGCGCAATTCTGATTGGTTGTTAGATGACGGTAAACATTCAAATCGGTCGAAACCAGGAAGTGTCGGCCGCCATTTTGTCTCTCGCAGTCTGAGGGGGTGAAAAAAAAAGGTGGAGAACGTGAAAAGGGGGCAGAGTGGACAGTTCCTGACCCCCTAGCCTTGGTCAGGGGGGTCACAGAAGGACCCCCCAAGGGAGAAAAAAACCTGAAAATTAATAAATACATAACTTAGCATTTAAAAAACCATACAAATTCACTGAAAAAACCATAGGTTTCACACATGTTATAGTTACGAATTAGCATTTAAAAAACCTTGCAAATTCACTTAAAAAACCATAGGTTTCACACATGTTATAGTTAGCTGGACATTTCACTCGTAAAAAACCAATGAAATTCCCCCGTTATAGTTAGTGCAGGCAACTATAACTCACGCGACCGCAATCCTCTGCTGATGACGTCAGATATTACATCACTGATGACATATGTGTCTTTATGAAAAATAAATATTTGTAATATATGTATAGCTAAATATTAATGGAAGCAGACCTGGGTAAATAAGTGTCTAAATACAGTGATGTAATATCTGACGTCATCAGCAGAGGATTGCGGTCGCGTGAGTTATAGTTGCCTGCACTAACTATAACGGGGGAATTTCATTGTTTTTTTACGAGTGAAATGTCCAGCTAGCTATAACATGTGTGAAACCTATGGTTTTTTAAGTGAATATATATATATATATATATATATATATATATAATTATATATATATATATATATATATATATATATAATTATATATATATATAGTACCTATGCACAGCTTGTCTCCTACAACGGTACTTGCAACTTGTCTCCCACACCGGAATGTATGTCTGCATTTGCTAATAGTATAACATGAACCTAACCAAAAGATAGCAGAGTGCTGGATATGGTCAACGGCAGGCATACAGTCAATGAATGATAGGAGAGGTAACTGGGTTCTGAGAGGAGGAGTGTAATTTCTGATGGATACATCTGCCAGTGGAATCCTCACCTTGTGTATATCCCCTGCGGCAGCATTCCACGGAATTTTTTCCCCAGCTCTCCACGCCGACGTCATACTACCTTGGCTCCGCTCGTGATTCCGTATGACGTCACCAGAGCCATAAGAGAGCCACGTCGGCGTGATGACGTCAGTTCCCTTTTTTCCGCGTCATCGACGCGTAACGGTTTTCCAACACTCTCCTGTTACTTTGTAGTCTAAGGAATGTGGGGGTCACATGTCCATCACTGACCCCCATGATGACTGTTTATGGTGTCTTTCGTCGGACCACGACGTGGAGGACTGTACCTGCTGTAGGAAAATGAATCCTAAGGCATTGAAAGAGAGAGAAGCGAAGCTTTTCATGGCTTAGGCGAAGAAGGAGGGCAGAGGTAGGAAAAGAGACAAATCAAAGCCGGAGTCGTCGACTTCGCACTCCTCGAAGTCGAGAAGACACAAGAAGAAGAGGAAGCATAGCTCTCAGCGCCGATCGTCGAAGAGTAAGGCTTCGAGCTCGCCGTCGCCTCGACGTTGAAGTAAGGACTTTGTCGCTCCTTCCCCTTCCCCTTTTCCTCAAAATTCTCCGGAGAAGTCACTTTCGCCCAAGTTAACTCCGGCGCAGTCTCCGGCGCCAGTGGATTCTCCAGCTTCCGACGCCGAGCCGGAGCAGGTTGTTGAGCTTTCGCCAGTGCCGGAAGGTGAACCTGCGGCTCCAGTAGAGGATACTTTGGCTCCTGCTACTCCTCAGGTTCGAACCCATACCCGCATTTCCCGACTCCGGGTGCGGAGCCGATGTATTTCCTTAATGCAATGTATGGTGTTTTCCAAAGAGCAGCCTTCCCATCCGGTGCACCGTCAGGTCCCGTGGGTCCAATGGCGTTCAGTTTGGGCGTGCCGCAACACTATGCTCAGGCACCTTTTATGCCCTTGTTGCCGATGGCTCCATCATGGCAGTTCCCGGCGCCGTCTGGAGAACCTTCCTCCCGGCCTCGGCTGGATCACTTGCATTCATCGGAGCCTCCCTCGACGCCGCCGCTGACTCCAGCTGCACTACGTCTGACGCTGCCGACTCCTCCGGCGCCGCCGACTCCACGTTCGGTGCCTCCGACTCCACGTACGGTGCCGCCGGCGCCATGTCCTCGGCTCCGCTCTCGAAGAGAAGCTCAGAGGATTATAGAGGAAGAGCAATATCGGGCAGAGTAAGTGGAGGAAGGTGAAGTGGGTGACCCCACTGACAAATTTGAGGGCATTCAGGAGGCAAGTGGATTGTACACTACTCCTGAATGGGAGCATTCTTCTTTCAGGTCTTCTCCTCCTCAAGAGTTGGCTCCTTACCATTTGGTCATCAGGAAGGCTGCAGAGTTGTTGGACTTACAGTTGCCTTCTGCGGAATACAAACCAAACCTTTTGACTGAAGTCCTTCATTCACCTTCTTCCATTGTTGAGCCTTTGTTGCCCTTTAATGAGGCTATCTTAGATCCTGTTATGGACATTTGGCTCAAGCCACTTTCTTCGCCTGCGGTTTCCAGATCTGTGGCGAGGAGATATAGAGTGGCTCCGGGGATCCAAGCTTCTTTTCCTCGCACCCCTCTACAGAGAGTCTTGTAGTGCAGGCATCCTGTTCGAAACAATCTTCAGGTGCTTTTCCATAGGCTCCAGCTGACAGGGACTCTAAGAAGATCGAGCAGTCAGCTAAAAAGGTCTTCTCTTCTGGAAGTATGGCGCTTAAATCTATGAATGCCACTTGCTTATTGGGCCGCTACGTTCATGCTTTGATGGACTCTGTGAAGCAGTTAGCTCCTAAACTGCCTGATGAGGAGAAGGGCTCTTTTATGGAGGTTGTTGCAGACACTCAAGCTGCTGCTCGGCAAGTTATTCAGTCGGGCCTAGATACGACTGATTCCGTGGCCAGGATAATGGGATCTTCTATAGCCACTAGAAGACAGGCTTGGCTTTGTTCTTCCGGCTTCTCTTCTGTTGTTCAGGCTACTTTGGTTGACTTACCCTTTGACGGGGAAAAGCTTTTTGGGGAAAAAGCGGATTACGCCCTGCAAAGATTTAAGGATTGCAGAGGTACTGCGAAATCTTTAGGTTTGCAGACGCAGTCAAAAGGGTTTGGCTTCAGGAAGTATAGAGGATTTGGGAGGTCATCCTTTCGTTCCTTCCGTCAACCTCAGCAACAGCAGCAGCAAAATCCTCTCTACAGATCCTATAGAGGAAGACAAAGGGGTCGGTGTGGTTCTGGTCGCAATCCCTCCTCCTCTGCTCCCAATGAAGCTACAGGGAAGCAGCCCTAGATCCCCCATCCTGGATCATGTGAGGTCTGTTGGGGGTCGGGTGTCCCACTTTCTGCGAGGTTGGAAATCCGTCACGATGGACCTTTGGGTTTTAAACCTCGTGGAGAATGGGTACGCCCTTCCCTTTTGGGAATTTCCTCCCCCTTGCCAAGGTTTTTGCTCAGAGGACCATCTGCTTCTTCTGCAGAAGGAGGTTCTTGCATTGCTACAAAAAGGTGTGATAGAGGTGGTTCCAGAGCAGGAAAGGGGTCAGGGATGCTACTCCCGGTATTTCCTGATTCCCAAAAAGGACGGCAGATTGCGTCCAATCCTGGACCTCGGAGTCATGAATTTCTCCCTGAAACAGAAGAAATTCAAGATGCTAACCCTTGCAAAGGTTCTTCAAGCGTTGCAGCAAGAGGACTGGATGGTGTCGATCGACTTGCAGGATGTGTATTTCCACATCCCAATCCTGAAGTCGCACAGGAAGTATCTCCGTTTTACGGTTGGGTCGCAACACTACCCGTTTGCAGTTCTCCCGTTTGGTCTTACTACACTGCACCTCGAGTCTTTACCAAGGTGATGGCGGTGGTGGCTGCCCATCTCAGGAGGTCGGGGATTCCGGTTTTCCCCTACCTGGACGACTGGCTTCTGAAAGCAGAGTCCCCAGGGATGGTGCAACATCATCTGCAGGTAACATCTCAGCTGTTATTCAACTTGGGTTTTTCGATCAATGTGCCCAAATCTCACCTAGTGCCCTCTCAGCGCAACTTGTTCTTAGGGGCGGTACTGGACACTACTGTGTGTCGAGCATTTCCTCCTCCTCAAAGAATTCTCGACATTCAGGAGATGATCCCTTTATTCCCCAATGGAGCGGCTGTTCCAGTTCTGAAGGTCCTTCGCCTGCTCGGTCTGTTCGCCTCCTGCATTCTGTTGGTCAACCATGCACGCTGGCACATGAGGGCACTCCATTGGTGTCTCCGCAGGCAGTGGTATCAGCACAACAGAGATCTCAGGGAGTCAGTCAGGATCTCCAGAGAAGCTGCAGCGGATCTGTCTTGGTGGAGCGTGGAGGGCTACCTGTCTCAAGGAAAGCCCTTTCATATTCCTCCAACGGTGGCCACAGTGATAACGGATGCATCCACCCTGGGGTGGGGTGCTCATCTGGGGATCTGTAGGTCTTTGGTCTCCAGAGGAAAGATTGTCTCATATTAATCTTCTACAATTGCGGGCGATACGTTTGGTGCTCAAGGCCTTCATCCCTTCCCTACGCGGTCAGTCGGTACAAGTCCTGACGGACAACACTACCGCAATGTGGTATGTCAACAAGCAGGGAGGAGTAGGATCGTAGCATCGCTGCAGAGAGGCGTTGCGACTCTGGTCCTGGGCTCAGGACCATCAGATTTGCTTGATGGTGAATCATCTGGCCGGTGTGCTGAACGTACGTGCGGACAGTCTCAGTCGACAGTTTTCCGCCGACCACGAATGGAGGCTTCATCCAGAGGTAGTTCTGCATGTCTTCCCGATGTTCGGGAGTCCTCGGGTGGACCTGTTTGCCACTTTCGAGAATGCGCATTGCCGGTCATTCTGCAGTCTCCAGTTTCCGATGCAGGGGTCGTTGGGGGACGCGTTTCAGTTGAGTTGGGACTCACAACTCTTTTACGCGTTTCCTCCCATACCCTTGATTCCTCGGGTTCTGAGGAAGATTCGCTAAGACCGGGCCCAAGTTATACTGATCGCCCCGGATTGGCCAAGAAGGGTGTGGTACACAGATCTTCTTCACCTTTCATTGCACCCTCCGCTCCGTCTCCCTCTCAGGGCAGACCTCCTCTCGCAGTCCAGAGCCTTCACCTTCATGCCTGGAGATTGAACGGGGCAACCTAAGTTCTTTCTCTCTCCCGCCTGACGTGGTGGATGTTATTTTATCGGCCATGCGACACTCCACCAAGTCTATCTACTCCTACAGGTGGTCTTAGTTTGTGAAATGGTGTGGAGAGAGATCCATTGACCCTTTAAAAGCCCATCTTTCTAATGTGCTTCAGTTTGCTCTTTCCTTGGCTCAGCAAGGTTGTGCAAGGTTGTGCTGTGGCTACGGTTAAGGGTTATTTGTCAGCCTTGTAGGCTTTTCTGTGTCTTCCGGATCAGCCGTCGTTGTTTAAATCTCTAACAGGTTTCCACCTACTCCCTTTGTAATGCCACAGTGGGACCTTAATCTTGTTTTAACTTTTTTGATGGGGTCCCCTTTTGAGCCCCTTCATACCTGTCCTTTGAGGCTGTTGTCATTTAAAACTGTCTTTCTTGTAGCCATAACCTCGGCAAGGAGGGTGAGTGAGCTTCAAGCTCTTAGTTCAAAACCCATATTTTTATCCTTACATGCTGAAAGGATGGTCCACGGTACCAGGGCTGCTTTCCTACCTAAGGTAGTTACTCCATTTCATCTGGGGCAGTCCATTACTCTCCCTGTGTTTAATCCTCCCCCTCACCCTTCCAAGGAGGAGGAGAGACTTCACCGATTGGACCCTAAAAGAGCTGTGAGCTTTTATTTGGATAGAACAAAGGATTTTTGTTTGAATGATCAGCTCTTTGTGGGCTATTTTGGACACTCTAAAGGCAAAGCTGTGCACAAGCGCACTCTGTCCAGATGGATCATTCTAACCATCAAGATCTGCTACGCCCTTGCTGGTAAAGTTCCTCCTGAGGGTATTAGAGCTCATTCAACTATAGCTAAGTCTTCTACCTCTGCTTTGGCCAGGGGTGTTCCAGTTGCAGATATTTGTAAGGCTGCGACTTGGGCCTCCCTCCATACTTTCGCAAAGCATTATTGCTTAGACTCTTAGATGAGGAGGGAGGGCCATTTTGCAGGAGCGCGCTCTGTCTTGCAAGATTTTTTGGTATAGGAAGGTGGACACCCTCCTCCGGGAGTGGGACTGCTATGAGAATCTATTCACAAGGTGAGGAATCCACTGGAAGATGTAGCCATCAGAAGAACAAGTTACTTACCTTCGGTAACGCTTTTTCTGGTGGATACAGTATCTGCCTGTGGATTCCTCACTGACCCACCTGCTTCCCCGATGTCCACCTTTGTATACCTTAAAGGATGCCTTGCTTGACATGTTGTTTTACATTGCATTTTCTTTCTATCTGGTACACTTATAGGAAATGCTTATGTTCTTTAGCTTTCCTTTTGTATATGTACTATGTATATTTGTTCGAATGTTGTATACTTTGAATCTGTTGTCGGTCCACTTGTTCGCCTCGGAGGCACGGAAAAAATGGGTGGAACTGACGTTATCACGCCGACGTGGCTCTCTTATGGCTCCGGTGACGTCATACAGAGTCGCGAGCGGAGCCGAGGTATTATGACGTCCACGTCGGCGTGGAGAGCTGGGGAAAAAATTCCGTGGAATGCTGGCGCAGGGGATATTCACAAGGTGAGGAATCCACAGGCAGATACTGTATCCACCAGAAAAAGCATTACCGAAGGTAAGTAACTTGTTGGTTACTGCATTGACATTTGGTGAATGTTTGGGCTCCAAACTGTTATGGTTCCTGAGCTAGATTTGTACTAGTTCATGCTTGCTGTTTTTGACAAATGGCAGGAATTCTCTCATGGTGGAGTTGAGATTCAGATGGGTGTTGAACATCCTTATGCGGGCTTTTCTCGCCTCCCCTTCACATGTGGGTTTATCTCCTGCTATCACTGCTACTTTTGGCCTTGTTTTCCACCCAACCCCTAACCCCCTAGTCACCACCACATCTGGGCTTGTGTCCACCCCCTCACTCTCCATAGTTGCTATACCTGGACTTGTTTCTGCTTTGTCACCGCAACCTCTGGGTTTTGGTCTCCCTGTCCCTGTCACTTTTACAGCTGAGTTTGTGTCCTGGGGCGAGTGGCTTGCGAAGAGTAAAGAAATCAAGGTAAACAAAATGAGAATGTGGGGATGGTGAGTTTTGAGAGCGCACGATTGTCAAGTGAAGGAGTAGCCCATTAATCAATTTGAAGAGGAGGGGCTTGCACTGAGAACAAAGCCAGTGTAGTGGAGGTAGCGTTTTAGATACATACATTGCTATGTTAGCATAAGCGCCTTAGATGTTAGAAGCGCCATCGTGCCACTTTTGCTGCTTTTGCACATGACACTGCAGATACATGTTATTATTTGAAAACTGCTTGCTTGCCTTTTCTTCACATGAGAACTGTCTGTTGTTCACATGCCTAGACGTGCACTGCGACCTTGGTCTGCATTGTGTGCAGAAACAGTCTGAGCCACAAAACAATGTATGTTTTTGAGTTCAGGTTGATCGGCCCACGCTCTAGCCATAACACGCACACAGCTGCAAATATCTGAAAGTCGAGAGCCTTTAAAATTGCAGTTTGCATGCATTAGACACACATTCTGGAGAAGAACTTTTCCAGGCGCAGAGCAAAGCTGATCCTGTGATGTGATTCACCTAAGCTGATCTTTACGGGATGGGGTTCCCCATTCAAACCTAGAGACCTTCTATTAGTATAATAATACTAGAACACTAGTGAAGGAAGGGTGGTTGTATTCCTCTATCATTTGTAATATGATTTCTCCCTTCATTTTCTATGGTATTGTAACAATGCTGATGGTTTTAATGTTAATCATTTGTCTGCTTATGTTAGCCAAAGTACTGCATCTTAGGACACGTAGTTTATAAAATAAACCTTTTAAACTTTACTGTGTCTCTGATTACTCTTGTTGTGGTCTGATATGAGAGTAATAACGAACAGGTATTTCTGATTCCCACCATTCCTGAGAGTACTCTAAGTCGCTTGTTCTGGGTTGTCTATACATTGGGAGCTCCGAGAGTATACGGAGGACGAATGGGACACTGATGCTAGTCGGATTGGGGTTCTGGGTTCTGAGATGAGTTTTTGGTACACCGCAATTCACTGAGGTCCTGGTTTCCTGCGCATAGTTCTGTGCATGAGCAGAATCCCTGCAACATGGCGCACCTAACGTTTGGTCTTCTGATATGAAACTCCTTAGTAGTGCTTATATTAGTACACAACACCCTCACTCTTGTTTCCGGATAGCGGGAGTGACGGTTTTAACCTACCTATTTGTACGATAGGTTCCGTCAAGCTTGTTAATTAAAAAGGTTTTTATATTTCTGAACCCTTGTGCTACTGTAATATCAAATGTTGTTCTTATCTGTGTCCTTATGGCGGTCGATATTGCAGCGCATAGCCGTACACCTCTGCGGCGTCATTTGACGCAGTTTGGGGTGCCGGACGATGGGATGGCCGTTATTTTTGTGGTGAGTGCCGATGCGTCATATCCCTACGAGTGGTTTTACTCTTGGGTGACTATGCCGGCAGTGAATGCGGATGATGATACGTTTCACACCTATACTCCCTAGCGGCTCCCAGTGAATTATACGCCATATAGGACGCAAGAAATTCCTATTTCGGCTTGGCAGCATCGCATTTGGTTTAATGGCGCCCTTCCCCATGCGGTTACACCGGTTAGAATGGGCCCTTTGTCAATTCCAGGGGCCACTTGGCCGGTGCTAGCTGGATTTACACCTCATCCACGCTATCAGACTGTTGCGGTGGATGAGTTGCGTGTCCTCCATACAGCCCTGATTACTGTATATAGGGCTTTAGTGCAATACGTTTCACGCAACGTGCAGTTGCGGGTCAGCCAGTTGGCCAGGCCGGGGTTGTTATTAGTCCCGTCATGGTTAATTCGTTAATGGGCAAGCGCCCCCAGAATAAGGACGATTTGCCTTATTGGCTTGCTGAAAAATTTGACCAGCTAGAAGTAGTATTTCCGCACTCGACTCATGTGGAAAAACACAGGATCCTCACCATTAGTTTGCAGAAAGACTTAGTCCCAGAGGTGTCCGATTGTGATAACTGGGGTAAGGTTTTTGCAGCGGTCTACTCGAAGTGCTTCGGCACCCCATCTATGGCCGTTCTTCCCTCCATCATTAAATGTGTTCAACACGGCCCGGAGGCGGCAGTCGAGTTGGGAATGCGGCTTGTTGGTGTGTTCGACGTAGTTGCCACTCTCGTCCTTGGTAATCTCAAGGGAGATGCGGTACAATTTCAAGTAGCTAATGGCTTAGCCCGCGTCGATGAACTCAACAAGCCCCGAGAGTTGCCTAAAATTTTTGCTGAAGCTTATAGGACTATTGGCCGCAGAAGTTTAGGAATTAAGCCATCTATTGTCATTCCAGACTTAATTCAGCAAACTAAGGTGAGTTTGTCTGTCAAAGACGATCGTCCAACTTTTCCTAAGCAAAATTGGCGCACAAAGAAGCAGGGAAAGCAGCAACGGAAACGGGGGTCTCTTCCTGCGTCTCCAGTACAGGCGACTGGTGAACGCACATAGGATTTGCACGATCGCACTAGTATTAGGTCACCTGATAGATTTCAGGTTACTGAACAACATTCTCCTCGTTCTTCACAGGAAACATCGGTCTCACAGTCCGGTGGCGGAGAACGTGGCAAAGGTCGGGGTGCCCAACAAGGACATGAGCAACCCCGTCAGCCTGACGGTAAAGGCAAGCAGGGCGAGTTTGCACGTCAACGTCCCCCGTTTCAGAAGAAGAAAGTTGCTGCACTAACAGCGAGGTATGCTACAGATAGTGAGAACGCAGCTTCGGAACCTGACATGGGCACTAACGCTGCTCGACAGCGCAGTGGAGGTTACAGTAGTGCTGCAAGCACTGCGTCCATATCTGGAGGTGACAGCAACTGATACGTTCATAACTGTAGAAACTGCTGACACTAGAGTGGCTCCCCCTGACAGACTATATGACATAGTCCTCTTAATTGAAGGTGACATACAGCGTACAATACAAGGGATTTTTGGGGATAATCTGACCTCTTCCTATGATATTCTCTTAGTGGAGGCGGACTGGCCCCAGCTTTCATTTTTGATGCTCCTAGAGGGGAGGAGGTAATCCTCCCATCCTTTGCGCACAAAGTGCCAAAGGAGCATGCTGAAAAGTTTGCCGAAGAGTGGGCTCAGGTGCTTGCTCCGGCATTGTACCGTACTCTGGTTGGGTGGGATAAATTGTCTCCAAGCCATGAGATTACCTTACAGTCTATGCCGCAGCCGCAGCCCCAATATCCCATGCGCCGCGAAGCTAGATCTCATGTCGCGGAAACCCTTGAGCAATTGGAATATCAGGGTGTTATTGAAACATGTGTGTCACCAATGAATAATCCTTTATTCACTGTAACGAAGCCTGATGGGTCGTACCGCCTAGTTTTGGATTACCGGCATTTGAACTCTCACTGTCGGACGTGTGCTGTACAGAATACCCACAGTTCTGCCATCGTTGATAGTCTCGTGAGAAAGAGGTTTAAGACCACACTTGACATATCCAATGGCTTTTACAGCCATAACCTGTCCTCTATTAGTAGTCAGTGGACAGCGTTTACTTCTGGTGGCAAACAAAAACATTTTAAGAGATTATCCATGGGCTATAAAAACAGACCTGGCGTCTTTGCCACATGTGTTGTCTCTCTGTTGGAGAGCATTGACCCCGATACGTACTCGTATGTTGATGATATCTATCTCACAGACGACGAGTTGTGGCCGCATCTGTGTCGCGTTGATCGCATCATTGTTATGTTTGCAGACTTCGGTTACAAATTCAAATTTTGCGAAGTCTCCCATTGCAGTGTATACAGTGTTGTTTTGGGGCTACGAGCTCAACAATGAGGGTCTAGGGTTAGCTCCTCACTTTCTGGAGAAGTGCGCATGCTTGCGTGCTCCTACAACACTGAAAAAATTACAGTCTTTGCTGGGCTTTCTGAATTTCGGTCGTACGTACATTCCCGATTATGCCCAGCGTATCAAGCCGCTATATGCCTTGGTACAACCTACTTTTTCCAAATCGAGCTGGCTGCCAGAGCATTCAGCTATTTTGCAATCTTTGCAGGTTGATCTTCTTGCTTCAAAATACTTACTAACACGTGACAACCACACTAACCTGGTAATAAGAATAGTGCCGGGCGCTGTGGGTTTCATGTACTTAACGTTCAATGAGGGCGATACCGTCCCCATTGCATACAAATCACACTTGTACACTTCGGCTGAACTGCGCTTTTCCACGGTTGAAAATGTTTACACTGCTGTGCAGATGGCGATTCTTAAAGAACGAGCGCTGTCGCAAGGAAAACGCATGTTGGTGGTTACACCATATCCTGCTCTAGAGGTGGTGGCGAAAGCCAGTGTACCTAATTCTAAAGCTTTGCATCCACGTTGGATACAATGGGCCACTTCTTTGACATCGCCAGATGTCACCTATATCTTTTATGCCTCATTGCAGACTCAGTAGTATTTGCAGTATGAATTCGTTCATCCGGCTCCTCTGTCTTTGCGCCCGCTTGAAGATTACCATTGTGTCATTTACACTGACGGTTCGGCGCAACCGGCGACGGGGTCGAAGCGTGCCTATTCAGCGACCTGCACAATTGTGGCGGGTACTTTCGTGAATGGAGAATTCAAGTCTGATGTCGTGCATACGCAGTCATTGGGTGATTGTACCGCACAGTTGGCGGAGCTCTGTGCTCTGGTGCTTGCACTGGAGTTTGCTTATCCTCGGGTTACTACTCTTATTGGGAGTGACTCTTTTTACTGTGTTCAGTCTTTTAACGACAATCTATTCTTTTGATCTCAAAATGAATATCGCGATTCCAAAGGTAGCACAATCAAGCATAAGATGCTTTGGGTTCGAGAGGCAGAGCTTAAACAGCATCTGCCTCTCGTGAATGTAATTCACACTCTTGGTCACCAGCGAGTTGGTGTCCACGCTGTCGGCAACAGCTTAGCTGACGAGGCAGCGAAAACAGCAGTGGCGACATATCTAGTAGCAGCACTTACAAGATCCAAAAGTAAGATCGATGATGACATCTTAGCAGCTATTGCTGCTACAGAGAAGGAAAGTAATTACCCAAGAGGTTTCCCTTCTCGGTACTATTATCACTTAAGTCCTGATAACATCCCGTATGTGAGAATTAACGACGTTGGTGACAGATTGATTCCCAACGTGGATTGCAGACCGTCCTTGATAACAGCGGCTCACGAGGGTATGGCCTCTGCCCATGCCAGCGTGTTAGCTACTGTTACTCATTTACAACAGCGTTACTGGTGACGCGGGTTGTATAAACATTTGCCAGCAGATTAAACCTTCGACTGCTGCGCGCCCACCACAAACTCAGTTGTATAAATCTAATAAACCGCTTGGATGTGTTTATTTAGATCACTGCGGTCCTTTCTCCTCTGATACTGCGTATAAGTATATCTTAGTTGCAGTGGATTCGTGCACACGTTTTCTTTGGGTATGGCCACAAAAGAGTGCTGATACTCGTACTGTCATAAGGGATTTGCGTGTCTTTGTGGGAATTTTTGCATGTGGTACATTTCATTCTGATCAGGGCCCTGCGTTCGCCTCTAAGGCGTACAAAGAAGCCATGAAATCTTTGGGGGTCCAAGTCAAATTTTCGTCTCCATACCTGCCTGAGGGTAATAGTGTAGTGGAGCGAATGAACCGTGACTTAAAGCAATCCCCGACAGCTAGGGTTTTAGGCACTGGCCGGAACTGGTTACCCCATCTGTATAACATGCAACGTGCACTTAATAATCTCCCTAGAAGGTCTCTGGGTGGGCGGACCCTATACATGATGCTCTTTGGCATAAAAATGTTTGTCCCGGACCTTGATGGTCTAGACATGGCGGTGGCAGCCGCACCCTTTGACGTAGATGATCACTGTGCAGAGTCTACAAGAGACCAGAGACAGTCTCGCAAAAGAACGCTTGCCCTCCACATCTGATGCGGCGCTTCAGATTCCGGTAGTCGGCTGGCTACCTCGAGTTGGAGACCTGGTCCGTGAGAAGGTGGAGAACAAGAAGTAGTTTGGCCCCTCTTATCGAGCCCCGGTTCCAGTGCTTGGCGTGCAGGGTACAAGAACAGTCATTTTACCTCCACTTCCTGGTTGCAAGGATAACAGGTACATCTCTATTGACAATGTCAAACTACAGCGAGTGGCCGATTCTTCTTAGTATGACTCCAGCGGTTTCTTGCCCTGCGATGCTGAGAAATTCTGTTTTGGCTCCGGCTTCTACCACCATGCCTGATATTGCAATCGAGATGCATACAGTTACTGATCCTTTGTTGCTGCCACCGGCTGGTGGTCCACCTGAAGATACTGAGTGTGCTTATCCTGCAGATGTATCATTGCCTGTTTTACAATCAACCGCAGTTAACCAGTCACGTTTCTCCTTTGATACTAACTCTATGACTTCCAGTGCCCCATCAAAAGTTTCTATTTTTGCTGCTTGGTTTAAAAGACATTTTTTTATTCCCCCTTGGCTTACATTTGGCTGGTGCTCATATGTGTATTTTTGTTTATGTCCATTGGATTTGTGGTGGTATTTTTTCGTCTTGTGAATGGACACTACCTAAAAGAAAGATCTACAATTAGACTAATTGATGGAACTTTGGCCCCCCACTCCTCATCACACATCATGAAGAGGGACCAGACTTTTGTGAATATTACTGCCTGGTCTGTGTTAGGTTGGGATTGTGTGGGATGCTGTTAAATTTCAAATTCATGGACCCACAGAGGTTATTAATGTTCCGAATGTTCTTCGTGTTTCTGTGAGTGATGTAGTGAAACAAAACATACGCTCTGATGATTGGGACGTTCAGGCCATAGAAGCATTATTTTCTGATTTAAAATATTATGCTGCCTTTGATGCTGAAGATTTGTATTTAGATTCTGCTAACTATGGGGAGCTGTTTTGCGATCAACATTATGGCAATCATTTCCTACATAAAGCCAATACATTTTGAAATTTTGTAAATTATACGCAATGGGAACATTGTACAACGCCAATGCTAGGCAGCTCCAGCACATTAGTGAACAAATTTGCCTATTTCACTGATTTCAGTTTTTCGAAACCTGCCGCATTTTATTTTAAAGTGGCAGCGGAGTCTGCCTCGAAGGTTAGGCTGACACACACTAAATTATTGTATTCCAAATCCTTTATGGATGATTTGGCGGCCAGGGGTTATGATCTGTGGAAAGCTACTATTGATCTTAAATCTGTTTGGGGTTCTAAACCATGGCAGGTACAGGGAACAGAAGCTTTGCATTGTGCCTGCCTCCTCCCAAACCACATGTTATTTTTGAATTCTACTATTTTTCAGACCACCTGCTTTGGTTTGGCTACCTTTAAAAACTAAATTCCCCTGCAACTCCGGATCTGGGTGCTTATCCAAATTGGGATAATCATACAGATCTGTCCCTTGATGCGTTGCAGTCATACATTACTAATACATCCTTCAATATTTCCAAATTAAATCCGGAAGGATGGTTAACATGGCAGACGAGCTCTGATTCCTGTCAACATCGTTTTCTGGGTCTGAGACCTGGGTATACGCAGGTTCGCGTAGACCCCCGCTTTGAATCTTCTCATTCGGTTGCTACCTACTATTTGGGGAAGTTATGCCAATCATGGCTGCAACTTTCCTCCTTGGCATCTGTTAAACTTCATTTATCTAAATTACATGACAAAATAGATTTAAATGATTTTGTTAAGGGTCCTATACATGGCAGGTCCAAAAGATGGGTGTATGCTGTTTATAACGAAGTTTGGAAATTATCTCAAATTGAAGCAGCTTCCAGATTGAGAGCCATTGATCAAGCCAATTTGGAAAAGGTATTAGCTGTTATCGATAATAGCATTAACACCCTTTCTTCCAGGATTTACACATTAGATAATATTGTTTCATCTGTTGTTGATATTGTGCAGGATGATATGTCTGTTTTGTATCATGGTCAAAATTAATTACGTTCTATAATGCAGTTTGCATGGACTTTGCAAACGTTAAAGGCTGGGGAAAGTCCTGTGGGACTACATAAATACTTCGTCTTTATTCGTTCCCTTTAATCTGACTGCAAAACAACAATTCATGTCCATGAAAGATGCAACATACTCATTACTGCATATTGAAAAGTTAGAACCTTTGCCTTTCTCGGTGGCCGAATTGAACTCCGCTGTGTGGCTTATCCACGGGTTAATCACATTACCATTTCCTTTGTTTAAGTTCAGTTTGTGCATGAAACATTATGCCCTAGGCAGATATGAACCGTTGGGTACTGCTTTCCTGCATGAAGTTTGTCACTCCCATTTACATATAGGTGCATGAAAGAAGGTAAAGAAGTTTATTTGAAAGGTGAGGACTGCACTTCCACACCTGATCACTCTGTAGTCTGTAGGCACATACAATTGCATTGCGCGTGCAATGTTCAGGCACCTAATTTAGCATGCGTCCTGAAAGGGATTCCAGTGCCAGCTATTACACCCTCTTTCACATTGCTAACTAACGGTAGTTATTTGCTTTTAAATAACTAGGCTTGCTGCGGGATGCTAGTGGGAATTCCCTACATTGTTACTGTATCACAGAGAGTAGTCTGCTGTAAAAATGTCCTTTTCCCACCCCCGCATGGGCGGCTGGATGTATCCATCTGGCCTTCCATTCCAACCTTGAAAGCAGAGTTCAGCAAGATGAGCAGAATAAGGGCTCTATTGTCTCAAAAAGAAGTCGCTCTGACTTCATCCCGTGAAACATTTGTCCTTCACGTAGCAAACACCCGCACAGAGGTGCATGTGCTTTTAAATACTGATCTCCCACTGCATTTCGGTGCCCTGATTCAAACTATATTTAATGCCTCGTCCACAACTGGCCTAGCGTATTTTTTCAAAATTGTGGGCTCCGGCCTCGTGACCTCCTTCCAAACTATTTTTGGTGTGATACCGGCATTTTTTCATTCTATTTTTTTCCAGCGTCTTTGGCGGGCTCCCGTTGATTCTCGCCCTCACGGCTTGGTCTGCTTACTGCGCAATGGCTGCACAATTTGTGTCACACGACAGCCTGTCCCGGCTGCTCCATCTTCGTAACCGGATGCTTAAATATTATGGAACATTACCACTGGCAACCCTGAGCATAGCCTATGGATTGTCCTTCCGGTTTTCCTACTTTACTTGCGTGCAACCTGTTTTTCATTGCCTAGATTGTCCTTTCGAATGGGCTCTGGATTTGTGCTTGTCAAACTCTGTGTCTCCTGCCCCTGATTATGATCGACTGATGAGTCCCTTAGTGGCTCATGAGTTGGACTGTTTGGTATCAGGATTATGGCCTGTGGAGCGGCACATGGAGTCCTAGGGAATTGGGACATCTGTACAACAGCGTATGACTTCTTGGCAAGAAGTTATCTTGAAGAACACGCCAGTTGTCCTCTGATTGTGCTAGAGGCCCCAGTTGTCGAGGAACATGTATGTTCGTTCACCTTGTTAGACTGGATGGCGGACACTTTTACAGAACATTCCAATGACTTCCTCTTGGAAGCTGTCGCTACTTACTGTGCTTACACGTTGATGGATTATCTTGGATGTCGTCCTACTTTCCTTGTACGATCCGCACATTTTTTTTTGATTCGACATTTGGGCTCGCTGAGCCTTTGCAAGATGTTACGATTTTCCATTTCCCTTTTTTCCCATTCTCCTTTTGGTTTTTTTAAACGTTTTTTTCTTCGAACTTTCGCTCTCCTTTATTTGGATTTCCAATACATGCACTTGGTTCCGCTCTATCGAACTTGAACTCTGCGTTCCTTAAATTGTATCCCTAATAGTTCGTGGTCCGACCAAGGGGGGGTGTAGTGGAGGTAGCGTTTTAGATACATACATTGCTATGTTAGCATAAGCGCCATAGATGTTAGAAGCGCCATCTTGCCACTTTTGCTGCTTTTGCACACGACACTGCAGATGCATGTTATTATTTCAAAACTGCTGGCTTGCCTTTTCTTCACATGAGAACTGTCTGTTGTTCACATCCCTAGACGTGCACTGCGACCTTGGTCTGAACATTGTGTGCAGAAACAGTCAGAGCCACCAAACAATGTATGTTTTTGAGTTCAGGTTGATCGGCCCACGCTCTAGCCATAACACGCACACAGCTGCAAATATCTGAAATTCGAGAGCCTTTAATATTGCAGTTGCATGCATTAGACACAAATTCTGGAGAAGAACTTTTCCAGGCGCAGATCAAAGCTGATCCTGTGATGTGATTTACCTAAACTGAACTTTACGGTATGGGATTCCCCATTCAAGCCTAGAGACCTTCTATTAGTATAATAATACTAGCACACTAGTGAAGGAAGGGTGGTTGTATTCCACTATCATTTGTAATATGATTTATCCCTTCATTTTCTATGGTATTGTAACAATGCTGATGGTTTTGATTTTAATCATTTGTCTGCTTATGTTAGCCAAAGTACTGCATCTTAAGACACATAGTTTATAAAATAAACCTTTTAAACTTTACAGTGTCTCTGATTACTCTTGTTGTGGACTGATATGAGAATAATAATGAACAGGTATTTCTGATTCCCACCATTCCTGAGAGTACTCTAAGTCGCTTGTTCTAGGTTATCTATACGTTGGGAGCTCCGAGAGAATACGGAGGACGAATGGGACACTGATGCTAGTCGGATTGGGGTTCTGGGTTCTGATGTGAGTTTTTGGTACACCGCAATTCACTGAGGTCCTGGTTTCCTGCGCATAGTTCTGTGCATGAGCAGAATCCCCGCAACACAAGCCTTTATAGATGGATGAAAGTATGATGAGAAACTTGAAGACTTTTTCAAAAAGGAGAAAGTATACCTTAGGACAGTGGTTAGCCTGTAATATAGGGACCCCTAACGGTCCTCAAAGCTTACTGAGGGGTCTGCATACTGCTTATAAAAGTAAACAATATTAACCCCTTCCCGCGTGGCAAATTCCGCCGCGGTGCGAGGGGGGGGTAAGGGCTGGGCGTGGCGCTCAGGTACCCAGGACGGCTCCCGGCCGTCATAAATCACGGTGGGCGTGTGCTCATGACGGCCTGGAGCCGTCCGAACTCCACCCACCAATTAATTCGCGCGCACAGGCGGGGAATTATCTGCGGATGGGCGGAGCGTCAACGGTCGGACGGCTCCCTGCCGTCATGAGCACACGACTACCGTGACTCATGACAGCTGGGAGCCGTCCTGAGCATCGATGAGGTTAACAGATTCATAAAGTGTATTTAAATAAAGGATCAAAATGTAAAATTTTAAATTTTAAAACGTTCTGTAAATGTGTAGGAATTTGAAATTGGAGACTAAAAATTAAGTTTGTATCCTCAGATTGATTCATGGGAGTAGTGTAAGTGCATGAAACAGAATATAGTATGGACAACTGAATTTAGAAACGGCCCAACCTTCCCATTAAAATGTATATTTGTTATATATATATTTTAATATATATAATAAAAAAAATTAAAGAACATTTTTAATCATATGCGTGTTTGTTTGATGGTTGCTTGCTTCCATATTTTTTGTGTATTATTTTGCTTTTCAAATAATCAAAATTGCTTAGACCAAGAATAATCACTCCGCGGCGGGCCCCATGATTCCAATAATGATTCAGTGGGGGTCCCTGGATTCCAGTAATGATTAGGAGGGCTTCCTTAGAATTCAAAAGCATAAGAACCACCGGCTTAGGAGACCAACGGCAGACTATTACAGTAGCGTAGTTTGCTTGTTACACCTCTGTTTGTGAGTCACTTAGTAGTTTAGAAAGGGAGGCAGGACAAACTTCTTTCATTGAGTAATGTGTATCTCACTGTGCGCAAGATGAAGGTGTACACTATAGCACGGCAAGATTTCTGGCAGAATTGGCAGGTGCGATTAATTATGTGAGACGAAAAGAGATAGGTTAAGCCAATGCAAAAGAGTTAGAGGATGCTAGAAAATGGGTGCTTTCAGGTCCAATACATTTAGCATGAGGCATAATTGAATGTCTTAGAGTGGAAATGTTGGTGTTGTCCACAGAGGGAAGGTAGGAGAAGCTATAGGTGCGTCTAAGGTGTGATGTGGAAGGGGCACATTCTTATTTCATCAAGATATAAGTGAATATTCCATTGAGATTTATGTAAAAGCGTTCTCTACAAGGAAACCTGTGTGAAAAGAATTTTGCTTGAGGGGAAATGTTTGAGCAAATACCCACGTCAGTTATACATATATCTGCAGATTTTCTGCCTTGTCAGCAACCCACTGCAGTACATTTAGTGTATGACATGCATGGAAATTTAGGATTTTGTAGATTACTCTGCATACTCCTGAAGACTTGTCTTAACCTACTCTGCATACCCCTGAAGACTTGCTCTTAAACCACGTATAGCTGGGAATCTATGTTAATTGTAGGCATATGTTATGAAAATGTAGATTTCCAATGTTTTCTGGAAAAATTGTGACTCAGGCTGTAAGTGTTAGTTAGTCATCTTAAAGTTGAGTTCTGACATAAGTACAATGTTTTGAAACGTCAGCAGTATGGAAATGATGAAAATATAAGGGCTCGGGAAGCAACTCACTCCCTTACATATTGTTCCTTTGTATCTTCAACAGTTTCAAGAACATAGTTGCTTGTTAAATTGTTAAAAAATTAAATGTACTATTTATTTTTGTAGCTTGTACCATATGTTTGACTCCATTCAATGCAAATGAAGAAAAATCAGCAGAACACCATGCCAGCAAGTAGGAGTCCATTGCCAAGTGCGGGATCCCGGACACCTTCCCCTGTTGGTAGAGCTAGAGCTCCAACGCCGTACAAAACCAGAGCCCAGAAGAAAAGACAATATGACACAGCTGACGAAAGTGACACAGGCCCTCCTCCTGAATTCCAGACTGATGAAGGTGAGGTTGGATACTATTGGGTAGTAGGGGTTAGTATAAAACGGTTTGTTGAATGGTGCTGTATGGGAGAGGATTTTGGTTAATTGTAAGAACGTTCGAGTTTAGACGAGTATGATTAGGAAGTTGTCACTGTAGATGGAGGTTTAGCGTTTTGCGTTAGGTAAACACCATTTGGGCTAGATATCTTAAGTCATACTTTCTGTAATCAGTGTTTGCTTGATCTTAGATCAATTGCTGCGTTAATATGCAGAATTCAGTGACTGTCTAGACTTAAACTTAGTGTGCATGTGAAGTTGTTTGCTATGGAATATTATATTGTGGGCGATGGAAATGTTTCAATATTTATTGATAGCTACTTTCTGTGCTTGACAGTTATAACTGTGTATATTTTGTGTTTTGTAGGACTAAGAACTTTATTCCCTTTTCTAAACAAAGGAGGTGTTTTACAGCTTGTTTAAGGGTACTTAGTTTGTTTGGGTCAGGGAGCTAGTCACCTGGATCGAGTGCATCCTCTGTGACACAGAAGATATGGTAATTCAAGGGACCATTTGAGGGACTGTTTCTGCATCCCATTTGCCTGTTGCTGAGATAGAGTGTAGTGGGTACAAGTTTGGGGTCTTGAGTGATGGCAGTAGTGAGGATAGTATAAGGCAGACTATATTTCATCGGTTTAAGGTAGTTCCAAGCCCATCAATGTCCATTGACCTTCGATAGGGACAGATGCCCTTTTAGTAAACTATTAAACATGATATATAACCTTTTCAAGTAACACTTGTCATCTTGTATTCAGACATTTTTATTAGAGTTCGATTTCACGCATTCTCTTCCATCCCCTTTATTAGTCATGCCCTTCCACCACTAATATTTGAGAAACACAAACTCAGCTTCTTGCCGTCTTATTATAAGCATCAACGCGTGGCATAATTTTTCTAGCTCCTAATTGCTCCCCTTTGGCAAAAAGTTTGCTTTAAAATGTTTTAATAAAAGAATATTTAAATTAAACAGTCTGGTTTGGGCGTATTGAATACAACCTAAATGACATTAGTCAGTTACTGTGGTCCACAGTCACCTGTAAAAGAACTTGGATGCCCACTGCCATGTTTTTACCACCTAATGGTTTGTTCTGACCAAAAATGCGTTTTATTTTGGGTGAGCAGCATGACATTTTCATCAGAAATATTGCCTAAAAGGACCATAGAACTACATATCATAATAGATCGAAAGGATGGGTAATAGAACCAGAATGGGTGGTTCAGGTATTGTACAAAGGTGCTGTTTTTGGATGGATAGACAACAAGAAAGAAAAAAATAGACATGTTACGTTGTATAATTTTATGCTAGACCTAGTTACAATTTTGATACGGTATGGGTCATTTGTATTTCATTTACTCCAAATGCACACAATACAATGTTTAGGTATTTTTAAATTCATTGAGTGAGGGAGGGCAAGGTCTTATTTCAGGAGGAGGTGTGTTTCATTGATTGATACCTAGAAGGTAGAGAGACCGAATCAGAAAATTAATGCAGTGGTTCAGATGTAATCCGCAAGTTCTGGTTGTTGGTTGGTAAACTCCTGATGGGTCAATATGTTCGAAAAGCAGTCCAGGAAGGACACCTTGTATTACGTTAAATACAATTTTCAATAATTTGTGTTGAAAGGCAATTTCTTGTTTTTGAGACCCCTTCTTTGTGAGGATGAATCTGTCAGTTTGAATAAGGTTCTGACAGTAAAGTTACTAACCTTCTCCAGTAGGCAGAAAGAATATTGAAGGAGCCCTGTAAATTAGCTGTCATTTTAATTAAAACGAGACGAAGCCTTGAGCACCCTGGTACTTTAAATACCTCACTGACAATAAACGATCCATACACAGACAGGAAAGAAAATGGGAGAAAAACAGAACTCCAGATGACTTCAATATACTGAAGTCCCTTTGCGTGCCTCATAGATAGCCCATCACACCAGCCAAAGCAAAGTGCTATACCACCACCATGAATGGGAACCCACTGAAGAAGCAGAACACTTTTCAAGACAATAAAGCACTGCATCAACCCCCTTCCAGGCCCACCTGTTCCTCTTCCCAAAGAAAGGTATTATGTCATCAAGCATTTCTTGTGCACAGAAGATTCAACAGCACATCACTTGGGGCTGCGCTCCTCTGAAATTCCTACACATTTACATAACAACATATTAAATATCTCTATTTATTTAGAGATCCGATCGTATCTCTAAGTAAATCGATGTATTTAAGTCTGGGCTGGGCCATGTGTTTCAGGCTGCCTGCCCCACCTCGCTTTGAAGCAGGATACGGAAGCCAGGCAGTAAATCAACTTTCGGAACTGTAATGCAGGACGCTGAGCTTTCTGTTTTAAAGTCCTTCATTGCCCTTGGGTCTATGGTTGCATCCATTCTGTAGGCCAGTGATGCAATTTGCGTCATGGTTTCGGGCATGGGAGACTTTGTCCCTGAGTGACTTCAGACGTCTGTCATCCAAAGGCGTAGATCCCACCCTTTCGTCCTACTTGAGAGTGGATGCAGGCATGTCTGATCCGGTGCCTTATTCTCGGTAATGGTAAGTGTTTGCAGGCTAAAGTTATGCTAAGTATATTGTGCTGAGACCCCTCATCACTCTAACCTCCCTCACTGAGGCACGCCGGGCCCTGACTGCACGTAGTTTGTCCCGTTAGAAGTGGAGCTGCAGCATTTGTTCCACCGCCAAATGGATGTAGTTCAGTTGTTATGTTATTTTTCTGGATACAATTACATCTCAGAGAGAAACCAGTAAACGAAAATACTGGTTGGTTGGCGCACTATGGGAATCACAGAAATGTATTTGACATGTTCCTTTATAGAGCCCCTACTTTTTTCTTCCCACTTAAAGACCTGTCTGCACATATTTCTATATGATTGGTTGCAACCAGCAGCTGTAGGTGCTTCCCGAAGCCTGGTGGTTAGAGCATTTTTTTTCAAAGTTAATGCTGCATGCAGTTCAAGACAGTGGGCAAGCATACATTTTAAATTGAGAAAGTTGTCATGCTGTACAATTTACATATTATATTTACTGCTCAATATAGTAATGCAGTAAGATATGGGGCAGTTTTTAATGTGTTTAATATTTCAAGACTATATTTTCCTAAAGCTTTTTAAGCCTTGCTTTATCGCTACATTCATTTGCTTTGAAATGTACCATTTGGCAATCTTTTTTACATTTCTTTCTCGGAAGAGAGACCCACCCTGGATCCCAGGTTTGTCCATTAAACCTGTTCACGATGCTCGCTATATGAAAGTCATGCCCAATGTTTATGCCTCACCACTTTCAAATGTCACCAGCCTCCACTGCCAATATCAACCCTGCTTCATCTCTTATGCCCGCACCTTCCTGTAGAATCCTGCAATGGTCAGACATCGAAGCCCTTTCTCTAGCAGATGTCACCAAAATCCTCCCTCAAATCCACTTCATACGAAGAAGATGACTTACCCTCATTCTTCATCAAAGCTCTCTCATCTCTACTTACACTGTCAATGCCTCCCTCACTCAAGTCATCTTCCTAGAAGCTCGCAAGACAGGCCTCTTTCTGCCACGCCTAAAGAAACCTACTATAGACCCTGGCCACTTTGCTGGTTAATGGCTCATCACTCACCTAGTATTCATTGGCAAGATCATTGAAAAGTCTATGTACAAGTCCAAGATCACATTAATGATGACATTTCCTACAGCACGGAGACCACTGTCTTATACATTGTAGATGACAGGTTTTCACATCTTATTGTACGCCTCTGATACTCCGTTAATCGTCACCTTAACACAGAATTCAGCTGCTGTCTCTCTGAGGACCTGCCTTTCGGAGGTAGCCCACTGGATGGACCACAATGCCTGAAATTAAATGCAGGCAAGACTGAGGTCCTCATCCTGAAAGCGCAGCCCTCACTGCGGTCCTCAGACTGGTGGCCAATAACTCTTTGTCCCTTCCAGTTGCCTAAGCCTAAAGTCAAAAACGTAGGCATTCTCTTTGACACTGGCCTTACATTTGATTGTCAGATCACTGCCTTAGCAGGCAAATACTTTGGGATATTAAAATCTCTGTTCTACCTGAGGCCGTCAGGAAAACTGTAATCCTGGTATTAGTAATTTTTCGGCCAGATTACTGCAACATCTATCTGAAAGAGACCGTTAGTTATAGATTCCTTAGAATTACCCCCAGGCGTCAGACTGGATCCGGAGAATTTTTTCTTAGCAGTACCCCTGTGCGTTGGTCAACTCCGTTGTGGGCTTCGTGCTAGCTGAGATGACATTGCGGTGCCTACTTAGATGCTGCCCCTGCATGCTGACAGATCTTTTTATGTCTGCGCCAGCCTTGTGCAGATCTGTAGAGAGCTAACCTAGTCATTTTTTGACTAGCCCTTCTTTTTCAATTCTTCTAGTGCGCAAGGGATGTCCCAACGCCAGACCGGATTCAAGCCTTGCAACTCCTGTCACAAGCTGATGTCTGTGACGCATCCACACCTCATGTGTCTTTGGTGTCTGGAGCGCAACCACGACCTGAGGTCGTTCTCCGACTGCCTGACCATGTATCCAAAGTCTTTGCGGGAGCGGCCCCGAAAGTTATTGGAGGCCTGTCGGTCGGCTTTTTCTTCGTTCCCGGTCTCGAGGATGGTCTCTAGACCGATCGCAGAGCCACCACACCTCGTCGCACTCCAAGTCCTCAAGGTCTTCAGGTAAGTCCAAGAAGAAGAAGGTGAAGAACACCCACGCTCTTCGCCTTATCCCCGTCGGTCAGCTGACGCGAAGGCTCCGTCTCCAGTGCCTACTTTAGGGACGACTCCGCGCCTCCCCCCATTTCCAGGAGCCAGAGCGTCTCCTGCCCACCTTCGCAAATTTTACAAGGCCCTCCACCTTCTCTTTGGGCAGCCCGACTCTGCCGGCGCGCCTTCAGGCCCCGCGGAGCAGGTCAGGGGTCCTGGGCCTTCAATGCCAGTGGCTCTGGCCCCGGCGGGCACTCGTGGATCTGGGCCCGGATCTTATGCCAGTCGATCTTACTCGACCATCCCCGGCGCTGATCCTGATGATGATGCCCCTGGCGCCGGCTGGCGCTGTCCCCATGCTCATCCCTGAGATGGACCCAGTGCCGGACCAAAGTCTTATCAGATGCCGGAGGGTACTTTTGTTCCCATGTTCATCCCTGGTGTTCCCTACTGCACAGAAGGTGGTAATGAGGACTGGAAGGGGTCGCTGGACCCTTTAGAAGTCCAGCTGGATCACCTTATAAAGCGCATGTTCTCTTCCTCCTTCCTTCCGGTCCGTGAATACAACGTGCCTCTTGGGCTGATATTCCCACACCATCTGGGATACGGTTGCGGTGCTGCTGCCTCAGTGCCCAGAGGAGGCCCGGGCCATCCTTTCCCAGGCAGTGGCAGATGGGAGAGACGCAGCCAAATTCACGATCAGATGTGGACTGGATACCACCGACTCACTGGGCAGAACGATTGCCACGTCGGTAGCCCTTAGGCGCTACGCCTGGTTGAGGACATCTGACTTTTTGGGAGATGTCCAGTCAACTGTGCTGGACATGCCCTTTGATGTCCGTCATCTTTTTGGCGACAAAGCAGACTCGGCCCTGGAGCGCTTTAAAGATTCTAGGGCTACGGCCAGATCTTTGGACCTCTCTGCACCTTCTCGACCACTCCAGACTGCTTTTTGCCCCTTTTGTGGCTATGGAATGAGCGACAGCCACATCCGGCCTAGCTGGTCACCGGTTCACGCAAGCTGGCCTGCCTCTGCTTGGCCACGGACGTGGGACTCACTAACCTCGCGTGTCGGAGTCAGCGGGCAGGCCATTCCACCCTTTCCCCCATCCCGCAACCTCCAAACCCTCCTAGTCTGATCTTTGATGCCCATCAACGGCCACTGGGAGGCAGGATTCACCATCACCTCCCCCACTGACAAACCATCACGTCGGACAGGTGAGTTTTGCAAATAGTCTTAAAGGGGCTTCTCCCTTCCCTTTGAGAGTACCCCTCCCTCCATGCCACCGTCTTTCGATCGCATGTCGAAGGATCATTTGGCGCATCTCTGCCAGGAAGTTCCAGCTCTCTTGACCAAGGGAGCTATCGAGAGGGTCCCTGCGCCAGAAGTTGGTTGCGGTCGCTACTTTGTGGTGCCCAAAAATGACAAAGGCATGTGTCCTATTCTAGAACTCGGGGCCCTCAACCGCTTTTCGCCGGAAGGAGAAGTTCAAAATGCTCACGTTGGTCCATGTCCTGTCTGTCCTCGACCTTGGAAACTGGATGGTGGTGTTGGACTTGCAGGACGCCTTTTTCCATATTCCTGTCCTGCCAGCCCACAGACGCAATCTACGCTTCACGGTAGGTCACAAACATTTTCAGTTCACTGTGCTCCCCTTTGGCCTTACCAGTACCCCACGCATGTTCACGAAAGTGATGGCAGTGGTCGCAGCTCATCTGCACAGATCAGGCGTTCCAGTCTTCGCCTATCTCGACGACTGGCTGTTGAAGGCGGACTCGCCCCAGGCTGTTGTCCTCCAGACTACGGTGGACCTCCTGCTCTCGCTGGGGTTCACTATCAACATGCCAAAGTCACACCTGACTTCCTCTCAGACGTTCCCCTTCATCGGGGCTCTTCTGTACACAGTGCAGTTTTAGCCTATCCTCCCGAGCAGCGATATTCGGGCTATGAAACAGATGTTTCAGCCTCTATCCCGGATTTCAGTGAGGATGAACCTTAGGATGCTGAGCCTCATGGCTTCCTGCATCCTGCTGGTGCATCATGCCAGATGGCATATGCGGGCTCTGTAGTGGGACCTGAAGTTCCAGCGGGCGCAGCATCAGGGGATGCTTTCCGACTAAGTCCAGATCTCGGAGGAAACTGCACAACAACTTCAGTGGTGGTTGACGAACCCGGCTTGGATCAGAGGCAGATCCCTCTTCCTTTCCCAACCAGACCTAACAGTGGTGACTGACTCCTCACTCCTGGGATGGGGCAGCCACCTGGGAGAGATGGAGATCAGAGGAGTCTGGTCTGCGGCGGAGTCAGACTCCATATCAACCTGTTTGAGCTCTGGGTGATCCGCCTGGCACTGAAAGCATTCCTTCCCTCTCTCAAAGGGAAAGTGGTGCAGGGTTTCACAGACAACCCCACCGCCATGTGGTACTGCAACAAACAGGGTGGGGTCGTGGACCCTATGTCAAGAGGCTCTTCACCTCTGGACATGGCTGGTGGTCCAACACGTGGAAGGTTCTCTGAACGCCAGAGCGGACAAACTCAGCCTCCGGTGCCTGGTAGATCACGATTGGTGTCTTCACTCGGAGGTGGTGCAAGGTCTCTTTCAGCGGTGGGGACAGCCTTGGTTAGATCCGTTTGCCACCGAAGAGAACACGCTATGTCAGCAGTTCTGCGTGTTGGAGTTTCCAAGGTGGCACTAGCTCAGCGATGCTTTTCATCGTGAGTGGAACTGCGGCCTCCTGTACGCTTTTCTGCCTGTGCCCCTTCTGCCCCGAGTGCTGTAGAAAATAAAGCGCGACCGTCTCCAAGTCATTTTTGTGGCTCCGAACTGGGCACGCGGAGTCTGGTACCCTGAACTGGGAACGGTCCTTCACCTCCTTGCGTGGGGATTGAGCAGCGACAGTTGACAGCTTTTGATCTTCCACCCAAAGTCTGTAATGTCATCTTGGCAGCCAGGCGTCTTGCCACTAAAATGGTATACGCCTGTAGATGGAACAAGTTTGTGGCATGATGTCCAGCAAAGGCTGTCGATCCCCTTTCTGTCCCCCTTTCTGAGGTCCTCTTGTTTATTCTTTATTTGGTCCAGCAGGGCTCTGCTGTGGGCACTCTTAAAGGCTATCTTGCAGCTATTTCTTCTTTCCTTCGGCTGCCGGATCAGCCCTCTTTATTCAAGTCCCCTATTGTAAATAGATTCTTTAAGGGCATTACTCATCTCTTTCCTCCATCTCCTTTCATAATGCCCCAGTGGCACTTGAATCTTGTTCTAACATATCTTATGTGTGCTCCTTTAGAGTCTCTTCTCAACTGTCTTCTCAGACTTCTTACTCTGAAAACTGCCTTCCTTGTTGCCAGCCCCTCTGCTCGCAGGGTGAGTGAGCATCAGGCTCTGTCTTCCAAGCCCACTTTCTTCTCTGTGCATCTGGACAAAGTGGTATTTAGGACGAGACCTTTGTTCCTTCCTAAAGTGGTTACACCATTTCACATAGGAAAAACAATCACTTTGCCCACCCTTTTTCCACCTCCGCCCCCTTCCAAGGAGGAGGAGAGACTCCACTGTCTGGACCCTAAACGTGCGCGGTCCTTCTACCTTGACCGCACAAAAGATTTATGGGTGGATGATCAAAAGCGTACCATCTCTCGATGGGTTGTCCTTTGTATTAAAATTTGCTACGCTTCAGCGAAAAAGGAACCTCCAGTGGGGCTGCGTGCTCATTCCACTAGGGCTACGGCAGCAACCACTGCACTGGCACTTGGAGTCCCTTTTCTTGACTTCTGCCAGGTGGCTACATGAGCATCTATGTACATGTTTACCAGACATTACTGTCTGGACAGCCAAGTCCGGAGGGATGGCTATTTTGCCCGTTCTGTCCTCCAGGACTTTCTGGTGTGAACTTAGTTTGCAGTCCTTCCTCCGGGAATGGTATTGCTGGGGTAGCTATTCTAAGTTAAGGAATCTATACCTAACTGTCTCTTTCAGATGAACAAGTTACTTACCTTTGGTAACTATGTATCTGTAAGAGAAATGTGTTAGTTATAGATTCCTTACTGCCCCACCCATCCTCCCAGCTCTGCAAACTGATTTCTTGGGATAGGGACTCCCTTACAGGGCTCTAGTTGAGGTGCACCAGTACTCAGTGTCTTTCATGGCTCTGCGCTTCTGGTGTGGAAAGTCGAGTCAGAACTGACATCAGTGCTCCGGGGCGGCGTCTAAGTAGGCACCGGAATGTCATCCCGGCAACCATCACGCCGATGACTGACGTGGAGTCGGCCGATGCCACCCATCGACGCGCAAGGGTACTGCTAAGAAAAATTCTCCGGATCCAGTCTGACTCTGACTCCTTGAGGTAATTCTAAGGTAAGGAATCTATAACTAACATATATCTCTCAAAGATACATCGTTACCAAAGTAAGTAACTTGTTCTTTACTTGGGAGTCTCTCACACCCTGCTTCTGAGACTTGAATGTGTTCAGAACTCAGCAGCTCAGATGTTGCTAAATCTTCCCAAGCGAGCCTTATTGAGTTCAGAGCCTCGATGGGCTCTGCACTACATAAATTGCACTAGTGAAGAAGCGTCTGTCTTTCAAAGCTCTTTGGTATTCTTATAGGGCCTATATTAAAACAGGTGCTAGTAACCTCCACGGTTTCATTGAGTCCTATTTACCCTCAAGGTCTCTGAGGTCCTCTCGGGCCCTCTCAGTGGAAGTTCCCACGGTAAAGAATTGGGGGCAGCGCTTGTAGCTTTTTGGCATCCAAGCTATGGAATTCCTTCCACTTGAGTTAAGACAATCAAAGACAGAACGATTATTCTGGAAAAACCTCAAAACAAGGCTTTTTCTCCTTCTGTTATGTTCTCTGTGTTTCCTCTTGTAAGCTGGACCCCACCATTGCTGGGACACTTCTTTTGAAGTTCCTTTGCGATTTTATCAATCTTTTATTATTATTATTATTATTATTATTATTATTATTATGATGCATTCCTATCTGCAGATGAGGATTACCTGCCTCCTGATACAAAGTCGACCATACCACCCTAAAGCGCATCCAGGAGTCTCGAATGGGGTACACCAGCAATTTCCATTGGCTTTCCTCTTAACTTCCCTACCAACACTAGTTTGATCACATGCACAGCTCAAGGTCCCAAAAGAGCCTTATTGTATTTGGAGTCCGCCATGTTTCCATACTATTTCGTGTCATCTTCAACCTCTACACTGAGCTGCTTGGTGCTCTACACACATATAACATCACAATTCACCAATGTCTATGATCAACAACTCTACTTGAAGCTCAACCCAACCAAGACCGAATTCCTGTTATTTGCTAAGAACGACATGAACCATGATGGATCTGAACTCCAACTTTCACTAAGTGCCAAGTCACTTGGATTCACCCCGGACCTCAAACTCACCCTCAAGGAACATATTGCCAAAATACAAAGACGGCCTTGTACCAGCTTTTCCAGTATCCAGTTTCTTGCAGAAAGCAACTTCAGAATTGTTGCTCATGCTCTTACATTTGGGTTATGGTAACTCCCTGCTCCATGGCCTTCTGTACTCCACACTAGCACCCCCTAAAGGTGTCCAAAACTGAGCAGCACGTCTCACCCAGGGCCTAAAGAACTAGGATCACATCACCTCCATCCTCATAAAACTCCATTGGCTCTCTTTGTTGGCCTTCACCATCAATAAAATAGTCTGCATCATTTATAAAGCCTTCACAACCAGCACCCCCAATTATTTGCAGTCAAGCTCACCATACATCATGGTTATTGGCACACCCAAAGCCAGAACATCGTCCGACTGCAGGCTAAGCAGTGTGAAAAAGAAAAAGGCAGCAGGCCTTTTCCATCTATGCACCCAGCATCTAGAACAACATCCCCATCAGGACAGCACCAGCTCTGCTCAGTTTAGGAAAGAGTTGAAGGCTTACCTCTTTAAAGAACACTGCATCACATTACATTAACTGTCTGCAACTGAGCTATATTTCTTATCTCTTTGTCTAATTTATACCTCAGACCCTGTACAGAACTACGCTGGCTTTTGCCTAGATTTGTGCTATAGAAAAATACCATATAGGTATACATAGAAATCAAAGTACCAAGTACTAGTGAATCAATTAGTGCCGTGGCAATATGGAAAATGTAGATCTATGTGTATTTTCTTACGTTTAGTGCTTGGTACTGTGGGGCAGTGGTGATGGTGGTGTATTTAGGGGTTGAACATTCCACCAACATATCTTGCCAGGAGACTGGGTTGGTAGAGTGTGGGTGGAGGGGGAGCCATAAGAGGAGGGGAAGTAGAGGACCTCCATTTCAGAGAAGCTCAACATACCAGTTGTCTATGAGCCACCCATGATTGGGGGCAGGGAGAGAAGGTACGAAAAGACATGAAGATATGTGTCATCCACATCAAAATTAACATCAATAATCAAAAATTATAGGAAAAGTCAAAAGTGAAAAATATGTTGCTAAATTTGGTGGTGCAGAGTGAGAACATGAGTGGATCTAGGAGTGACTCTGAAGGGACCCCCACTAGTAAAGAGATCAGTGGGGATCTCTAAGTCCTTTGCCACTGAGGAGGAGTGATATATGCGAGTGAACTATTGTAGAGCAGAACTGTTGATGTCAATCATATGTCAGTCGGAAAGTAAAGATTGGGGAGAGTTAGTGTCAATGCTGTGTCTCGATCAAGACGAATACGAAAGAAACAAAGAAAAATAAGAGGAAAATGTTTAATATATCTTTTAAAGTTCTTGGAGCATAAACTGGGAGTGGTACTACAAATCAATGTGTTGGCTCCTGAGATGCAGAAATTTGTATGCTCAAACCTTAATCTGTATGTATTCTGCCAGGATGTACAGTGAAACTGGGAGTTAATGGCAAACAGTTCATGATAAAACTAGTTTGTATTTTACTTGGGTTGTGTCTCGCTGCTTAGAGGTAAGCCAAAGTGTGAGAATGTTTTAGATATTCACAACATCTATTAAAGAGAGCTGGAAATAATGTTTACAGTTGGTGTCTCTGCCCTAAAACCAATGAGAGTCATCCTGGAGCACTTGCCGGGATTCTGTTTGCAGCTAGGGTTCAGCTAGGGTTCATCTGATTTTACGAGCTGTATTTTACTGCTGATAAAGTCTGGCCTGGTATTCCTGCACTTGTGAGCCCAGAGCCCATTATAACTGGGATGAAATTGCATCAGTTCCACCCAACGCCACTTATAATCGGGCATAATGAGGTAATATTTCCGGTGTGAATTCTTAATTATTTTATTCTGAGACAACATGTACTGCTTATAGTTACGTACTACTAACTGTGTTCTTATCTTTAGATGACGATGGAACTATTACTGGAATTCGGTATATCACAGAGTCCCTTATAAAGAAAGTGTCAAAACAAGAAAATATTGCATTTGTGAACTCCCTTAATCTGTGTCTCTCTAAGGATGGTGGTAAAAAATTTAAGGTGAGTTTAAAAAAACATATTTTCACCATAAAGCTATACAAGCGGGCTTCTGTATTTATATGTAGTTTATTTTTATGTTAAACCATTTAAGTCAAATGTGTTGTCTTCAGTTGTTATCTTCAGCAGGCAAATCTTTTATTTGATTTGGGTGTTTTGGAACTGCTGTAGAGAGAGTAAGGACTGTGTTGACTGAAAATATAATTTCTAAGAGGTTGACGTTCTGTGACTGATAAGTAGCTTATTAATGGTTACTCTAGGACATCTGTCATCTTCGCCACGCATTCCACAAAAGCACCAATTACTGTTCTTTATAGAAAGGGACCTTTTCTTATGTTATGCAGTGCTGCAACGACAATTCTTACATTAGGTTAAGTACGGCACTACTGACGGAGGGAAAATTGAAAGATCCAACTGCTGATTCAGTGGGACAGGGGTTAAAAAGAACCATCCAACTTGGTTGTGAATAATGGTATTTTGAGGCATCCTCAGGGACTGCATTGCCTTTCACAATGAGCACATCTACACAAAAGAAGTAGCCCCCTTCAGTGCCTGATATTCTAAAGTGTAATTTTTATTACCAAAACCTTTTTTCTTTTAGGCATCTTTCCCCCCCAAAATAATGTTTTAAAAATGCCATGACAAAGCAAGCATTGATAAATCCAAAAGGCTTGCAGGCAATGCCAGAGCTTTTGACTTTGGCCAATGCTTGGTGCTTAAATAGGCCATCCAGTGCACAGTAAAAACAACGTTCTCTTCACAGAGTTCTGCATCGCTAACAATAACCAACATTGGGTTTTGTAGAATGGGGCTTTGTTCGTTGATGCCGGCTTGGATATGAGATATAATGTGACCTCATTCACTGGATGGCCCCTTTCTATTTTGATTTTAATTCATTTGCTGTGCATCTTTTGTGGCTTCCCACTTCGACAGAGGTTTAGGTGGCATCAAGCATGTGCATGTTGGTAGGGAAATGTTCAGTGGTGAAGTTAATTAAAAAATGACATTCTTCGAGTGATGTCCCTCTAAATAGTAGACAAAGCAGATATACCAACTAAGGCAGCAAAGAAAGTATAATCTATTAATGTCCTAATCAACATTCACCTCCTGGATTCCACCATGAACGTAAGAGTGAATCATAAATACTCCAATAATTTGAACAATAAAACATGATATATTAAACAAATCCTCATAAATAACCTTGTGTAAAACCAGTCTGTGCGATTGGCTACATGTGAAGATGATAAAGAACTATTCTACAATGCTAAAATAAGTCAAGTATATTAGAAGGAGACCATTTTAAAAATGAATATGTAAAGTTTAGCAGCTCCACAAATCTCTCTTATTTTCGTGCGTTTAGGCAATACTTAGACCTGGTTGCATTTTGGGGTTCACTTATTATATTGTATAAGCTTATGTCTTTCTGCTTTTACCACAGGACAAATAACTTAGCATTACATATTTATCTTTTTTTTTTTTTAGTAACTTTTTCTTTGATTGTTGACAGTGAGAAATAAAACGTATATTTTCTCTATCGAACACAAGGTGCTCCAAAAAAAGGGGGGGTGAGGGCGCAGTGAAAGTGACTATAAGTGCAGAAAGTTGATACATGCTATGTACAGAAATATATACATGTGCCTGATAGGGATAATAGAGCGTTATAGATCAACCCCCGCTAAGCAAATGTTGATGGCCACCATCAGTTTCTTGAAAAACAGTCCACATGTAATGTTTTTGTCGACGTTTCAACCCCTGGACTTAGATTATTTAAAACAGGGTCATCATCAGGACGCAGAAATATATAGGGGACACGAACTGTTTAGGGCAATTAGTCCACCAATCAAGAGAATCTTAAAACATCAGTCTTCAAACAGTTTTCAAAATAGGTATTTATACATGCTATTTTGGATAGAAGATATATAGGCAGTGTGAAATCATGTGTACATCACTGGGTCAGTGTGAAATGGACCTTAGGGAGATTGCTCAAGTCAACAAATTCCTTGCAGAAATGTGCACTGTTGTATCGTATTGTATGTGACCAGAGGAGCTGAAGTTTGGAAAGGAAGCCTTTCATCATCAAAATTAAATCAGTTTTTCAAGTGTGCTTTAGTCTTGCACTGCTATTTCTGTTTCCCAACTCTCCAAACTCAGGCATCTCTTCTGGGCCACCAGCAGAAAAAGTTGTTAAAATGAAAAAAAAGATAAATATGTAATGCTAAGTTATTTGTGTTAGAGGTGTTTGTTCCCCTTCTTGACTCTTTGCAGTGGAAATCAAGGGCTGCACTTCCCCCATAAGGACCACCTTTTTGTTAATAATTATCCCTGGGTTAATGGGTTGCCCCTTTTGTTTCAGGGGTTTACCACAGGACAGCAGCATAGAAGGTGCAAATATATTTTACTATAGTCACAAAGTTTGGATTGTCTTATTAGGAATACCATAAAACGTATTCAGGTTATTTTCAATCTACATGATCCGAGTATGTTTTTCTGTTATTCTTGATAAGACAATTCATTTAATTATGACACAGTAAACATTCTGATACTCAAACTGCAGACTTAGTGACTGTATGAAAGGAAAACAATATTCTTAACGTGTCAAAATGTGCATTTCTTCTACACCTCTTGGTAGGTTCCAAATCTGGTGTATTCCTCTGGGTTCAGATTTTTACAAATAAATGTTTAAAGTTCTAGTTCAGACCATCTCTTGATAAGAAATATGAGCCTCCATTATGCAAGGATTCGATGGAAACTATGAGCTGCAGCAGGTGGCTACCCATAGTGACTACCTTTCACTCCAAAAGTGGCGTAGATAGTTTGCTTGAACAGTTGTTTTATTTTGCCTTGAGACACCATGATTCCATAGATGTTGGTCACTGCCCCATATGGGGGGAATAGTTCCAGCCTATGGTCCATAGTAAAATTGTCAATTTGCCTGATGACTATTGGCAGTACTGAGGCGGACACTAGTAAAAGTGAGGCCCACTGAATGTTTATGGCAGTAGGTAGTGATACCATTTCTCGCATTCAGTTTGGATGAGAATACCATATAATAATTAGGTTGATCATATACTGTGACTCAAGTCAAGAATTAATTTTGGCATTATTCTGTCTTTTTATTTATTTATTGTATATACTATGCAATCTGACAAGCAGCGTTCAGTCAGTCTCAAGAGGTTACTGTTGGTCTATCAATTTTTGAAGTCTGCACATTTCTTGTAATAAGACCGAATGGATTTAAGAGAAGGATATTTGAAATACTGGTACAGCTGGATATAGTTAGGTAGATCATTTGACTACTTAAGCATGCACTGGTGCTCAATTGTGAGGAAGCTCATACTCTTGGGGTGTATTTTAAAATGGTGTAAAAGGCAGGACAGACAGCTGCTGATAGCCAGCGTTTAAGAACTGTTTTAATTATAAGTTGTGAATGAGATATACTTAAGAATCTACTGCTAAATGGAGGCAGTGACTATTACTAGGCAATGTTGGCTCTAATTCTTTAAATATTTCCTTCAGGGGGACCTGAAAGAAGTGTTTGTTGTGTGACTAAATGTGTCGGTACTTGTTTGTGTTTCCGCGTGTGTTTGTTTATGTGTGTGTGCTTATATATAATGTATATGTATTTATATATGGTGTATGTATCTATGGTGCCTGGCAAACATATCGGTTTGAAGTGTGAGGTGACTGTTCCCATTGTTCCTCATTGATCATTTCAAATGTTCTGAAGTATGAAAATATGATCTTAGAATGGCAACTTGCTTTGTTTTTCATTCAGCAATTAGTTCAAGTGTGCATAAATTATTACACAGCAAATACAATGACCAATCTGTTTTATTTATAGTACATAGAAAATCTGGAGAAATGTGATAGACTTGAGAATTTAAATCTCAGCTACAACTTGATAGAGAAAATGGAAAAACTTGAGAAGCAGATCAAGTTGCGTAAACTTAATTTGTCGTATAACAAAATTAGGTAAGTTCAAAGAAACGTTTGATTTTTGGGATATGTTGTTATGCTGTTTGATGGATAATAAAAGTGCTCAACTATTTGTTAACTGCAATGTGATCTGCTGCATGCACGTTCAGTTTTAAGTTGTGCTTCCCAGCAGTTGTTGAGATCAGATCCACGTCTACAGCCTCATGCATGTTCTGCTAGGAGATGGGTGGGCTTTCTTCGCTTTAATGATGTCGTCTTCATAAATATTTGTGCTAAACATTCTTGTTTTGTAGATGAATATACTCCACAAGCCACAAACTTGTGTTAGACGCGTTTGTGTTTACAGTGACATCACTGTGTATTATATGAATTTAATTTTGTGAGGTAAAGTAGCAGAGTACAAAGTTTCTTTGAGCCTTCCGATAATCAGTGCATTGTTTCCATTTCTGTGTTTCCGAATTCTTGTTCCTGCTTGATCTTGTTACGTACATACTTTGGCTACATTATTATTGGGGTGTAGAGTAAACCTACGTTAAGAAAACGTTGCATTTGTATTTCTGTGATCATGAAGAACCGTGCCTGCGAGGGATCGCTGTGATTAGGAGCAATGAATTTCGGGCACCACATGCAAAGCTTGATAAAGATTTCACCGTTCCTGCAAACAACAACCCATGTCTTGGTCACTCATTGTCAATATGTGCCGTGCCCCTTGCTCGCTGCCGTGGAGACTCAATTGTGAACAAACAGGAGTGAAGGAACAGTCGGCCACTGTTTACAAATTATATGATGGATTGACTTTGGTTTCTATGGAAAAATTGTGTCAAAGCATTCTAGGCTTCTGATAGTGTCAAAGTCCTTTTAAAATCTTTCTGAAGTATCAAGTTGGTCTTCGCAGATAGATATTGAAACTTCTCTCAACGATATGCCCAGCAAAATGTTTTAGTTTGCTGTACTTCATTACCCTTATGTTCGAACTATGAGAGAGGTACAAATTAGAATAAATATGGGTATTTCTTTTCTTCATGAAGAAAAGGCTATTTACATGTGCATCTTGTTTCAACTGTGCTCGGAAAACCTTAATGGCATCCTGTAGAGCTGCTTATTCTATACACGTATTTTACTGAGATTTATCTAAGCATTAGTTTGGAAATACTTGATTTGTCGTCTTGTTGTTGGGGTTGCAACCACTAAATTTCTTAGCGTGTTCATGTTTGACTATTTAGTATTTACCCTTCAATATAATATTTACAACCTACGATCAGGCTTTCCTGGCCTTGTCTGAATCAGTGATGCAGTCTTCAGTTGTTTTCGTTTAACTTATCATTTTAAATCCACATGTGGTAGAAACGCTATGCGATCATAATCCATCAAAAATCTCCTATTGTTGTGTCTCAGGTGTGCAATATTCATCCAGTCATGATTTTCTTTTTAGTTTATACAACTTTTAATTTTGGCATTTGTTATTTAATTTTTCTACTGTGCAAACACAATAACTTAAAGTACTTTTGTCGAAAAAGCCTGAGCATCTTACAGCTGACAGTGCAACTGGAGAGTGGTGAATCAGTGGACCTGTTAAGAATGTAGGACCTTAAAAATGAATTTTATTCTTATGTTTCTTAATTTCAGGCTGTAACCTGTGAGGTTGCTCCAGTATATAATTTCTAAAATAGTCCTTTCTTGCTGTGTTCTCACTGACACCCCAGACATCATGCTTTATCCAGTTACTAGCACCATCCTCTTATCGTATCCACTACTTCACAAAGTCTTGTGCTATTCTGACCATCCATTGCCACTTAAGACATAGCTCACCCATCCCCAGATACCTTTATACTCTTGCCATTTTGTCTCCGTAGCAAACCTTCATTTATGCTCTTCATGAAATACTGATTGCTTTGACTCTCACCTCCCATAGCTACACTTTAGAACTATCGCAGAGACATGTCAATGTAAAAGATAACCCCGCACCAGCATCCCTTTACGGTGGATTTACAACTTTGCATCTCTCTCTCTCTCTCTCTCTCTCTCTCTCTCTCTCTCTCTCTCTCTCTCTCTCTCTCTCTCTCTCTCTCTTCTCTCTCTCTCTTTCTCTCTCTCTCTCTCTCTTTCTCTCTCTCTCTTTCTCTCTCTCTCTCCTTTATGCTTTGAGGTCCACACTGCTACCATTATTGCACCATTTAACACCCTTATTATGATAATTTACAAGCTACCGGGGTCTGAGGGTCGCAATGACCAATTGGCAACACTATATTCCTCTACTTTACCTATTATTCTAGATGACAACCACTTACAGAATGTCCTTTTCTTTCTGGCCACTCACCACAAAATACCGACTTATCTCCTGGACACTCATATGGGAATCTCTCACACTACCCACCCTCTATCAGCCTTTACGATTCGCCATCATACACGAGGGCCAACATCTGTCCCTCTCTTTTCCTCTACCACAGACGCACATCATCAAACAGAAACACTAACCACATACCCTGCCATCATTCTTACATCAAATTCACAATGACTGCACACACATATTTAGCTCCACCACACTAAAAAACACAGTTTAAATGTCACTCGCTAGTGCCACCAGACCTTTACTACTAGCAATGCAGAAAAAACACCGCTCTGCCCGAAGTTAAAGAAAACTAGGTCCTACAAACCAATAGTCCTCTTAAATGGAATACATACAGGTAAATAGAAAAAATATATATGTATTTTTATTTATATTATTTAATTAATACAATACAAAAGACATAAAAATCAATGTCACGAAAATCAATTTCAATATGCATTATGAGTCACACACACTCATTCTATCAAACCAACCAGACAACCACATACTCGCGCATACTCAGACTTCCCATCAGGTAACAATTCGTCGGATCACAGTGACAATGTTTAGGTGATAACAACAGTCTTCCCCAAACGTATTGACAAATATGCAATATCAATATAACATGAATGGTTTAAGCAAGAGGAATGCGCAATCCTCAACTTATCATACAGTTCAAAATTGCAAATTCTTTTCCAAGAGGGAAATAAATGCAGGGGAGACACAGGGGCTCCAGTGCAGAGGGTTATGAACGCACCATGAATCTCGTCGGAATCACCTTTACCAAAACCTTTTATGACCAGGACTTAATCTCCTCTGTCTGCTCCCGTCCTCTGAGAGTCTTTATATATGCATCCCGGAGTGTTTTTTGCTTCAGTGTGAATGTGCTATGTAGAAGCCTAAACAAATAGCTTTCTAAGTGTTTGTATGAACTGCAGATGAGACGTGATTTCACTATTTCTAAGGAAAACTTATTGCAGTGATAAAGTGGTGTTACACTCCTTTCTATCCTTGTGATTCTGGTTGTGTTATATGAAAGTATTGGTAACTATCCAGAATTTTGCTTTTCTTTTGCAGTAAAATTGAAGCTATAGAGCACATGCAGAATCTTCACACGTTGAACCTAGCCGGGAACAACATTGAGCACATCCCCCCTTGGTTGGGAAAGAAGCTGCGATCTCTTTGCGTCTTAAATCTGAAGCAAAATAAGATCTCCTCTGTAAGTCTGAAGACAAACAACTGATTCAGGTTGTGTATCTGCATCTATGAGGGTGTTTATTTTATTTTTATTTTTATTAAAATTGTGCATGTATAAAGAATGGGCCTTTGTCACAACAGTTCTTGCTCAACTAAGTTGAATTTGGTGGGCAAGAAAATAACCTCTGCGGGTACCAAGAGCAAATCTCAATTTGTACGCCCTGCATATGTTTACAGCCTGCAGATAGAATTTAGTACCATGAAAATCCTGAAGTACAGGATGCAGGCAAGTGTAAGGACAAGTTCAGGTCATGAGTCTTGTAGGTAGGTAAAGGTGGCAATTTAGAAAGTAGCGAGCCCCAACAAACACATGAGATTGTGATTGAATATTCAAATACTGTAAAAAAATATTTTTCACTGTGGAAGAAAAAGGTTTCTTGCAAACACGTATCCGAAAAGAACCAAATTTGAGCTATTTTGAGGATAAAATAGAAAAACAATTGATGAATGTGCAACTTTTTATTGGGGTGTGCATTTTAAAACACTTACGTATTTCAGTGTGACAAATTCTTTGTATGAATATTTCATATAGGTCCAAATAAATGTTCCTTACTGGCTGAACATCAACCATTCTTTTGTGTATATGTAGAAATGTATGTATATGGAATTTTGTAAAGCTCAAAACTAGCCAAAAGACAATGGAGTGCTGTAAAGGCAAGTATATAGTTACATAATGTTAGGAGTGGTAGCAGGGTTATATGAGCAGAAGTGTACATTGTGATACAGTATTCTTTAAAGATATTAGTCTTCAACTCTTTCCTACAATGGAGCAGCGTTTGGGCAGTCCCAATGGATACACAGGTGTTCCAGATCATTGATGCATAAATAGAAAATGCCTGCTAACTTGTTTTCTTTTTACACTTCTTAATCTCCAGTTGGGCGGTGTCCTTGCTGCAGGTGTGGCCAGAGCCATCAGAGATGGTGACCTTGTCTGAAAGATATGCAGGAGTACTGGTTTCAGTGACTTTGTAAATGGTGCAGATGGTCTGAGCTGGCAAATGTTGTCAGTTAAGTTCCATCTGAATGAGGGTGATGTGATCATATTCGCCAGTTCCTAGGTCAGATGTGCTGTGGTGTGTCAAATGCTCCTCGAGGGGGGGGGGGGGGCAATATGGAGTCTGGGAGGCCATGGAGCAGGGCATTACCACCATCCCAGTGCTGGAGCACAATGGGTTGAACAGCAGTTCTGAAGTTGCTTTCTGGAAGAAACAGTTTAACTTTCTTTAGAATTCTTTTATTTTGCGAGTGTGTGTTGCTTGTGGGTGCGGTTGGTGCCTAGGGTCAATCCAAGTGACTTTGCATTCTTTGTACGTTGGAATTCAATGCAGTTCATGTCATTGAACCTGCCTGGTGCTATTTTGTTGTTTGGGGCAGATAGCAGAATTCTGTCTCGGTGGGATTCAACTTCAGGTAGGTGCAGGATATCTAGGTCTGGATGATGTGCATGCAGTGTTTGAGATATTGGATGTCAGCAGTGAAGTAGATTTTTAAGTACATCTGTGTATTGTCAGCATATTGGTGAATCTTAATGCTGCCATCCGAGAGTAGAGCACCAAGGAGCTCCAAGTAGAGGTTGGAGATGGTAGGGGACAGTATGGAACCCTGAGGGACTCCACAGGTGATAGGAATCTTTTGAGACCTGGCGGTGCCCATGTGAACGAACTAGTGTTGGTTGGAAAGGTAGGAGGAGTACCACTGAAGGACATTCCCGGTGAACAGTATTCGAGAATCCAAGATAAGGAGGATGGTGGGATAGTCAACTGTACCGAAGGACGTAGGGGTTAGCTTCATCTGTGGCCAGGAAGGCATCTTTTTCAATGTGTAGGGTAACTGTCTCTGTGCTGCAGTATCTTCTGAACCCAGATTGTTAGTTGTGCAGGAGATGGTTCACACTGTTGGAGTTTATAAATGTGTTAGTAATGTTTCCTTACATAGTTTTATAGGGAAATCTTGATTGATCTTGCTGAAATAGTGCATTCTAGTCCGTAGCTAGAGCTTAAATGAAATCGATGTTGTTAATCAACTATAGTAATCTAATAATTGCCTTGTTAATTATTGAAATTTATTAATTTGGCTTTTATTTTTATTTTAGTTTCAGGAGGTTGCAAAGCTCAAGCCATTAAGAGACTTGACTTCTCTGCACCTGGCTGATAACCCAGTGGCAAATCTACCTCATTACCGGCTTTACACCATATTCCATCTCAGATCATTAGACAACCTAGAGGGACAACCAGTAACAAATAAGGAGAGACAGGAAGCCCACGAAAGATTTAACTTAGGTAACTGAGTTATCAGAACTGCTAACAGTAAGGTGCTGTTTTCACTACTTTGTATGCGTTTTCTCAATTGCTTCATTGTATTTAGACGATGATTTGGAAAGTGTGAAAAGACTAAAGCCATAATTTCCAGCAGCCTTTATTAGAACAAAACGGAGATAGGTTGAATGCATGAATTAATCTTGGCTAATGGTAATTTCTCTGGCCTCATTCCAGCTCGTAGTTTTTTTCGTGCTAACCACTGTAGACTGGGATCAGCCATTGTCCTGCTTCAGTTGAAAAATCTAGCCCAAACTGCCATACCATGTCCCCTTTAGTTGGGCTCATAATCAATCAGTTTCTGCCTATCTAGGGCTCATTAGTGAAGTGTAGCTTGATTCCTATGGCACAGTGACTATGGTACCTATGTCTGGTTTTACCCATCGCACAGAAAGGAAAAAAGAGGTGTTTGGTGGAATGCTTGAATTAATCTCCACCACTGGTAATGACTTCAGCCACATTCCAACCCAGTATATGTTGGTTTTTTTGCCCAAGATTTCATAAACCAATCAGCCACGGTCCTGCTTCAGTTGGAACAGTGAAGTAAAAACTGCCAAGCCAGTTCACCGCTCTATGGGACTATAAGCATCTCCAAACTAGTTTTGGCCCATTTAGGCCTCATCAGTAAGGTACAGCAATTCCTTTGGTACAGTAAGAACGGGACCCTGTGTTTCTAATAGGAACGAGTAGTGAACATCTTTCTGGAATACCTATTATAGCCTTGTCAGTCCTCGGAATGCCTCTGGTTGCAAACAAGAATGTGTTTTTAAAGCACCTTATTTCCTAAATTTGGGAAAGTACAAGTAGGACAGTATTTTTGTGCTTTATTAAACAGGATTAACTCTAAAATCAACACTGTTTAATACCACAATTTTTTTTAATGACCTTGATTTTAAGAGGTAGAGCTCCAGACAGACATCCAGTTCATCTTCATATGATCAAAAAATGTTGTCCTTTTTCTCTGCTTTCATGTGCAGAAGAGGTAGAACGACTAGAGAAAGAAGTTGAGAAGAAAATGAAAGAGATCGAGAATCTAAATAATGAGCGGTCAATGGTTCGAGAGGAGCTACAGAATCAGGACAAGATGAATAAATCGTTGAAAGAGGAGACCATTCAGCAGAAACAACGCTATAGTGAACTGGAAAGAGACCTAGAAACAAAAAATGAAATTGTGAGTAAAGTGGTGGCATGACTTAAAAGTTTAAGTTACTGAGCATATTGTTATTAGTATTTTAGAGTTTCTGGAATTATATTTTCTTTTGTTTGTAGAGCATTCGTGTGCACATGCATATATATGATCACACAGGTTAGAGTAGCTGGCCAACACAAGGTTATAATACGATTGTTTTGATACCTTTCAGACATTTGTTTAAAAAATTCTAAATGTGTTTATTGAAACAGTTACTTTAAAGGATATTATGGTGGAGATCTAAAACTTTGAGAAATTGGCCATGGGTACAGCTGAAACCATAAGATACCGACTCTAAAAGTAAGAAGTTTGGATTTGTGATGCGTTATGGCTAAGGTGGTGCCAGTAACCATAAATGAAAATATATAAAAAGTGATGGAGTGCTTTAGTTAGTTTTAGCCACTAGTAATTTTGCTGACTGGTGCTTTAGACTAGCAGTAAAGTGGAATGCTTGATGTAATCTCAAACACCAGCAGTCATTTGGGAAACATTCCATTCAGCAGTTTTTTTTGTGTAAAATAGTTTTTTTGTTTTTATTGTTCAATATGCCCCAAGTTATATATGTTAACGGGAATTCATATAGCATGTGTATATTAGTGTGGTTTTGTGACACTTTAATTGTGTTGAGAAATTACAGGAAAACCTGTTTGTTTTGCTCAAAGTGTGTAGTTGAGGAATTATGCATGTGGTAAGAGTTGGGTGAAGTACCTGAGGTCCTGGTATATGAACCGTGGACGTGACACCACTTGTATGCTTGCAATATTTAAAGAGGTAAATAAGAGGAAATAGGACATGCAGTAATAATGTCATGGTTCTATCTCCCACTAATGGTGGTGGTGATGTCTGCTGGGGTAAGTGAACACATTACAATTAATGTCTATTGGGTTCACCCAGAAGTACTGAAGGTGCAACCCTAGACTTTCAGCAGTTATTATGTAAAGAGTTTAATGGTAGAAGGAGTAGCCCAAGGAAATGTGTGACCAGAGTTAATCCTGAACTGTTGCATGCACAATCGGAGGATTTCCAGATTCTTGTTATCAGTGTGCCTTTGGGGTCCACCATTAAGCACAAGAGTGCAACCCAATGGTTTCCACAATTTCTTTAGTAAAGGGTCACTGTGGTCCACCCACAAGTGCAGAAGGCAAAATCCTGAGAAATCCCTTATCAAATGCCACCTTCAGACGGAAAGATAGTATTAAGTATATGTGTATGAATAGATAAGAAAGGCAAATTGCACTGAAACACACCTTCTAAAACACACAGGTATTCAGCTGGTCTTTAGCTGTCACCCATTTATGCTACAGGACTCCAATGTTCTGTGCTTCATAATTCAGCACATGATTTGACCCAGACTTAAAGTTAAAGCCTGCAGTGTGTTTTGTACCAGGTAACAGATGCTTTACAAATACGGTCACTCTTTGCACCTCTCATTTCACCCAGCTTTCCTCCTGCTTCCTTTGGTTCACCACACAACCCTTTAATCTACGCCAGGCTCCCAATTAACATTGGAGTTTTTGACAGGTGTTGAGTCCGAGCCTGAAAAGCTCATCAACAATGCCTGAAACAGCACTGAAGCCAGTGAGCTACCCTCACGTAGCAAATGTGTGTTCAGCAGGCACACCAAGTTAGCCATAGGGAAGGATGCTTGTACTACCACCCAGATACATTCTTACATATGGTTGTGATAGACCTCAATTCCTGTTCCATGGAGATACCCAACCATGTGTTAAGATTTGATGTTAAACAGCTTTAGATACAAAAGTGCCTAACCCACTAGTGCTCTTTTTACTCATCTGAGATAAAATAGAGGAGCAGATCTTGGTTGGATTAACATCCTTGACTTACAGGTCACAGAGTTCTGAAGCATATCTATCTGTTGAACTATTGTTCGTCCCCTCTTGTTTAATTGTTTAATTGGTTAATTGTTTTGACCAGAAAAGCAACACACAAGTGATGTAAAGCAACCAGTAACATAAACTTGGCTATGCAGAGAGGGTCAGTTTACATTTCTAATGCTATGACTGGCTTACCTATATTTTGCATGCTAGTTTAGTGATGGGGTTGCAATTAGTACTTTAGAAAGGGCATGGAGGAAGCAGTGGTTTTGGTGATGGTGATGGTGATTATGATGACGATATTGAGGGTAAATTAATGGAATTCTATAAAGTGGAATGGGTGTAAAATCATGCTACTCTAAGGAAAATAAATTCCAGGCGGAAATACTTCCTGGGTTTTAATCATAGGAGACTGCAGTGCTGTAGAATGTTATCTGCTGCAGCAGTGGACATGTTTTTGCCTGCCTGAGACCAAGGGGAATTTCTTGTGGATCTTGATAGGTTAAACACTACTGATAGCAAAATTAAGACCCATTCCATAGGCTTAGAAGGATCAGTGAGGAAGGTCTATTCAGTGATTATTGCAGTAGTCAGTTGATAATGACTGAAATATTTGTTATAGTTTTGGAAGTGTAGTGAAAAGTGGTCTGGGGCTTTCAGATGAGTTCGGGTCAGGTGAGAGTAAAGACCAGGGGAGGTTTTAATGTGGAGAAAAGACATTTCACAAAGAGATTGCGAGGTCAAGCTAGTGTGAAGATGGGACTAGAAACAGATTTCGGTATGGTTAAAGACGGATGTCAATTATTTGCAGCTTGAGAGGTATAAGCATAAAAGCACTAAGGGCCATATGTAGGTGGCCTAACATTTACCACTTCATAAATACCGAATTTTACCGATTCGGTATTTATGAAGTGGTAAATGCTATGTAGGTAATCCATCGGTAATATTTACCGATTCGGAATGGGTCGGTATTTTAGAATCGGTATTTACCGATTCGGTAATGGTAACTGGCTTCCCATTGATTCCTATGGGCCAGGAGGCCCATAGGAATCAATGGGAAGCCAGTTACCATTACCGAATCGGTAAATACCGATTCGGTAATGGGGGGAGCACAATCAAGGGTGGCAGGGTGTCACAGTGAAACCCTGTTGCACCCCTGATTCCTGCATGTGTGCACATGTGGCACACATACATGCCCTAAGGGCATGTATGTCTGCCACATTGCACACTTCTAAGTGCAAAAAAATGCTTTTTCAAAGCCATTCGTCATTTACCACCAACTTTTAGTTGGTGGTAAATAACGAATCCACACAACACCCACACACTCCCCCTACATCTCATTTCAGGATTCGGTATTTACCGAATCGGTAAAATTACCGATTCGGTAATTTTACCGATTCGGTAAATTACTGAATCCTGAAATGTGCCCCCTACATACCAAAAGCCTGAATACCGGTCGGTAACGGGATTTTTACCGAAAATCGGCCGTTACCGACCGGTATTGGGCTTCCTACATATGTGTTTTAGTCATTAATATCACTTGGCAGATAGGCAACCAACTATGTAAGTTTAGAGCATCTGATGAACAGAAAGGAAATGATATTGGTGATGTAGAGGATTATGATTGAAAAAGTGGAAGGAGATTATTGCAGTAAAGGTAGGGTTGTCCCATGAGAATGAAGTCAAGGACAAATACCTGAGGAAAGCCTATCATTTATGTTGTTCAGTTCTACACAGTAACATAATTTGACTTGAGCGTGCACAGGCAACCCATTCTAGCTCCTCGACCAAGTAAAACCAGGCCTGATTGGCCTTCTGGAAGGGGCTCATGGACTTGCCGATTGGGTTAATTTCATTCTCAGGGAAGGGGTGTATGAACTGGAGAACAAGGTCTGGAAGCTACTCCACTGGCTGGCGAGCCCACTTGGGAACTGCAGAATTGTCCCTGGACGAGAGGTGGTCAAGGTGGCAATACATATCGCTGCGGCATTCACCTCTCATTTTGGTGCCCTCGATGATTATCGTGAGCCCTACAAACTCTCCCCCCACCCACCCTGCCGAGAAGGATCAACTCATTGTGGTTGACCTCCCAGTAAGAGCCCTCTCTGGAAGTAGAAAGCTTACCTACACTTATACATCACGGTGGAGAAGGTGCAACAGGAAATTGCCTCAATGCCATCAGGCAAGACACTGGGCCCTAATAGCCTCCCCCCAGAAGAGGTACTCCTCTGTGCTTGCCTTGCATCTATTGGCCTTATCGTAGAATGCCCTGGTTGGGCCCAGACTCCCTTCACCATCACAGTCATCCCCAAGCCCAGAACCCCCCCAAGGAATGCACCTCGTAGCATCCTATATCATTAATACATTTTGAAATGTAAATACTTAGCCAAATACTGCTCCTGCTAGAATTCCTTCGTAAAAGGCAATTGGGCCCCCGGTTCATTGACTGGGTAGAAATCATTTGCAAAGACTTATGGGCACAAGTCAGGGGCAACTGAGTTCTCTCCCTTCCCTTTCCAATAGAGCAGTGCACTCAACAGGGATGCCTGCTATCCTTTGCCCTTTTGGTGGAGCCCCTGTCAGAGCTACTTGGGGTAAATGCTAGAGTGTAGGTATTCTGGTGGTGAACTGGGTTGGATGACAGGGTCTCCCTTTATGCAGATAATATGCTCCTATATGTTCAGTGCCCAGAGACCACTATTGCCTGTCTGATGGAAATCCTTTGGCTCTGCGGTGGTTTGTTGGGGCTTCAGGTAAACTGGGGGAAGTCAGTATTGGTACCAGTTAAGAGGGAGATGTGAGAAGGGTGGATTGACGCTGGACTCCATCTTGCAGGACACAGCTTCCACTACCTGGGTATGACTGTGCCTTTCACCCAACAGAGATATTGGTACTTGAATATGGCACCTCTACTTAGTAGAATGAAACACGACTTTGAGACATGGCATCATTGCTACTGACCGTGGCTGGCAGGGGAGCATTATCCCAAATTATTTCCCTCCGCGATTCATTTATATCTGTCAACATTGAAATGAATGAGGCTTTTATATAGTGCATTGCTACCCGGAGGCATCCCATCTCTGCAATACATTCTCCCCCAACCTTTTTCACCAACCTCCAGACCTGCGAGTATCATTCGCTAAGTGTCAAATGTCCCCGTCCCAGGTGGGTCTGGGATAGGCAGATGTTAAACTATACTTCTTGGTGTCCCTTCTGGTGCCAGTAGATAACTGGCTATATGGGGACAGAAACAACCTGGCCAGTTGCCTAGAGCACAAACTTCTTGACTCCTATGGAATCCACACCTTACTTTATTGCAAGCCACCATCGTACACACTCCCCCCTGTTTCTCGCCTTCCCCTCCTGTGCTGGCACACAGCAGTAAAACACATGCACTGGCATAGGGTGTTGACAGCGGTGACCCTGCTGTGGCAGGGCACTTGTTTGTCCAAAACAGCAGGACTAGTCGACCTCACCAAATTGGATTTGATAGGACTCTCCATGCTGGGTGATGTGTGGAGAGGCAGTATCATTAGGTCCTTTTGGCACACTTCTACCTCCACAGGTCACAATTCTATTGTTCCCCACAGCTAGGGTATGCCTTGGACGTACATCAGGACAAACTTGCATCCCTCCCAGAAAGTAATCCCCTAGAACGCCACTTCATACTTGACATGCTTGGGAAAGGGGCACCCACACTATGCAAATGACTCATTAATAATTCCCCTGATCCTGTGTTCATGCTAAAGCCACAATGGGATGCGGATTTGGGAACCCTCGAAGATGAGGAATGGGTTGAAGCCAAGAGGGCGCCCCGTCAGTTGGCGAGATCAATGCATTTTTGCCTAGTGCAGTTTAAGTACCTGCATAAATTCTATTATTCCCCACTAAGACTTTGACAAATGGCATGAAAAGCTTACTGCAGTTGTAGTCTTTTCCTGGGACCTTCTCTCATGCCGTTTGGAGGTGCCTAGCAATTGCACGATTTTGGAAAGCCATTAATGATGTGCTGTGAGGTGTGCTAAATAGATGTTATATCTGGACCCAAAGGTGGGGCTGCTGGATATGATGGACTCGTTGAGGGGGCCCCCGGGTGCACGCACACTGGTAGCTATGGGATACTTGGTGGCCAAAAGCGATCTAGCCCGCCATTGGCAAGAAGCTCGTGCCGCCTCAATCTTGGAATGGACAAATGGAATGAATCCGTGTGCAGACCTTGAGACATTGGTATACAAAGTCAGGGGGGTGTATAAGAAATACTTTAAAATATGGTCTCCTGGGACCTGGGTGGAGACTGACCAGGGATAGGAGCTATTGCCTCAGTACTTATGTTGCAGCATGGACAGGATTCTTGTGTGGGTTATGAGGATAATTTGAACAGTGCATAGCTGATAAAGACATCTAGCTGCAGATTCCTTAACTTAGAATTTCCCCCAGGTGCTGGTCTGGATCCAGAGATTTTCAGCAGTATCTCTGCATGTACGGCTCCATAGTGACATCGTCCACGGATATGACGTTGGTGGAGCCATATAAGTCCCCTCCAGTGCGCTGACATCAGTTTTCTTCTTTTCTGTGCTGTAACACAGATCCTGGCGAAGCAGTTCCTCATGCCTCTTTTGTTTTGGCCTACTCTACTCCTTTCGCGCCTGGAATAGTGTGCCGATGCCTTCGGCCTTTAATTGACCTGTACATGGCATATGTCGGCGACGAATCCATTTACCATTTGTATGTGGTGTTTGGGAGAGCACCACGACTCCAAGGAGTGTGGCACCTGTCAAAGGCTGAAGCCTAAGTCGTTACGGGAACCTCGGAAGAAGTTGCTGTCGGCCCGGCTGTCCAGTGCAGAATCCAAGCGACGCCGATCTCCCTCCCGTTCTGAGGATCCTGCTTGGGGCAGGTCGAGAAGCCATTCCCGTAGACGTCGCTTGTTGAGAAGCCGTTCCGCTGGATGTCGCTCGTTGAAATTGGGTAAATCCCACCAAAAGAGATCGAAGTCACGGAGATCCTTCTGCCTCGCAAAGTCGTGAAGCTGGTGCCATCTCCTCCAGGTCCCTACCATTGGCGGTTACACTGGAGTCGACCCTGAGTTTTCCACCAAATCCTGGTGAGGAGGCGACTAGGGCCCAAATTGAAGTGTATTTCCAGGTTTTGTCAGTTTTTTGGGGGGGGGGTCGGTGCCTCTTCCTGGAGCTCCATCAGGCCCCAAAGATGTGGAGTGGACTCTGACTCCATAACTGGAGTCCCTACGACGTCGGGAAACAGCCCGGTGCAGCTTCCTGCTTTGACGTCGGTGGCGTCAGCAGAGGATGACCTGTCGCCGCCTCGACGCTGTGGACGCCCACAACAGCTTTAGTGGTGGATGTCGATATGACGCCGTCTCGATGCCGCTCTGCACCAGAGACACCCCCAGTGGTGGCCTTCAATACCATGCCGTCTCGACATCGGTCGACGTCGGAGACTCTTTTTCTTGCTACTAAGGCTTCTGCTCCATCTAATATACAAATTGAGGCTGAGACTCCTTCCGTTGCCATTTCCCCAGTGTTGCAGGACGAACCTGCAGATACTGGTAGCATTGAGCGTTTGGGTGGTCTTGCCTGTCACATGCAAGAGGTTCTTTGGTTTTTGGTGGGTACATCAGTCTTCAACCGTCCCCTACCTACAATTTAGTTTCACCTCCTAGAATAGCAACATAGGCTGTTGCGGCTTTTGCTGGGGTCATTAAACTGGCTGCTTACATTTTAAAGCTGCAGCTTCCTGTGGTGACTCTAGGATCTGCTCCATCAAGGAGGCACTTGGATCGAGCCCTTCCTTCATTTTGGAGAGTCACTATATGCAATTCTTTTGGGGACATGGGCAAAACCGGCGTCATGCGTCTGTTGAGCGTGCTATTGCACACCGTCATGGACCTCCTCCGGATTACCCTGTTTGTCTTTCTCAGCACCCTAAGACTAGAGGGCTTATTGTGCAGGCAGCTTCGGCTTCGCTGAATTTGGAAGCTCCTCCCGTGCTTCCACCGAGCAGGTAGTGTCTGTGGTTGGAGACATTTGTCCGAAATTTGTTTGCGTCTACTAGTTTGGCCCTAAGGTCTTTGAACACGTCCTGTGTGTTTGCAAGGGCTTCTTTTGCCCTATGGGATTCTGTCGACTGACTACTTCCTTCTCTTCCAGAAGCAGTTAAAGCTTAACTCTTTCAGCTGGTACAGGATGGTCGTGAACTGGCTAAGTTCCCTATCAGGTCGGCGATGGACACAACGGATTCTGTAAGTAGGGCTTTGGTTAGATCAGTACCTCTAAGGAGGCACGCTTGGCTGCGTGATTCTAGTTTCCATGAGAATGTTCGGGAGAGTCTAAGGGGCTCACCTTTTGATGGCCTCAATTTATTCAATAGCCATGCTGATTGCCTCATGGCTGGCAACTTGTGATTGGACCTCTTCGGGTCTTGTTTAATTTGTTCTATGATGTCGACGGCCGTGCTCTCTGTGTTTTGGCTTTCATTTCATTGGTAGTGTTGAATATAAGCACTGTTTCTGACTTATAGTAGACTATTACTCTCCGGGTTTGAGTCTTTAATTCCTGGACAGTGTTTGCAGCTGGGTAGCTGGTTTGATTCCTTTTCCATTATCTTGGATAAAGAGCTAGGCACAAGAGACTATACTCCTTTTGTGGGTATATGAACTACTCTATGTGGAGTACTGGTTTGCTATTGCATAGCTCTTCAGGAATACTACCTTGGTAGTGTATTTCTCCACTGTACATTCTTTCTATAATACGCTGTGTCCTCCTCTGACTTCGAGTTATGTTCTCCTCAGAACTATTATAGTGAGCTAAGTGCTCTATTTTCTTCTTGTGATAGCCTTTCACAAGGTGCTGTTACACTTTTACGCATCTATGGTTTTTTCCAAACCATTGGCTTTTGTGCGTTATGTCTCGCTTCCTTAGTGTCCTAAGTATTTCTTTGAGTGCATCAGAGCTTTGAAGGGGTTAAGAAAGTTGGATCGTTGCTCTAATTCATAATTTAAATTTTGCATTATTCGGATGCTATTTGCTTGCAAATTCTTCCTTTAGGGTAAGGAATAGCGTCTAGTATAAATATGATTTTAATAATCCAATACAGTCAATACCTATCCATGCTCCTCGTTATGGTGCGGTATACCTATCCATGCTCCAAGCTGTGCGGTTGGGCCAATTTGTCCCAAGTTATCAGAAATCTGTGCATTCACCCATCTAGTAAACCTATATTGATATATGTAGTTCTGTCTAATCTACATTCCCTATCTTCTAGAGGGCATTTACTTTTCCTCAAACACTTCTCACTTTGTGAGGTTTCATGACTGTTTTTCTTGCTAGTCACTCGACAGACAGCATTTTCTTCTGACAACTCACCTATACTGTTTTGGTGGTGGCAGTGGCGCACCCCCCTCCCCCCCCCCTTTTTTCTTGGGGCAGTGTAATTTTTACCAAATATCTCCTTTCAGAGATGTTATGTATGATAATATACGGAATACACATAATAGTAAATGCTGCTGTGTTTCTCATATTGTCATGTATCACAGGTGTTGTATGTGCCTGTTCTTGACAGGGCTGTCCTTCTATTTGAACTGCACTTTATGTGCATCTCTTTGTGGTATGTCATCTTGTTTTTAAGCATTTATTTATTTAAAAAAAAAAAAAAAGACAGGAACAGAAAGTTATTTTTTGCTTGCCCTGGTATTCCAAGGTTTTCATCCAGGGGAATACACGTGCGGGATCCCGGAGCATATAGAAAATACATATATATATATATACATATATATGCATATGTGAAAACATATACATGCAGCATAAAATGTTTCAAACATGGCAAAAATGCTGAAATTACATAGGTTTGCATTGTAGTACCCCTAACCCATAAGGAAAAAAGGAAGCACTAAGCCAATTGTCTCACAACAATGTTTTATTGCCATTTGCCTGTAGGCTGCAGCAGAGTATCAAGAAAACAAAGAAAACTGACACCTTGCCTTTAAGGCATTAGAGTAGGGGGACCGTGCCTTTAAGACCTGTAGGAGACCCCTGCTCCCATGATGCACCACAGGTGACAGTTAGGTCAGTTCTTTTTTCCAGCTCCTTCTGAGGATCCTGGAGCTTGAGCTCTTCAGTTTTTTGACTGAAAATGACTTTTCTTAAGATTTTCTCAGAAAACTCGACATTTTCTTACTCCTGAAAGCTTATTCTGCTGGTTTTTTACTATAATTCTATTTTTTTTCCAGTCAGAATGCCTGCCTTATTCAGGAAATGTCCTTCCTGTGGCAATAAGATGGCACTGGCAGATCCACACTCTGTGTGTATTGTGTGTCTTCCATCTTCACACAATCCTGACCAGTGCCCGTACTGCCAGAAATGTTCAAGGCGCACTCTACGCGATAGAGAGCACATAAAATGACATGCCCAGCTGGAGAAGGAAAGAAGCCGTCATGAAGGCGACCATACATCTTTCAAACCACCCTCTTCAGCCAAACAACATAAAAAACGGCGACATACCACCTCTCCTGAGCCCAGGAAGAACAAGGTTCCAGGAGATTCGCCGTCACCGTCGAAAAGACCCAGGTTTTCTTCTGCGTCAAGAGACAGAACACCAATTTGACGTCGAGATTCTCTGCCGCATACAAGTAAGTCGGCGTCGAGGCACGGCACTTCGGGCTCGAAGGCTGTTGGTCCTATGAGATCCGGAAAGTCTCCGTCGTCGACGTCGACGGAAGCCTCGACGTCGAGACACTCTCCGCCACCCTTGAGGGGGTCAGCGTCGAGAGGTGCGACGACGAACATCTCACCGCAGGTGGGCCTGTCGACGTCGAGAGCTTCGTCAAAGGCTCATCATTCGACGTCGAGAAGATCGACTCCGACCCGACGTCATGGAAGGTCGACGTCGAAAGTGCCGAACCGACGGCGAAGGTTGACGTCGAGATCACCAGCCCGACGACGAAGGGTTGACGTCTAGGTCTCCATATCGCCGTAGGCGATCGACGTCAAGACGGCCGTCGAGAGTGGAACAGCGTTCCCAGAGCAAATCTCCTCGGTCGACACCGATGGTGACGCAGACTTTATCGACGTCGAGGCGTTCGTCGTCGAGGAATAAAATTGCAGCGGCCACGGAGGAGACTCAGCGTGAAGTGATGTCCAGGTCCAGATCGTCATCGGGGAACCAGTCATCGTCCCCAGGACTGCATATCGTTCAGATTTCTCCAGAGAAATCACCTAAGGCGGCAGAAAAGTTCGGTCTTTCACCTCGCTGGCTGGAGAATGTGGGTACAGGTGACTGCAGAAGTCCGGGTTCGGACTATTCTTGCACGTATTCACCCTCTAGAATCTCCCCGCGGAGAAGCAAGTCTCCTCCTGGTAGACCAAGATCGCCTTCCACACGCCGATCACGATCCAGAGATTGTTCCTCTTTTCACAGAAGGCCAAGATCACCTTCTAAACACCGATCAAGGTCCAGGGCTCATCACAGCGACCGTCCCCACAAGAGACGACGCACAAGATCAACCACATGGTCTTCCTCCACGAGGTCCTCGGTCCGGGACTATTCTCCGACCTTCTCCTCGACTCCTCCATCGCGGGTGTCTCCCATCGATGACATCGCTACCTTCTCTGATGTCCTGGGTAGGGGTGCGCAGAAACTGAACATCACGTTGCACACCCCTGTGGTTCCCACATCGATTATATTTGACACCTTACACCATCGCACAGCTCCCAGACCACTGCTTCCTTTGGTACCAGGACTGTTGGAGCCAGCTATGACCACATTTCTCACTCCTGCTACGGTGGGCTCTGTGCCTTCAAGGATCGCCAGCGGACTCCGTTATTGTGGCGGTTGCCATGAGGTCGCAATCTGCGTCTGTTTCATCTTCTGTCCCCCCAGAGAAGGACAGTAAGCAGATGGATTCCTATGGCAGGAAAATGTGCAACATATCTGCTTCATACATGAAAATTGCGAGTGCTTCAGCCCTTCTAGGGCGTTATGATCGATCTCTTTGGGATTCCCTCTCCAGGTTCGCTGAAAAGCTCCCTAGGGAAGACAGGCAGGATTTCAACTAAATTCTTCTTGAAGGTGGGCTTGTAGGCAATCAGATCATAAGTGCGGCTGCGGATGCTTCAGACCTCGCCGCTCATGGTTACTCCCATGGCATATGTTCTCGGCGCTCAGCCTGGCTGCGACTAACAGGCCTCAAGCCTGATGCGCAGAAGAAGATTTTAAACTTGCCTTTTAACGGATCGTCCTTGTTCGGGGCTCACGCCGATGACGAGATGAATAAAATGAAAACAGAAATGGACACCGTCAAGGCTGTTGGGCTGGAGAAGCGCAAAGAATATCGGAAGCGTTTTCGTCAGGGCGACAAACGTTCCTTTCAACAGAGGGTTCAAACCCCTCAATGGTCCTCTCAGAACCAGCAGAGACCCCAATTCCAACAGAAGGGTCGTGACAGAGGAAGAGGGAACGCCAAGCAGCAGCAGTCCACCACGAAGCAGCCTCCCAAACAGTGAGGCCTTACTTCCTCCACGCCCGTTCGCCACTCCGGTTGGAGGAAGTATCAGTTTTCACCTGGAAAAGTGGGAAGCCATTACAAGAGACAAATGGGTACTGAATATTGTACAGCATGGTTACTTGCTGAGGTTCAAGACTCCCCATCCGCAAGTACCCCCGCAGTTGAAGCACCTTCCTCAACTTTAAAATCGGCTTTTACTGGATGAAGTAGCTCCTCTCCTCTCCAAGAACGCCATAGAGGAAGTCCCACCTCTCCAAAGAAATCGGGGAGTATACTCCCGCTACTTTCTAGTTCAAAAGCGAGGAGTGACCAAAGAGTACAGACCTATCCTCGACCTGCGCCTGCTAAACAGGTTTATCAAGAAGGAAAAGTTCAGAATGCTATCCCTGCATCAAATCTTTCCGCACCTTCACCAGGGAGACTGGATGTGTGCCATCGACCTGCAGGACGCCTATTTCCACATTCCTGTCTCAGTGAAACATAGAAAATTCCTCAGGTTTCAGGTCTCTCGTCAGCACTACCAGTACCGAGTACTGCCGTTCGGCCTCAAATCCGCACCACGGACATTCTCCAAGTGTATGGCTGTGGTAGCTGCCTTCCCCCGCAAGCGGAAGATCTTCGTCTATCCCTATCTAGATGACTGGCTCCTGAAGAGTTCCACACCTATACTACTCCAGAGCCATCTCTCATACTGCCTCAACCTACTACAGTACTTGGGATTACAAGTCAACTACAAAAAGTCGGTCCTCAATCCCACTCAGCGGATACACTATCTGGACGCCTCCCTGGACTCCGCAGAGGCAAGCGTGTGTTCTTCAGAGGAGAGGTTATCATCCATGCTTCTGAAATGCCACACTCTTCTCGACACTGCATTTCCCACAGCCAGACAAGTGTCTTCACTACTGGGGTCGATGGCCTCGTGCATTTACATTGTTCCCAATGCACGTCTTCACATGCAGCCTCTACAACAAGCACTCGAAGATCAATGGTCGCAGAGGTTAGGTCGCTGGGAAGATCGTGTCTCTCTCCACCAAGCTGCCAGGGACTCCATCAGATGGTGGATGAAACGCTCTCACCTGCTGCAAGGAGTTCCTTTTCATGAGCAGGATTGCGGGCGCGCGAGTTATAGTTATCTGAACTAACTATAACGGGGGAATTTCATTGGTTTTTTACGAGTGAAATATCCACCTAACTATAACATGTGTGAAACCTATGGTTTTTTAAGTGAATTTGCAAGGTTTTTTAAATGCTAATTCCGAACTATAACGTGTGTGAAACCTATGGTTTTTTCTTTATTTATTTTACAATAAACTACGTATTAAAATTTTTATTTTTTTTGTTTTGGTTTTTCACCATGCGCGTACGGTGCGCGCACCCCCGCGATTTTTTTTTTAAAAAAATTAAAATGTTTTTTTCTACCTTCGGGGTCCTTCAGGGACCCCCTGACAAAGGGTAGGGGGTCAGGAACTCTCTACCCTGCCCCCTTTTCACGTTCGCCACCTTCCTTTTTCACTCTCGCACTGAAAACAAACGAAATGGCGGCCGACACTTCCTGATTTCGACCGATTCGAACGTTGACTAACATGTAACCACCAATCAGAATTGCGCTCGCGTACGTTAGGGTGCTCGCCCGGTGCGCGCACGGTGCGCGGCTATAGATATGTATGTGCTTTTAACTGCCATTTTCTCAGGACCTACTGAACAGATTGACTCCATATATGCAAAAGGCACATCCCTGACCTGAGGACTACCTCTCTGCCAAATTTCAAGTAATTCTGTGCAGCCGTTCGGGCTGTACCTTCGACTAAAGGTCGTATGGGAAAATACATGGGGAAAACGCGTTTTGGGACACCCCTTTTTTCTCGGCCTCCGCTTGACGAATCCCCCCGAGACTTTCACGGTAGGAGCTGAGTGGAGCGCCCAACCTATTCCACAACTGTAGAGCTCCGTCGTTATGGGGATGTCCAGAACACCCTGTTGGACATGCCCATTGATGGTACACGCCTCTTTGGTGATAAGGCGGATAGCACCCTAGAACGCTTTAAGGACTCTCGGGCTATGGCCCAGTCCTTGGGTCTCGCCACTACGCTTACTCCCTCAGGGTCCACTTTTCGGTCCTTTCGAGGTCAGGGTCGAGGCACCCGGGCGCGTTCTTTTCAGACCCGCAAGGCTGCGCAGCCAGTCTCTGCGCAGGCGCGGACGTGGGACCCGCCGTGGTGGGTTCCGAGGACAGCGGACGGGCCAGTCCACCACCTCCGCCGCCGCCTCTAAACCTTCCTAGTCCGGTGTTTCCTAGGCCCACCTGACACCAGTGGGTGGCAGGATTCACCATCACCTTCCCCACTGGCGCTCCATAACCTCGGACAGGTGGGTTCTACAAATAGTCCGCAGGGGCTATTCCCTAACCTTCGAATCTACCCCTCCAGCCATGCCACCTCAGTACCAACGCATGTCGGGGGAACACTTGGCACTTCTTCAGCAGGAAGTTACGGCCCTCTTGGCCAAGGGGGCCATCGAGCGCGTTCCGACGCCAGAAGTAGGTCGTGGTTGTTACTCCCACTACTTCTTGGTTCCCAAGAAGGACCAAGGTCTGCGCCCTATCTTAGACCTCCGAAACGTCAATCGCTTCCTCCGGAAGGAGACGTTCAAGATGCTCACGCTAGCTCAGGTTTTGTCTGCTCTAGACCCGAAAGACTGGCTGGTAGCGTTGGACTTGCAGGTTCCCTTTTTTCATATCCCCATGCTGCCAGCCCACCGGCAGTACCTACGGTTCACGGTGGGCCACGAGCACTTTCAGTTCACCGTGCTTCCTTTCGGCCTTACAAGCGCCCCTCGGGTGTTCAAGAAAGTGATGGTGGTGGTCGCAGCTCTTCTGCGCAGATCAGGGGTTTCAGTCTTCCCCTATCTCGACAACTGGCTGTTGAAGGCGGGCTCGCCCCAGGCAGTCGTCTCCAACCTCGAGACTACGGCCGACCTCCTGCATTTGCTGGGGTTTTCCATCAACGTGCCGAAGTCACACCTGATTCCCTCTCAGAAGCTCATCTTCATCAGAGCATTTCTTGATACGGCGCGGTTTCGGGTTTATCCGCATCCGGGGAACCTGTCCGACTACGTCCAGATCTCGGAGGGCACTGCACAGGACTTGCAGTCGTGGCTCACAAACCAGCGTTGGGTCAGCGGCAGATCCCTCTCCCTTCCCCAACCGGAGCACACAGTCGTGACGGACACGTCCCTCCTGGGATGGGGCGGCCACATGGGAGAGGCGGAGATCAGAGGCCTCTGATCTCCGGCGGAGTCCAAGCTCTATATCAACCTTTTGGAGCTCAGGGAGATCCTACTTGCACTCAGAGCATTCCTTCCCTCTGTCAAGGGGAGAGTAGTGATCACAGACAACACCACCGCCATGTGGTACTGCAACAAGCAGAGCGGGGTGGGGTCGTGGACCCTATGTCAGGAGGCTCTACATATCTGGACGTGGCTGGAACGTCAAGGCATTTCCTTGATGGTTCAACACCTGGCAGGTACCAAATTTGTGGGATGGTGCACAGCAAAGGCTGTGTATCCCCTTGCTGCCCCTCTTTCAGAAGTCCTTTTGTTCCTTCTTTCTTTGGTCCGGCAGGGCACTGTTCTGGGTACTATTAAGGGCTACCTTTCTGCAATCTCTGCATTTCTCAAGCTCCCTGATCAGCCCCCTCTTTTCAAGTCCGCTGTCGTAAGTAGATTTCTTAAAGGCATTACTCACCTTTTGCCTCATATTCTGTTTGTGATGCCGCAGTGGGACTTGAATCTGGTTTTTACTTATTTGATGTGCGCTCCTTTTGAGCCGCTTCACAACTGTCCTCTTTGTTTACTAACTTTGAAGACTGCTTTCTGGTTGCCATCACCTCTGCTAGGCACGTGAGTGAGCTCCAGGCTCTTTCCTGTAAACCTCCTTTCCTGTCTGTTCCTCCAGACAAGGTTGTGCTCCGCATTCATCCTTCCTTCTTGCCAAAGGTTGTTACTCCCTTCCACATCGGGCAAACTATCACCTTGCCCACTTTCTTTCCTCCTCCGCACCCTTCCGGAGAGGAAGAGAGGCTCCACCGTCTGGACCCAAAATGTGCACTCCCATTTTACCTGTCGCACACAGCAGTTCCAGGTGGATGTGCAGTTCTTTGTTGGCCACGTAGGTGCCACGAAAGGCCGGGCGGTACACAAGAGGACTATCTCCCGCTGGGTCCTCTTGTGTATAAGCGCCTGTTATTCTCTTGCTAAAAAGGAACCTCCGGTGCGGTTGCACACCCATTCTACCAGGGCGACAGCAGCTACTACTGCATTGGGACGTGGTGTCCCTCTGCAAGACATCTGTCAGGCAGCCACGTGGGCATCGCTGCACACTTTTACTAAGCATTATTGCCTTGACAGCCAAGTCCGGAAAGATGGCTTCTTTGGCCGTTCTGTTCTCCATGACTTTCTGGTGTGATCTTGGTTTGCAGACCCACCACCGGGGTTGGTATTGCTGGGGTATCTATTCTAAGGTAAGGAATCTATCACTTGCGTGTCTCTTTCAGATGCACAAGTTACTTACCTTCGGTAACGATATATCTGTAAGAGACATTAGTTAGTGATAGATTCTTTACCGCCCCACCCATCCTCCCCGTTCTGCGAACTGATTTCTAGGGTTAAGGTCATCCCTTTCAGGGCCCTAGTTTTAATGCACCTGTGGTCTGTATCTTGCATTGCTCTGCGTTCCTGGCGCGGAAAGTCGTGTACAGAACTGACGTCAGCGTGCGAGGGCGGCGTCTAAGTAGCTGCCGCGACGTCATCCCGGCGATCATGACGCCTACGACGGACGCGGAGCCGCACGCCGCCACCTTCTGATGCGCAGGGGTACTGCTGACGAAAACTTTCCGTATCCAGTCTGACGCCTGGGGGTAATTCTAAGGTAAGGAATCTATCACTAACTTATGTCTCTTACAGATATATCGTTACCAAAGGTAAGTAACTTGTGCATTAAGAGCCAAGCGTTTGTTTTACTATTCCCACATGCTCTTGGTCAGTCTTTAGTTGATCACCTAGTTCTCCTTTAGAACTTTTGTGGGTTTAGTTTTCAGACCCTCCTCCAGTGGGGTATAGCTATGGTATATAATTCTAAGTTAAAGAATCTGGGGCTAAATGTCTAACCCATCCTTCCCACTCTGCGAAGGTCTTTTGAGGTAAGAGTTGTACCCTCTCAAAACTGTCCTTATCTCAATTTATGTTGGTCTAAACAAACTCTTTAAGCTGGTCTCTTACTTTTGTTTAAATGTTGCATTGATCATACTTTTCCGAATGTGGGTGGCTGGTAAAGTATGTGTGTACTTCTTTTGCACTCTGGTTTCTTACACCAGTGAGCAGTTTTAATTATTCTTTTTTCTATGCAAAGCTTTTTGGTAGCATTAGACCTTGACACGGATACAGTCAATAGATCATGTATTTGTGTGAATTAACTAACAGTTTAATGCTTTTGTCGTAGGTTCTGTTGAACTATTGCCGGATCATTCATTACCATTCAGGATTGGTTCATAAAGGGCATGGTTTCTCTCCTTATATGGGTTATTCACTTGGGCACAAAGTTTCATATGGCCCTGTGTTACACTTTGATTTCTTATTATTGAAACCTGTGTCTGGTATTTTCATACCATTTGTTGTTTAATTTTATTGTTGTTTCAAAGCTTTTTTATCTTTTTTTTGGCACACTGTTTCAACATCCAGTTTTAGTAGTGGCTCCACGTTCTAGCGCAGAAAAGTATCCCTAGAAAACTGATGTTTGCGAGCTGGAGGGGACTTATATGGTTCCACTGACGTCATATCAGTGGACGACGTCACTACTGAGCCATATGATGCGGTCCCCCGGCGCGCAGAGGTACTGCAGAAAAAATCTCCAGATCAAAGACTAGCGCCTAGGGGAAATTCTAAGTCAAGGAATCTGCAAATAGACTATGTCTCTACCAGATACAGCGTTACTTAAGGTAAGTAACTTTTCCTATTGGATTGGTGGAGATCACACAATCTGAGGCACAAGTTGTTTCTGAGAATGTGCATGTTTCCATATGCAGAAAATCAATAAAAAAGAGTTATAAAAAAATGTCTACACTGTACGACAGTGCAGTGCACAAAATGCTCTTCCTTGACACACATGGCGCTACTTAGACAGAGGTAAATTTACACTTGAGTATATCTACAGATGTAAATTTACGCTTACACTTTTGATTAACTGTGCACTCATAAACGGTGAATAGTGTAAAGTAGTAAAGTTTCTCAAAAGTGTAAACTTGCATGTCCCCAGGGGGTAGAGCCTAATTTACAAGTGTAAAGTCACCACTTGAACCTTTTTCACACGTAGGCAGAGATCTTCCTATATTAAAGTGTTGGGGAAAGTTGAAAAATGTTACATTTTCTTTTTAATGAAAAATATATTCCTATGTTAAATATTAATGTCAATTGGTCGTATATGTTAAATATTGAACAATTCAAAAAATACAGAATTATTAACTTAATTTTAAATTAACATTTTAAATAAAAAGATTTGTTTTTAATACATTCGATTAAAACTATTTGTTCGAGGCATATGAGCTGCAGATTATACACTGTGCATAGATCGCCATCTGGTGTTGGGCCCGGATGTTTGCAGTTTGTTTTTCCTCTTGGAAAGTCTTTGGAAGTCACGAGTTCGGTGACTCCTCCTTTGGTTCGTATTGCGCATGGGCTTCGGCTCCATCCTCAGATTGTTTTTTTCCGCCATCGGGCTCGGATGTAATACTTCGCGTTCCGGTTCCGAACTTTCCAGTTCAACGATCGACGCAAAAATCCTCGCTCATCGAGCTCCTTCAGATAATAAATCATCTTACTCACTCACCTTCTCTTCGGCACTTCTTCGATTCCGGTCGTCGACGGCGGCCTTCGGGCCTATTCCGGCTCCGGTCTCGGTTGATGGAAAGAACTCCCTTCAAGAAGTGCCCTCGATGTGGGTCCAAGTTTCCCCACACCGATCTTCATGAGGTGTGCAACCTCTGCCTCTCCCCTGAACACAAGGCCCGAGACTGTGCCGCCTGCAAGTCTTTTCGCTCTAAAAAGACTATTCGAGATCGACGAGCTAGACGCAACATGGCGCACTCCTCGACCTCCGCTCCAGTCGACATCTTCGGGGACGATGTCGAAGCTCCGGGACAGCAGAACATCGAAGAAGAGGACGACGACCTCGTCAGTGCTTCCGAGGCCGACGACTCAGATGTGGAGGACATCACCCCGGCGCAGAGGGTCGTGAGTACAATACCCCCTCCCACACCCACGATGATACCCAAAAAGGCTTCGGTCACACCTTTGCCTTCGGGCCTAGGCAAGACCAAGGATACTGCTTCTCACACCCCACCTTCGGGCCCGGTAAAGAAGCCTATTAAGCCTTCCGGCAGCTCGGTCTCGAGCCAGCCTACCAGCGGTACCGAAAAACACCCTTCGGCACCGAAGACAAGATCGGCCTCCATCTCCACACCGAACCCAGTACCAAAGCCTTCGGTGTCGAAACCTGCCCTTCCGGCACCGACCAAACATCACAAGGCCCTCGGCACCGACACTCCCGTGCCGCAGCCTTCCTCGGCACCGACCAAAAAATCGGAAGTCCCAAAGAAGCACGGCTTAGACAAACCTAAAAAGCAGTCGGCCCCGAAAACTTTGGCGCCGACCGAACAACCAGGGTCGCAAGAACTTTTCACACCGGATCCTCTCCAAAACACACTCACCAAGGATCCAAAAACTGGACATTTGACATTGTCTTCAAAAAAGAGACACTTGGACAAACAAGCTCCACCTCCACCTCCAAAGAGGAAAGACACTGCTACCTCCCCTTCCAGAGTGCCTTCCCCACCTCCTCCACCACCTCCACCCTCTCCACCCCTGCCTCATCGTTTCCCAACCTTGTCTCCTGTCCCAGACGATTTAGGAGACCCTTATTATGATCCAGCAGATGTGCCACAACAACCCACCCCTACTGGATCTCCAGACCCATGGGACGACTATAACTATCCGGACATCCCAGATGTCCCACAGGATGACCTTTACCCATGTAGGCCATCCCCACCTGAAGATTCCTTAGGCATTCACCACCTATTACAAAGGGCGGCACACTACCACGGGGTGGAGTTACATACTGACCCAGTGGAGGAGGATTTTCTCCTAGACACCTTTGACAATGCACATAGATCTACTGCCATTCTACCTATGTTAAAGGGAGTGATTAAACATGCACCGGAGGTTTTTAAAGACCCAGTCAGGGCCAGGGTCCTAAACCCCCGTATAGAGAAGAAATACAAAGCCGCCCCCACAGACCCTTCATACATTAAAGGCCCTGCACCATTGGATTCCCTAGTGGTATCTACAGCTAGGAAGCGCTCAAATTCTCAGGCGTCAGGCAAAGCACCACCACCTGACAAAGAGTCCAAGCTCCTAGACGCGTCAGGGAAGCGCACTGCGTCACAAGCCGCCAACATATGGCGTATCGCCAACACGCAAGCGCTATTGGCCAGATACGACAGGGCGCATTATGATGAGTTGGAGACCATCATGCACCATCTCCCTGAAAAATACAAGAACAGGGCTAATGAATTTATCCAAGAGGGAAAAATAATAACTAATACCTCTATACGCTGTGCCCTAGATGCAGCAGACACAGCCTCCAGGGCCATAAACACCAGTGTCCTTCTCCGTCGCCATGCCTGGCTCAGAGTTTCAGGTTTTAAACCTGAGGTACAAGCCTCTATATTAAACCACCAATTCGACCAAGATCATCTATTTGGCCCAAAAGTTGATGAGGCCCTCGAAAAGATGAAAAAAGATACAGACACGGCGAAATCCATGGGAGCCCTACAGTCACACACTCCTAGGCGCTCCTTTCGCCGCTCTTCCTTTCGAGGCACGGGCAGAGGCTACTCCTCGGATAGTGCATCCACGTCCTACAAATCCCCTCCTCAATCTACCTTCACAAAGGGTTCTCAAAGAGGTGGATACAGAGGCAATAATAATAAGGGCAGAGGCAAGACAAATACTGCCCGCTCTGCCACACCTCCTGCCCAATGACTTTACCCCGCTCCCTCAAGACCATTCCACTCCGGTCGGGGGCAGAATACAGCATTTCCTTCACGTCTGGGAGACAATCAATTCAGACAGATGGGTGACCCAAATTATTCGTTCAGGGTATTGCCTAGAATGAACTTCTACCCCCCCAAACATTCCACCCAGGCAACGCCCTATGTCTCAAGAACATGCTACGTTACTAAAACAGGAGGTGATCTCCCTCCTGCAAAAAGAAGCCATAGAGCAGGTCCCCATAAATCAACAAAATTTAGGGGTCTACTCCCTGTACTTTCTGATTCCAAAGAGAGACGAGACTCTACGACCTATCCTAGATCTCAGACCTCTAAATACTTGTATACATTCAGACCATTTTCACATGGTAACCCTTCAACAGGTTCTTCCACTCCTCTCCCAGAACGATTTTCTCACCACTCTGGACTTGAAAGGCGCATACTTTCACATCCCAGTACACCAGTCTCACAGAAAGTACCTCAGATTTGTGGTGGACGGGCAACACTACCAGTTCAAGGTGCTCCCGTACAAGGTAACAACAGCACCAAGGGCATTCACCAAGTGCATAGCAGTAGTGGCTGCACACCTCAGAAGACAGCACATTCACGTCTTCCCGTATCTGGACGACTGGCTAATAAAAGCCACGTCCTACGAACAATGTGTGCAACATACCGCCGCTACAATCCAACTACTTCACCAGCTAGGTTTCACGGTGAACCACCAAAAATCCCACCTGGTACCATCACACACAAAACAATACCTCGGTGCCACCATAGACACCTCAAAAGCCAAAGCCTATCCCAATCCTGCCAGGATTGCAAATATACAGGCTCTGCGTCAGAAATTCATATGTCAACACTCTCTCCCAGCAAGAGTGTTTATGCAACTGATAGGGATGATCGCCTCTTGCATCTTCATAGTGCCCCATGCAAGACTCCAGATGCGTCCACTCCAAGAGTGTTTAGCGCGCCAGTGGAACCAGGCCCAGGGGCAACTGACAGATCTGGTGTTGGTAGACGGTCGCACCCATCGCTCTCTGCAGTGGTGGAACACCACAAACCTTTCCAGAGGTCGACCGTTCCTGGACACGGTCCCACAAATAATCCTAACAGACGCATCGTTCTCCGGCTGGGGAGCTCATCTGTTACATCTCACAGTACAGGGCACGTGGACGCCGCAACAGAAGTTACTCCACATCAACCATTTGGAGTTACTGGCAATCTTCCTCGCCCTAAAATCCTTCCAGACGCAGATTTCAGGCAAGGCAGTCCTCATTCGCACAGACAACATGACTGCCATGTACTACATTCAAAAACAGGGGGGCACACACTCTCCACAGCTCTCTCAGTTAGCACAGAGCATATGGAGATGGGCAATTCCACAAATAATCTTTCTCCTGGCCCAACACGTCCCAGGAGTCCAAAACACCGTGGCAGATCTGCTCAGCAGACAAACGCAGCAGATCCACGAGTGGGAACTTCACCCACAGGTTCTTCACCCGTTCTTTCAGAAGTGGGGGCATCCACACATAGACCTATTCGCCACCCACGAAAACAAAAAATGCCCAAGCTTCGCCGCCAGATATCCACACCCATTGTCCAAAGGCAATGCGATATGGATGAACTGGTCAAACAAATTTGCATACGCTTTTCCACCTCTCCCACTAATTCCATAAGTGGTGCGAAAGCTACAACAGCATTCCCTAACACTGATCCTAGTAGCTCCAACATGGGCCAGACAACTGTGGTACACCACACTGCTGGAACTCTCAGTAGTACCACACCAAAAACTACACCTCTTACCATGCCTCCTAACCCAGAACCATGGAGAGATCAGGCACCCGGACCCAGCTCAGCTCACCCTTGCGATCTGGCTCCTGAGGTCCTAGAATTCGGATACCTTAACCTTCCCCCTGATTGCATGAATATTATAAGGGAAGCTAGACGCCCTACTACTAGGGCATGCTATGCTGCAAAGTGGAAAAGATTTGTTGATTACTGCCACAACAACACAATCAATCCTTTAAATGTGTCCATACAGCACATCATATGTTACTTACTCCATCTACAAAGGTGTAACCTAGCATATACTTCCATTCAGTTACACCTCGCCGCAATTGCTGCTTATTTACAGAACAGGCAGCACCTATCACTTTTCAGAGTGCCTGCCATCAAGGCCTTTATGGAAGGCCTCGAAAGAGTAATTCCACCCAGAGTACCACCCTCACCTGTCTGGAACTTGAACATAGTTCTCACAAGGTTAATGGGACCCCCTTTCGAACCATTACATAAATGTGAGCTCCAATTTCTCACATGGAAAACAGCTTTTCTAGTGGCCATCACTTCCCTCAGAAGGGTTAGTGAAATACAAGCACTCACTATACAGGAACCTTTTCTCCAAATGCATCAGAACAAGGCTGTACTCCGCACCAACCCAAAATTTCTGCCCAAAGTCATTTCTCCATTCCATCTAAACCAGTCGGTAGAATTACCATTCTTTTTCTCACAACCTCAAACCGTTGCGGAAAGGGCCTTACACACACTGGATGTTAAAAGGGCTTTACTTTACTACATCCAAAGGACACAACCTTTCAGGAAAACCAAACAGCTATTTGTCTCCTTCTCTCCACCACATAAAGGCAAACCTATTTCTAAATCAGGGATAGCTAGGTGGATCGTAAAATGCATACAGATTTGCTACCACAAAGCAAAACTAACGCTATCTGTTCCCCCTAAAGCCCACTCTACAAGGAAGATAGGGGCTTCTATGGCTTTTCTAGGAAACATACCACTAGATGACATCTGCAAAGCAGCGACATGGTCAACACCGCACACTTTCACAAAACATTACTGTGTAGATGTGCAAACCAAGCAACAAGCTAGTGTGGGCCAGGCTGTTCTAAAAACACTGTTCCAAACAACTGCAACGGATGCCGGTGGTCGCCGCTAGGGTTGGGTACTGCTATATAATCTATGCACAGTGTATAATCTGCAGCTCATATGCCTCGAACGGAATATGCTACTTACCAGTATGCATCTGTTCTTGGCATGTAGAGCTGCAGATCTATACACGCCCACCCGCCTCCCCGGCTACCTGTATCCGTTCCAGTTTATCTTATTTAGATACAACACACATGGGTTTCTTTACTGTTACTACTACGCTCCATCTTTCCCTGCTGGCGAAAAACAATCTGAGGATGGAGCCGAACCCATGCGCAATACGAACCAAAGGAGGAGTCACCGAACTCGTGACTTCCAAAGACTTTCCAAGAGGAAAAACAAACTGCAAACATCCGGGCCCAACACCAGATGGCGATCTATGCACAGTGTATAGATCTGCAGCTCTACATGCCAAGAACAGATGTATACTGGTAAGTAGCATATTCCTTTTTTTAAAGTTTAAATTAAATTTAAAAAATCCACCGAAAGTGGCTTTGGGCTTACTCCAGGTCTGAACTGGAGTACATTTATGATTATTTTGGATCTTTTTTGGCTCCAGCAAATACAGGAGAGAAATGTGTGATTAGCAGTGGGCTAACTCTTTCAGTAAATGTCATGCCTTAACCCCTCCTGAATCCTCCTTTAACCCGTCCTCTTTAGTAAGAAGTATTCCTTATTTTCCGTCCTCTCTCCTCTGTCCATCCCACATAAACTACTAGAATGTATACCTGTGTGTGCATTGAATACAGTGCCTGGAAAGGCAAAAAGCTTATGTCATTTTTCAGCTCGGCATGGATGGCACTTGCTAATCCTGTGCTTAAAGACTACTGCAACAAGCATTTGCAATGCAATAGGTCTCGCATTATAAAGGTTTGAGCTATTGGCATTGCTAATAATAATGTAACACCAGTAGCGCAAACATTCAGTAATGCGAGACCTAATGCATTGCAAACGTTTTTCGTTTGTTGCTTTTTTATATAGCGCGACTTGACCCAAAGGCGTGCATTTATGTTGTATTGAGGTCAGTGCAATTATGTGGTATGTTGTTATGTGGCACGGAGTGGTATTATGCGGAGTGTATTTATGTTGCATTAAGTAGAGAGTAATTATGTGACGTTGAATTATATAGTATTGAGTGGTATGTGGAGTGCATGTATGTTGCATTGAATACAGTACTTATGTGACGTGTAATTATGTGGTACTGAATGGTATTTTGTGGAGTGTATTTATGTTGCATTGAGTAGAGTGTAATTATGTGGCTTGCAATTGTGTGGCACTGAGTGGTATCGGAGCGTATTTATGTTGCATTGAGTAGAGTGTAAATATGTGGTATGTAATTATGTGGCACTGAGTGGTATTATGTGGAGTGTATGTTGCATTTAGTAGAGTGTAATTATGTGGCGTGTTATTACGTGCCACAGAGTGGAGTGTGAGAGGGAAGAGGGATAAAGAGAGAGAGGGTGAGAGAGAGGGTGAGAGAGAGGGAGAGAGAGAGAGAGACAGACAAGGGGAGAGAGGGTGGAGAGATAAAGAGAGAGCAGGAGGGAAAGAGAGAGGGAGGGAGAGAGAGACAGGTAAAGAGAAATAGAGAGGAGAGAGGGAAAGAGTGAGAGAGAGAGAGCAAGAGAGGGTGGGAGAGACTGAGAGAGAGAGAGAGAGAGAAAGAGGAGAGAGATAGAGAGGGGGGAGAGAGAGAGAGATAGAGAGAGGAAAGGAGAGAGAAAGGGAAAGAGTGAGAAAAAGAGAGAGGGGGAGAGAGGGAGATAGAGAGAGCGGGAGGGAGGGATATCGGGGTGATTCCCACTTCCGAAATGAATAAAGTAAGGCCGTGAGAAATGTGGGGCAGAGGGGTCATTATGTCACAATCCTCACACTGTGTTTCAGGTCTCTTGTGCTGTGATATTTAGTCAGAGCTGCAGTTAAAAATGTTATACTACAACTCCTGCTCTGTAAAATTAGGATAAGAGCAAACTTGGCACCTCGCTGCTGTCCGAATTATCATCGTTTTGAGTTTAACGAGGGTCAGAAAGTACTTGAGACAAGAGAAGCTGTTTAAATGCACACAAACATAGATGAGCCACAGCTCCTAACAGCCTTCTAGCAGCCTTTGAGTGCTATGTACCTGGGATCAGACTGGTCGCTCTCGTCTGGCCCAAAGTAACCGACTGCAAACTGAGTGAAATGTTGACATTAATATGGATACACTAACAGACATGTTCCAGTCAGGAAGGCTTTAGAGACGAGTACCTCATTTAAATAAACATGTTCAAATCGGTGGGATTTTAGAGAAGATTGCGGTTCTTTGTAAATATTACTGGGAACAATTAAACTGCATTTCCTGTGATGTTAACGCTACCTTCAGCAAGGCAAAAAGAGCCTTTCAAACATGCAAGCATGAAAGGGAAGGGTATGCAGAGTGCCGGGCAGTTTGTTACAGTAAAGGGTCACATTGGGGGAAAGACTGTAACTACTGTGATAATACCAAGCCAAGCCACCCGTGACGCTGGGCCATAAAGAGCTAAAAAACCCCACCGCTTTATTACAAGCGTGCTGAGCTACAAATCCAAGCCGCCAAGGGAGGGGGTGGAAAATGGTGAGCACTTTCGCGGCCGCTTTGATGTTCTCAGTGGCCGCGCGACTCACTGAGAACATCAAAGCGGCCGCGAAAGTGATCAGGCAGGCTGACAAATGGTGCGCGCGCCCAGCGCACATGCACTGTATTTGGAGGCCTGAAAAGCACTAGTCTGCACTTCCAAATCCCCGTTTACTAAAGCTCTCGCCAGATCAGCGCTAAAGCGCTGGCTCAGGCGAGACCTAAAAATGGCAAAGGACTTTGTCACTTTGTAACTCGGCATGAATAGCACTTACTAATCCTGTGCTTAAAGATTTAGCTGTAAAAATGGCAAAAGGCTTTGTCATTTTCCAGCTCTGGGTGGATGGCTCTGTGCTAATCCTATACTGAAAATTTGCTAGAAAAACAGGCATTTGAGTTGAGCAGATTTGGAGTGTCGGGATTGTAAAGTGATTCATATAATGGTGCTGCTCTCCACCTAAAACTTGGGAACTTCCCAGGATTCTCTGCTCTTTTTTGCATATTTTATGCGGTACTCGAAGCCTAAAAGGGCCTTGTTTTGACTTCTACTGGTTGTGCCCTTGTGTCTGGACAAATCTATGAGTCTTTGTCGAGCTCTAATAAAAGCTTTAGAGTGGAACATGTGTTGGGTTGCTTTTATTTATTGCAGGTTGGCTGGGATGGCATTTTACACATCCAAAGCTGTAATATTGTGCCTGGAATGGTAAAAGACTTTTGTCCTATTTCAGCTCGTCATGGATGGAAGTTGCTAATAATCGTAAACCTAAGACTTATTTGTTAAAATGGCAAAAGGCTCTGTAGCCTTATTTTAACCCCAGCCTTATTTTAAGCTTCTACACATCGAATTATATTTTTCATGACATGTTTAATTTTCTTTTCAAACGAAAAACAAGGTGTTCATTGAGAAAAGTGAATGCTAGAATTGCTACATGTTGCGCAGGTTGAAAAATTGAGTATAAAATAGAGTGTTACCTACAGAGCAGGACAGACTGTTTCGTTAATTACATAAAAGAGATATAAGACTGATGTTGTGTACACATTAAATATATTGCACGTACAGTATCACAAGTCTCTTTACTGTTTAATTCAGGTAGTCCGGTTTCAGTTCAGAAATGTGATCTTTAGATATTTTCCATCTCTGTTGCTTCGATCACAAACTCTTCTCTTAGTCAAAAGCAGCAGAAATGTAAAAAACCTATCATCGTAAGGTAGACAAGCATTTGCAATGCAATAGGTCTCGCATTTATAAGAGTTTGAGCTATTGGCATTGTAAAATTACAATGCCTTTTATTTATGTTTTGGTTTTAAAACAAATAAAAGGCATTGTCATTTACAATGTCAGTAGCATAAACTCGCATAAAAGCAGTGTGCGGCGTTTAGCAGCGTGCGGCGTGCAGCAGTGTGCGGCGTGCAGCAGTGTGCGGCGTGCAGCAGTGTGTGGCGTGCAGCAGTGTGTGGCGTGCAGCAGTGTGTGGCGTGCAGCAGTGTGTGGCGTGCAGCAGTGTGTGGCGTGCAGCAGTGTTTCGTGTAGCAGTGTGAGGCGTGCAGCACTGTGTGGCGTGCAGCGGCGTGCGGCGTGCAGCAGTGTGCTGCATGCAGCAGTGTCGTGCAGCATGCAGCAGTGAGTAATGCAGCAGTGTGCAGCAGTGTGTGGCGTGCAGCAGTGTGCGGCGTTCAGCAGTGTGTGGCGTGCAGCAGTGTTTCGTGTAGCATTGTGCGTCGTGCAGCAGTGTGTGGCGTGCAGCAGTGTGTGGCGTGCAGCAGTGTGTGGTGTGCAGCAGTGTGTGGTGTGCAGCAGTGTGTGGTGTGCAGCAGTGTGTGGCATGCAGCAGTGTGTGGCGTGCAGCAGTGTTTCGTGTAGCAGTGTGCGGCGTGCAGCAGTGTGCGGCGTGCAGCAGTGTGCGGTGTGCAGCAGTGTGTGGCGTGCAGCAGTGTGTGGCGTGTAGCAGTGTGTAGCAGTGTGCGGCGTGCAGCAGTGTGCTGCGTACAGCAGTGTGCGGCGTGCAGCAGTGTGCGGCGTGCAGCAGTGTCGTGCAGCAGTGAGTAATGCAGCAGTGTGCAGTGTGCAGCAGTGTGTGGCGTGCAGCAGTGTTTCGTGTAGCATTGTGCGGAGTGCAGCAGTGTGCGGCGTGCAGCAGTGTGTGGCGTGCAGCAGTGTGTGGCGTGCAGCAGTGTGTGGCGTGCAGCAGTGTGTGGTGTGCAGCAGTGTGTGGCGTGCAGCAGTGTTTCGTGTAGCAGTGTGTGGCGTGCAGCAGTGTGTGGCGTGCAGCGGCATGCGGCGTGCAGCAGTGTGTGGCGTGCAGCAGTGTGTGGCGTGCAGCAGTGTTTCGTGTAGCAGTGTGTGGTGTGCAGCAGTGTGTGGCGTGCAGCAGTGTGTGGCGTGTAGCAGTGTGTGGCGTGTAGCAGTGTGCGGCGTGCAGCAGTGTGCGTCGTGCAGCAGTGTGCGTCGTGCAGCAGTGTGCTGCGTACAGCAGTGTGCTGCGTACAGCAGTGAGCGGCGTGCAGCAGTGTGCGGCGTGCAGCAGTGTCTTGCAGCATGCAGCAGTGAGTAATGCAGCAGTGTGCAGCAGTGTGTGGCGTGCAGCAGTGTGCAGTAGTGTGCCGTGCAGCAGTGTGTGCCGTGCAGCAGTGTTTCGTGTAGCATTGTGTGGCGTGCAGCAGTGTGTGGCGTGCAGCAGTGTGTGGCGTGCAGCAGTGTGTGGCGTGCAGCAGTGTGTGGCGTGCAGCAGTGTGTGGTGTGCAGCAGTGTGTGGTGTGCAGCAGTGTGTGGCGTGCAGCAGTGTTTCGTGTAGCAGTGTGCAGCGTGCAGCAGTGTGTGGCGTGCAGCAGTGTGTCGCGTGCAGCGGCATGCGGTGTGCAGCAGTGTGCGGCAGTGTGCGGCGTGCAGCAGTGTGCGGCGTGCAGCAGTGTGAGGCGTGCAGCAGTGTGTGGTGTGCAGCAGTGTGAGGCATGCAGCAGTGTTTCGTGTAGCAGTGTGAGGCGTGCAGCAGTGCGGCGTGCAGCAGTGTGCGGCGTGCAGCAGTGTGTAATGCAGTAGTGTGTAATGCAGCAGTGTGCGCAGCAGTGTGTGGCGTGCGGTAGTGGGAGGCATGCGGCAGTGTGAGGCATGCAGCAGTGTGAGGCGTGCAGCAGTGTGAGGCGTGCAGCAGTGTGTGGCGTGCAGCAGTGTGTGGCGTGCAGCAGTGTGTGGCGTGGTTTGTAAACAACAAGAAAAGCTGACATCAAAGGAAGGGTGGGAGGGAACGAGCATATTGGGTGTGAGTTATAACGAAAGTTAATTGTTGTAAGAGGGAATGCAGGAAGTTAGGCCGAGAGCGCGCTGGCGAAAGCAGTCTGCTGCTTTCAAGTCCGATGCCAGCTTCGCGCTTGAATGCCTCACATGCACTGGCCATAAACCGCATTCCTAAGGTCTTGTGCCCCTTACTAAATCTCTCTGAATGCGTGAGGTGGCGCACGTGCAGGAAGTAGCTGGTGGCAAATGGAATGCGCGTGGTTGTGCGCTTAACCGCCACCCGATCCTCCTGGGAAGCCTTTGGGAGCATTTTCTGAAGCCCCTATACAAGTCTCGCTGTGCGATCGCTTACGCGATAGCCTACGCGATAGCCAGGCGAGACCTAACAAAAATGGCTCACCGCTGTCATCTCGCGGCAACTCCTCTTTTTCAAACAAGGTGTTGCAACTCCCTCCGTGATTTGTGGCTGCACTTTGAACACTGAAGGTTACCTACTGAGGGCAAACAAGCCCTCGCTGAACAAATGGATAATGCTGTGGGAGCTCCAAGGACTCCTTCATCTTTACAGGCCGATGTCCAAGGGGTTCCTTCATATTCTTTTGTAAATGAATAAGAAAACAAATAGAAAAGTAGAGATCTCACTTTGGTAGCTTTTCATAAATGCTAGTAAAAATGTAAAGGGAAATTGCAGCAGTGGCCCGGTATGTAGCAGCTGTGCTGGTCAGCCGTGAGTGGTTTGTGCTCTCTATATCTGGGATACTTCTTGCAAGTATGAATGTAACAGGTACCTGAATACCGGCAGAAGGGAAGCAGTGGTGTTCAGAATAGGTACATTATCAAGAACATCTGTAGACCGCTGAGCGAGAGGGAGTGTTTTAAAAGGGACGATCTGGGACCGTGTGATCTAAAATGGCGCTCCATGTCTGTCTTGTATGCCAAGCACCAGATTGGAGGATGTGCGCAGCACAAGCAGGATCAAAGCGTCCTTACAAAATGTGCTGTCCCCTGTGACGCGGAAACTGGCGCCCATACTTTGGACAGCACAGCACCAAAAGGTGGACCAGCAATTTGAAACCAGTTTTCGGTCAGGCAATGCAGAAGGATTGACTGCACTTTGAGGAGGGGACCGGAAGTCTATCCACAGGTGGTTGTGTTCTATGGCTCCTTCCTCCTGCTGGGTGATATCTGAGGGGCTTTCCTGGGACCCCCGATCGCTTTTCTTAAGTTAAGGGGCATCCTCGGGGTTCACATATACTGAGAGTAAACACTTTTGGACCTTCGGGGTTCAGTAATGAACCCCAAGTTGATACCATGAAACCCTTGCTTGTTAACTAAAATAAGATTACCTGCACCTCTCGAAGATTAAAAATGACAATGTAACATTTACCCTGAAATATCATCTAAGGCCCTGATGTGCAAAGCCTGCAATTTGCAAAATCACACAGTCTACTATCACTAAATGACGTTTTGCTATTTACTTAACACATTTTGAAATTCGGAAACAGGTTACTGAATTGCGAAATAGGTTTGAGAACCCATCCCATAACGATTCGCTGTTTGGAAGAGGCTGGTTTATGGCGTCGCTTTTAAATAGCAGTACGGTGAGGTTTGCATCAAAGTTTTGTGAACGAAATCCGGCAGCAAAACGTCTGTTGGAAAGTAGGCATGGCATGGGATCACCGTCAACTCTCAAACGCACAAAAAACCTTTTATTTTCTAAATGCAGACATTCTTATTTAAGGAAAAAAGGCATTACAAAAAGTTATATTTAAAATGGGATCACGGACATGCTGGTCTGCAGGCCGCCGTCACTTTGATAGCATTGAATCATAGAGGGCGACAATTAACAACCTACTTCTTGAATATGGAGTAAGTAGGTTGGATTGCGTCCTACTACGATTCGGAGTTTTGCAAACCGATCTATTAGTACAAAGGGCAGTTCACAAAATGCCTTTCCATTCGCAAGACGTCCGTGCACAATTTGACACCACTTTTTTGTGAATGGAAATGTTGTACATCAGGCCTCTGGTTCTTAAAATGTTAACTTTATTCAGCATCTATAACAGGCAGATCTAGTTGGGCGCCTACATTTGAGTATAAATAAGAAAGCAAACACGTATTTGCTCTAACAATTTCCTTTACGGGATTTATGTCTGCAGATCTGGTTTTCACCAGGAAATAACTACCAATGATGATGCGTATCAACAAATTGTGTGACTTGAGGCATACACTTTATAACATTGGATTTAATGAGCAAATAATTGACCTGTAAAACTGGTTTTGCAACTTGATTTCTGAGCAGTATTCAAAGGCTTCGCATACTCATGCCACCTGGTGGTTTAATGTGAAATCGACTTCAACTTCTTGAAAGAAATTATTAAAAGACGAGGTTAATCTCTGTTCTTCTTACTTTACACCAGGGGTTCCCAGGGTAGGTCCACAAATGCCAATGGCATGCTGAATTTTCAGAATAACTAAAAGATAATTTGACGCGCAATTAAACGTATTTACATATTAATATGAATAGGTTCAATGTATAAAGCACTTGCCTCAAGCCACAAAAACACTAGCATAGATCTTACTGCAACCTGGCAACGTTTGACATCTCTGAGCTATGAACCACAGACCTGCTTGATTTGGTACCATTTTCAAGTTTCCCCTTCCTCTTTTCTAAAGCTTGTACACGAATAGAGCGCATAATTGCTTCATTTTGCAAATAATAAAAAATCAATCAGTGATGGGCCATGGTTTATTGCTGGACGACGTATGAGGAGGCCATTGTTTGTTTGCAATTCCTGTCTGTCATTTCTGTCTCAACAAGATTAAGCAAATTGTTGCTGCTAATTTTCATTGTACCGATGTTTACTGATATTTTTGCTTCTTGTTGGGGTTTCTTATTGATAAATAAGTCCTTTTTGTGGGGGGGGGGGGGCGGGGCTCTCTCTAGACTTAATGAATAAGCCGTTAATCATGTCAGAGGTTATAAGAGTATGCGTTTCTCCACAATTTGATTCGAGCCAGCAGGCTAAACGCCACCATTGACACCTGTCACACATTAGCATCCCTTGGCTGTATGTGTTGTAGCTGCAAAAATGGGCAGTCTCTCTTAAATCACACAAAGGCTGCAGCATCTGGAGAAGTGTCCAGCTTGCAAACTGTAACCCGTGGTCTGTCCATGGCCGTGGCGTTGATGTACAGTTGGGATTTTTCAAGACTGCCTCCTTAACATTTTTTTGCCAAAGCATCTTTAATTAAGCCGGTTTTGATTTCTGAGCATTTCAGGAGCTCTAACGATCACCTTACACTATTTTGCATAACCTTATTTTGTCTGCTTTTGTAAACCCTGCTTTTAAGAAGTAGAATTCCAGACAAGGCATATCTGTTACGCGTTCAAGTAATCGGGGGCACTCCTCTGCCTACTAACTTTACATAGTCAAATGAGGAGAATTTGCCCTCTTGCTCTGAATTGAGGCATGCCAGCCAAATATCATTTTTAAAAAGTAGTCCTGAGCAGTCCTCATTACTGAGTCCCTAGCAGCAGATGTTATTGGCCATCTTAATTCGCTGTTGTCCTCCATTGATTGCCCTTTGCTTGCTTCTTTCAGCTGTGATCATGGTTTTCAGAGAATCCTTTCAGATGAGTTTCTGTTCCTCCCACAAGGTAGTCCATGTTCCGCCGAGGTGCATCGCTCCGCCGATAAACACAGATTTTTTTGCATGAAAACCGATAATAAAGAAATGTGTTTATTGTACTTTTTTTGTGTTACTGAAAGCTTGCATGTATTGCTCCTTGAGATTACTTCTAGTCTAAATCTTTTTTCCCTTTTTTCTATACTAGCAACACACTTAAATTGCATGGTAAAATTTGACATTGCCTTAAACTTTCTTTGAGTTGTGTTTCTCCTCTTTACCATTTTTTATCTCTTCTTTCTTCTTTTCCTCTTTATTAGTCTTGCCTTGTGTTCCCTGATGGAGCCATGCTGCATGCACTGTTTCAGGTATTCAGCATGCAGAGCTGGAAAAGATCACATGAGGGTCATTTCATAAGGCGCATTGGTGTTATGTAGTTAAATAGGATTATTTGGGGTCCATAAGTGTGAGATCTAGCTTGAGGGACCATGTCAAGACACCAGTCTTGTGCAGACGTGTAGTTGATCCATGGCCTTTGTGTCACCATTATTTTGTATTCAGAGGAAGAAAATCATCTGTCGTCCATATACATGGCAACACTGAGTATGTTCTAACATGGCATTTTTGTTCAGAATAGTTTACCACCATCTGACTTACTTGGGTATGGCTATATACAAATTAAACAATGGTTTCTTTGGGAATAGTTCAAACAAGCAATATATGTTTGTATAGAAAGGAGCAAAACTAATACCCCAAAACTTAAATGGTAAATGAATTACATGGTGTGATTGTAAAAAAATCCAACAAGCATACTGGACAATGCAGAAGAATATAGTGCATTGGTTGAAATTGTGTTAAATCCAAAAATACATAAAAGTATAAAGATATAGGGCCTGATTTAAATCTTGTTGGGCGTGCTTCTCTGTCACAACGGTGCAGTTATCCCAGCCCCTGAAATAAGAATCCCATAAAATATCATGGAATTTTTATTTCGGCGGACAGGATATCCGTCTGTGATGGAGTAACCCTTCCGCCAAGATCTAAATCAGGCCCATAGAGGTGCTTAGTAGACATGCTTAGAAGGAATTGAATATGTGCAATAGGTGTTACATTTGCAATAAGTTTGACACTGCTCTGTGACCAATTAAAATATGCAAACCTGACGTGAAAAAAGCACTTCAAGCTGACAATTTATGATATACATAGATATAATGTTAGATTTTTTTTGTGACAGTCCAAAGGTACAAGCATCGAGGTTTGACCTCGAAATGGGTATTTACCCAGTTTCATATGATCAGGACAGTGCCGGGGACTATTGATACTGAAGCAACCTTAAGTCAGAGAAAAGTATTGAAATTATGTAATAAGGAAAAGGAATATCCAGCCACTCATTTGGGTGAAGTCTAAATGCGTAACATGCTCGAATTAATTGCTAGTATGTATAAAATCAGAGAAAGCAAATAGGAAATTGTAAGGGACAACCGAATATTTAATTACTCTGTACTAAAGAATTATGTCCGTGTGGCAGGAAAAATAGTTGAAAAAGCAAACCAGTTGAAATGACAACATAGATGTATCTACAGGAGAAGCAAAAAATACAGGTAGTCCATGTTTGGGGAAGCACCCAACTGAAAGGGCCAGATGATAAAGAGGGGTGCAATGTGCCATAAAAAACGTCAAAGTGCAGAAGGTGAAATTATTGAGCGGACTCACAAAGGAAATTAACACATTATTTCCCAGGATGTATCTGTGGAAGTCGCTCAAAGTTAATGTCTGTAGAGTAATGGGGCAATCCACACCATGTTAAGTGATTCATGGTTGTCTATAGAAAAGGTAGGGGAAGGAGAAGGAGGCCAAACACTTATTCTCATTGAGTTAGAAGCTGCGTGAACACACAACTGTCTTCATCCGACTCGAAAATGAGGGCCTGAACAGAGCAAGACCACAACTGTCAGGAGAAGAGGAGCACAAGGAAAGTCTGTGTAAATAGGACCAGGAAACAGAAATGGGGAGAGGAGGGTACGGCAGCTTTGCTTATCCCACAGTATTGAATATATGGAGCTTCTTCATAGTTTCATGTACTTTTGAATTGAACACAGTTTCAATAATATAAGCACTATAATCTTCTGCATTGACCGGTACCCATGATGCTTATACAATTTATAATCATATTATGTCATTCATTTACCATTTAAGTATTGGAGAATTACCCTTTTTACATATATTGCTTGCTTGATGATTGTGTGTGTGTGTGTGTGTGTATGTATATATGTGTATATATATATATATATATATATATATGCATAACAATGGTTTTTCCTTCGCGAGCAGCACTCGAAAAGCGACGTAGGTAACCAGCCTAAATACAGGGTATGGGCAACGTTCTCCAAGTGGGTAGGATAGAAAGCAGCCCTTCACGTCGCCTGACGTGTTTCGCTGTAGAGCTTCTTCGGAGGTTCCGGTGAAAGGTACGTGCAGCGGTGTACTTACTCTCCCATCAAATAGCCCATTCAAACACGCCCCTGCATGGGGTTGCCAATCACAATTATTCTAGGCATTATGGGAGATGTAGTATTTTATTTCACCTATAGTCATCATTAGTGCCCACTTCCTGCTAAGATAAAGTCCAGATTGGACCCCCACTCAGGATTGTTGTCCTAAATCCCTCGTCGCTCCTCCGTTCTGCCGGTGATCCGACCTCACGGCCCCCTATGGATGTGGGGTGGTGCTTTCTCGGCGGCAGGACGCCGCCCTTAAGATGCATAACAATGGTTTTTCCTTCGCGAGCAGCACTCGAAAAGCGACGTAGGTAACCAGCCTAAATACAGGGTATGGGCAACGTTCTCCAAGTGGGTAGGATAGAAAGCAGCCCTTCACGTCGCCTGACGTGTTTCGCTGTAGAGCTTCTTCGGAGGTTCCGGTGAAAGGTACGTGCAGCGGTGTACTTACTCTCCCATCAAATAGCCCATTCAAACAGTGCACTAATGATGACTATAGGTGAAATAAAATACTACATCTCCCATAATGCCTAGAATAATTGTGATTGGCAACCCCATGCAGGGGCGTGTTTGAATGGGCTATTTGATGGGAGAGTAAGTACACCGCTGCACGTACCTTTCACCGGAACCTCCGAAGAAGCTCTACAGCGAAACGCGTCAGGCGACGTGAAGGGCTGCTTTCTATCCTACCCACTTGGAGAACGTTGCCCATACCCTGTATTTAGGCTGGTTACCTACGTCGCTTTTCGAGTGCTGCTCGCGAAGGAAAAACCATTGTTATGCATATATATATATATATATATATTTTTTTATTATTATTATTTTTTTTTTTTATAGTAAGCACTGTAGGGAGAGTGATTTTTGTAATCATGGCAGAATTAATTCAGTGTTTTATTAATTCTGTGTTTAATCGAGAACCAGTTTGGTTCAGATACTGATTAGTACATGCAATCTGTTTGTAAGATCCTAAGAGATGTATAAAGTTCCACTGGTAACTAATTGGTAAAATTCAAACTATAGACTACCCTGCCTAGTCCAGGAAGTAGGCAAGAGGGAGCAATTGCTGTTCTGCAAAGACAATGGTACGAGCCATTGGGCACACATATTGACCCTTGGAAACCTACTCCAGAAGCCTGGCATGTTCCTTATCTACAGCATCTGGTTGATCACGAAAAAGTATTTCGTATTGAAACTTGGGCCTTCGTTTGTTTTGAAAGTTATTAGTGATTAATTGAGTAACTGCCTGATTCATGCAAATAAGCAGCTGGACTTTAGAGAGAAACCATCCCTGGGCTAATAGACATCCGAAACAAAAAACTTTGGTCTCATTGATTAGTAGTCCTTATTACCAAATCATTTGTTATTGCCTTCTTAAGTTGGCAGGTAGGGCATTCATTTTCTTCAGATAGCTTTCAGAACTTAGAAATGGTGCTTATGTTTCTCATTGAACAAGTTAATTGATTTGTGGTTGATACAGATTGTATATCCAAATTAATCTTTTCACTTTTTGTTGCATAAAAGATACATTTTGTCTTTGGTATTTTTGTAGACTGGTTTCCAATTTGTAGCTCCGTTTCCTTTTTCTTTTAACCAAGGATTGCATATGCAAATTAAGTCTAGTGTGTATTAGCTGTGGACAAGGGTCAGCATGTATAAAATTAGTGTTGGTCCCACCTTCACTGTAGCTTTCATGAACTCTCATGTGATCCTCTTTTGTTGTGGTTGTGTCGATGTATTTTGTTTATATTACAGGGTGTTTGAGAAATCTCAGTGTGTATTTGCCATTCATATGCTGTCGCATTCTACATTTTTATATGAGCTGTTTTGAAAGCTTTACTAATTAGAACGTTCACATTCTTCCTCGTTATAATAACTTATTATATGTTGCAGTTAAAGCAGAAGACTCTGGAGCTAACACGAGCTTGCCAAAAACAGTATGAGCTGGAGCAGGAACTGGCGTTCTACAAGATCGATGCAAAATTTGAACCCCTTGGCTATTATAACCCACAGGTAATAGTTTACAGATGACTTCGCCCGCTGTTGTTATGGCGATAAAGCAGTGTTGCAATCTGTGATCTATACAGTCTATACTGCTCGTCACTTGATGCAAACGTTCCAGTCACAGGGGGTGCAAAATGACCTGCTTATTGAAGATACATTAACCAATTTGCGTCCTCCTGTGATTAACTACAAAGTAGTTGCATTCCCAAACATGGAACTTTTTTTTCTTTTTGAAGCAACCCTGGTGCTGCTTTAAGAAAAATTGTTTCTCATTTGCAACTACTTAAGGGGGAGAAATCAATGCCTCTTGAAGTCCTTCCCAGGTCCTGCTCCTCTATAGGCCACGTACTATGATTCTCTATGATATATGCACTTGATAATGCAAGTGGCCACATTTTTATTCTCGGTGCTCTTCTAATAACAGTCAGATCTGTCTACAATCCTGAACTGAATGAGTAAATATTCAAAATGTATTGTCCCTATTGTATGTTTAGCCACCTCACACCATCTGAAATCCTTCTTTTTATAATGCTGTTTCAACTGGACTCAACAAACCATTCTGTTATGTGTACAGAACCTTATGTTTTAGACCCTTCTCCTACAGAAAAAGACTCTCTGTAAAGCGGTATGTTGCTTTTCGGAGCTATATATCGAATTACCTCGAATAGATTTAAAAATGTACAGTATTTTAATTGTTCTGTTTTCCCATGTTATGTTACTTTATTGAAGTGTATTACAAAATATTTGAAAAACAACAACAAAACTCCCTAGGTATTGTTGAAATGACAAAAAAAAAAACATCAAAATACCACTCTCTCAAATGAGCATACCACATATATAGAAATTATATTTTATTAAATGTTTAATAAAAACAAATTCATCAGTGTTTTAAAAACCATCTAATCTCCCATTACACATCGCTGTACAATTATGAACCACTTTTTCATATAAAATTGTTCAGCTTGGGTGGATTGTGAATCTAGCTTTCTTACTCTCCGATTCCAGAATGACTTATTAGTAAAATATAAATCTGAAAGAAACACGTTAGTTAGATTCCTCACCTTAGAATATCTCCAGGCGTCAGGCTGGATCCGGAAAGATTTTTGTAGCAATACCCCTTGCGCGTCGCTAGGCGTCGTCTGCGGCTCCGCGTCCGTCGTCGGCGTCGTGCGCCGGAATGACGTCGTCGGAGTACTTAGACGCCGCCCTCGCGCGCTGACGTCAGTTCTTCTTTTTTCCACGCCAGTAAGCGCCGATCCGGGAAGAGCTTACCCCTAGTCATTTTTTGACTAACTTTTTTGACTTATTTTGGTCTATCGACTCGACTCTGGTGCCGGTAGGATGCCTGGTTTCAAAGCCTGTGACGCCTGTCATCGCCTGATTTCGGGGCCGGATCACCATCGCCGGTGCCTTTATTGCCTGGGGGCTGACCATGACGCGGAGTCGTGCCTTGATTGCCAGGCCTTGACATCGAAAGCTAGGCGGGAGCGGTCCCATAAGCTTCTCGAGCTTCGGCACTCGGCTCCGCGCCGCTCTCGGTCCCGGTCCAGGAGGAGGTCCAAGGACCGATCGCGGAGCCGCAGCCATCGTCATCGCTCGTCGGGGTCTTCGGGTAAGTCGAAGCACTCCAAGAAGTCCAAGAGACGACATCGCTCTTCGGACTCCCCTCGCCGGTCACGCGACTCGGCTGAGGGTCAGGGTGGTCCCACCCCGTGGCTCCGTCGGAGCCGCAGGAGCCGCGTCCGTCCCCATACCCGCCGGTCCCTGGGACTGACGCGACTCCGGCGGAAGTCAGTGCCTTCCTCTCGGCCATGAGGGGCCTGGCTCTGCCGTCGACGCCTGTAGGCGCGCCTTCGGGCCCCGCAGGTTCGACTGGGCGACCTCGCGTGCCGGCGGCCCCGGCGCTGTCGACGGCTCCGGCCCCGACGCCGCAGGTCCCCGAGGGATCCAGGCCTGGGTCTCGGTCGGCGCCGGTCGACCTCACGACGCCTGCTCCGCCGGCGCCGACACCGGTTCCACCTCCGACGCCGTCCCCGGACGACGTCGTTCCCCAGTTTGGCCCCAGTCTGGGCCCGACGCCGGCGCGGCGCCGATTGGTGAACGCTTCATCTACTGCCCGGCTCCGATCATTCCTCCTGTTTATCGGGAATCGGATGACGAGGGCGACTGGGAGGGGTCTGAAGACCCTATGGCCGCTCAGGCCAACTTTCTCAGGACTGGGCAGAGGAATTGGGGGATGCCAGCGGTCTGGATACCTCCCCGGGCGCTGGTTTCATCTCTCCTCCGACTGTGGCCTCGGAGGAGGGTGCAGCCTTCTCAGTGGTGCTGCGCAAGGCGGCCGAAGCCCTAGGGCTCGAGTTGCCTGCTGTGGCCGTGAGGACTAACGTCCTCACAGAGGTCCTTCAACCGACAGCAAGCTCCACTGAGCCTCTGGTGCAGTTTAATGAGGCCTTCATTGACGTTCTGCAGGGCACTTGGTCCAAGCCCTCCACAGTCCCTCCTGTGGACCGGAACGTTGCCTGGCGCCACCACCCTGCTCCGGGCGACCCCAGTTTCCTCTCCCAACACCCCACCCCGAGAGTCTGGTTATCCAGGCCTCAACCTCCCAATCCTCCTTCCCGTCCGCTCCTCCGGATCGGGGATCCAAGATGTTGGAACAGTTTGGCAAGAAACTGTTCTCGTCCCTGAGTTTGGGGCTGCGGTCTTTAAATACCGCTTGCCTGTTGGACCGTTATTCCCACTCTCTGTGGGATACGGTGGAGGACGTGCTGCCCTTGTGCCCGGTGGAGGCCCGGACACGACTCACTCAAGCACTTGCTGACGGTCGAGATGCAGCACGGCATGCCATACGGTGTGGACTTGACACCACGGACTCGCTGGGTCGGGCGATTTCCACCACGGTGGCGCTTCAGAGTTCCCTCATGGACATGCCCTTTGATGGCACTCGCCTTTTTGGTGAGAAGGCGGACAGTGCGCTGGCTTGGTTCAAGGACTCCCGGGCCACGGCCAAGTCCTTGGGTTTTTCGGCACCGCAGCCGCAAACTTCCGCCTTTCGTCCCTTTCGTGGCCAAGGAAGGGGCGCCTCCTCACGTCCGCCCAGCCACCGGCCGCGGTACTGGAGGTCAACGTGCCGGTCAGTCCACATCCACCCCGGCAGCATCCGCCTCAAAGCCCTCCTAGTCCGAGCATTCAGGCCCATTCAACGCCAGTGGGCAGCAGAGTTCGCCATCACCTGCTCCACTGGCGCTCCATCACGTCGGACAGGTGAGTGCTGCAAATCGTCCGAAGGGGCTACTCCCTCCCCTTCGAGACGACCCCTCCAGCCATGCCACCGCTGAACCACCGTATGTCGGGGGATCATTTGCATCTTCTACGAGAGGACGTTTCGGCCCTCTTGGCCAAAGAGGCCGCCGAGCGTGTTCCTGGTCCAGAAGTAGGTCGTGGTTGTTATTCCCACTACTTTCTGGTTCCCAAGAAGGGCAAAGGGGGCCTACGCCCGATCTTGGACCTCAGGAGCGTCAACGCCTTCCTCCGGAAGGACCGGTTCAAGATGCTCACTTTAGCTCAGGTTCTGGCTGCCCTAGACCCTGGAGACTGGATGGTAGCGTTGGACTTGCAGGACGCTTATTTCCACACCCCCGTCCTGCCGGCCCACCGGCGTTACCTGCGGTTCACGGTGGGTCAGGAGCACTTTCAGTTCACCGTGCTCCCCTTCGGCCTCACCAGTGCCCCTCGGGTGTTCACGAAAGTGATAGCGGTGGTCGCAGCTCATCTGCGCAGATCAGGGGTCCAGTCTTCCCCTATCTCGACGACTGGCTGTTGAAGGCGGGCTCGCCCCAGCAAGTCGTCTCCCACCTCCAGACTACGGCCGACCTCCTGCACTCGCTGGGGTTCTCCATCAATGTGCCGAAGTCGCACCTGAGTCCCTCCCAGAAGCTCCTTTTCATTGGAGCGGTTCTCGATTCGGCGCAGTTCCGGGTCTATCCGCCGGAACAGCGGGTCCGGGACATTCAGGCCCTGATTTCCATCTTCCGGCCTCTGTCCTGGGTTTCGGTCAGGTTGGTGCTGCGGCTTCTGGGGCTGATGGCCTCCTGCATCCTGTTGGTACCTCACGCCAGGTGGCGGATGCGGGCTCTGCAGTGGGACCTGAAGTTTCAGTGGGCCCAGCATCGAGGCAACCTGTCCGACCATGTCCTGATCTCGGAGGGCACTGCAAACCAGCTGCAGTGGTGGCTCACGACTCGCGATTGGGTCGGCTGCAGATCCCTCTCCCTACCCCAACCGGAGCATGTCGTAGTGATGGATGCGTCCCTCCTGGGATGGGGGGGCCATATGGGAGAGGCGGAGATCAGAGGAGTCCGGCGGAGACTCGGCTCCATATCAACCTATTGGAGCTGAGGGCGATCCGACTTGCACTGAAAGCCTTCCTTCTCTCTGTCCGGGGAAGTGTCGTGCAGGTGTTCACGGACAACACCACCGCCATGTGGTATTGCAACAAACAGGGCGGGGTGGGGTCGTGGACCCTTTGTCAGGAGGCTCTGCGCCTCTGGACATGGCTGGAACATCAGGGCATCACCCTGGTGGTTCAACATCTGGCGGGCTCTCTGAACGCCAGAGCAGACGAACTCAGCCGCCGGTGCATGATGGATCACGAATGGCGTCTGAACTCGGACGTGGCGCGAGGTCTCTTTCTGCAGTGGGGAGAGCCTTGGTTAGATCTATTCGCCACCGAAGAGAACGCACAATGTCCGCAGTTCTGCACGTTGGAATTTCCAAGGCGGCACTCGCTCGGAGACGCTTTTCGTTGCAAGTGGAGTTGCGGCCTGTTGTACGCCTTTCCGCCTATACCACTTCTGCCCAGAGTGCTGAAGAAGATCAGGCGTGACCGGGCCCAAGTCATCTTGGTGGCTCCGGCTTGGGCACGAAAGTACTGGTATCCCGAGCTACTCAGTATGTCCATCGATCCCCCGATACGAGTGCCTCTTCAGGAGGACCTTCTGTCGCAGCAGCAGGGGACGGTCCTTCACCCGAACCTGTCCAGCCTCCACCTCCATGCGTGGAGATTGAGCGGCGGCAGTTGATGCCATTTGACTTGCCTCCTGAAGTCTGTGATGTCATTCTGGCAGCCAGGCGTCCCTCCACAAAGACGGTATACGCCTGCCGGTGGAACAAATTTGTGGCATGGTGCACAGCAAAGGCTGTGGATCCCCTTTCTGCCCCTCTTCCTGAGGTTCTCCTCTTTCTTCTTTCTTTGGCCCAGCAGGGCTCTGCTCTGGGCACCTTGAAGGGTTATCTTGCTGCAATCTCTGCTTTCTTTTTTTTTGTTGAAATATTTTTATTAAGTTTATCAACAACACAGAAAATACACACCACTCGTTTAGTGCAAGGCTTAGCATACAAAAGCTCCGAAGGTATCTCAGCAATGGCAGCACAGGTGTCACATAGAGAAATAAACAGACCAAAGGTATCATACCATCGTTCCCCTCCCCGCCCAGCGCCAGCGGTGGAGCCACTAGTCATGGTCACTGAGGTCAGATTCTGATGCATCAGGTGGGGGCTCACAGATGTTCCCCCTGTACACATTCCAGCCACCCCACACCTGGGACCATTTCTTGGGGCACCCTCTATGAACATATACAGTTTTTTCAGTCACCATTACAAGGTCCATGTCTCGGATCCAATGCGCCAGGGTAGGCACCTGCCCCGATCCCCATCGCTGGGCTATATTACGTTTTGCAAGCATGAGCCCCAATGTCACCCAAAGCTGGGCCACTCTATTGTGGTCCGTCTGCTCCCAGACATTGAGGAGACAGAGCCGAGGTTCCGGCAGCGTGGGGATTTTGGTTACCTGGGAAAGAATACGCAACACCCCTTGCCAATAAAGCGCTATGATGGGGCACTCCCAGAGGGTATGTAGGAAGGTTCCTTCGAGGCCACAGTTCCTGAGACACAGCGGGGACTCCACCCGGTGGAGTTTGAATAGGAGTGTACGGGTATAATATGTGCGGTGCAGAATTTTAAGTTGGACCAGCCTTAACTTGGAAGATATGCCCACCTCCCTGGGGGACGAGAGCGCGGAACGCCAATCCGTCTCATCGAAGTCTCCAAGTTCAGCCTCCCATTTCCCTTTAAGGGTTGAAAAAGGGTCAAGGCGGTTATTTATTATCTTCCGGTACGTTAGGGACGTCGCTCTCTGGAGCAGATGCTCCATGAGGAGCCGGTCCTCCATGGGCGATGACTCAGGGAGCCGAGTCCCATGTGGAATCGCCGTCCGAAGAGCGTGATGGATTTGTAAATATCGGAAGTGTTCGGGGTCTGCCAAGTCGTACTCTGCCTGCAATTGGGCAAAAGTGATCACCCCTCCCCTCTGCCAGAGGTCTCCAACCCTGGAAATACCAATAAGATCCCACTGGTGGAATCCCTTGGTAGTGCGCAGTACCCCAAGCTGTTTAGGGTCCCAGAGCGGCGTTGCCTGGGTAATCCTCCCTGCCCAGCCCATCGCCCGCTGTGCCGCGAGCCATATCTGGAGGGTATGTGCTGCGGGCCCCGCCGGAACGCGACCTCTTTTTGGGTTGTAAAGGGCTCCCATCACCCCTCCGGGGCCGAGCAGTTGTCTATCCATACGGTATGCAGGGTCCTCCCCCGGCACATGGAGCCACTGATTGATAATCATAAGGTGTGACGCCCAGTAATAGGTTTTGATATCTGGGAGGGCTATACCTCCGTCGTACCAGCCACTGGTAAGCTTGTGGAGAGCAATACGCGGCGCCTTGTCCTCCCAGAGGAGACGAGTGATCTCAGCATTGACTGCCGTGAAGTAAGAGGGCGCAATCGGGAAGGGGGTATTTTGTAGCGCATAGAGGAATCTCGGGAGGGCGAGCATCTTAAAGAGCGAAGCCCTTCCAAGCAATGTCAGGGGCAAGGCGCGCCAGTGTTTGACGTCGGTGCGAAGCCGTTGGAGGGGCTTCATTAGATTTTCCGCAACAAATTTGTCCCGATCTGCAGTGACATACACGCCAAGATATTTGAACCCGTCATGAGCCACTAGAATGTTACAGCCTCTCGGAAGCCGAGGCGGGGAGCCTCGGAGCATATATAAAATGGATTTCTCCCAGTTTATTTCATATCCTGACCTCCGCCCGTACGATTCACATATGTTGAGGAAATCTCTGCTTTCTTAAGGCTTCCTAATCAGCCTTCTCTTTTCAAGTCCCCTGTTGTCTCCCGTTTTCTCAAGAGCATTACTCATATGTTCCCTCCTATTCCATTCGTAATGCCTCAGTGGGACTTGAACCTTGTTCTTACTTTTCTGATGTGCGCTCCCTTTGAGCCCCTTCACAACTGTCCACTTCGTCTACTGACTCTGAAAACTGCCTTCCTGGTGGTTATCACCTCCGCTTGGCGGGTGAGTGAGCTCCAGGCTCTGTCAGCTAAGCCGCCCTTCCTTTCGGTTCATCCGGATAAGGTTGTCCTCCGGACCCGTCCTTCTTTCCTTCCTAAAGTCGTGACTCCCTTTCACATCGGGCAATCTGTCACGCTGCCCACCTTCTTTCCGCCTCTGCATCCTTCCAAAGATGAAGAGAGGCTCCACCGCCTGGACCCAAAACGTGCGCTGTCATTTTATTTGGACCGCACAAAACAGTTCCGGGTGGACGACCAACTTTTTGTTGGATATTTAGGTGCGAAGAAGGGTAAAGCTGTGCACAAGCGGACCATCTCGCGATGGGTCGTGTTGTGTATTAAACTCTACTATTCTTTGGCGAAAAAGGTCCCTCCTGTTAGGCTGTGAGCCCATTCCACCCAGGCCACAGCGGCGACAACTGCCCTGGGACGGGGAGTCCCCTTGCAGGACATCTGTCAGGCGGCGACGTGGGCTTCACTGCACACGTTCGCCAAGCACTATTGCCTGGACAGCCAAGTCTGGAGAAATGGCCACTTTGGCCGTTCTGTTCTCCAGGACTTTCTGGTGTGATCTTGGTTCGCAGGCCCACCTCTGGGGTTGGTATTGCTGGGGTATCTATTCTAAGGTGAGGAATCTAACTAACGTGTTTCTTTCAGATGAACAAGTTACTTACCTTCGGTAACGATGTATCTGTAAGAAACATTAGTTAGTTAGATTCCTCACCGACCAACCCAGCATCCCCGTTCTGCGAACCGACATCTAGGGTTAAGGTTCTCCCTTTCAGGGCCCTAGATTTTTTGGCACCAGTGTTGGTCTCTTGCATGGCTCAGCGTCCCTGGCGCGGAAAGCTATGTATAAGAACTGACGTGAGGGCGGCTTCTAAGTACTCCGACGACGTCATTCCGGCGCACGACGCCGATGACGGACGCGGAGCCGCAGACGACGCCTAGCGACGCGCAAGGGGTATTGCTACAAAAATCTTTCCGGATCCAGCCTGACGCCTGGGGATATTCCAAGGTGAGGAATCTAACTAACTAATGTTTCTTACAGATACATCATTACCGAAGGTAAGTAACTTGTTCTTTGTTGTTATGAATTCAATGATATTTTGTACGTTCAGCAATATCTAGGGGAGCTTTGCTGTTGTTTTTGGTTTAATAACTCTGTCCCCTTGGTTTGAGGGCTTATTCTCTTTTGGCCATTTAAAATACATTTGAGCCCAAGCAGTGCTTTAGGAAACTTTTTCAAGAAAATAATTGCAGGAGAAAAGAGAGACCAATATGAATTATATACCAAACGACCAGTTTCAACTGTACTGACCACTCCTTGAGCAAATTTGGAACACAATTGGGAAAATAAATAGTGTTCTGGTGACTGTTTTACATTCTAGTTAAAAATTCAACTTGTTATGTTAGCAGGTGCTGCCTGCATGCCACACTTTAAAGGATGAGGCGGGAAACCTTCCTTACTAAGTTTTCATCAGACTGATCACCACACACTCTAAAAAGCCCTATAAACACAACTATGTTTTCTTTTAGCTGCAAAAGTCCAGTAATGTGGGCTGATCATCAGGAAAAGGCGGTTCAGTATCTAGTAGGTGGGACAAGTAGGGACTTGGAGCGATAAGTGTGGCCCTAAGAGGAACATCTCTAGATGTTTGAGATGCACAGTAAGGTGCAAAATAAACGGAACTGGGTGAACTGGCCTTGTGATCAAAAAGGTTTGTCCTCCACATCTTTTATTGATTCTATTAACTCCAAATGTTTAAAGGGCTGGTGGTGGTCTACAGACCACAATGTTCTTTGAGACCACATTTCCGTAACATGACTGCAACAGTGTTCGTTGTAAGGAGAAACCTGTATCTCACTGATTTCTTATACAGTGTGCTAGCTCCTTTTGGTTGAGTAACACTCTAGAAAAACGCCCTCCTCATAGGATCCAGATGACTCCTCCAAAGTTTGGTCTCTGCTACTTCTTTTAAATTCATTGTTCCTAGGAAAGCATCTTGTTGTCATGATCTTTACACCTGAGCAGGGTTTCTTTAATAAGGTGCCTAGAGTATAAGGTTTTCATTTTAGCTACCTTTCACCACAGAATAGGGTGAGCTGTACTATTAACTGTGTCAGTTGTAATCATTTCGAAGTAATGGATACTGTAAGGTTTCAGTCTCCGATAAATATGTTAAAAAAAGCATCCTAGACCCAGTGCCTAATTTGAGCCAGTGCTTTCCGGTGCTCGGCTCCAGCACTTAATTAGTTTCCGGTGCTCAGTACTGGCACGTAACTATCATCACCACACTTATGACACTCTGCCACATGGCGGTGCTGCTCATCTACTTTAGAGATGAGCAGAACATTGTTCGTTTATGAACACAAAATACATTTAAAAAAACGAATTCCTGCCTCCCCAGCCATTTCTTTAGCTCTGGGGACCAGGAATAATCTGAACTGTCGCACTTGAAGGTGAAAGAGCTGGTTAGCAGTTGTTTTGGTACCGTCATTGGCAGTGATGACAGGCAATCGGTGATGCAAGGTGTAGTGGCCTCATAGTTAGAGCCCCGGCACTTATTATTTTACAAATTAAGCACTGCCCAGACCAGATACAATTTGATGGATTCTTTGGTGGTAAGGTTAGTCCTTCCCTAGCAGCAATATTTGAGTCATAGAATCCATAAAATTAAATTCACAATTGTATTGCTAATCCCCTCACTAATTTTCATTTATTTATTACCCTTTTACAAGTGTCACACTGCCATATGTGATACAAGAGTATTAATTTAAAACTCATGTCCTGAAGTATGAATCAACACACCTTGGTACTTTTGATGTACAAAACATCTTGGCCAGATTGGCTTAGGGAGATCAAATTATTGGCTTGTCCAAGTAAGTTTAGGAGTTGTGATAAGCAAAAAGATGCCTACAAGTTCATGTCAGTTTTATTTCTATGTTTTGCTGACCTTGTTTACATAATTATAGACAGCAGTGACCTCTTTGGGTGGGAGGAAGTATACAAGCTTCCTTTTATGATTTGAAAAAGGTCGTACCTCATTCAGTGCTTTAGGGATCACTTACATGCTGAAGCATATATGAATCATCAGCATATTTGTGCATCACTGTGAAATGGAACCGCTGCTGATTTTTCTACTTTACTGAAAGAAGTTCAATTTGAAGAGCAACATTTATGCACAAATTAACTCATGCAATTTTTAATTGTTTTAGAGTGTTGAATTAGATGATTCTCCCGGTGAAAGTACGTATATTGGCAAAGCCAGGTACAAAAGAAACATGTTTACCCAAGAAACCTTTGTTGGCAGCCCTGCACAGCAATTACAGGTGGGAAAAATCGCCCTCGATGAAGATGATCAAGACAGAAACGAACAAGTGCGCGCCCACCTTCACCAGGCTCTAGATGTACAACTGGAGGACAAGGAGAAGCATGTTCAAGCTGGTAAGGATCTGATTGTATGTGGTTTTTCTGTAACACAAATGTAGCCAAAAGGCAGCAGAGCGCTCTGATACTATGTCTCGTATTGGAACTGATGTGTGGTCTAGAATACATTTCAGAAGTGAGAGTAAAGAGAAAATGTGATATAAATTATCTTCTGCCATCTCTGTGCCAGTTGTTATAGTTATTATCAGTGGTTTTATTTAAAAAATGTGATAGATTTCGGCTGACGGGAATGAAAAGAAATCTTGCATCTGTACTTGTAGTTCCAGATTTTAGTGTGGGGAATATGATGGCTGTCCCTGTCTCGGCATTCCAATGCATGTGCCATCGTAAGTTTAATGACCACATAGCTATTTATTAAAGCTAGTTTTGAGCCTTCACTTGACACATCGGCCTTGGTCATAAATGGGAGGAGCATAAGTGGTATAAGAAGTCAAGAACTATAGTTACTGACCAGTTCCAAGATCAATAATGATATCAGAACGTGAATGTACCAGACCTATATTACCTCCCTCACCCCTCATTCCCACAAGCATTTGTCAGCTGCAAGAGCCTGTACGTGTATGTGGGACTGAATTTGAAGCAATGAACGTATTCATAGCAAACTTCTAGCCCTTTACTTGTAACATTGAGAATGGAACAGACCGGCAAAGGGCATTCCATAACTATTGGCCTATAGACTTCTAAAATCCCTCTCTCCGAACAGACATTCCATTCAGAATACTAGCTATGCACATAAACAAAACTTCTGGAGTGAGGCAAAGGTGAGTCTACTCCTATTCTATTCTAGGTCATATTTATATGTTGATGACATACGCAAACTCAACCTTTTAACTGCAGTCACACAAATGTATTAATAAAAAATGCAGGTAGTACGTAGACCAGTAGTGAATGGTTGCACATCTGCTTGTGTCTTAAACTCCTAGTAAGCAAACAGAAGCTGCTACTTCCTTGCTCAGAGTGACCTCCTTGTAAGATTTGTCATTCCGCTCTTCAAAATGAGGCTGAAACAAAGGAGGTTGAAACACTGACGGCCATCTCTCTTGGTTAGGACTGTGCCTCGAAAATCAATCTTTTGTTCAATAGAACTACATCTTTAGAAAGTAGATTAACATTTTTGGAGGCCAGGGACACAGTGGCTTTCCTGGTGGTCAAATTAAGGGAGGCTTCTGGTACACACCTAATGCCTATTTATGCCAGGACAAATCTTCCATCACTCAAATGGACATCTCTTGCTGATGCTACCCTGACAAATTATCGGGGAAATAGTTCTACTTAACCAAAATGTGCTCACTGAAAGTAATAACGGAGGAAATAACTTCAATGATTCATCACTACCATGGATGTCTTCTAGTTGGTCCTGGGAGAGGATATGGGGTAGAACTACTGTAAATAAAGGCAACATTTATGCGGGGGGGGGGGGCTCAGTGTGGAATATAGCATTGTAAATCGTACCATCCACAACGCTATCATTTCTGCCAAGAGAACAAGCAATAATGACAATGCTAATGAAAGTGTACCCCTCATAAGAAGTCTGGTATTACACCCTGATGTTTGCCAAGATTTGCATACTATAATCTCCGGTGAAGCACAGCTGTCTACGGTAAACATCCCCAAAATTATCCCTGGTATCCTGGAAAATGACTCTTCTCTAGTTTGTAAAATTATACACTGGATCCACTCTGTGCATGAATGTTTCTCAGTGATAATATTTGACATATATAGAACAAAAAGATTTGTGGATCCGATTGATAGTGAAGACGCTATTGAGTTAATAGTTTTGTATAAAGATAGGCTCCTCTCACTGGGCTGTTTGACTTTTTCTCCAAATTTTTCACAAATGTAATTTAAATCAAAACTATACCCCATGCAACGCTATACCACCTTGTGAAGGTCATCCAAGATGATGACCCAGTCATGTCTTCCTTATTCATGACAAATGATGTAAACCCAGCACTCTTAATAAACATTAATGGGGAGCTGTCGCACAGCTTTCGACTTACAAGGGGATTGAGACAAGGAGGCCCTCTGTCCCCTCTAATGATCACTTTGGCTATGAAACGCCCCTCCATAGAATCACCAATAATCCGGCTATACTCAGCATAATTGTTTGTTTAGTAGCTATATCGATGACATTCATCACCAGCCTTGTATATAGTGAGCATGAAAAACCCAGACTCAGGGAGGGAGATCAGCTCTGGCCAGATCAGGTTTAACTTTGAAACCAAGATCCTTTTGAAAATATGTACGTAATTATTGAGAAGAGCTATAGTTTGGGAAGATCCACAGGACATGAGATATGTTGCTGGTTTCAGGAAGACTAAAGTTTTGACATCTTGCATGGTGCCAATAACCCTTCCAGAGTCCCCCATGAAGCTGAACAATTTGGTTACGGTTGCGCTAAAATGTTGTGAAATGCTTTGTACAACAACATTGGGAATCCTTCTGTGCCCAGGCTTTATTCTGTGGCATCCCTTGTATGGCCTTAGTGACCTCTAGTGCTGTGGTGGGTGTTTCTAGGTCATAGAGGCTATCAAGGTCTATCATTAGAGGATTTTTTTGCATCAAGTATTGGTCCTGTATGTGTGGGTATACTGCTTGCCTATTGTATAATCCTATGCAATTCTCTAAACGTGTTTAAGATGTCGATGGTGTGTGACACAACAGTATAATCAGTGGTCTTCAGTTTTTGTTAGAAGTTACGGATCAAGAGGGCTTTCAGTTTATATGCTAGAATGCAGTCTGCCTTACTACCTTGTTCATAATATAACTTGCCTATACATTTCATTTTTTACGATATCTCGCCAGTTTAAAGTTGATCTAGCTCCCACTGTGCTTTAAACTAAGACCGAAACATTTGGGGAAGACAGTTAACCTTCGGTTGTTGTTCAGGAGCTCATACTTGGGACTTGAGCTTCTGTTATCTATATCTCTCACGCCAATCTCTGAAATCTGGCTGTATGCGAGATTAGCTCGCCCTTCAAAACCACCTGGGGCGCATCCCAGATCATGTGGAATAAAAGTTTAACCATGTAATTTTCTTGAAAGTAATGCTGCGTAGTGTCTGCTATTTTTGCTCCAAGGGAAGCGTCCCTAAAAGTTATTTCATTCAAGCTCCATGTTCATATAGTCTGGATATTGAGTGGCCCAAGCATACTATCGCTGGAGTATGGTTTGATGACATGCAGATTTTGATCTAAGTAGCTAACACTAACTTATATGCCTGTTTGTTGGTTTAGAATACATGTTGTGTGCTCTCTGATAGTACATCCCTCTCATGTGCATGCTTATTGTGCCAGGTTGCCAACAGTCACAGAGATTCAATGCCCTCTAAAAGTATTTGTGAAGTAGTACTTGATGTTTTGAGGGTGTTGTTGAAAACAATACCCCTTTTCTGAAAAGCCATTGAGCTCTCCTTCCTCTGTTGTCTGTCATTTAACCTATTAAGGAGGGTGTTCAGTTGGAATGACAGATTTCCTCTTTGCAGTATTGCCAAGCCCTTAGTTTTGTTTGTGGATGAGAATGGTATTTATGTGTGTTGGGACAGAGAAGTCGTTTGCCTGGTAAAAGACTTGAATCCCTGCCCTGAGTGACAAACTGTACATTTATCTGGATTCCTAATGCTGACTTTTGTTGCCATAGGCCAACAAGGATCATGCTTATGTGCCATGACATAGGCCTGTCTCGCGGATTGCAGTAATTTTGGACCTGGAGAAGAGCCTGAAGCGCTAGCCCCATAGTGGTGGAATGCGACTGCCTTCACCAAAAAGTTAGGTAGGACAAGCGCGGTGGTGGCAGCATACCGTGTAGGTATCAGCAGGAGTGAACAGGTCTTGTTTACCTTGTGTCACTGGAGTGAGGCTTACAGGCGCCCTCCCATTTTTAAAGTTCCGCTGCCGTGTACTTAACTTATCCTTGGCCTACATCAGATAGATGTAGAGTGCTGCGCAGGAATAGTGACTGTGCTGGATGTATGTGTGTCTAGGAAAGGTACAGTACAGGGACAGCTCGGTGCCATTCAGTGAATGTGTGGTTAGTGCATGTACCGGGTGGATGTACACCTGCGAGGGCACATTACATGAGATATGTAGTGCTGTGCAGTGTGTATGCAAGGAAAGCATGTGCTGGGTTTATGTGGGCTTTCGAGAAGTGTAATACATGAAATGTGCAGTGTTGTGCATACTGGCAGTGTGTGTATCTGCAAATAGCACACCATGGTACAATACAGAGAAGCTGCAGTACTGAACAGAGAGTGCATTTTGAATGTGTGCACTGAATGTAAGTGTGTGTGTAATGTTTGTACACAGAGTGTGAGTGTGCCTTCATTGGTACATTACACGGAGGACCCTGGGTTCCATTTTGCAGATACCAGACCTGCCTTGTGATGACATGAGTAATTCAGTTCAATAGTCTTTATTTCGATCGCTCGAGATCACAAAAGACAAGAAACCATACACACACCGGTTTAAAAAACAAACATATTACTCTAAAAATTGATCATTAAAACTATTACTTTCCACCTATTAAAGCGAAAACCAGTTGCATAACTATTTATCATATAAATAGTGAAAAGTACTATGATTAAAGTATCAATAAAATCTATAAGATTATAAAAACATAATACAGTCAGTCATCAGAACTTTCCATGCACTGTGTGATTAGGGCCGAGCAGTTTGGAATCGCTATTTGCAATTACTAAGGGGATCAGTTAGAGCACCGCCTAAGTTCTGGATTTTGTTACTAACAGTAGGCTAACCCACCCAGTCCAACATTTTACTTGTTCATGAGCTTGTCGGAGGGTTCGCAGTATTTGGCGATCTTGTAGTCTTATCCCGAATAAGCTACGCCTAGCTCAAGAATCGAGCAATGGCTATGACAGTCGGGACACTTGTGTCGGTCGCCAGTATTCTCTGTGCCACTGCACTGCTTCTAACACCCATATTCTTGCATACTGGTTTCAGCCATTTGTGTCGTGGCGCCTGATAGGCCTGACAGACAAATAAAATATGATCCTCATACACAACTTACATTTATTATCATTTGAGTTGTGCCATTTACATGTGATTGAGTTTATAGGTAGCGTACCCACCCGAAATTGTAGGTAAAGGTGTCTGTCCCTGGGTTTGATGATAATATCCCAGTAAGACTCATATTGGGGGCAGGGCTTATGCTCTAAAAATTTCCCTGTCAGCGATGAAGATTCAGAGGTCGATATGTTTCTCCTCGCCACCATGGACCAATAAAGTTCCTTCATATCTTTTTTTGAGGGAAACTGCTGACCTTCTGGATCTTCCCATAAATGTTGCACACCCATGTTTGTCAGAGTGGCTTTGATGTTTTCTAGCCATTTTATTTTACAAGATGTCAGATGCCCATACATCTTTTTAAGCAGAGGCGTAGTGCTGCAGCTCTGGAGTAGTCCACAGTGTACGCCAGTACGCTATGGGGTGAAACTTTGCTACATCATCCAGTCCCCTACACCCTAGGTCATAGTAGACAGGCTTTATAGGGGTGCTCTGTGGTACGCCAATGACGATTCTCAGAAACTTGTTTTGAGCTAGGGTTAGTGGAGCTAAATTGTGGAAGCCCCAAAGCTCTGCTCCATAGGTAACAGAGGCTATAACTTTAGAATTGTAAATTTTTAACAATGGGAGCATGGGATGGGTCTTGGAAGACTTGAACTCTTTCAACAAGCCTCCGGCCAAATGACAGTGTTTGAGTGCCAGGGTTTCTATCTGCGGTTTCCAATTAAGTTTATTCCCTAGTGTTATCTCCAAGTTGTTAAAAATGTTAGTTTGATCAAGTAGGGCGTCATTAAGAGATACCCTTCCCTTAATGGCCCGACGTCTATGGAGGACCATGAACTTTGTTTTGTCTGCATTTATTACCAGGCCGCGCTCATTACAAAATCCTTCAAATCTCATTAGTGCCCTCTGCAGACCACTCTGCGTTTTTGAAATTATGAGTCTGTCGTCGGCAAACATGAGTATGGGGAGTTTAACTTCCGCAAGTGATGGTGTGTCCATGAGTAATGGAGAGGAGGAGGAGGAGGCGGCTCCCTTTATATTTCAAAATTGTGCTGTTGTTCAATGATAGATCTGGGACACATCTCAGGAAGGAGGTAGGGCTTATAAAGGAATCATAAATAGTAGGGCTGGGAGCTCATAATTAACCGTTTGATGCACATAACACTGTGAGTGACATCCAGCCGTGAACTCTAGTCACTCCCATGGCGTGTGTTGTCGGATTATCAGCTTCGGAATCTCTCCTGCTGTGACAGACAGCCTTTCGTGAGGAAAAAAGAGAAAGGAAAGTGAACACTCCAAAAGAAGCAACATACATTTTCAAACACTGGGACCCTAAATCACATCTGGTATCTGGAAATGCACTATAAGAAGGGTAGGTTGACACCCCAAAATTTGTCATCTGCCATGCAGCCAGACGATCTGTGTGAGTAGAGCAAGCTCTGCAAGACTTCTGTCTGTGACCAGGACTGGGGGCCAAGGCCAGCTATCCCTGCTGAGTGAGGGGACACCACCCAGGTAAACCAAAACCACGTGCCATGGAGCCTGGAGCACTAGCGCCTGCCTACTTGTCAAGACCAGTTTGCCCTGTGAGGAAGAGCAGAGCATTCAACAGAGCAAGGTCCAAGGGGGAGCCCTAGCGAGATGATTCCCTGTGCGAGTTGTGAGGATACAACTGTACACTGATCAGGTCGTTTTCAGTGTGCAGGATTGATTTGGTGACCCTGGTATGCCAGGAGAAGGCCACCGTGGACTGAGCTGTGCATCGAGCGTTATGCGGAGAATACTAATCCTGTACTGTCTTGTTGCAGTGACCATGTTTTGGGCCATCGGTGAAGTAATTTTGTGGCCAGCCCGTACTGTTTCTTTGCAGTGACCCTGTATGCCTGAGAGGGGCATTGGTGAAGTAATTGTATGACCAGCGTGCCAGGATTCGGGAATGCCTTGGTGGATACCCTGTATGCCAGAAGGGCTGCCATGGTATAGGAGATTGGACACAACGCAAACTCCTACGGTGCAGAGGTAGTGCGGCAACCAGAGGTCTGTGAATCGAGAACTACCCCTAATCAACCCTCCCCCCAAAGGACCTTGGAGGACGCAGAGGAAAACATCCTATTCCTGCTGAGCTCTTTCTGGCTGGGAAAGACTGACTTACCGCGTCTATGCTGACTGGGAACATCTTCAATCACTGGGGTAAGCTGGCAGTGCTTCTCTGGAGAGAGCCAGCGCCGGCCAGGTGCTGCGTGTACCATAAGCAGCCTGACTTTGCCAAACAGGATCAGAGCTTCCAAGGGCCTTCGGTCAGGGCACCCGCTGACATGTTAAATGCTTCTGTGCTGCAGGAAACGGGTAAGACTTGAATCGGTCCTGTTGGGCCCCATGGTACTCTCTGTTGAAGGTGCTGCTGCACCATAGACACTTTTGACTAATTCCTAAAATTCTAAGAGGATCTCTTCAGTACGGCTCACTAGTGAGCATTTCCTGGATGCAGCCACCAGTGTACGGAAAATAATCCCAACCACAATATAAGGAAGAGGGTGGGACTGGAATTTGCCTGACAAACACTAGAGCCCGGACCTCATGGGGATTGTGTTATTGCTTATGAATGTCGTCATTCCTTTGCATCTGTAATCCATCTTTTTTCAAATAAAAGCAAATATTTGACTGGACATTACTGTGTGCACTTCGAGTTATGAATCTTTTTTTATACTAATCTTTATCTACATTTCCCCTCCAATGGAACCTTTCACTGCTCGTCCACAGCTACCACTGAATGTCAACTGCAGAAGGGGTACTCGGCCCAGTTGCTCAGGATCCATAATAGGTCGGGCCTTGGGACATCAGAAGTAAAACGTCTCAGCCACCACGATTGGGCCTAGTAGCCCTGTGGCCCACTGAAAAGGGTTCTGACAACAAGGAAACCAGTATGATTTGAGACAGGGTGCAATTTGTCTGAGATGATAGGCCTCCTGTAATAGTGCATCTGATAGAGACTTCTGGCTGCAGATTCCTTATCTTTGAATTTCCCAGGCGTCAGGCTGGCTCCGGAACCTTTTGCCAGAGCAATACCCCTTGCGCACTCTGTTGGGTGGCTCCACTCGGCTCCACGTGACGGTGTTGCTAGTGTCGGTTATGACGTCCGTGTCGCCTATATAGGCGTGCGGACGTCAGTTTTTTTCTTTCTGCACCAGTTAAGAAGAGCTACCTCTCTTTCGCTTTTTGACAGGCCTTTTTTCGACTTTTTGTTGACTTCTGAACATCGCGTGCGAGGATGTCTTTAAAGGAAGACAGGGTTTAAACCATGCGTTGCCTGTCACTGCATGATGTCGGCTACTGACCCCCTACTTTGTCTGTCTATGGTGTCTCGAGCGCAACCACAATTCGGAGGCATGCTCGGACTGTCTGGCTATGGCACTAAAGGTCTTGCAGGAGCGGTCTATGAATCGCTTTGTGGCCTGGCAGTCAACACCATCCAGCGAGACTCCGCGGAGGTCTTGGTCCCGATCTAAGAAGAGGAGGTCGCAGGACCGCTCCTGGAGCGCCAGTCCTCTTCATCTCACTCTTGTTGGGATTTTCCCCCAGGCTCTTGATCCCAAGGTGGCCATCTCTGTACTATCTTTACATAAGTGGAGGATTTTACAGATATAAGACCTAGCTTAAGGGGCATAAAAAAGCATCCAGGTGGATCGAGTGGTGCCAGCATATGATCATGAAATAGGAAACAACACCCTGCTGATATCAAAGACCCAAGCGGGGCTACAACTCCTTATCGATAGATTTTAAACCTCCTGTGATACTCGGGGACTGCTCATAAACAGTTCGAAAACTACATTTATGGCCTTCAACTGTCACAGGTCATATAGGAATGGCCCTCTGCTGGGTGGGGTACCCCTTGAAAAGGTGGACACCTTTGATTATTTAGGTGTAAGACTTACTGACAAAATGTCTTGGAGACCCCACTTAGCAAAGATGCTGATAGGACACAAGCATCTGGCCGGAGTAATAGGGAAAGAACATCGCCTTTTACACACTATGCCTGCAGCTCGCACCCTCCAAGTATATGACACCAAAGAAGTTAGCTCTGCTCTTTATGGAGCAGAAGTTTGGGGCTTCGACAAACTTGACGAGCTAGGTAGATCGGAACGCACATTTTTAAGAGACCTGGTTATGGCACCCAAATATGTTCCCCTCACCCCTCTACTGTTGGATATGGACAGGCGGTCGATAGCTGACGTAGCTAGGCTACGCCCTGTACTATTTTGGGCCCACATTAGGCGGACTCCCAAACTTGTCTCCTATGCCGAAGCCCTTACCGAGATCATCCGCTTAGATACCGGCTGCAAAATAGGCAGGATTGCTGACACCAATACAACTTTGACAGCCATAGATCTCCGTGCTTGTTGGATCAGCCAGGAACCCCCAAGGAGAGAGGAACTCAAGCGCTTATATTGGGAATGGGTGGACCAACGGGAGAATTCCAAACCTAATGTGGGTAAACTAACAACAGAATCCCTCTCCCACAAACAAACCAGATACCTTGAGCCTTTCTTGATACAATTCAGGTACCAAGAGACAGAATGTTGTACATACATTTTAGGCTTGGAACTCTTACCGTTCGTGAGGTGACAGCAAAGTGGTGCACAAGCAATGGAAAAAATTGTCCAAGTTGCATTGCCCATCTAATGTTTGCTTGCCCGGCATACAAGTCTCCACGGGCCAGATGGTTGAAACGGCTTTGCCAGCAATTTGGCACAAGCGACCATTATACAGCACTGCACATCCTCAGGTCCGATCCCAGGCCGTTCTTCGCAAGCTGTGTAGCAAGGTTTTTGGGACAAGCATGGCTCATAAGGTGGAAAGCTCTTGCAAGATCGGCATCATTTTAATTGAAACTAGGATAGGGATAACCACACGACTTAATACCTAATCTATCTTGCACAAGCACTTTATTTGGTAAACTTCCGCTGCTTTGTCAGTGACCATTTTAATAACTTTTTAGTATAGTAACTCTTCATCATTATGACGAAGTATTATCTGTTTTTATTGTAGAAACATACTTGACAAACTGAATTGTGCATTTGTCAACGCTATCCTGTTTTTAAAATATTTTGAATATGATATATGCTTTATTGCATTCCTATCAGTCTCTTCTGAGACTGACAGGGGTGCCTCTCTATCTCTGTTGCATCTTCGTCTTCATGCTTCATCTTGAGTTTTGAGGACTAGGGGCTTCTGCCATGGTTGTGGTCAGTTGCTCTGGTTCGGCTTGTCATCTTTGTTCATGGTTATGGGCGAGTCCTGGAGTCTTCATATCTTTCTGGCTTCTTCAGGATAGTGGACAGTGGGCTTTCCTTCCTCACATGTGCAGGACTGTTTAAGCGGGCACCCCATCTGTAGGTAGAGAGGTTCCATTCTGTCACATTTTTCTTGCTTTTGATGTAGCAACACATTTTTATGGATGGTTTCATAGGCCCTTTTTGCTTGGTGGCTGCCATGGCAGAAAGCCACAAGCATTTGCGAAGCCGATAGGTCACATATATGCAAGAACTATTCGCTGCTGTTTAGCATGGCTAAGCGTTAGTGGCGTAGAGGATAGGACATTGGAGTGGAATAGAGTGTTGTGGAGTAGAATGGTGTAGGGTGGAGGGGCATTCAGTGGAGCAGTGTAGAGTGAAATAGAGAGGAGTAGTGCGTCGTAGAGTGGAGTTGCATAGAGCGTCATAGAGTGGAGTAGTGTGGCTTAGAGTGGAGTAAAGTGGCAGAGAAAGAATTGCATAGAGTTGGGTATAGCATTGTGGATGGACGTTGAGTGAAGTAGAATGACTTGGAGGGGTATAGAGTGCCGTCATAGAGTGGCATGGCATTTAGGTTCGTAGAATGGAATGGGATGGAGTAGAGTGTCATAGAGTGTCATAGAGTGATGTAGAGTGTCAGAGTGAAGTAGGATAGAGTTGAGTGTCACGGAATGTCGTAGAGTCGAGTAGCATGTCGTAGAGTTTAGGGGCATAGAGTGAGGTAGAGTAGAATGGAGTTTCATAGAGTGTCTTAGAGTGGAAGGCTGTAGAGTGGAGGGGCATAGAGTGGGGTAGCATAGAGTGGAGTAGAGTGGCGTAGAGTAGCCCACAGTTAAGTGGAATAGAGTTGAGTAGAGTGGCCTTAGAGCTAAGTGGCATAGAGTGGAGGTGAGTGGCCTAGAGTTAAGTGGCATAGAATGGAGAATATTTGGTGTGGTAGTGCACTGCCATTACAAACAACACATTTTCAATTGAAATGACAATTACATGTGCACAGACATACAGTTTTACTGATAAAACTATACAGCACACAAATGATAATGCGTGGAAATAGCATCACCTAGTGTATTGATTTGTTTTTGATCATGTTACATTATTTGTTTCCACCACACTTTAGAATTACAAAACAATGTGCTTCATTTGTACCTTCATAATTATGATCTATTCTAAAATATTTGCACAGTTCATTTACAGACATTTACATTTTGTTGTGTTGTAGAAAAAGCCTTCCCTTTCACACCCTCAGATTGTCAGTTAAATCCTCGCACTTTGAAGACACCAAGCTCCCTCGGAAGACAGAGCCGGACATTGACCTTGTCTTTGAATGCACAGCAAATTTGACAAGATTAGGACAATAGTTAAAGGCCTCTGTACAGAGAGTGAGAAATACAATAAACAGGCTATGCTTCCCTGGAAAGACAAAGATATGCTGGACAGCCTAAAACAAATAAAGCCAGCAAATAAAAAGTAAGAAAATGTGAATTACATACCACAAAACCAATGATAAGCAATGGGATTAATGCATTCCTAGGTCAGATTTCAGAATGTCCCCAAGAAGTATTTAGGAACCAGACAGCTGTGCTTTCTGGTAGGCTTTGACCTAAACGTTACTGTGCTTTTCGCTGGAAGGCCCACCCAAGCCCACAAGTTATTCGGGGCTAGTGTTATCTGTCAAATTTGGAAGCTCTCAGCATTTTCTCTTGTCAACTTCCTGTAATTCTCAAAACTACTAGACAGAGAAGCCCTCTGCATGTGTTCTTTTGCACTTGAAAATTGGGGCTTGTCTTCCCCTTGTAAGTTATTGAGAGAGATAAAAATCCTCAAAGTCCGGAAGAAAATTGTTTTAAAGTTATTTTGCAAGAAAATGACACATCTATCCTCAATCGCAACTAGCACTTGCAAGGAAATATTGCAGTTTATGTGTTATGTTATGTTAATTGGATTTATAGAGAGCAGGTGTCATGGCGCTATGCACTGCCTGTACGTTAGCGCAGAGAAGGTAAATGAGTAAAACAGCCACGTCTTCAGTCCCTTTCTAAAAGGAGAGGAGATCTGCAGCATTCCTCAGGTGCAACGGCAGGTCGTTCCAAGCTTTGGATGTGCATGTAATAAAACTCCTACCTCCCCAACTGATTTTTTTAAATGTAGGGATTTGGCCCTTTTTTGCTCCTGTGGACCGAAGGGTCCTAATGGGGACATACCATTTGAACCTTTGCCTCAGATGGTCAGGGCCTATTCCGTTAAGGGCTTTGAAAGCTGAGCAGTGGGCCTTAAAATGTACCCTTTGTTTCACCGGAAGCCGGTGTAGCTGAGTTAATTCTTTCTTCACAGAGACAAATTTGGGTGTGCCTGACAACAGCTTAGCTGCTGCATTTTGGGCTATCTGAAGCCCATTGATATGCTGTTTTGGGGCATTCAGATAGAGGCTGTAGCAGTAGTCCAGTCGTGCCATGACAAGTACCGTGACCACCGTCCTGAGATTTCCTACTGAGAGATAGGGTTTTATTTTTCTGATGATTCTCAGTATCAGGAAACATGCAGAAACCACAGAACTTAAATGATCACTAAACGTGAGTCTGTTATCTACTGTTACCCCTACATTTATTGCTTTCAGGGTAGGGCAGTCGCCCAAATCTGCTGGCCACCAGTCAGGTGTCCATACATGAGTATTATTTCCGAATACAATAACCTCGGTTTTGCTGGAATTTAACTTTAAACAGTTAGTCGACATCCATCCTGCTATGGCCTTCATGCAGTCATGAAAGCGTACTCCCATTTCTTTTTCCTCTCCATCTTTAAGGGATAACACTATTTGAGTGTCATCCGCATCGAAGGTCAATTGGAAACTGAAAGATCTTATCAGGCCCGCCAAGGATATCACGTAAATATTAAAAAGCGTTGGGCTTAATGAGGACCCCTGGGAGACCCCACAAGGAAGGCAGAACGGCTTGAATTTATTATTATCCAAGTCGACTGTTTGTATTCTTTCAGATAGAAAGGATTGCAGGAGTTTCCAGGCAACACCTTGTACTCCTACATCATACAAACGGTCCCTCAGAACCTCGTGATGGACCGTGTCAAAGGCTGCAGACAGATCTAACATAATCAGTATCGCCTTCCCTCCACAATCCAATGCCTCCCCTACCTCTTCTAGAAGTTTGATTAGGGCCAATTCTGTACTATGTTCTGTTCTGAAACCATATTGAGATGGGTCAAATATATTGTTGGTTTGAAAAAAGGTGCTAAGCTGGGTGTTCATAACCTTTTTCCGTGATTTTTGCAGGGAGTGGAAGCCGTGAAATTGGCCGATAGCTGCTAGGATCTGTGGGGTTCAAAGTTGTTTAGGTCTCGCCTAGCAAATGCAGCGCATGCGCGCTGCTTCGCCTGGCGAGACTATTGTTGTGGGGTTGGTGCGCGAATGGAAACAAACCATGTTCGCGCACGGACAGGCGACTTGCAAACGCATGGCGTCTCCTCTCCGCGCTCACACACTCCCACCGCACGCTCTTCCTTTTTTTGTTGCTTTCCTAAGCCACGCGCTTCTATTCAATTTGAAACCGAAAGTGATACCGCTCTTGGAAGCCCCCAAATATCTGGCCTCCCGCCCTGATCACGTGATCACCAGAAGCAAACTGTTTGTTCTCAGTTGTCCGTTAGATGTACAGCTCGAGCCATGGAGAAACCTACTTCGTCTGTCTTACCGGACGAGGCAAAAGACAGGAATGTGAGATACTGTAAGTAACTGCATGCAGAATGTCTTGCAGCGTTGGTTTGCCTTTTTGCAGAGATGTAAATAAACATCTCTGAAAAACAGACTGCAGCCAATTCTTGTTGGCTTTCTGAAAAATAACATATGTTTTTTAAATCTCAGAATCCGCATGAACTGATAGCGCTTTACCGCAGCTCTGCCTTATTACAGTGTCTAGTGACAAGTGAATTTTAAGGTTTGTACTTTCTGAGCTGTGTTCTCTGTGGAAGACGCGTTGTGCATTGATCTTTCCATAATGCTTTGCGAGGAGCGGTTTCACTCGCACTGGGAAGGAACAGTGGCTTGTTGGGTCTGTTGAACATACATGCAGGTCAGAGAAGACAGATGTATTCAGTGAAATGAGTCAACGTTTGCCTGACGTACTAGATTGGCTCCTGTTCTAAGTTCCTATGATGGAGAGGGAGAGGATGTGGGGTAACGGCCAGAGCTGACGTCTTTGGAGCTGCGGGACAAGGTCTGAGATACGGCTCAACATCCTGTCATTCTGGGCAAATCACTTAGTCTCCCGGTGCCCAAAAAAAGATGTAAAAAAATGCGTCCTTGTGCAGTGTAACTGGAGCTCACTTGAAGCGCTCCAGTACATTTGAGTCGAGTTCACAAAAACTGCCAAAAATATGATTAGTGTTCAGTGCTGTAATTGGAAAAACTTTACTCCGGGAACCCATAAACGGGGGGTCCAGATGTGGCAACAAAAAGAGGGTTGAGTAATGAGGGGATGAGTCATGAAAAGCAGTGTGACAGTCCTCTTATACTCTTGCTTTTAGAAGTCTTCCACAAAGAAATTGTAAACAAGTAGAAATATGACAGTAAATATGCTGTGGCTTAATGGGTTGCAAAGGCTGCTTTTTATAATATCTTTTGGGGTCAAGCCACCTGCTACTGAGAGCTTTGTGTGCCATGTAAATCTCATGGAATAATAATAATATTAATGGTAAGGTAACTCTGGTGGTTATTGCTCTTGCTGCAGAGATCTGTGTTTTGTCTAGTCACGCTTTAACTCATAAAGTAGTATAGAGGGCTAATGTGTCTACAGCGAAGCAAACGTGTACCATGCAGATGAAAGATTTGTATTTTTTGCAGATAGCAGAGTTACTGCTTTTGACACCGAGATTTTTTTTATGACTTCCAGTTCATAACTTGCAATCCTTCTTATATAACACAGTGAGCTATGAACCAGCATTAAGGACCTGCATGCAAACTGCAAGGCATGGGCTTAGAACCTTATTGTTTTTTTTTTTTAAAACAATTGTTATTATAAGGCTTCTATGAAGTAGGCTATTGCTATTATAAGGGTGCTAAAAAGGGTAGTGATCAAAAGGTAGTAATCAAATCTTATTAGTACTGACAACCCCACACACTGTTACATTTTAAATCCTGACTTTGAGGATGGCAGACGTGAGGCTCTACTATTGCACAGCTTAGCTACTGGTGGTGAATGAATGACTGGCTGAATGGGGGCTGGAAGGACCCAGCCTTCCTGCTGAAGGTGGCCGTGGAGTGCCTGGATAAGATTGGTGGGTGGCTGTATCGTAATCACATCCCCTGGACTCATGAGGGTGGTTTTTCTTGACTAACACTGTACAAACCCTGCATCTCTTCTCTAGTTCTTCTCTGTACAAACCCTGCATCTCTTCTCTAGTTCTTCTCTGTACACGCCCTGTATCTCTTCGCTGTCAGATCTTTGTACAATCTCAGCAACATCTCTCCACAATCACTACATCTCTTAACTGCCCTGTATCTCCACAGCATCCCCATTGGCTCATGTCCCCATACTTTCGACTTAGCCCCTGCATCTCATCCCTGTCACATCTCTCCACAGTCTCTGCATTTCTTCATTCTCCATCTCGCCACAGCCCAAGTATATATTCACTGTATCCACAGTTCTGTGGCAACCGTGATGGATATCTTGTCTGCTTTATAAGAAGTGCATTATATCCCATGGCTCTTGTAGTACCTCAGACATGGTATCCCAAATATTTGTGGTGGAGTAACCTTCTCACTAAGCTGTAAATCAAGCCCTTAGTGTCTTGGCAACACTTCACTGCCCCCTCTACAGACCCCCGCATTCCTTCACTATCACTTCTGTCTACAGCTCATATATATTCAGATTAGTGGACTGAGGCACAGAGAGAGTATGATGTGTCCAAGATCAAACAGTTTGTCAAAGTAGTAAATGCATGACTACTTACTCCAAAACTTTACCACCAGATGATATCTTGCTGAATAAACCACGAAACTGCTCACTGGTTCCCTACCCATGTAATATTGCATCCAGTTTTATTTTTAACCACACTCTTCTGAATAGCCTTTAGACTGATTCTAAACACTCCTTATATTTTAAAAAGTGGTTTTTTAAAATCACACAGTTTGGCTTAATGCAGAGAACAGAATGAAAATCATATTCACCTAAGGTAAGCTGAACCGCGTATATAGTCCTTGTAGCAAGATCCTCTTTTCGTCGATTGTTAGGTACTGTAGTGACCAAGTGCCCTGCTCCCAGCACCAGTTTCCCTTTGCAGGTAATGCATGTGCTGTGCCCTGAGCAACTATATCCCCCACACAGTGCTACCAGACTTTGCAGATGATACCTTTGCTCTAACTTTTTTTTTTTTTACTTAAGCACTCGAGAGTGCACGTGTTTTCCTCTTCTCTCCTATGTTTATCCCGCAAATGACCCACGGCGCTGTGTTCTCTCCTGTATACTACTCCCTCCCCAGCCTCGTCCTTGCGATGCATGTTAACTGTTTTTGCTTGAAAATGTTCCCTACAAATAAACTTATTGACTCCCCAATGTCAAATATCTCTCAACTTTGCCTGTGTGAAAAAACCCCGAGAACACATCTGAGCAGCGTGCAATCGAAAAGGACACATTACACGTTCTTAATGTGCTGAATGACAAATTATAGACTGCATTTCAGTGCTCTATTCTTAACCATCTGCACTCATGGCTGCGACTCTTCTCTTTATAAATCTCGGTGAAATTCTGTCTGTTCACCACTTTCTCTAGATGTTGCAATTTCTCTTCCTCTCTTGCAGCAAACAACCGGTTTGATGTATAAACAGCTGATAAACATGGAGGTTTCCATGTCTCTTTCCCTCATAACCAGTTGACAAAAAAAGCTAACGATCACTGCAGTTAATATGCAATGAAATTGGCCTTCGGCGGAACTCTTCAAACACCCACTTCAAACGTCTCCAATTACAGACTCGGTGCCTACTTGCAAACAAACCGCTAACTTGCCCCTTCAGACCTACATCTTATCACTGAACTTCTCCTTTAAAGAGACATCTTCGCCCCGATAACACTGCCAACCTCTCAAAAGCGGATAAACCACGTAATTGAAGGCAGTGGGTTACACGAATAGATGCTGATCTCTTTTTAATTTGTAATTCCTTGCTGATATTTTTTCATTTTTATCTATATGCAACATCAATGAGCTGCAATTATTGCCTTTGGGCTGCCAGGCAAAGGTATTGGTCGGCTCCACAACTTTTTCATAACTGCTCTTCACTACTGATAGTAGTAAACTAACAGGCTCTTTCATTGGTAACATGAGTGAGTGGCCAGAGATTTGTCCTAATTTCATTTAACAGTTGCACCCACACTGTTAACCTCTCTCAACTTTAAACCAGCTACTGTGAAGCAAACATGACACCATGTTTAGGTCGAGCCTGGGCAGTTTATGTGCTGGTCTGCAAGGCATGCTGTATTCAGGTATGGACCTGAAGCTCCGCCCACTCCACATTTTTATTTGGCTTGCGTCATTGTCCTTTGCAAACTATGGCTTTTCATTGGTCAATAGGCTTAGCAGTACCTCCTTAGAACTGCCTTGTATCATTTTGTTACCTCCCATCAGGACACCCCCTGTTACATGTGGTGTTATTTGGTATGCTTTAAGTACAGCCTACAAGCACTATTTGGCTAAATGGTTTTCTCCTGCCTGCTGTTGCAGGCAGGACACGCTCTCCCCCGCTTTTATTTTTTTATAGCACCGCACACCATGCTGATACAGTGGTGGCCATGCCTTTAGTTTGTTGTTTGTGGCCCGAATGCGGCCACATGTTTTTTTTCTTACTTTTTGTGCACAAGCACCCCATATGACGCTTTCACTTTCATGTCGGCCACGCCCCTTTCTTTAGACGCGGCATGTCTAAAGAAAGGTACGTTGCAGCTTTTAAAAAGAAACCGCAGTATAGGGCACTTTTCTTTTTGTAAAAGTGCCCCATACCGTGGTTTCACTTTAATAGCGGCCGCATACCTTTCTTCAGACAAGCCAGATCTAAAGATAGCATTTGCAATGCAATAGGTCTAATTTGTGACAGTTTAAGCAATTGGCATTGTCATTTATAATGCCAATTGCTCAAACTCTCGTATGTGCGAGACCTATTGCATTGCAAATGCTTGTTTTAAGTAGCGGGAGGATAGAGGTCTTCTTCCAGTCCTTTGGAAAAATCCCAGTGGCAAATATGTTGATAATCAGGGGGTTTAAAACAGATCCTATGAGTTTAGTGGTTTCTGCTATTCCTAGCGGTGTAAAATGATCAAAGACTGGCCCAGGATTGGGTTCAAACGGGACTATTTCCGGTGGGTGTATTCCTTCGCTCTTCTGAGCTGGGGTAAATGAGGAGAAGATGCATTCCACTTTTTATTGTAAGAAAATAGCCAGATTTTCGCACAGTTCTGGACTACTTGCACTCCTAGGAGTATTAGGTGAGGCAAGTTTTTTTACGGTTTTAAAAAGTTCTTTAAGGTTGGACTTAGCTTGGAGAATTTCATTTGAGAAGAAATTCTTTTTAGTTTCCAGCAGTAGTTCCTTATAAAGTTTAAGACTGTGCTTATAGATTTCTTTATCGTTGCTTTTATATCCTTTCCTCCATACCCGTAAAAGTCTTTTACAGGCCAGTTTCTGAATTTTTAGGTTGTCTGAATACCAAAGGGCCAAGGGTTTGGCCCGCTTGGGGGTCCATTTTTTTTATTGAAACCAATTTTTTTCAAGCTTTATCTAACCAGTCTGTGTAGGCCATAACGGCTTTGTCCACCTCGAGGGGAGGCGGGAATAGGGTTCTCTTCAGTTCCTCATCTAGTTGTACCCCATCTAAGTCCTTCCATGCTCTTTTTTACTGCATCTTTATGGGCTCCGGTTTAGATTTGGGGGCTATTGACTCCTTCAACTCTAATATAATGGCACTATGATCTGACCAAGCCAGAGGGAGTACATCTGAACAAGACAGATCGGGGTTGTTAGAATATATCCCGTCTAAAGTGTGCCCTTTAAGATGCATTGGACCTGCTTGAGTTCCCCAGCCTCCATTATTCTATTCAGATTAGGGGCATCTGGGTCAGTGGTAAAAGTTGAAATCCCTTAGTACCGTGAATGATTCTGAGCACATTCCATCTTCAAGTAGGGTACCTAGTGTCTCTAAGAACCCACATCTTGGGCCTGGAGGGCGATAGAGTAGTATCCCTTTGAAGATTTTATAATGCTCCGTATTGAGGTTAAAGGAGAGTGCCTCGCAGGAGGTATTGGAGGCAGAGTGAAAAATAGGCTTCAGTGAGTCGTGATAAATGACCGCTAATCCCCCTCCTCTCCTAAAAGGTCTGTCCAAAGTCTGGCAGAAAAATCCTGGGGGAGTGGCCTTCGCTAAATCAGGGCCTGAGGCTTGGTCTGCCCAGGACTCAGTAATAAAGGCTTTTTTAATGTTTTGTTCTTCTAGGAATAGCGCACATTCTGTGCTATGTTTGATCAAAGACCTGGCATTAATGAGTACACACTTAATTGTGGGTCTGTTATCTTTGGAGATTCCTCTGCAGGGCTTTCTATAAGTGCCACAGGCAGGTTGATCAAGTATAATAGGCAACTGAGAGCCACAGTTACAACATACTCCTGGTGAGCACTTACGCACCGAGTCCCAGGCTAGCCTTGGGCATCTTAGTGATACCCCTCCTGGCATTAGCCACTGGAGCTCCTGTTTTGTGTATATTGTGGTTTCTGGGATCACACATTCAGGGGGACTGGCCCTGAGCCCGGTCCGAGTGTGGACGGGCGCAGACGGGCTTGCCTTAGGCGTCAGGCGTCAGCATGCCTCTTAAATAGGCAGCGTGTGACGGCTGGACTGCTAACCCTGCAATCGCCAAGATGGCCGCCCGCTCGAATGAGAGGCGGTGTGCAAATTCGGTAAAATAACCCCGCAAATATAATAATCACAGTCCTAATAATGTGGGAAAACTATGCGAGCCCTCAGACATTGGAAAATCAAAATACTCTGACATCTCTTGATAAATAAAACCTTGACACCCCTATATGTGAGTAGATAGTACGCATAAAAAGAGGAAAGGCCCTACTTTTTCTTTAACTCATTGCCTGTCGTATAGAATAACCACACTTCATTTGCACAGCTGTCGATGTTGAGGCCAATGCCCCAGTCACAATGGCCCTTAGATGTATTGTGAAATATATTTGGGAAGAGGCAGTGGAGTCTCTTCGGCCAACTCTGCCACTGTCCAGGGACAAAAGCTTCATAAATCGGGCAATGAACATTACGGGTGGAATTTGTACACATAGGAATTCCCAGAGAGGTAAACAAGTGGATTTCTAGACTGCATTGTATAAGCAAGCGACCAGGCATAAACAATATCTTGTGGAGGTACTCTAATGTGTGTGTAAGCTTCTAAAATGGAAGTGGCTTTTCTCATGAAGTCAAGTACATTTTGCAGTCACTTATACAGCTTTAGTCTCACCCATAAACAAGTGTGCATACAGTACATTTGCTGTGGAAATTACAATTGCTCTTTATTCACTTTTTCTGCAGCACGGGATACGTTAACAGCATTACAGAAGGAAATTGTGAAAGCAGAACAACAGATACTAAAAGCAACAGAAGAACTTAAAGAACTGGAAGATGCGGTTGCACAGAAAAAGGTATGTAAGAGGCAGATGTGAATTTCAAAAACTGAAATGTGTAGGTAACCTAATAAGGTTTTTAAACCTGTAATTCTTCCACACTTTGTTCTCTTTCATTTTTTTTTTGTTACATTTCTCTGTTTAATTGTAATATCAGACTCATCCTTGAGTTCTCTTTGCTTCCTACCACATCTCATCTTTGTTACTTGGGCCTTGTGCTAAAATGTTTTGAATTCCTTTAAAAGTCTGTACATTTTACCTACATTAAATATTTTAGACTTTGTGGTCATGACTATTGTCTCCTGCAGTCCTTATGTTCCCCTGTGCTTTTAGTTCACCACTAGATTGACCTAAAGGTATACCATATGCTCCCATGACTCCCTTTCTTTGTATTTCTCCAATTGATCTTGTATTTCTCTTCATGTGATCCAAGTATAGTTTCTCACTTTTTACTCACTAGCCACTGTTCTGTAAATGTGTACCCCATTATCTTTAGTCACAATGTCTAGTTTTTTATGTTTTCCATCTAGTCTTACTCCCTCCCCTGTTTTTCTCCCCTTCCTCAAATTGTCCTCTTCTTTCAATTGTAATTAAAAGAATAATTTGTTGGAAGTTATTATGGGGCATATGTATCAACATCACCATTTGCGATTCTCAAATAGCGATTTTTAAAGAATCGCTATTTGAGAATTGCAAAACGGGATGTATTTAAAAAATTGCAAACTTTTTGCGATTTCTTAAAATTCCTTAATTGCGATTAGCAAATTGCGAAATAGCAATTAAGGAATACCTGCCCATTCATTTCTATGGGCCAGGAGACCCATAGGAATGAATGGGAAGTAATTCTCAAATAGCGAATCGCAATTTGCTAATCGCAATTTGAGAATAATTTCAAAGGTGCAAGGGTGTCATGAGGACACCCTGATGCACCCCTGAAATTAGCATGTGTGTGCATATGGCGCACATACATGCCCTAAGGGCATGTATGAGCGCCACGTGGCACTTTGTAAAATTCAAAAAAGTGCATTTTGAAAGGAAATCGCGAATTACCACCAACTGGAAGTTGGTGGTAATTTGCGATTTCTTAAGGATAATTCGCACAACTTGGGTGCTTTTTACATATCATTTAAGAAATCGCAATTTGCGATTTCTTAAATGCTTACGCAAAATTAAGAAATCGCTAAATTAGCAATTCCTTAATTTTGCGATGGGATTTGGCTCATACATCCCGATTACCGATTTTTTAATCGCAAACGCTGTTATTTTGCGAATCGCAGCGTTTGCGATTAAAAAATCGTTTGATACATATGCCCCCATGTCACTTAAATATGTGCAATGCAAGATGCTGCAATAAGCCCTGTAGAGTTATGAGGTGTGCTATACAGATGTAAGAATACAGCGGTAAGCAGAGGAGTTTTGCATTGCTTGTGCTCCTTGGCAGCTTGCTTGTGATTTATTTATTTTAATTTAGTAAATTATTATTCCCATTATCTTTGGATTATTGCTCTAATTGAAGGGAAAATACCAATTTGTGAATTATCAGTCCAGCTGTGTCATCTGTTGCCAGGAGAATCTTCTAAACTGAGAATGCTAAAATATTTCAGACAGGGGATGAAGTTCCGCTTTTGTCAGCAATGTAGCAATACATAAATGGATAACCTCCAATTATTGTACCAGGGATAACAGAAAAGACCTCTTCCAATCTAGGTCCAGAAAATGTTCTCAAGTGGGTGCTTCGAGGTGCCACATTTATGCCTGGAACTAGATAGTTGGTCGGAATGACTGCTGGTCCCTCCGTAACCAATAAGGTAAATGTTCCCAGTGGTAAGCATACCTACTTTTGCAACAAGTCTTCAACCACACTAACCTTGGGCTCTGAGGGCTGAGGGTCAGTGCAGGGGGTGGATTGTGGAAATCCTAGTGTCCTCTCACATCAAACACTAAAATCCAGTTTGGTGTAGGTACTGCACCCAATACACCCAGAGAAAGAAGGCTGGTAGGACACAATCAGCAACTAGACAGTGGATGAACAAGAATTGTCTTGGCAAACTGTTCTCTCCCTTTCCCTTGGTGGTATATGTGAACCCAGCACACCTTTCAAACAGGATTTGACACTGGGCAGTCATAGGGAGGCCCACAGCCCCCACTATGCATATTTGGTTGAATGCAGAGGAGTCATCTCTGCCTCTTCAGGTCAGCCTATTGTTTGATCCTGAGAGGCATTTCACACCTTTTCTGCACCTGTTCAGGGCTAATCACTAGCTGGGAGCTGGCAAAGGCTTATGGGAATGTGCTTTCTGATAGTTCAAGCAGATAAAGGGTGATTTCACCATTGAATTGGATTTTTAAAAACAATGAAAATATTTGCTTAATTATTTGTCCAGCTGGTCTCTTTCGTGAGATACAGTATTTGTATTTTAATGTGCACTCTACATAGAACAGTTAGTCCTTCAACAGAGACACTTGCTTTGAAGGCCTTGTCACTGTCGGGACATGATAACATTAACTTTGCACATGTCATAATTTTAAATACCATGCACCCTACCTTGTTGGCAACCAGGCTTACATAGTAGTGACTTACCAACCATTAAATTGGAGGTTTTTATCTTTCAAAAGGGGTTTCTTTTGACAGGTCGCAGTGCATGTTTACACTGCAACAGGCAGGCTACACAGGATAGGCCTGAAGCCATTGCCACTGGAGTTGATGGCACAATAGATGAAGAGCAGGGTCAATACTGATTTACATATCTCTGGGTCCAAACTGGGGTGGCATAGTGAGCAAAAGAACGATGGGTGAAACCTTGACCTCTTGACTGTCGGTGAGTGGTTGAAATGTTTCAGCACTCTGTCCATCATCTTGTTGTGTTTGCTATACCTGAATGTGAAGCACAATTTTTCCAGTGATGTCCAATGTTTTTTAATGTATGTGCCATGCTGTTTGGTTAAAATGTGGACTCTATTTTGAGCCATTTTAAACACTGCTTGCCAGTTCCACCAGCAGTGCCAAATGTTCTAGTGCTATTTCAGATGCATTTTTCTATTGACAGAGCAAACACTCATAACCTATCCAACAGGCTGCCAAGTCTTTTCATGGCTTCAAATTAGAAGGTGGTGTCAGAGGTGGTTGCCACCAGCAAGCCAAGTATTCCTCTTCCTCCTTTTCATCTGTTGTGGCTGCCACCAAACTACTTTAATCTCACCTCCAGTGAGGTCTTTTGTGACCGGTCAGGGGCAGAATCCAATTTTTTCAGCCTGGCGTTTACTTCGGACGAGTGGGCCCTTCAAGTTGTTTACTCCATTCCTTTTTGTTTTCCCACCCTTCCTATTTCTGCACATGTTAGATGTTGGCAGTCCATGCTGCTATCCTGTCCAGAGACATTCAGTCTCATCTTGCCACGGGTAACATCAAGGTGGGATCTGAGGTAGAGAGAGGCAGTCCAGTACCTTTTCTTCTGATTCTCGAGAGGGACAGATGGGTGTGGCCGAGACTAGACCACAGATTACTGAATACTTCCTGAGAAAGGACCAATTCAAAATGCGGACACTGGCCCAGGTGCTCTCCTCCTTCGTTCCCTGAGACTGGATGGTGTCCTTGGACTTGCAGTTCGTGTACTTTCATGTCCCGTTCCTGAATTCCTACAGGCCTTATCTCTAGTTTGTGGTTGGGCCGATCCTTACGAATTCACCATTCTCCTCTTCGGCCTTACGTCAGCCCACTGGGTATTCATGAAAGTGATGCCATCTTCGTAGGTGAGGGATTAATGGATTTGTCTTACCTCGATGACTAGCTCCTGAGGCAGTATTATCTGAGCTAATTGGCGATCACCTGTGGATGATGGGCTCATTGCTGTCCAATCTTGGGTTCTTCATCAACAAACTAACATCCTGTTGCACATGTGGACTCTACAGTAGAACCTTTAGCTGCATTAGGCTCAGCACTGGGCCGGGCCTATTGGACATTATTCATGTCTCGTACAAGGTGGCCTGAAAGCTTCAATGGTGGATGATAGACGCCAGTCTGACATGTGCAGACCATTCTCCTTAACCCATCCAGAGCTCAATATTGTGAATTGTGACCGATGTGTCGACCCTTGGCCGGTTGGGGACCACCCTGACAACATGGAGATCAGAGGACTCTGCTCCCCAATCGCGCAAAAACATCATATCCGTGTTCTGGAGCTGCATGCCATTCAGTTGACAGTCAAGGCTCTTCTGCCTTTTCATCAAGGGCATGTTTCTCCAGTTCTTGCTAACAACATGACTGTCATGTGGTGCTGCAACAAGTAGGGCACTGTGGGGTTTGTTCTCTCTCTTTTTCAGTAGAGGGTCTGTGTAGGAGGCTGTGTAGGAGACTGGTTCCTCGAGAGATTTCTCTGCATCTTTGCCCAGAAGGGCAGGTCTGTGATAGATTTGTTCCCTCAGACAATGTGCAGTGTCTGGCCTTATGCACCTTGGAATATCCTCATCCTTGTTTCCTAGAAGACACGTTTCACCTTTGGTGGGACTCCGGCTTTTTTTACGTGTTTCATCAGCTGTCGCTCATCCTATAAGTCCTAAGGAAGGTCATCCTCATAGCTTGAGATTGGGCCCGGAAATCTGGTACTCCAGCTTGCTGATTCTGAGCATTTGCCCTCCACTTCATCTCTCTGTTTGGAAGGATCTACTATCCCAGCAGCAGGGGAAAGTCCTGCACCTAAACCTTCGCAATCTACCCATCTATGTGTAGTGATTGAACAGAACCAGTTAAGTGACATTGATCTACCATCCAAGGGTATGGATATGATCCTGGCTACTCACTGCGTGACCACCAACTCTGTCCATGCTGTCCATTGGGCTTAATTTGTGGCCAGGTGTGAGGACTGACTGGTCAGCCCTCTTCAAGTCAAATTCTCTGATACCCTTTTGTTTGTATTTCTGGCTCGGCAAGGTTTTGCTGTGGGCACTGTTAAAGGTAACTTATCTGCTCTTTTGACATTTTTACATTTGACTGTTGAGCCCTTCTTATTCATTTATTCTCCTTGTTCGCCCACTGTGTTGTGTTCTTTTGCAAAGGGCCTATGTATATTTCTGCCTGAACCTTTCTTTATGCCACAGTGTAAGTTCAATTTGGCTCTTACAATTTTTGACGTACATACCTTTTGAGCCTATGCACTGCTGTTCTCTGAGTTTGACTCTTAAAGTAATTTTCCTTATTATGATTACTTTTGTGTGTCACATCAGTGAATTGCAGGTGCTTTTTATGCTGCCACCACATACCAACATCTGACCTGACAAATTGGTGCTTTGAACTAGGGCATACTTTGGGCTGTCACCCATCCATTCGTGGCAGTCCATCACACACTGCATTTGTTTCCTCTCTCCTCCACCTCCCTATAAGAAGAAATAAAGGCAGCACAGATAGCATTTAGGAGCGACCCTTGACCCCACCAGATAGGTCGCTCTCCCTCCGCACAGCACCACCTGTGTGTCCCTGCCCCAGCTGCCGCTGCTGCTGAGGAAGTTCGAGGCCCTCCACCACCCGCAGTCTACCACCTGCGCCTCATCCCTGGTGGCCAGTGGTAGGCCGTAGGTTTGTTCATCTTCCGCTCTATTGTTTTATTGTATTGCCTGTATTTCATTGTTGTGTCTGTGACTGCTGTCGTTCTGTCTTCCTCCGCTGCCTGTTCGTGGTACGTGCCCGTTTTCCTCCCTCTGTTCCCCTCGCTGTCCCCGTGTCTCTGCCCGGTTTTTTCCTTCGGTACCCCTCGCTGCCCCCGTGTCTCTGCCCGGTTTTTCCTTCTGTACCCCTCGCTTAGTGACCACACCGTCATCCGCTCCACTCAACACGCAAGCACAGACGTCACCCAAAGATTACACTGACACTTTCATTATGGGTGAAGAACTGCTGCAGGTTTATTTCATACAACATAAGTATGACGATAAGTGGGTTATCTTACGGGCGATCCAGGGCAAGCAGCCCCTCGCTGCTCCGCCCGCCTGGCGAGCCAGCACGCACGGTGGGTCGATGCCCGGCAGTGCGGCACATTTTTTCCAGATCCTCCTTTGGATCAGTCTCATACTCCCGCCCCTTTTAACGGGGGCGGAGCGTGTTGTGGCACACCCCCGGTTGGTCAGGCCCCCCAACCGCCCGAAGGACTAACGGGGCGCCGTCGCGGTCTTCCCAGAACCTCCTTCGGCTCCCGGACCTTGGCTCGGGCACCCTTACTGTGCCTGACAGGGGTACCCTTCCTGTACCGCCTGTCGCAGAGGTACCCTTACTGTACCCTTCTGCCTCCAGATCGCCCTGTAACTCCGCCTGCAACGCAAGAAAAAACATTAAAACATTCCAATAGCGCGCTGCCTCCACCGCGCAGGGTAAGCGGAAAGGGTGGAAATTCGCGTGGCCAGGAGGAGCGGCGCAGGAAGCAGAGGAAGAACTGAGGGGGTGAGGCGCCTAAAAAGGGGGTCTAGCCTCGCCCATCCTTGTGGCACGCCTCCCCAGGACAAACCCATTGGGGCCTCCCCTCCCCGAGGCGCGGCCTACTAGAGAGGCGGAGCAGGGGAGGGGGGAGAGGGGGGGAGGCTCCGACGGGCGGCCACTAGAAGGCTGCCCTGCTGAGTGTCCCCCTGCGTGGGACGCGGGCAGCGGCATAGTGACCACACCGTCATCCGCTCCACTCAACACGCAAGCACAGACGTCACCCAAAGATTACACTGACACTTTCATTATGGGTGAAGAACTGCTGCAGTTTTATTTCATACAACATAAGTATGACGATAAGTGGGTTATCTTACGGGCGATCCAGGGCAAGCAGCCCCTCGCTGCTCCGCCCGCCTGGCGAGCCAGCACGCACGGTGGGTCGATGCCCGGCAGTGCGGCACATTTTTTCCAGATCCTCCTTTGGATCAGTCTCATACTCCCGCCCCTTTTAACGGGGGCGAAGCGTGTTGTGGCACACCCCCGGTTGGTCAGGCCCCCCAACCGCCCGAAGGACTAACGGGGCGCCGTCGCGGTCTTCCCAGAACCTCCTTCGGCTCCCGGACCTTGGCTCGGGCACCCTTACTGTGCCTGACAGGGGTACCCTTACTGTACCGCCTGTCGCAGAGGTACCCTTACTGTACCCTTCTGCCTCCAGATCGCCCTGTAACTCCGCCACAGCTCTGGGGAGGCTTCCGTCGCTGCCAGAGCCCCCCTTCCTCCCTTCGCTGTTATGGGTGCCCTGCCCCTGCGAGCTAGCTTTAGTGGGCTAAATTATGGGTCCTGTTCTGTAACCCGTAAATGACAGCATTAATTTGCAACATTACTCCGAAGCCCAGGGCAGACTACCAAAGGATGTCTATTGGCCCCACTGCCGTTCAGCTTAGACGTGAATGGTGTTCCTAACTTTCTTGCCGATGCCACTGCAGATCTTCCTAACGTAAATATGGGAAGATCTAGCACCTACATATGGAGCCAGAACTGAACCATAGCTGAAATTCTTCAATCCATCTATTCCCTTAGAATACATCTCTCAGCTCGAGGACCCGAATTTGTGAACGTTTCCCAGCTCCCTGGCTCCACGGAAAGGCTGAGCGAGAAGAGCAACACCTAAATCTGTTTCTCAGGCTGGAAAATATGGCATGGGTAACAAGGCATTGGTGAAATAAGCGCTTATGGACCTGCACTCCTATTAAGATTTTCAATTGGCCAAATTAGGGGCCTTCCTGGCTTAGCAGTGTGTTCCCAACAGCTACAGCACAATAAGCAGGGTGAAGGTAACGTGTGAGTTAACCACTTTCCTACATATATAAACACAAGCTGACATCACGAGTATCTAATGAGGGGATGGGCCCTTAAAAACTGTGAGCATCAGACAGTATGGGGGCGACAGCCTCTGTCCATGTACTCTCCCCAGCACACGGGAAATATATGCTCACTGTCCCTGGCTGCTTCATGTCACTGTCTCTGAATGGTTACTGCCACAAACCTTAGCTGGTGACAGCATTGTTGGCAAATGATTCGCTGAGACAATCCCACCTTCCTACAGCATGCCAGACCAAATAAATGAACAATCGATAAAACTGCTAACTCTGCCATATTTACCTTTTTGGCCATTAACTCCCTAAGTTTGCTTAATGTCATTGGTAAGCAGCACATTTCTGGTCATGCTCATTTCAGAAGGTGTTAAACCCCTTCCATTACTAGAAAGTTTAAGTGCAAAATTCAAGAGGTAAGGTCGCTCTCTGCTCTCTCAATTATTACCATGTAGATGAGGGCATGCCATTCTGGGGTGTCTGGTTGAAGTATGCACCGGTAATTGACACTCTCCCACGTGCAGTGCTGTGAAACGTTTGAAGTAGTTCATCAAATTCAGCCAGCCACCCCCTAGGTGGAGGCTTGCACTCCCAAACTTCTGCTAGTGACAACCCCAGGGGCCTAATACTGGGCTGTGTATATGCGGCCCAATATCACCATGAACAATTAGCTTGGAGTGGATGGGTGTTAATTTAGACTGGCTGAAGGCAAAACCTTTGACAATCACTCCTGACAAGACGTGCCAACGCAGGTAGAATAAAGAGTTATCAAGCCCGCCTTACTTCCTTTCCCAGTCTGACGCAGGTCGAAGAAGATGCCCCTTCCAGAAAGGTCATGGCCGCCTTATCCCTGAAGCCTATCCATACAGCATTCTACCGGAAATCTACAGCATTGCTCTGTAAAGCTTTTTCTGGTTCCACAATTAATTATGGTCGATATGCTCTCCCTCAGTTTGAACAAAAGCTTAGCTAATCGTACGCCTGCCTAATTCCCTGGGCTAACTGGCTTAATGCTTTACGCCTGGAATTGCCCCACCAAAAGTGGCCTTGCACTGAAACTCAACTGGGTTGTCTCAACTTCCTTGTAGAGCTAGAAACGCCCCCCGTGCTCCTTGTGCTTAGTAAATGGACCCGCTCCTTAGTTTCCAGCACACAATGCCCTTTAATGTCATCTGGCCCTGGTGCCTGTCAAACAACTGTGACAGCCTCAATCACCTTCATACAATAAATAAACGAACTTTAAAAGGTCGCAGAAGAGGCAAGCCAGGCTGAGTCTCGGTAGACCATGTCACTCTGGGCTTTCCCTTGCCTCCCTGTGGAACAGGGAGAATAAACTTAAAGATGTTAAGTATGGCACACAACCCAGGCCTTCCGCATGTCTCAAAACAGCTCAGGCTGCTGACTGTCCTGTATAGACTAAGCTGCCACTATGACTGTGAGTTGCAGAAAAAACTTATACCAGCTGTTTCCGAATAGCAAGGCTAAATATGAAAGGCAGCAGCATCTCTTGACTTAAGTGTGGAACTCGCACTAATAAATACCTTCAAGATGTTATATAAGACACACAGACCCAGGCCTTCAGCTTGTCTCAAAACAACTCAGACTGCTGACTTTTCTGTATGGACTAAGCTGCCACTGTGACAGTGATTTGGAAGAAACATTACACCAGCTGTTTTCGACTAGCAAGGCAAAGATGAAAGACAGCAGCATCTCTTGACTCTAGCGTGGAACTCACAATAATAACATTGGTAGATCAATTTCCGTGTTACACCTTCCTACAAGCTGACCATTGCATTATGGTTGAGACTGGGTTTTAGGCTGAACCGTTGACATATTGTACTCCCGCTACCAAGATAACATATATATATATATATGTATACCCTCCCTTATTCTGTTGCACCACTCGGGACACATAACTTTGTCACTTCGTACCTACAGGGATGGAGCTACTGCCAAAGAGATTCCCGCCTAGTACCAGATTACCCTAATAAATGCTGGATTTTGGGACAAAGAAACCAGAGAACCTATGTAAAGCGCCTTCCGGTGCGTGTGAACCCATGTCATTGCGATTAGTAACTGTTGCTCTGTTTGAGCAAAAACATGCGACTTTATTCACTCAGTCATTCAATCAGCACAGCATGCTGGAGATAGAGGAATATGTGGCCGGCCCAAGGATATACAAGTGAGCCACGGCATAGCCTGGTTCCAGAGACATGGGTGAGTGAAGCGGCCTCACGATTTTGTGACCGTGCAGTGCAGGTACGACTGCCCCTCAAAGCCCTACATGTGTACATATGAAAAGCTGATGTATTGCCAGTGGCGCAGGAGTCTCATGTAGGTATTCAACTGGTCTCTATAAATGATCATCATGACTTGAAGTTGTATAAAACCAGTGGCCCTCAAACACTGCCTAAGGACATAAGAAATGTGGGTTTTTAAACCTATTAAGTGCGTGCCTATGCACGATGGTGCCGGGCCGATACCGGGCAATTGGCACTGGTGCACCACAATGCAAGCTTGCCTGTATCACAAGAAAACCTTCCCCAATTTGGACATACACGCAACCGCCTCTAGTGTCCTGCAATCAGCTATACCGAATCTGGCTAACGAAAACGACCATTGGCCAAAAGGTAAAACTACTAAAAGCTAGACCCATTGTGCTTCCCAATGCTAGTCATGCCTAAATTGCAGCAGCAATGCGAGAGCCCCACCACATTGTCTGAATCTTCCTGGCCGCCCCCAAGGAGGCATTGCACAGGAGATGCACATTGGAAATGCTCTGGGACGAAGGATTGCTGTCTGCCTGCAGCCCTAGCTAGCCGTATGTTTCTCAAAACGCTTACCATAAACCGTAATGGTACAGACTCATCATATATCACCCTGGCCCCAAACCTTTCCCAGGGAACTGGAGAGAAATGAACTCAATTGCGCAGGGCAAGAAATACCAAAAGTTAGGATGAGCGTTCGTAGCTCACTGTTGACTATTGGGGCTTTAAGATATACATTGCAAGTAACACAAGGATGCCTCTTTTGAACACAGTACCCGCTGACCTATTTACATCATATGCACTCTGAAATCTACCTGGCACACGTTCTTTGCAGCCGGCATATTAACCCTCTGTGCTAACTACACCGAAGTCAAAACCTCCACTATACAAGTTCCTGATCTCTCTCCAGGAAGATAACGAATCCCCCGAGTTATCTAGACATGTGAGGCCTGGAATTGCCACTGAAAGAAACGCAGCATCCAGTGCGCCAAAGCATAATAAAATTTCCAAACCCGGCCGGATGAGACGGCAGGGAACCGCGACGGGGGACAAGATAGCTGAACATGTTGGCATGTCAAGAAAACAGAGATTGGTGGTGAGCCCTGAAAGGAATAACTGTCTTATGAGAGCAGCGCCTGCTGGGTGTGAATGGATCCTGTCCGAACAGGGTAGGGGGGGGTTAGAAGTAACGTTATGGAAGGGTGGACACAATACAGCGAGGTACACTCAGCGGCACCGGGGCAGAACATATGCGGGGTTGGTTCTCCTCTACCCACCTGGGGTGGCACTGACCAGGGGTGAGGTTTCAAGGGGACTGACCGTGAGCCAGAAGACGCAACCCTTTCTACGATAATGACTGGTTCCTACCCCCCCCCCCGCACCCTCATAACGGACGTAATCTCGGCAGGGTTTGTACTTCATTATTCCAAGGCCGATAACATTAGTACCATCACGTTGCGAAACAAAACAGCTATACTACGAGCCAAGCGTCATTTTTGTTTACACTCTACATCATTTAATTTTTTCAAAACCACTTTTGATTATTGTGTCGACGTTGCTTATTCCTGAACTAATTGTAGGCCGAATAAAAGAGATAGGTAAGTGACGGAGGGACTAGGGCCATAACATTGTCGCCCACGGCTACATTACATATTGCAAATACAGGTACTATGCGGATGCTCCCATTTCCATCATGTGGCAAAAGCAATTGTGTAGCGGTGTGGAACTACAATGCAGATCAACCACCGGCATGTTCTAAGAATGTCTGCTAGCGGTGTGCAAGCAGTTCTAGAATATCAAGACTCCACGTTATAAATTGCAAATAACAAAAGGATGCCTCTTTTGAAAACAGCCAACCGCTGACCCCCACGCATCTCGTGCCTCCCGATATTTCCGCCTGTTTGTCTCGCGTGTAGACGGCGCCAAAAGCCCCCCACTAAAGGCCTGTACCTAGATGCACATCGCACAGCGAGGAAAGCAGTAAACCTGGCTTTCCAAAGTGAAATGCTACACATTCAATTCTGGTAAACCTTGCTCCCGATCCTGAAATGTACAAGGGAGGGGGGGGGGATGTGATACCGAGGACGCGCAGAGCCGATAAAAGTAGCTTCTCCCATACCCCGTTCAGCTCCAACCTCGGATGTGAGCCTGGCATGGGAGGCAGACATTGCGTTTCATTCTGTACCGCAAATAGAGCAGCTTCCGCCTCGCGCCCCGGCGCTCAATTGTCATATACATCGAGGAAATATTCAAATGTCGCCTATTAATCATGGCTATAGGACCACCTACATGGGTGTGCGCTCTCTCCACAAAAACCCCGAGCCAACCCGGGCATGCAATTACTTGCTCCGTTTAACCGTCGCCCCGGAAGCAGCACGACACAGGAGCTATGTCTGTAGCCGCACTGTGGCCACCCCGGGGTACCATACTCCCGCAAATGCTAGGCAGCCTGCAGCTATCGCACCCGGCCGGTCAAATTCAGCGGACAATGACAAAAGAAAACCAGCGCACCCGACGGGGCCCAGAGCCACCCGATCCGAGTCCTTCTCCGTCTTCCGTCACTTTTTCTTGCACAGCTACTCGATGTGCCAGCCAAATACAACATGGGGGGGCACGGCTGACTGCTGCTGCTCAACCCCTGCTACAGTAAGCACGCCCTCACACCCGAGATGCCCCGTACAGTAGGAGCGGGGGCCGCCAAACACGGCTAGCGCCACCCTAACCCGGCGCGCCGGCCTCACCCTGCTCAACCATGCGACCGCACACCCTGCCCAGAAGCAAGCCCGAAGGCGATCTGCAGCCTTAAGCCAGCGCTTTAAACCCCCGGAACACCAACTGTGGCATGAGAGGGGCCGACCCCGCGACGCACCCCCCCCCCCCCCCCCGCCCCCCCCCCCCCCGCGGTCGCCCTGACGAACGCAATAGAACGCCCGAGGCCCCCAACGGGCCGGGAGTGGTCCAAGCAATCCGAGAGGGGGTAAACATACGTGAGAGCACTGGCCCGTACTGGACCGAACCCGCAACCTTGGCGTTAATTCCCCACGTTCGAACCAACTGAGCTAGCTGGCAACGATCATTGCTCTTACAACGCACTAGGGCTGCTGGGGGTCGAACACGAGGCATCGGACCTTCGCAGCATGCGCTCCACCCATGGTCTACATCTCTATGCGGGGGGGGGGGTAGCAGATCGGCACTGGGAACCGAAACCCTGCTTGCCAGCGGGGGCGCACCGACGCACACCAACAGTGTGTACGCTTAATAATCCCACCCAAACAACGCCGCATTCCCTACGGATAGAGGTGGGAGGGGGGGGGGATGCGGATGAGCGCGAGCAGCCCTACAATGTGCACTTTGGCCGCTGAGTACGGTAGCGCCCGGCAAGACAGTTGTATTGGCCCGCTCACGCACCAGCAAGAAAGCACCTAACCATAGCATTGCCCGCTTGCAGCCGCCTAGAGTTCGGACGAGCGGCGCCCTCCCCCACACCATGCAGTACAATTCCAGTACCCCGCCACAGTCTAGATCCCCGAGCATTGCACGGCCCCACGGCCCCCCCCCCCCCCCCGCCCGTGGTACGCCGACCACAGGGCCCCGTCTCCTGGTACTGCCCAGGGACAGGGCCGGGGCGAGAGGGAAGTAACCGGAGACTCACCGAGAATGAGGAGCGACACGACGGAGCACGACGAACAGCTGGCAAGGCGAACGAGCGGCGCAGGAAGCAGAGGAATTCGCGTGGCCAGGAGGAGCGGCGCAGGAAGCAGAGGAAGTACTGAGGGGGTGAGGCGCCTAAAAAGGGGGGTCTAGCCTCGCCCATCCTTGTGGCACGCCTCCCCAGGACAAACCCATTGGGGCCTCCCCTCCCCGAGGCGCGGCCTACTAGAGAGGCGGAGCAGGGGGGGGGGAGAGGGGGGGAGGCTCCGACGGGCGGCCACTAGAAGGCTGCCCTGCTGAGTGTCCCCCTGCGTGGGACGCGGGCAGCGGCATACCTTCTGTTTCTCAGCTGCCCCGTATTTCTGTGCCCTCTTGCCTTCTGTGACACTCGTTTTTCCTGTATTTCTCTGCCCTTTTTGCCTCTGTGCCACTCGTTTTTCCTGTATTTCTCTGCCCTTTTTGCCTTCTGTGACACTCGTTTTTCCTGTGTTTCTCTGCTCTTTTTGCCTTCTGTGACACTCTTTTTTCCTGTATTTCTGTGCCCTCTTGCCTTCTGTGACACTCGTTTTTCCTGTATTTCTCTGCCCCTTTGCCTTCTGTGCCACTCGTTTTTCCTGTATTTCTCTGCCCTTTTTGCCTTCTGTGCCACTCGTTTTTCCTGTATTTCTCTGCCCTTTTTGCCTTCTGTGCCACTCGTTTTCCTGTATTTCGGTGCCCTCTGTGACACTAGTTTTCCCTCGTTTTTTGTGCCCTTTTGCCTTCTGTTCACTTCATCGTCCCTCACCGCCCCCGCCGCTGCGTCCTCTGCGGCCCCGCCCCCCTGACTGCCCACTCGCTGCCCCGCTGCTCCTCCCTCCCACCTCCCCATATATGCAGGCTGCTGTGCAGCCGCGCCGCTGGGGCGCCAAAGGAGCGCCTAAGGCAAGCCCGTCTGCGCCTGTCCGCGCCTGAACCGCGCCCAGCGCCAGAACCGCTGGCCCCCGCACCCGCCACGACGACCACTGCCAGCACGCTCTCAACTCCGGACAGACCTAAACCTGCTTCAAGGCCGTCCCGAAACGCACACACGGTCCCTTCACCTGCCAGAACTGCAGCTCCACCAGCCTCAGAGCCGACGAACAACCCGCCAAGAAAAACCCCAACCACCTCCGATGCATACTACTGAACACCCACTCTGCACGCAAACACGCTGTCGAGCTCTGAGACCTGCTCAACACAACATTCCCGGACGTCGCCTTCCTGACAGAGACCTGGCTGAACGACTCCTCCGCACCCGACATCGCCATAGCCATCCCAGACGGCTACAAGATCACCCGCAGAGACTGCACCAACGGAGTCGGAGGAGGAATCGCCATCGTCCACAAGAACAGCATCAGGGTCTCGACTAGCACCGACGATGCGCTCAGCACCGCCGAACACATGCACTTCCAGATCCACACAGACCCTAACTCCACCCTCAGAGGCACCCTCGTCTACCGACCACCCGGACCCCTTCTCCAGTTCAGCGACTCCATCGCCGACTTCATCAGCATGCACGCCTTGACCTCCAACGACTACATCCTCCTCGGAGACCTGAACTTTCACCTTGAGAACAACAATGACAACAACTCCACAACCCTGATCGATAACCTCGCCAACCTCGGACTGAAGCAACTCGTCACAACGCCCACCCACTCCGCCGGCCACACGCTCGACCCGTCTTCTCCTCAAGGCCGCACGTCTCCGTCAGCCACACCACCGAACTCCTCTGGACCGACCACCACTGCATCCACTTCGCCTTCCAGAAACCCACCACACACACCACCGCACCCAACAGATCCCCCGCCGCTGCTGGAGCAAAATCACCGAAGACCAACTACATGCAAACCTCGCTCTCAGCCCACCCACCGAACCCTCCAACGCCGACGACGCTGCCCACAGCCTCAGACGCTGGATCGAGGACTGCGCCAACACACTCGCCTCGCTGAAGAAACCCCCACAGAGACACCAGTAAGAGGGCCAGCTGGTTCACCCTTGAACTCCTTTCCTCCAAGCAAGCCTGCCGGAAACTAGAGAAGGAATGGCACAGTGAACAAACTCCAGACAGCCATGCAGCGCACAAGGACGCCATCCGCAACCACCACCACCTCATCAGGGCGGCCAAGAGGACCTCCTTCAAAGACCGCCTCGACAACAACGCACACAATAGCAAGGAGCTCTTCAACATGCTATGATCTCCCGAGGCGACTCCGGGAGCAACGAGACTTTCTAAGCAACTTTGTTTTGCTTTTTTAAAACCACTTGCCTACTTACCTGCACTGCGCCCCGATCCCGGCGCTTGGATCCTTCCTGGCTGCCTCCTCCCTGCACGCGACCAGAGACCAGACCGCCGCCGCTGATCGCCCCCTCCTCGCTGACTCTCGGAGGGGACGGGCGGCTCCTCCATCTTGGGCGGGTCTGTCCTCGGCGCTGCAGCGCTTTTGGCTCTTCCCCCTTGGCTTAGCTCTTAAGGAGCTCACTCACCTGGGCTCTCCGACCTGCTATGATCTCCCGAGGCGACTCCGAGAGAAACGAGACTTTCTAAGCAACTTTGTTTTGCTTTTTTAAAACCACTTGCCTACTTACCTGCACTGCGCCCCGATCCCGGCGCTTGGATCCTTCCTGGCTGCCTCCTCCCTGCACGCGACCAGAGACCAGACCGCCGCCGCTGATCGCCCCCTCCTCGCTGACTCTCGGAGGGGACGGGCGGCTCCTCCATCTTGGGCGGGTCTGTCCTCGGCGCTGCAGCGCTTTTGGCTCCTCCCCCTTGGCTTAGCTCTTAAGGAGCTCACTCACCTGGGCTCTCCGACCTGCTATGATCTCCCGAGGCGACTCCGGGAGCAACGAGACTTTCTAAGCAACTTTGTTTTGCTTTTTTAAAACCACTTGCCTACTTACCTGCACTGCGCCCCGATCCCGGCGCTTGGATCCTTCCTGGCTGCCTCCTCCCTGCACGCGACCAGAGACCAGACCGCCGCCGCTGATCGCCCCCTCCTCGCTGACTCTCGGAGGGGACGGGCGGCTCCTCCATCTTGGGCGGGTCTGTCCTCGGCGCTGCAGCGCTTTTGGCTCCTCCCCCCTGTCACGCCCCCTTGACCCTCCCCCCTCATGTGTCGTCCCCACATAACTGTTCCTCTCTTCCGGCGGCGCAGCGGGCGGGCGCAGCGGGCGCGACGAAGGCGCGCCGAAGTTGCGCCTAAGTTAAGCCCGTCTGCGCCCGTCCGCGACGGGCCGGGACCAGGGGCCGCCCACTCTGCTTCTCGCCTGGTTTACACTACTGCCCAACTTACTGCAATATCTGCCTTTCCCTCTCCTGCCCCTCTCCCCCTTCATCACCTACAATCACTTGGTATTCTTTCTTCTCCTTTACTTCGCCCGATTCTTGTTTCTCCCGATTCCCTTCCTCTCCCCCCTATTCTCCCTCCGGTTACTCGTTCCCCTCTGGCCCCTACGGCTGCCTCTGCCTATCTACTTAACACCCGGTCCGCAGTTAAACACCAGATAGCACTTTTTAATCTTTTAACCACTGTTTTTCCAGACTTTTTATTTCTGACCGAAACCTGGTTCACTCCTGACTCTCTCACTGATCTGCTAGCCATCCTCCCTGACACCTACTACGCTCTCCAAGCTGACCGCCCGGATGGCAAGGCTGACGGGGGGGTGGCGATGATTGTCCGGTCGTCACTTAAATTTCAGCTCCTCCCTCACCCCCCCATTCCTAACGTGGACTACCTGGTGGCCCGTTCCCTCAACCTTCCTTCTCCCCTCACTGTGGTTCTTGTCTATCGCCCCCCTCAATTGATGCCTTCCTTTGTAGCCTCCATCCAGGAGTTGTTGGCCACTCTTGTGGTCAACAACTCCTCTGTGCTCCTTCTTGGTGACTTCAACTTCTGGCCAGGAGACCTTAAGGAAGACCTTTCTTCAAAAGACTTCTCTGCCACTCTTCAATGTCTGAATCTTACCTCTTATGTCACAGCCCCGACCCACGTGCATGGTCATATACTTGACCAAATCTGGTCATCTTGCCCCCTTGCTTCACCTCCCTCCATCTCTCCCTGTGTCTGGTCTGACCACTCTATCATTTCTTTTTCTGTTCACTTAGGTATGGTTGTCAAACCCTCTCCCCCTAAAAACCTTCTAGCTCGCAACTGGAACCAAACTGATCTTGATTCCCTTTCACCCTCTTTGGTATCCTCTGCTCCTGATCTCACTTGTCTCCCCCTTGAATCTCAGGCCAAAGCCATAAGTACATGGCTTGCTGCTTCGTGTGACCGTGTGGCCCCGCTTAAAAAGATCAAAGCGGTTCGTCCATACGACGCGCACAAATGGTTCTCCACTGAGCTCAAGGCACTAAAACTTGATCTCAGACGGGCGGAACGCCTTTGGAGACGTCAGTATTCCCCTCCTCTGCGAGTTCAGTACAGACAACTCCTTACCAACTACAAAAAAGCAGTCCTTAATGCCAAAACTTCCTACTTCACGGAGAGAGTATCGCTCTCCGTGAATAAACCTCGTGAAATCTTCTCTTTGGTTCGCAATCTTGCTACTTCTGATCGCTCCACTCCCAGCCTGGTTCCCTCCCAACCCCTTTGTCTGTCACTTAATAATTTTTTTATTGACAAGATTGCGAAAATTAAAGCTGACATTCCTATTGTGCCTCAGCCTACCCTCACCAGCCCTGTTACCCTCCCTTCTTCTTCCTTCGACACTTTCCCCCCTATCTCCCTCGACTTGTTCCACAACTACCTGTCTAAAGTTAAATCTGGCTCTCCTTTGGACGGTGTTCCTGCACGGATCCTCAAAATCCTCTTCACTAATTGTCCTGGTCCCCCTCTCTCTTTTCTCAACTCCTCACTGGCCTCCGGTGTTGTCCCCTCTTCCTTTAAATCTGCTGTTGTCCTTCCTATTCTAAAAAAACCTGGTCTTGATCCTTCCCTCCCAGCTAATTTCCGTCCCATTTCCCTTCTTCCCTACCTGGGTAAGATCCTAGAGACCCACGTCACCTCCTGCCTCTCCTCATACATCGAGGACAATGGCCTTTTAGCTTCCCACCAGGCGGGTTTCCGCCCTGGCCATTCGACAGAAGCGGTGGTTCTAGCGGTCTTAGATGAACTCAAGGGCAAGGCTGATGTTAACCTTCCTCAAGCCTTGGTGCTTCTCGACTTGTCCGCTGCGTTTGACACGGTCGACCATTCCATTCTTCTTGACCGTGTCTGCGCAGCGGGCATTCGGGGCGTGGCCCTTTCCTGGCTAGCATCCTTTCTTCAGGATAGGCATCAGGCTGTTCATCTCTCCGGTTTCTCTGCCCCTTCCTGTTCGGTCACTTGTGGTGTTCCTCAGGGCTCTTCTCTTTCCCCCCTCCTCTTTAACTTGTATATCTGTCCTCTTGTTTCTTCTCTTCTCAAGCTGGGGGTCTCTGTATATAATTACGCAGATGACCTCCAGCTTGTCTTTGATCTGTCTTCCTCTCCTGATTCTATTCCCAAGTTCAGTTCCACCCTTATCTTTATTTCGGAATGGATGAGCGCCAACCATCTTAAGCTCAACCCCGATAAGACGGAACTTGTCCTCACGGGTGGTCCCTCTAACCCTTGGTCCCCTGAACATTGGCCCCCCTCTTTTGGACCCCCCCCCACGCCCTCTCCTTCTGTCCGTACCCTTGGCATCAAAGTCAGTTCTGACTTAACCATGCACAGCCAGATTAGCTCTGTTGTGTCTTCATGTTTCCTTTCTCTCCGTCTTATTCGGAAAATATCACGCTTTTTCACCACCGACGCGCTTAAATCCATAGTCTTGGCTTTAGTCATCTCACGCCTCGACTATGGCAATGGCCTGTACGTGGGTATCCCCTCCCACGAATCCCGACGTTTACAGGCCATTCAAAACCAGGCTGCCCGTCTCATTCTCTCCCTTCCCAAATCCTCTCATATCACCCCTGTCTTAAAATCCCTTCACTGGCTCCCCATCCGCTTCAGATCCCTTTTCAAACTTGCTTGCTTTGCCTTTCGCGCCCACTCCCGTTCGGCCCCTGCCTATATCACTTCCCTCATTTCTTCCTATGTTCCCAGTCGCACTCTCCGTTCTTCTTCTCTCTCCCTTCTTCACATTCCCCGCTTCCGCAAATCCAGATCCGGGGGCACTCGTCTTTCCGTCTTGGCTCCCCAGTTCTGGAATAGTCTCCCACTTCATCTTCGCTCCATTCCTATTTTCAGCCATTTCCGTAAAGCCTTAAAAACTTTTCTTTTCTCTTTGGCTTTCCCCTCTTAGGTCCCCTGTGTCTCCCTCTGGGAGCTCTGACCCAGGTCCCCCAGCGCCAGGAAGCCGCTTGGCAGCAGTGCGCTTTATTAAATATTGTTTTCATTCATTCATTCATTCAACATCGTGAAGGAACTCTCCAACCCCAGCTCCAACACCAATGACATTCCGCCGTCGCAAGCCCTGTGCGACTCCCTCGCCACCTTCTTCCACCGCAAGATAGCAGACATCCACGACAGCTTCAACACCCAGACAGTCCCAACAGACAGCACCACAACAGACCCTCTGCACACCATCGACTACGACCCCCTGCTAGCCTGGGCCAGCGTGAGCATCGATGACCCCATCAAGACCATGAGCACAATCCACTCCGGCTCTCTGTCAGACCCATTCCCGCACCACGTCTTCAACAAAACAAGCAGCTCCATCGCACCCCACCTGCGCAACATCATCAACCTCTCCCTCGAGACAGCGACCTTCCCAGAGAGCTGGAAACACGCCGAGGTAAACACCCTACTCAAAAAACCTAAGGCAGACCCAAGAGACCTCAAGAACTTCCAGCCCATCTCTCTGCTCCCCTTCCTGGCCAAGGTCATCGAGAAAATCGTCAACAGACAGCTAACCCGTTAACTCGAAGAAAACCGAATCCTGGACCTTCCCAGTCAGGGTTACGCAGCAACCACAGCACCGAGACTGCCTTCATCGCCGCCACCGACAACATCAGGACCCTGCTGGACAACGGTGAGACCGCAGCACTCATCCTCCTAGACCTCTCCGCCGCCTTTGACACCGTCTGCCACCGCACACTACGAGCACGCTTCCACGCCGCAGGGATCCGAGACAAGGCTCTGGAATGGACCACCTCCTTCCTCTCTGGCAGAACCCAGAGCGTCCGCCTCCCCCCGTTCCGTTCCAAAGCCTCCGAGATCATCTGCGGCGTACCCCAGCGATCCTCCCTCAGTCCAACACTGTTCAACATTTACATGGCCCCGCTAGCACACGTCGCCCGACAGCACGACCTCAACATATTCTCCTATGCAGATGACACTCAACAGATCCTCTCCCTCACGAAGGACCCCATCACCGCCAAAGCCAACCTCCACGAAGTAATGAAGGCCGTCGACGACTGGATGAAGATCAGCCGCCTGAAGCTGAACTCTGACAAGACGGAGGTCCTCATCCTCGGCTCCAACCCCTCAGCCTGGAAGGACTCCTGGTGGCCGACGGCACTAGGGGCATCCCCGACACCCACCAACCACGCACGCAACCTGGGAATCATCCTCGACTCAACGCTCTCAATGACCAAGCAAGTCAACGCCATCTCCTCCTCCTGCTTCAACACCCTCCGCATGCTCCGGAAGATCTACAGATGGATCCCAACAGATACAAGAGAGACAGTCACCCAGTCTCTCGTCAGCAGCAGACTCGACTACGGAAACGCACTCGACGCGGGAGCCCCTACCAAGCTCGTCAAACGACTACAACGCATCCAAAACGCCTCGGCGCGACTGATCCTCGACGTACCACGACATGGCCACATCACCCCCCACTTGAGAAACCTGCACAGGCTCTCCGTCAACAAGAGGATATCCTTCAAGCTCCTCATTCACGCACACAAAGCACTCCACAAGACTAGCCCAGCCTACCTCAACAGACTGCTCTCCTTCTACATCCCCAACCGCCAGCTACATTCTGCCGACCTCTCACTCGCCACCGTCCTGCGCATCCGAAGAACAACCACCGGCGGGAGATCCTTCTCCCACCTCGCTGACAAGACATGGAACACCCTCCCACTGAGCCTACGACAGACCCAATACCTGCTGACCTTCAGGAGGATACTCAAGACCAGGCTGTTCGATCAGTAGCGCAAACCCCCCACCCCCTCCCTCCCCCCAGCACCTTGAGACCCTCGCGGGTATGTAGTGCGCTTTACAAATGATTGATTGAGCACCTGGTAGATGACCAACTCTTCATTGGATTCGCCTGTGCGAAAGGCGGTTAATCCAAAAATGTGCCTTATTTGGGTAGGTTTTTCTTGCATCAAGCTGTGCTATGCCTTGGCCAAGAAGGATTGAGTCTTGAGAGCATTTAGGCTAATTACAACAAGTAAAAGTATTTTACTGTCACCCAGGTTAGGGGTGTTCCAGTGTTGGCCGCGCTGCTACATCAGTGTCTAATCACTACTTTATCCGGTAGTTTTGCATCGATTCTCTGGTCTGCAGGGAGGGCCATTTGGCTTATTGGTCCGGCAGGACTTTCTGGTGCAAAAATCCTATCCTAATATCCACCAGAAAGAGTGTATCTAAAAACAAGTAACTTTTTCTTCTGATGAATATTTCTAACCGCATATTCCTTACATTTTGAATCAATACCAAAGCAGTACCTGCCCAAATATGGTGGTTTCTTTCATGCCAAATAATTTATAAAATGACCATATTTCTTCACAAATACTGAGTCTATAGTAGAGCATATTCTACACATGGTAGATGTCACAACTACATTCTTGAAACCCATTTTCAAATCAGGATTGGTTAGTTCGATAATGTGTTGTATTAAAACAAGCTATTCAATTCAATTCAATTTTAATTCACGTTTATTTGGACCGTAGATCCATAAACCAAACACACAATATATAAATTACATCTTAAAAAATTCATTTCTTTTAAAATATTAAAATACATCTTAAAAACTCATTTAAACACCTTTATAACCTAAATTGCACGTGATCTATTTGTTACAGCTCGATAAAAGTATTCAGAAGTACTTTCACTTTTTGCATAAACTTCCCCATAGCAACGGCAATATCTAAATTAGTCATTTCGGTTAGCAGTGCGACAGCCTGTGCCCTTGTTTTGATCTCATATGACTTAAATAATGGTTTTAAAAACATACATCGTAATTCTAAAAGCCTGTGGCAATCTAATAATATATGTAACAAATCACACTGTGTGTTCAAGGTGCAAGTACATCTTCCCATCTTGTCGACCATGGCGCTTTTTACCATATAGTTTGTATAACATGGGTTTACCCCAATTCTTACCCTAAGGACTTCCCTCCGTAATCCACAATCTGGTAGCCTATCAATATAAGGGAAGCACTGATTATCCTCCCAAGCAATATTCATGAAATGTACTGATGGTTTGTTCCCAAGATACTTTCGATCCTCTACAATAGATATTTCCTTCCCCAACGATTTCAGAATCTTTTTTATCAATATTTACCACAGAATCGTTAGGGTCCAGGGTAACCTCCATCCTACGGTATAACTTCTTCATGGTTGCCCTGATCTCTTTTGCCCATCTTTTTTTTTTTTTTTTTTTTTTTGTATTTTGAAAACCTTTATTTAAACATTTCGGTACACAGCAGAGAGCCTACAACCCTGCGGGCCGGCCGCGAGAAACCCATTTGGATGTATGTCGGATCACACAGCCCTGTGCCGTCAACCCGGAGGTACGGCGGCGTTGAGGAGTGCAAACGTACCGAGAGGTAGAGAAGAATATTACATGTCTCAGAATTAAGTAAACAATCACAAATTAGGGGCAGGCTGCCCTAGGAGGCATAAGGTGCCGAAACTTCCAACTCCCCCCCCCCCCCCTCCCTCCCGAAACATCGGTCAACACTGCGCTTTCATGTGTGCCCTTGGCTAGCCAGCACCCTCCCCCCTCTTTCCCAGCTCCCCGAGCCGCGATAGCAAGTGTCTAAACATCTCCGGGTTCTTCCTGCACAATGGAAGGGGGCTCGCAGATTCCCCCCCTAAAATCATTCCACTTGGACCACACCTCAACCCACTTGCGCGGGCACCCTCTCGCCACATATACTGTCTTTTCCTGCAGCATGCACCAGTCCATGTCGCTGGCCCAGTCTGAAGGTTTCGGCGGAACAGCGCTGCCCCAGAGCCTGGCGATGTTCCTTTTTGCTATCATTTGCCCGAGTGTCACCCAGAGCCTCCCCTTTGGCGGCAGGTCAGTTGGTTCCCATATGTTGAGGAGGCATCTCTTGGCTTCCGGGCGAATCTCCACCTCCCACACCTCCTCCATATCCCGCACCACCCTTCTCCAGTACCTCTGAATCTTCGGGCAGTCCCACAGCACGTGGAAAAAGGTTCCACTGCCTCCACACCCCCTTCTACATAGCGTTGTGTCCGCCCTACCCATCATATGTAGTCTTGTGCAAGAGATATAAACTCTGTGTAGGATCTTCAATTGGATGAGCCGCAATCGGGCCGATATCGCGACCTCACGTGGAGAAGCCAGAGCGTGCAGCCACTCCTCGTCATCTATTTCCAGCCCTTCAGCGACCCACTTTTCTTTAAGGGGAAGAAGCAAATCTGGGGGGTTATTAATAAGTTTTTTGTAGGTAAGGGATATGGCGTGTTCCGCGAGGAGTCCATCGAGCAATCTATCTTCGAGCGGGGAGGCTGGCGGCAGCTTGACCTCCGGTGGGATGTTCGCCTGCAAGGAGTGGCGCACCTGCAAGTATCTGAAATATTCGGCATCTGCCAGTTCGTATGCGTCCTGCATTTGGGCGAATGAGCGGACCCCGGCAGGTCCCCAAATGTCTTTGATTTGAGAGATGCCGATAAGATCCCAATTGCGGAATCCTTTGGTGCGTCGCAGATTTCCCAACGCTTCTGAGGCCCATAGTGGCGTGGCCATCGTGAGGACTCCGGACCATCCGAGCTTCTTCTGTGCGATGTGCCACAGCTTTACCGAATGAAGTGTCGGGCCGGTGAGTCTGCTCACACCCCGTCTAGAGTAGAGTGCTATTTCGTAGTTCCCTCCGGGAAGCAGCCATCTATCCATGCCGTAAGCCGGGTCATTCCCGTCCCCGTATGTCCCTTGGTTGATCGCGGATAGGTGGGCCGCCCAGTAGTACTCACGAATATCGGGGAGAGCGATTCCACCATCGTACCACCCCAGTGTGAGTTTGGCCAGTGAGATTCGGGGCTGCCCGGCCCAGAGGAGGTCGCGCAGCGCAGCTTCGATCGCTAGGAAGTAACTGTTCGGGACCAGGTGCGGGTAATTTTGGAGTGCGTATAGAAACCGCGGGAGCGAGAGCATCTTGAATAATGCTGCCCTGCCCAGCAATGACAGGGGCAGATGCTGCCAGGATTTCGCCTCCCGTTGAAGCCGAAGCAGCGGCGGCTTGAGATTTTGCTCGTACAGCAGAGCCTTGTTAACAGTAATATACACTCCGAGATACTTAAACCCGTCCTCTGCCACCCGAATAGGGCAAGAGTCAGGGAGTCTGGGAGGGTCCCCACGGAGGACGTATAGATGCGATTTGGCCCAGTTGACTCGGAAGCCAGAGTTGCGACCGAAACTGTCCAGTATATTCAGCGCCGCGATCAGTGACCCACGCGGCTTCGAGAGGTAAAGAAGTATGTCATCGGCATAGAGAGATATCTTATCCTCCCACCCCTCCGCCCATGTTATGCCCTGCACGGTGGCAACCTGTCTTATCCAGGCCGCAAGCGGTTCGAGGGAGAGGGCGAATAGAAGGGGGGACAGGGGACAGCCCTGTCGAGTTCCTCTGGCCAGCGTGAAGACTTCAGACACCTTATTATTTACCAGCACCTGCGCCAGGGGTTCCGCATACAGTAATCGCACCCAAGCGATAAACTGGGGTCCAAAGCCCAGCTTACGCAGGACTGCGAACATGTAGGGCCACTCTAGGGTGTCGAAGGCCATGGTGGCATCCAACGAGACCACCACCGCGTCCTCTTGAAGACTGTGGCACTGCCCTAGCACCCCATGCAATCTCCTAATATTGAGGGCCGTATTTCGGTGGGGCATGAATCCCGATTGGTCAGGGTGGATTAGCGACGAAAGCACCGGCTTAAGCCGATTGGCCAGCGTCTTGGCAAGTATTTTAGGTTCCGCGTTTAGAAGCGAAATGGGTCTGTACGATGCACAAGAGTCTTTGGGTTTACCTTCTTTCGGAATTGCCACTATGGTCGCCAACCGCTGGTCCCGGGGCAGCAGCCCTACTGCTTTACTGCAGTCGAACATGAGTTTGAGGTGCTTACTAGTGACGTCTGGCTGGAGTTTGTAGATCTCTATGGGTATGCCGTTCGGACCGAGCGCCTTACCAGGACGGAGGTCTCCTATCGCCTGCTGGAGCTCAGCCTCGGTGAGCGGGCTGTCAAGAGCCTCCCGATCTGTGTCCGAGAGAGTGGGCAAGCGTATGTCCGCGAGGAGGTCCATGGAGTCCTCCTCCGGCCGGTCCGACTCTCGCTTGTAAACCTGCTGGTAATAGTCGGCGAACTGTTGTACTATTGCCCGGGGTTCCGTGAGCACTCTCCCCAATTCAGTGTGCAACTCCGGCACCACCCTGCTGGCCTGTTGTTTCCGCTCAAGCCAGGCAATAAGTTTCCCGGCTTTGTCACCTTGATCATATATTCTACCAATTCTATGCCGAGCCACCGTCTGGGCCTCCTGGGATACCAGCGCTCTATACTCCGCCGCCTTTAGCTGCATCGCGTGCCTGAGCTCCCGGTCGCCGCTGGTCGTTGCCTCCCGTTCTAGTTCCCCAAGTTGCTCCTCTAGCGCTACGGTCTGTTGGCTGCGTTCCCGTCGCCGAGCCGCGATAGCCGATAGCGCCTCGCCCCGCACCACAGTTTTAAACGCCTCCCAGAGGGTGGCAGGGGAGGCGACCGACCCATCGTTTTCTGTGAAGTAGCGCGAGATGGAAGTGGATATGTGTTTCCTAGTGACCTCGTGTTTCAAGTGCCAGGGATTAATTGGCGCAGCGCAGCCCTCCCGTCTACTTCCGAATATAATCTGTGCAAGGACCGGTGAATGGTCGGAGATGCCCCTGGGGAGGAATTCGGCCTCCAGTACCGCCATGTCGTGTTGGAGCAGGGTGAGGATGTAGTCCAGCCGTGAGAAGGAGTGGTGCGCCCCGGAGAAGAAGCTGAAGCTACTTTCAGTGGGGTGGAGTAGGCGCCAAACGTCCGTCAGCCCGAAGGACTCGAGGAAGTCCGGCAGCCACCGTTGCCCCTGGGGCAGGTCTCTAGGTGGCAGTCTGTCTTGGGCTCCCGATGCCACTGCGTTCAAGTCCCCTCCCAGAACGAGCCGACCCTCGGGTAGCGATAGGAGGAATGAGCCCAGGTCTGCGAAGGCCCGGGCCTGTAGGCCTGGGGGGACATAGACTGAAAGAAGATTAAGCGCCCGGCCTTCCCAACGCCCCGACACAGCCGTGAAGCGGCCCTGCGGGTCGGTCTTGGTGATATCTACATGAAGGGGCAGCGAGCGTCGCAGGAGTATACCCACTCCTCTCGATCCAGTGGTGAAACCTGAGTGTGCTGCTAGAGTGTACCCATATCTGTTCAGGGCGTGACAGACATTCCCCAATAAGTGTGTTTCTTGCAGAAGCACCACATCTGGCTGGTGCCGTTTGAGGAACTGCAAAACTATAGTACGCTTGAGTCTGTCCCCCATACCGTTGACGTTCCAGCTGAGAATCTTTAGGCTTTTTTCCCACCTTCTAGCCATGGCTGTGTCGTAAGAGGGTGTCTTGTCCCACCACCCGGGCATCAATTGTGTGTACACAGTGTGTGTGACCGTAAAGGATCCCCAACTCCCACACCTCCCTGAGCCCCACCCCACAATAACAAACCATACAAAATATAACAAACCCAACAAGCCGGACAATCAACTCCCTCCCTCCCGGAGCTGGCCCTGACCTCCCTGCCCCCCCATCCCAAAACAACACCCCCCACCCTGCCCCCTGCTCCGTGGGTCTTGAACTGCCCACCACCCCAATTAGCAGAGCGCCTGTCGCCCCACCCCACCCCGGTGAACCCACCGAGGAACTCAACTTGGGAAGTTCATGGGCTAGTCCCCTTTGGTCGCCCGTCCGTGGTGCCCCAGTTCGTTCAGCCCCTCTGTCCCGGAGTCACCCATAGAGGGAAGCCACCCGTAGAGGCAGTGAGGCGGCCAGGGTACCCCAGAGTCAACTAGTCTCAAAAGAAAGGCACATGTAGTATACGTTACTGTCTGATGTCTTCTCAGCGCTATCTCTCGTGGTCTCAGCGCGGCGTCCCTTCTCTGGACGAGCCCCAGCGGGGACTGTTGGACCTGGAACGCCAGGACCGCTGACTCGGCGCACCACCCGCAGGGTGTCCCGGCGCCGACTCCGTGGCGGGCAGGCCCGCGTCTCGCCGCTGTACTTCTTCACGCCTGGAATCCTGCGTCACCTCTCCCGCATCCAGCCACTCCTGCACCGCTTCCGGCGTGGTGAAGAAGAGGGATCGCCCACCGGCGATGATTTTCAATTTGGCGGGGAAAAACATCATATATCTGATCCCACGCTCGCGGAGCGCCGCCTTGACCCCTTGGAAGGAGCGCCTTTCCCGTTGGACCTGGAGCGTGAAGTCGGGAAAGAACCGGATCGTGGCCCCTTCATACTGTAGGTCACCGTGCTGTCGTGCCGCCTGAAGAATTGCGTCCCGGTCCCGGAAATTCAGAATTTTGGCTATGATCGTCCGTGGCATGGCCCCAGGCTTGGGTCGTGGGATAGGGGCCCTGTGCGCCCGCTCAATGGTGAAGAGCTTCGAGAGACGCTTGGGTTGAAGGTGTCGTAGGATCAGGTCCTCCAGGAAGAGCTCCACACTGTCTCCTTCAAGTCCTTCCGCCACACCCACGACGCGGATATTACTTCTCCGAGCCCTCCCTTCTTGATCATCGAGCCGCAGGGCCATCAGGCGGTGCTGGTGTACTAGCTCATTCACCCTACCCTCAAGCCGCTTCTCCGAGTCCTGTAGGGCCTTAATATCGACTTCATTAGCCTTGGAGCGGTCAGTGGTTTTCCCCAGGTCAGCTCGGAGCAGGGCCACTTCAATGGTGATCTTATCCATTTTGGTTTCCAAGTTCATGCCCAGGGTTTGAATCGCAGCCATGATGGACTTCAATGAAGGGTCCGCTGGGTCCGCGTCATCCTTCGGAGCCCTTTCCGCCGGAGGCGGCGCCTTGGCTACTGTGTACTGGTCAAGCTTGTTGGCCTGCGTTGCGGCTCCACTCTTGGGTCGCATGGCGGTCCGGGCACCCCGCGAGCCGTATGCGACACCGCCCGCTGCAACACCGAGGTGTCCTGTGGTCCGACCGGCGTTCGCGGACGTAGCCTTGGGCCCACCGCTGTTACTCAGGGATCGATAGAGGGAGGAAGACCTCCGCCGCCACACGAGAGGCCCAAAATCAGTTCCCGTACACCGTCCCACTCCCAGTCAGCCAGGCGGTGCGCAGTCCCCAGTCGCGCTTGTGGGCCTCACCGGATGAGTGGGCCGGGCGCTCCCACGCAACAGGCCACCCTCTGCTCTTCTGTGGCCACAAAATGGCGTCCCCTTCTAGGCCAGGGAATCAGTCCGCCGCAGCCCCAGTCGCGATCGTGCACCTTCCCTAGGACGACTGGTGGTCCCCTCCGCAGCACCCAGGCGCCCCTTGATCCGGCTGGGTTTGACGGACGTAGCCTTGAGCCCACAGTTCTCTGTCAGGGATCGATAGGGGGAAGAAGGTCTCCGCCGCCAACAGCCAGGCCCGATATCAAGCAGAGCACTCCGTCTCACCCCCGGGCAGCCAGGTGGTTCGCAGTCCCAGTCGCGCTCTGGAGTCTCACCGGAGGGTAGGGCAGGGCGTCCCTCAGCAACAGGCCTCCATCTGGTCTCTCGTGGCCGCAAAATGGCGCCCTCTTCTCGGCCAGGGAATCAGTCCGCCGCAGCCCCAGTCGCGATCTCGCACCCGCTCCGTAGACATCCGCTGGTCTCCGGCCCCGAGCCGCGATATCAGCCGCGTTCTTCTACGGCGGCGTCACTCTGAGCGCGTCGGTGGGCAGGCCCTCGCCGGGGCCTCAGGTAGCGCCGGGAGCCGCAACAGAGCTCCGGAGCCGAGGCGTCCGGCCGCCGTCATCCGCCGCGGCCACCCTCCTGGGCCGTGCGAGTGTCGCCTGGGGTCGCCGAGCCGCCTCCGTGTGCACCGGGTCAGGGGGAGCCGGGGGAGCTCCAAGGGCACTCCCCCCAGCGCGGATTAAGTCCGGATTTTGATGGAACACCAACGGTCCCGGCGGAGCTCCGGGATCAGGCGGCCATTCACCTCGGCGCCTAGCCACGCCCCCCCTCTTTTGCCCATCTTAACTCACTTTTCTCTACTTCATTTTTACACCATTGGGATACTTTTATATTTCCATCAGCCCCTAATCGTTGCCAAAAACAAAACAAGGCCATACCAGATAGCATACCCCATGAGGTCAGTCCTAGCTCCAATCTTACGGCCTGAACCATGGATGATTGAGGCAGCATAATTAAATTGTTTAATTTTTTTTTTGCCTTCCTCAAGGTCCCAGGACATCTTCCCACTCAAATATATCAATTCAGCACCATACAAAAATTGTGGGGGTACCATAGCTATTCACATGCTAACAAACTTCAGTTGATACCACAACCGCATTTGAGATGCAAAAGAGAATGTTACTCTTTTGGTCCAGGAAATATACTGCTTGCTGACATCTGTAAGACAGTGACCATGTCTTTAGTCTACACTTTCTCAAAAAATTACACAGCTATTCGTGTGAGAAGATTATAGTGCAAAGTATTCCTTGTGTCAAAAGTTGGATTGTTAGGCAGAGATGGAACCAAGCTTCAGTACTTGCAGGAAAATAACTTGTGAAGTCCATAACAAACCAGCGTCTAGCCAGAAGAAAAGGAAATGGATGTTTCTGTTTTTTCCTATTCAGATGATACTCTGAAGGGACTGGACAAACCTGTGGAAGTGAAGGAGACCACCTGCAAAGGAGTTACTACCGTGGAATTGCACCTGGCCAGCACATTTGCTGTATTTTTAGGGTATTTGAGTGTTCACAGAAAAAAGGCACAATTTTCGTACATGTAACACAGGCAGTAGCAGTCTGTCCAGAAATGCCTCTACTGACAGAAAATTGGGAGAAAAGCTCTACTTATGGCACCCCTTCATTTGTTGGAGTAGCAGATCATGCAGTCGTGAATATTGGCAAGCTAAAAACTAAGCCAGATATTTCAATTTAAAAAAAACACTGTTGCAAGGCTGACCTCTACAATTTAAAAGTAAGCATGTGCTAATAGTCTCTAGGGAGCTGGTTGTAGAGCCCCAATATTGAGCAGCCATCCTGCAATCAGCCGGTTGTCACCCGCCTGGTCTTGGCCCATGACATCATTAACAGTGGAGTGGGTGTTCAGTGTGCGTTCTGTACGTATGGGGTTAGATAGTCCACCCACTCTCGTGTCAGCATATAGCATACTGAGGTGGAAAGCCACTGTGTGGTGGAACATTCCCAGCCCAAGTGTGATATCCTCGATGTCTTGTGCTAAAGCTGCAATGAAATTAGTCTGTTTCGTTCGAGTTTTTTCGTACAAGAGCGTTTTTCTCAATTAGTTGTATTTCCAACCCTCCAACTAAGTGTGGTGGTTTGGCAATTTACGTAATTCTATAATGTGGTCCTATTTTCTATATTATTCCGTTCTTTGTAAATCTTTATAATTCTATTAAAACTAATACTGAACAAAGATAAAATGGAGATGAGGTCAACTTTTACACTTTGATACACACTGAACACCTGAAGTTTGAATATGGCCAATAATTTTTAACAAATGAAGTTTTAGAAAAGAAACATGTCAAGTCTAGATACAGCCGTCATTGATGCACATTATTGACGGGAGGAAATTAAAAGGTTGAAGTGAACAAAGGAACAAGTGAAAACCGAAAACTCATTTATGAAATTCATCATCCACTGTTGGTTCTGTTCCAGCGTGGATTTGTGGCCAATTTTACTTATTGTGTCAAGAACGTTTCCTGGAAACACAGAATTCACGTAACACGCGTCTTTCCCTTTGTAAGGGAATTTACGTCATCATGTCAGTATTTACATGCAAAACGTGTGGAGGATTGTAGGAAATATTGAGCAGAAATAAGACCAGCAAGATCACAAGACAAGGCATCTGACACTTCTACATACATGTAGGCAAGGGAGTGTCGAGTTTAAATACATGCAGAACTTCGAATTTTGGACCAATTCACAAAATCACTCTGTATACCTATTTTAAATTTAGAGGCACAAAACAAAAGTTTCAGAGGAAAATTCACAATCTGGGTTCTCAGAATCCAGGCTGGCTGATATTTGCTCTGGCCAGGTAGGTGTATGTGTTTTAAAATGAAATTTTCGCCAGCATGGTGGATGTTCTTCACTCTTCTGATGGGTCTAACTGCAAGTGCAGATGAAGACCCGAAGACCCATAAACTTGCACATGATTATTCCTGTCCCTCCATGCAGGCTATTGTCATAGGCAGGATAAATACGATTCTGGGTTACGAATGGGGATGGAACGCCAGAGTATTTATTTGGGATATTGAAGAAAGGGTTGCTGCACAGTGAACAATGTTATCACAAGGCAGACTCAAAGAGGTCATTTGCAAAATCCCATGTGACTCACATCTGCAGCTGTGGTACGAATCTCTGAGTAGACAGAATTGTTGTGTGCATCCCATAAACGTTGGGTACTTGCGCCAAACGTCACAGTGGTCCTACAGTAGTAAATGTTCCACTTTTCACAGTGCCCTTTGTCAGTCACTCCCATTGAGAGAACCAGCCATCGGTTTCCACTATTAGTAGTTTACTCAAAATTGTTTCTTGAAAAATAAAGATTGCAAAATAGCTTCTTATTTGTGTGATGCATTGAAAATAGCCTCGTGAGAGATACTGTACTCGGTTTATAGGACCTATGAACAGGCACATAGCCATTCTAAAGAGAATATTGTAGGGGAGGGTTATCTAGTATTCTTCCATGTAGTTACTAAAGATTTTGGTTATAGTTTGTAATCAATTTCCTGACCACACCCTAATGTCTCAATCAGCAAAATCTCTTGATGCTTCATTCGTTTCCAAGAACTATTCTTGTATAAACCGTTTTAAGGAACCAATTATCAGTACAAGCCATCCTATTTTACTGATACATGTCAAGCTAGGACTCCCATAAAAACAGGACTAGGGGACAAACAGAGCTCCTCTTTCCATCAATAAACTAGTTCCAGCTTATTGTTTCCTGTCCGACTCTTACCTCTTCTACGTAAGTTGTGTGCTTCATAGGCCTGTGTTAGATTTATAGTTACTTTTTTCCCTATACTGCATTCCAGATTTCCGAAGCTGAAAAAGAGAACTTGCGGCAGCAACTTAGTGATAAAATCCAGCTACTTAATCAGCTGCGCACAGAAGCCCAGGAACTAGAGCGGCAAATGGAAAGACAGCGGAGAGAAATGGAAAAGAAGCAGGGTGAAATTGAGGAGCTGCAGTTGTTTTTAGAGTCTATGGATCCCAGAGACCCAAGACATGTAAGTAATTTTTATTTCTCTTTGTATTTTGTGGTGTTTTCCTGTCTAATTTTCCCACTGTAGGTTCAGATTCTGCAGCACAGAGTGGATGCCCACTGCTGGACTGTGATGTAGTGAATGGCAAGAAAGGCTAAGCTCAGAATTCACTTTCTGTGTTCAGTGTGTCTGAATATAGATGGAGGAAACAAGCGTAAGCTAAAACCTGCAAGAAAGTAATTGTTTTTGGGGGGATTTTTATATAGCGCAAACTAGACCCGAAGATATTGGAGCACTTTACATGAGCACCAGTTGTATTACAGATGGACATGTTCATTTTTTGTTAGGCACGCTGAGATTAAGTGATTTGACCAGAATCACAAGATGTTGACCGTACCTGCTGAGACTCTAACCAGGTTCCCAGCTTCGAGGTTGACCGCCTTAGCCGTTAGGCCACATCCTCTCCCCTCTGTGTTATAAGGGAAGTAACAAAACACAAAATTATATCTGCAATACGTTTTACAACGCATCTTTCAGTTGCTGTTTGGAACATTTAAACACCACTTGGGTAGTTTAAGAATAGTGATATAGTTACTGGCGTTTTTTGCTTTTGCTTAGGTCTGCTACTTTTGGCTTGTCATTTACCCAAAAATGTTGTCAGTAAAGGCAGAGAGCAATGATACTACCATTTTTAGAATTGATTTTCAGGCTAGAACCTTTCTGCCGAAAGTTTGAGTTATGAAGATCTGCTATATTGCTGATACCATTTCTTCATCATTGCATCTGAGATTATTGGTGTATGCTCTATTGTAGTGAAGGTGTCTGTTATAAGTTTATAGCAAGCAGACAAGAGTCACAAGGCAAATATACCATGGTATTTTTAAATGTAGCTAATCAAGTCACTCAATGAAATGAAAACCAGTTTTCTAGATCTGGTGATCAAACAAGATGGCAAATTTTATGTTACATCTTGAGAAGCCACATGGTGGCACACTTGCTGAAACTGTCATGTGTTCTATACAGGGCCTATTGTGGTTTTTCCTATGTTATCCTAACTGTGCATGACACAGGCCGCATTGGCTTTGCACATGCTTCTATATAAACACATTGACTTCTGTCACATTATATTTTCACACCGAACCTGCTCTTGTTTTCTCGTTCTGATGGATATATCCGCCTATAGATACCTCACCTTTTGAATTACCCCTGCGCCAGCATTCCACGGAAATTCTTCTCCTAGCTCCCCCACGTCGATGAGGACGTCACAATAGCACCGCTCCACTCGCGACTCCGTATGACTTCACCGGAGCCATAAGAAGACCTTGTCGGTGTGCTGACGTCAGTTCCCTTTTTTCCGCGCCGTCGATGGGTAACGTTTTTTTTCTGAGACTTTGCATTTCTCTGATATTACTTTGTTTCTTTACATCTTCTTAGTGTTTCTGTAGGAATGGCTACTTTGAAGAAGTCGGGTTTCAAGCCTTCCTTCGGACCACGACGTCGAAGGATGTTCGTGTTGTTGAAAGATTAGCTCAAAGGCGCTGAAGGAGCATGAAGCAAAATTCTTCATGGCAAAGGCGAAAAAAGAGAAGAGAGGTTGTAAGTGCTCGAGGTCGTCGACCTCGCATACTTTGAAGTCTAGGAAGCATAAGAAGTCGAAGAGGAGACACTGTTCTCGACATCGCTCTTCGAAGGTCAAGGCTTCGAGGTCAGCTTCACCGAGAAAAGGACTTTGTTTCTCCGTCGCCTTCTCCTTTTCTGCAGGCGACTCGGATCCACTCACCGACTCCGAGGGGTTCGCCGGCGCCCAGAGGTTCTCAGGCACCCAGAGGTTCTCCGGCACCCAGAGTGTCTTCTCCTGTAGGTTTTTCGCCAGATGTTCAGGCTACTCTACTGGATCTGCTTTTCGATGCCTCAAGATTGTTTGGTACCAAAGACAGTAGGGCTACTGCAAGATCTTTGGCCCTACAGTCTCAGCCCAGGGGGTCTGGCTACAAGGGGTATCGAGGCTTTGGAAAGAGGGCTTCCTTTTGAGGTTGTCAGCAGCAACAACAGCAAATCGCTCTGTACAGGTCGTACATGGGGAAAAAATAGAGGCATTGTTCGAGGTGCCTCTCTGCAGCAGTCCTCCTCTTCCTCTGTCCCCACCCCCCCTCCCCCCCCACTGATACCACGGGAAAGCAGCTTTAGATCCCCCATCTTGGAACATGTTCGTCCTGTAGGGGGTCGGGTGTCCCATTTTCTACAAGATTGGAAATCGGTTACCTCAGACCGTTGGGTTTTGAATCTTGTGGAAAATGGGTCCGCCCTCCCTTTTCTAGAGTTTCCACCTCCTTACCCACCTCGCCAGGATTGGTGTTCAGAGGACCCTTTACTACTCTTGCAACAGGAGGTTCTTGTCTTGTTGCAGAAAGGGGCGATAGAGATGGTTCCATAGCAAGAAAGGGGTCAGGGATGTTACTCCCAATATTTCCTGATTCCCAAGAAGGACGGTCGATTGAGGCCGATCCTAGACCTCAGGATTTTGAATTTTTACCTCAGACAGGAAAAGTTCAAAATGTTGACCTTGGCTCAGGTTCTTTTAACGCTGCAACAGGGAGATTGGATGGTGTCGATCGATTTGCAGGATGCGTATATTTATCTTCCCATCCTGAAGTAGCATCGGAAGTATCTGTGGTTTATGGTGGGGTCGCATCGATCGATTTGCAGGATGCGTATATTTATCTTCCCATCCTGAAGTCGCATCCGAAGTATCTGCGGTTTATGGTGGGGTCGCAAAACTACCAGTTTGCGGTCCTTCCGTTCAGTCTCACTTCTATACCACGGGTCTTCACAAAGGTGATGGCGTTGGTGGCAGCACATCTCAGAAGGTGAGGGGTTCCTGTTTTCCCTAATCTGGACGACTGGCTGCTGAAAGCCAAGTCTCCAGAGATGGTGTTGCGCCACTTGTATGCAACAACACAATTGTTGTTCAACTTGGGTTTCTCGATAAATGTACCCAAATTTCACCTGGTGCCTTCTCAGCACAGCCTGTTCATAGGGGCAATACTGGACACTACTGTGTGTCAAGTATTTCCGCCCCCGCAGAGGATTCTTGACAAACAGGAGATAATTTGTTTGTTTCACAATGGAGCGGTTGTTCCAGTCCTGAAGGTCCTGCGCCTGCTCTGTCGGTTCGCTTCCTCCATACTGTTGGTCAGCCATGTACGCTGGCACATGAGAGCACTCAAGGGTGCCTCCGCAGGCAGTGGTATCAACACAACGGAGATCTCAGGGAGAACATCAGAATCTCCAGAGACACTGCAGCAGAGCTGTCTTGGTGGAGTGTGCAGGACAACCTGTCTCAATGAAAGCCCCTTCAGCCTCCTCCACCAGTGGCCACAGTGATTACGATGCCTCCACTTTAGGGTGGGGTGCTCATCTGGGGGATTTGGAGGTCAAAGGTCTTTGGTCTCCAGAGGAAAAGCTGCTTCACATCAACCCTTTGGAATTGCGGGCAATACGTTTGGCTCTAAAGGCCTTCCTTCCATCTGTTTGCGGTCTGTCAGTTCAGGTCCTAACGGACAACACTACCACGGTGTGGTACATCAACAAACAGGGAGGTGTAGGGTGATATCGTCTCTGCAGAGAGGCTCCGTGACTCTGGTCCTGAGCTCAGGGCCATCAGATTTGTGTAATGGCAAATCATCTGGGCGGTGTGCTAAATGTACGTGTGGACAGTCTCAGTCGGCATTACTCAGCCGATCACGAGTGACGGCTTCATCCAGAGGTGGTCCATCTCGTCTTTAGGCTGTGGGGATTTCCTTGGTTGGACCTCTTTGCCACCCGCCAGAACGCGCACTGCCTGTTGTTCTGCAGTCTCCAGTTTCCGATGCAGGAAGCATTAGGGGGCGAGTTTCAGTTGGATTGGTGTTCCTAGTTCCTTTACACGTTTCCCCCCATACCCTTGATTCCTCGGGTTCTGAGGAAAATTGGCCAAGACCGGACCCAAGTCATATTGATTGCTCAGGATTGCCCAAGAAGGGTATTGTACACAGATCTACTTCATCTCTCATTGAACCCTCCGCTCCGTCTCCCTATCAGGGCAGATCTCCTCTCGCAGTCGCAGGGGCAGGGTTTAAACCCCCACCTCCGAGCCTGCCCCTTCATGCCTGGAGATTGAACGGGGCAACTTGAGTTTCTTCTCTCTCCCACCGGATGTAGTGGATGTTATTTTATCATCCAGGAGACACTCCACCAAATATATTTATTCCTACCGGTGGTCCAAATTTTTTAAATGGTGTGGAAAGAGGTCAATTGATCCTTTGAAGGCCCATTTGTCTGATGTGCTCTGTTTCTCTCTTTCCTTGGCTCAGAACGGCTGTGCTGTAGCTACAGTTAAAGGATATTTGTCGGCTTTGTCAGCTTTCCTTTGTTTGCCGGACCAGCCGTCTTTGTTTAAATCTCCAGTTGTTATGAGGTTCATTAAGGGCCTAACCAATAAGTTTCCTCCCACTCCTTTCATTATGCCTCAGTGGGATTTGAATCTTGTTCTTACTTTTCTGATGGGTTCTCCATTTGAGCCTCCACATAGTTGCCCTTTGAGACTTCTTTCTTTCAAGCTGGTCTTTTTGGTCGCAATTACCTTGGCCAGGAGGGTAAGTTAGCTTCAGGCTCTTAGTTCTAAACCTCCATTCTTGACCATTCATGCAGAAAAGATGGTTCTCAGGACCAGGGCTGACTTCATCGCCTGGACCCTAAGAGGGCGGTCAGTTTTTACCTGGACAGGACCAGGGAACTAATGCTGGATGATCAGCTCTTTGCGGGCTACATTGGTCGGATGAAAGGAAAAGCTGTTCACAAATGTACACTCTTCAGGTGGATCGTCCTGTGTATCAAGATTTGCTACGCCTTGGCCAAGAAGAAGCCGCCTGAATGTATTCGAGCTCATTCCACCAGAGCTAAGTCTTCTTCTTCTGCTTTGGTTAGAGGTGTTCCTTTTGTTGATATTTGTTTGTAAGGCAGCAACTTGGGCCTCCCTCCATACCTCTGGGAAGCATTACTGCTTGGATTCTGAGGTTAGGAGGGACGGCCATTTTGCACGTTCTGTTCTGCAAGATTTTTTGGTATAGTCAGGTGGACATCCTCCTCCGGGAGAGGTACGGCTTGGGGATTCAATTCAAAAGGTGAGGAATCCACAGGCAGATGTATCCATCAGAAGAATAAGTTACTTACCTTCGGTAACTCTTTTTCTGGTGGATACAGTATCTGCCTATGGATTCCTTACTGACCCACCGCCTCCCCGTTGTCCTCCTGTTTTCCCCCAAAAAGTTATAACTGTTTGACATGGATGTTTTCAATATGTAATTTTCATGCTTACAGTTTGCTGCTAGGAAGTGCTTTGCTTATTGGCTTTTCCTTTCTGTTTATATATATACTATGTGTATTTCTATATATATATTATGTATACCGTGTATATTTGTGGAAATGTTATCGGTCTGCCTGTTTGCCTCAAGGGCACGGACAAAATGGGTGGAACTGACATCAGCATGCCAACGAGGTCTTCTTATGGCTCCAGTGACGTCATACGGAGTCGCGAGCGGAGGCGTGCTATTATGACGTCCTCGTCGACGTGGGAGAGCTAGGAAAATAATTTCTGTGGAATGCTGGCACAGGGGTAATTCAAAAGGTGAGGAATCCACAGGCAGATACTATATCCACCAGAAAAAGCGTTAATGAAGATAAGTAACTAGTTCTTCTCTTCCAGGGGATCCTCGTCAATAGTCGTAAGCACTGAATATTCCCATCCATGTGTGGGGACCCTGGAAATAATACAAATTATGTATGGAATATATATATATATATATATATATATATATATATATATCTTCTGGTCTGTTGCGCCGGGATGCCCCCGGGTAAGCTGAGCGCATTATAAATTTCATATTATTATTATTATTATTATTATATATATATAATTTTTTCTCATACCAATGCAGCTCCCATCTAGGAGACTAAACAATGTAATAACACACATAAAGCTGCATTTGCAAATATATATAAAAACACAAGAGGGCAAGTAGCACTTGAACTCTGTTTTTTAATGAGTAAAACTCATGAAGAAAAACACTGCAAATAAAGCAGACATTGTTAGCCTACAGGCTGCATTGTATACCAATAGCATATAAAATGAAAGCATTTCCCTACAAAACTGGCACCGTGCCTTTAAGGAAGCCATGACCTCTAGCTTCTCATCAAGCCTCAGGGGTGACAGTTAGGTCAGTTGTTCTTTACGGCTCCTTCAGTCAGGACCCTGGATTCACAGCTTTCACTTTTTTTGGCTTTCTGTCAAAAAATAACTGATAATTTTCTAGTGTTTGTACTTTCACTCAACGTCTTTTTGCCTTAGAGTGAGAGTGATACCTTTTTTGAGTTCCAGAAAAGGTTTATTTTCTTCAAGAGTGCCTTCTTTATTTGATCCTTGCCCTGCCTGTGGCAAGAAGAAGGCCAGATCAGACACACCCTGTGTGTATTCTCTGCCTCCCTGAGTCTCACTCTTCTTCCAACTGCCATCCTTGTAAGAAGCTGTCGAGAAGGACCATCAAAGACAGGGAGAGAATTTGACTTTATGGCCTCTCCGAAAGAGATAGGTCTCCAGTGAAGCATCAGAAAAAGAGAACTCGGTCGACGTCGAGAGGCAAGGTCCTGACCTGTTCTCCATCGGCGTCGGGATCGATGTCGAAGCTGCCACCGACGAAGAGATCGTCGTCGAAAGACCCCGGCAAAGCAATCAACGTCGACGACATTGACGTCAACCAGTCGACACCGGCTGGGTGTTCGACATCGAGGCACATCACTCCGTCGTCGCCTCGTCAACGGCGATCGATGTCGAGGCACAGGTCTCTATCGAGATCAGTCCAGAGATCTTTGACGTCGAGACAAAGGACACCATCTTCGATGTCGAGGCAGAAGTCTCTGTCGAAGTCACAGCAAAGATCTTCGGCGTCGAAGCAGCGAGCTCCGTCTATGGCAGCACACCGCCGGTCGACGTCGAGACACCGATCGTCAGAACAAAGGCAGTTGACGTCGAAGCATGGTACTCCGTCGATGTCAGGTACACTCCATCGTCGACGTCGAGGCAGAAATCTCCGTCGACGTCACAGCAAAGATCTTTGGCGTCGAAGCAGCGAGCTCCGTCTACGGCAGCACACCGCCAGTCGACGTCGAGACACCGATCGTCAGAACAAAGGCAGTTGACGTCGAAGCATGGTACTCCGTCGATGTCAGGTAGACGTTCGACGTCGAGAGGCCGGTCGACTACAAGATTGAGCCCTCCATCTAAAAGGAGAAAGTCGACGTCGAGGCAGGCTTTTCCGTTGAGAAGGCAGTCTGCGCAGCGCATTCCAGATCGAAGTCGAGACACCAGTCTAAAGAGGACTCACGTCCAGTGAGTCTGTCCTCGTCACCAACGCCTATGTCTAGAACAGGTTCTCCTAGTTCTCACAGAGGCTCCACGTCAAGGTCTCCGGAGGTGGTGATGTCGACCTCCAGCAGTCCAGTGTCCGGAGGACACCAAGATTCTCCGATCAGGCCTACGCAGGGAGGGGTGAATTCTCCTCCCCCACCCTACACAGTTTCCTGAAGGGGAGAGAGGCGAAGATCACCTTCCATCCATCTTTCACCACGATGGAACAGACCCTTGCATCACTGGGTCACAGCTCCAGACACAGGGGCGCAGCATTACTCGAGCCCTCTTCACAGATCTCCGTTGGCTCGGCTGGTACAGGCTGTGGACAGGGAACATACTCCTACAAGAGTCAGAGCTTGCAGCCGCACTCCTGTGCATTCATACAGAAGGAGATCTAGAAGCAGGAGGTGAAGACGCGTATCCCAACTTCTTCATCCTCTTTCACTCGCACGTCCTTCAGAGACTACTCACCTACCCTCACTGACAGTCCACCGTCGAGGGTCTCTCCGGTGGATGACGTTACCACTTTTCAGGACATACTTGGCAGAGGAGCAACAAAGCTGGGCATTCCTATGCTGACTGGTCAGAGTAAGTCCTCTGTGATTTTTTGAGACTTTACTCCAAAGGGAAGCATCTAGACCTTTGCTACCTTTGGTACCGGGCCTCATAGAGCCAGTGATGGACATTTTTCTTACGCCGGCAACAGTTAAGACCGCGCCAGCTAGAATTTTAAAGAAGTACCGCTCGCCAGAAAACAACCCACTCTTCCTTAGATCTGATCCCCCTCCGGATTCTGTGATAATTGCAGCAGCAAAAAAGACTCATGCTACTGCTTCCTCCTCTGCTGTTCCACCAGACAAGGAGAGTAAAATGCAGGATTTGTGGGAAGGAAGGTTTGTGGCACATCCGCCTCGATGCTAAAAGTCTCAAGTGCATCGTCTCTCTTTGGCCGGTATGACTGGTCTCTGTGGGACTCCCTACAAAGATTCACAGAGAGGTTGCTGCAGGAAGACCGCAAGGACTTTGAAGAGATCTTGCAGGAGGGCAGCTTGGTGGCTAACCAAGTTATCAGCGCAGCAGCTGATGGAGCTACTCTGTCAGCGCATGCCTATGCGCATGGAATATGTGCTCGACGAACATCTTGGCTCCGTCTCGCAGAACTCAAGCCAGAAGTGCAATCGCGCATCCTGAATCTTCCATTCTCCAGATCACTGTTCGGGGCTCACACGGATGAGGAAATGTCCCGCATGAAAACAGAACTGGACACACTAAAGGCCGTGGGTCTAGAAAAGAAGAAGGAATTCCGCAAAAGATTCAGGCCTTACAATTGATGATCCTCCCAACAGAGGGTTTAAACCCCTCATTGGCAGAAAAATCAGGATCAGCAAGGTCAACAAAGATCTCAATATCAGGGCAGGCGTTCCTCCAGAGGAAGAGGAAACTAGCGTCAGATCACACCTCCGCCAAGACGCAGACCAAGCAATGAGTGCCCGCTTCCCCCGTCACCGTTTACCACTCCAGTGGGGGGAAGTATTGCAAATCATCTCGACGAGTGGCGAGCTATCACAAACGACCAGTGGGTGTTGGCTACTCTGCAGAATGGGTACTCTCTACGTCTCCGACACCATCCTCCCTCAATCCCTCCGGTTCCATCATCTTGTCACCCGATGAAAACTTTACGGAACAAAGTGGCCACCCTTCTCCGAAAGTCAGCCAACGAGAAGGTGCCAATATCTCAAAGAGGGAAAGGGTCTGCTCAAGATACTTCTTAGTAAAGAAGAAGGGTCGCAAGGCGGAGTACAGACCCATTCTGGATCTGCGAACACTCAACAAATCTATCAGAAAGGTGAAGTTTCGCATGTTGGCTCTCCATCAAATATATCCACATCTTAGGCAGGGAGATTGGATGTGTTCGCTGGATCTGCAAGATGCATACTTTCACGTCCCTGTAAATCTGCATCACAAAACATACCTGAGATTCCTGGTGGGATCCTCTCACTACCAGTTCAAGGTACTACTGAATTCAGCTTTCAGAGTGTTCACGAAGTGCATGGCAGTAGTGGCAGCCGCACTACGCCGCAAAGGCATCTTCGTGTACCCGTACTTAGACGACTGGCTGTTGGAACGGTCCCTCATCGCAGAGCGTGAGGAGTAATTTCCTGCAATGCCTAGAGCTTTGTCACCGGCTGGGCCTTCACGTGAACTTCGACAAATCGACTCCACAACCAACACAAAGAATCCATTATCTAGGTGCTCTGGTAGACTCCGAGGTAGGAAAAGTGTTTCCTTCGGAGGACAGACAGTATTCCATCATACAGAAATGCAAGTTTGTTCTGGACAACGGAAGGCTGTCGGTTCATCGAATTGCATCCTGCATCTTCCTGGTCCCCAATGCCAGACTACGAATGCGTCCTCTTCAGCAGGATCTGGAGGACAAGTGGGAAAAGCAAACAGCTCGCTCGGACGACAAGATAAGTCTCTCAAACGCAGCAAGAGCTTCCATCCCATGGTGGATAAAGAAGGAGAACATGCAAGTCAGGATACCTATTCACCAAGCACCTCCCTCTCAAACACTGATCACGGACGCTTCCCTCCAGGGCTGGGGAGCCCACATGGGATCCCTCCAGATACAAGGTCTATGGTCACCAAATGAGCGATCCGATCACATCAACATGCAGGAACCTGCCCCTCAAGGCTTTCCTCCCTTTGATTCAGGCAAGTTCAATCTTAGTACAGACAGACAATACCACCACCATGTACTACCTGAACAAACAGGGGGGAACTCGTTCCCGCATATTGTCACTGGAAGCTCAAACTCTCTGGCATTGGCTCCTGGCACGGAATCTAGCGATAACAGCAGTCCACCTGCCGGGCGAGCAGAACGCGAGAGCGGATTCTCTCAGTCGTCACTTCGAAGACAGACAAGACTGAGTTCTCAACGACAAAGTAGTTGAAGACATATTCCAGGCTTGGGGTCGCCCCACCATCGACGTCTTCGCGGACGACTAAAATACAAAATTCCGAGACTTCGCCTCAAGGTTCTACCGGCCAGGGTCGAAAGGGAATGCCCTTTTGATAAACTGGTGAGGGGCATTTGTGTACACCTTTCCACCCCTTCCTCTCATTTCGAAGGTGGTGACCAAGTTGTCTCATTCCCACACGAGGATGATAATGATTGCCCCGGACTGGCCGAGACAATGGTGGTACCATGACCTTCTGCACCTGTCGAAGTGCCCTCACAGGAGGCTGCCGTGCAGACCAGACCTGCTGTCCAAGATGAGCAGGAGGATTCATCACCCCAACCTTCCCTCACTGAACTTGGCAGCATGGCTCCTGAAGTCCACCAGTACGGCCATTTAGGACTACCACAGGACTGCATGTCCATTTTAAAGGAAGCATGAAGGCCTTACACTAGACACTCATATGCGTGCAAGTGGAAACGCTTTTATATGTGGTGTGTTCAAAACAATTGTAACCCAACCAAAGGACAAGAAGAGGTCATCCTTCCATACCTGCTTTATCTGGCGAAAGCAGGCTTGAAGTTTCCTTCCATTAAGGTGCTCTTAGCAGCTATCACTGCAAAAAGGCAATCACCTTCTCAACCTACTTTCTTTCAGTTACAGGTTGTTAAAGACTTTTTGAACGGTCTGAAGAAGGTCTATCCTCCGGTCCGGCTTCCTTCACCACATGGAAGCTGAACCTGGTGCTATCAAAATTGATGGGTCCGCCTTTCGAACCCATACACAAAGCAACCTTACAACATCTTTCTTGGAAGGCGGCTTTCTTGGAAGCAATCTCGTCAGCTCGCAGAGTGAGCGAAATACAGGCCCTCTGCTCTAAGGAACCTTATACAGTCTTCCATCTTAATAGGGTCGTATTGAGGACTCATGCCTCTTTCCTCCCCAAAGTGGTGTCAGATTTTCATGTAAATCAGATCATCTCTTTGCCCACTTTTTTCCCTAGTCCTGCCACTCCGGCTGAGAGGGCTTTGCACTCCCTGGACCTGAAAAGAGTTTTAAAATTCTACCTGGATAGGTCCAAGTCCACGAGAAAATCTGAACGGGTTTTCCAGCTTCAAAGCGGTCCATCTCCAGATGGATAGTTTCATGTATAAAGTTAGCTTATAAATTAGCACAGAGGCCTCTTGGATATACTCCCAAGGTGCATTCTACCAGAGGAAAAGCGGCTACGACTGCTTTTCTGCATAACGTGCCTATATCTGAAATCTGTAAGGCGGCGACTAGGAGGTCCGTCCATACATTTACGAGGCACTATTGTCTAGATTCAGACACCAGAGCAGACACCCAAGTAGGCCAGGGCTCCTTGAGGAATCTGTTCAACAGCAACAGCTGATTGCGAATGTTGTTGTATGTTGGGTCTCTCTTTCTCTCATTTGCCTGCAGGGTGAGGATTGGGCTTGCTATTCTATTCAGTGCTTATGACTATTGATGAGGATCCCCTGGAAGAGAAGGATAAGTTACTTACCTGTAATCCTAGTTCTCTTCCAGGGGTATCCTCATCAAAGTCACAAGCAACCCACCCTCTGCCCCAGGCAAATGAGATTGTATTCATTGTTAAAGAATATCTTTGGGCCCTGTTCTTCAGGATTACGCAAAGAACAACTGACCTAACTGTCACCCCTGAGGCATGATGGGAAGCTAGGGGTCATGGCTGCCCTAAAGGCACGGTGCCAGTTTTGTAGGAATATGCTTTCATTTTCTATGCTATTGGTTTACAGTGAAGCCTGTAGGCTAACAATGTCTGCTTTATTTGCAGTGTTTTTCTTCATGAGTTTTACTCATTAAAAAACAGAGTTGAAGTGCTACTTGCCCTCTTGTGTTTTTATATAGATTTGCAAATACAGCTTTATGTGTGTTATTACATTGTTTAGCCTCTTAGATGGGAGCTGCATTGGTATGTGAAAAAAGTGATGTGTGGGTGTGTGTGTGTGCGCGCGTGTGTGCGCGTGTGTGTGTGTGTAGGGGTGTGTGTGTGTGTAGGGGTGTGTGTGTGTGTAGGTGTGTGTGTGTGTGTGTTTAGGTGTGTGTGTGTGTAGGTGTGTGTGTGTAGGTGTGTGTAGGTGTGTGTGTAGATAGATAGACACAGACACCAATATCACTTTTTTCACATACCAATGCCGCTCCTATATATATATATATATATATATATATATATATATATATTCCATATATCATTTTTATTATTTCCGGGGTCCACGCACATGGGCGGGAATATTCTGTGCTTATGACTTTGATGAGGATACCCCTAGAAGAGAACTAGAATTACAGGCAAGTAATTTATCCTTCTGCTCTTTCCTGGGATTTAGTCTGAACAGCAGACATGGTCAAACAGCAATGTCTCTAGTTATTTTGTTCTGGTCAGGCACTCGCACCTAGACACAACACAGGTGCAGCTGTTGTTTATGAACATGTGAACCTTGTCATATAGTTATGCACAGCAATGTAACACAGAGAGAGAGAGAGAATTTCTGAGAGAATATCACGGCTGTATCTAGGATGTAGAAATTTCATCTGTGTATGCTAAGGCATAGGGTCTGCTACTAAACCCAGAGATCTTTGCAGTATAATCAGTTTGCTTCCGTAGAAGGTGGATGGGCGAGAGGGGGTTAGGTTATTCTATCTTATAATATGACAGGGGTTTTCATAATATGCGGTTTATTGTTAGACAGTTGTTTTCTGATTGTGGCACACAGGCTGCATTCTAGAGCACGATAGTTTAAACAAACATTTCAAACTTCCTTTGTGTCTTTGTCATATCTTATTGTGGATGAGTAAGAGTGTGTGAGCGAAAGGGGATGTGTCATGTCACCTCGATCCCTGAGAGGGTCTGTAGTGTTGTTCTGAGGTGTCCGTTCGCTTGTCTCTCTGGATATGAGTAGGAGGAGGGCAAGTGAGACACTATAGCTAGTCAGTCTTGGGCTCATGGTACTGAGGTGGTATGGTGACTCAGTCCCTATCTACTCATGTTCTGTGGTCCCAAGCATAGTTCTGTTCCCGATCAGAATTCCTGCAACAAAACCATGTAATTTTTATTGCAGGCAGAACACAATGTGGCAAGTATTACACTGCCTGTGCATGCCTTGATTGAAATTGCTGGCTGCACAAAAAACACCTTAAAAAAATACGTCACTGGGGGAATGTATTACAAACTAACCCACCCTGACAAAAGCCTGGGACCTCCTTAGGCCTTTGAGAGTAGGGCTGAAAGATGCTGGTGTCATTGGTTTACCTAGGGTCATAAATCCTAAAACCCCGACCATATCTTAGTTTTCATCTTTCCCATCCACCGCACTAATAAAGGGATACTTGGGAGTGGATGAGGAATTTTTATCTTAGATTTACGCCCCCCTAGTCTAAATTCTTTCAATAGCTCACTGAAATATGGTCGATCCTACCCTGACTTCTTTAGGAGTCAGGGTGAACCCGATGATTTGCATGCCACTACTAGAGTTGGGTGAGGGTTATTTGAAAAAAATGCATTTATTTATTTTCCCACTCCCTTAGTAGTGTCTAGGTGTGACAGGTGACTTCTCCCTGCCTTGTTAAGTGTCTCCCACCCAGGAGGGATACTCTAAAAGGTTATGATAAATTAAAACATTAGCCTGGCAAAAAGGTTCAGACTGAGAGCAGTAAAGACTTTGGGGATTGTTGTAAAGTGCCCTTAATGTATGGTCATCCCTCCACTTCTTCCTGCTAGATGCTGTGGCAGTTGAGCTGAAAGTGTGCTGGGTCCTGCTAATCATTCCCAGCTCCAGTGTTGTTTCCCTCAAACTGTAAATGTGAATTGGTACGCCTAACTGGCAAGTACTTTTACACCCCTGTAAGTACCTAGTATATGGTGCCAGTGGTACTCGGGGTAGGGGATGTAAAACGGGTACTAGGGCAGCAGCACTTATTGTGCCATCCTCAGTGACCTGAATAAAATTGAAGTCTGCTATGTCAGCCCTGCACGAGCAGCTTGCCTGCTAAAGTTTGACCCTGCGCACACCATGTGTGACGGGGTCTCCTCTCTGCATTTAATGGATATCAGTCACCACTAAGGTAGGCCTCCTAAAGCCCAGGAGGCAGGGCGCATTATATTAAATGTGTGGAAATATATGTGCGAGGATATCCTGCCCTGTGGTAGCATTCTAAGCATAATTCTACCACAAGTGACAGGCGGTCCATCGGACAACATAGTCTGGCGTATGGGCCTTACTTATATCCCCGGATACATGATGGCCCGACCTATTTCTTTTGTGTTTGTTCTCAAACACCGTGCTTTTTAACCCCGACACGATGGTGGTGTCGTGGTTTAACCTGCATGTACCTGAGTGGCACTTTAGACAGTGTCCACCAAGTTAAACCAATGTTCTTGTTCCTTGGTGGGCTTTTTCAAAGCTTTGCTGCAAAGAGAGAAGTCTGACCTCATGCTGGGGAGTATGTGCCGCTCCCAGAGGTCAGAGACAAAGGACCTGTGTAAGCAAGAGATGACACCTCAGACCACACAGGATGGCTTGTGATTACTCCGGTGTGGCGGTGAACCTCAAAGGCTTCACTGGCGCCACTGGACAAAGAAACTGTCCTCCACTTGAGGACAAAGCTTCTGTCCATGCCCCAAGCACTGTTTTTCGCAGACAGACGGGAAATTAGCTATGCAGTAGGCGTCCACCTTCACAAGGCTGACCACACCTCTAGGGGCTGGCAGCTGAGGTATACGACGGAGGATGGTTCTCAATTTAGCCTTAAAATCAGGTTCTGGCTAGTTTTAGTGACATACACCCACAAGATATCACAGCTATTGGTTACTAGTCCTAACGTCCACTAACACCCCCTAAATCCAGGATTTAAGGGGCACACCAGAACCTCAGATTCGGCATGATAACCAAGACGAGACTCTTTCCATGACAAGGCAGGACTCCGCTAAGCTCTGCACCTGTGGCAGCCACCCTGCGCCCACTGGATTTTGACTCAACTAAGGCAAGAGACCGGTTCCAAAATTAAGGTGAACCCCTCTGCAAACTCCAGACTTCACTAGAACTCCCTTGGGCTAGAGGAACTAGTCCCCTGCAGTCGCCAGGCACAAAGTGCAAAGTCCACGACCTTAAAGTCCGGTTCCCTGAGCCATCTGGCGTGGCCGCTCAAAGTCCTGGGGCAGGTGGCTTCTGGGAACTGTAGTCCTGACCCTCAGCAAGGCTCAGCTTTCTACATTGTTCCCCTGGTCCTCTGGATAAAAATTTCCTCAACTGGAGTACTGACAGGCACCAAAACTTGTTGGTAGTCAGTCCGACTAAAACCTGCTTTACTCAACGCTTCAAGAGTAGAGAATCATCTGCATGAACGACCAACCACCCCTGTGGCTCCATCGTGAAGATTTTGCATCTGTTTTCACCCTCTCTTGGCACACCTGCCAGTTCCTCTGGGCACAGATCATGTTCAGCACCACGGATTGCCGAAAGCACCTCTGCACCTGGGTCCCCCAAGCCAGGTAGATTGGATCTGCCTGGATACTCCTGGTCCAAAGCCAGCTTCTTGTTTTGTTTCCAAAGGGTTTAGCCCAACTCGCCCTGCAAGTACCATTTTGCAAAGGTAACCATTCCAATACCGTGACCCTGATTCACAACTCTGTTTTACAGCTAAGAGCACCTCTGCACCCTGCTCCCGTGAGCCAGGTAAAATTGTGCTAGCTATTGTGAATGGGTCAAGGGACTCACAAGACTTTAACTCTGGGTAGGTTCCGTTAAACTCGCTCTCTAAGTAACCAATTCCATATATGTGTTTTTCCCATTAAGCGCAGCGTTAATGTTTTCACATTGAAAAGTACTGATTTATATAATTCATTACAAATTGATAACTCTGCTTATACTGTATGTAATGATTTCGTTTTAATGTCTAAAAATATATAAAAATCAGAGCTATTTTTATAAATTGGTGTCATATTTCTCTCAAATTGTGTCAATTACTTACCGTCCAGGTTGGTGATGTGAAAAGCTTAACACATGTTCCTCTAAGTAGAATGTCTGCTCTTTGGCAGTCTACCAGGACTGAGGGAAGGTGTACTGAGAAAGTACCCGGGGTCCATCTTTGTGTATTGTGCTAGCATTACATGGTAAGGCACCCCTGCCATACCACATCTTTCTTTCACCTTGCAAAAGGGATCATGGGTTAGATTGTAAACAGTGAATCAGTGAGATGTGTGAAGTATAGTTTGTCATTGCCCGAAAACATCCATAAATAGCTTGATCAATTCATGCAGTGAAATTCCACACAGTCCACCTTCTTGAGTATGGATTCCCAAACTGTGCAGCGGAGACAGTCATTGCCATGTAACAACTGTGCTAACCAAAATGCAGAATAATACAGGAATTCATCAATAGAATGCAAAGAAAAAGAATAATTCACTCACTGAGTTAGGACATTTATTCCTGATCATGTTTATCAGTGTATTCGATGTTTAATAGAATGAAGCATTATGGAAGTGAGCCCCTCTTGTTTTTTAAATGGATATGATGGGCAAAGTTATACCAAGAAAAGGTGCCACAAAGACCAGCTAAAACAATCGGAGTCCATAAGGATCGATAAGACCGAATATGGCTGAAAACAAGTGGCAGCAGAGAGAGAGAGATAAAGTCACAGTTTTCCTACGGGTCTCATTCTCTTCTTTTTGCAGAGGTTCTTGGTTGAAGCATACCTCATTCTTCAAGGTTTCATATGGGGGAAAGAGAAGTTGATGTCAGGGACTTGTGATTGTCCTTGTACTGTAAAAGTATGACTTACAAGACACTGGAGTAAAGTGTTCGAGGCAAATGAGCTGCAGATTATACACTGCGCATAGATCGCCATCTGGTGTTGGGCCAGGATGTTTGCAGTTTGTTTTTCCTCTTGGAAAGTCTTTGGAAGTCACGAGGTTGGTGACTCCTCCTTTGGTTCGTATTGCGCATGGGCTTCGGCTCCATCCTCAGATTGTTTTTTTCCGCCATTGGGCTCGGATGTAATACTTTGCGCTCCGGTTCCGAACTTTTCCAGTAAAACGATCGACGCAAAAATCCTCCCTCATCGAGATCCTTCAGATAATAAATCATCTTAATCACCTTCTCTTCGGCACTTCTTCGATTTCGGTTGTCGACGTCGGCCTTCAGGCCTATTCCGGCTCCGGTCTCGGCTGATGGAAAGAACTCCCTTCAAGAAGTGCCCTCGATGTGGGTCGAAGTTTCCCCACACCTATCTTCATGAGGTGTGCAACCTCTGCCTCTCCCCTGAACACGAGGCCCGAGACTGTCCCGCCTGCAAGTCTTTTCGATCTAAAAAGACTATCCGAGATCGACGGGCTAGACGCAACATGGCGCAATCCTCGACCTCCGCTCCAGTCGACATCTTCGGGGACGACGTCGAAGCTCCGGGACAGCAGGACATCGAACAAGAGGACGACGACCTCGTCAGTGCTTCCGAGGCCGACGACTCAGATGTGGAGGACATCTCCCCGGCGCAGAGGGTCGTGAGTACAATACCCTCTCCCACACCCACGCCGATACCCAAAAAGGCTTCGGTCACACCTTCGCGCCTAGGCAAGACCAAGGATACTGCTTCTCACACCCCACCTTCGGGCCCGGTAAAGAAGCCTTCCGGCAGCTCGGGCTCGAGCCAGCCTACCAGCGGTACTGAAAAACACCCTTCAGCACCGAATAAAAGATCGGCCTCCACCTCCACACCGAACCCAGCACCAAAGCCTTCGGTGTCGAAACCTACCCTTCCGGTGCCGACCAAACATCACAAGGCCCTCGGCACCGACACTCCCGTGCCGAAGCCTTCTTCGGCGCCGACCAAAAAATCGGAGGTACCAAAGAAGCACGGCTTAGACAAACCTAAAAAGCCGTCGGCCCCGAAAACTTTGGCGCCGACTGAACAACCAGTGTCGCAAGAACTTTTCACACCGGATCCTCTGCAAAAGACACTTACCAAGGATCCAAAAACTGGACATTTGACACTGTCTTCAAAAAAGAGACACTTGGACAAACCAGCTCCACCTCCAAAGAGGAAGGACACTGCTACCTCCCCTTTCAGAGTGCCTTCCCCACCTCCTCCACCTCCTCCACCCTCCCCACCTCCACCTTCTCCACCCCTGCCTCATCGTTCTCCAACCTTGTCTCCAGTCCCAGACGATCTAGGAGACCCTTATTATGATCCAGCAGATGTGCCACAAGACCCCACCCCTACTGGATCTCCAGACCCATGGGACGACTACAACAATCCGGACATCCCAGATGTCCCACAGGATGACCTTTACCCATCTAGGCCATCCCCACCTGAAGATTCGTTAGGCTTTCATCACCTACTACAAAGGACGGCACATTACTACGGGGTGGAGTTACATACTGACCCAGTGGAGGAAGATTTTCTCCTAGACACCTTCGATAATCCACATAGGTCTACTGCCATTCTACCTATGTTAAAGGGAGTAATCAAACATGCACCGGAGGTTTTTAAAGACCCAGTCAGGGCCAGGGTCCTAAACCCCCGTATAGAGAAAAAATACAAAGCCGCCCCCACAGACCCGTCATACATTAAAGGCCCTGCACCATTGGATTCCCTAGTGGTATCTACAGCTAGGAAGCGCTCAAATTCTCAGGCGTCAGGCGAAGCACCACCACCTGACAAAGAGTCCAAGCTCCTAGACGCGTCAGGGAAACGCACTGCGTCACAAGCGGCTAATATATGGAGTATCGCCAACACGCAAGCGCTATTGGCCAGATACGACAGGGCGCATTATGATGAGTTAGAGACCATCATGCACCATCTCCCTGAAAAATACAAGAATAGGGCTAATTAACTGATCCAAGAGGGAAAAACAATAACTAATACCTCTATACGCTGTGCCCTAGATGCAGCAGATACAGCCTCCAGGGCCATAAACACCAGTGTCCTTCTCCGTCGCCATGCCTGGCTCAGAGTCTCAGGTTTTAAACCAGAGGTACAAGCCTCTATATTGAACCACCCATTCGACCAAGATCATCTATTTAGCCCAAAAGTTGATGAAGCCCTCGAAAAGATGAAAAAAGATACTGACACGGCGAAATCCATGGGAGCCCTACAATCACACACCCCTAGGCGCTCTTTTCGCCGCTCTTCCTTTCAGGGCACGGGCAGGGGCTACTCCTCGGATAGTGCATCCACGTCCTACAGATCCCCTCCTCAATCTACCTTCACAAAGGGTTATCAAAGAGGCGGATACAGAGGTAGTAATAATAAAGGCAGAGGCAAGACAAATACCGCCCGCTCTGCCACACCACCTACCCAATGACTTTCCCCTGCTCCCTCCAGACCATTCCACTCCGGTCGGGGGCAGAATACAACATTTCCCTCACGTCTGGGAGACAATCACCTCAGACAGATGGGTTACCCAAATTATTCATTCAGGGTATTGCCTAGAATTAGCATCTACCCCCCCCCCCAAACATTCCACCCAGGCAACGCCCTATGTCTCAAGAACATGCTACATTACTAAAACAGGAGGTAATCTCCCTCCTGCAAAAACAAGCCATAGAGCAGGTCCCCATCAATCAACAAAATTTAGGGGTCTACTCCCTGTACTTTCTGATTCCAAAGAGAGACGAGACTCTACGACCTATCCTAGATCTCAGACCTCTAAATACTTACATACATTCAGACCATTTTCACATGGTAACCCTTCAACAGGTTCTTCCACTCCTCTCCCAGAACGACTTCCTCACCACTCTGGACTTGAAAGACGCATATTTTCACATCCCAGTACACCAGGCTCACAGAAAGTACCTCAGATTTGTGGTGGACGGGCAACACTACCAGTTCAAGGTGCTCCCGTTCAGGGTAACAACAGCACCAAGGGTATTCACCAAGTGCCTAGCAGTAGTGGCTGCACACCTCAGAAGACAGCACATTCACGTCTTCCCATACTTGGACGACTGGCTAATAAAAGCCACGTCCTACGAACAATGTGTGCAACACACCGCCGCTACAATCCAACTGCTTCACCAGCTAGGCTTCACAGTGAACCACCAAAAGTCCCACCTGGTACCATCACACACAAAACAATACCTCGGTGCTACCATAGACACCTCAAAAGCCATAGCCTATCCCAATCCTGCCAGGATTGCAAACATACAGACTCTGCGTCAGAAATTCATATTTCAACACTCTCTCCCAGCAAGAGTGTTTATGCAACTGATAGGGATGATGGCCTCTTGCATTTTCATAGTGCCCCATGCAAGACTCCAGATGCGTCCACTCCAAGAGTGTTTAGCGCGCCAGTGGAACCAGGCCCAGGGGCAACTGACAAATCTGGTGTTGGTAGACGGTCGCACCCATCGCTCTCTGCAGTGGTGGAACACCACAAACCTTTCCAGAGGTTGACCGTTCCTGGACCCGGTTCCACAAATAATCCTGACAACAGACGCATCGCTCTCCGGCTGGGGAGCTCATCTGTTACACCTCACAGTACAGGGCACATGGACGCCGCAACAGAAGTTACTCCACATCAACCATTTGGAGTTACTGGCAATCTTCCTAGCCCTAAAATATTCCAGACGCAGATTTCAGGCAAGGCAGTCCTCATTCGCACAGACAACATGACTGCCATGTACTACATTCAAAAACAGGGGGGCACACACTCTCCACAGCTCTCTCAATTAGCACAGAGCATATGGAGATGGGCAATTCCACAGAAAATCTTTCTCCTGGCCCAACATGTCCCAGGAGTCCAAAACACCGTGGCAGATCTGCTCAGCAGACAAACGCAACAGATTCACGAATGGGAAATTCACCCACAGGTTCTTCACCCGTTTTTTCAGAAGTGGGGGCATCCACACATAGACCTATTCGCCACCCACGAAAACAAAAAATGCCCAAGCTTCGCCGCCAGATATCCACACCCATTGTCCAAAGGCAATGCGATATGGATGAACTGGTCAAACAAATTTGCATACGCTTTTCCACCTCTCCCACTAATTCCATTTGTGGTGCGAAAGCTACAACAGCATTCCCTGACACTGATCCTAGTGGCTCCAACATGGGCCAGACAACCGTGGTACACCACACTGCTGGAACTCTCGGTAGGACCACACCAAAAGCTACACCTCTCACCATGCCTCCTAACCCAGAACCATGGAGAGGTCAGGCACCCGGACCCAGCTCAGCTCAACCTTGCGATCTGGCTCCTGAGGTCCTAGAATTCGGATACCTTAACCTTCCCCCTGATTGCATGAATATTATCAGGGAAGCTAGACGCCCTACTACTAGGGCATGCTATGCTGCAAAGTGGAAAAGATTTGTTGTTTACTGCCACAACAACACAATCAATCCTCTAAATGCGTCCATACAGCACATCATATGTTACTTGCTCCATCTGCAAAGGTGTAACCTAGCATATACATCCATTCGGTTACACCTCGCAGCAATTGCTGCCTACTTACAGAACAGGCAGCACCTATCACTTTTCAGGGTGCCTGCCATCAAAGCCTTTATGGAAGGCCTCAAAAGAGTAATTCCACCCAGGGTACCACCCTCACCTGTCTGGAACTTGAATATAGTTCTCACAAGGCTAATGGGACCCCCTTTCGAACCATTACATAAATGTGAGCTGCAATTTCTCACATGGAAAACAGCATTCCTAGTGGCCATCACTTCCCTTAGAAGGGTTAGTGAAATACAAGCGCTCACCATTCAGGAACCTTTTCTTCAAATGCATCAGAACAAGGTTGTACTCCGCACCAACCCAAAATTTCTACCCAAAGTCATTTCTCCCTTCCATCTAAACCAGTCGGTAGAATTACCAGTCTATTTCTCACAACCTCAAACCGTTGCGGAAAGGGCTTTACATACACTGGATGTTAAAAGGGCCTTACTTTACTACAGCCAAAGAACACAACCTTTCAGAAAAACCAACAAGCTATTTGTCTCTTTCTCTCCACCACATAAAGGCAACCCTATTTCTAAATCCGGGATAGCTAGGTGGATTGTAAAATGCATACAGATTTGCTACCACAAAGCAAAACGAACGCTATCTGTTCCCCCTAAAGCCCACTCTACAAGGAAGATAGGGGCTTCTATGGCTTTTCTAGGAAACATACCACTAGATGACATCTGCAAAGCAGCGACATGGTCAACACCGCACACTTTCACAAAACATTACTGTGTAGATGTGCAAACCAAGCAACAAGCTAGTGTGGGCCAGGCTGTACTAAAAACACTGTTCCAAACAACTGCAACGGATGCCGGTGGTCGCCGCTAGGGTTGGGTACTGCTATATAGTCTATGCACAGTGTATAATCTGCAGCTCATATGCCTCGAACGGAATATGCTACTTACCAGTATGCATCTGTTCTTGGCATGTAGAGCTGCAGATCTGTACATGCCCACCCGGCTACCTGTATCCGTTCCAGTCTGTCTTATTTAGATACAACACACATGGGTTTCTTTACTGTTATTACTACGCTCCATCTTTCCCTGCTGGCGAAAAACAAACTGAGGATGGAGCCAAAGCCCATGCGCAATACGAACCAAAGGAGGAGTCACCAACCTCGTGACTTCCAAAGACTTTCCAAGAGGAAAAACAAACTGCAAACATCCGGGCCCAACACCAGATGGCGATCTATGCACAGTGTATAGATCTGCAGCTCTACATGCCAAGAACAGATGCATACTGGTAAGTAGCATATTCCTTATAGCATTAGTTGAAACTTTTCCTACCTTGAGGTGTCTTTTATAAATGTATACTAACCTAGCAAATTGTCGTTTCCAGTGTTCTGTTTACTTGAAGTGTAGGTTTCACATTAGCAAGTCTTTGTTTTCAGAAAGACGATGCTTGAGTGAAGAACACCTTTACTCATCAAGCTTGCATAGTGATAGGGGAGGGTTTCAACTGCTTGTTTGCACAGCGTAAAATTAATTTCACACATACACAAGTATGTCGGTGTATATTTGTGTGTGTGTGTGTATATATATATATATATATATATCTATATCCAAGAAAGAAGTAACTCAAACAGATAGATTCACCAAAGAACAAAAATATATTTCCACTACAATGTTTCAGCTTCCGCCTTCCTCAGGTAGTACAAGATGGTTTGCTCTGTGGCTGCACAGATGGTCACTCCGTTTTGGAGTGATAAGACATTACGCAGAGAACGCAACTTGTTGGCTGTTCCCGCTATGTTAGAGAAGTTATAATCTTCACTCTCTAACAAAGATCTTAACAAAACTAAACAAAATGTTACTCATAATTGTCACACTCGCATAGCTGTTGGTTCTCGCAGCACAATGGAACATGATTAAGACCTGAATGGGCAGTTAAGGGAGGAAATGTGGTGCCGCAGACCCGAGAAAATTACTGTAAGGAGGCGTACCACCAACTCAACAACCAAGAGAACTACTTACCTATCAAAATCAATGAATATATGAACAGCATAACAGAATATGAACAACTGATCTCGAAATGGTGATCCAAGGGGATGCTCTCAACAGAGGAATTCACATTCCTATTGACGTTGCATCTGCAAATACCAACTTTTTATCACCTGCCGAAGGTGCATAAAAACAAAACTGAACCCTTTGGGACGGCCAATAATTTCTTTCATTGGTAGTCTGATGGAACTACTTCTATGAATCTGCCCCTTTGCGACAACAAAAAAGCTTTATACATGTGGCCCTCAATCTTTTTCTTCCAGGGTTCTAAGGAAATGTCCCCTCCAAAGTCTACAAGGTTTAAGCCGTGTGGGGAATGTCGCAAACAAATGTTTGACTGATCCCCACTTGGTTTGCCTGTAGTGTCTTGATTCAGACCACGACTCCAAAACCTGCAGCCACTTCACCTCTATGCACCCAAAGGCTTTCCAAGAGCTTGAGGTAAAATTCTTCATTGCCAAGCATCGGAAGACCCTGCATCTGTTGAAGTCACGGGAAAGATCCTGGTCCTGCTCTTTAAGCCGGTCCTGCCACAGGTCGTCATCAAGTTCCCATTCTTTGGGCTGTGGAAATGTGCCTTTTACTGAGCACACCAGTGCAGCGGTCATCATTCTCTGTCCACGGGTCCATAGACCAACAAATTAGAGATTGGCACTGAAGCTGGAATTCAAATAACAAGTTTATCAATCACTCATGAGTGGGACTACGTCCACACAGCACTCTCAAGTGCTGCCTGAGGTAGTACATTGAATACACAGACCATGGGACTTCTATACAGAGTTTGTTGCAGAGTAAGCATGTAGTTACAAATAGAAGGTACAAGCCTACACAGGAATAGTTACAGCCAGACATGGGCAGATGGGTAATCACTTAGTCAGCAAAGTGGGAGGGAGAACAGAACTGCTTACTACAGTAGAAAAAAAGTTGACAGTTCTATCTTTAGCCAGGTGCATTCTAGCAGCTACAGGCCTTTTCTCAGCACGTACATTGCTTTGGCTCAGTACAGAAGGAGTTAACTAAAGCTGATGACTCAAGCAGAATAGAAAGGCAAGCAACTGTGAAGATGGAAGAATAACATAGCTAACAAAATGAATGCCACAAACAAGATGGTTTTAGCTTATGCTAACGGAAATTATTTCAGATTTCCACAGGGCAAGTCCAGGAAGCAAAAGAAGTCCAAACTGGACCCAGCCCTGTCCTTCCACTCTCAAATCTCAGAGGGCGCAAGGGTATTATCGTGCCTTCCAGACCCACTCCTGAAGTCGTTCTGATACTCTGGTTCCTAACTCTGCCGCAGACCAGCCCTAATTTTCTGGGCCTGGGTCAACTCCTTAACAAATTCAGAAGTTTCAGGATGCAGTGCTATGTATTTTTGGCAAAACACTGGCTTCCTTTGGCACTCCTACAGGCCCCAAGGAGCAGAGAGGCCTCCCATTTGGACCTTTTCTGGAGAGACCTCCCTCGATGCCAGTTGGGCCCTCTAGATCCCCTCCCAGATCATTACCAGTTTTGGTACTGAACGCACACTTGGTGCCACATCCCATGCTACAGTGCAATCTACCGATGCCAATCCCAGATGATGGCCAACCCATATTGCTGTCAGACTCTGGAACGCCGCTGTGCTGACATCGAACGAGGCCACGCTCAATTCCTCTACTCATAGGCGATCCTTCTTACACTGACATAATGCTCTTGATTCAAGGGACACTGCTTATGCATGATCTTTTTGGGACAGATTCCGACAATGGTATGTAGAGGAGTTGGCCTAACGGCTAGGGCGCTCGACCTCGGACCTGGGGAACTGGGTTTGAGTCTCCGTAATGACGCTGAACATCCTGTGATTCTGGGCAAATCACTAAATCTCCCCGTGCCTAACAAAAAAAAAAAAATGAATGTGTGTCCTCATGTAACAGAACTGGTGCTATGTAAAGCGCTCTGATACCTGATTGAATTCGGGTCAAGTTCGCGCTATATAAAACTCTGCAAAAAAAAAAAAATTATGATACTAGAGATATATTTGCTCAGGCCTACCATGAACACGATTGGTTTGAGGATCACCAAATTGCCAGTGGATTGGACACCTCTCCAGACACTGGCTTGCTCATGCCTCCAGGCCCTGCCCTGCATTATTTGCCATGGAGATGTAGAGAGATGCTGAAGTGTTGGATATAGTGCTCCCCGCTCTGGAGGTTAAAACAAATGTATTCACTGAGGTGCTTTAACCAGGTCAGACTAGTTCTGAACCCTTACTTCCCTTTAATGAGGCCCTCACGGACACTCTCTTAGGAACCTGGGATAAGCCCTATTCAAGGCCCCCAGTCAACTGCCAGATTGCCGTTGTGATCGCGCTGTCCATGGGGATCCTGACTGACCCAGCATTCCTTGCCTAAGAGTCTGAGGGGGCAGGATTCAACCAGTAAAGTTAACCAAAATGCATTCCTCACTGCTCTCCTGGCCGCACATCTAAATGTTTCGAGAACTTTGGGACACGAGTTTCCTCATCTGAGTCTTGCATTGTGGTGCATAAATGCCAGTTGCCTCCTAGGGCATTATACACATGCCTATTGTGACACCCTTACCCAAGTCTTGCCAGTCGTCCCAGAGGAGGCTTGTACCGTCCTTTTGCAGGCCATTCAGGATGAGCTTGCCTCTGCTAAGTTCATAATTCGTTGTGGGCTTGATACCACCGACTCAGTGGGCAGAGTCATTGTTATCACTGTGGCTATCCGTTGACATGCTACGATGCAGTCCAGTGGATTTTCAGGAGACGTTCAGGGTAGCCTGATGGACATGCTGTTAAATGGATCCTGCCTATTATGGAATTAAGCAAAAAGAACAATTGATGGGCAGAATGCAGAACAATGTCATACATTCACCCCAGTACAGAGATCTGGGCCTAAATCCATCGTTTTATTTGCTCCTCGTGCCATTCCAGTTTGAACCCAGTCATATTCAAATCAGTCTTGAACTGCCAGGCCCTCCCTCGACTGGCAACAAGCATCCTAGGACCGGTTTCAGAGTTTCACCTCATCAGCCAGGATAGCTTGACTCCAGTGGCATGGAGAGCATGGGGCCCACATCTGGGCATACCCGTCACTCTCGGGGGGGGACAAATGCAAAAAGAAAATTGATGGACAGAATGCAGAACTCTGCCATACATTCACCCCAGTACAGAGATCAGGGCCTAAATCCCTCGTTTGTTTTGCTCCCCATGCCATTCCACTTTGTACTGTCCTTTCGCAGGCCATTCAGGATGAGCGTGATTTGATGAGTCGTAGTGGGCTTGATACCACCGACACAGTGGGCAGAGCCATTGTTATCACAGTGGCCATCCGTTGACATGCTAGGATGTAGTCCAGTGGATTTTCAGGAGACATTCAGGCTAGCCTGGTGTTAAAAGGATCCCGCCTATTATGGAATTATGTCAGATTTGGCTCTGGCGCGCTTTAAAGAAAACAGGGCCACAGCACGTTGCTTGGGCATGTCTGACCCCATCCACGACCCGACCAGCACCTGGAACCTCCGCACCGCCAACAATACAACCCAATGGCAATCCACACACTCAACCCAGGCCGTAACAACAACTGCAAGCTAGCATCACCAGCCGACACCCACGGACCCTTCAGCTGTCACCGCTGCCGGCACACTTGCAGCACCGCCAGGAACACGGACCCAGCACAACTCGCCCGCAAAAACACAACTGAATCGAAGACCCTGTAATGCATCCTCCTCAATGTCCGATCACTCTACAAACATGCCACCGAAATCTGGGACCTCCTCGACGGCACCACCCCGGACGTAGCATTCTTCACCGAAACCTGGACCAACACCACCTCAGGACCAGACATCGCCATCGACATTCCCCAAGGATACAAGATCTCTCGGAAGGACCGCTCCACCCGCCCGGGAGGAGGAATCGCCATCGTCCACAAATCCACCCTCCGGCTGAGCACACTGTCCGACAAGCCAACAGACCTGATGGAACACTGAAGACAATGAAGACAATCCACTCCGGACCCCTGCCCCCACCACATCTTCAAAGAAGCCGCCGACACCATCGCACCCATGCTCCACCACACCATCAACCGCCTCCTTCCCCGACAAGTGGAAACACGCCAAGATCAACCCCCTCCTGAAGAAGCCCTCGGCGGACCCCACCGACCTAAAAAACTAAAGACCCATCTCCCTGCTCCCGTTCCCAGCAAAAGTCATTGAGAAAGCCATCACCAGCCAACTTGCCACCTTAATCGAAGAGCACAACATCCTCGACTCCTCCCAATTCGGCTTCAGAAAAAACCACAGCACAGAAACCGCCCTCCTTGCCGCAACAGATGACATCGGCTCCCTACTGGACAGAGGAGAAACAGTAGCCCTCATCCTCCTCGACCTCTCAGCAGCCTTCGACACAGTCTCCCACCGCACCCTAACACGCAGACTCCACGAGGCAGGGATCCGGGACAAGGCCCTCGACTGGATCCACTCCTTCCTCTCCGGCAGAACGCAGAGGGTCAGACTCCCTCCTTTCCTCTCGGACCCTAAACCAACCACCTGGGAGTCCCCTAGTGGTTCTCCCTCAGCCCCACGCTCTACAACGTCTACATGGCTTCGCTTGCCCCCATAGTCAGAACCCATTCAACTTTGTGTCATACGCAGATGACACCCAGCTCATCTTCTCCCTATCCAACGAACCCGACACAGCCAAACACAACTTTCAAGAAGGTATGGAAGCTGTCGCCAAATGCATGAAAAGCAGCTGCCTACAACTCAACACCGACAAAAGTACTCATCATGGGTCCACACCCCGACGCCTGGAACGACACCTGGTGGCCCCCCGCCCTCGGTAGCCCATCCACCCCCACGGACCACGCATGCAACCTTGAAATCATCCTGGAGCTCAAAATGGACCGCCAGATCATCTCCGTCGCATCCTCCTGCTGCCACACCCTCTGCCTCCTACGTAAGACCTTCAAATGGATCCCCCCTGAGCACAGAAAGACAGTCACTCACGCCCTCGTCACCAGCAGACTCGACTACGGCAACGCACTCTACGCTAAAATAAACAAAAACCTCACCCGCAAGCTACAAAACATCCAGAACGCCACCGCAAGACTGGTCCTCAACCTGCCAACACACTGCCATATGTCCCAGCACCTGCGCACACTCCACTGGCTCCCCATAGAGGCTAGAATTACCTTCAAGATTCTCACCCACGCACACAAAGCACTCTACAACACCGGACCAGCATACCTGAACAGCCGACACAAATTCCACGCACCCCAAAGGACCCTACAATCAGCCCAGCTCTCCTACGCCGTGGTCCCACGCACCCGAAAGACCAGATCAAGAGGCCGCTCCTTCTCCTTCCTCGCGGCCAGAGCCTGAAACGCCCTACCGCTCCACCTCAGACAGACAACGTCGCTCCCCATCTTTACGAGAAACCTCAAAATTTGGCTCTTCGACAGACCCCCTCCTTGATGGACTGGAACCTGCGCCTTGAGACCCTTATGGGTGAGTAGTCGTTCTTAACAAACACGTGAACGATTGATTGATTGATTGGTCGATTGACCCACCACGCCAACAGTGCCCACTGTTTTGCTTCCTCCATGGCTATGGTCAGGGCTTTCCATATTGCCAATAGATGCAACAGACTCCTCCGTCTCCTCAGTCCTTCTATGATTTTGCGGTACCCATAGATTTTGTAGACATCTGGGGCAACATACAGCCCAGTCAGCCACCCCTACAGCTGCCATAACTTCTAAGCCTATTTAGCGTGTCCATTGCGACACACAGCCACACTGTCAGAGGCAGGGTATAGCACTTTCTGCTAGGGTGGCAAGCCATTACCTCTTACAAGCGGGTGTTGCAGATTGTCCTGCCGGGTGACATATTACCACTTCTTGAAACCCCGCCACACCTCCTTCCATCCTCCGAAATTGCTGACTGAGCACCATCTGTCCCTTTTGTGGCAGAACGTAAAAGTGCAGTCTTTTTTGGCCAGAAGAGTCATAGAGAAGGTGCTGACGCCAGAAGTAAGTTCTGGGAGCTATTCCCACTATATTTTAGGGTTGACCGAGGAACAGAGGCCTCCACCCTGTTTTCGATCTTTGTGCTCCTTGCCTTCCTCCGGAGGGAAAAACTCAATAAGCTCACCATAGCCCATATCTTCTCTGCCCTTGACCTTGGAGACTGGATGGTATTGCTAGACTTACAGGATGCGTATTTTCACATTCCCATCCTGCAGACCCACAAGTATTACCTGCTGCTCACGGTGGAACAGGAGCTCCCCTTTGGCCGCACCTGAGCCCGTATGGGTATTCACAAAAGTAATGGTGGTGGTCATAGTTCACATTTGGAGGTCACTGGTTCCCTTCCTCCTCTACCTTAACGACTGGCTGTCGTCACCCACCTCCTTCCTACAGTGAATCTCGCAACATTGTTGGTGTTCACTATAAATGTGCCAAAGCCACCCCTGACTTTTTCACAGATGGTCCCTTTCATTACATCCATTATGGATATGGTGCGATTTTGTGCGTACCCTTGAAGAGAAGAGTCTAGGACTTTGAGCTGTGATCCCGATGTTTCAACCTCGAGACGGGTTTTCAGTGAGAATTACTCTGAGACTACTGGGACTGATGGACTCCTGCCTTCTGCTAGTAACTTACACCTGGTGGCATATGTGGGCTCTGCTGTGGGTACAGCACTAATGGAATCTCACCTATCAAGTCCATATTTCATAGAGAGACGATCTGCATGGGTGGTTACTGGACCGTGGTTGGGTCAGTGGAAGACCCCTCTCCCTATACCACCCAGAGCTGACAGTAGTGACTGATGCCTTTCTTTTGGGGTGGGGCGGTCACTTGGGAGAAGTGGAGATCAGAGGCCTCTGGTTTCCAGCGGAGGTTCTGCTCCATATGAACATTTTGGAGCTGTGAGCCATTCGCTTGGTGTTGAAATCCTTCCTAGCATACATGAAATTGAGTTTGGCTCAGCTGTTTTGACAACACCATTGCAGTGTGCTACTGCAACAAACTGGGCACTATAGGGTTGTGGACCCTGTGCCAAGAAGTTTTGTGCTTCTGGAAATGGCTTGAAGGCCAGTGTATTTTATTGGTGGTGCTGCATTTGCAGGATCTTTGAATGTCAGCCCACATAAACTCAGCTGTTGATGCCTGGCGGCTCACGAATGGCAGTTGTACCCCAAGGTGGAACAGAGTCTCTTCCATGACTGGGGGAACCTTGACTTGATCTGTGTGCCACTGCCGAGAAGGTGCAATGTCAGCACTTGTGTGCATTGGAGTTTTCAGAGTGGCTCTCGCTAGGAGAGGCATTTCACTTAAAATGGAACTCTGACTCCTGTATGCCTTCCAGCTGATATCCACCTGCCCCAAGTACTTAAAAGGTTTGGCAACAAACCAGTTCCAAGTTATGCTAGAGGCTCAGGATTGGGCAGGGAGGGTATGGCAATCCGAACTCCTGGGCATGTGCATCTGTCCTGTGATCAGGCTACCCCTGCGGAAGAATCTCCGGTAGTAACAGCAGGCCAGAGTCCAGTACCTGAATCTGTGCACCTTCCACCTTGATGCTTTGAGATTGAGTGGAAGCAGTTGAGTACTTTTGACCTTCCTCCCAAGATTGTGAATGTTTTTTTGGCAGCCTGGTGTCCCTCCACCGAGTCAGTATACACCTGCTGTTGGGAATAGTTTGTGGCATGGTACGCTACCAATTAAATTGATTCACTTCATGCCAAGTGGTCCAAGCTTTTGCTGTTTGGTTTGTCCCTAGCCCAGCAAGACTTTGCTTTGGTCATGGTTAAAGGGTACATGACTGCTATTTCGACCTTTTTACATTTGATAGAACCAGCTTTCATTGTTTAATCACATGTTGTGATCTGTTTTCTCAAGGGTTACAGCACCCGTTTCCTCCTCCTCCTTTTAGTATGCTCTTGTGTGACTGAAATTTAGTTTTGACTTTTCTTGACTCTTTTTTCACCTAAAAACGTCCCAAGTTAGATTTCTGTACACTTGTCACAACCAATTGTATTTTGGCTCCTCGTCTATGGATTAGTCAGAAAGCAATTGATGTTAGCATGCATGGGTGGCACCTATATAGTGTTGGAGCCACTTGGGCCCCCTGCTGGCGACTAAGGGTACTCCTGAAGATTTTTCAGATACAGTGTGATGCCTAGTGGAATTTTCAAAAGGTGAGGAATGTGGTGTTAGATAAAGTCTCTACCAGAAAGAGTGTTACCAAATGTAAGTAACTTGTTCTTCAACCTCTGGGAGTATGTAGTGGTCCATAAGCTCACTACATCCTTGCCTTGATGTATTCCCAAATTGGAAAGTTTTTTTTCTCTTTAAAAAGCAGCACCGGCTCTCCTAAGGAACATGGCTGCTTTCAAAATAAGATGTTTCCCATTTGGAAATCCAACCCCAGGGATAGTGGCCTGTTACTTGCAGACCACCATGCCTGTTTTTAGTGGCTAAACACAAGGCGATACTAATAGCACCGTGCTTAATTAATATTAATTTGGCAGGCCATTCTGCAACCCAGTAACACTGGAGATTTTGCAAGGCAACCTATTAATCGATGTTTCATCGCAAAATTAAAGACTGATTGTATAAAAGTTGCTGCACAATTTCAAACCACTTTTTTGTGACCAGTCTTTACCAACTTCTGGCCCTATGTCACACAGCACCAACAAATTTGGCATTTGCTTACGAGAATACGTGAATATCTGAGACTGAAGTGGTGTATGCATGATTGCAGTAAAAAACTGTGTTGAACAAAGCTTTCAGGAAATACCAACTCTGGTGGTGTTGTGGTGTTTCATTTTATGTTATATGTAACATAACATTTGTGTGACAGATAAATTGTCATCTGTGCATGAGTCTTTGTCGTGTTTGAATCTGATTTTAATAAATGGAGGGTAGACTCAAATACTTGAGTCCTCTTTAAAAAGTGAACAAACTAGTTTAAAACTAGTTTAATGAAGAAAACATGTTTTTATAAAATTTAATAATGTATATGCCCTTACTCATCTACCTTCCTAGATGTGAAAAAACAGAAAGTATACGTATCCCTTAATCTTTTGCTAAACACCAATTTCTGCGAGTTAATATTCGGTATGGTGTTGGTGGACCAACACACCTATTTATTTTTTACTAGTGCAATCTATGGTAAAATGTGAAATTGAAAAAGAAAGAACGTCTGAATTTTTGTTGAAGTGAGTCATCAACTAACAAAATAGAAAGTGACCTTTCAAATGAAGGTGATGTGTCAGTTTAAATTGCAAGTGGTTGAATCAGCCGTAGGGCAAATTAGTCATTCTATTGGATAAAGGGAAGAGATAGGAGGGAGCTGAAAGAGAGCATTTCAGGAATTAGTAATGGCGATGAGGTCAGAAGCAGCAATTATTAAAGCCTGGTGACTCTTCTGCCACCATCCTTTCCTGGAATGTGACCAGTTTACCGAGGAAACATGGGTATTTTGAATGTATGGATTTTCAGAAGTCCCATATGATAATCGGTCTGCAAGGATCCTTAATCATTGAGAGTTTTGCTGCCCTTTCTGTTTATCAACGCTCTCAATTCATTAGGGTAGGTCATTTGTACGCCATCCTTCCCCGTGTGTTTGCTCCTGTCCTTACTGCCTAGCAAGCCTTTTTTTCTGCAAACAGACATCATACGACCAAACTCTTTCCCAGTGTGCCTCCCCATTTGCCGAGCTTCCTCTGTCACAGTGAGTGTTGTCTGTCGCAATGAGTGTTGTCTGTCGCAATGAGTGTTGTCTGTCGCAATGAGTGTTGTCTGTCGCAATGAGTGTCCTCTGTCGCAGCGGGTGTCCTCTGTCGCAGCGGGTGTCCTCTGTCACAGCGGGTGTCCTCTGTCGCAGCGGGTGTCCTCTGTCGCAGCGGGTGTCCTCTATCACACCGGGTGTCCTCTGTCGCAGCGGGTGTCCTCTGTCGCAGCGGGTGTCTTCTGTCACAGTGAGTGTTGTCGCAGCAGGTGTCCTCTGTCGCAGCAGGTGTCCTCTGTCGCAGTGGGTGTCCTCTGTTGCAGCGGGTGTCCTCTGTCACAGCGAGTGTCTTCTGTCACAGTGCGTGTTGTCGCAGCAGGTGTCCTCTGTCGCAGCAGGTGTCCTCTGTCGCAGCGGGTGTCCTCTGTCGCAGCGGGTGTCCTCTGTCGCAGCGGGTGTCCTCTGTCACAGCGAGTGTCTTCTGTCACAGTGAGTGTTGTCACAGCGGGTGTCCTCTGTCGCAGCGGGTGTCCTCTGTCGCAGCGGGTGTCCTCTGTCACAGCGAGTGTCTTCTGTCACAGTGAGTGTTGTCACAGCAGGTGTCCTCTGTCGCAGCAGGTGTCCTCTGTCGCAGCGGGTGTCCTCTGTCACAGCGAGTGTTCTGTCACAGTGAGTGTTGTCGCAGCAGGTGTCCTCTGTCGCAGCGGGTGTCCTCTGTCGCAGCGGGTGTCCTCTGTCACAGCGAGTGTCTTCTGTCACAGTGAGTGTTGTCACAGCAGGTGTCCTCTGTCGCAGCGGGTGTCCTCTGTTGCAGCGGGTGTCCTCTGTTGCAGCGGGTGTCCTCTGTCACAGCGAGTGTCTTCTGTCACAGTGAGTGTTGTCGCAGCAGGTGTCCTCTGTCACAGCGGGTGTCCTCTGTCGCAGCAGGTGTCCTCTGTCGCAGCGGGTGTCCTCTGTCACAGCGAGTGTCTTCTGTCACAGTGAGTGTTGTCGCAGCAGGTGTCCTCTGTCGCAGCAGGTGTCCTCTGTCGCAGCGGGTGTCCTCTGTCGCAGCAGGTGTCCTCTGTCACAGCGGGTGTCCTCTGTCACAGCGAGTGTCTTCTGTCACAGTGATTGTTGTCACAGCAGGTGTCCTCTGTTGCAGCAGGTGTCCTCTGTCGCAGCGGGTGTCCTCTGTTGCAGCGGGTGTCACCTGTCACAGCGAGTGTCTTCTGTCACAGTGAGTGTTGTCACAGCAGGTGTCCTCTGTCGCAGCAGGTGTCCTCTGTCGCAGCGGGTGTCCTCTGTCGCAGCGGGTGTCCTCTGTCACAGTGATTGTTGTCACAGCAGGTGTCTTCTGTCGCAGCGGGTGTCCTCTGTCGCAGCGAGTGTCCTCTGTCACAGTGAGTGTTGTCACAGCAGGTGTCCTCTGTCGCAGCAGGTGTCCTCTGTTGCAGCGGGTGTCCTCTGTTGCAGCGGGTGTCCTCTGTCACAGTAAGTGTCCTCTGTCGCAGCGGGTGTTCTCTGTCACAGCGGGTGTCTTCTGTCACAGTGAGTATTGTCGCAGCAGGTGTCCTCTGTCGCAGCGGGTGTCCTCTGTCGCAGCGGGTGTCCTCTGTCGCAGCGGGTGTCCTCTGTCGCAGCGGGTGTCCTCTGTCACAGCGAGTGTCTTCTGTCACAGCGAGTGTCCTCTGCCCCTATGAGTGTTCTCCGTCCCAGGGAGCATCCTCCGTCGCAATGAGCGTCCTCTGTCGCAATAGGTGTCTTCTGTCGCAGCGGTTGTCCTCTGTCACAGCAGGTGTCCTCTGTCACAGCGGGTGTCCTCGGTCGCAGCGGGTGTCCTCTGTCGCAGCGGGTGTCCTCTGTCGCAGCGGGTGTCCTCTGTCGCAGCGGGTGTCCTCTGTCGCAGCGGGTGTCCTCTGTCACAGCGAGTGTCTTCTGTCACAGTGAGTGTTGTCGCAGCAGGTGTCCTCTGTCGCAGCGGGTGTCCTCTGTCGCAGCGGGTGTCCTCTGTCGCAGCGGGTGTCCTCTGTCGCAGCGGGTGTCTTCTGTCACAGCGAGTGTCCTCTGCCCCTATGAGTGTTCTCCGTCCTCTGTCGCAGCGGGTGTCTTCTGTCGCAGCGGGTGTCTTCTGTCGCAGCGGGTGTCCTCTGTCGCAGCGGGTGTCCTCTGTCGCAGCGGGTGTCCTCTGTCACAGTGAGTGCCCATCTGTCGCAGCGAGTGTCCTCTGTCTCTATGAGTGTACTCTCTGCCCCTATGAGTGTTCTCCGTCCCAGTGAGCGACCTCTGTCTCAATGAGCGTCCTCTGTCTCAATGAGTGTCCTCTGTTGCAATGAGTGTCGCCCCATTAGGCATCCTCTGTCTCAAAGAGCGTCCTCCGTCGCAGTGAAGCTTCCTCCGTCGCAATGAAGCTTCCTCCGTTGCAATGAGCTTCCTCCGTACCAATGAGCTTCCTCCGTTCCAAAGAGCTTCCTCCGTTCCAAAGAGCTTCCTCCGTTCCAAAGAGCTTCCTCCGTTCCAAAGAGCTCCCTCCATCCCAAAGAGCTTCCTCCGTCCCAAAGAGCTTCCTCCGTCCCAAAGAGCTTCCTCCGTCCCAAAGAGCTTCCTCCGTCCCAAAGAGCTTCCTCCGTCCCAAAGAGCTTCCTCTGCCCCAATGAGTGTCTACCTCCGCCCCAATGAGTGTTGTTCTCCGTCCCAATGAGCATCTTCTGCCCCTATGAGCGTCCTCTGTCCCTATGAGCGTCCTCTGTTCAATGAGTGTATTCTGTCACATTGTGTATCCTCCGTCACTATGAGCGTCCTCCGTCCCAATAGGTGTCCTCCGTCCCAATATGTGTCCTCCGTCCCAATAGGTGTCCTTGGTCCCTATGACTGCCCTCTGTCCCTAAGAGTGTCCTCTGTCCCTATGAGTGTCCCCTGTCCCTATGAGCGTCCTCTGTCCCAAACTAGTCTATTCTGTCCCAATGGGTATCCTCCGTCCCTATGAGTGTCCTCCATCCCTATGAGTGTTCTCCGTCTCAATGAGGGTCCTCCGTCCCTACGAGTGTCCTCTGTCCCTACGAGTGTCCTCTGTCCCAATGGGTGTCCTCTGTCCCTATGAGTGTCCTTTGTCCCTATGAGTGTCCTTTGTCCCTATGACTGCCCTCTGTCCCCAAGAGTGTCCTCTGTCCCCAAGAGTGTCCTCTGTCCCTATGAGTGTCCTCTGTCCCTATGAGTGTCCTCTGTCCCTATGAGTTTCCTCCGTCCTTCCAAATGTGTGTCCTCTGGTGCTATCTAACATCCTCCTCTGCAAGAAGAGTCCATCCAAATGAGTGTCCTCCTCACCAACAAGCGTCCTCTGTCACAACAAGCATCTTCCATCCCAGCGAGCGTCCTCTGTCCCAAGAAGCGTCCTCTGTCACAGCAAACGTCTTCCATCCCAGTGAGCGTCCTCTGGCCCTATGAGCGTCCTCTGTCCCAACTAGTGTATTCTGTCCCAATGGATATCCTCCGTCCCTATGAGTGTCCTTTGTCCCTATGACTGCCCTCTGTCCCTAAGAGTGTCCCTCTGTCCCTAAGAGTGTCCTTCGTCCCTAAGAGTGTCCTTCGTCCCTAAGAGTGTCCTTCGTCCCTAAGAGTGTCCTTCGTCCCTAAGAGTGTCCTTCGTCCCTATGAGTGTCCTCTGTCCCTATGAGTGTCCTCTGTCCCTATGAGTGTCCTCTGTCCCTATGAGTGTCCTCTGTCCCTATGAGTGTCCTCTGTCCCTATGAGTGTCCTCCGTCCCTATGAGTGTCCTCCGTCCCTATGAGTGTCCTCCGTCACAATGAGTGTCTTCCTTCCAAATGTGTGTCCTCTGGTCCTATCTAACATCCTCCTCTGCAAGAAGAGTCCATCCAAATGAGTGTCCTCCTCACCAACAAGCGTCCTCTGTCACAGCAAGCATCTTCCATCCCAGCGAGGGTCCTCTGTCCCAACAAGCGTCCTCTGTCACAGCAAACGTCTTCCATCACAGCGAGCGTCCTCTGTCCCAACAAGCGTCCTCTGTCACAACAAGCGTCCTCTGTCACAGCAAACTTCTTCCATCCCAGTGAGCGTCCTCTGTCCCTATGAGCGTCCTCTATCCCAACGAGTGTATTCTGTCCCAATGGATATCCTTCGTCCCTAAGAGTGTCGTACGTCCCTAAGAGTGTCGTTCGTCCCTAAGAGTGTCGTACGTCCCTGGGGGGAGGTCATCGATTGCTTGACCCAAGTGACAGGATGGGAATTGAGGGTGGAAATGGGAGTTTGTCTGCTACTATGGTTTCCCCACACGCCGCGCACGAAAATCACGAGCAAGTTTTGCGACTTAGGGCTGGTGGTGGCCAAAAGAGAAATTACCCTACACTGGAAATCGAGAACTGGTCCCAGCATTACGAGGTGGAGAGCGACCTTCACCAAATGGGCGGGTAGCGAGGGCACGCTCCGGCTGCAGCTAGCGCTGCGGGGAAACGATGAAAAGGCGTTGGCCATGGCACATGCATAGGAAGCGCTAGTGGTTGACCTCCAGGGGTGGGGAACAGAAGCGGAGGAGGGCGCTGAAGCACTGGAGCAGCCGGCAGAAGCGTAGGTGTGGAGAGGCACCTGATAGATTACACATTAGGGCGGGAGGGCTTTCCTTCTCCTTTCTGCTCTGAGCCTGACCATGGGGGTGGGGAGTAGCCCGCGGCCACTAACACGGCTACTTACAAGAAAGACTTATCCCGGTACCTGATGTTATGGCACACTGACATGTGGGTGGGGGGAGGGTGCATTTGCATAGGGGAGGGTTGGGGGACAGTGCATTGGTAGCTGGAAGTGGTCTACACTGTACTATGCAATGGTTTCTATCTGCGGGAGACGACCACTGCTATGATGGATATTGCGGATGGCAATTGTAACCGAGTAATGCAATAAAAATTGTTTTTGCAAAAAAAAAAGTGTCGTACGTCCCTAAGAGTGTCGTACGTCCCTAAGAGTGTCGTACGTCCCTAAGAGTGTCGTACGTCCCTAAGAGTGTCGTACGTCCCTAAGAGTGTCGTACGTCCCTATGAGTGTCGTACGTCCCTATGAGTGTCGTACGTCCCTATGAGTGTCGTACGTCCCTATGAGTGTCGTACGTCCCTATGAGTGTCGTACGTCCCTATGAGTGTCGTACGTCCCTATGAGTGTCGTACGTCCCTATGAGTGTCGTACGTCCCTATGAGTGTCGTACGTCCCTATGAGTGTCGTACGTCCCTATGAGTGTCGTACGTCCCTATGAGTGTCGTACGTCCCTATGAGTGTCGTACGTCCCTATGAGTGTCGTACGTCCCTATGAGTGTCGTACGTCCCTATGAGTGTCGTACGTCCCTATGAGTGTCGTACGTCCCTATGAGTGTCCTCCGTCCTAATGAGTGTCCTCCGTCCTAATGAGTGTCTTCCTTACAAATGTGTGTCCTCTGGTCGTATCTAGCATCCTCCTCTGCAAGAAGAGTCCATCCAAATGAGTGTCCTCCTCACCAACAAGCGTCCTCTGTCACAACAAGCATCTTCCATCCCAGCGAGCGGCCTCTGTCCCAACAAGCGTTTTCTGTCACAGCAAGCATCTTCCATCCCAGCGAGCAGCCTCTGTCCCAACAAGCGTCCTCTGTCACAGCAAACGTCTTCCATCCCAGTGAGTGTCCTCTGTCCCTATGAGCGTCCTCTGTCCCTATGAGCGTCCTCTGTCCCAACGAGTGTATTCTGTCCCAATGGATATCCTCCGTCCCTATGAGTGTCCTTTGTCCCTATGACTGCCCTTTGTCCCTATGACTGCCCTTTGTCCCTATGACTGCCCTTTGTCCCTATGACTGCCCTTTGTCCCTATGACTGCCCTTTGTCCCTATGACTGCCCTTTGTCCCTATGACTGCCCTTCGTCCCTAAGAGTGTCCTTCGTCCCTAAGAGTGTCCTTCGTCCCTAAGAGTGTCCTTCGTCCCTAAGAGTGTTGTACCTCCCTATGAGTGTCCTCTGTCCCTATGAGTGTCCTCTGTCCCTATGAGTGTCCTCTGTCCCTATGAGTGTCCTCCGTCCCTATGAGTGTCCTCCGTCCTAATGAGTGTCTTCCTTCCAAATGTGTGTCCTCTGGTCGTATCTAGCATCCTCCTCTGCAAGAAGAGTCCATCCAAATGAGTGTCCTCCTCACCAACAAGCGTCCTCTGTCACAGCAAACGTCTTCCATCCCAGCGAGCGTCCTCTGTCCCAACAAGCATTGTTCTTCCCAACGTGCCTCCTTATTTGCGACAAGTGCCATTCATCCACCTAGTGTCCTCTGTCCTAACAGGCGTCCTCCCTTCCAATGTGCATCATCTGTTCCAACAAACATCGTCCTTCCCAACCAGGAGCATCCCTTCCAGTGGGAGATGCTACGTGAAACTGAGGGGTAAAAGCTGCCATTCTGTCATCCCCAGGACATGAAATCCGAGCATATTATTAACTTTTCACAAGGCACCCTGCTGGGGTGGCGGGTTCCCAAGGCCACCAAACGAGCACTGCTTTATTCAAGCGTCCTTGTTTTGTAAACGGGTTGGTAAGACCGCTCCAGGGGTTGGCCTTCGACTGTTGCGCTCTAGACACTCATTGGCTTCAGAGCGGACGTAACTCGGCAGTTCTCCTTGAAAGACGAGTAAATGTCCAGGATTGAGAAGGGAAGGGAATACAGAGCTGGAGACCACTGCTATGAAAAATTCAGTCACTCCCTTGAAGACGACTGCGCGGTTTGAATGAACGTCGAATGTCGGTTTTAAAAACCAATAGCAGAGCTCTGTTGGCGGGAGGCGGGGAGTGCATTCACTGGAACAATGTGACCTTGTGATGTCTTCAGTCTCCGAAAGGCGCTGCTATCTAATCTCGGCGATACCCGGGGGCCGCGAGAGCTCGGAGCGCTGGTCTGACTGCGGCGCTGTCGGCAGTTCCGAGTTTGAAAAACATCATGGCCGCCGCCCTCCGCCGCCTCCTCATTAGCTGCGGGAACTAGGGAAAATATTTTCCAAGTGGGTCTGTCTATTTGTGTGCTAGATGGAGCCAGAGGAAACTCATGAGTGTAAATATTAAGCGTGGAATCAGTCGGTCCTAACGCTGCAAGTGATGCAATATTACGCACGCACACATGCAAGGCCTTGAGTGAGAGACACACACACACACACGCTCTCTCACGCATGCAGATATCCTACGTATGCACATGGGCATAACCAGACATTTACCAATGCATGCACACAGGCAAGCAACTAGAGCTTTGGGAGGGGGGGGGGGGGGCTGAAAAAGATTTCGGGGTGGGCTAATTCTTCCAGCCATAGGTAGAGTGGCTCTACGAAGGGGTGAAAACACTACAACAGCCTCATTAACGAGTTATTGGTCTGTTAAAGACCTGTGAAGTACTCGGGTGCGGCTGCAATTAGAGGGTCGTCAGCCCACGAAGCTGTCTCAGCCCGGGCTGATCCACACGACAGGGGGGGGGGGGTGAGCCCGGTGAGCCCAGTGAGCCCAATGGGTGTTGCGCGCCTGCATGCACACACGTATCATACACCCATTATACACACATTCTCTCTCTCCTCCTCCCCCCCAAGCCCGCTGAAGCAAGGTGCCTTCCTAGGAGGCCAGCCCTGCCTCTCTTGCTGCGTATCATTGCCAGCTGCAGCCACAGCTGCTTTCTCTAGAGGCCAGCCCTGTCTCACTCACACTGCACATGTAGCAAAATGACTCTCTAGACTAGAGGCTAGACCTGCTTCACACTGCCTGCTGGAGGGACCTGCCTTCTCTAGAGGCCGGCCCAGCCACTCACATACCACACAGTAAGGCCGGCTGCGGGCTGCTGCCTACTGTGAATGCCAGCTCTGCTTTTACACACTCCCAGTCGGAAGAAGCTGCCTTCTCTAGAGGACAGCCCTGCCTCTGAGACTGCACTGCACGGGAGGCTGCAGGCCGCTGTCTTATCTAGAGCGCAGCCCTGCCTCTGAGACTGCACTGCACGGGAGGCTGCAGGCCGCTGTCTTATCCAGAGGACAGCCCTGCCTCTGAGACTGCACTGCACGGGAGGCTGCAGGCCGCTGCCTTATCCAGAGGACAGCCCTGCCTCTGAGACTGCACTGCACGGGAGGCTGCAGGCCGCTTCCTTATCCAGAGGACAGCCCTGCCTCTGAGACTGCACTGCACGGGAGGCTGCAGGCCGCTGCCTTATCCAGAGGACAGCCCTGCCTCTGAGACTGCACTGCACGGGAGGCTGCAGGCCGCTGCCTTATCTAGAGGACAGCCCTGCCTCTGAGACTGCACGGCACGGGAGGCTGCAGGCCGCTGCCTTATCTAGAGGACAGCCCTGCCTCTGAGACTGCACTGCACGGGAGGCTGTAGGCCGCTGCCTTATCTACAGGACAGCCCTGCCTCTGAGACTGCACTGCACGGGAGGCTGCAGGCCGCTGTCTTATCTAGAGCGCAGCCCTGCCTCTGAGACTGCACTGCACGGGAGGCTGCAGGCCACTGCCTCCTCTAGTGGACAGCCCTGCCTCTGAGACTGCATGGCACAGTAGGCTGCAGGCCGCTGCCTTATCTAGAGCACAGCCCTGCTTCTGAAACTGAACTGCACAGGAGGCTGGAAGATGCTACCTTATTTAGAGCGCCGCCCTGCCTCTGAAACTGCACAGCACGGGAAGCTGCAGGCCACTGCCTTATCTAGAGCACAACCCTGCTTCTGAAACTGCACTGCACGGGAGGCTGGAAGATGCTGCCTTATACATAGCACAGCACTGTCTCTGAAACTGCACGGTAGGCTGCAGGCTGCTGCCTTCTTTGGGGGCAAGCCCTGCCGCTGAAACTGCACGGTAGGCTGCAGGCTGCTGTTTTCTCGAGAGGACAGCCCTGCCTCTGAAACTGCACTGCACGGCAGGCCAAAGTCCACTGCCTCCTCTGGAGGACAGGCCTGCTTCTGAAACTGCACAGCACTGTAGGCTCGAGGCCGCTGCCTTCTTTGGGGGCAAGCCCTGCCTCTTATACAATGCTAGCTGGTTGAAGCTGCCTCTTCGTGAGGCTAGCCCGTCTCGCTCACTGCACAGCACGTTCAGCTGTATGCTGTTAGGAGCTGCCTTTGCCAGAGGCCAGACTTGCCACGCGGCACTCTCTCCACAACACGGCTGGCTGGAGAATGCTGCCACCTGTAGAGGCCAGCCCGGCCTCTTACACACTTCCGGCTGTAGTGGAGGAAGCTGCCTTCTCTGGAGGCCAGCCCTGCCTCTCGCAGACCGCACAGCACTGCCAGCTGCAGACTGGGGGAAGTTGCCTTCTCCAGAGGCCAGCATTGCACACTGCGGGCTGGAGGAAGCTGCCTTCTGTGGAGGCCAGTCCTGCCTCCCACACACTGGACAGCAGTGCCTCCTGGTGAAAACTGCCTTCTCTAGAGGCCAGCCTTGCCTCTCACACACTACACAGCAGTGCCTCCTGGTGAAAGCTGCCTTCTCGAGAGACCTGTCTTGCCTCTCGCACACTGCACAGCTGTGACTCCTGGTGAAAGCTGCCTTCTCCAGAGGCCAGTCCTGCCTGCTGGAGGAAGCTGTCTTCTCTAGAGGCCAGCCCTGCCTTTCGCACACTGCACAGCACTGCCTGCTGGAGGAAGCTGTCTTCTCTAGTGGCCAGCCCTGCCTCTCGCACACTGCACAGCAGTGCCTCCTGGTGAAAGCTGACTTCTCCAGAGGCCAGTCCTGCCTGCTGGAGGAAGCTGTCTTCTCTAGAGGCCAGCCCTGCCTTTCGCACACTGCACAGCACTGCCTGCTGGGGGAAGCTGCCTTCTCCAGAGGCCAGCTAGCCCGTCCTCTTACATTATGCCGAATCTAAGGAAGCTGTCTTCTCCAGAGGCCAGCCCTGCCTCTCACTGCACAGCACGGTCGGCTGCGGGCTCTGCTTTCTATTGGGCGGCCGGAGCCCCGCTTCCTGTGTTGTGATTTGAAGCGCGAAGGCAGGCTGTGCCTGGGCAGGATATCGCTGCCGAGCCGGAGCCCGACAAAGAGGAGGCTGCGAGGGATGGGGCGCCGCAGGGACACTAACTAAACATGCGGCTGCAGAATAAAGAGGCGCCGAGCATGGAGGGCACAGCGGAGGGGCTGCAACCTGTCGCCCCCAGGACCTGCTCAGCCCCCCACGCCTGAACTCCCAGCTGCCAAGAAGCTCAGGGCGGGGCTCCCACGAGATGCCCGCTGAAATCTGCTCCTCCGTAAGTTGTTTTCATCACCGCGTCCTGATAACTTGCCTGGGGTTGTGAAAGGAGCTCTTAAAACTACGATGGAAACTTATTAACTCAAGCGGGCGGGCGCCGGTGCCAGTAAAAGTTGCAACTGAACTGAGCATGTGACCTGGACATTTGCACCCATGTGTTGCACGGTGTCTGTTTACAGTAACGAGCAGACTGTGTTCTGTGGTAAAGAAAGAGGTCCTTTCTGTGCGCGCTACTCTTCGGTATATTTCGTCTTTTCGACAGTGAGTGTGTTTTAAGATCAGTTTAAGACAGTTGCTTGTGAAATCCCTTGCTCCTCGTGCTTTATGACAGCTCCGGATCCCCACCGCTACTTTGCGGTCTTCCGCAGCCTCAGGACAGCACAGCAGGTCACGCCCTGGCAGCACAGCCTTCCCTCCGGGTCAGCCCATCAAACATGTAAAGTATGGGGCAGGGACTCTGTGTCTTAAAGTATAGGGCAGGCAGGCACTCCAAGCGTGGGGTGTGATGCAGGCACCCCATGTTTTTAAAGTATGGGGCAGGCACTCCAAGCGTTGGGCAGAGACCCCGTGTATTAAAGTATGGGGAAGCACCCCGTGTCTTTAAAGTATGGGGCAAGCACCCCGTGTCTTTAAAGTAATGGGGCAAGCACCCTGTGTCTTTAAAGTATGGGGCAGGCACCCCCAGCGTGGGGCGTGAGGCGGACAACCAATGTCTTTAAAGTATGGGGCATGCATTCCAATCGTGGGGCAGACACCCCTTGTCTTTAAAGTATGGGGCAGGCACTGCAAACGTGGGGCAGACAATTCATGTCTTTAGAATAGGGGGCAGACACCCTGTGTCTTTAAAGTATGGGGCAGGCACTCCAAGCGTGGGGCAGATACCCTGTGTCTTTAAAGTATGGGACAGGCACTCTCAATTAGTGCCAATATCGGCAACACTCCCCATCCCTCCCACAGCAATCACTTAGAGAAATAATCAGACAAGACACATTTTTAGTGGAGAAAATTGCTGCAGGTTTATTTGCATAACAGATATGCCAACATGGTGGGTTATCTTGCGGAGGATCCCAGGGCAGGCAGCCCCTCCCCGCCTGCCCACCTGATGAGCCAAAATACACCGTGGCCCTAGCTAACCGGTGTTTGTAGATTTGGGGGAGAGGATAGCCCCTCCCACCGGTGGACAACCAGTCCACCCCCTTACTCACACCCCCGCAGCCAAAGGGGGCGGAGCGTTGCTGGCAACCCCCGGTTGCTCAGGTCCACAACCGCCCGTAGGACTAACGGGGCGCCGTCGCTCCTCCAGGGTCCAACGCGAGGACATCCCTGGGGATATTTGCCTTTAGCACCCTTACTGTGCTCATGCAGAGGGTACGCTTCTGTACCTTACAGCCTCTGGATCGCCCTGTAACTCCGCCACAGCACTGAATGTGGCCACCGTCACCCCAGGGTCCCCCACCAAGGTAGGCATCTTTACCTCTATCCTCCTGCTTCCCAGGCCTCTTCCCTGTACAAGGTCCCTGTTCACCCTGGACAGGTGAACCCCTCATAATCAAAACGCCCTGTGTACCTGGCCTGCTAAAATCCATGCCCGATAAAGCTAAAACACCTCTGTTCCGTGAATTTTACGCACGGCACTGTTAACTACATGCACAAGGATTCCTGGCCTCCCCTGGCCGGGCTCCTCGCCATACTAAACGAGGGTTGATCCCTGACCCCTAAAACTCATACGCTCCCCAATTAGCTGCTCATCTTATGCATGGAGGACTTCACATCTTCCAGCAGTGCCTTCCTACCCAGGAAAGTCAACTCATGCCTCCCCTATTGTATGACCAACTGATGGGAGAGGAGAACACCCTCCCCCCCCCCCCCCCCCCCCCCCCCAGACTTTCGCAGCTTCTACAGCAAGATGTTCCAGTGCATGCCTGGGATCCCCGCCAAGTTATCTCAACAGTGTGCTGCAGCTTCTACCCCCAGCTGTGCCCGCGCATGCCTGGGCCCCCCAACCCAGGTAAGTAAGTAGTGGAAAAACCCATGCCGCAATTTATTGGATTCCACCCGTTGCGTCACACACTGGACGCATGGCCGGCCCTAGCCCAGACCTTAGCTCCTGGCAAAATAAAGAAATGCTTAGTTGCTAGCATCCTATAATGAGCACTGCACACCATATTGTACAACTAATCCAGCTTGCACCTAGTTGCACAAAACACTGCACCCCATCACCTCATTCCTTTGAACGGCCACTCCCCTGGGTGGCCACTGACAGCTGTACTTATAAAACCTTGGGATCCCCTTCATCCCACCTGCATAGTGCGCTCTGCTGCCAGGCCCGTCCAGAACACTGTGTGTGCTGCCCCTGCTAAAGAAAAGACTGCAAAAGCACCTGTCAGAGCCTGCATTGCCTGACATAAAATCCTGCCAGGAATACCCGTTCAGCCTGAAACTAGTAGGGGGCATGCTGTCCTCAGGAACCAGAGAGTACCCCTCTCCCGAAGGGCCTGGTAAGCGGCGACCCGACCCACTGGGCCATGCAGCTATCTTCCAGCCGGGTGTAGCAGAAATCCCTTCAGCCAAACCTGGTTTGCATGTGCCCTTCTCCTTACTCCTTGTAATGGGGCACTACTCCTGCCCGTCCTCCTAAGCCAAAATTGGGACAATAGTCCCCTAGCTAGCTGACCACTCCCAGGAAATATTGCTTACAGAAGCAACCTGTATCATGCCGCTGTGGAATGGAGGACCTGGGGTAAACCTACGATCAGAGTACCTGTGCCTATACCCAAGTCTGTCATGTTCCTAGTGGTATCAGTGGCTAGCCAGTAGGGAGCTCTGCCCAGTAACTGCCCACCCATAGCAAACGATAAGTCATAGCTTGTGGTAAACTGGATGCCAGGCGGCGACAGGTGGCCTCTCCAGTTTGCACCACACCCTGCTACTGCCGGTCATAGTAACATCCCAACATGACCACCCAAGGCCGATGTTTCTAGGTGCCTGACCCCAGGAAAGTACATGGCGGCACCATACCGATGGAAAGGCCTAAAGTATGGATGCCCCTGTGCCATCTGGTAAAATTATCAGAGCCATCGGATGCATCTGCCCAGTGTTGCAACCCTTGTGGTTTACTGCCAATAGGCTTACTATTGAACAACTGTGCTACTGGCTGAGATGGGCTTAAAAATGTCTGAGATGGGAGCATGGCTATGACTGCATTAGTGTCGCAAACATATAATGCCTTGATTGAGTAGAAAATAGATCGTTTGTTGCGAGAACTATATGCATCCTGTTTTAAGGGAAGCAGACCCCTTCTACTGCGTAAAAGCCACATCAATGCTTTAAAAAAATTTTTTTATATACTTGTTGCACTTCAAACACACTCCTCGCATCTTTCGAATTGACACCCCACCATGCCCAACAGTCCTGAATTTTAAGGTACATTTCGGCTCCCTGTAATGGAAATAAAATATACATTTCCTTTGCCATGTAGTCTTATGGGAGGTGTGGGGACGAATGCCCCAGCCTATAAACGCCTCCATGCTGTCACTGTGTCTTATTACCAGACTTGGCGTGGCAATGATAGGTGTTCTTTCTGTATGTAAAGGAGATGAGGTAAGCGATGTACGGGAAAATAGCGCCATGTTCCTAGTCAACGGGGAACTCTTGCAGCATCCCAAGTTGCTGGATTCCTTTACTGGGTAAGGTTGAAACGATAACTTAATGAAAAAAAAGAAAAGATAACCCTGGAAAGATACCACACCCGCTTTGTTTTAAGGAACCTCACTAAGAACAACAGTTTAACATAGGCCTGGCCCTAGAGAGGTAACCCCCTTATCCTCAAACTCGTAATGAGCTTAGCTGGCAGAACCGCGGCTAAACTTCATTTCAGGTGAGTGCACTCAGGCCAGTCGAAAGTAAATGTTCTCCCATAGTATTGTTGTGCAAGATCCAAGAACCATTGGCTCTCCATGTTCCCTGTCCTTACCGAACGTTAAGAAGCTTGCCAACTGAGGTTGCCACAGGCTGTGCCAAACCCACCCTTCAGCCCGAAAGCTATCCTGGCCCTGCATAACAGGTAATTATTGCTACCGGAGTCGAAGGTACTCATTTTATCGGCCTCAGGAGGGTGAAAGGCTGAGGGGGGCGGCACACTATCTGATGGGATGGCCTAGAAAATGGTTGCCCCTGAGTAAATCCCATATGCCCCATGCTTATTGGTCATGTGTGCAAGAAATGTTTCCTTGCGTGCGGTGCTTGCTAAATACCCTCCTTCAAGCATAAATTCCTGATGCCTTACCAAAATATTTGTATTGTTCCTAAAAGGGGTGTATCCCTGTGCTTAACTTGGCTGGGGTAAGAGCGGAGTAGTGCCCCCCCCCCCCCCTGCAGTAAACCAGACCAAAAGTAAATCACTTAAACTGCTCTGAATATAGATGACGGAATGTCATCACAGTACCTAACCATGACCATCTATTTCAGAGGCACCCGGCAAAGGTTGCACTTTATACCTCTTTATTCCTATGAAGGTTTGCGATATTTGTATTGTTCCTAGTATCCTATGTGTCCTCCTACAGTGAGCAGAAGTGTCCCAATAGCCTGTATGTGGGGCACCTGTTACACTTAATCACAAATCCCTCTACCCCTCCCCTAGCAAAAGATCAAAAGAGGGGAAGAATAACACATGGCCACTCAAAGGTTCGCATCTGAGAGGCAAGTACTGTTCCTAAAAACCCAATTATGCTTACCTACATATAGATGCCAAGTTTCCCCTGCATGAAATTCTATTGATGTCAACGCTATCAAGTGCCACAACACGTGTCAAAGTTATTTTGATAACGCTAGCCTGCAGGTGATCACTAAACGTTCAACAGGATTCCATTTGCACAATCAGTGCTCTACAAACTACAAAATCTAGGAAAACAACTCCATACAGTCACTGTAATTGTACAGTGGATCCAAACACCAAGCTCTTTCCCCGTACTGTGGTGGTTTTAAATATTGCATATTCCAGGTTAGCAGAGATCTGGTTACATCTTACCACCGACAGATAGCATAAGCAGTCTGCGGCCGGAACCATATTGACAAACAAAGCTGAAGCACCCGCTGCTGCATTTAGGATGCACGCATAGGTACAGCTTTGATCTTTTTGTGTAGAGAGGTGTCCATGAAAATGTCATGTTTGCTCCCACTGCCCCATAGTACATTTAATTGAAAAGCAACACTGCCCCATAGTACATTTAATTGAAAAGCAAATTCCCATCATTTTATTCAGTAACTAAATCTGTCCGAAATTCCTTTGACACGCGAGAGTCTGCTTCGTTTCCTTCTTTCTTTTCTTCATCTTTTTGTAAATGGCATGAATTCCTCAAGGTGGCTTTTTTGGGCATGTCTCACAACGCTATTTTCGCTTTCACTATAATATTCATGACTGTAACTCACAAACGATATTACTCCAGTGTGGTGTAATATTGGCAATAAATCTTCTCTCAGCGGGTGGAGTGTGTGGTCCAAGTTAGGATACCCTGGAGAGACATAGCACACACTAGCTTGTGAGTTTGTGTTTATTCTGGCAGGTCGTAGCGCTACGAAGCCGTAAGACACTGACACCGGCTTTACCTTGCCTATTCTTACTATTTATTAAAATTAATTGAGAGTAGGGCTGCGGAAGGGGGAGTACCGCGCCGTTCGTCGCCCTCCCCCCCAGCACCCCACGCCGGGACACAGCATTTGTGAGCCACATCGGGGGGAGCAACGGCAACCTGTCGCTCGCTGCCCTCCCCCACCACGCAACCACAAGTCCCCGCGGACGGGGGCCCAGGAGCTGGGTGCGCACTGAAGGGAAGGAGCAACCTGACGCGTGCCGACCCCCACAACCCGTGCAAAGATAACTCACGGACTGCTGAAAAGACATCCGCTTGCAATGCGTCCAAGGGCAGGCCTAGTGTGCCACCCCGTGCCACTCTCATACCCACACTAGGTATAGTAGTGCCAGGATAGGCTACCCTGCTACTGCTCAAACAGAGCCATGAGAAACGTCACTGCCAGAAATGGTCTGCAGGGGGGGGAAGTCACGCGACGCTCCCTGCCCCTCTCCCCCCCCCCCCCCCCCCCCACATAACATGAGGCCCAGGCCTCGGAAGAAGAAGGCCTAGAGGTGGCCAAGTGGCCATCGCCACCCCCCTACAACTGGCCAGCGAGTGCCGGGAGCCTGGAGTCAGGTAAGCCGCATTGGACGGCATGGAGCCTCCGACCCCCCTATCCCCTCTCTGGTCTACGGAACGCTGAAACCACCAGGGGAGGGAACCGCTCCCCTAAACCCCCTGGAGCTGTTCTGCACCCCAGGCGGCTGCAGCCACGGCAATGGCCAGGCTTAGCAGCCTAGCCCCCGAAGGGTGGGGAGGAGTAAGGCACTCACCGCAGAACAGCTCCAGGAGTTCCCACATCCAAACGGCGTCCAGGCAGAAGAAAGAGGGCGATCAGTGGGCGGGAGAGGTATAAGTACCTCTCCTCCCCACCCTCTCCTGTCCGGAAGTGACGTGGGCATGGGGGACCCTCGAGGGTCCCAAACGCTGGGAGGCTGACCCGTTGTGTGGCATCCTGTGGCACTAAGGGGGGCCTCCCTCTTAGGAGGGCCCCCTGCGTGGGCCCGGGGCAGCCCTGCAGTGGGGCGTGAGGCAGACAGACCATGTCTTTAAAATAGGGGGCAGCCACCCTGTGTCTTTAAAGTATGGGGCAGGCACTGCAAGCGTGGGGCAGACACCCCCGTGTCTTTAAAATAGGGGGCAGACACCCCGTGTCTTTAAAGTATGGGGCAGGCCCTCCAAGCATGGGGCAGATACCCTGTGTCTTTAAAGTATGGGACAAGGACTCCCAGTATGGGGAGTGAGGCAGACACCCCATGACTTTAAAGTATGGGGCACGCATCCCGTGTCTTTAAAGTACGGGGCAGGCACTCCAAGCGTGGGGTGTGATGCAGACACCCCATGTTTTTAAAGTATGGGGCAGGCACTCCAAGCGTTTGGGCAGGCACCTTATGTCTTTAAAGTATGGGGCAGGCACTCCAAACATGGGGCAGGCACCTGCGTCTTTCTAGTATGGGGCAGGCACTCCAAAGTATGGGACAGGCACTCCAACAGCACGCTACAACTGGAATTAGGGCTATGAAGACCAGAACTGGCACTTCAGGGAGACATAATCAAGTACTGCATTAGGGTCATCAAAGCCTTGAACAACACCCTCCAACATCATCTGGTAACGATCTTCAGGTAAGCGGACTCCCCTTGGCACATCAAGCTGGGCTAGGCATTCGAGATCCTGAAAATCGAAGCAGAAAGTTTATCTGTACCTGACATTCCTCAAACGACCTGGCTAAACACAGTGAAACGGCAAGTCCGCTCCATCCTGTATGAAAAGGATTGAGCCCTACTCTGCTACAACACGACGGGTCCTATAATCCAGGGAAAGCCCAACAGTACCTTTGGAAAGCCCTATCAGCTTAGGCTTGCAGAAGAATTATTTTCATGAGGCACCTTGCCCTGAAAATCTCAGACTTTAAATCAACATGGGCACGAGAAGACAGAGCAGTCTCTTGTCGGCTATGCAACTTTCAAAGGGAATCCTGGCTTTATCTATTATGCTGCTGCCCACAATTGGCCAGTAAACAACAAAAGTTGCTTCACCCCATTTTTAGGGCCCATGGCACATGGTCCTGCAAGGAGGCTTCGGGCTGGTGTTTCTCGGAAACAAAAACCTACATCGTCGCAAGAGTGGTGAAGTTTACTCACTCAATCAGTCAGGTACTAAAGACCCTGCCACGGCTTCCTCATACAGGACAGGTAATAAACTGAAACAAAAGAAGAGCCAAGCCGTCTCGTAGCCCGCCTGTGGGAAATACACTGATTCCGCCAACGAAAATACTCCACTACGAGCCGCAACCTGGTATCCAGTGGCGTAAGGTGCACACCTCCTTATCTGCGCCTGCAAAGTCCTAATAAGAGTCAGATTTGCTAATATTATAACTACTTGGCACAAGGCAGTAGCACCTCACTCCGAACCTCAAAAGCCTAATATCTCACTGCCAGGCCGAAAACCCTGAACCACAGCAGAGCACCCATAAATCTGCTAGGCGTTCATAAATGCACCACCATACAGAACTGTTTTGCCCAATCACGCGCTCCCATAATTCCACAGACTGTTTAATGGACTGCAAGGAATTGGCAATCACCTCCTCAAATGGCAATTAAGAGACATCATACAGTTATTTAGTTATATTTTTTTTACCAGGTTTTACTGAAATGCTTGTGTAACGTGAAATGAATCCCTTGCTCATTGGCAAAAAGGGATCTCCCAACAAAAAGGTTAACAGCTTGAACTATGGGACCAAGCAGCCAAGCAGATGGAGGGCTCAAAGGAGAGGGGAGTTAAGGAGGGCGGACGCAGATTTTAGTTGGTTTTACTGTAAAGATTTTAAATAATCGAACGGTTAATAACATATACTTACTTATTGTGTCTTTAAAGTATGTGGCAGGCACTCCAAGCGTGAGGGCAGACACTCATGTCTTTAAAGTATGGAGCAGGACCTCTGACTTGACCTGAGGGATGACAATGGAGGCGCTTAGAGTCACACCGGAAGCAGGCATTTGGCATCTTAGACAGTCGTCAGGTGTGTCTGCACTCCAATGCTTTCTAGGTCTGACCTTTAAAATAGCTTTTGTTGTCTCTCCAGACTATTTTTTAAAATAAATAAATCATACTTTATATACATTAGATCTGGCAGTTTAAACCGCTTTCACTGTTTTGCTAGATTTTTTCCCCAGAATGTTCATACTTTTAAAAACCTTTATTTTGTATTTTTCAGAAAAGTAAATGTAAAATTAAGTGTATATGCACACGTGCAACCAGTATGTTCCCCATAAAAATAGCATGTTACAATGCATACAAATACATTGCATGCTATTACAACGTGGTTGTTAGAATGACCGCGTTGTTAGTACGCAATACCTTTACATCGCAATTCATTACAACAACTTGCTGTAGGGGGCGCTCTGTACTTAGGAATAGTATTATTTACTCTTCCTCCTCCAGTTTGCGCAACAGCAGGGAACGTGTTGGATTTTATATCCAATACCTTTGCGCCCCCTACAGCAAGACGTTGTAATGACTTGCGATGTAAAGTTATTGCGTACTAACAACGCGGTTGTTGTAACGACCGCGTTGTAATAGCACTGTGTTGTGGAAACAGCGTTTACAACGCTGTTTTCCGTTCCCCATCCTCCCTGAACACAAGCAGTACATGGTGTATACACTACTGTTTTACTAAGTCAGCAAGCCAACCAACCTGTGTATCAAGTAAATTCACACTAGGTGACCCCACCTCTCATGCTGCCCTCTCCGATAGAGTTTTTTAGATATAACCACCTTGCGACCTTTATAGAAAAGTGTAATGCGAAGCCTGCCTTCTCCATCTGAACAAGCTTTCCAATGTATGGGCAGGCGGTGGAGCCGCCTTTTGGGTGCACCCGATCTCTTTGGCGGTGTTCTCTAGCTTGGCATAGTGAAGGAAGTGTCTCCGCCCTACGTTTAACGTGTCCTGAAGAGTGAGGAAAACTTCCCCAGGATTAAGGCTCCCAGTTAGGAGGCATCTCTCCACCTTCCATCTTTCCATGGAAATATCCTGATCTATGGACCAAAAGCGTTCAAGGTCCCAGATCTGCAGTTCCCTCTCAAAGGAGGCCCTACGTAATGCCTTCTTCACTGCCGCCTCCCACTCCTTGGCCATATGCTGCACCAGGTAGGGTGTTGGCACGTCTGCGTGGCCACCCCTCATCAGCAGACATAGATGGGTCCTCCCCTATCATGCCCTGTAACAACCTTTTCTCCTAGTTATCCATGTCTGTTTACCATCGAGCCGCATGCTGGAGCTGCTCTGCAAAATAGTAAAGTTGCATATCCGGAAGCGCCTGACTCTCCTCCTCCATGTCTCTCTTAAGAACCGATAGGGTGACCCAGCTGCGCTTTCCCGCCCACACCAGAGAAATCAGCAGGCGAAGAAAAAAGTCCATCCCGAGGTGGAACAGCGAGCTCTGCGCTAGGTGTAAACGGCGAGGGAGGAAGACCATCTTGGCAATAGCTGCCCGTCCAATCACTAACAGGGGCAGTGTCTTCCACAATTCTATTGACCTGGTTAAGCCCCTCAACCCTCTATCTACATTTAGGGACTTGTATGCTTCCTCCAAATGTGTGACTATCAGTCCCAGGTAGCGAAAGCTCTTCCTCTCCCTGCGAATCCTGAGCTCTGGCAACTGCTCAGGCGGCACTATGGCCAACCTCCCCATTGGGAATAGTAAGATCTTTCGAATATTTACCCATAGGCCGGAGACTCGACCAAAAGCCACCATATGTCTCACCTGGGATGGCATGACTCCTTAGGGAAGTGGAGGTAGACCAGGTCATCATCTGCATGTTATGTTATGTTATATAATTTGTAGAGCACATGGGCTGCCCCAGCAACGAAAACATATTTGCAGAGAAGAGATAGGATTGGGTAAACTACGCCGGAAAGAGCCAGGTCTTCACGGCCTTTCTGGAGGCCCAATGGTTCTGAATGTTCCTGATGGTCACCAGGAGTCCGTTCCATAGGGCCGACGCCATCGCACGGAACGAGTGCCCTCCAGCTCTTGTGACTCTGGGAACATACACCAAGTGAAGGTTCGCAGAGCGCAACTCACATCGTGGGATCTGCAGAGACAGTAATTTAGATAGGATCGAGGCGCTTGGGAGGTGAGTATACAGAATACTCACCTCCCAAGCGCCCCCTATCCTATCTAAATTACTGTCTCTGCACAGAGTCTTGAAGTGGAGTCTCTTGTCCACAGGGACCCAGTGCAATCTGAGAATGAGTTTTGACACCGAGCAAGCTTTGGGGATTGGGAAAAGAGCACACACTGCGGCATTTTGAACCCTCTGTAATCATTGGATTCCAGATTTGTTTGCGCCCAGATACAAAGAGGTACATTAATCCAGTCTCCACAGTATAGAGGACTGGATAAAGATCTGGCGGGTTTGTGGGTCGAATATCCCTAGGAGAAGCTTCAGTCCTCGTAGGAGACCAAAGCAGACACCTGCAACTGCTTTTGTCTGCTCTTCATAAGACAAAGCACTGTCGACCCAGACCCTCAGATTTTTTATGACCTTCTTGGGCAGAGGGACTGCCCCAAGCGAAACGGGGCACCAGTGCTCACCCAGTGGGGTTCGTGTACAACAATTGGACCCAGCCCGAAACACTGGGCCAAAGCCCATCCCCCAGAGCACCGCAAAGAGATAATTCCGGTTGACCTTATCAAACACCTTCTCCAGGTCGGTCGATTTAAACGCCATGTCTTGCTCCATTCCAGTGGTCTCGTGCACTACGTGGGTTAACCGCCAGAGATTGTGGGCTGTGCTACAAGCCGGAATACCTTCATATTTAACGTACGCATATAGAGCAGCTTTTGGCCAGAAGGGTTCATCCACTTTTTTAAATTGTAGTTAATATTTTGCTTCCATCCACCATAGCAATTACCATTGGGCAATGGGCCAGCCCACTTTACCCTTGATGCCTTCACTTTGAGTGATTCCACAAGGCCAAAGCGCATTTTCATGTCCACTTAAAAATAGTTCCTTCCTCTTCAGTAATAAACCTGGTTCTAATTGTGCATTACACTTTTTTTTTTTTTAACACTAACGTGGGTTGTTTATTTTGCCTGGGCTTTAGGGTACCTAGTTAAATGGCAATTTATTTTCGGTTTCTTTTTAAAGTCATAATGTGTCTAGGTGAAACATTGTAGCTGCCTGCAATTTGAGTGCTTGGTAAGGTGGTTATTTACATTTGTCTGCTTCACAAATAATAATAACAATAAAATGCATGACACACCTGAATGGTATGTGTGTGTATATATATATATATATATATATATAAAGTCACATGAAAAATGTGCATATCAGTGACTGTTTTCTCAGTTTTTTCAAATGTAAATTTTTTAATGGTAGCATATGGTGAACATATGTAAGTGGCCATGCCTTTTCTTATTTTCTTTTTCTTTTTGTGGCAAATTCTTGCAATAAAAAATAAATTAACCATTGCATCAGTTTTCCAAGACCAGACCTTTTGGCTTTGCTAATGCTTATATGCTTATGCGCCAATGAACTTGGCCTAAAGTAATATCAAAGACGCGTATGGACATAGTTTTGTAAAAGGTTTTTACTTATTGTTCTGTCTCAGGGGAGTGTTATCGCGTGGCTCCATGTCACCAAAATTGTTATATTGCGCTCTGGGACTTAACATTTTGGGCTGGTTGTTTGGGTAGTCCATTTGGTTTCATTGATAAAATCAAGACTGCTGCTTCCAGAATGTATTGGGCTGTTAAGGATAATCAAAGAAGCTTAGTGGTCCACCAATATTTAGCTTGCTTATAGGAGTTGACCACCATATTTGACTTTTTTCATAGTGATTTTGAGAACATATTATGGGGTCAATGATTTGGGGCATGAGGATAGATTTAGGATTAAAGGTTTAAACAACACATCTTTTATATTTTTACACGTTTTTATTAATTGGGGTTATTCATTAAGGTAAATCATACCCCCGGATTTAATCTTGTCTACTTCCTCCCAAAGGGCTATAGAGCAATGTACGTAGCAACTGATAAGTAGTTAGAGGTCTGATATATATAGGTATTTAGTGGTCACAAAGCCCATGATTCATAAAATCACAGGCTTTGCGACCCCGAAATACCTTTTTACTATTTACAAAAATCTTTTTATGAGTTTTAAAGGCTTTCCGACTTCTAAGGGTTTTTGTGACCCTGCCCGAATCATAAATAATGATAAAACGATTTATAAAGCATGTGGCTGCTTCAATAGAAGTGTCCTAGTGCTAACCAAGTTGAAGTTACCAGAGTGAAGAGGGCTAACCGAGGGAGGCAGAGCTACCTAAAAAACAAGTTTTAAGATTTTTGCGAAAGGAGAGCTCTGTCTTAGACTGTTGAAGACCGAAGGGACTGAGTTCCATAGTTTGGAGGCAAGAATCCTAAAGGAAGTGCCCCCAATTCTGGCCATCTTGAAAACGGGGACCTCTGTCAAGGAGGATCCTGCAGATCTCAGACACCTAGATGGAAGATAAGGCTTGCTAAAGGGGTGAAGATATTTTGCTCCAGCTTTGTTAAAGGCCCTCTAGAAATAGCACTGGGACTTGAAGGATATACACTTCTCCACTGGAAGCCAATGCAGTTTGTGCAGGGCCATGCCCATTGAGGCTCGTCTAGGGAACATTCAGCAGCAGAGTTTGAGTCTCCTCAGTCGTGTCTGGGAGACTCCTAAATAGAAACACTATAGTGGTCCAACCGAGAAATGATGGCGGGCTGGATAACTGTTTTCTTCACAGCCTCAGGTAGAAACCCGATTATCTTTTTTTAGCGAGTTTAACATCCAGAAGCATTTGCCCGCTAAGGCTGTGATCTGGCTGTCAAATGTCAGGTTTGCATAAAAGAGACTGCCCAAGTTCTTCACCATTGGCTTTGGCTCAGGAAGGGAATCAAGTGGTGGCGGCCAGTAGTCAGGAGTCCAAATGGAAGTCTGACCCGCCAGTATCAGGACCTCTGTTTTGTCTGCATTTAATTTCATGCAATTGAGGTCCATCCAGAGGGCCACCTCAGACAGACAAGTCCTCAGAGAGGCAGCAGTTGTAGCCGTGCTCTGGGACAGGGTGACAATGATCTAAGTATCATCAGCAAACGACAGAATGTCAAAGCCATCCCGCTCGATGATCTCCATCAGGTGAAGGCTTGAAAGGGAAGCCCTCATCCTATCTGAAATTCAGACACGTATGTATAATTTCTTTTACTGCAATTGTGTTTGTGTGCCATTGATTGAATACTGAAAACTCAAAGAGGGTAGTATTTGATTTGCTGATTTTCAGCCAGGGAGGTGCTCCTGGCAGTGCCGGCTCCATTGTGTTAAGCGTCACGCAGCAGACTTTGAAATGGATTCTGACTGGCAAAGAAAGGCAATTCATTTCTATGAAGGTAGCTTGAAGACCAGTATAAAGCACGATTTAATTTAAAAAAACATTAATGTTCAGTCCATTTCTAACTTAAACTGCCACGTTGGTTTACATTCAATGTCTGGAATGGAAGCAAGAGTTTTAATTTAGGTTAGATCTAAGCTAAACTTGAAATGACCAGTTTCAGAGCATATTTCATACATAAATATGAATAACAGTCCACTTGTACTTTGAGAATCGAGCTATCCCTCCAGTCATTCACAGTACCTTTGGTTTTGGCTCTGGTGCCTCTTGGTTATGTTTGTGCTCTAGAAATACCACTCACATTCAGGGTTGAGACAGTGTGGTGGGCAGTATGGTGAAGGAAGCAGGAGGGTAAATGTGGGAGCAGTGCCATTCCCTATATCCCATAGATTAGAAAACAGTTTGGTTTCTAATGCAATAACATTAATGAGCAGTGGAACCAATGATTAAATAAATACAATAACACAATTATCAAAATACTCTTTTAGCTGTTCAAATGCAGAAGATAATTGAATGTTTTCATAATGGATGATCAAACCCTTCCAACAGGATCCACAATGGTGGCCCATTGTAAAGGCCCCACCAATGAGGCACGGGTCCCAGACATACAAGTTTTATTTTCACATCTTCAGCTACACACAATCAGTTGTCGATTTTGCATTTCGACTCCTGTTGTTTAAGCACTATGTCAGTAGAAATAAGAATATACATGTACAGATTAGGGGCCCGAAAGTGACAGTACATGAATGGAGCTAGTACGGCTGGCTTTGTCCTCTCCTAAGATCATTGAAAGTATTGCTCTGTTTAAGGAGCTGCTGTTAAGTGGGATGTTGTTGATTTTGACTAACAGTTCACAAACCTTTGACCATGAGTTGTGACCCCACATTATTGGGAGGGTTCTCTGATTGGGACCTCTGCGGTTCCTGTTTCCTCCAGTTTCACTTCCTTGATTTGTTTCCTCTACAACCCATAGCTCAGGACCATTCCATGTGTATTCTGGGGAGTTCTAATTTGAATACAAGGTGGAGAGTGGATGCACAACTTGAGGAGACTGTCTTGTGGATGGATTCTTGGTCTAGCCTCATCCTCCCAAAAGAGAGGCAGGAAGGAAAGCAAAGAAAGAGGCGGAGGGAAGAAAAGGTACACTCACCTTTGGCATCTCAGATACTGTTCTATAACTAGCCTTTTCTGTTACCAAGTCCTACCTTTGATCGTTGACATATTGAGAGCTCTTATATTTGTTTGAGAAGTAGACCAAATGGGCACATTTATAATGAGACACACAGACGTATATGCTGTTTAAGTCTGGGCATCACATTTTCAACTGCTAACATATAGTTTCCAGTTCTTTTACATTATGCCAGGATGAGAGTTTAAATCCTTGTTAATAGTAGCATCACAAATAGACTAAGACTCCTGCAAGCAATGAAGGTGAATAACTTCCTGTTGGTCCCAAAAAATAGATGGATGCAATAAACACATTCACTATCTCATTAGAGTATAAAGCAAGAGTGCACGTGTTACATTCTCAAATATAGCCTTATAGCCTGCCGTAACGAGCTATACCGGCCATTAAAGGCCCAGGCCTTTAACAAGGAAGTGGGACTTTAATGCTGGTATAGCCCATCTACAGAGGGCTATAAGGCTATTAGAACATTCTGCTGTCTAGTGGCGGAATGTCCTAACAAATAATACAAAGGCTTCATGGAGTCCAAGGGGATTTAAATCCCCTCTGGCTCTGTGAGGCCTTTGTTCACAGCAACAGTGACATTGTAATGTTGGAGCTCCAGTCTTCTGCCAGCCATTAGAAGCCCGGACCACTCCATTGTTTTAATTTGAGCTCCCAACATTCCAATGTTTTAATTTAATATTCGCTGGGAAGCATCTGCTAATCATCTCTTGGCATGTGCTAAACCATTTGCTGTCCAGTCATCGTCCCGCCTTGTTTGAGGAAACCAATGCTGAGGAAGATCCTGGTGTTGATGAACCTTTCCAGTCTAAACACATGGACTGTGCTCTTCATATGTGGAGTTAGTGGATTCCACTGCCCCTGGCTAAAGCCACAACATTTAAATCTCATCTTCCTCTGTGGACTAGCTCCAAGAAGGCACATGTTTGTAGGGATTCCAGCTGGATTTCCGAGGGTAATTCTTTGATTTCAAAGCTATGAATCTTATGAATCCAATTAATTGTGGATTCTGCTTACTTTTCAGTGTCGGGATTTACGTTGGTTATGAAGTGCTAGGCTTGCCTCAAGTGACAGATCAATTTGTGCCAACCGCTCGTGTTCCTTTAATGCCTAAAGCACCCTCAAAACTCGCATTCTTCTCAACAACACTCTAGACAGGAACTTAGTGATGTAATGAAGTGTGACCACAAATCCCCTTAATATATTCTTGTGGCTTGAATTTAGCAAGATCGCACAATCATTTCACCTTCCAAAGAAAGGCTTTGTGCCACCGTAAAGTATCTGAACTAGTCAGGTTTTCAATGCTTGTCCAGATAATCACTGAATTGCCTTCTCTGAAAGTCCCTGCTGATTAGTTCACTCTTCTTTTTTTCTTTGTTTTGTTTAAGACGCTGTAGTCCCAAGAAGTCCACATTGGGTGAATATTGGCTTTACAAATCTGTATAAAATTGCATATCTGAAAGAGACTGTAGTTATAGATTCCTTACCTTAGAATTACCCCCAGGCGTCAGACTGGATCCTAAGATTTTTTTTTTCTTCGTAGCAGTACCCCCGCGCGTCGGTAGGTGGTATTGTTCGACACCACGTTTATGGTCTGCGCTGTGGTTGCCGGGATGACGTCGTGGTGTCTACTGAAACGCCGCCCCTGCCCACTGATGTCAGTTCTTTCTTTTTCCGCGCTAGCCAGCGCAGATCTGGAGAGAGCTTGCCCCGTAGTCACTTTTAGATGAACCCTTTATCGACTTTTGTAGACATCTTTTTGATTCTTCGACTCCTGGTGCACGAGGGTTGTCCAGTTATCGGCCTGGTTTCAGGCGCTGTGTGACTCCTGTTACAAATTGATGTCGGTCACCGATCCACGCCTCGTGTGTCTTTGGTGCCTGGAGTGCAACCACAACCCGAAGTCGTGCTCCGACTGCCGGGCCCTGAACCTGAAGTCTTTGCAGGAGTGGTCCCGAAAGCTTGTGGAGGCCCAGCAGTCCGCTCCGTGATGTTCAAGGTGTACAGGGGTATACAGAATACAGAATTTTAGTTAGAGGTTAGGTATCTGCCTACAGTTGGATGGTCAAAACAATTGTGATGGATTAAAACAATCATTTAAGTCACCCAAAGGCTTCTAAGCAAAACCACTTAAGCAAGTTCAGGCTTTAAGTGCGCCTTCTGACCAAAATAAGAAAACGGCCTTTCTCCCAGTAAGGCACTGGAATTGTCAATTAAAATGTAATATGAGATAATTGCAAAATAATAATTTTAGAGATCCTCAAACAATACTAAGAGAAGTAAGAGTTCTTTTTTTCCTTATGCATCCATGATGTGTACCCCACTCTTTCTAGTCTAGGCTGTTTACTTCAAGATAGCAGTTACAAGTAGCCTAGGCCCTAGGCAATTGTAAAGATGCCTCGATTACACCATGCAGAGAAACACTTCAACATGGGAGTTTATCTTTGTAGTAATATAGAGGAACAACACACAGCGCCCCCCGATGACTGTCCGAGGCTCCAACTGACATCCAATGGAGCCTGGCACACCTGCTTGGAGACGCCACTGAAGGATTCTACAACAGAACACACCTTTAAAGAGAAACCCACCTATATACGAGCCTATAAAAGGAATGGGTGGATTTGTGGTAATGATTTACAGCTATGAATATGAAAAGTTCTCCCAGTCTCCCTCAAACCAGCCTCGTGTATTTTCACCGGATGGTTTGCTTGGCAGAAACTCGCCTGTCTCTACAGTAGCGTTAGAGCAAAGGGTAGACCCAAAAATCACTGGGACCTGGGTATGAGACAGTATAAAGAAAGAGGTCCCAGAGCATGAAAGCTTACAAAGCATAAACAAATTCAACTTCAAAGATACATTCAAACATTTACGTGATGGCAAAGTGTTATTTAATCACACTTGGCACAAAACACATCTTTGGAAATAAATTAACATTGATCAAAAGTGCGGGGTGCCAAAGGAGGGAAGGGGATAGTGAGTGGAGTGAGGTTATAGGGCAAGTGACATATAACTTTTTGACACTGTCACAAATCAATTGTTGGGCATACAACTCTATGCCATATAGTCAGAATGAAAGTAATTCATTTGAATATACATTATTTACAGAACCATGTACAATTGGAAGGACACTGTGCACATTGCACTATTGAAGGTACTGGTAAGATCGTATGCCGACATTTCGACCCCTTGATCTAGGTAGGTTGGTTGAATCCTTACTGACGGGGTCTTCTTCAGGACAGAAGTGACGGTGTAACAGAGAAGAGGGGCACCATATTGGAAGGTGAACGTGTGGTAAATAATGGCTTAGCGTCAAAGGCGCCAGGGCTGGAAAGCTCCAAATGGGGTGGGGGCGAAGTACACTTAATTCAGATCAAATCATGGTGGAGGTGTTAATTACTCCAACATCACTCGCCGTGGAAAAACCATCGGTGGAGAAAGTGAAATCAATCAGAGGGAATGCGATTGATTTCACTTTCTCCACCGATGCTTTGTAAGCTTTCATGCTCTGGGACCTCTTTCTTTATACTGTCTCTACAGTAGAGCATCTATTTTAGGCCATCCTCATCCATCACTTCTCCTCAACCCTCACTTATCAATCTTCAACCCTCATCTCTTTCAACACTCCTCTTCCCTCACTCCATATCTTTTCCTCCTCATCAATCATCCATCCCCACACAATCCCCATCCCTTGCTCTTCAGTCCTCATCCCTCACTCCTTGTCTCTTACCCATCATCCCTCTTGCTCAGTAACCCCATGTCATATTCCTCACCCATAGCTTGCCCTCCACATTTATTACCTGTTACCCATCAGTTTGTCATCCTTGCCCTTCAGTCGTCATCTATCACCTATCACCCCTCGGCCCTCCACCGTTGTCGGTCACCCTTCGCCATTAATTTCTAACTCCTCCTCTTCACTTTTCTGTTCTAATCCCTCTCCTTACCATTCAGACCTCATTCCTCGCTCCTTAACTCTTACTCTCGTTAGTGCTCGTTACCACTCATCTCTTCCTCCTCAGTCATCACACCGACTCTCTAAACCCTCAGTTGTCAAACTTTGTCCACTACTCATTCCCCTTATTTTTCACTTGACTTTCATTCCTTAGCCCTCATTCTTCCTCCCACATCCTCAATCCTCCGTCCTCAACCCACCCATCGTCCCTCACTCGTCATCTTTCGCTCCAGATATTTTATTCCAAATCGTCACCTGTTATCCCTTAATCCTCATCCCTTCCTCTTCTATTGTCCTGATACCTCACGTTTGTCCTTCACCTCTTGTCCCTCACCCATCACGCTTGTCTATCATCCTTTTATCCTTCGCTCCTCTTCTGTTGAGTTCATACTCGTCTGAGTTCTTACTCCCACATGAATGAGCATATACCTTTGGTGGGGTACATTACACATCAGCAAATATATTGGCGCTAAATGTTTAGATGAAAAAGTATGTACTGCGTTTGAAATACAGTAGAGAACAGAGACAGGGTAGAGCTTTGCAATCAATGGGTCTCGATTCAATTGAAGATTTCTTAAGAATGTTGATGAGCGTTGGATCTTACGGGATTTTAAAAATAACCTGTATATGCCTTATAAAAGTGCTTCATGAAGCCAATTGGACCTAGTAAATAATGCAAAACGGCTCTTTTACTTTCTTGTGTTTCCAAGTCATTTCCAGCGTTAGATTCTTATCTGCTCTGGACAGAGCTATAAACAACTGCACTTTCGCTCATCATAATGGAAGTGGGTGGAACAGAAGTGAGTAGTGTGCAGTAGGAGCAAGGCGGGATAGAGAGAGAGCATTTGCAATACAATCGGTCTCGCTTTTGGGAATTTATATGTATTTAGCTATGCTGCACACTAGCCTGGGTGCTGAAACATCTACTGTTCTTTAACATGGAGGTAAAGTAAGCACCAAACTGCGTGACTTGCCAGGCATGGGAACACGTGGAGAGAAATATTGCCTTTCAGCGGGAAATGGTATAGTCCAAAGCTATGTTTTTAATATAAAATCAGGGCCTTCAGTGGTCATGTCACTGAAAATACAAGATTTGAAAACAATATTGTCTACAGGTTCTTGTGGAAGACCATTTCTATGGACTGGAATCTAGAGAATGCTAAAGTGATTCTGGTATGTTACTGGCCTCTGCTGGTAATTTTCTATCAAGAGGGTTAAATAGAGGCAGTTGCCCGAAAAAGTACAAAGTATATACACGTATAGGTATACATATAAGTATATAGTAAAGTATATACAATAGGTCTCAAATGCTCGAACTAAAAAGGAGCAAGAAATGGGACCTCAGATGCGAAGAGTGAGGAATGAGGATATCCTCAAATAGGTGCTCTACTGTTGGGGTGTATTTATGATTATCTATGTGTGGACATCTCTGACTTGGCGTTTTAGGAACATATAATTACTGTATCTTCCCGAACAGATCAACAATACCCTCCAGAGGAGAGGCTATGCATGTAAAGCCAACTACATATGGCAAAAAACATCTTCTTTGTGGCTAGTGGCATTCACATGATGATTTGATCTCCATCCAGAGGAGTTCTGTCTTCACATGAACTTGGAGAAAGCTCAGAGCAGTCCTATGAACTCTTGACTTTCCTGTCGCTGGTGGGGTGTAAAGTGGATTAGATTACATGTAGCGAAAGATGCCTCCTTCGTGGCTTTTGGCATTCACACGATGATTTGCCTTATTCCCATGTGAATGCGTCGGAAGCTTAAATCATGCGCACTCTACTGACTTTCCTCAGTGATAGTGAGTAAAATTGATTACATGCGGCAAAACATGCCTCCTTCGTGGCCCATCCAGAAGTGTCCTGGCTCCACATGAGCACACAAAGTTCACAACAGTCACGGTAGTGCCTTTGACTTACCTCTCAGTGCAAGGGTCTAAAACCGCCCAGATTTAAATCAACAGGACTTTAATTTGTTTAGAGGACTGCTTGGGTGTGAACCAGGTTCTCGGTCTCGTTTTTTCGATCCAGGAAACGTTCACATTTCGGTATGCAGAACCACTGGTACCACTCTGCACAACAAATCATTTAATGTGTAGGGGAAAAGAGAAGTATTGATGCTCCTTAAGAATCAGAATGTCCACGAGTGACGGGTGGTGAGAGATGAGCAGCGAGAGAACTGCATCCCATATTGACTTTTCCTGAACCGAACATCTTTAATCACCTCTCGTTTCAACTCGACCTTGGTAATGATTAACAGGCCTTATTCAGCCTGAGGAACACAGGGATAGATCTCGCTAGCATAATGTTGTGGTGTTCTCTGCTTGAGCAGGCAGGTAGAAACCCTGGTGTTGAGTATGCACCACACCTGCATGGCATGCAGTTCATATACTGAAGGTCCGTATCGCAGGAATTTGCACAATCTGAGTTCCAATTCAGCAGTGAGCCTAAAAAGGACATGTGTATCGCACAAGATATTAATAGAAGAGCGTGCAAATCTGTGCGCTACAAAAAGTAAGGAGAACGTGCCCTGTCTATCCAAGGAATTGCAACGTCTCTGAATTTGGATACTTTTTTCGGGATTCCATTAACTGGCCCATTCTAGGAGAATGAAAACAGTTTTGGTCGTCTGTGCACAGAAAGGTCCAAACCCCCAGACACGGACTATAAATAGGTCAGCGCATGATAGTAGGTCTTTTCGCTCCCCACGGGAGCCAGCGGTTTTGCGTATTTTGTGGCAGTAAAAAGCCAACATCCTCAGTTTCAACGAAAATTGCATACAAGTTACCTTTTCATAAACTGGTTGTAAAGATTTCCTTTTAATTTTCTTCACTTACAAAATCTGGAATGAGTCTGAAAACGTCACAGGGGTCTCGTTGTCTAATATTGACAGATACTGTTTCAACTTGCTCTACGCATCAGGTCGTCCACAATAAAATGTCACTATTGCCTCCGTCTGGATGGAAGGATGCAACTTACTCTTAAATAGGATTAACGAGCAAGCCTCTTCTTCCAGATTGAAGGACCTATCTCAAGGAAGCTACGAGTCTCTCAACCAGAAACTTATGGATCTGTATCTGGTGCTTATGAAAAGGTTACATCTGTTTCAGTGGTAAAGCTCATCTGTGCAAAGGTTTATGTAGGAATTTAATATAGTTTAGTATAGTTCGACATGCGTGCATTTTTCAGCATTTGCTGCTTTTTGTAGAAGGCAAAAGCTGGCATTTTTTAATAGAAGGGTCAGATTTCCATGACTCTCTTAAATAGCTGGAAAGTGGGCTGCTGTACATGACGTGGAGATGAAATCTATTCTGTCAGAGCACATTGGGATTCCCTTTTAGCCTAAATAGAAAAGTACCCTAAAATAGTTTTAGTTAACAGGACTTTAATTTGTTTAGAAGACTCCTGGGATGTGCACCAGGTTGTCGATCTCGTTTTCTCGGTCTAGGAAACCTACATGTTTCAGTAGGTAGCACCACTAACGCCAGTCTCTCCTACAAAGCATTTAAAGTGTAGGTGAAAAGATGAGTATTAATGCTTAAGATTGAAAAGGTAGCCGAGTGAGGGCATTCGCATCCCATATTAACGGTTCTTGAACCGAAAATCTTTGATCTTTTTTGATCACCATGCCACCTCAGTTTGGATCCAGCCATATGCAAATCAGTTGCAACCCTGCTCTAATAGGAATAGTCCAGTCCAAACTGCCAGCCAGGTTCTCACTGAACTGGAACACTAGCAACCCAAGACCGGTTTCGCCCTGATTGGGGCTCGTCAATCAGCTGAGTCCAAAACTGAGATGGCAAGGTGGGCAAAAGAACAATGGATTGGAATGCTACCCCGAGTGATTGCCAGTGGTTAGATAAATTGCAAGCATTTCTTTTGTGTGTTTGCTGGAAGTCGAGCCCTGCAGTTGACAACTGTTTTATTGGAAATAAAATGAACCTGCGCAAACCCATGACCTAAATGTGTCAAGGTTGTGCATAAAATGCTGAGGCATGTACCGACAAATCTGTACAGTGCTCAAGATTACACCTTATATACATATTTAAAAGCCTTCTCCTGCAGATAAACCACACCTAAAACTGGTGGGCACTTAATTGAGTGTTGCCTCTCCATATACATGCTGCTGCAGTGCTTGCTTTTTCAGTCTACCAATGCTTTAGTCTGTTGGGTAACTACTTTTTCAACAGTACTACTGGTTCATCAGTAATCCTTTACAGTTGTAGCATTGTAGCTTACTTTCGAAGGCTATAACAGTTGTTAAAGGCCCTACAAGTTATAGACCTGTGCTGCAGGCAAGGGCGATAATGAAGGAGTGGATGTTTATCATCCGGTATAGCCCGAAGCAGAAGGACTAAAATGCTGTTAGACTATACTTCCTACTGAGGGTAAACTGTTCTAAATTAAACTGGGAGAAACAGAAAGGCAAGCATTGGAATGTTGGAGCAGATGGCCTATAGCAGCCGTTATTGGCCCAGAGCCACATCCTTGATTCAGTTGGGCTCTCAACATTACAGTGTTCAAACTGTGCTTGTTGAAATGAAGGCCCTGATGCACAGTCATTTTGTGGATGCAAAGCCCGCGGTTGCAAAATCACAGGTTTTGTGACTGCAGCATGGCTTTTTGTTATTTAGTAAACCCATTTGGTGATTCAGAAGAGGTAACAAATGCCAAAATGGATTTAGAAACCCTTAACAAATCACTATTTGGAAAGAGCATGTTTAGGGCAGCCCTTTCAAGTATTGATTTGTAATACAATGGATCAATGTTTTGCTGCTGAAATCTGGTTGCAAAATATTTAAAAGTTACGGCCTCCTGAGTTGGGGTGGAAACAAAATTGCCCCTTCTGAGTGTAAAAAGTTTGTTTGACAGTGTTCCAAGAAACCACTTTTTCCCCCTAAATGCATATTCCTTTTAATGAAAAAGAGCTACATGTAAACAAAATATTGACCTGTATTGAAATACAATCACAGACATTGTGGTCTGCTGAGTCCAGCAGGTCACCTTCCCTGTGATAGCATTCAGTCGTAGCGAGTCACAATTTATGACCTACCTTATGAATGTTGATGAGGAATGTTGTGTTGCGACCCACTACGATTCAGAATTTTATGAACTGACCTATTAGTACAAAGGTCTGTTCATAAGATTCTGCATCATTGGATCTTCACTAAAATCATAAACAGTGAAAATCTATCAGAGATGTCATTTTTCTCCTGAATGTTCAGAATAATGTTATAGCGTTCTCAAAATAATATGCATTCTAGCATCTATCATGCAAAAAACATTTTAAATGTTGTGTACATGGAGGTCGAAATGCACCCTGATAGGCTTACATGCGAAGTACGTATAAACAGACCTGACCTCTTAAGAACCTGGGATGTTAACCTTCCCATAGTGGATTGTACTGGCAGTTGCCTCTCAGAGCCAATTCGTTTTTCTTGCTTTCCTGAAAATACATGCTTTTTCCGTCTGGAAGCCATTTTCACTCAAAGACTTTTTACATCTGCTGTAGAGTGAAGTACTTTTTTCTTGACTATGACTAATATTTTAGTCCGAATGCCATCTCTTTTCTCAAACTGTCCTTCATGTGGAAGAAAGAAGGCAGTTACAGATGCCCACAAACCATGCTTAATTTGTAATATGAGTGCCAGTGCCCAAAGCACTGCTCAGAAACCTGCAGCCGGTTCTTTTAAATGTAGACTCACCTAGTACTAAGGATGCGTAGACTTGAATCAACCTCATGACTCTTTGGTACACTATCAGACAGCGCCTGCCCCTTCTCTCACTTGTACAGGTTCCTACATTATCTCCTTGCCACTGTTTTTGTCTTTCTCTTCCTACTTCTTTGCCCTTTTACTTTTTTCCCCTTTGTGTGATTTTCCCTCTCTTGCTTGTGGTCAATGACAGATAAGAAAAAATAAGTGCTGATCTATGTGGTCTGCCTCTCTCGATCTCACTCTATCAAAGAGTGTGACATTTGTTTGAAAAAAATATTTGAGGGTACACTTAAAGACAGGGAAGGCTTCAGACTTGGACATGATGCAGAACATGAGGGCTGGGTTGGCAAAGGAGGCTTGAAGGGTCAATCTCTTAATCTGCCTCTAAGTGTGCCACAATATCAGAAAGACTACCACAGAGGGAAGTCTAGAGAAAAGAAGTCTGGTGGCAGAGACAGGCACCAACACCTCTCTCATTGTCATAGGACATCGACTCCGAGACGTACGCCACTGTTGTCAAGGCGCTTGATCCAGATATGTTCGCCGTCTAAGGAGGAGTAAGTGGCAACGTGGCATCTGCCCCGTTGACATTTCAAGATGTCAAAACCCTCAAGATCAACTGCCAGAAAATCTCCTTCGCCATTGATGGTGAAGCTTCATGCCAGATTGCTATCAACCCGTTCACTGCTGTCCAGCATAGACCTAAGATCGACGTCAGCAAAGTCAATGTCGACACATTCCTCAACACATTAAAAAGGCCAAGGATTGCATTTTCTACATCTCATACATAGTATCTGTCTCCTTCTATCCTGATTGTACACCCTCTTCTTACACAATCACCATACTCTCTAAAAAAAAAAAAAAAGAGCTTAACAGAGTAAAACCCAATTTATCCTCTACATTGGTCGACAATGGTTGAAGAGCTGAACCTGCCCCCCCGCCACATCGTCTGCTGAGGCCGATAATTTTGTTTGAGGATCCAGTCTAGACACATCTTAGACCTCTGAATCTTTCTTCAGTGACAAAGACCTCTAAAGTGAACTCCATGTCGCATTTGAGGAAATAGAAGCCCTCTTCTACTACTACAGCATCACCACCAAGCATGTCTGTCAGAAGATGGAGAAATCCCTCATGATCTTGATCTCCTTATTCCGGCTCATCACACTCTTTCTACACCCTTACTTCAATGGCTTAATCTCTATCTAGAATCTCTCCAGTAGGCGACATTCTGACATTTCAGAATGATCTCGCCAGAGAAGCGGCAAAGCTTACTATTCCTTTAGAGCCCCCCAAGCTGGTGGTGTCTGTCAAAACGGAGACCATCCAGCAAAGGGCTATGCCTAAGCCTCTTGTCCTGGGTCTAATGGGCATTGCGGAGTAGAATGTATGTCTCCATCAACTGTCAATGAAGCTAAACCTCATCCTTTAAAGACACACAAACCTCCTCTGCATGACCCAGACTCTCTAAAGACTGATCCGAACCAGATTCAGTTATAGTCACAGCAGTCAAGAGAAGGCACACTTCTGCACCAGAGTCAATTGAACATGCAAAAAGGGAAAGCCAGAGGACGGATGCAACAGGATGAAAGATGTGCAGTACAGCCTCCACACATTTGAAAAATGCCAGTGCTACAACTCTCCTAGGCAGATACCATAGAGCAATATGGAACGGCGTGAAGTAATTTTGCTTGAATTTCCCAAACCATTGGCAATAAAATTTAATGAAAAAAAAGATTGAGACCTGTCCCTCTATTAAATCAATCTTAATGTAAAGAGAGGTGAAAGGCTTTGCGCCAAGATGCTTATTTTCACATGCCTGGAAATGCATGAGATTTCTAGTACAAGACTATCATCAATACGCTGTACTGCCGTTCGGCCCCAACTCAGCCCCACAAATCTTTTCAAAGTGAATGGCAGTAGTTGCAGCCTATCTAAGAAGGCATGAGATCTGTTTATCACTTTCTCGATGACGGACTAAAAAAGTAGATTCTCAGTGAAAAGTATTACAGGATTTCAAATCCACAGTGCCATGCCTACAATCCACTGCCCTGGCATATCTCAGCCACCCCTCTAGCTGGGTGCACTATACCAGTGGTGAGGGTACAGGTGCAGGAGCCCTGTACCTCTACAGTGTCTAGACCAATTCTTAGACATTGTAAGTGCAGTAATGCCATTAAGAGTATATGGTGTCATTACAAACTCCACAGCACCATAATGGATTTACTGAAAACTGGGAAGTTTGGTATCAAATTTCTCAGCACATAAATCCCACTCTGATTCCAGTATGGAATTTAATGAAAAATACTCAGATGGCATCTTAGAGACTAGCCTCTGGTGGGTTCCCTGATTGGTACACACCAGCCTGCCACCACGAGACATGTTTCTGGTCCCCTGGGGTAGGAGCCTTCGCTCCCTGATCCCAGAAACAAAGCCTTGCATGGGCGGAGGTGTTCACACCTCCCCCAGGCCTGGAAGAGCAATCTGTGGCAGAGGAGCTTCAAAGGCCTTGCCGCCTGTGTAATGCGACCCCAAGCCTCTCCTGCTATCAGGAGCAGGCCCCCTTCCTGTCTCCCCTCCTTTTTAACGGGAAGACAGGCAGGAAAAATTAGCCAGCCCAGAAGGTGTGCCCACGTCTGCCCCTCCTCAGTTGGGGGAGGCGAGATGAAGCCCACTCTTCAGTGCCCGCCATCTTGCATATGGCAGGCACTCCCCAATCAGGATTAGGGATTGTGCCCACTCCCCCCACGTGGGCTGAGCACACCAAGGGTGTAGTCGCCCTAAGGTCAGTAGCCTATTGGCTACTGACCTCATGATCCCTAAGACACCTCCTAACTACAGTATTTAGGGGGCAGCCCTGAACCAAGAAGTTGGATTCCTGCAACCAAAGAAGAAGAAGAAGCACGAAAGAAGTTGCCAGCAGAGGAGACTGCAGAGAAGAACTGACTTGGCCCCAGCCCTACCAGCCCGTCTGCAGTTTCCTGCACCAAAAGTCGACCTGTCCTGCTACCAGCGACCTCTAAGACCCCTGGGAGGACTGACTGCCTTCAACAAAGACCGGTTCTCCTTTGATCAGCAGCTCTGTTCAAAAGAAAACTCCCAAAACAGACTCTGAGCCTGCTGAGGACAAAACAGCCCGACGCCTGGAACCACCACTGCACCCGTTGGGTACAGCCCGAGTGGCCCACCGGTCCCAGTGAGGTCCCTCAGCGCTTCAGAGTCCCAGTGCACCGTGGGTTGACCCCTCCAGGACTCCCCGGCATCACCTGCAGCCTCTACACGGAGACCCCGCTCCCAACCGCAAGTGGCCCGGTAAGGTGAAATCCAACCTCAAAATACACCCCTACATCCAGCCGCCCTGCGCCTTGGAGAAGAGAACCCGAGGTGCACCTATGTCCCAGAGCCCTCCAAGTTACCTGCCCAGCTGTTTGTTCCTCCCGAAGTCTTCCTGGATCGAGCTTGCAGACAAAATCCCAAACCGTAAAGCCCCAGTGAAAACAACAGGGCACCCAACTCCAAAACAGCACCATGCACCAGGCCGCCGCTGTGGTTGCACCTTTTGTGCTAAACTAGATCCCCCTTTACCCTGAGCTAAACCCTAGGAGCTTTGCTCTCACAACCTTGTGGCTTGCTCGTGAGCAGCCACCAACCGGAGGCCCCCTATCCCCTATTGGATAACATTGGGCCTCCACTCTCTGCACCCGGCCACCCTAGTGCCGCTGAGGGTGTTTTAAGGGTGCATCCTTGACCCTGGGGAAACCCTAGGGAATAACAACTCCCACAACAAAGTATTTACCTGTTAACCGATAACTTCATTTCTCTCCATAGGAATACATTGACTGTTTTTCCTTGAAATTATTTTAAAGTGTGGAGTTAATTTGTATGAAAACCTGAAAAACTGCAGCTGTACAAAAACTGATTTACTTACCATTTCTCTAGGAAATGTCCCAGTGTGATATCTAGACATATAACACGGAGTAGTAAAGGTAACTAAAAAAGTAATCTGAAAAGTAACGTACAAAGTAATGTGTAAAGTAACTAAAAAGTAATTTCGACATTTTGAGTTACCTGTATTTCAATCAACTGCATTTGAACCTGCTTTCAATTGTAAAACATTACATAAGATTTGGCAAAGCGTTTATTTCACTTACCTGCACCAGGCCTGGCTTGATTCTAGAAATAAAATAACTAAATAATATTTTTTTTACAAACAAATTGGTCTGAGTTCAGTCTTTGAGTGTGTGACCTCATTTGCTGATTGAGTGTGTACAGCAAATGCTTAACACTACCCTCTGATAAAGCCTTACTGCTCGTCCACCCTACCACAAATAGAGAGTAAGGTGTTAGCTACTTTTACCTCTGCTTACCTTTGGGGTTCCTCTGGACTCTGAGCACACTATACCTCATTTTGGTATAATATATACAGAGCCAACTTCCTACACATGCACCTCATATTTGGGTGGGATGTCCCTTGCTGGAACGCCTTTGGGCCCTGTGGGTTCACCGTCGGGCCCCATGGATCTACAGATGGATCTGGACCGGCACTGGTCGAGACATCTCATCCTTTTCCAGTGCCGACCCCGCTGTCGATGCTTCCGGTGGCGCAGTCTCCATTCTCATCCCCAACACACAGCTGGATGGGCGCTGATTGGAGCCATTCTCTCCAGGCCAGAGCCCAAGCCCTATTCTTATGGGGTGAGACTTGGGGAAGATGGGGAGGGGCCACCGCTTAGTTAAAAATTCCAGTCCATAGTCCCCAATAAGGGCACGTAATTTAAGGATTTTCCAGAGGCTAGTGGACTGGACACCTCCCCAGATACTGGCTTGGTCTCTCCTCCTACCGTGGCTATAAAGGAGGGATCCTCATTTGCTATGGTGGTGAGGAGGGCGGCCGAGGTCCTGGACCTTAACCAGCCCTTGGTGGCAGTCAAGAGTAACGTCGTGACAGAGGTACTTCATCCAGGAGCCACTCCCTCAGAACCTCTTCTACCATTTAATGAAGCCCTCACGGACGTTCTTCTTGGGGCCAGCTCCAAGCCCAACTCAGGGCCTCCTGTGGACAGGGTAATTGCACTCCGCCATCTCTCTGCCCCAGAGGCCCCCAGTTTCCTCACCCAACAACCCTCCCCAGGAGAGCTTGTTGTTCCAAGCCTCCACCTCCTGAGTGATTCCTGGTGCATTCCCTTCCACCCCACCTTAGAGGTAATCCAAATAGTTGGACACCTTGGGCAAAGAAATGTTTTCTTCCACCAACCTGACACTGTGGTCCTTGAACACTGTGTGGGCTGTTATTACCAATCACTCTGGTATTCGGTTGCGCAGATGCTGCCTATGGTACCGAAGGAGGCACGGGCCATACTCTTCCAAGCTATGGCTGATGGGAGAGACGCAGCTAAGTTCACATTCTGTTATGGCCTGGACGTGACCTAATCGCTAGGCAGAGCGGTTTCTTAGTTGGTGACCTTACGGCACCACACCTGGCTGAGGATGACTGAGTTTCCAGCCGCATCTCTATAGGTCACAAGCTTCCCAGCACCATTGCCAAGGATTCAGCATCCACAGACCCCGTGGGTTAGGCAGACAAAGATTGGGCCAGTCTGTTCCCCCCCACCTCCTCCGGCAGCTGCAGCCTCCAAGCCTCTTCAGTCCCCCCCCCGACCATCATGGGCAACCAGTGGGATGCAGGATATGCCATCACCTGCAGCACTGGGGGTTGATAACATCCGGCCGCTGGTTACTCCAGATTGTCCAGAGGGCTACTCCCGTCCCCTTCATGACCACCCATGTCACCCACTAATAACAGGCTGTTGGAGGACCATCTCTCTTTACTCCACCAGCAAATGGCAGCTCTCTTGGCCAAAGGAGACATTGAGAGGGTGCCTGCAGCAGAAGTAGGTTGTGGTTGCTATTCCCGCTACTTTCTGGTGCCCAAGAACAATGGAGGCCTTTGTCCTATTCTAGAACTGTGCCCTCTCGATCTCTTCCTGAAAAAGGAGAAATTCAAAATGCTAACGCGTGCTCAAGCCCAGTTTCCCCTGGACCCCGGATACAGGATGGTAGCGTTAGACTTTGCAGGAAGCATATTTCCACATTCCCATCCTGCCTGCCTACAAACGTTACCTGTGGTTCACGGTAGGTGAGGAGCACTTTCAGTTTATCGTACTCCCCTTTAACTTTGCCAGATCCCCTCTGGTGTTCACCAAGGTGATGCTGGTGGTTGCAGCTCATCTGCGTAGATCAGGGGTGCCAGTCTTCCCCTATCATGACGGCTAGCGGTTGAAGCCCGGCTCACTCTAGGTGGTCGTCACCTACCTCCAGACTACAACAGACCTCCTACTCTCGCTGCGGTTTACTATAAGCATGCCAAAGTCACACCTGGCCCCTTCTCAAACGCTTTCATCAAAACTGTTCTTAACACGTTGTGGTTTCAGGCTTATCCTCTAGAACAGAGAGTCCAGGAAATGCAGACTATGAGACCTATTTTTCAGCCTCTATCCTGGGTTTAGGTGGACTTGAAGTTCCAGTGGGCTCGGCATCAGGGGAATCTCTCTGACATGGTCCAGATCTCAGAGGGCACTGCAAAGATCTGCATGTGATGGTTAACAAACCATGATTGGATCTGCGGCAAACCCCTACCCTTCCCCAACTAGATTTTGACAGTAGTGACCGATGCGTCACTCCTGGGATGGGGCTGTCATCTAGGAGAAGTGGAGATCAGAAGACTCTGGACTTCGTATCAACTTACTGGAGCTTCGGGCGACCCGACTGGCATTGAAAGCCTGTCTACTCTTTATCTTGGGAAGGCTAGTGCAGGTGTTCCCTAACGCCACCACTGGCATGCGGTACTGCAACAAACAGGGCAGAGACGGTCCACAAACCCACTCCGCCCTATGTCCTGTCCTAGGCCCTGCATCTCTGGACATGGCTGGAACGGCAGGCATTTCCCTGGTAGTTCAACACCTGGTGGGTTCTCTGAACGCCAGTGTGGACAGACTCAGCCGAAGGTGCCTGGGGGTTCACAAAAGGCATCTCCAACCAGGTGGTGTAAGGTCTCTTTCAGTAGTGGGTAGAGCTTTGGTTAGATCTGTTTGACACTGCCTTTACACCCATATCTCCCTTCTCCCAGTTTTTCCCCAACTTTTGGTAAAACATGTTAAAGCCCAACTCTCAACATTCATTGAGACCCACTTGCTTCTCCACTCATCACAGTCTGGCTTTAGGGCGGTGCACAGCACGGAGTCCACTTAACTTGGCATAACAGCATGTCTCAGACAGCAGCATTTGGATTTGGGAGGAACGGCTGCGCTCATTTTCTTTTTAGTTGGCTTGTTTCCTTCCTGAGTAACTGCTCCTTTCAGGTCTTCTCCGCCCATGCAAGATCCAAGCCTCTAACCTTGACCTCTGGTGTTCCACAGGGTTCTATCTTGATCCCTGTGCTTTTTAACATCTACGTCCAACCATTAGTGGACTTAATAGAGAAATGCAGGCTTACCCTTTTCTCATACACCGATAGCACACAGATCATCTTCTCTCTATCATTGGCTCAGCACCATAATACATGTTTGCTGAAACTTGGTCTGAGTAACTTTTATTATGGATGAATAAGAACGAGATTAGGCTCGACTGTGATAAAACTGAGCTTTCGGTTCTGGGTATCAATGCTGCCCTCTGGGGCCCCAGATATTGGCTAGACTCCTTTGCCCACCTCGTCCACCACTGCAAGAAAATTGGGTTTCATCATTGATGACAAACTGTCACTGAAACCATAGATTACTATGGTCACTGCCATCTGCTTCTCAACCCTTAAATGGTTAAAACAAATTATCTGGCTAATTTCCTTAGCAGCTCAAAGAACTGTCATTCAGGCGCTGGTCATATCCAGACTGGATTATGGAAATGTGTTGTACCTGGGGGCGGATAAGACCTCGATAGTCCATTTGCAGATGGTTTTAAGTGCTGCGGCTTAGCTGCTCTTTCGCTTACCTCAGAGGGCCTTATTTACCCCCCTTCTTCAGGAACTGCCTGGCTCAAGGTATCTAAACGCATCAAGTTTAAGGCTTTGTGCTATATGTTTACAGGCAAACATGGCTTAGCGCCACAATACATTCAGGAAGGGGTGACTCCCTACTCGCCTACCGAGATCTTCAAGCTAGGTGCTGTTTTCCATACCTAGATTTCGTCTCACCCGTTGAAGGGACGCTCCTTTGCCTATCTAGGCCCCAAATTGTGGCACCCTTTGTTTGCCGCCCTCAGGAACTATTTGCAAAAACTTGAAAACATGGTTAATCTAGTGATCGGTCCCAGGACAGCCTATCTGCTTCTTTCTACCTTGCCCTGGGAAACCCCAAGGTGTAGCTGTGTGCACTACAATTTTTTCAAATAAAAAATAATAATAAGTAGCTTGTTCTTCTAGTGACCATAACTTATATGGAAAATCTCAGCAGTAGTTGTCCTTTAAAACATCCATAGTTAAAGGCTTTCCACTGATAAAATCTACATCTCCTTCATGGGAACTCAATTTGATGTTATCAAAAACTAATAAGCCGCCCCTTTGAGCATATACACAAGGCTACCTTGTAGCATCTATCATGGGAACCAGCTATTTTAATTGCAATTACATCAGCAAGAAGAGTTATTTAATTGCAAACTTTTTCAGCAGTAGCACCTTTTTACCAATGTTCATGCCAATAAAGTAGTCTTGGGGACACTCTCTTATTTATTACCTAAAGTAGTTTCTGATTTTCACATCAATCAGACTATTACTGCTCTGATCATTTTCAAATTCAATCATCGGTAGCAAAGACAACTCTATTTGCTAACCATCAGGAGATTCGTGCATTTTTACTTAGACAACACCAAAGAAAGTCACAAAAGGACTTGATTTTTTGTGAAGTATGTTCACATTAGGCAAGGCCTAGCTACTTCCAAGCCATCCATTGCCAGGAGGATACTAGCTTACATTTCTTTGTTACAGCTTTCTAACAGACCTCTCCTTGGTAATTCCAAGGCCCTTTCAACAAGAAGGAAAGCCACAACCACAGCCTAGGTTAGATATGACTCCATATCGGACATATGCAAGGCATCATCATGGAAATCTAGAACGCTCATTCACTGGGCACGATTGTCTAAAGTCAAGTACTCAAGCCAAAGCTACGTTTGGGCAAGAAATGCTTAGAAGTCTTTTCAAGAAAATGTGATGGCTGCCTCTGAACATATTGTATAAAGCATGTGGATAGCAAAGTGAAACTGCCTGTATCTTTAAAGATATGTTTGTCGTTGCTACTTTTAACATTTTGCCTATTCGAGGAGTAGACATTTCTAGCAGAAATTCTAGCTCTTATTAGGGTCTTCAGTGTTCATGTGGATGACATGCTAGACAAATAACTGCAACATTTTCAACAATTAAGTAAAGCCATGAATCTAGAAATGCTTTATACGGGACCCACTCATCAGGCAGAGCTTTCTTTGTATTTAATTTTAAGTTCTTCTCTTTGTATCTTATTTAGGAAGGCAATCGCCTTAACATGGATCTATCATAAATGGTTGTGTTTAGTTGTCCTTGTAGGTAACAGCACCAGTTATTCAGTCCAGAAATAATTGTGTACATAGAGCATGGAATCATCTGAACCCCATGGATTAGTTGAAAGCTCCAGTCCTTACTTATGTATTGCTGACTCCATTACCAACTCTAAGGAAACAGATGCATGGATCCTGAACTCATTCGTGTCTAGCTGAATGTATGCTACCTACCTATCTCTAAATGGGAAAAAGACGAAAGCCATTGTTTTTGGATAGGATTCAGCATGGACAATGGATTGGCGGCCCTAAAATCTAGGCACGCTGCCAAGCCCCTCACTCCATGCAAGTAATCTAAGCGTAATGATTTATGAAGAGCGCAGTTTCTCCGAATTTGTGAAGACCATCTGTATAAACGGCTTCCATATAATTAGGAATATCCTACCCTTTATTCTCCCTTCTGCCAGTTAGGACCTTGTTGAAGCTCTTACTGGATTATTGCAACCTGTTTTTGGTTGGCGCGCCTAAAGACCTGCTACCTGGTTCTTCAGCTTCTGCAAAATGCAGCTGTAAGGCTGATTCTGGGTCTCAAGAGAGATGGCATCCATTTCTCAACATATACAAAATGTACACTGGCTCCCAATACACAAGAGATGCTTGTTCAAGGGCTTTTTACAATACCAGTCAGGCAACCTATATAATTACACTTTTTCTGGTACTTACCTTTTCACGATCTACGATCCAAACATTGATCCTTGATCAGGACCCCGAAATTCAGGAAAGCTGGACAAAGTGGTCATTCACTAACTGTAGTCACCGCAAAGATGTCACTAGCCAGTGGCGGCTGGTGGATTTTAAAATTGGCGAGGCAGAAATGTTATACCCAAGTATTATTCACGTGCAAGCTCAGCAAATGAGCCGAAACTTAAAAAGGTGTGTGGAGGGAGTTGGGGTGTTGGGAGAGACAGGGTGGATAGGATGGTGGATTTGGTGATGGAGGCATAGAAACCCAAATAGGGATCACATGAGAGGAAGTGAGGCACAGGCACCCACACGAGAAATACGTTTACCTCTGTCCTGGTGTACATTAAACACTGCGTATTCCACAAGCTTCGGTGATGTCACACAGACAAGACAACACAGTAGTTAAGCACATACCTACCACAATTAACATTGCTAAATGCCATCATTTCTACAATAGTCATACATTGCCATTTGCCAGCCTTGCACTGTCTACCGAAGTACATCAACACAATGACGGTGAAGTTAGTGTACCACAATAGGGGCTACAGCCACAACATACCATAATTAAAGTGACCAGACATAGTTAACTGCTATTGTATGACAGCAGTCACCCTTGAACTAATTCTTTTTACCTCTGATTCGTATTAATTTGTCTCAGCATCTCTGGCTGCTGCATTTAGGCCCGTACATGTAAGACAGTCAGAAAGAACACTTGGCACGGGCTATGCGAGGCACGTGATAGTAAGATCCAGGCTCTGAATAATTCAAAGCAGGACAGACAGGACAAAAACATCCTCTCTCACTGCCAGGCGTTTTTTGCAAGGTGACTAATATTTTTTGACAAAGACAAGTCTCTGAATTGAAACTTAAACATTAATGTCGTAATGTTATGGGATGGCAGTGTGCGTGCTGGGCCACCCGTGGCGCCCTTTTGTACCTCGTGGCTATTGCTGACGCAGCAAGTAATGTGTGTATTTGGTGTTTAAACTCTGTCATCGGAAAGTTTCATGGATGTCACAATCCCCCATCAATTCATTTAAGCACATTATCACAATTAACAATCCACAAACTACAATAGTTATTATTTATATGGTTTCACTTGCCGGTGCCACAACAATGCCAGTGCAGTATGCCACTCTGCCTGGACATTACTGATGTGAGTTACTCAGGTGCAGAGTCTTGAAGCCCATGATAGTTATTGGATTTATACGGGCTGGCTTCAAAGCGTGCCAAGTGGTAGCATTTTAAGTTTCTCTGAAAGCTCTGTGCATATTATTTCCGAAACCGTGACTTTCCTAGTTAAGCTCGGACAGGTCTACAAATAACATGAACTTTCAATTCACTTTCATTTAGTCAAGCTCTTCAATTTAAACTAACAAAACAAATTGTAGCACAATAAACGTAACTGTAAATAAACCTACTTTTATTTGCAGGATGAGTTGGAGGGGTCGGCTAGAGGTGCGTTTTAGCTGCCCTGGCGCGTCTTGCTTGAACTCGGAAGCTCCGTTACTCTTTAGTCTGTGGTCCCTTCTGTGGCAGAGCGGCTCAGGCCAGCACTTCCGTTCAAGGCTGGCAGGACGGAGAGCTTGGAAGGCCCGGGCAGTAATCCAAAATGCTCAGTTCAGGCTGAGACAACTAGTGTGCTGTTCTCGGCCATTAGTAAAATCCTGCTGCTTGGTTCTTTTCTTCGATTTCAAACACCCAGGTAACAAACACTGGCATAGCCAATAGGTCTCGCTTTTGGGACCTTATAAGTGAATAGCCATGCAACACTTGATGTTGTTTAATGTAGGCTATTGTGCTGGATAACTAAACATTTATAATGTCCCAAAGGCGACACCTATTGGCTAAGCATTGGGGGGCCTTATAAGTGTTAAGGTAGAGCTATTGACTTTGGCAATGTTTCTAAGCTGTACTGTAGATAAGTGTGGCTGCTGTGCAGCATGCTGAGAAGTTGTAATTTAAAAGTGTAAGAAGCACTGAGTGATGCTGTGGTGGCCCTGTGTGATGCTGTGCTGGCCCTGAGTGATGCTGTGCTGGCCCTGAGTGATGCTGTGCTGGCCCCGAGTGATGCTGTGCTGGCCTGAGTGATGCTATGGTGGTGCTGAGTGACACTTTATTGAGTTTTTCATGAGAAGGAGCAATGGGTTACAAATTGCATGAATCGCATTAAACATATATATGGTAGAGGAGACAATGCAGGTGGCAAATGCCAACCTGTAAACACATGTAGAAAGTGCGAGATTGCATTCATATAACGCCTCAGGATAAACTGAGGTCCACCAATCATGTACCTTGCTTTGTTTTACATACCCATCCTTCAAGATATTGTACTCATGGGGGGGCAGTGCCCGCCCAAAATTCCCACAACTTCCGAAATTCCCAATCCCACCCGAAACCCACCCACCATACCAAACCATGCCACAAATAAAAATTCAGTCTGAGTGTCCCTAGGCACTCCCCCGGGGGGGAGGGGGCGGGGGACCCCCCCCCCCCCAATCAAGGGGGGGGAGGGGGGAGCTGGGAAGAGAAGAGGGGAAGAAAAACACATCCCACGCATGCGGCAGGGGAAGGAAGTCGTCTGAACAGCGCCGCATTAGGGGAGTATTAGATAAATGAGAAACCAAGAGGGCACAGGGGAGGCGGGAGGTACAACCACTCCACACCTGAATGCTGCCTCCATCAATTATGGTGGCGCTGTTTGATGCTCTTGTGGCCCTGAGCGATATTGTTGTGTGCCTGAGTGACGCTGTGGTGGTTCTGAGTGTTGCTGTAGTTGGGCTGAGTGTTGCTGTAGTTGGGCTGAGTGATGTTGTGGTGGCGCTGAGTGATGTTGTGGTGCCCCTGAGTGATGTTGTGATGGTGCTGAGTGATGCTGTGGTTGTGTTGAGTGATCCTGTGGTTGTGTTGAGTGATGCTGTGGTTGTGTTGAGTGATGCTGTGGTTGTGTTGAGTGATGCTGTGGTGGCGTTGAGTGATGCTGTGGTGGCACTGAGTGATGCTGTGGTGGCGCTGAGTGATGCTGTGGTGGCGCTGAGTGATGCTGTGGTGGTGCTGAGTGATGCTGTGGTGGCGCTGAGTGATGCTGTGGTAGTGCATAGTGATGCTGTTGTGGTACTGAGTGATGCTGTGGTGTTTTTGAGTGATGCTGTGGTGGTGCTGAGTGATTATGTTGGAGAAAGTGTAAGAAAAGAGAAAAAAAAATAAAAGCAAAAACCCGTCGGTGAGCCCCCGTTTTAGCCTGATATAAAGTTGTTTGCCTACTCAATTTTATATTCTCTATAATGAAATGTCCCTCGTGGTACTTAAGCTCGGGAGATTCTAGGTAACCAGGTGTATAGTTCAGAAACGTAGTGCATGTTAACTGGATAAAGTAGAACACATTTGTAATTGGTCAACACATGGTATAGCAATTCAAGAGAAACAGTGCTGCAATCCGGGGCTTTCATTAAGCAACCACTGCATTATAGAAGTAAAGTCACTTCACCTGCGGCCAGAGAAAATGGGGAGCAGAGAGCTCGGCTCTTACATTACTGCATACACACTGTTCCACGCCCATCATCTCATCACCTTCTTTTGGATGTAAACCATCCTTCCTGTGCTGCCATGCATATTCAATATATAATAAACACTTCAAATAATTCACTTTAAGTAGCGCTTCGAGCAAGATTTTGCTGTTACGGCGCGCTAGCGCTTCGAACAAAATTTTTGTGTTACGGCGAGCAGTGAAAAACGTATTATTGTCAAGAAATTAATTTGCGCCCCTTTTTTCGAGCAAAAAAAAAAAAAGATGGTGGGAGCAAGAATGTCATATCCCATAGGTATTATCAGGGGTAAAGGTTTGAATTTTCGTAATGCGTCACAACACCCAAGGGCAAAGCTTACGCCATGCAGAATAACTGATGAGTCACTCACAACCTCTGGAATTCTAAACACTGACCTACAGTTTACAAAGAGATCTCTGCAGGCGGCGCATGAACCCCGTAGGCTGCTGAGTGGACAAAAATGTGCAAATGGTCTTGGACCCCCCACGCCCCAGGACCCAAAAATAGGGCGTGCCTGTGTTTTAACACTATACTTAAGAGCGAACTGATTATGGCTTGATTTAACAAGGATCACACAATGGGCGATGCCAAGGGACAGGCTTTACACATCCTGGGTAAGCTTATTATATATAGTTATATCAAAATGGTGTGAATCGCTTTAAAGCCCACAGAAGGTTTTCACACACACAACGCCATCGCATTATCTCAACCAGAACTGTGTAGAGGTGATTGGTGAAATTTCAGACACATCAATTACCCCTTCCGAAAACTAACAATGCATACATGAGGATAGGGTCTCAATACCAGCTCCCTATAAAGTGTCTATTTTGAGGTAATTTATTGGGCTCCAATAAAATAAATAAAAGCAAACCCTTAAGTATGTGTGACCAAACCAGGAAAGTGGGGGTGAAAAAAAACTACGCTAGCTTGCAATGTAAAGTGCTATGCAAAAATGAAGTAAAAAGTACTAATTATAACAAGTGGTGAAAATGTACAGAGAAAGGCAAAATAAGTAAAACAGGGTTCGAGGCATGTGGGCTGCTGAATTCATATCTGTGCATAGATCGCCGCCTAGTGTTGGGTCCGGATGTTTGCACGTTGTTGTCCTGGAAGAGTCTTCGAAGTATCCTTGGATAGGTGACTCCTCCCCTGGACTACAGTGCGCATGGGCATCCTCTCCATCCTCAGATTGTTTTTTTCCGCCATTGGGTTCGGATGTGCTATCTTAGCTCAAGTTAGGAAAAAATTTTGTCGAGGCCACAAGGCCTTTAGTTCGCGTCGGTACTGTTTATCGATCGGTTTTCGATACTCTCTGTTAGTTTACTAACTTTCAGCACCGACTTTGTTCGCATTTACCTGTCCATCAACTACTTCGACGATGGAATCGAGGACGCCGTTCAAAAGGTGTCCGGTATGTAATGCGAAGTACCCACACATCGACGTCCATCCGGTGTGCAACAAATGCCTTTCGCCGGACCACGACGAGTCGACATGTATGGCCTGTGCCCGGTTCCGTTCAAAGAAGACTCTGCGGAATCGTCGAGCGGCGAGGCTCGAAGCGCAGCACACGGCACCGGCCCCAGCTGACATCTTCGACGACGCGGACGACGTCGAAGAAGTAGAAGTCTTACCCTCCAGTCCCGTTTCCGACCAAGAACCCGGATCGGACGAGGCCGACGAGTCACTCTTCCACAGAGGTGAAGACGACACCGAGGTAGGAGACGACGAGGAGGCCTTAGGGGCCGAAGAGAGTAGCTCCGATGATGGACAAGGCCTACCTGTTCAAACCGAGAATTCACCAGTGCCACAGACTATGGCTCCGGTCGAGGGATCGCCTTCGGGCCTTACCCGAGACCTATCACGCAGTCCTTCGGCCCCGCCCTCGGGCCCGGCCTCGGACGTTCAGCGGCAGCCATTACCGCTTAAACCAGCTGGTTTCCCTTCCACGAAACCGAAACCGAAAGCTGCTCAGGTTCCTACGAAACCGAAACTGAAAGTGGCGCTAGTCGGATCGAGGCCTTCAACACCTTCGACGCCGGCGCGCCGTGTCGGCACCGACCGCACCAAGGGGGACTTCGGTGCCGAACTCGAGACGGGCGACATGGGAGTCGACAAACGGAAGAAGGCCATCGGCGCCGAAAGACCTGCTCGGTTACCGGCGTCGACGCCACCGACACCGAGGGCCGTCCCGCCTGCTACGCCTCGCAGCACTCCCTCGACGACACCGAAACCTCACGTGTCGAAGACGTCGACGGTGATCTCCGCACCTCGGCTCGATGCACCACGGGCGCAGAAGATATCTGCAGCCGCCTCGACGACCCTGGCGGGGGCCACGACCTCTAAGGCGCCCCGAGTACGGCCTGGCGCAATGCCAGGCTGCAAAACCAAGGCTGCCCTCCAGGACCAGTCGGGTTCGATCGATCCAGCGGTTTCGTCGGTGCCGACCAGCATTACCTTCGGCTTGCCTCCATCCACAATCCCGAAGGCGTTTCAACTCAGGACACAGGCCACCAAAACTGCGGTTACGCCTGTCGAGCCGTCTCCGTCACGCGTCATCGACGCCGACACTGGCAGGATGATTCTCCACGACCGAAGGATAACTTCGGAACCGCCATTGGAACCTTTCAGGATCCCGCTAAAGAGGAAGCTGCCTGTGGACACAGAACCTCTCCTGTATGAACCCTTTCATTCACCCTACCAGGATCCACACCGGGCCTCCCCCACACGCTCCGACACGGATGCATTGGAGGACTACATGGGTGAACAAGTCCCCTACCATGTGGACACGGACCCTGATGACCAGCAGGACCCTGACCAAACTTGGGGCGACCCTGCAGACCCCAGTGCACCTCTTGATGCACAGGACCCACAACTATATGGGGCAAAAACGTCACCCACAGAGGATACTGCGGCGTTCAACGCTCTGATTGAACGGGCGGCGAACAACCATGATGTACAGCTTCACTCTGATATCATCGAAGATGACTTTCTAATGGACACCTTTGCATCCTCAGAAAGACATGTAAAGACTCTGCCAATGTTGAAGGGGGTCCTTAAGCCAGCCACTGACATTTTCAGGGAACCCACCAGGGCACGAGTGATAAACCCCAGGATCGATAAGAAATACAGATCAGCACCTGGGGATCCTACTTACATCAGAGGACAATTACCACTCGACTCCATCGTTGTGGCGAATGCCCGCAAGAGGGCACACTCGCAGACAACGGGTGACGCTCCTCCCCCGGACAAGGAGTCCAAGGTGCTGGAGACCTCCGGCAAGCGAGTTGCCGCACAAGCTGCAAGCATATGGCGCATAGCTAACACTCAAGCGCTCCTCGCTCGCTACGATAGGGCGCACTATGACACAATGGAGCAACTCCTTCAACACCTCCCTGACCCCTACAAAGAAGGTGCAGAAATCCTTATCAGAGAGGGACAGCTACTCACAAATGCTGCCATCAAATGTGCACTAGACGCTGCTGACACGGCTGCCAGGGCCATCAACACTAGCGTCATCCTACGACGTCACGCCTGGCTACGTATCTCAGGATTCAAGCCTGAGGTACAAAACAATATACTTAATCAGCCCGTCAACCCCGACTTTTTGTTCGGGCCTGAGGTTGACGCCACCCTCGAGAAGATAAAAAAGGACACGGACACTGCAAAGTCCATGGGCGCCCTACAAACTCAGTCCTTTCGGAGCGGCTCCTTTCGTCGCCCCGGAAACAAGGGACCAGGCAGAGGACAGGGGTCACAACAAACATATAACAAGGGTAATACGCAGACCACCTACGATAAGAACACCCGAGGTGGCTATCGTGGCTCCAGTACCAAGGGCAGAGGACGTGGCTACGGCAACACCAGGTCCTCCCCCAAGAACAAGCAGTGACGCCCTCTCCCTTCCTCCCGACCACATAACACCTGTCGGGGGAAGGCTACAACGGTTCCTGTCCACGTGGAACTCCATCACCACGGACAGGTGGGTCAAAGATATTCTAAAATACGGTTACTGTCTGGAGTTAACTTCCACTCCACCCACAATACCACCAAGAAACCGTCCTATGTCCTCAGAGCACTTGACGCTCTTACAGCAAGAGGTAGAAAGTATGCTTCTAAAAGGCGCTATCGAGGTCGTACCCGTCCACGAGCGGGGCACGGGGGTTTACTCCCTCTACTTCTTAATTCCAAAAAAGGACGGGTCGCTCAGGCCTATATTAGACCTGAGACCCCTGAACCAGTACATTCTTTCGGAGCACTTTCACATGCTCACTCTACAGCAAGTCCTTCCGCTTCTCCAGCAGGGAGACTTCCTAGCATCACTGGACCTCAAGGATGCGTATTTTCACATACCCATCCACCCCTCACACAAAAAATACCTCAGGTTCACTGTTCAGGGGCAGCACTATCAGTTCAAAGTCCTTCCCTTCGGCGTGACAACAGCGCCCAGGGTTTTCACAAAGTGCCTAGCTACGGTGGCGGCACATTTACGGAGACAGCACATACACGTCTACCCCTACCTAGACGACTGGCTCGTTCAAGCGAGATCAGCCCAGCAATGTGCAAGCCACGTGTCCCGTACCATTCACCTTCTTCACAGTCTGGGATTCTCACTAAATTACCCAAAGTCTCATCTCCAGCCCGCACACGTACAACAGTACCTAGGTGCGACTATAGACACTCTGGCGGCCACAGCTCAGCCAAATTTAGTGAGGATCAACGGCATACAAACGCTGATCTCCAAGTTCAGACCCAACCACTCGCTTCCAGCGCGAGTGTTTATGCAGTTGATAGGCATGATGGCCTCCTGCATCTTCATAGTCCCGCACGCGAGATTACATATGCGCCCACTTCAGGAGTGCCTAGCACGTCAGTGGAATCAGGCTCAAGGACAGTTGAAAGACCTAGTGTTGGTGAGCGGTCGGGCATACAACTCTCTGCATTGGTGGAATCCACAAAACCTTTGCAAGGGCCGACCGTTCCAAGAGCCTGTTCCACAAATAGTACTGACAGCGGACGCGTCTCTCCAGGGATGGGGAGCTCATGTACTCCACTACACAGTGCAGGGACTATGGACGACACAACAGAAGAAGATGCACATCAACCTTCTGGAACTGATGGCAATCTTCCTGGCCATGAAGGCTTTCAAAGTACATCTGTGCAACAAGGTCGTGTTAATCCGGACGGACAACATGACCGCAATGTACTACATACAGAAGCAGGGAGGGACACACTCTCCACAGTTGTCTCATCTGGCTCAGAGCATGTGGAAGTGGGCCATTCAGAGGAACATGTTCCTCATGGCGGAACACCTCCCCGGCAAGGACAACCAGATGGCGGATCTGCTCAGCAGACACAGCCACCAGATGCACGAGTGGGAGTTACACCCATCGGTACTCCAACCGTACTTCCAGCAGTGGGGTCACCCAGAAATAGACCTATTCGCGACAAGCGAAAACGCAAAATGCCAAAGCTTCGCCGCCAGATTCCCACACCCGCAGTCGCAGGGCAATGCGATATGGATGAACTGGTCCGGCAAATTTGCGTACGCTTTTCCCCCAGCACCGTTGATACCGCTGGTGGCTCGCAAACTCCGACAACACTCCCTGACACTCGTCCTAGTTGCTCCCACGTGGGCACGCCAGCCGTGGTACACCACCTTCCTCGAACTTTCCGTGGTACCGCATCAAAGACTGCGGATCAAACCCGCGCATTTGACGCAGAACCATGGAGAGTTTCAGCACCCAGATCCGCAACAGCTGAACCTGGCGATCTGGCTCCTGAAGTCCTAGAGTTTGGCTATCTCAATCTGCCACCTGACTGTATGGACATCATCAAGGAGGCCAGGAGACCCACTACAAGAGCTTGCTATGCAGCCAAATGGAAACGGTTCGTCATTTATTGCGGTAATAATGACATTAACCCGCTGGACGCATCCATCCACAACATCATATGTTACCTCTTACACCTATACCGAGGCAATCTGGCGTACACCTCTATACGTGTCCATTTGACCGCAATATCAGCCTATCTGCAAACCAGGCAGCACCTCTCTCTCTTCAGAGTGCCTGCCATTAAAGCATTCTTGGAAGGACTCAAACGAGTCATTCCACCTAGTCACCCACCGGCTCCAATGTGGAACCTCAACTTGGTCCTCACACGCCTGATGGGTCCACCCTTTGAACCTCTACACTCATGCGAGATTCAATTCCTTACCTGGAAAGTAGCCTTCCTGGTAGCGATCACTTCCCTAAGAAGAGTTAGTGAACTCCAGGCACTAACCGTTCAAGAGCCATTTATTCAGGTTCACGCCAACAGGGTCGTACTACGTACCAACCCCAAATTCATGCCCAAGGTAATATCGCAGTTCCACATGAACCAGACTATTGAACTGCCCGTTTTCTTCCAAAACCCACAAACTGTTGCAGAGAGGGCATTACATACACTAGATGTACGGAGGGCCCTCATGTACTACATCGACAGGACTAAACCCTTCAGGAAGACAAAACAACTATTCGTTGCCTTTGCCCCACACCACAAAGGTAACGCCATCTCCAAAGCAGGGATAGCCAGATGGATAGTTAAGTGTATTCAAATCTGTTATCAAAAGGCAAAACGCACATTAACTATTCCACCACGAGCCCACTCAACACGCAAGTTGGGGGCTTCCATGGCCTTCCTAGGAAATATTCCCCTGCATGATATATGCAGAGCAGCCACATGGTCCACTACACACACATTTACAAAACACTATTGCGTAGATGTGCAGTCAAAACAGCAGGCAGCTGTAGGACAGGCTGTTCTCAAAACACTTTTTCAGACCGCTGCAGCTGGCACGGGTAGCCGCCGCCAATAGAGGGCACTGCTATGTATTCTATGCACAGATATGAATTCAGCAGCCCACATGCCTCGAACTGAATATGCTACTTACCAGTATGCATCTGTTCTTGGCATGTAGGGCTGCTGACATTCATATCGCCCTCCCTCCTCCCCGGCGCCTGTCGCAGCTGCAGCTCTCAGAATTATTGCAAGCATGGTCATCACTTTCTGTATCTACTCCATCACTGCCACAATGGCGAAAAACAATCTGAGGATGGAGAGGATGCCCATGCGCACTGTAGTCCAGGGGAGGAGTCACCTATCCAAGGATACTTCGAAGACTCTTCCAGGACAACAACGTGCAAACATCCGGACCCAACACTAGGCGGCGATCTATGCACAGATATGAATGTCAGCAGCCCTACATGCCAAGAACAGATGCATACTGGTAAGTAGCATATTCAATATATTTTATAAACAATAACGAAACAGTACTGGCTTAAAAAAACAACTTTAAAAAAATGGGAAAGCTGAAAGTCTCGATAGAAACGTGTGGAAACTTGTGTTTGTATTAGATAGGGAAGCCTCCCAGCAGGAGGATGCCGCTACCCTGGACCAGAGACTGCTGGGTTGGTCACTCCCACCCCCGGGCCAAGCACAAAGAAAGAGCCGAGAGAGGAGGAGAAAGGGGAGGTGTGGGAGAGAAAGCCCAGCACGGGTAGAGGGGCTTCTAGGGCACCCCGAGACAGCCCCAGCTCAGCAACTCCACTGAAATAATTCCGTGCAGTATAAAATACAGCGTTTCTATGAATCACTTTTAAGTTAACAGCAATGCCCCCCCCCCACCCCCCCCCCCCCATGGGAGGAGCGAAGAGTGGCATGCCCCGGGAGGTGTTAGCGGGGTAATGGTACAGCACGGGCTAAGGGTGATATCCCCTGGGAGGTGGTAGCAGGGGAAGGCCACTGCATGGGTTGAGTGGTGGGCCGTGGTAGGTGGTGTCGGGGGAAGGCTACCGCACGTCCCAAGAGTGGTGCGGTGGGGGAAGAGCAACACGCAGGGAAATAGATAGCGAGAGCAGGGGCACCGAAGTCAGGCGATGCGCTTTTAGTGTAGGGAAGGGAAGCAGAAGACAAGCCCAGGAGTTGAAATAACAAGGAAGTCAACCGCGGGCCAAAGTAAAAGTGATCGCGGGGGGAAAATGCTACCGCCGGCCACAGCTTGCAGTGCATGTGCGCGAGTGGTTCGCGCGCAGGAGTAATCACGCCATATGGCAATTCTGCTCAAGCGCGCGCCCGCGCACATGCACTGCAAGCTGTGGCCGGTGGTAGCATTTTTTGAAGCCTTTACTTAAAGTCTTGCCAGACCAGCGCAAGCGCTGGGTCAGGCGAGACCTAAAAACACAGTACACACTGCTACAACATCGTTTTTCCTTCAGTAGGCCCCAGCCTGCCAATCAAAATGAGTAGCAGCAGTTGCAAAGACCAGTGACACGCCCAGCCTTTCTTATCTACATAGACCTACCCCGCCCCTGGCCAATTACTTTAATGGCACTTCTCCAGACACGCCCTGGGTCATTGCAAAGAACGCCCAAATGGAATTCTGCATCTCAAAATGAACAATCACCACTCCCACCACTATTGACGTCACATTTCAAGCTTATGCTTGCAGGGTGAGCAAGATCTCGCTCGGCCAGATCGTCACAGGCCATTCATTCAGACTTTCACCCCTCAGAAAAACAAAGAATCAAACAGATTTCAAACGTACATTTTATTTTAGGCTGCGCAGTGTAATTTTTCATCCTCTTCTTTCTCTAAGCTCTGTCTAATCTTCTTATTTTTAGGAGCAGCTTAAGATTTTCCTATTTACCTATATTGGCTAAGAATTTAAGCTTTTTCTTAGCAAGCTCTGTCCGCACCCTTTTTTGTCATCCCCTTGTACTAGTGTCAGTTTTTGCACATTTGTAAGAAGGTCTGTGTGGATGATTACTAGTTGGATTAGGTTCCCCTTTCAGCGGCGGGACACTTCCTTGGAAGTAGCTGTTTGTGCTGTATAAGTAGTCTCAATTAATCAAGCAAACAAATAAACCGCTTATCTATACAACATATTATAAAGCACTCTTTTTAGGTCTCGCCTGAGCCAGCGCATGCGCCGCTCTGGCGAGACTTTTAGTGTGTGGGCTTTCAAAAGTCCGACCGGGTGGCATAGAGCGTGCGGTTACGCGCACACTGACGAGCAGAGGCGCCATCTGGCTTTCCTCTCTCGTCATGGTGCGCGCACACCACTCGCCACAGCTGCTTTCACTTTTGCCTCACCTTTGCCGTAGCGCTCGAGCACCACTCGCGTGTTTTTTAAAGAAAAGGTTATGCACATCCATCATCGGAATCTTCATTGAAATCATAAACTATCCACCTGCCTGCCTGACAGGTTACTTTTGGGCAGTAGTTATGCTTTACTGTCCAGAAAAGTACTGCCTGTGGGAGGCAACCATTATTTTATGCATACAGAGGATCCAAAAGAAGATCCCCATCCAGGAATTTACTGCTCCCTACAGAACATGTAACTCACAAAACAGTACGTCTGGTATCAATAATGGAAAAAAGGGAAAAGGACAGCATGCACATTTAGGGTCTCAAAGAAAGAGCGCTTCTTTAAGGACGAGAACCCTCACTCACCCAAGGGTTCCCTCCTCACACCAGGACTGCAGGGTACATGGTGTGGGCTACTAGTTCCCAATGGGGAGAAGCTGAGGCATTTTAAAATGATGAATAGATATTGGCAGGGAGTGAGGGACAAAATGCAATGCAGAGGGGCTGGATTAGCTTTAATCCGATTCCCTATTGGATTGGGTTACAAATAACAGAGGACTGGGGATTTTAACAACTTTGTCCCCTTTATGTGGTCAACATGTTTCTGCCCATCGTCGACCCCAAGAGGGTTTCTAAGGCGTTCGTCAGGACCCAGGTAGTCAGTCACTCTGCAAATAACAAAAATGAAAGAAAGGTGAAACGAAATGAAATACTAGCCTCGCAAGGGTAAGACTGGTAGGAACGGGGAAGTCTCGACAATGTCCCGGGTCCACCGGCATTCTGTAAAAATAACAAAAGGAGAATGAGTTGACAACAAGCATTCTCAATGCCATCTAAAATCGATTTGGCACATTTAATTCTATAGCTAGATATATTTAGTGTCTAACACCAACCAAAGTGATGCCCAGTGAGTCAACTAATAGGGTAATCTTACCAAAAGTAGAGGGGCTATCATCCACTCTCAAACCTGTGGGTAGCGCCCCAACTGCAGAGCTGTAATCTAGTCAACAGAGGATAGAGAAACAAAGCGACTCTAGTACAATCCCACACTGAGACTTGTAAACATGTCTGTTGGCTGGTGACCCTGCCTAAACAACTTTGTAACTCCCCAGGGTAGACGTGAATAAATGGCATGTGTAAGGGGGCAGTGGCCTACTACGTGCCACATAATCAGTAACTAGTTAGCAGCCGAAGTTGATCCATGGGATGTCATCATTTAGACCCAATGTGTTAGTTTTTTTTTTTAAAACTTCTTTTTATTTAAACAATCGTCAGTGTCAATATATAGCATTACAAAAAGCAATGGTTGATAATACATACTTGTCATCATAATTTGCATTTCTTTGACATATGGATCTTTGAAAACAATTAACAATTCATGCAGATTCCCGGCTCAGTACACCCCCAGTCAACCGACCGCCTTTCGCTTTAGCAATCAGGTATCCCTCAATTACCCCTGTACACTTCCCACTGTTGCCACCCTTTTTCCCATTTCTTGGGGCAGCCCCTGCTCTCATCCAATGTGTTAGTTTTGAGTCTGAAGATCCAACACTGCTCCTTCTGGAAGAGGACTGACTCTAGCATGTCCATGGGAGGTGAAAATCGGGGTTTATCTTAGAACACCTATCTGATATCATCCCTTGTGTGGCCAGAGACAAGGTAAGTGTCTAGTAAGCTTAATAATGGAATTCTTGCATCTCACTGAACTCCGATGCTCTACTTTCCTTGTTCTAACCTTGCGGGTGGTCATGCCCACATAAAATAAATAAAATGACCACTTCGGTATTGCAATTTGTCTGGTTAAAGAGTTCCCAAGGTGTCTTGAGGGCAGTGTGTCACGTTTGTGGGCAGACTGAACAGGATTCACATGGAAAATTACCCCTGGCTGCAGGCAGTGACCACAAAGTGTCTTGCTTCTTCTTGTGAGTGGTGGGTTGAGGTCTTCTCTGAACCACCATGTCTCCAAAATTCTTGCCCCGTTTGAGTGTAAAGAGAGGGTTTGGTAATGTTTTATCTCCTGTGTTCAGAATGTGCCAATTCTCGTAGATTGCCTTCTTAACAGTGTTGGTGAGATGGCTATATGTGCTAACACACACCAATCTGTCCATTTCATGATTTCACGTTTGGGGTGCGTCTGAAGGACGGCTTTTCTGTTGTTATTCTGATCTCTCTTTGCCGCCCTGTTGAGGTCTTTTGGATATAGTCTCTGACATAGGTGGGTGCTACTTATAGCCCATGTTCTTTATATTTTGTCAATTCTGTGCAGTTCCTTCTGATCCAAAGGAACTGTCCCACTGGTAAGTTGTTTCGAAGTGCCTGTGAGTGGAAGCTGTTGTAGCACAGAAGAGAATTGCGCGCCATATATTTCTTGTATAACTTTGAGAATATTCCTCCATCCTTGGGATATAGCAGGAAATCCAAGGACGGGAGAGCCACCTTGCTGTGTTCACAAATAAATCTGAGGTGGAGATTCCTTTTATTGAGCCACTCCGAGAAATCATGTAAAGAGGTGAGCTCACCTTCCCAAATCACCAGGATGATGTCTGTGTATCGCCTCCGTACCTTCAGGCTCTGTAAATGGGGGTTGTCAGCTTGGTAAATATGAATAGATTAAAAACTGTGCATGTAAAGGTTTACCATGCTCGGGGAAAAAGTGGGCAAAGGTGCTGCCCAGTCACCTGCCAAAAAAGTTGTTCCTGATATTAAAAATCTTTCTTTCATGGCAATCGTTGCACATTCCATCACGAAAGAAGTAGGAGTCGTATTGTTCTGATCCCATTCTAGTAGTTCCTTGACAGTCTTGTGTAATGTTTGTATATGGCGATTCCACATCATAGGAAACTAGGTAGTGTCTCTCAGGATCAAAGAGGATGTCTGCCAATACAGTGGGCATATGTTTGGTGTCCTGTAGGTAGGAGGGCATTTCAGTGACCATCGATAGTAAGAACCAGTCACCAAACTGGGAAAGAGGTTCTAACAAGGTGCCAGTCCCAAAGACAATGGGTCTACCTGGGGGTGGTCTTCTTGGTTTATTAATCCTCTGTAGGATGTAAAAGTTAGTGATGCTGGGGTGAGTGTTCAATAGAAGCTCAGATTCACCTCTAGTGATCCACCCAGAATCCTTTCCCCTTTCTACCAAGGTCTTGATGGTCTTTCTTAGTCTGGGAGTGGGATTCCTATGCACTCGTCTGTAGTAGTTGGTATCGTCCAATTGGTGGAGACATTCTTCTTGGTAAGCTATATGATCCCCATCTGTCTGCTGGTTTTATCACAATCTCGCTGTCATTGCCCAGTGACTCTAGTCGCTTCAGCTCCTCTTTAGAAAGGTTGAAGAAAGGATATTTTGCTTGAATTCTCTGGGCCTCCAAGTCCTTTTAGGACTGCTTTCTCAAATGTTGTTACCTCCGGAGGAACCAAGTGCAATGATGGATTAGTAGTTGACTTGTTTCTCAGGCCTGTGTTGGCATCTTGTTCCACATCAGTGTTGTCAGCTTTGTCAAAGAAGGACAGACGCAGCTTGCGAAAAAATATGGAAAGTTCCCTATGTGTAGTAAAGTCACCGCCCAAGTTAGTGGGACAAAGCCCAAGCCTTTATAAAGGACGTTAGTTTCCATTGTGGTCAGCGTTCTCTGGCTGAGATTCACTATGAAGCTGGCATGTTGGTTCCCTTGTCATGGTCCGCATCAATCGTTGTTCTAGTGCCGGTTCCCAATGTACTCTGGTCTTCTGTGGACCGGTTTGTTTTTCTAGAGGTGGTATGTTGATTCTTCTTCCTCGCCTCCCATGGCCCTGACCAAAAAAAGAAAAGTGGATATCCCTGACCACCAAAAGAGATTGGGGGGTGGGGTTTGGAACTGGTGAACCGGGAATCCCCATGATTGAGGGTACCACCACAGTTCTTGTGAGAGGACCCCTGGTAAAAAGAAAAACCCCCTACCTCTTGGTTGCCTCATCCGGAAGGAATTGTCGAACCCACTGCAGTCCAAATCTTCAAGGTTACTCTATTTGTATGAGTTGGACATCCACTCATCAGTTCCTTGTCGCCAGTCCCTTGCCCCCCTACTATTGTTCTTCACTGGTTGTGACTGATAGTCATCCGCCAGATAGGGGTAAACCTTTTCATGTGTAAAACTGTCCCTATCTTTTTTGAGTTTGTTGATTTTAGATTCCAAAATACCTTCTTTTGTCTCACTCGGGGTCTTATTAACCTCTTCCAATTTCTTTTGAAAATGGTGAGCTGTAATTACATTTAATCTGGTTCTCCAGGTGTTGAATCTCAATCAGGAGCAGATCTGCTGTCTCCTTTGCTGTATTTATCACTAGGATCAGCCAATCTTGTGTGCATCTCCAAGAGATCAATAACCAGTTCTTTTTGGAAACCTTATTTTCCAGGAACAATTTAGGGGGATTGGTTACTACTAGCCCCAGCTTCACCCTTCACTGCCATACGCCCTTCCTCATCCTCATACTTTTCTCCAATTTAGTGAGGTGGACCACAGTGTTTGTGTATTTTTCCCTTGCACAATACTGCACCGTGCCATACGTTTACGACCCCTATCCACCCCTTGAGCTACAGAGCACTTGCTGTATCATTGATCTTGGCGATCACATACCACCGCCTTGGCATTGACATGGCACCTTTGATATATACACATAATTGCCATAGCCTCCCACCCACTGTGCACGGTGGGGCACAATGGTACTCTGCTCCCGTTACTCCTCTTATTGACTAACAATGAAATGGGCCTGTGCTCTGAGATCCCCATCGACCTGACACTAGTCAAGGCCAGGCCTTGCCGCACAGGTGTTGTCCCTCTGTCCAGGAGTACCTCCCCGGGGCAGGCTTTGCAGAAGGGGCCACGATTGGCTTTGCCCTTCCAGAGCACAGCTCGTATTGAGCAGTCTAGGGCTGCTCCATGATTTCATGACACATAGCTTGTACCGGATTAGTACCTTCCATGAGCAGGTTATCACCAGGACACAGTCTCACGCCCTAGTCAAGTCTTTCTCTTCATTTGTTTGTGTGTAATATCTTTGAATTTTGAGTTACTCTTTCTCTCTATATGTATATTTTTATATACATGTTTACAAGTCTCAGTATGAGATTGTAGTAGTGTCTCTTAGTTTCTCTATCACCTGTTGACTATATTACAGCTCTGCAGTTGGGGCTCTATGCATGGGTTTGAGAGTGGATAATATCTCCTCTATTTGTGGTAAGAAGATTCTGTTAGTTGACTCACTGTGCATCACTTTGGTGGTGTTAGGCACTAAAAGTATATAGCTAGAAAATTGACAGTAAATGTGCCAAATTGATTTTAAATGGCATTGAGAACGCTTCTTCTCAACTTATTCTCTTTTTACTATTTTTGTAAAATGCCAGTGGACCCAGGACATTGTTGGGTCATCCCCGTTCCTGACAGTCTTATCCTTGTGAAGCCGGTATATTGTTTCTTTTCACCTCCCTTTGATTTTTGTTGTTTGCAGAGTGACTTACTACCTGGTTCCTGACGAATGCCTTAATACCCATCTTGGGGTCGACGATGGACAGAAACATGTTGATCACATAATGGGGGTATATTTGTTTAAATCCCCCAGTCCGCTCTTATTTTTAACCCTATCCCAGAGGGCATCTGAATAAAGCTAATCCAGCTGGAGATAGTTGTATCCTTATTTTTGATTTTGCCTGGCACTCTGCCCTTCACTCCCTACTAATATCTGCTCATCATTTTAAAATGCCTCTGCTCTTCCCCATTGGGGAGTGGTAGCCCACACCAGGGACTTTGTGGTCCTGGTGTGAGGAGGGAACCCAATGATGAAGCATGTCACCGTTGGGTGAATATTGTCATCCTTAAAGAAGCGCTCGGTCTTTGAAGCACTGAATGTGCATACTGCCCTTTTCCCCTTTTTTCTATTTTAGATACCAGACGTACTTTTTTGTGAGTTTCATGTGGGAGGCAACTGCCAGTAAAAAGCATTGTGGGAAGGGGAGCCTGCCAGGTTCTTTAGAGGACTGGTTTATTTTTCCCTTACTCCTAATGTATGCCTATCAGGCTGTATTTTCTACCTGCATGTACACCGTATTTTAAATGGTTTTTGCATGACAGATGCTGGAATACACATTGTTTTGGGCACTCTTTAACACCTTCGCTGCTGCGGACATTCCGCCGCAGCGCTGGGGGGGGGCAGGGGGGCAGCGCGGTGGGCCTGTGCTCATGACGGAGCCGCTCCGTCATGAGCCACGGCTGAGCTGTGCTCATGACGGAATGGTTCCGTCATGACTCCGCCCATTTGCGTTGTCCCCCCGCACAGGCGGGGAAACAGCGCCGCGTAGGCGGAGCGGCCGCCAACGGTCGTGTCATGACGGAACCGTTCCGTCATGAGCACACGGCAACCGTGGCTCATGACGGAACGGTTCCGTCATGAGCGGGGAAGGGGTTAAAATGATGTCTCTGAAAGATTTACATTTGTTCATGATTTTACATGAACTCATGGATTAGACATTCTACAATGTAATCACCAAGAAAGAACAACTATGGTATGTTATGTAGATTTGTATAGTGCAGCTGAACACCCGGTAGGGTATCCAGAGCAGGCGTATAGGCACAAGGCTGCAAAAAGGTGTTCAAAGGTCAACCCACACAGCAGGGAATTATTCAAGGATTTAGGACTCCAATGACGATCCCAGCAATGCAAAAGCAGGACCACATGTGCGAAACATATTCTCCCTTTACATTTGCAAAAAGCTGATGCTCTATTGGTGACCATTTTTTGTCTGCAAACATGAAGCGTTGACAGTTCCTAAGTGGCTTCAGAATATTGTCCAACCCCAGTTTTTAGATTGTTTTTATGCCTTTCCCTATAGTCTCATGTGAAAGCCCAAAAGGCCAGCAAAGAGCAGCAGTTGGACGTGATGAACAGACAGTACAAGGAGCTTGAAGGCCGCCTCGATGAGATGCTCTCGAGGATTGCACACGAAACTGAGGAAATCAAAGACCTCGAGCAACAGCTGACTGAAGGTAAGGGAGCGAGCTGCATTATTTTGAGTAACTTTCACTAACTTTGTAATTGGCAGTCATTAGAAGTTTAAGATTTACTTCAGTAGAAACGTGTCCACACTGTGTGACCTATTCCACCTAGGCTTGCAGGGCAAACCCAGAAAGGGCAGATGTATGCTCACTGATTGAGCTCGTGCTCATAAAGATAATAAGGTGGCAATGGCCCTTCACCCATTCCAGAAAAAATGTTCCATGAAATATTACGTGACTTTTCTGACGTTTCCTGAATATTTATCAGAATCGCAGTATTCATAGTCACTGAGACAATATTTCCTCATAACTTAATTTGATGCATCTCCAGCAACATTCGATTAAGGACTGAGATTCTTGCAAACGATGTATTCGTTCAGCAGTTTATACCCTGGAATCTGTGTTTCTATGGGTGTATTTACCATGAGTTGCACAGGTTTAGAGCACTTTGCAAAGTAGGTTAAAACCTTCACTTTCGGAGGATTCTTTTATTGCTACGCATCCTTTGACTCGAGGCGACGGACAGTCTTCCGAAGCTGCTGTGCGAGACGAGCTCTTCCAACCAGTACCTTGAGCGTGATCTCCATGGGGAGCTCTTAAACACAGGCAGGGTCCCTGGAAGACCAATTTACTGAGCAGCACGTCTGTGCAATTCTGCAGGGAGCTGTTGCTGCCCTCTGTGAGGTGAAGTGCAGCAGTAACCTAGCAACCAGTGACAACCTGAAGGAAAACTAACAGGGCTGAGGTTGTAAATATTGTACCAATATGTGGCTCCATTCAGCATTCCCATGTCTGTAGGATGGTAGCGTGAGAACTGTGTGTAAGAAAGCAAGCCATGCTTTGGAGTCCATGAAGAGCGGGTCTGCTTTCCATCCTTTCAACTTGGATGAAATAAGTACCTCTGTGACATTTTAACACATGCTATTTTTTGCTATGCAGTATTCAAAGTTATGGCATATTGCTATTGACGGGAACTGTGGGATAATAGTATTATTTTTTAATAAAAAGGTTTTAGACAGATGGAACAAGTGTATTGAAATGGAGACCGGTTTGTGCATTGTGCTGTCCTCTGCTTCCCTCACAAGTTCGTGCCCGCTGACAATGTTGTTTGGTGTATGGGACATAGCATTCTGCATCCTTCCTCGTCTCCACCTAGACCTCCTGTTGACAGCCCTCCACTCCCGTCAGCTTGGCTGGACCCCACTCGTCTTTCTGGCTGCTCCCCCTTTGGAGCGCCCACTCTCCATCCCTCTGTCGCATGGTGTTCTGGTTCTGCCACAGTATGGCTATGGATTTTTGATTTCTCCCACAGCATTGTTCCATATTATCGCTCCCGATGCTAGAAACGTGCGACTCTTCCTGAATTCTTTCTCTTCCAACCCCTTGAGTAGCTCTGATATTCATTCCATGCCTCTATTGCTACCAGATTTAATTCCACCTTTTTCCTTAAGGTTTGCGATGTTTGTCACCATTGTAACTCCTGATTTTTACCGTCGTATGGCTGACTTTCATACTCTACCCTCCACCCACCCCAATTGGTGTTTTAATCCCTTGACTTAATAACATTTTATAATATTTCTGCTTCTTCTACATTCAGGGACGTGTCTGTTATTCTTTTTCTTGCCCCACCCACACACCCATGAGCCACAGCACCTCTGCACACTCCTGATGGCCTTTACATACCCAACTGACCCCGACCAAAGTAGCTTTGGTGAGATGTACGAATCTAATTAACCATATACATTTTTAAAGGGAACTCCAACCCACTATCATTTGTAAAATCTGACGACCCCTGCAATATAGCCTAGACACGACAACAAGAGCCTCGCTCTGCCTAGGCTATCTCAGCTTGTTACTAATACAATACAGAATTATATTGGCCTTGTCATTCTCTGTCATTTATGTATGCGATTCTTTGTATGTCATAAGTGCACCTGGTTAGGAGATGCCTCCCTCTAGCTCACCATAATTTTTAGGTCGAGCATAGCGGCAGTGCGCATGTGCTGCTCGCTCTGTGAGACTGTTGTAGTAGAGTATGGGAGAGAAGCCGCACCCATTCTCCTCCCATATTTTTAATTGGCTTGTGTCATTGTCTTTTGTAAATGCTGCCTTCGGTTTCGTTAATAGGCTTGTTAGTCCCTCCCTAGTACGGCCTTGTCTTCATTTGTACCCTCTCCTGGCGACTCCCTTTTACTTCAGTTGTTACACAGGACCTGTTATTTAGTCTGGAAGTACTATTTACTATATTGAGTTTCTCTTACTGTAGGTCAGACATGAGCTGCTCCAGCTTAAACCTCTTGTGTTTTTTTAAGCAGCACAGCCGCCCCTGTAACACGGGCGCCTGCTTTCAATCACTTAAACCCGACATTATCTTGTGTCTGTTTCAACCCCCCCAAGTAAAATGGATTCAGAAATGATGAGCAATTTAAGGCATGTGAATTCTAGGTAGCACATAATTCTGTGCTAATGAGTGGAAGCTGACAACAGCACATCTTTGTTACATGTCATCTGTAGTAAAGCCACCTGACTTTGTTTTCAAAAGCCTGTTTTATTAACAGCACCACCAATACCACCACCCCCAATACCACCACCCCCAATACCACCACCGCCAATACCACCACCATCAATACCACACCACCACCATCAGTACCACCACCTTCACCACTACCAATACCACCAGTACCACCAATACCAATGCCACCACCACCAATACCGCCACCAATATCACCACTAATACCACCAATACTACCACCACCACCAGCACCCCCACCACCACCAATACCACCGCCACCACCAATACCGCCAGCACCACCAATACCACCAACACCACTACCAATACCACCACCACCAATACCATTATCACCAGTACCCGCAATACCACCGCCAATACCAATACCGCCAATACCACCACCACCAGTATCACCACCACTACTAATGCAACAACCACCACTGCCATTACCAATACCACCACCAATACCACTTATACCACCACCACCACCACCATCACCAATACCACCACCATCACCTATACCTCCACCACCTATACCTCCACCACTACCAATACCACCACTTATACCGCCACTACCACCACCACCACCACCGCCACCAATACCACCACCACCTGTACCACCACTATTATCAATACCACCACCAATACCACCAGTACCGCTACCAATACCACCACCAATACCACCACCACCACAAATACCAGTACCACCACCAATACCACCACTAATACCAATACCATCACCACCAATACCAGTACCACCACCACCAATACTGCCACCACCAATACCACCACCAATACCACCACCACCAATACCACCACCACCACCACCAATACCAATACTACCATCAATACCAATACCACCACCTCAGTGCCTCTCACTCACTAGTAATAGCAGGGGCACTGTACAAGGCCGGAGCTGCAACCAAGACCACCCCTTCCTCCCTCCCTCCATGCCTGTCATAAAGCACGGCCCGCCCTGCACCAGGAGGTGAAGCCGGGGCCCTACTACAGGTGGAGTAGGGGCCTTTTTATTAGGCCAAAGATAGCAATGACATTACGCCATGCCATACTGCACACTCACATCACGGAGAGTGCATCATGAAATAGGCCCCCCTCCCGCTCTTCCTCCTGAGCCGGAACAGTGTAATCACAGACCGAAAGGTGTTGGAGCGCTTTGTTAGTGTTTATAGCTCGGATCATATGTAACTGTCACTTCACACTTGGTGTCTGTGTAATTTACAACACTTACACATCTTCTTCACTGCACTATTTATCACTACTTTGAAGACGTTGCAGTCCGTCTTTTCCCCCGATATGTACAATCTAACAAGCGGTCAAGAAGGCCCTTTATTACAATGCAATAGGTCTCGCATTTGCGAGACTTTAAGCTATTAGGGACCTTACTGCTGTTTGTTTGTGCTGACCCTGCATTCCAGAGGACATTTGCCGTTTTTTATTCCACGCCTCGCGGTACCCGCTGCGCGGGTCCCGCTTCGCTGCGAGGCACTATCCAACACCAGGGAGCAGCTGACTGGGGCGTACCTGGGGCTGAGGGCTGCGAGCACAAGGGATAGGACTCCATCTCCCAGGAGTCTCTGGTCATCCCCCGCCCGCTCCACCTGGGCCGCTCTCCCTCATTGCCCCGCCCCCAACAGATCTGAGCACGGATTTAAGCAAGGTGTGCTCATTGCTACGTGGGACCTTACTGCTGTTTGTTTGTGCTGACCCTGCATTCCAGAGGACATTTGCCGTTTTTTATTCCACGCCTCGCGGTACCCGCTGCGCGGGTCCCGCTTCGCTGCGAGGCACTATCCAACACCAGGGAGCAGCTGACTGGGGCGTACCTGGGGCTGAGGGCTGCGAGCACAAGGGATAGGACTCCATCTCCCAGGAGTCTCTGGTCATCCCCCGCCCGCTCCACCTGGGCCGCTCTCCCTCATCGCCCCGCCCCCAACAATCCTCCCACCTCTGCAATATCCACAAAGGAGTCTGCATCTGCTGCTGCGCGGGAGCGCGCGGGAGCACGCCGGGAGAAGCCCGGGACCCGGGCTGGGCCCTATTATTAACATTTTCTTCCTAATTACGTAATTTTGACCCTTATCAACTGGTATAATTATTATTGTTACTGATTGTGTCTAAAGTGACGTTACAGTCCCCATATTTGGAAGGATAAATACTGTGGCCTGAGTGGCTTCGCTGATTGAGCATTGAGGTTGGTGATATCCCCGCCCGCTGTATTTTAATAAGAATAACAAAAATGCCTTTAAGGTCTGGTAAGGAGAGGCAAGTTCAGGTCTCAACCTCTAATGGTACTTTTACTGGTACAATTGATCAGTTTTTTATGTTTAAAACTTTTTATTGAAACAAAACAAACCATGGGGGAGGGGGATAGGAGGCAGGATACATGGAATACAGTCAAAGAAGAGGGGATGTATCTCCAGAGGGTTGGCAATAGGTGGCGCGGTGGCTCAGAGGGAAGAACACAGTGACTGAACGCTAGAATTGCAAGCTGTGGAATCCCACGCGCGTATCCGAGACCCCAAAGCTGAGCAAGAGCATCCCCCCCCATCAACACCTCAACAGAACACCATCCCCCCCCCCCCATCCCCCATCCTCCCATTAACAAAACAACAACCCTCCCCCCTCCCCCCCGTCCTATGGTCCCGCATCAAAGCAGCCCTAGCCAGGAGCCCCGCACTCCCCCCCCCTCCCCGGGGGTCCCCATCTCACATGTAAGCTAGTCCGCCGGGGTCACCGGCGGCCTCAGCCTGAGAAGCCTAAGGTACCTCGGGCAGGTGAGCTCCCGGAATTCAGTGGACAGCAGCGCTAGAAAGGGTTGCCATAGCTCTTCAAATTGGTCTACCTCCCCCGCAACCGTAAGCGACAGCTTCTCCATCCCCAGCACGTGCCAGAGCCTATGCAACCAACCGGTGATGGAGGGGACGGTGGATGTGCGCCAGTGGACCAGAATGTTCTGAACCGCAGACCCCAGCGCTATTGCAATCTGCCTACCCCTGCGGGACTTCAGTGGGTACATTAGGGCATTGGGGAGGCCCAGCAGGACATACGCCGGGAGACGCGGCAGCTCTATCCCAAAGTGCTCATCCACCTCGTCCAAGACTTCTTTCCAGTAGGCGGTCAGCACTGGGCAATCCCATAGAATGTGTGTAAGGGTACCTTCCTGCCCGCAGCTCCGCCAGCACCCCTTGTCAGTGTGTTTATGCATTTCATACAGTCTCTCCGGGGTGTAGTACCAGTATGTGGACACCTTAGTGAATGTCTCCGTAAGGCCCGTGTGGTATGCAGAGTGCCGAGCCCGATACGCAATTTGGTCCCATTCCTTGTGGCTGAGTGTCCTACCCAATTCCCTGTGCCAACGCTCCCTCCCCGGGTTGTAATAGTGAAACGGCGGGGGTTGTAGGTGTTTATACAGATCAGTGATCAGTTTAGCGTCGGAGGTCCGAGTAGCCAACCACCGCTCGTACGGTGTAATTGGACGGGCAGCGGTGGCACGCACCTGAGGCTGGAGGGCCCAATGCCGAACTTGCATGTAGCGCAGTCTGTCCAGCTCCGTCAGGCCGAACTCCTGGCGGAGTTGCTGAAAAGGAACCACGCCCTCCGGACCATAGATCTGGAAGAGTGCCCTGCAGCCCGCCCGTACCCAGTGGGAGAAAACCCCCGGCTCCATCCCCGGGGAGAAGTCCGGGTTGCCCGCAATGGGCGAGAGCGGCGAGGGGAAGGTGGTGAGGCCCCGGGTTTCGCAGACCGCGTCCCACACACGCAGGGGGACCCGCGTAACAAAGGAGGCGTAAAGATTAGGGGGGCGGTGCGTGCGGCGCAAGAATGGGACCTCTTGTAAGGTGCGGCCCGCCACTGCCTGGTCTTGAAAAAGCCAATGTTTGTCGGACTCCCACCTGCTCCACTCCACCAGATAGCGAAGCTGTGCCGCCTGAAAGTACTTACGGAGGTCCGGAATGCCGAGGCCCCCCGCTTCCGGAGCGAGCGTGGAGAGGACCCTCTTCATGCGTGGCCTGCGGCCCTGCCAGACAAAGCGGGAGATGTCAGCCTGCATTTGTCGGATCCAGCCCACCGGGGGCTGGAGCGGAAGGGCTCGGAAAAGATATAGTATCTGGGGCAGCACCGTCATTTTGACCGCCGCGATTCTCCCCAGCCAGGACAGCAGGCCTTTGTTCCATCGGCCAAGCTCGTCCTTGATCTTCCTGCTGAGGGAGGCATAATTGGCCGTAACCATCTCCGATAATGTAGGCGCCAGCAAAATCCCCAGATACGGCACCGTGGACGAGGACCACTGCATGGGGAAGAGCCGTTGAAGATCCCTCCTGGTGTCCGCAGCCAGGGACACGTCTAATGCCATCGACTTGCTCATATTCATTTTGAAGCCGGCCACCCCCGCAAAGGCGTCCAACTCTCGGAGGCAAGCAGGTAGCGACCTCCTAGGGTCATCCAGAGTCAGCAGGACATCATCCGCGTAGAGACTCACGGTGTGGACGTACCGGCCCATCCGGACCCCGACAGCATCCGGATTATTACGGATCCTCTGAGCAAACGGCTCCATGTAGAGGGCAAACAGGAGCGGCGAGAGAGGGCAGCCCTGCCGCGTGCCGCGCTCGATGGCGAAGCCACCAGAGCTACACCCGTTTACCCGCACCGACGCTGAAGGATGCTTATAGCAATTAAATACCATGGTGCGGAACTTATCGCCGATTCCCAGTTTTGTGAGGACCCGCTCAAGATACGGCCAGTGAACTCTGTCGAAGGCCTTCTCCGCATCAACGGACAACAACATCCGCTCCCCCGAGATCCTTGAGGCCTTCTCCAGAACATGCACCACTCTCTTGGTGTTGTCAACCGTCTGTCTACCGGGCACAAAACCAGCCTGGTCCGCCTCCACCAAATCGGGGAGGTGTGGACCCAGCCTGGATGCGAGAATCCCCGTGTACAACTTGAGGTCGACATTTAGGAGCGAGATGGGCCGGTACGAGCCGCAGAGGGCCCGATCCTTCCCAGGCTTCGGGATTACCGCGACCGTCGCCCTCAGGAGATCCGGAGGGATGGCTCCCGGTTCGGAGAAGGAGTTAAACAGCCGCGTAAGGACAGGGGCCACGGTCGTGCAAAAAGTCTTGTAGAAGAGCGACGTGTACCCGTCCGGGCCCGGGGCCTTGCCATGTTTCAGCCGCGCGATAGCCGAAATCACCTCCTCCACATGGATGTCCCGCTCCAGGTGGTCAGCCTGAGCCGGGTCCAGTACCGGGAGGGTCACCGACTCCAGATAGCTATCGGCATCCCGTGGCGGGGAGGGCTCCTCAGCATATAGCCCCTCGTAGAAGCCGCGGAAAGTCTCCGCTACCTCCGCGTCCCCGGAGACAACCCCCCCGTCCGCACCCACCAGTTCTTTCACCACGCTGCGCTGTTGCGCGACCCGGAGCCGGTGTGCTAGGAGCTTGCCACATCTGTCCCCCCCAGTGTAGTAGGCATGTTTCAAGCGTAAGGCGGCGTACTCCGCCCTATCAAGATCCAGAGCCGAGAGGAGCTTCCTCGCTGCCTGCAACTGCCTCCATACCCTCGGCGCTCCCGTACGGCGGTGGACCTGCTCAAGCTCCCGGACTTGAGCTGTCAACTCATCCCTCTTCAGTTGCCGCTCCTTATTCTCGGCTGCAGAGATAGAGATGAATTCCCCCCGTAAGACGGCCTTCAGTGCCGCCCATTGTGTCGCCTGCGAAGTGTCAGTGTTGCTGTTGTGAGTGAGATAGTCCCGTATGACCTCCCCGACGCGTTGTACCACCGATTTTTTGTGTAGAAGTGTGTCCCGGAGGCGCCACGCCCCCCGAGAGGGGGAGGCCGCCGGCCACCGGAAAACGCCGGTGACTGGAGAGTGGTCAGACAGGGACAGGACCCCGATGTCCGCCGCCGTGGCAGCGGCACGCATCGGTCCACTCACCAGGAGGTAGTCCAGCCGTGAGTAGGTGCGGTGTGCGTGCGAGAAGAAAGAGTAGTCCCTATCCGTGGGGTGCAGGGAGCGCCAGAGATCATGCAAGTCCATTTCCGCAATCCGGGCCTTCCCATCCTGGGACAGCTCCCCCGTCTGCGGGAAGCGCTGGGCCGATCTGTCCATCCCAGAGTCAAAGACAATGTTGAGGTCTCCGCCCAAGATAATGTGTCGGTCTGGGGAAGCAGTGACATCCACCAGCGCGGAATCTAGGAAGCGCTCCTGATGCTCGTTTGGGCTATAAACGGAGCCAACTGTAAATGCTATGCCTCCCAGGCGCATGCGATACGCAAGGAGCCTCCCCTTCTGTTCAGCACACTTATGCAACACCTCCCCCCGAAAGGAGCTCGCTAGGAGAATGGCCACCCCCGCTGTCTTGTTCGCTGCCGAGGAAAAGAACTGGGTGGGGAACTTAGCTGATCGCATCCTATGGCAGTCTCGGGGCAATAAGTGTGTCTCCTGCAAAAGGCAAATGTCCGCCTGCGTCCCCTCCAGCAACGACAGGATCGCTCTGCGCTTCACCGGGTTATTCAGACCCTGAACATTAAGGGTCACTACCTTTAGGCCCGGCATTCCTCACAGGGATCGGGAGCGCCATGCAATGGGTAGGGAATCAGCGGGCGGGGCGCGCGGGGCCGCAGCGCGGGACAAGCCAAAACAAAACGGGCATAGACAACATCGGACGGGACCTTCCCAACCCCAAATTGATCAGTTTTTTAAACGGTCTACTGCTATATTAGAGAAGGAGATCGCCCTGGTTGAAAAACGCCTCTCGCTTGATATTATTACAGGCAAGCGGTCTTCACTAGGTAAAATCAATGAGGCTGTCTCCCCTGTCCCACTTTTCACGTTGAACTCGGACAGTAATGTAGAAGTAATGTTGGTAACTGCTCCTGAGATTCATACTGTGGAGATAGTGGATTCTAACCAGGAAAATGCTTTTAATACTGCGCGCGTTAACCTACTAAATAGCGGGACCACTTGCCTAGATCAGTCCAGGGATAATTCTGGTCTTTCAGACTCCCCAAATTTCAATATTAGTGCTGAACTAATGGATTCCCTTTCCCATCCACAACAAACACCCACTCATAACCCTGGGAAACGCAAGAGGGTAGACTTACCGGACATGGAGGAACAAGCTGAGGGGTTGGGAAATGCCTCACCATCCCCCCCACAGCTACCCAATACTAACACTACTGCCCAGCAAGGGGGAGGTGAGACTATGATTAGTATTACAGAAGAGATATTTTTGGCTAAAATTGAGTTGCTATTTAAATCTCTACTTTTACCTCTTTTTGAAAGGACAAGGTTATTAAATACAAAAATGGATTCCTTAGATCTGCTAGTGAAGGATAATATAGCGACCTCTGACAGAATCCTCGCCAGCTTAGAAATTGCTGGTCCGACCCCTTCTGTCCTGACCATTCCAAAGCCTATGAACAATAAAGCGGGGGGTAATAGTTCACAAGTGGGACCCTCTATACCCAAGGCCCCGCAAAAAACTGTACCTGCCCCTAAGAAAGCAGTTTCTACAGAGAACCCTGCAAGGCCAAAGCCTGTAAAAAACCAGCAGGTTCAGAAAAACCTAACTTCCGTTAGGGGCAAAAATATTAGTCATCAGTCCACCGCCAAACCCATCCCAAAGAAACAGTGTGTGAACCTTCCACCGGAGTCAGTGCCTTATACAATTGTTTTAACTGGCGTGGCTCCGCTAGTAGATGGTAAGAGGGAAACAGACGAGGATCTTTACAATAAGGTTACATTTTGGCTTAATAAAAACCGGCCACTCCCTCCTAACCTAAACCCTGAAATACTTAATGTAAGGAGGGTGGATTGGATAGGTTTTGGTAAGAAAGATCTTGAGGGGGATTGTGTGGTGGTTAGCTTTAGAGAGCCTTGGGTTGCCGAATACATTTGCAGGGAACCAAGATTCGGTAGAGTTGGGGATGTACAAACTTTACTATTGCATTATTTTTATCCAGCTTTATATGCAAATAGATCCCACACCCCGTTTCATCACTCAAGAAGGGACAGGCCTAGAGGGAGATTCCATTTTGACACTCCGCTCTATCCAATGTTTTATCCCCACCTTGCGAACCGGTTTGCTCCCCTTTCCGGCCTGGAAGGTGTGGATTGACATGATGTAGAACAATCGATTACTGGGTGTTCTAGGGCTGTAGTAACTTGCTCTTTAAATAATGTAAGTGTCCCTGGGGTAGAGACTGTCCTTGTGTCTAGCGCAAATTCACAGAGGGTGGATATAAGGGAGACATTCTTGTCAGGTACCCATAGACAGACGATCACCAAGGCTGTCGCCAACCCAACCGCCATGATGGCAGAGAGAACAAATTACACCCTCGTAGTCTTGTCTTGGAATATAGCGGGCTTAAGGGGGAAAGCGTCAGAGGCTGACTGGGGTTCCTTTGTGGATTTACATGATGTTATTATCCTGCAGGAAAGTTGGTCAACCGACGCTATTTATCGGGCTGGCTACCTTAATTACTACAAACCAGCTAGTAAAGGACCGAAGGGTCGCCCTTCAGGAGGTCTAGTTATTTGGATTAGACAATCCTTAGCCATTACTATCACGGAACTCCCTACACTGAGTAATGACATCCTAGCGTTGAAATTAACCGGTAAAAATAACCAGGACATTTGTTTGTTCAACATATATGCTAGAGGGTTACCAGGTGGGAAGCCTGCGGGAGTGGTAGCTGAACTTGACTCCCTACTGAATAACATTAGTAGTGACAAATGTGTCATGGTGGCAGGTGATTTCAACTGTTGTTTTGAACCGTTTCCTAATCTTGATAGCGGGGGATATGGGGAAATTGATCAGATTTGGAATATTCCCCCTTTGTCTATTCCTCCAATTAAAAAAGTCACGGAGGCAGTTATGCAGTGGTTGGGTCTTTGCCTTGAATGGGATTTGCGTGCAGCGAATGGAAGGACCAAATCAGACCAGATGGGAAACGTTACATTTGATAATTTCCTAAACTCGAGCCGCATTGATTATTTTTTGTTAAAGATAGAGTTTTGGAAAATATTGGTGGACATGGAAATAGTCACTAGATCCGAGAGTGATCATAACCCCCTGGTTATAAAATTATCAGTGGATGAGGGTCTCCGCATGAATACTGCAACAAATATTGATACAGCAGATGCTGGTCTCACAAATGATTGCAGAAGGGTAAGATGGGCTGGGCTCCAAGACAATACTGCTATTATTAGCGGGATTGCCATGGAGGTCCTTGCGGCTACAAAACAGATGGTACCCATACTTGAAGCTGGAACCCCACTTGACCAAATCGGGACAATTCATGAGTCTCTTTTTAGTAAAATTAAGTCTTTTTTTATCAAACCCGTAAAAGGAGGAATTAATGGCCCAGTACAATCTAGGTCGAAATGGTATGATAAGACCTGTAGTATTGCCCACAGCTCTCTGTTAAGGGCTATTAAATCTAAATCATGCCCGGATATAAGAATAGCCAGGGTGAATTATAAGAAAGCATTAAAAGAGGCAAAAATCAAATGGGATGATCAGCGTTGGTTAGATTTATACCAGGCAAGTACCTCATCTAACCAACAAAAATTCTGGGAGGTTGTGAAATGGGGAGGGCCGGGGGAATTACATACTCCAGTAAACCACGTCCCTGCAGAGCAATGGGTCAAGCATTATGAGGCACAGTTCAGCCACACGGAACGGATCTCCCTTACTACCATTAGGGAAGATGCCAGTGTGCAGTCTGAGGTGTCCTCACTTGATCACATTGTTTTCACTGAAACTGAAGCTATTTCTGCTCTTAAACAAGTGCAGAATGGCAAAGCCCCCGGCATGGACTGCATCCCTGCGGACCTCTTCAAATACGATCAAACACACTGGGTCCCGTACATATTAGTCTTAGCAAATGCCATAGTTAGAGGGACCAGGATCCCAAACTCCTGGAAAGGGGCTGAGATTCTGCCAGTGCACAAAAAAGGGGATAGATCTGATGCGGGAAATTATCGCCCCATCAGCCTTATCGATGCCCTACAAAAAGTAATAGCCAGAATGCTGTTAGGGAAGATCCATTCGTGGATGTCAGAAGTAGATATTCTGTCTCCAATGCAGGCGGGTTTTAGAGCACACATTAGCACAGTTGATCAGATATTAAGATTTGTCATGATCTATTGGAAAACCGTGTTATTGAGAGACGGGAAGATCTTCGCTGCATTTGTGGACCTCAAATCAGCGTTTGATCTGGTCCCCAGAGGGAAGATGTGGGCAGCATTGAGAAGGATGGGGGTCCCTAGTGCACTATTAGAACTTACCATCAGGATGCATGAGGGTAACTTTGCAAGAGTCAGATGGGGTTGTCAGGGCCAGGTTACCGATTCCTTCCCCGTAACTCGCGGTGTGAGGCAGGGTTGTGTCCTGGCCCCCACCCTATTTGTACTCTTCATTAATCAGGTGGTTAAGTTCCTCTCAGACACCCCCACTGATGCTCCTTCACTGGGTGGGACCAAATTCCCTCTTTTAATTTTCGCAGATGATACTCTCATATTGGCCAAAACACAGAAGGGTTTACAGGTAGCAATAAATAAATTCATGGACTTTTGTAATATGAATGATCTTGAGATCAATATTAATAAAACCAAGTTCATGGTCCTGACTAAGAAAAAGCCACTGAGGGGCCATGTTTTAATGAATGGGTCTAGATTGGAGCAGGTTGATGTAATGACTTATCTTGGTGTTACCTTGGATTATAGGCTACAATGGAAAGATCAGGTAGCAGCACTCTGTTTGAAATTTGCCCGCCTGACTGGTTGTTTAGTAAAAGAACAGCGGTGTTCCCTGACTAAAAGAGTACTGCCCGCTCTTAAAATTTATAGTGCTAAAATCAGCTCAGCCATATTATATGGGGCCGATATTTGGGGATGTGTGGACCTGGTTGCCTTGGATAGGATACAGAATAAATTCCTTCGAAACCTAGTTAGTCTCCCCCCCTCAACACCAGTCCTTCCACTTTTGATGGACATGGGCATGCATACCATTAAACACCAGGCCCTCTATAGGATGGTGGCGTTATGGAGACGCATATGGTCCACCCCGGAGTTGGCCATGTTTGCCCGTGAATTACAGGATGTGAGAATGCAACAAGGGGCAGGTGACGTACCGTGGCTAAAGCTAATTAAGAACACTCTTACCGAAATGGGTCTTCCCTTGCTTTGGTCGGAGCCGGGTTCTCAAATCTTCCCTACTAAGAATGAATTTAAACTTCTCTTTTGGTCTATGGTAAAAACGGAACTTGTGGCTCTTTCTGAGAAAATGAATCTGACAGGCCAGTTTTTGCTCCACAAAATAGTACCTAACAAAGAAGTATACTGGGATGTTATCCTTAAAACATTAGATAGGAAACTATACCATCAGTTCCGTGTAGGGCTTTTACTAATGGCTGGCAGAGGTTGGAGTCAAGTTTTTGTCCCTGTTGTACCGTTTGCAAAGAAACACTAGGTCATTTTTTATTTGTCTGCACTGCTTATTGTGAACCACGTAATAAGTGGCTGAAACCTATATGTTCTAGACTAAACACCCGAGTGAGTAGTGAAGCATTGTACATCTTGAGAACCAACACTTCTGAATGGCTAACCATAGGATTGGCCAAATTCCTTGGGTGGGCTTGGCTGATAAGGATTAAGTCAGTCAGCTCATAGTATCATGACCCAAATAACTGGTATATTGTGTTATCCCACTGTTTTTTTTTTTTTTTTTTTTTTTGTCCCATGATTTTATTAGTATTGATGATCTGCTATTTTTTTATATATGCCCAAATGTTTATACAATTTTTTTTTGACGTCTTTATAAGTATGTTTAATTGAGATTTTTAACTAGTTTTGCCTTGCCTTCATTTTTCTTGTTTTGTTTCTTTTTGATTTGTTTGTTAGTATGTGTATTTAAATATTTATGATTTTATGACTTTGGCGCACTAATTGTATCTAATGTAATTTTGTGTATATGTGTGTCTTTTATGATGAAAAAATCGAAATAAAGACGTTAAAAACTGAAAACTGCTATTAGTATTGTAAATGACCATGCCTTTTATTTATGTTTTAAAACCCAAAACATAAATAAAAGGCATGGTCATTTACAATGCCAATAGATCAAACTTGCGTGAATGCGAGACCTATTGCATTGCACATGCTAGTTTTCAATGCAGTTGTCTCAATGTCCGTATACCCCTGTTCTCATAGTTTCATTTGACTTTAACATGTTTGAAAACAGTTTGAACAAGCATTGGCAAAGCTAATAGGTCTCGCCTATATACGAGCTACCAGCTTTGGCAATCAGGTGGACGTGAGGAATGAGTGACAAGATGGGGGTAAGTGACTGGGGAGCGGGTGGGTGTGGATAACGGAATGATGAAAAAGTGCTATAAAGCGTCCAGGGCTGGCTGCTTCATAGCGCTCTTTTCCCTTCTCTCTGTAAAAAAAACTGAAATTTGGTGTTGGAAATGGGAGATGAAACCGGGACAGGAGTGTTTGAGGGAGAAGAAACAGGGACGAGAGAGCTTGGGGGAGAGGAAACAGGGATGGGAGGCGAGACCTAAACAGTAAGTGACCGGGTCATTAGTCCAGTGCTGTCTCCTGGTCATATCATGGACCCATTCTTAATGCTGTGGTGCAGGTTCCTGGTTAGATCCCTAAAACAAGACCGAGATCTTGGTGTTAATTACAGTCATCAAATGTGTCCATCTGTCTGTCTTATGGAGAATGTAACATGCACAGCAGCAGTTCCATTGTGAGAGTCAAGGCCTTGTTTTGACTCACTTCTAGTTTATGTGCAAGCATAGCCTTGAGCTATATTGTTTTTTTAAACCATAGTTTATTGTTTTTGCTATTTAAGCAGGAAAAAAAGCCCATTAAGACAAAAATGTTCAAATAATGACGAAGAAAATAGCACCCAAAAAATACAAATGTCTGCACGTATTACTCCTCCAACCTGATAGCCTTCAATAGAACAGAATGAAAATCTACATATAGTAGTCAATGTACCACAATCCCCCTGACCACCCTCAACCCGTAAACGCCTTGACACATTGGTCGAGCAGGTTCTAATTCGATACCCCGTTAATCCACCCATACCTACAATATCTTGGGGTGCTTCTGGGGGCAACCTCTTGCTTTATATACTGCGACCTCATCCCCATACAATGGTCCATCCACGCTGCCAAAGACGGAGGGGCCCCAGCCTTCTATTCCCGTGCTATGTCCCGCTTTGCTAAGGTCAGGCCCAGGTATAAGAGAAACAATCAATGTCTATTATCACCTAAATCGTTGGTGAGATGTAGCAGGGTGAGTTTTGGATCCAAGGGGATCGACCAGGTGAGAAATCTGCCTACACAGGCTGTCACCCCATGCCAGTATTTCTGTCCATATGAATAAATGTGCCCTCCTCTGTACCACACTGTAGGAGGCTGGCTTAGATTATGGTGCACACTTGTCTAAGTGAAGCACCTTGCACTAATCCAGACAACCCTTATGGTGAATTTAGTGGTCTTAGACAACCATAGAATGATCTCTAAGCGGTAGGTGTGGAGAGCAGCCTTCAGGCTTAGCCCAGAAGGGGTGTTAAGCAGCTTATTTTACCAGATCTAATCATGTAGTGTAGGTTAAACGAAAAAGAACCACTCAGTGTAAGTATACAAATATGTCTATTTATTACACCACAACACTCACTAACACATTGGTATATCTCTTACCTGGAGATATCAACACAAGTACACACAATACTTCAATTGCAAACAGGTACATAAGCACAATACACAGTGGTTTCCAGGAGGAGACGAAACCATATACTAAGCAAGTGTAATGGGAACTTCGACCGAAGTCGGGACTTGAGCTAGGAGACTCAGAAGAGCTGGGGACAAAAGGAACTACCCAAGGTAAGTACCCAGGAACCCCACAGAGGCTGTGTGGAGAGTGGAAACACAGCTGCGTACTCAATAGAAGTCAACAGGAAAGTTGTGGTTGCAGTTTTGAAGAAGGACCCTTCCCAGTGGACTCTGATGAAAATCCGTGGAAGACAGAAGGTTGGAGAGTCAACCCACCCGTGGATACCACAGGAACAGGTATACCTACACCAGGGAAGCTGGGTGCCTAGATGCGAAGTGACATTGAAATCCGCCGTAGACCACAATTGAGGACTTCAGTAAAGATGCCGCTGGTGAAGACTGTGCAAGAGTCCGGTTGAATCTAAGGGTGGATTCTTGAAGAGAAGCACCTGCAAGCAGAGGGGACAGAGTCTATGCCACTCCGAGGTAACCAAGAGGCACGGAAGAGCAAGGCCCTCCGATAACTGAAGATGCAAGGGTGATGGCAGTGACCTAGTCTCTGCAGCTGTGAGGACCAGCCGACACTGAGGCAGATCACGAGCTCTCCCACGTCAGAAGTTAAGAACGAGGGGGTCGGTGTCCGGCGGGAGCACCAACAAGCCTTAGCAGCAGCAACAGAGGTGGAAAACAAAGGAGAATGTTGGGACCAGCAAGGTCCAAGGGACTCACCAAGTACAGGAGAGTCATAGCAGGTCCCTAGCATCCAGGGGAGCCCACTGAAGCAGGAGAAGATCCTCGAGAGAACCCACAGGCCAAAGGGACAGGAGTCGCAAGAGAACCTCGATAAGCTCATCAAAGAAGAAGGCCCACGGTGCAGAGAATGTAGTGAGGATGAAGATCATTGCAGGAAGGTCGGCTGGAGCTCCTGGTAGCCCGAAGATCTCTGGAGTGCAGAGCCAACGAGCCTTGGTAACGGAAAGTCAACGTGGTGCACAGGGGTTCGGTCCCAGCGGTTCCGAGGAGGGATACCAGCCTCAGAATTGCAGAGAGGTAAGGTCAGGCCTCAAGGGAGTAGAAGCGTGTTGAAGATAAAAGATTCGAGATTGAGAATTTTGCTTAATATGACTGCCAGGAAGACAGCCCCAGGCTTTAATACAGCGCGTTTATAACCAACAGTAGATTAATACATCACAGGGAAGAGGGTCTTTGACAAGACGAATAGGCCTCATCAGCTGTTAGAAACCTGAGGAAACAAGCATATGGCACGTCAACTCAGAAAGCATGTTTATGCACAAAAGGCCATCATGCGTTGTGTACACCAATAACAACTCGCACATAGTAGCATCATATTTGTTTCTTGGTGTCAGGTGCACATTAGTAGACAAGGACATATCGGACACTGAACACAAATATTTTTCATGCCTCAAGTTATGAAACGTAATCCATCTCAGATGGACGAATGCACAATTGACATCACATTTATAACATTAAAAAAAGAGCGACCAGAAATGACGGTGGGCAGAATGTGCGATTGGAATTCTCATAGTCCTTTCTAGATGCACTTTACTCCTATTTTCAAATGTTGTACTCCGCTTTGCTACTGCTAGAGGTATTTCCACTGCTGCTATTTTTCAGGTAAAGAGCAGACAGACTGTAATTCAAATGATGTGGTAATCACTCCTGGAAAGATGGGGCCATTCGACATACCAAGCGGCGCGAAGCCGAGTTATTCGATGACATGGAGAGATACTCTTAGCCCCCTCCATTTCTGAAGATCCCCGCCTTGGCGCATGTAGGAGGTGAATCTCTCTCAAAAAAGAAACTGCTCAGATAAACCAGTGTGGAGTGGTGGGAGGGGAACGGGGGTCTGCAACATGGAGAAATGGTGGGTGGGAGGGGATTCGAAAAGCAGCCACACGAAGGGGAAAGGATGTGGCATTACGGCCAGAGATGCCGATTTGGATCTTAGGAACGGTGTTCAAGTCTCGGCGTCGACTCAACATCTTGTGATTCTGGGCGAATCACTAAAAATCCAGAAATTAATGACATGTGTAATCTAACCAAATGATTCAACTGGTGTTCATGTAAAGCGCTTCAATACTTTACGGTCGAGTTTGCTCTATAAGCAACTGCAAAAAAATAAAGTGTTTGTGGGAGTGCACAGAAGCACCAAAGTGAAAACAAGCGGAAGAAAATGTGGTCTGTCGTAGGCTGAGCGTTAGAGGTCAGCAGTAGGGGTGGACGGACGCCAATTAGCAATCAAGCTGTACTTGGTCAATGGGTTGGACAAGAAACAGGAAGTGACGTCTGACTTGCGCTGGCCATTTAGGAGACATAAAAAAAGAATGACACTGAAGCCAATGATTGGTAAGCAATGGCCGGTTTGAAGCCCTTAATAGAAACAATAAGTCTCGCAAGCGAGAGCGCATGCGCTAGCGCACACTCATGCAAGTTCGACCTAAAACGCTGAAAGGGGACACCTGGGCACATGCATAAATATGTAGCACCTTAACGCTTAGTACCATTGATTAATGCAATAGCAGTACCAGAGCCATTTTTTAGGTCTCGTCTGAGACAGCGCTTTAGCGCTGCTCTGGCGAGACTTATAGTAAGCGAGTTTTGGAAGTGCAAACAGTGGCTTTTCAGGCCTCCAAATATAGTGCATGTGCGCCGTCCGGGCGCGCGCACCATTTGGAGGCCTGAAAGCACTCGTTTGCTTTCACTTTCGCGGGCCACACGGTCGCTTTGAAGTGTGATCGCGATCGCTATCACTTACATTTCGCGGGCGCTTTGAATACATTTGAATACAGGGCCGCTTTGATGTTTGATCGCGATCACTTTCGCGCTTGTTGTTTTAGGTGACTTGTCCCTTCTTTCTTCATGCATGTGCTGTGATCAGACCCTCACCAGGGTTTATGGTTGGCTGACCCCACTCTGAGGAGGGTACATTTGTCCATGGTGCATTGACCTGGAGGTGACACTTCACCACGCTCCGGGAGATGCCGCAGGGTTAGATGGTCCCATGTTTAGACCATAGCAAGCACTCCATTGCAGGAGCGTGTTTTCATTGACATCGCTGGAAAACACGGGCTCCACTGCGTGTTTGAGATTAAATAGCTCTGGCTTCTGCCAAGCGAGCGCGGCGCCTAATTGCAGGCCCTCACTTACTGTACACTTTGTACATAGCTAAAGCTAAGCATCTTACAAAGAGGCGCTACCTCGTCATGCTAAATTCCTGTATAATGTAATATTTGTTAAAAATATATACATAACTGCATAGTTTGGGCAGGTCATGGACAACTTAAACAAATGCATTGGATCTTGCCATGAAACACGCAAGGAGCATCAACATAATAATGCCCGTTAATGTTATTTAAAAAAATAAATAATGATTTCCTCAAAACCCCGCAACAAAAATAAAAACACCCTTTCCTAAAGAATTACCAAGCGCCAACAATTAAATAACTTATTTTTATTACACAAAAAAGTGTGTGCATTTTAAAACGAACTCCTTCGTTACAAAGAGAAAATAAAGTAATCTTTTAAATATAAGAATGCGCAAACCTCATACCCGCAAAACGGCATAACCCTTTTTTAGTACCAGAGATATGGAAAGTATAATGAAAACGAATGACCTCTCGAGCAAAAAATAAATAAATAAATACACACATTTTATCTGACTTGGACCTTATTGAAGAAAAACGATGACTGCGCCTTGATCCTGCGTAGGTGGAGAACACGAGTTAGCCGCCCGGCAAAGACATTTCAGCCTTTCATGCTTTTTGGGGCAATATCTGAGGAATATTGTATCTTTACATATCTTTACAATAAATGTAAAGTACTTCGAGGAAAAAGTGATGGTTGGCGCTCTAAAACGATTTACTATTTATGTAAAAATTGGTAATTTATGTGAGTAAGTTTGATGAGAGGAACAGTCCCTGCTGTCTGCACCTAGAATGAATGCCTCTTTGCCTCACTCCATCTTTTTCCATGATTTGACCTGTACCTGCCTCAATGGCCCATAATTTCAGGCGGGTGCGTGCTCTAACTCACATGTGTTTGAGTTAATTTAACCACAGATTATCTACAGTCAACACCTCAGTATGCTTTTAATCGCTTTTAATTGCACCCGGTGAAATTTGTTTTTCACGATTAACAGATTAACATAAACCTCACATAACGTGCAGGTGAAATCTCCGTTGCATGCACGCGCTGGAGGCGGGCAGCGGAAGCACTGCACCGGCAGGCGCGAGCCCTGTGTGCACCCGAGCCCCACTGTGGCACCCCGACTCACTTTGTGGCGCATTCTGTTTGTTGGGTGGGATTTTTGGTCTTTTAAGGGCTAGAAAAGAACGCTCCTGGTACAGAAATAAATACGATACACAACTCCTGAGCACGCAGCCACGAGTGACAGATGAGAGATGCATCATTCCTCCACAGCCGGGTTCACCCTCATGGATAATTGGCTTAAATATTTATGCTCAAGGTTTGCTTAATATTGGACAATAGTTGGTGATCATATACATTATGACGACGACTTTAAAACGCTCCCCATAATTGGACGAGACCTGTATATTCAGTAACATATTCGCATTTATATATGTGCCTGTGCCAAAAATACTACTTTAATTGTGGTATAAACCAACGAACATTCTCTGCACACCGTAGGATTGCAGTGTAGTGATATTCATGTAGCGCTGCCTACCTCTGCCGAGGTTCTGAGGCGCTAATTTTAAAACAAGCATTTGCAATGCAATAGGTCTCGCATTTATACGAGTTTGAGCTATTGGCATTGTAAATGACAATGCCTTTTATTTATGTTTTAAAAACCCACACATAAATAAAAGGCATTGCCATTTACAGTGCCAATAGCTCAAACTCTTAACAACTGCGAGACCTATTGCATTGCAAATGCTTGTTTATTAATACATTTATGCAGGTTTTAAACACAGATTTTACAACAACTCTTATTAAAGGTGCTAGGGTGGCTGATTTACATCCAGTTAAAAATATATTAGTTGTTTGAGACGCTACTGCAGAGATCAATTCATAACATGCAGGCCGTGGCTTTAAATATCCAGCAGGGCCATTTCTGCCCATTAGCCTTCCAGTGGTGATAAAACTAGTACAATTGACGTGGGTAATAATTCCTACTTTAAGCTCCAGAAGAAAATTTCAGCGTACATTATATAAATCACCACTTGATCACTCTAGGCAAATCTGTGCTTCAAAAGATTTCGGTATATCTGAGTATTAAAGTGTGTGGATTTTTAGCTTATATTATGTAATGATAATAGAGTAAATTGAAGTGCGTGTTTCTATAAACATTGTATGACGTCCCTGGATGTGCGGAGACCGGAAGCATTGTAACTCCTTTGGACTGCACTGAGTGCCAATTGATGGGGAGACTAGTTTCCGGGCGGCCCTCTGCACGTTCTTGGTATCTTTATCCGCTTTGTACGGTGTGTTTTACACAGGTCAGATCGCAGCTAACGAAGCACTGAAGAGGGACTTGGAAGGGATCATTATGGGATTACAGGAGTACCTGGACAGCGTCAAAGGACAGGCTAAGCAGGCGAATGACGAATGCAGAGATCTGAAAGTGGAGAAGGAGGCCCTGCTGCAGAGGTTGATGGACGTAGAGGAGGATCGAAACCAGCTGGAGATAGTGGCAATGGATGCGGAAAGCTTGAGGAAGGTAAGGTGTTTCATGACGTGTCCATACTGTCTCATCATATCAAGGAGCACATATACAATACATTCTCTAAACAAGGCAACCCAAGGTCTCGCCGTTACTCCAGTTTGAGAGTGTCTCTTTTACGCCACGGTAATGCTTGGAGATTCTCGGTGTACGTGTGCCGCTTTACCTTAGTGCTTGGGGGTCACCGGGACAGACTTTCAACTCTCCAGTCTAATGGGGCTCCTAGCCTCCACTATTTTAATAACAGTACTTGAAACAAAGTGTACATAGGACACCAAGCGAGTGGCAGCCTTGATTAGTGCGTCATGTGTACTTATTCCGAAATCGAAAGGAGCACCTGACAGAGCAGGAAGTCCCTTAACAATTGGGTGATGCATCAATGGGACCTTATCGCCACTTCACATTTTCAAATTGCGGGACTATTTGCACAGGGTCCTCCATTTTCAGAAATTGTCTCAAGGGCTTTTAAAGGAACCAAGAGATCCTCAGTAGATCTCCTTTGTAAAGGGCAGGCAGGGTCCTTGTTATAATGTCAGTATTCATTTATGCAGACAGTCTCAGTCAATCAATCAGGGATTTTTGAAGCGCGCTACTCACCCGTGAAGGTCTCAAGGAGGTGGGGGTGTTCGAGCAGCTCCGTAGGCCATCGGAAGAGCCAGGTCTTGAGATCCTTTCTGAATAGGTGTAGTGTCGGACTTCATCTGATGCGAAGAGGAAGTTCGTTCCAGCTCTTGGCCGCAATGTAGGTGAAGGATCTGCCTCCCGTTCTAGCCCCGTGGATGCGGTGGACCATGGTTAGGGCTAGGTCGGCAGAGCGGAGGTTTCTCTTGGGGGCGTGGCAGGAGATTCGTTTGTTGTGGTATTGGGGTCCAGTATTATGGAGGGCTTTGTAGGCATGTTGTGAGCAGTTTGAAGGTCCAGTCTGCTGGCGAGGAGTGCGTGGGTGACGGTCTTCCTGGAGTCGGGGGTGATCCATTTGAAGGTCTTGCGGAGGGTGCTGAAGCATGTGGAGGGCACGGCGTTGATGTGGCGGTTTATGGTGAGTGAAGAGTGAAGTATGGTACCGATGTTGCGAGGGTGGTCCGTAGGGGTGGGTGTGTTTCTGAGGGTGGGGGGCCACCAGGTCTTGTCCCATGCAGAGGAGGTGGAGCCGAGGATGAGGACTGTCTGATTTCGGTTGTAGATTTCTACCCACCTTACCTTGGAGGCTCTCTCATTAGTGAACTACTCTGAATGTTGCAAAGTGTTATCTTGCAACTAACATGAATGTCGGTTTTCTTTTTGCATCTGGCATGGCTGAACTCTTAGGCAAACCCCAAAGAGGCCTGCTTGCTGTTTTAAAAAGTGCACAGGTGATTAGCAGCCGATGTGAAATGGGGGAACGAATCCTGGGTGATATGAATGTTCTTACCAATTTGTCCTACTCTTGTCAAGTCCAAGACACTGTGCATAGACTCTCCGTCCAGAATGTGGGCCCATGATCAAAGATCATTTCTGAACCTGTTGTAGCATCCGATATAATATAAATTCAGAATGTTTTCAAATATCAAAGTTCGAGCCAAGGAGATGCCTTCTTCTTTCTTCATAATTGTTGATGTAATGCAGTATGGCTCCTAGAGCCAGCACAGATAGTTTCTAGGTTTGAATATGGTGCAGGTTGGTAAAGGTGAGCTAAATGATCTCCTCAACAGTAAATCATCCACAGCGAACCCATTACTTATGAAACATTTATTTATCTCTGCCTATTGTACAGTGCATTTTAATCTGGGAGTGTCTCCATGCTTCACAGTAATATGAAGTTCTGACTTTATCCCACAGACCTCTCCATAGCACTGGAGAACTAAGATCATTTCACATCATTGTACGTTTGTAACAAGTTTCTCGACAGTGTGTTGCGAGTACATGTTCTATTAGCCTCTTATGTTGCATCAGCGGGGAAGTAATATATTTCCAGATGGGCCTGTGCTTCTTAAAGAGGGGGAAGGGGAGAGGTAAGGCAGTGAGTCAGTATCTCACTTAGGCTTTAATTACATGCTGTGACGAACGGAATATAGTATACACTTCCACTGTGCACTTCAGACCTGATTTTTCTTGGGTAGAAATTCCATCCTGTAAAATCACTTAGGGAAAAGCCTGCATTGCAGCCCGCACTTGCTTACCGCCTACCCCCGATCCTCAGCCATAGCAAGCAGGTGATATAATTCCCTTCCCTCGCCCACCCATACCATCCTCCTTCGCCCTTGCCATCCTCCTTCGCCCTTGCCATCCTCCTTCGCCCTTGCCATCCTCCTTCGCCCTTGCCATCTTCCTTCGCCCTTGCCATCCTCCTTCAACCTTGCCATCCTCCTTCAACCATGCCATCCTCCTTCACCCCCTCACCATCCTCCTTGCTCCCCCTCACAGGAACCCCGCAGGCATTTACCACCTGCTTAGAGCGTCAGTACATTTCTGCGTTAAACCCTACAGAATACGAACACTGTTGCACAATACAATCCTAAAAAAATGTTTCTGCAGAACTATCCTCCTAACGTGTAGTCGCAGGAATTCTATGCAGAGATGATGGCCAGTATCGGAAATAGCAGATGCCTAGAATGCCTCTGTGGAATTCCTTATGACCTATAATCAAGGCCGTAGTGTGATATATGAATACTGGATACATCTCTTGGACCTCTAGTGTCGTCACTTCCTACTATGGAGTTCGTGGTGGTAAAACTAGGGCTTAGGGTGTGCATCGTTTGTACTTATTTCCTCTCATCTGACCTTTTCTTTTGTAATATTTCAGGAAATTGCAGATCTGGAACAAAACCTTCAGCTACAGCAGGAACTGAATGAATCCCTTCGGCAGGCTCAAGGAGACCTTAGCGAGTACGAGGCTGAACTGGAAGCACAGCTGAAAGTGAGAGACACCGAAGCCAATCAGCTGAAGGAAGAACTGGAAAGGCTGCGGCGACTCAATCAGGTCAGGCCACCAGTGGAAAGCATCTGCACAGCAGAGAACTCTCATTTAATTCTAAGAATAAATATCCTGATCTGTAGCCAGAGGGACCCTGACACAACTGTTGCGTCAATCAGTTCTTAGGACCTCTGTGGTGTACAATAACAGGAACCAATGTTGGTGGGGAGTGAGAAAATCAACTGTTGCAACACAAATTAACTTCAGGTCTTGTTTTCTAAGCTGATTTGTGTTTAGTTCTCAGCATTTGTACAGCACCCTTCTGTCGTTTTGTATAGACAGATAATGTTCTCTGCAATCTGCAGTGCACTTTTCTGCTGATTCTGCTGTTTCCAGCTGACTTCAGTCATGGTGGCCAGATACTGTGTTTGATCCGTGATATAACCTAAACCCCTGCGTGACCCTGTAGTGTATGAATGTTTTTTTCAGTATTTGTTTTGTATCTGTGGGAGTAAGCCTTTGGCTTTTGCCTCTGTCTCATTCAACGATGGTGTAGGAAGCTGGCTCTTTACATGATATACCAAAAAGAAGTATAATGTGCAGAGAGTCCAGGTATTCCCTTACCAGTGAACAGGGGCTTGCTCTAGCAATCCCAAGGTGCTCATTAGGGGGTAGTGTGGTTGAGCGGCTTTACAGAGGGAAGTGTTAGACATTCACCAATACACACACTAGTCAATAAGTGAGACACACGATTCCATAAGGAGATCCCTACCAATTTATAAAAAATAACATGTATCTTTATATATATTTTTACACCAGAATCAATAGGATCAGGTAAGTACATTTTGCAATAGAAATTATTTTGTATTTAAAAAGTCGACTAAGTGCAATTTTTGGAGGCTGCAGTAGGTTTTAAAGGGCACCGCACCTCTAAGGTGCCCTCTGAGTGCATGTGTTAATAAATCCAACACTGGGATCAGTGTGGGTTTATTAATATGAGAGGTTTGATACCAAGCATCCCTATTTTCAATGAAGCCAACATGTAGCTGGGGAACTCGCTTTCACCAGTGCCAAGCACGTTTTAAAATGTCTTCCCTGTTCACTTGCACTGGCTGCAGTGGAACTGACCAGCACAGGGGCAGGTATGCCCTCATATGAAATATTAAGCACCCTGCATTAGTGCCGTAAGTCAAATTCATATACCATTAAAATCATATATTACATACACAAAGAAAAAAACAATGATTCACTATAGGAGTTATTGCAAGAGCATTGATACCTGATTCATGTACAATGGGATTAAAAATCATATATCTAAATTATATGTACCAACAAACATTCAACAGAGAGACAAATACAGAAAGTACATTTTGTCATTTAGAAACACATCCGGTCTAAACAATTCAATTGCTAATCCTAGATAAAATCTATTATCCTTATCTGTAGGATAAGCTATTTCCACGGATTGTGTTGGGTGAAGCGTCGACGCGTTTCAACGGTTCTATTGATATCCCATCTTTATCAAGACAACTATAAGTCTCTATTTATTGGCACTGTTTGGTTGCCTTTCATCTCAATCCTGTAGGCAGATACAATGTATTATTTTTCGTATAGTTAAGAGCTTAACTTCATAGGTTAGTCATACAGGGGTTGCCCTTTTTGGAATTAATTCGAGGGAAAGGGGGGTTGTATGGGATCATAGGCACACATTAGAATGAGCCCATCTGATAGAGTCAAAGGGGAAATTTGAAATGCTGGATAAAAGGTGAATGTCATATCTTTTGAAACTCTAAAATGACTAACATACCATGTAAACTATTCAGAAAGTGGGTATCGAAATGGAACAATGAATAGCAATAACGTATAATTGAGTTGTTGCAAGTATTGAGTAACCTATGAAGTTAAGCTCTGAAATAAAACGTCGGAAGGTGGCGTCGGTCGGCTCCATGTCCGTCGTTGGCGTCGTGGTCGCCCGGATGACGTCGTGGTAGCTACTTAGACGCCGCCCTTGCGTGGTGACGTCAGTTCTTTCTTTTTCTGCACCAGAGAGAGCGGTACCTCCAGTCGTTTTTTGACTGAACTTTTTGAGCGACTTTTGGCGACGCCTTTTTTGAAGTTGAAGCATCGTCATTCTTCGACTTCTCCACTGACGCGACGAGGGATGCGGGTGGTGCCCCTCCCGCGGCTCTGCGCGTAGCCCGAAGAGTCGACTCAGGGCTTCCCTCCCTTCCTGGGACCCAGTGCGACTCCTGCCAAGCTTTGTAAATTTTACGAGGCGATGTGCGCCATCTTTGGGCAGCCCGAACCCGCCAGCGTGCCTTCGGGACCCGCAGACTTGGCTGGGGGGTCTAGGCCTTCTCCGCTTTCGGCTCTGGCGCCACAGACCCCCAGTGGATCCAGGCCCGGATTCGGAACGGCGCCGGTTGACCTTATTATACCTCCACCGGCGCCGCTTCCTCCGACTCCGCAGCCGCAACCGACGCCGGTCGTGTCCCCGGCCGGCGTCGACCCCGGCCTCCATCCTGATGTGGACCCGAAGTCGGACCGGCAGCGTCCGAAGCCGGATCCGGCGCCAAGAGGGGTTTTTGTGTCCCTTTTCACTCCTGGGGTCCGTTTTCAGCCAGATTGGCAACCTGAGGATGAGGAGCAGGACTGGGAGAGGTCAGGTGACCCTTTAACTGATCAGCTAGGATCTGAACAGGACTGTGGAGAGGAACTGGGGTATGCCAGTGGTCTTGACACCTCCACTGATCTTGGCATGTTGTCTCCTCCTACCATGGTGACGGAGGGGGGAGTGTCAAAAGCAGTGGTGTTGCGTAGGGCGGCCGAGGCTCTCAATCTCCCTACGGTGGCGGTCAGGACTGACTTCCTGACAGAGGTGTTTCAGCCGGCTGCGAGCACTTCGGAGCCCCTGCTGGCGTTTAATGAGGCCCTTACCGATGTCCTTTTGGGCACATGGTCCAGGCCCAATGCGGAGGCTCCCGTGGACAGGATGATTGCCTGACGCCACTGTCGGGCTCCGGGCGACCCCACTTTCCTTTCCCAACACCCCACCCCGGAGAGCTTGGTGGTCCAAGCCTCCACTTCCAAGAGCGCATTCCCTACCGCTCCACCGGAAAGGGAATCCAAGAAGCTGGATCATCTTGGGAGTGCTGTCGGTAAACACTGCATGTCTATTGGGCCGTTATTCCCACTCTGTGTGGGATACGGTTGCGCCGGTGCTGCCTCAGTGTCCGGAGGAGGCCCGGACAGTGCTCTCCCAGGCTATTGCCGCCGGGAGAGATGCGGCGAAGTTTACCATCCGTTGTGGGCTGGATATCGCCGACTCTCTAGGCAGGATGATTTCCACGTCTGTAGCCCTTCTTCGCTACGCCTGGATGAGATCGACTGGCTTTTCGGTGGATGTCCAGAACACCCTCATGGGCATGCCCTTTGATGGCCGTCGCCTTTTTAGCGACAAAGCGGACAACGCTTTAGAGTGTTTCAAAGACTCACGTCCTACGGCCAAGTCCTTGGGCCTCTCAAGCTGGCCAGCGCAGTCTGCTTTTCACCCCTTTCGTGGCCACGGAAGGGGTGCCCCACTACGTCCCGCCCAGAGCCACAGGCTGCAGCAAGTTTCCCAACCTTCACGCGGCAGAGATGTGGGAACCACCGTCGTGGTTCAGGGGGCCAGTCCACCAACCCCCCCCCCTCTGCAGCAGCCTCCTAGTCCGACCTTTCAGGCCCATCAAACGCCAGTGGACGGCAGGATTTGCCATCACCTCCCCCACTGGTGCACCATCACGTCGGACAGGTGGGTTTTGCAAATAGTCCGAAGGGGCTATTTTCTCCCCTTCAAGGCTACTCCTCAGCCATACCACCTCAACACCACTGCATGTCGGAGGATCACCTGGCACTATTCTAACAGGAAGTTTTATCTCTCTTGGCCAAGGGAGCCATCAAGCACGTTCCTGCCCCAGAAGTAGGTCGTGGTTGCTATTTCCACTACTTTTTGGTCCCCAAGAAGGACAAGGGCCTGCGTCCTATCTTGGATCTCAGGAACGTCAACCGCTTCCTCCGGAAGGAGAAGTTCAAGATGTTGACGCTTGCTCAGGTCCGGTCTGCCCTCGACCCTGGAAACTGGATGGTGGCGTTGGACTTGCAGGACGTTTATTTTCACATCCCGTCCTGCCGACCCACCGGCGTTACCTGAGGTTCATGGTAGGCCACTAGCATTTTCAGTTTACTGTGCTCCCCTTTGGCCTGACCAGCGCCCCTCGGGTGTTCACGAGAATGATGGCGGTGGTCGCAGCTCATCTGCACAGATCAGTGTTTCCAGTCTTCCCCTATCTCTACGACTGGCTATTGAAGGCGGGCTCGCCCCAGGCAGTCGTCTCCCATCTCCAGACTACAGCCGACCTCCTGCATTTGCTGGGGTTCTCTATCAATGTGCCGAAGTCACACCTGATTCCCTCTAAGAAGCTCCTCTTCATCGGAGCGGTTCTGGACACGCGTTTTCTGGTTTATCCTCCCGAACAGCAAGTCTGGGATATTCGGGCTATGATTCCGATCTTACAGCCTCTATCCCGGGTTTCGGTCTGATGGCTGCTGGGCCTCATGGCCTCCTGCATCCTGCTGGTCAATCATGCCAGGTGGCATATGCGGGCTCTGCAGTAGGACCTGAAGTTCCAGTGGGCGCAGCATCAGGGGAACCTGTCCAATTGTGTTCAGATCTCGGAGGGCACTGCACGACAGTTGCAGTGGTGGCTCACAAACCAGGATTGGGTCAACGGTAGATCCCTCTTCCCTTCCCCAACCAGAGCACACAGTGGTGACAGACACGTCCCTTCTGGGATGGGGTGGCCACATGGGAGAGGCAGATATCAGGGGCCTCTGGTCTACGGCGGAGTCAGAGCTCCACATTAACCTTTTGGATCTTCTGGTGATTCGTCTTGCACTCAAAGCATTCCTTCCCTCTGACCAGGGAAGAGTAGTGCAGGTGTTCACGGACAACTCCACCGCCATGTGGTACTGCAACAAACAAGGCGGGGTGGGGTTGTGGACCCTATGTCAAGAGGCCCTCCGCCTTTGGACATGGCTGGAACATCAGGGCATATCTCTGGTGGTTCAACACCTGGCAGGTTCCCTGAACGCCAAGGTGGACGAACTCAGCCGCAGGTGCATGAGGGATCACGAACGGCGTCTTCACTCTGAGGTGGTGCAAGGTCTCTTTCGACAGTGGAGGGAGCCTTGTTTAGATCTATTCACCACCGAAAAGAACGTGCAATGTCAGCAATTCTGCGTGTTGGAATTCCCAAGGAGGCACTCGCAAGGCGACGCTTTTCATTGCGAGTGGAGTTGCGGTCTGTTGTAAGCCTTTCCGCCTATACCACTTCTGCTCAGAGTGCTGAAGAAGATCAGGCGCGACCGGGCCCAAGTCATCCTTGTGGCTCCAGATTGGGCACAAAGAGTCTGGTATCCCGAGCTGCTCAACATGGCCATCGATCCTCCAACCTGTCTGCCTCTTCGGGAGGATCTTCTGTCGCAGCAACAGGGAACGGTCCTCCACCCGAACCTGTCCAGCTTCCACCTCCTCGCGTGGAGATTGAGCGTTGGCAGTTGACGTCATTCGACCTGCCCCCCAAAGTTTGCGATGTAATCGTGACAGCCAGGCGTCCCTCCACTAAAACGGTATACACCTGCCGGTGGAACAAGTTTGTGGCATGGTGCACAGCAAAGGCTGTGGATCTCCTTTCTGCCCCTCTTTCTGAGGTTCTCATGTTTCTTCTTTCTTTACCCAGTAGGGTTCTGCTCTGGGCACTATCAAGGGCTATCTTTCGGCTATCTCTGCCTTCCTTAGGCTCCCAGATCAACCTTCTCTTTTAAAGTCCCCGGTGGTTAATCGTTTCTTGAAAGGCATAACTCATCTCTTTCCTCCTATTCCCTTCGTTATGCCTCAGTGGGACTTGAATCTAGTCTTAACTTATTTAATGTGCGGTCCCTTTGAGCCGCTCCACAGCTGTCCTTTGAGGCTTCTAATGCTCAAAACTGCATTCCTGGTAGCCATCACATCTGACAGAAGAGTGAGTGAGCTCCAGTCTCTTTCTTCCAAACCTCCTTTCCTGTCTGTCCATCCAGACAAGGTGGTTCTCAGGACTTGTCCATCTTTCCTTCCTAAAGTTGTCACTGCCTTTCACATCGGGCAGACCATCATTTTACCTACCTTCTTTCTGCCTACGCATCCTTCAAAAGAGGAGGAGAGGCTCCACCGCCTGGACCCAAAACGTGCGCTTTCTTTCTATCTGGATCGCACAAAACTGTTCCGGGTGGATGACCAACTCTTTGTTGGCTACGTGGGCGCCAAGAAAGGTCGGACCGTACTTAAGCGAACCATTTCTTGATGGGTCGTTTTGTGTATTAAAGCATGCTATTCTCTGGCTAAAAAGGAGCCTCCAGTGGGGCTACGCGCCCATTCCACCAGGGTGACAGCAGCCACTACTGCCTCTACTTGACAACTGCCAGGCAGCTACATGGGCATCACTGCTCATTTTTACGAAACACTACTGTCTAGACAGCCAAGTCCGGAGAGACGGCTTCTTTGGCCGTTCTATTCTCCAGGGCTTTCTGGTGTGATCTTGGTTCGCAGACCCACCACCTGGGTTGGTATTGCTGGGGTATCTATTCTAAAGTAAGGAATCTATAACTAACGTGTTTCTTTCAGATGAACAAGTTACTTACCGTCGGTAACGATATATCTGTAAGAAACATTAGTTAGTTATAGGTTCCTTACCGCCCCACCCATCCTCCCTGATCTGCTAACTGATTTCTAGGGTTAAGAATATCCTTTCAGGGCCCCAGTTTTGTTCACCAGTGGTCAGTGTTTTGCATGGCTCTGCGTTTCTGTCGCGGAAAGTCGTGTACAGAACTGACGTCCGCGTGCTCGGGTGACTTCTAAGTAGCTACCGTGACGTCATCCCGGCGACCGCGATGTCAACGGCGGACGCAGAGCCGACCGACGCCACCTTCCGACATGCAGAGGTACTGCTGATTAAAAAAACGTTCCGGATCCAGTCTGACGCCTGGGGATAATTCTAAGGTAAGGAATGTATAACTAACTAATGTTTTTTACAGATATATTGTTACCGAAGGTAAGTAACTTGTTCGATTCTGCACCTGGCATAGTACTCCTACAAATGGGTACAAATTTACTAGTTTTGGGAATTAGCAAACATTCCCAATAGTAAGCCTGGAAAGCTGCTGTGCAGGCTCGGGTTTATCCAGTATTGAATCTTTCATAGATTCACATGCTTGTATCTTCCCCGTCATCATGGTGGGAGTCTCGCGGTAGTTAGAAAAGTAGTACCATAAGAGTACATTATAAACCATCAAAGAGAAAGGAAAAATGTTAACATTCATCAGCATCTTTATGTAGGTCCAAACTTTGACCATTCAGAGACTAGCCCTAGACCTCAACTCCTCAGCAGAGCCATCAGACCCCAGATTTCTAACCGAACGTTGTGTGTAAGGGAGTCTCCCTGAGCTCTGCTCAGTTTTTCAGTGAGTGAATGTTTGACCCTCCTAGTATTCACCTCAAGGTATTATTTTTCTACATTATTTGCTTCTAAAATGTCAGAGGGAGCTAAGAAAAGGCTTTTTAGACCTTGCAGATCTTGACGGAATGCAAGACTTTTCTCTAAAGATCTCCACAGGGATTGTCTTTATTGCCTTTATCCCAAACGTACAGCCAAGGACTGTAAATACTGCAGAAGTTTTTCAGCCAAAACTCTAAAGGATAGAGAAGCAAGATTGTTATTGTGGCTCTAGAAGAAAAAATCTAGATCGGATTCTGGATCTGATGTTGAAGAGAGTCCTGGGCCGTCCTCAGCTGAGAGGATGCGTACAAATCAGGGCTCTGCCTCATTAAAGGCTGATCCTAAGAGGTTGAAGGCAGAAAAAATCATCCTCTGCCGAAAAAGCAAAAAGACTCTGGCCTGAAGAGGTCTTCTGCTGCTTCTGTTAATGTCACACCTCTAAAATAGACTTTGTTGTCGAAAAAAGCTACTTCGACGAGCCCGTCGTCGAGATCTTCAGCCAAGTCCCCATTGACGTCTTTGACGACAACCGTGTCAACGACGGCTGTGGTGACGGCCTCATCGATGAATACGGTGATGACGATTTCATCGTTGACGGCATCGTTGCCGGCACTGACGACGACCATCACGTCGACGATTACGTCTATGGCGCCGTCGCCGGGAGCACCGTCGAGGACGTCGTCTGCGGCCTCCGTGGACAGGCACTCCATCGATGACGGTGTTTGAATCCCCCTCTAGACTACCAATATCGACAAAGATCACTTTCAGACGTCTTCCGTAGACGACTGCATCGTCGACGGATCAGAAACAGGACACTAAAAGCCTCCAGTTTATCCAAAAGCCTCCAGGTTTGACATCTGTATCCAAGATATCACTTTGCCTCCTTCTCACCTTAGTGACACGGAGGAATCAAGAGATTTATTTTTGTTCGGTCCAGCACCAGCCCTTAACAGCTCAGGGTTAAATACCAGGACCTTGACAAAGATGAGGAGACCCATATGCAAGACACGTCGGAGTATATGGAAGGGGACTACTCTTTCACGGGTCATCCAAGGGCCCAACGATACAACTCTTTCCAAGAACACTATCTGTATGAAGCTTATGAGAAGCGTCCGGAAGTACGAAGGGATTCCATGTTGGTGCCAACCTCCTTGGTCACCGATCTTAGGCACATGCTCAATGATTATTAGAAACTATTTCCTGACTCTCACGCTCCAGTTCTGCTGATGCCTGGGGGCCAGGGCATTCACCAGGGCATTCAAGTTATTCCTCCACCGCCAGTGGTTACTCCTCCGCCTATCACGTAGGAAGAGAGACAAGCTTCTCGATGCATTACTATTCAAAATGATTACATCAAGAGAAAAGCTGATGATCAGCCTGAGGAGGGTGAGATCAGTCATGATCCAGACATAGTTGGCTAGGAATGGGATGACTTTGTAACTCCATCTTTGCCATCGCCTTCTCCTCCCCCAGCGAGTTCTCCCCCGGGAGATATCGGGGCCTTCCACGAATTACAGGAAAGGGCCTTTGCCTGTGGTGCAAACGTAATGCTTCCTTTATGATTTCAAGGACCCAGAAAAGAAATCTGTTCGATCCTGACCTATTGTGGATTTTATATGGAACGAATTTTTGAAGATTGAGTAATTCGGCATCAGTTCCAGCTGTGTTGCAGAGGATGGAAAAGAAGTACAAAGCACCTGATTCTGCTCCGGCGTGTTTGATTAGTCATCCTCGGCCGGTTTCGGTTATAATGCAAGCTGCCCAGAGGCACCCCAGCAATCCGCAATCCCCCTGTTCGGTGCCTCCGGAAAGAGAAGGCAAGCAGCTTGACAGCATTGGCAGGCACTTGGCTACTATGGCCGCCACTTCCACCAAGGTCTCTAACGCCTTAGCGATTTTAGGATGATACGACCGTCAGTTATGGTCGGATCTCACACCTCTTCTTGAACATCTTCCCAATGAGAAAAAGAAGGAAGCGAAAGACCTCCTACAAGAAGGCGCTAAAGCTTCTTCGGAAGTAATTGATGCAGAAATGGATTTGTCTTCAAATGGTTTCAGACAAATGGCAAGTGCTGCTTTTCTCAGTAGACAGGGCTGGCTTAAAGCGACGTCCTCCCTCCCTGAAGTCCAATCAAAGGTTTAAGACATGCTCTTTGACGGGGAGAACCTGTTTAGGAAACACATGGACGAAGAGCTACAAGGTATAAAAAAGGATACTGAGACGGCACGTCTATTAAGCACCCTGCAGCCGAGGCGCTTTCAGCCCTTTCGTGGAGGTAGAGGAAGAGGACAGTTCCAACAGAGATCGTCCTATCAGTCATACAGCTTTCAACCGTATTACCAGCACGGTTATAGACCGCAATATGGAGGACAACAACAACAACAGCAGCACTTTCGTGCTTCCAACGTGTCATACAGTCAGCAATCAGCTAGAGACCAGTCTGGAACGCGAAGCCGAGGCGCTTTCAGCCCTTTCGTGGAGGTAGAGGAAGAGGACAGTTCCAACAGAGATCGTCCTATCAGTCATACAGCTTTCAACCGTATTACCAGCACGGTTATAGACCGCAATATGGAGGACAACAACAACAACAGCAGCACTTTCGTGCTTCCAACGTGTCATACAGTCAGCAATCAGCTAGAGACCAGTCTGGAACGCGAGAAAAATCGCAAGATTCCTCACCTCGACTTTATAGGACAAAGTTTTTCAGGAAATCGGATCAGCTCTTCGTACCTTTTACTTCTTCGAGAAAAGGGCAGGCCCTTTCAAGGAGCAGCATTGCATGTTGGATCTCTTCTGCAATTGTTTTCTGCCATAACAAAGCTGGAAAGCCTCTGTCCGCAAAGATGTCTGCACACTCCACAAGATAGCAGCTTCTACAGCGCTTTTTTGCTGGGGTATCAGTTCCAGACATTTGTAGAGCGGCAACATTGTCCAACGAGCATACGTTAACCAAGCACTACTGCCTGGATTCGTCATGGAAAGGAGTCCTGAAGCATCTGTTCGCTTGAGGAACAGTATATATATATATATATATATATATATATATATATATATATATATATATATATATATATATATATATATATATATATATATATATATATTCACTGAAAAAACCATAGGTTTCACACATGTTATAGTTAGCTGGACATTTCACTCGTAAAAAACCAATGAAATTCCCCCGTTATAGTTAGTGCAGGCATCTATAACTCACGCGACCGCAATCCACTGCTGATGACGTCAGATATTACATCACTGATGACATATGTGTCTTTATGAAAAATAAATATTTGTAATATATGTATAGCTAAAGATACAGTATTAGCATCAACAGAGGATTGTGGTCGCGTGAGTTATAGTTGCCTGCACTAACTATAACAGGGGAATTTCATTGGTTTTTTACGAGTGACATGTCCAGCGAACTATAACATGTGTGAAACCTATGGTTTTTTCAGTGAATTTGTAAGGTTTTTTAAATGCTAATTCCTAACTATAACGTGTGTGAAACCTATGTTTTTTTCTGTGAATTTGTACGGTTTTTTAAATGCAAATGTTTTTTTGAGATTTTTGGTAAAAAATAATTTCCAACCTATGTATAAAATAATATATGTACTATATCCTGCATTATGGAATGGTTAATTTAAAAAAAATTAATGTTGACATACAGTTGTACATCACAGTTATTATCTTCTACAACTCTTGAAATTTTTTATTTTTTTTATGCATTTTTTGCCGTGCGCGTACGGTAAGCTGACGCTACGCGCTCCGTACGTCATAAATACAGTGCGCTTACGTGATACGTACATGATGTACGCGTACACGCATGCGCGTTGCGCGGAAGCAACGTCGCGGTTACGCAGGGGTGTGTAATGCGCATGCGCGAGTGCGTTTTACGTACGCGCTCCGTAGCGCTCCGTAAGCGTCACGTTTGCGCATGCGTACTTGTTTACGAGCGCGTACCGTAAGCTTACGGAGCGCGCACGGTAGGTCATGTGATCCACAAAGAACACTTTTCATTGGTTGAAACTACTTTCAGTTCCAGAAACTTCCCACACCACACCCATTCCCCTCATTTCTGCTTGAGATCCCCTAGGAGAAGGAGCTGAATTGACATTGAGATACAATTGCAGAGCAGCAGATCTCTTCTGAGAGTGAGCCTAGCAGCACCATCATCAGACAGAGAAGGAGGAAACAAAAGGATTCTTTTGTGTGGGAGTATTTTACTTTTCCAGAGGGGCAGAAAAAGGTCAATGCTCCATTGGTCACTTGCACACTTTGTGACCGTGTTTTATCTAGAGGAGATCCAAGGAAGAAGTATTCCTTTGGAAATCACTCTATGATGAGACACATTAGGGATAAACATCCCAGGACCTTTGCTCGACATACTGAAGAAAACTCTTCAGTAAGTCACCGGAGCCCAACCTCAGAAGCTCAGCCGAGTACATCATCGGCAGCTCAGCTGAGCCCTTCCTCTGAGGTGGGAGCATCACCTTCTTCTGCTCCTCTGGACATTAACCCTCGATTTCGGAGGGTTTCAATGAGGTGTACAACGTGTTGTGGTCTTATTGTTTTTGGGGAGACCAGTGTTTCCCTTATTAACAATAAGATAGACCAGCACGTTTGTAGACGCTCATAATATTCCCATTCTTTCTTTCCTCCATCCCTGTATTAACCGAACGGCTCTTTTAAGAGCCAACATTACCTCACAATTTGTAAAAAAAATGTTTAAGCTTTCCTTTTTGAAATTTTTTTTTTGCCGTGCGCGTACGGTACGCGCAATCGCGGAATAGTTACGCGAAGTTCGCGGAATTTTTTCTCGCGGAATTTCTCAGTTTACGCCGTGCGCGTACGCTACGCGCATTCGGCGATTTTTCGAAAAAAAAATTAAATTAATTTTTGCCCTTGGGGGTCCTTCTGGGACCCCCTGACAAAGGCTAGGGGGTCAGGAACTGTCCACCCTGCCCCCTTTTCACGTTCTCCACCTTTGTTTTTCACCCCCTCAGACTGCGAGAGACAAAATGGCGGCCGACACTTCCTGGTTTCGACCGATTCGAATGTTTACTGAGATCTAACAACCAATCAGAATCGCGCTCGTGCACGGCGGCGTGCGCGTACGGTAAGCTTGCGGTACGCGCTCGGAGCGCGCCTATAGATATATATATTGATTTAAATGGTATTTTCTCAGGAAGTACTGAACAGATTTACACGAGACCTTCAAAAGGCACATCCCTGACATGACGGCTACCTCTCTGCCAAATTTCAAGTAATTCTGTTCAGCCGTTCGGGCTGTAGCTCGGACTAAACGTCCTATGGAAAAATGCATGGGGAAAACGCGTTTTGGGACCCCCCCTTTTTCTCAGCCCCCGCTTGACGAATCCCCCCGAGACTTTCAGGGTAGGAGCGGAGCGGAGCGCCCCACCTATTTTGAGAATTTCGCGAGGATTCGTCAATCGACGCCAAAGTTATTCCAAATAGAATGTTGCGGATTTCCTATGGAAACACGGTCCTAACTATAACTATCTACTGGCGACCGCCAGTAGATAATATATATAACATATATATATATATATATATATATATATATCACGAAGATTCATCAAACAACGCCAAAGTTATAAGCAAAATAAAAAATGCTCTTCCTATGGAAACTTGGTCCTAACTATAACTACCTCCTGATATATATATATATATATATATATATATATATATATATATATATATATTACACACACAGACAAAATCCGGGTCTTACTCCGAAATAAATCCAGCGGCACACCAAGGACGAACACAATACCTTTATTGTGTCACACCAACAGAATACGCGTTTCGGCGAAGCCTTTGTCAAGTTACTGACCTGTGCCCAAATTCCCCTAAAAATACAGGTCATGGTTCATAAACATGGAAGAAAGAAACTATACGGGCGCTCTGTTCGAAATAAGTTGTCAAATACATTATCAATCATGGCGTTTCGTCTATGTACAAATAGGAATTACCACTTAGAAATAATACTGTGCAATTTTTATACAGATTGATGCAAACCAAATTTAAATATAATTATAGGCAAGTGCCTAAGCCGTTCATTATTGCTCATATTGTGAAAGAACACGGAGACGTTTCGTGATCCATTTGATTATAGGAAATAATACGAAAAGCATCTAGATGTAAGGCACCATAGAATTCATGTAAAGTGCGGAACTACAGACAATAAATAGTTGTTATTATTGATAATGGTAATGTACCACAATAAATACTGTCCTTGTTAAGTCATAGCCCCTGAGAAACCTGAGGGTAATGTACCCATACAGTATACATATAATCAAAAGCAATCATTATGCATTTAGCTGCAGGCAAGTTCAATTAAGGGCCTAAGCTCCAAACAATAGGACGTAAGGACACATACAAGAAATTCAAGTGTCAATCATGCTTATATCACTTTCCAAGTTATATCGGGGGAATGTGTAGGTGGGCAAATCGGTCAGTTGCTGTTCGTGAGATGTGAGGGACGACCCTAATAAACCCAATAACTAATGAAAAAACCTAAGTGACAAAATTAATAATAAGATAAACTAAAATAAAATAGAGATTCATACAAACGGTCTCTGCTACTATGCTAAGCCTAGCTAATAGTTAAGAGAGACTATCAATATTTCTTTGATCAAGACACCATTCATGTGCCATCCTACATTTGTTCACTCTATAATGTCAAATTAAAATGATAGTGACGTTAAAAAGAACACTCAGTAAGGTAGTCCAGAGAGGAACAGAATAGCACTATGCTAGGTCGGTTAGCCTATGTGTGTTGCCAATTCTTCCCCATAATTCATCCCGTTGGGAATTTTGGCATTAAGTTCGATGATATATTTGGATTCAGTAATCCTTAAGAGTTTTTCACGATCCCCTCCTCTAGGAAGAGGTAGAACTCTGTCAATGCCAAAAAATTTGATCAAGTCAGCATTGCTTTGATGTTTTTCCTGATAGTGCCTCGCTACGGGATAGTTCAGATCCTTATTAGTTACCGCCCTCATATGCTGTAATATACGGGTTTTTAGCTGCAATTTAGTGCTGCCCACGTAGTTTAACCCACAAGGGCACTCCAGGACATAGATGGTATAGTCACTGGTGCAGGTGATGAATTTTTTAATAGGCTTTTTCAATACTATGTTTTTCCCCACATTGTAGCTATCCCGATTATTGCTGTGTTTACATGCCTTACAGGAACCACATTTTTTGAAACCCTTGGCTTTTCCCAACCAGCTAGTGCTGTTAGATACATTTTGATAACTATGTACCAATTGGTCTCTCAACGATTTGGATTTTCTGTATGTTATCGCTGGTGTTGCACCTATTTCAGAGCCTATTATGGGGTCCGATTCCAGCAAACCCCAATGTTTGTTCATCAGGTACCTTAGGGTATTGGATCTACGATTATATGTTGTAAATAATCTGGGTATTCCTTTGCTTTTCCCTTCTTTTTTGTTAGAAGAGAAAATTGCCTCGGCTCTTGGCATATTTTCCACTTTTTGACTGGCAGTGGTAATCACCTTTGATGTATAGCCCCTTTGTTGAAATCTCCTTTCCATGACCCGTTTTTCATTTAGGAAACCTTCTTTAGTGTTGCAATTCCTACGAGCTCGTAGGAACTCCCCATACGGAATGCTGTTCAGTAAGGGTGTGGGGTGATTGCTAGTTGCATGTAGCAACGTATTCCCCGCGGTCTCCTTTCGAAAAAGGGTGGTCACTAATTGATTATTTATTATATCAATGGAGATATCCAGGAATTCACAGTGGGAGTTGCTGATAGAGTGTGTGAAGGTGAGGTTGAGATTGTTTTGTCCCAGAATGTTAATAAATTCCTGTGCTAGATCCAGGGGTCCATCCCAAATCAGGAACAGGTCATCAATATACCTGATCCAGATTGGGATGTGTTGTACAAATCTTTCATTCTCCTCCACCCACACCACACATTCCTCCCACCATCCTAGGAACAGGTTGGCTAGGCTAGGTGCAAAGGAAGTTCCCATTGCCGTACCGGACTTTTGGCGATACAATGTTTTATCAAAGACAAATATGTTTTCCTCTAGGCAATAAAGCATCATCTTTTTAAGCATCAAAGTATGTTCCCATAGTGATACGTGTCTTTCTTTCAGGAAGTGCATGCAAGCCTCCACACCTTTTTGTTGTTCTATACAGGTGTATAGGGAACAGACGTCTAGTGATATCATGTGGTAATTACTTTCCCATGTGATATCATGGATTCGTCGCAAGAAGTCAGTACTATCCTTGCAGAATGATCTTAGTTTCAAGACAAAAGGTGCTAGAAACAGGTCTAAGAATATTGATGTGTTTTCTAGGAGTCCACCGTTGGAAGACACAATAGGTCTCCCAGGTGGTCTAGTAGGATGTTTGTGCACTTTGGGGAGCAGATAGAAACAAGGGACCCGTGGATTTTCATTTTTAAGCCATAAGAATTCATCTTTGGATAATAAACCATCCACCCTCCAGCTTTCCAAAAGTGTATGATACTTTGTAATAGAGGCCCTGTAACTTTCCCAAGTTATCTCCTCATAACATGAGGTATCCTGTAGCTGTCTTAGAGCCTCCCGATTGTATTGGGAAACATCCATGACAACTACATTCCCCCCTTTGTCAGAGGGTTTGATAATTATGTTGGTATCATTACTTAATGCTCTTAGTGCTTCCCTTTGTGACTTGGTTAGATTATCCTTATATTTTCCGATTTTTTGTTCCTTTAGTTTATTGATTTCCCAAATCATAGTCTGATTGAAAGTCTCGATGTTGTCATGCGGGACATTTGGGTTAAATTTAGATTTGGGTCTTAGTCCTGTACAGGAAGTTGCATCGGTCCGAAATCCCAGATCCACCAATATTTCACTTTTTTCTTTCATAGACATTTCAGTCACATCTTGCTCCATGTAATGTAAGTTCATAATCAGGTTTGCATCCTCAATATTCAAGTTGTAATTGTCTTCTCCCAGCATACTGACTGTTCTTGGTTTGGTTTTGGTATTCATTTTGAAAATCTTCATCAGTTTCAATTTACGAATATACAGGAATAGATCAATGCGAGTGTTCACAAAATCCATATCCATCGAGGGACAGAAAGAGAGTCCTAATTGCAATAGTGATATTTCCTCTAATGTTAGGACCCTGGAGGACAAGTTGATTACTGACTTGTTATTTTGCTCCTCCATTGTGGGTATATGTATTCTTGAGTTCATTCTGCCACCCCGTCTCTTCCTTAATCTGATTCTTTTCTTGTTCCTGTTCCTCTCCCTCTTTTTGCGCCTCTTCCTCTTCCCCTTCCTCTCTTGGATTGTGGTCTTTCCTCTTGATCCTTTCTCTGTTTCAGAATCTGAAATTCGTGTAGGAAGGTTAGTGGTCGTGCTCCTAAAGGGACACTTGGAGCCTCTGTGTCGGAACTTAGTTCGGAACTGGAACCGGTTGATATCAGTTCTTGTTGTCTCTGTCTCTGGATGGTATGCAAATTTCTCTGTGCCCAGTCAAAGCGCTTAGCATATGTTAGGATACGGCCCTCAGCGTAATCCTTCTTATCCCGTAAGAATTTCCTCTGTTTTTTGGCCTTGATGGTATCTTCATAGGATTTTAAATTATTTTCCAGCTGTTTCAAGAAATCTATGACAATCTTTTCAGTTTTGAATTTATCCAGTTCTTGTCTTAACTCTGATAACTCCTTCCTGGTCGTTTCTAAATCAATTTTGGCATACTTTACTAACATTTCCAACATGCCTTTGCAGGTTTTAGCCATAAAGAGGGACCATTCTTTCAGTAATTCCGGATTAGGATTTTCGTATGTCGGGATGATAGCAATTCTGAGTCCTCTAGGTACTCTATTTAGTTCAATATAGTTGGTTAAAGATGTTATCTCCCACCATTTATTAATCTCTCGCTTTGATAGTTTTTCAAGTTGGGATAATTTCTGTTTTAATGATGGTTCCGTTGTATTGCCACTAGCACTCGCTGCTGTTGGGACACTAATGTTGTCCAGGCCTTCATCGAATAAGGATAGTGCTTCGTTCCTTCTCTGAGTTTCCCATTCATTCATGTTATATACTTGTTGTATGCTTGTATTCAAAGTCTATTCACAAAACAAGTCCTACGGCACCCTGTGCAGGATTTTGTGCAGGGGTGCTGCGTCTGCTTCCCAATTGTTGCAATATCGGTAGCGTAGGCGGAAACGGGACACACGCCGGGATACTGCCCCAAACCCCCACCCTCCGGTGTGAACTTTGGGACACCTCCCCGCCTGTTCCCGAGACGTGCCCGCTCGCTTACCCGAATTATTGATGTCACTCTGATGGAAGCGGTGGGAGCGGTTAAATCCAATGTTTCCAAGCGTTCGCTGTGAATCCCCGCTCTCCTCCCTTGCGACGCCGGTGCCAGCAACGGTCACAGCTCCGCTTCAATTATTACACACACAGACAAAATCCGGGTCTTACTCCGAAATAAATCCAGCGGCACACCAAGGACGAACACAATACCTTTATTGTGTCACACCAACAGAACTACGCGTTTCGGCGAAGCCTTTGTCAAGTTACTGACCTGTGCCCAAATTCCCCTAAAAATACAGGTCATGGTTCATAAACATGGAAGAAAGAAACTATACGGGCGCTCTGTTCGAAATAAGTTGTCAAATACATTATCAATCATGGCGTTTCGTCTATGTACAAATAGGAATTACCACTTAGAAATAATACTGTGCAATTTTTATACAGATTGATGCAAACCAAATTTAAATATAATTATAGGCAAGTGCCTAAGCCGTTCATTATTGCTCATATTGTGAAAGAACACGGAGACGTTTCGTGATCCATTTGATTATAGGAAATAATACGAAAAGCATCTAGAAATTTTACTGATAAAAAACCAATGAAATTCCCCCGTTATAGTTAGTGCAGGCAACTATAACTCACGCGACCGCAATCTTCTGCTGATGACATATGTGTCTTTATGAAAATAAAATATTTGTAATATATGTATAGCTAAAAATGTATGGAAGAAGACATGGGCAAATAAGTGTCTAAATACAGTATTAGCATCAGCAGAGGATTGCGGTCGCGTGAGTTATAGTTGCCTGCACTAACTATAACGGGGGAATTTCATTGGTTTTTTATCAGTAAAATTTCCGCTAACTATAACATGTCTGAAACCTATGGTTTTTTCAGTGAATATATATATATATATATATATATATATCCTCTGTTGTACTCTGTCTATCTGGTTTCACAGTTTTATGCTTATAGCCTTTGACTTTTTTGCTGGTACATGCAAATCTATATATTTCCGTATGTTTTAAATGCGTAGTCCATTCTCAGGGCGTATTAAGGTCTTCACCTAGTCGTAATGATTAAAGAAAGGCACTGCTATCTACTCTGATAAAAGCATGTGAATCTATGAAAGATTCAATACTGGAGAAGAAACAAGTTACTTACCTGTACCCTGTGGTTCTCCAGTATTGACATCTTTCATAGATTCACATGCAGCCCTCCTTCCTCCGCGTCTAGGCTTGCCACTTCTTACCCCATGCTGCTCTTAACTTTAGCATACTTATGTGCGAAATCTGAGGTCTGATGGCTCTGCTGGGGAGTTGAGGTATAGGGCTCATCTCTGATTGGTCAAGGTTTGGACCTACATAAAGATGCTGATGAATGTTAATATTTTTCCTTTCTCTTTGGTGATTTATAATGTACTCTTATGGTACTACTTTTCTAACTACCGCAAGACTCCCACCATGACAACGGGGAAGATACGAGCATGTGAATCTATGAAATATATCAATACTGGAAAACCACAGTGTACAGGTGAGTAACTTGTTTCTTCTGGCGAACTATTGGGACTGTTGTTACATGTATTCAGAGTTTCCATTTTCCCATTTGCAATTGTTTGTAGCTTAGACTGGGTAAATGCAACTTAAGGTACAAATTCACATTTATTCTCTTTTGTTTTTACTTTTCCACGGGAAACACTTTTATCCCTCTGGGGAAATACCTACCTGTACATTGCATCCAAGTCTGGACGTGAGCTGTACTTCTTTTGTCCCAGAAATGAGAGTGAATCTAGCCTTTTGCTGCAGTAACCTCACACCATTTCCAGTATGGGTAAAGAGTCATATTGCAGTTTTCAAAGGGCCACAAACCCACAAGTTTGTGGTCATTCACAAACTTATTAGCCAAATCACGCCTTTCTACACAACTTGCATGGGAATGATTAATGTATAGTTCTATGCACTGCGAGTGTTACACAGTAGTAAAACCATTTGCAAGTGTCAATAATCAATATGTGAATTCTTGACATTATATATATATATCAGCTCCGACGCTTGCAATAGTAATGCACTCTTAGGCACTCACACAGGGACTGTTGAAATAATCTTTTAATATATAGCAGACGCATTTCAGCAGTAGCTTTTATCAGTGCTTTTAAAAGATATGACAATGTCCAAATGCGCGGCGTCTCTAAAAACACATAAGGTCACTCATAATTGGGGCTTTCAAATGGTAGTGACTTAGGAAGGACTCTGATGCAATTCGCCTCCCCAGGCTGCCCCCTCAGCAAGACGATGTTCCAATATATAACCTTAGCCATATCGACCTAATTACAATTGCAAATATTTTGTTATGCAAAAATTAAAGTTCTTACTGGGATGGCAAGCCTGCTGCTTTTCTAAGCATTTCCAATTTTTTCACCACCATTGCGCCATGCATTTAGTCCTCTCGCCAAGCCTCAGTTTGAAAACCAAGAGGAATCCGGTGCCAGCAGTAAAATTACTGTAAGCCATGAATTTGGATAATTCATGACCTTTGGTCGACGGATACATCCTCTTGAGACGGTTCAGGCTCCTGTTACGTATCCAGCTCCACTTTCCACCTAAAACAGCTTTTCGCCAAACTCTTAAGGCGGGTGCCATAAAATGTGAGGATGGAACTCACATTCAATACCAGCTTTGACGCTTGCAATAGTAAGGCATGCTAAAGTACTCACAGGGACAGTTGAAATAATCTTTTAATTTATAACAGACGCGTTTCAGCAGTAGCTTTCATCATATCACATTGTCATATCTTTTAAAAGCGCTGATGAAAGCTACTGCTGAAACGCGTCTGCTATATATTAAAAGATTATTTCAACAGTCCCCATGAGTGCCTAAGCGTGCTTTACTATTGCAAGCGTCGGAGCTGGTATTGAATGTGAGTTCCATCCTCACAATTTATGGCACCCGCCTTAAGAGTTCAGCGAAAACCTGTTTTAGATGGAAAGTGGAGTTACTCCCTTGACACTAAAAGGTTACAGTGCTGGATTCTGCAGTAAAATCCCCAACTTTCCCAATGGCTAGCACTTAAAGTTGGCACATTCTGATGGATACTTCTAACTGCATATTCCTCACCTTGTAAATACCCCCAGGCACCAAACTGGATCTGGATATTTTTTTCTAGCAATTCTCTTGCACGCTTGAAGATGGCTTTTGCTGTTGCGTGTCAACTCAGTCCCACCTTGGATGTGACACTGGTTTTAAGGGATAATTGCAAAGCGAATTATAAATCCACACTTTGTATCACTTAGTTGAATTTAATGTGTTGTCTGCAATCCCTGAATTTACATTCTTCAATCCATGGTATTTAAATGTGTATTCACACATTATTATCCATAGTACAATCCAAAACAAGTTTTTAGTTCAATGTAAGTTCCAATGCATTTCGGGCGGATTGCCCTTCATCAGGGAACAACTCTGTAACATAAAGCAGGGTGTTAAATACAATGAGGAAACCTTTCCAAGGTTCAATATATGAGGTGCTATCAGTCTTATTTAAAAAAAAAAAAAAGAAAATTAAAAATGTGGTGCCATTATATTGGTGTTCATCATGAACCAGAGCGAGCTGGTTTGTTCGTGACTGTTATAACTAATAACATGTCATTGGGTTGGGCTGGGATATAAGTGATGTTGGCCGGGCTGATCTCTGTTAATAATGACACTTAATGATAGAGAAGCGATTAGATGCACAAGGTGTGGTGAGGGTTTGTGGTTTCTTTAGTGGAGATCACGCGTTAAGTGCTGATGTGTGATTATAGTCTATCCATAAACACGCGGAAGATACGTTGATATTTGTAAACATGAGTCTTAAATATATTTAGTAATGATCACGCGTTTAAAATGAAGTCGTTGAAAAAACAAAAAAGCCCCAAAGAGAACCTCATAACGGTTCAACAATGCCATGATGGTGTGTGGTAATGATGAATCCATGCTTAAAGATACATAAATGGCGTTCTTGTTCACAAGCGTGCATGTTAGGTTTTTTGTGGCGGTCATGCATCTAAAAACAATCGACGGTGGCGCTTTATAAAGACCTCTTAAAGTGAGCAAACGGGACTCGTATTTAGGAACGGATATGCAAATGGTTGTAAGTAAGATATTCTTAAATGTGTAGATAGAGTACCCAAAGTTGTTAAACACGGGGTGCATAGCAAAAAAAAATGTCATTCAATAAATGAGCGCTGTCACACTCAAATCAGACACTTACTGATATTCGAATTTCGAGTATTCTCGGCATAGAGTCTCTTCGGCGAGTGTAACTGGCCGGGAAACCTGTGTGTTAATGAGCAACCTTCTATGATTGTAATCGATGTAGGACTAACCGCGTAGTGGTTAATGTGGCGGCCATTTTAAGACGTGTTTATGCTTAGTTAAATGAATGTGAAAGTGTTATGGTCTAGTCGAACATTGGGCTGTAAAATACCACCAGAGGATGTTAGATCTCTGGATCACAAAGAGTTGTTAAAAAACACACCATAAATGAAAGATACTAAGTGTGCACGGGTTTAAAACTAAACCGAAGGAATTCAGTGAACATAAAGGTACTGGCATCAAAGTTTTAGAATATCCAATCAAGGAGCGATTGTATGAAGCACGAGAATTCCATACGATCATTCTTCCCGTGTGGTTTCAAGGTGTTTTATCCAGAAGTTTTCTCTTTTCAGTAGATGTTTGTTGTGGTCTCATCCCTCTATCTTGGTTATGACCTCCAGTACCAAGAATTTTAGTTGACTTATATTATGGCTGTGTTCGATGAAATCCACAGAATCAATCCTTCCCTTTACAAGGCTCGTATGAGTGCACTAATGAGTAGCTGGACCATGCTGGGCTATTGCCTGCCAGACAACAGACAGGTTGCCAGACAATATGGAGACCCAGCTTTCCTCCTCCTACATCCTACTTCTGAAAGGCTAGTGGTCCAGGCTTCGAAAAGCAGACTCAACCCAAATCCTTCCCTTCTATGTCTCCTGATAGGAAATCCAAACGCATGGAGGCATTCGGAAAGCAAATGTTTTCTTTCACCAGCCTCACCCTCCCTCAGTGAACGCGAAAAACCGAAGTTTCTGTCTCGAAGACCGCTTGTCTATTTTACAGAAGGAAGTCCAGGCTCGTTGGGACAAAGGAGGCATCAAGTGGGTCCCAGTTTCAGAAAGGTGCTGATGAAGGATGAGACTTTCCTCCTTTTTTAGGGCTTCACCCTCTCAACGTCTTTCTCAAGAAGGACAAGTTCAAGATGTTCACCATGCTCATGCCAAGTATCTGCCCTGAATCGTTGCAACTGGATGGTAGCATTGGGCTTGTAGGATGCTTATTTCCCTTTTCATTCTGCCATCTCACACGCATTACCTGCTGTTCAGTGTGGCCCATGAGCATTTTCAGTTTTCTCTGCTCCCCTTCAACCTCACCAGTGCATCCCTGGTATTCACAGAAGTGATGGCAGTGGTCGCAGCACATCTTCAGAGGTAGGGAATATCAGTCTTCTCATACCACAGCGACTGGCTGCTAAGGCAGGCTTGCGAGAGTCACTTTTAGACCACCTCCAGACTGCAAATCTCTTCACATCTTTGGAGTTCTCTGTCAACGAAACAAAGTCACAGCTGACTCCTTCCCAGAGTCCTCAATTCATCAGAGTGGTTTTGGATGTGGTGCATTTGCAAACCTTACTCTTTCAAACTTTTTCACCTGCTCAAGTCCTGGACATTCAGCTATGATCCCGATATTTCATCCTCTATCCTTGGTCTTGGTGAGAGCAGCTCCTAAGCTTCTTGGCATTCTCGCATCCTGCATCCTCCATTGTCGAACACGCCAGATGGCATTAGTGGACTCTGCAGTGGGATCTGAAGTCTCAGTAGGCTGAGCACCAATTCCATCCAGGTTTTGAAAGAGACTGAGAAAAACCTGCAGTGCTGGCTACTCCGCTTCAGTTAAAGGGTGACAGATCCTTCTCCTGATCCATCCAGAGTTGAAATTTGTGATGGATGCTTGGTAGCTGGGTTGGGGTGGCCATATCAGAAAGGTGAAAATCAGAGCACGCTGGTTTCTGAAGGAGACCTGCCTCCACATCAATCTGTTGGAGTTATGGGTGATTCGCTTGGCACTAACAGATTTCCCCCGCCATGAAGGGGGAATATTTAGGGTTTCACAGACAACACTTCATCCATGTAGTAGTGCAACAAAAAGGGCAAAGTCGGGTGATGGGTCCTATGCCAGGAGATTCTATGCATATGCCATAGCATCTCCCTTGTAACCAAACACCTGGCATGTTCTTTGAACAGCAGGGTGGATGAACTCAACCGATATTGCCTTGCGAATCATGATTAGCAAATACTCTCAAGGGGAGCGCAGGTTGTCTTCCAGCAATGGAGAGAACTGTGGCTCGATCTTTTCGCCACCACCAAGAACACGCAGTGTGCAAGCTTTTGCGTGTTGGAGTTCCCAAGCAGACTGTCAATAAGAGATACTTTAGGCCTAAAGTGGAGTTCAGGACTACTGTAGCCCCTCCGGAATCTGCCTCACCTGCCCAACATTTTTGAAGAAGATCAGGAGCAACCATTTCCTAATTGTCTTAGTGGCTCCAGATTGGGCCAGGAGAGTGTAGTATCTGGAACTTATGGCAAGTAATATCTGTCCCCCAATCAGACTGTCGCTTGGGAGGATCTTGTGTTGCAGAGCAGAGTACTTAACCTGGGCCTGCAAAGCCTGCACCTCCATGCTGGGAGATAGAGTAGTGACCGCTGGCTGCTTTCAACCTCCCTCCTGAGGTAGTGGATGTCATATTGGCGGCCAAATGTTCACCCACGTAAACATTTATGCTGGATGTGTGGAAACGTTTGTGACTTAATGAACTGCTCAGCTTAGAGGACCGATGCATTCGAAATTGCCGGATTTGTTGCTGTTTGTGCTATTTTTGGCCCAGGAAGCTTTTGCTGTAGCCGTGGTTAAAGGTTATTTATCAGCCTTGTTTACCTCTTTAGGTTTACCAGATCAGCCATCGGAGTTTAAATCATCTGTTTTGGTGTGTTTTCAGAAACTGTTAATCCACGTGTTTCCACCCAAAACCTTTTCTAATGCAACCATGTGGCCTTAATTTGAATCTCACATATTTGATGTGTACTTATTTGAGCAAATGCACAGCTATCCCTTGCATCTTTTGACTTTGAAAGTAGGCTTTCTCTTAGTGATAACATCAGCTCTTTCTGTGCGTGAGATACGAGAGCTAGCTGTCCAGCAACCGTATACCACCTTTTTTCTAGACAAATTGGTGCTACATCATAGAGTGGCATTCCTGCCCAATGTTGTGACTCCTTTTCAGGTCAGATAATTCATCACCCTTCTGGCATTCTTTGGGCAACCTCAATAGAGAAAGAAAGAAAGAAAGAAATATGGATTTTCCTGGTCAGATTATGTCCCCTATCTTGGACCCCAACGGTTCTATGTGCATGTCACAAGTACATGTAGGTTCCCTCCAGTTCCAGTTATGAAGACGCAAATACATGTGCGTCCACCGTCAACATGTCCTCTGTCAGATCCGCCATGAATAGGCCGGATATTCCATTCCTAAGTATGAAAAGCCATCGGCTTAATATGGTTCACTTATGCCATTTTACAGTCCAGGCAAGTAGGCCCTGATTCTGTCATCAAAACTCCTTTTCCCTTCTGCCTCTGAAAGCTCCGGTCCGAGCCTGCATCTATGACCATGAACTTTGTCTCATTCTCTGCGCGGCTCACGAAGCCTGACATCAGCCTATTCTCTGCCAAGAACTGTATTTCACCTTCGAATTATCTGCCTCTCCCTCAGCCGATGCATTCCTGCCTAGTAGTTTAAGTAAACATTCTTCCAGTTATCAAGCAAAAAGGCCCATCCTCTCTGTCCTCATGCAAGTAATTCATAGCCCTGTTACTAGGAAATATTCCTACCCCCTCGCATTCAGTGTAGACACTTAGACGCTTGTACATACACGCACAGTCAGTATAGAGTAGATTCTGTCCGAGAGTCCTTCTTTTGTGGATAACATAGTTCTTTAAACATAGGATGTTAGATATGATTTGGGATTAGGTTGACTTGACCCCCCAGACTTCTCGTCTCCACATATAGAGCTAAATGTCAAGTCCTCGTCACCCCCTAGTTACACGTCAATTACACGTCATACTGCTGCGCGCGCATCTATGCCAAGTATTATCTTATAGATCCACCTATACATGACATCATAACCAATCATGTTCCTTTTTACTCATTATTACACCCATTTTCGGTTACGCAGACAAACGTCAATGTCCTTATCAAATTGTCACGCCTACTGTATTCACTTCATTATAATGTATGTACTATAAAAGTTACTTCTCTGTCAATAAAGTATGTACTTCACTTCCTGAACCCCCGTGGTGATGGAACTTGAAGCATCCGATTATAATCGATTATTGGAATAAAGCCCATTCCGAAACTCTAATATCACGGATTCTGCCTCTCATTTTACTGAGCTATTTTATAATGTTTCTGTATCAAATTCAGTCCCGGTAAAGGAATTTTTATTTACCACATGATGGCGCCCGAACAGGGACACTTTCTCATCTCACGCGCCGGCGGTGCGTTGCAGGCCCGGTCTCCTGCCACAGCTGGACGGACAATAACGCGTACCAGCAGGATTTCCTGTATCTCCCTCCGGTCAAGCGGGGGCGACTGAGACTGCGATCAACACCCAGACGAGGCGGTGAGAAGTGCGAAGTATCCCGACCAGAGCCTAGCTGAGAGAGCAAGATCCGAGGTATACAGAGACCCACCAGTCCGAAGTCAAGTCCAGTGTCCGACGAGTCGAGTCGAGTCGAGTCCAGTCCGGTTCAAGTTCAAGTTACTGAGGCCTTCCGTTTCCGAAGCTACCCGGTGAGTACCATTGCTGGGGAGGCATTTCTGACGTGCACATAGGTTGTGCCGGTCAAGACGGGTTTGGGTACACAAATCCGGTCTGCACTGTTTTAGCAGTGTATCTGTACTGTTTAGCAGTATATCAAGTATTCCGAAGTATTCCGAAGTGTCTAGTTATTGTCTAGTTATTGTCGAGAATTAAGCTTGATGATTAGTTATGCAGACGATCATCATTGTTGTTTCAGTTAAAAGTTTAATGTTTAATGTTTAAAGTGTTTAAGTATGTTCTGTATATCGTGGTATGAATGACTGTTCATTATCGTGTTTATTGTATTATGTCTGTTCAAATTCAAGTATCAGGTCAAAATCAAGTATAAGGTCAGTTCTCAATATGCCGCTCTTTTCGAAATTAAGACAGATCACTACCAGAAAAGGGGTTCTCGAAGAAGCCGTCCCTATTCCTCCTAGGGACACTCCAGGGCACTTTATGTATCACAAACATGGCTTAGACGCTATATTATTTCTTGATTTATGGGTAGACTATACCAAGGGATTACCAGAAAGTCAGAGGTGGCCCACAGCGGGGACCTGGGATGCAGAGTGCATCATGAAAGTCGAGGAAGAGTTATGGAAAAGGAAAGTCAGACAGTCACAGAAAGACGCCGTTGAATTATGGCGTAAAGAATCACATAGACGAACAGAAAAAGCACGTAGACAGGAAGAGAAGAGTAAAGAAAGTTCAAGCAAGGTTCAAGAAAAACTATTAATTGAGGAAGGAATCCGAGTGAAATCAGAACAAGTAGACAGACAAAGAAATGCCCTTATGAATGGTATGTATCCCCTTCTGGCCGAAGGATTACCTAAGGCTACTCCAGAGATACCGAAAGACCTGCCACCCCCATTATTTCCAATCAAGGTACATCCTAAGGGGCATCCTAGAACCGCAGAAGATGTTTTTCTTTCCTCATATTTAGATGACGCAGCTCCCGAGTATGCTAATTCCGCCCCACATAGACCGCATACCAGGGAGGTTCAACGCCAAGATCCAGTGCCCGTATCCCTACAGCAGCAAATCGAGTCACAAGTTCCGGCAAGCACATCTGTTTCTGCATCTGTTTCTACAGGTGCTTCCATAGCTGAGTCCACACCTATAGTTGCTGTGTCACGTTCGACGAATCCTTTCACACCCGACGCCCCAGATGGGGCCACGGGAGGTGCTACCAATATTTTTTCTACGCCACCCAGAATAAATAAACTTACTTTTCAAGAGTCAGCGCATTCACGTACACCCAAACTCCTTAGTGCCCGTGCGCTTAAGGAACTTCTTATAGATTGTAGATATGACCCGGTGCCTGGAAAGGAGGACGAAATGACCCTAGCATCATTGCGTATCAGACGAGCCGCAGTGTATTTAGCGAAGTTACCAGGAATGACTGCGCATCTAGATAATATATATCATTTTGTCCAAACAGGGCGAGATCCAGAATGTATTTACAGAGCTATGGAATACCAGAAAGTAGAGATACAGGGGGAACTGTTACGTTTCCTCATAAACTGTGTGATCAGAAACCAAGACCGACCGGGGGTAGACCCGGAAGTAATGAAAATTCTTACAAGATGGAGCCAGAATATATCAGAAGGGAGACATGATAAACAAAATTGTATAATAGCCATGTGTCGAAAGATCCGTAAAGAAATAGAACGCCTACACGAAGAGCGATTAGAGGTAGATGAATTCGAACAAAACGAGGAAGAAGGGTCAGGACTGCCCACAGGACAGTCGGACACCATAGCCTATGTGGGTAGAGGAAGATCTTGTAATAGGAATCAGACTAGATATCACACTGACTCAATACATCCGATATGTCCAGATAATAACAGGAATTTCCAAATACCTATAATTAATATAAGGTCTAACGAGCATTCGTTCCAAACCACCGACAAACTACTCCGAGAACGAAGGGGTTATCATTTCCTCGATTCTATGGATGAACAAGATTTAGCCAGGGCAGCTGTCCATTGGGTGGACAGTCCCGGAAAATATAGCGATGATACAGTAGTACGCACATTTTTGAATCTTACCCCAGATGAACAAAGGTTAGCTGGGATTTATATGATTCAACAACTCATTATACTATATCGGAGTCGGCATTCGGACCCTGGTCCCTTGCCTGACATACTGACTGAATTACTTATGAATAAATGGAGAGGTCCAGGTACTGAATTAATTAAAGAAATTCTAGAATCAAGAAAGCAGTATATTCTTTTTGTATGTTCAGAACATGTTCCATTGTCCGTCAAGGAAAGAACTACGTATCACATAGATAGGCAGAATCCCTTACGAGAAGTGCACCCAATAAAGGGTGAGGACAATCAGTTTAAACGTGTATTTGTATATACGCCCATATCGAAAATAGAATTGTTAGAAATGAAGAAAGTGGTACCCAGTCATGACAAAGACCCAGCGGGTTTTCACCGAGAAATTAAAGACATGTTACTCATGGGAGAGTATACCTACCCCGACATTATGACAATATTAAAGGTGTTGATGCCTGCTGGCATTTATGAGAAACTAAAGGAAAAAGAGTGGGAGGTAGGAGATCAAAAGATAGAATGGTCAGCATTAGAAGCAGAAGAAAGGGCCCGAGGTCCAGGTTCGGGGCTTGGGGATAAAACTAAAGCACTACCAGGTCTACTAGTACAGGTACTGCCACGTTTATTATCTACTAAAAAGGAAGATTGGGGTACAATTTCAGCCTGTAAACAGAAGCAAGATGAAGACACTAGCGATTACTATGCCCGATTCGAGAAATGTTTTGGTATAAATAGTGGCATAAAAGCAAGTAGCGAATCATACCCGCATCTGTTTGTAACAAAATTAGTGGAAAATGCCCTGCCCCCAGTAAAGAATAGAGTATTAAAATTCGAGAGTACCTGGCAAGGTAACACTCCAACACAAATGTTACAAATGTTACAGTACCACCACAATAGAATTAAAGAGGAACAGGAACATGAACACAGACGCATGAAAGACACGAAAATGAAAATGCTAGTTTCCCAAACAGTTCCAGCTGAAGGACATAAAAAGGGTATGACACATTCCGATTCAACCGGACCTGTAAAAGGGACATGCAATTATTGTAAAAAGCCAGGTCATTACGTACACGATTGTCCAGTCTTAAAACATAATATCGCCATAGGTAAAACACAAGAAAGATCACGGCCACTCAGACAAGATCAGAATGAACAAGGAGCTATGCAGCATGCCCAGGCCATGCCAGCCGCACAACAGCCAATACACTTTGTGCCAGCTGCACCCCCATTGCCTGTTGCTGCCACACAAACAACAACACGACAAATGTATCAGACCGCACAGTATGAATATCCCGAGTATCAGCGTTACGCATGAACAAGCCTAGAGAGGGAAGTTGACTTACCCCTTATTGAAATTCCAGTAGACCAAGAAGGACCTTATGTACATAGTGAATTATTAGGCCAAGATAGAAAATTTCTACTCGATACAGGGGCAAGTCGAACGACCATAAAACGTAGTGAAGTTCCAGGGGCACCCCTCTCAGGCTCACAGAATATTTCCCTTGGTTTTTCAGGAAAACCTATTGTTAATGAAGTGTCACAACCTCTGCCACTTACGATAGGACCTTTGACCCGAACTACAGATTTATTGCTTACCAAATCATGTCCAGAAAATCTATTAGGAATAAAAACGTTGAAAGCTCTAGGAGCTATAATATGTTGTTCTCCGGAAGGAGTAAGACTGTTTTTACGTGATTTTAAAGGTCACTATGTGTCTAGAGACATGGATCCCCGATTACAGATTTTACCTACACGACTATGGGCACAAGGCCCTACTGATGTTGGATGCATGAATATTACACCATATCGAGTCACATTAAAGGCAGGAGTGGTGCTACCACGAATGCGACAATACAAGTTACCACCAGATGCTGTAGTGGCTTTACTACAAATCATTGACGAGCTCATTGCCCAAGGAGTAGTTGTGGAAACAGACTCCAATATATGTAATTCACCGATAATACCGATTCTTAAACGAACAGATCCGAAGGCCCCGCCAGTATATCGATTGGTTATTGATCTGCGCGAGTTAAACAAATGCATTGTGCCACAATTCCCTGTGGTCCCAGATATCTCGTCATTACTGACAGCTATTGATTCCGAAGCGACATTCTTCACTGTAATCGATCTCAAGAATGCCTTTTTCAGCGTCCCAATAGATCCGGGAAGCCAATATTTGTTCGGATTTAGTTTAAATGGACGTAGCTTTAAATTCTCACGCGCACCTCAAGGATTTACAGAAAGCCCCAGCATCTATAGCCAAGCACTGAAACGAGAACTCGATAGTATCCACATGCCAGTTAACACTGCTCTGCTTCAATACGTCGATGATCTGCTGATCACCGCCCGAAGCGAACCTGAATGTGAAAAAGCATCACTGACAGTTTTACAATTTCTAGCCGAAAAAGGGCACAAGGTGTCCCCTTCTAAGCTGCAATTCTGTGTCCAGCGAGTTATTTATCTTGGACACTCGCTGTCCAAGGAGGGAAGGCAGCTTACACCAGACCGCATTCAGTTAATAGCTAACATGCCGATACCCAAGACACAAAAGGAGGTGCGGGCTTTCATAGGCCTCACTTCATACTGTAGACAGTGGATCCCGCAATATGCATTTCTAGCAAAACCACTCATTCAGTTGACAACCCAGGAGGCAGCCACATCGACTGTTCTCCCTTGGACTCAAGAACATACACAAGTTTTTGAAAGCCTAAAGAAAACTTTATGTCAAGCACCTGTTTTAGCAACACCATGTTACAGAAAACAGTTTACACTCTTTGTTACAGAACGCGAAGGTACTGCTTTGTCAGTACTCACACAGGATCAAGCAGGAGCACACAAACCTTGTGCTTATTTTTCTAGTACATTAGATCCCGTAGCTCAGGCTTTGCCTGCATGTCTGAAATCAGTGGCAGCGACAGCTTTAGCAATCAGACAAAGCGATGCCATAGTGTTAGGACATCCATTGACAGTTCAAGTACCACACGCAGTAGAGGTTCTTATAAATAGAACACAAACACAACACTTGACCATAGCACGACTTACAGGGTATGAACTTACATTGTTTCAGCCACATATAGAAATAAGACGCTGTAACACATTGAATCCTGCCACACTTTTGCCAGTAACCGGAACAGACCCACTAGCCCATGACTGTATTGAAGTCATTACTGTAACGACAAAACCCAGACAAGACTTGACCGATGTTCCATTGTCAGATCCAGACTTGACATTTTATGTCGATGGTTCATGTATGAGAACAAGTACAGGAGAATTAGTGGCCGCTTATGCAGTCACAACAGATACTGAAGTCATTGAAACTAATCGTATAAATACTTTGTCAGCTCAAGCCGCAGAGCTCATCGCTCTGACACAAGCCTGTATTCAAGCCACGAATAAAAAAGTCAACATATACACTGACTCACGTTATGCATTCGGAGTTGTACATGACTTCGGCGTGCTGTGGCGAGAGAGAGGTTATTTAACTTCCCACGGTGCCCACATTCAGCACGGACCCCTCATTCATGCCTTATTAGATGCAATACATCTACCTACTGAAATATCAATTATGAAATGTAAGGCCCATACGAAGGTTACTGATATCATTTCCCAAGGCAATGATCTAGCCGACAGAACAGCTAAACTGACCGCTCAAACTCAAACCCCTGACATGACAAAGACAATAGTCCTGACACCGACACATTGTATGACAGTTAAAGATCCTACTCTTGACGTAATTGACATACAGACACATGCTACACCAGACGAAATAAAGAAATGGACTGAATTAGGAGGGATCCAAACGGACCAAGGATGGATGATGAAGGAAAAGTCTGTATGGTTCCTTCCTGATTCAATGGTCCAAGTTATAATTAACACTATACATAGTCCGGCACATCTAGGAGAAAAAGCTATGCTAGACAGCATTCAACACATTTGGTTTAATAAACATTTACGAGCAGCAGCCAAACAAAAGGTCCGTACCTGTATGATCTGTTGCCAGTTCAACCCAGGAAAAAGTGTTCCCGTAGAACAGGGTGGATTTCATCCTCCTGATCACCCTTTTGAAGTCCTACAGATGGATTATATCCAGATGGAACGATGTCGAGGATTCAAATATGTTCTCGTAGTTGTCTGCGCTCTGTCCCGTTGGACGGAGGCATACCCGGTTTCAGATTACACTGCTCCGACTACTGCCAAACAGTTGGTTCGAGAATTTTTCCCACGATACGGTTTACCATGTGCTGTTTACTCAGATAACGGCCAGCCGTTCTCATCAGAATTAATGAAACATGTTTCACTTCTGTTAGGATATCAGTGGAAATTCCACTGTGTCCGACACCCCGAGGCAGCAGGTCTCGTAGAAAGACATAACCAGATACTGAAAATCAGAATGTCCAAAATATGCAGAGAGAAAGGTGTCGACTGGGTAGTAGCGTTACCAGTTGCACTATTTTACATGAGAATGGTAGCACACTCTCGAACAGGGCTATCCCCGTATGAGGTGATCTTCGGCAGACCACCAAATATGTGGGGGACGCCTATACCACGTAAAATAACTGATGTTGACTGTAATATGCTGACAGATTACTTGGCTTCCTTGATGTCTGCACTACAATCTTCTCGTTCACAGGTAGCTGCAGCCTTTCCCGACAACACTGAGGTGAAACCCCATGACGTTGTTCCGGGTAATCTTGTCTTTGTGAGGAATTTCGACCGAAAGACTCAGCTGGAGCCCAGGTGGAAAGCACCCAAGTTGGTCCTGTTGACCACAAGAACAGCCGTGAAGATCGAGGGCCGCAAGGGCTGGATTCATTCAAGCCATATTAAGAAATTTCATGGACTATCCTCGGATATAGACACTGTGCCCTGCACTACTTCACAGACTGATTCAAAACTCCCTTTTGTTGAACCGAACAAATCTGAAAGTTATAAACTAAAGCTTAGGCCCAACCAGTCGAGCAATTTGATTGTTTAAGTCCTCTCCAAGGTGAAGCGGTTGAATTGTCTCTGACATGTATCCCTTGGACCGGAGTAGAGGAAATACCCGTAAAATGTTGAAACAACAGGCGTATTGTAAATCACTGCGTAGCCACTGTATAGTGACATTATTAATTTTGTTTTTATTGAGTCTTTTAATAATTATTACAAGTATGTTGTTGCACATATATTACCCTATTTCTAGACATGTTTATAATGTTACTGCTGAACATTCTTTTAGTGACTTACCTCCGCATGAATTGTCTTATAGACTTGCGCTGCGCAATAACACTTTCATCAGTATGTTACATCATTCCCATCAGACTAGTAATGCCACAAATTGTTGGGTGTGTGGCCGACTCCCTCCCTATCAGAATTATGAAGGAGTCCTGCCATTCTTTCCACACCCATTTACACACAATGGCTCCTGTGGAGCATGGTTCAGTTTAATCAATTCCATAGACTCAGACACAGCAGTTTACCAAGATCATTGGATATGGGGAAACCTGAACCTAGTTTTACTCAAAGTCTGCTACCCTGACAAGGAGGGTCGCCCCAAAAGAACAGGAACTGATCTAGAAAATGAAGTGTATGGATTAGGTAATTTTACACCTAATCTCATGATTCTAAATGTCGTATCCGAAGTTGAACTAGTCTTACCCACCATGTCAGTATTCCCAGCAAAAGGTGAATTGTGTGTAAGAAAGGTTGGTTCCATACATATGGGCCATAGTAAATGCACTACTATAGTAGAATTCAGTGATCAAGGAAAATCTTCATTTAGAGCTTCTCGCCACTCCTACTTCATATGTGGTCAGATTGCATATATGCGTCTACCCCTAGATTGGGATGGTACCTGCTACATTGCATTCCTTTTGCCACCTGTTTTCCTAGCTCCTCCTGATTATTACAGAAATATTCATTTAGTACACAACAGAGAACGGAGAGATCTCCCCATTGTCGATTACACTGAAACGGCATGGGACAAGTATGTAGATTTTAATAAAGGCATCTTTCCCTATATAGGTACTGTTACTAATAGTAAGCTGATACGTAGATTAACTAGAACCCTTGAAGCAGTAGTGAATGAGACTATTTCCGCCTTAGGCAATTTAACGGAAGAGCAGTCTGCTATGCGGATTGTTGTGCTTCAAAATCGTCTTGTCCTCGACGTCATCCTGGCTGATAGGGGCGGAGCTTGTAGGGTCATCGGATCAAGCTGCTGCGTATTCATACCAGAAAATTCGCCATCTGTATATAAAGCCATCACTCGCCTTCATAAGATTGTAAGCCAGATACACCAGAACCCAGGCACTTGGACTTGGTCCAGTTGGTTTTGGAATGCGGTATCAGCCTGGGGATGGAGAGTTTTATCCTTCCTAGGTATTGGCCTTCTCATACTATTCAGTTGCTGTCTATGTCTACAATGTGGACCAGCGATTTGTGGTCTGTGTGCCACATCGTGCATTCCACATCAAGATTTACGTTCAGGATCCCGGAAGAAGAAAGAAGAACAAATGATGCTATATGAACAGGTCAATGGATTAATGAAGATTGATATCTCTTGAAGGGCAAGTAGGGGACAAGGAGGGAATGTGGAAATATGGATTTTCCTGGTCAGATTATGTCCCCTATCTTGGACCCCAACGGTTCTATGTGCATGTCACAAGTACATGTAGGTTCCCTCCAGTTCCAGTTATGAAGACGCAAATACATGTGCGTCCACCGTCAACATGTCCTCTGTCAGATCCGCCATGAATAGGCCGGATATTCCATTCCTAAGTATGAAAAGCCATCGGCTTAATATGGTTCACTTATGCCATTTTACAGTCCAGGCAAGTAGGCCCTGATTCTGTCATCAAAACTCCTTTTCCCTTCTGCCTCTGAAAGCTCCGGTCCGAGCCTGCATCTATGACCATGAACTTTGTCTCATTCTCTGCGCGGCTCACGAAGCCTGACATCAGCCTATTCTCTGCCAAGAACTGTATTTCACCTTCGAATTATCTGCCTCTCCCTCAGCCGATGCATTCCTGCCTAGTAGTTTAAGTAAACATTCTTCCAGTTATCAAGCAAAAAGGCCCATCCTCTCTGTCCTCATGCAAGTAATTCATAGCCCTGTTACTAGGAAATATTCCTACCCCCTCGCATTCAGTGTAGACACTTAGACGCTTGTACATACACGCACAGTCAGTATAGAGTAGATTCTGTCCGAGAGTCCTTCTTTTGTGGATAACATAGTTCTTTAAACATAGGATGTTAGATATGATTTGGGATTAGGTTGACTTGACCCCCCAGACTTCTCGTCTCCACATATAGAGCTAAATGTCAAGTCCTCGTCACCCCCTAGTTACACGTCAATTACACGTCATACTGCTGCGCGCGCATCTATGCCAAGTATTATCTTATAGATCCACCTATACATGACATCATAACCAATCATGTTCCTTTTTACTCATTATTACACCCATTTTCGGTTACGCAGACAAACGTCAATGTCCTTATCAATTTGTCACGCCTACTGTATTCACTTCATTATAATGTATGTACTATAAAAGTTACTTCTCTGTCAATAAAGTATGTACTTCACTTCCTGAACCCCCGTGGTGATGGAACTTGAAGCATCCGATTATAATCGATTATTGGAATAAAGCCCATTCCGAAACTCTAATATCACGGATTCTGCCTCTCATTTTACTGAGCTATTTTATAATGTTTCTGTATCAAATTCAGTCCCGGTAAAGGAATTTTTATTTACCACAGTTTGGATAGCATGAGTCTTGAGCTTTTATATTGATTACCAAATGGATCATCGGATGAAAGCTATTTTCAAGGTGAAGAATCTGCAGTTAGAAGTAGCCATCAGAAGAGCCAGTTACTTACCTTCATCAGAAAGAGACAGTTCATTATAGATTCCTTACCTTGGAATTACCCCTAGACGTCAGACTGGATTTGGAGAATTGTTTCTCAGCAGTACCCCTGCGCTTTGGTAGGTGGCATTGGTCGACTCCGGGTTCGTTGTCGACGTTGTGGTCTCCGGGATGAAATTACGGGGCCTAACTTAGACGCCGCCCCTGTGCGCTGACATCAGTTCTTTCTTTTTCCGGGCCTGCATAGCGCAGATCCGGAGAGCGCTACCTCTTAAGTCTCTTTTTGACTAAGCTTTTTTCGACATTTTGTCGACTTCTTTTCGAGTCGTTCGAGTCTCTTCCCTCCATGCCACAGTCTTCCGATCACATCGGAGGATCATTTGGCGCTTCTCCGCCTGGAAGTTTTAGCTCTCTTGGCCAAGACTGCTATCGAAAGGGTTCCTGTGCCAGAAGTAGGTCATGGTTACTATTCCCGCTATTTTCTGGTGCCCAAAAAGGACAAAGGCCTGCGTCTTATCCTAGACAACAGGGCCCTCAACCGCTTCCTCTGGAAGGAGAAGTTCAGAATGCTCACGTTGGCTCTGATCCTATCTGCCCTGACCCTGGAGACAGGGTTGTGGCGTTGGACTTGCAGGACTCCTATTTCCATATCCCCGTCCTGCCAGCCAACAGACGCTACCTACGGTTCACGGTATGCCACGAGCATTTTCAGTTCACCGTGCTCCCCTTTGGCCTTACCAGTGCCCGTCGGGTGCTTATGAAAGTGATGGCGGTTGTCGCAGCTCATCTGTGCAGATCAGGAGTCCCAGTCTTCCTCTATCTTGATACAGTGTCTAAGTCCATTCTTAGACATTGTAAGTGCAGTGCTGCCATATGGTGCTGGGAGTTTGTCATTACGAACTCCACAGCACAATAATGGCTACACTGAGAAGTTTGGTATCCAACTTCTCAGCGCATTAAACCCACACTGATGCCAGTGTGGGATTTAATGAAAGGTGCACCCGGAGGGCATCTTAGAGATGCCTCCTGAAAAATGACCAGCATCTGGTGGGTTCCCTGACTGGTACACACCAGCCTGCCACCACGAGACAAGTTTCTAAACCCTAGGGTGGGAGCCTTTGCTCCCTGAACCTAGAAACAAAGCCTTTCCTGGGCAGAGGTGTTCACACTTCCCCCAGGCCAGGAAGAGCCATCTGTGGCATGGGAGCTTTAAAGGCCTTGCAGCCTTTGTAATGCGACCCCCAGCCTCTCCTGCTCCCCTCCTTTTCGGCAGGAAGACAGATGGGAAAAATTAGGCAGCTCAGAAGGTGTGCCCACCTCTGCCAACCCCACCCCTCAAGTGGGGTAGGTGAGGTGAAGCCCCCTCTTCAGTGCCCGCCATCTTGCAGATGGCAGGCACTCCCCGATCCGGATTAGGGATTGTGCTCACACACCCACGTCGGGTGAGCACACCCAGGGTGTAGTCACTCTAAGGTCAGTAGCCAATGAGACTCCTAAAATGCCCCCTAAATACAGTATTTAGGGGGCAGCCCTGAACCAAGAAGGCAGATTCCCGCAACCTAAGAAGAAAAATGACTAAAGAGGACGCCCAGCAGAAGAGACTGCAGGGAACAACTGACTTGTCCCCAGCCCTACCGGCCCGTCTGCAGTTTCCAGAGATCCTGCTCCAAAGATCGTCTTGTCCTGCAGTTAGCGACCTCCAGAAACCTTGGGAGGACTGACTGCCTTCAACATAGACCGGATCTCCTGTGAACAGCAGCTCTGTTCAGAAGCAACACCAAAGAAAGACTACGAGCCTGCTGAGGAAAAAGAAACCCAACGCCTTGAACCACCACTGCACCCCTCGCCTACGGCCCGAGTTCGAGTGACCCACCAGTCCCAGCGAGGTCCCCCATCGCTCCAGAGTCCGAGTCCACCATGGGTTGACCCCTTCCAGGACTCCCCGACGTCGCCTGCAGCCTCTGCACTGAGACCCTCCCAACCGTGATTGGCCCAGTAAGGTGAAATCCGACCTCAAAAGACACCCCGGCATCCAGCCGTCTTGCGCCCTGGAGAAAAGAACCCGAGGTGCACCGCCGTCCCCGAACTCTCCAACTTACCTACCCAGCTGTTGGTTCCTCCCACAAGTCTTCCTGGACCGAGCCTGCAGCTGATAAAAAAAACGAAAATTCCCTTTAAAAACAACAGGACACCCAACGCCAAAACAGCACCCTGCACCCAGCATCACCTGCACCGCAGCGGGTGCATTTTGTGTGCTAAACCACATCCCCCTTTGCCCTGAGCCTAACACCAGGAGCTTGGCTCCCACAACCTTGTGGCCTGCTCGTCAGCAGCCACCACCTGGAGGCCCCCTATCCCCCGTTGGATAACATTGGGCCTCAGCACCCGGCCTCCCTAGTGTTGCTGAGGGTGTAACAAGAGTGCATCTTTGACCCTGGGAGACCCCTGAGTCTAACCCCAGAACACCAACTCCCACAACAAAATACTTACGTTTAAACCGATAATACGATTTTCCTCAATAGGATAAAATTGACTGTATTTCTATGAAAAGTTTCTAAGTGTAGAGTTCTTTAAAATTGTACTAACTGACAAAAACGCTTTTACTTACCTGTTTACAGGATTTGTCCATGTGCAGTATCCAGGCATACTGTATTGTGTTAAAAAAAGTAATCTCTAAAGTAACTTACCTGTAATTTTACTAAAAATCCTTGTATAGAAAATACAGCTGTCAGATTTGAGGCATGATCCTCGAACGCTGTAATGTTATCCTATGGGAGGAATATACACTGCATAGGGGTACTTTCAATCAAGTTACAGGTTTGATCTTCTGAACTTAAGGTAAGTAGGGACCAAGGTCCTTAGCGCTACCAGCAGTTTTGGCTTACCTTCCCTGGTGTGTCTAGGTGCAGAGGTGCTTGTCGCAAGGATAGCCTCGAATGCTACCACTGAAATCTAGGGAGAAACGTTTAAGCAGAAAAATGCTGCAAGTGGGGTCAAGTCCATCGGAACCCAAAGGTGGGGGCTCGGTTTTTGAAGGTCTCTGGAGCAAAGGTGCACCGTTGGTAGGCTCAGACTCTGGCTGTGGAGCTCTGATGCATAGGTGTTTTGTCCGGCAGGTCTCTTGCGTTGGAGGCTCTCACTTGTTAGGTCGACCTGGAGACAAAACAGGACAGCAACGCCATTCTCAACAATGGCCTCTCTAGTGCTCATAGGGAGCGTAGTGACCCCAAGAGTCAGTGGCCCATTGGCTTCTGCCCTACACTCCCCTAATGCCTCTAGTTTCAGTATATAGAAGAGTCCCTGGCACCAGAAAGGCAGATCTTGAACACCTAAGAAGAGAGAGGACACTGAAGAGCTGCAATAGCAGAGAAGAGACGTCGAAAACTGCACCAGAGTCGACTCATCCTGCACCTGTGACTCCAGAAACCCAGAAGGACCGCCCGCCATCGAAAATGACTCAAGACCTCCAGTGAACAGTGGATCTGTTCGAAAGAACCCCAAAGGAGGAGACTGAGCCCTCCCGAAATGCCAAGATCAGACACGTGAAGCAACCACTGCACTTGTCACCTCTGGCCCAAGTTGAAGTGAGCCAACGGTGCCAACAAGGTTCCTCAACCCTTCAGAGCTAGAGTCCATTGTGGTTTCACCACTCATGGACTCTGCAACGTCTCCTGCAGCCTGCTGCACGCAGTCCCCTTGCTACCCCGACTGCTCCGGTAAGGAAATATCCGACTCCTAAAGACACCTCTGTACCCCTCACCCCCTGCACTTTGTAGAAGAGGATCAAAGATGTCCCACCCATACCCGAGCATCGCAAGGCCTGAGCCCATTTGCTGTGTCAGCCTGACTGGCTTCCTAGCCAGGCCTTCAGCTTATTTTTACAAGGACTGAACCCCATTGAAACTCATTGAGCTCCCGAGACTGATTTGCACCCTGCTCCCGTCTGCCCTTGTGGTGTACCGTTGGTGCTGCCTTGAACCTTGCCCACCACTCACTTGAACTCTTTGAGATTGGTCCTGTAAGTCGATGTACAGTACCTGTTTGCAGAACTTGTTCTTCCTTCCATAGGATAACATTGCAGAACTCTGAAATTGCATTGTGTCCACTTTTTAAAGTGAAAAGAATTTATATTTGAAAACTTAGTAAGCGGAATGATTTTTCTCTGATACTTACACATGTGTAGTTGCTATTTTTATAATTTGGTATGGATGTCCTTGGGTCATGTTGTCATTTATTAATCATGTGTATTTTGCAAATGTCTTGTACTCTATGTTAAGCCTAAGGCTGCTGGACCACACCAACCCGTAATAGAGCACTTTGGGATTGCATAGCAAGCCACTGTCCACAAATAAGGGAACCCCTGGACTCTTTACACGGTATATCAGATTTTTGCAGCGTGAATCTTTCTGGATTCACTATGCTGTGCATTATTCCGCGATCTTGTGGTTGGGTCCGGATTCGTAGTCTTTTCTTTGTTTTTTTTTTGTAGCCCAGGTGGGCGTCGACGACCACCATTTGGTGCACCTCCCGTGACGTCGTCGTGCTTCCTGCGGAAGTCCCACCTTTGGGGCGCCATCTTCAGATTCTTTTTTCCGCCGTTGGGTCTGGATCGTCATCGGGAAGCTCCAGAATTACACTCGAAGGAAGAAGAAAGAAAAGCGAGTTTCGTCGATAAATACTAGAGGATATCACAGGAAAGGAAGAGATTTCATCAGGAGCGCGAAGAAAGGAGGTTCAGCGCCCTTTTTCTTCGACGACCTTGGAGAATGCGCACTCCGAGGCCCTGAGCGCAATGGACAAGACGCCATTCAAGTTCTGCCCAAACTGCCACCACAAGTTCGCGCAGAAGGACCAGCATCTGGTCTGCAACCTCTGCCTACCGGTCGAACACCAGAGTAAGGACTGCAACGCCTGCTCAGCCTTCGCGCCGAAGACGCTCAGGGTGAGAGATCGGCAGAGAAGAGCCAACGCCAGCATGGATGGCAAGGGTAAGGCCCCGTCGCTCTACGATCTGGGCCTCTCCACGGACGACGAGGACAACGTCGCCGAGACAGCCGAAAACTTCACGGTCGTAAGACCGACAAGAAAAAAGAAGACGAGGTAAGAGAATCGTCGAGCGCAAAACAGAAAGTACCTCGAAAACACGAGGGTGACTCGAGAAAATCAGAGTCTAAGTCCACGAAGGGAGCCCCGGCGCCGAAAACTTCGACGACCGAAGGGGGAACCATGGACAAGAGGCCGAGCGGATCCTTAGAAAAGGACTCCCTGGTGCCGAAAGACACCGAAAAGCAAGGGTCGTCGAAGACAACCCAGGAAACGGGCCGTTCGACGCTGAAAGAACGGTCGACGTCGACGCAAGTTTCATCGAAAAGACCCGCGGTCGACTCCGAAAGCATCTCAGAGATGGAGAAAAAGAAGAGGCGGCTCGAGGCGGAAATGGAGAACATCCTTCAAAGGAAGAAGGAGTTCGACGCCAAGATGAAGGAATTCAAGATTCCAACGGTTTCATCGGCGGACGTCGTCGAGGTCGAGGACGAATTCGACACCGAAGGACTAACAAGGGATCTCGAAGAGGAAGAAGAGCCCTATTATGATGGTGAAGCCGAGGAAGAAGACCAACAGTCGTTCTACGACTCGGCGCCATCTACCAGCCACGACATCGAATGGCAGGATCTCGACACCGAAAACCCGGAGGAGCCCGTGGACACGTACCCTTCGAGGCCTTCGCCACCCGACGACATCGGGGTGTACAATATGGTGGTCAGGAGCGCAGCAACAGCCTTCGGCGTCAAACTCGACGAGGAGAAGCCGAAAGTCGATTTTCTCCTCGAGACCCTGCTCCCCGTCCAGACAAGGAGCCAGTTCCTCCCCATGCTACAAAGTGTGATGACTCGGGGGAGAGAAGCCTTCAAGGAACCAGCGACCTGCCGGTCGATCACGCCCAGGACAGAGAAGAAATATAAGCACTCCTCCCTGGACCCCCCTTACATCAAGGGTAGCGTGCCCGCCGACTCCATCATAGCTTCCACGGCCAGGAGAAGGGCCAACGTACCAGCAACTTCGGGCCCACCACCTGATAAGGAGAGCAGGAGGATAGACCTCACAGGAAGAAAGGTCGAGAGGAACGCCGCAATGCACTGGCGCATGGCGAATTCCAATGCACTCCTCAATAGACACCAGTACCAGCACTGGGACGAGATGGGGGAGCTAGTAAAGCACCTCCCCGAAGAATACCGCCAGAGAGCCTCACACCTGATAGACGAAGGCAAGAACATCGCCAACTCGTGTATAAAGACGGCGTTGGACGGGGCAGAGACTTCAGCAAGACTCATGGCCATAGGGGTCACCGAGAGAAGGCATGCATGGCTAAGAATCTCGGGATTCAAACCGGAGGTGCAGAACAACATCCTTGGCACCCCCTTCAACAGAGAGACACTGTTCGGAGCAACAGTGGACGAGAAGCTCACCCAGCTGAAAAAAGAAAACGAAACGGCGAGGTCCATGGGGGCCCTACAGCTGAGGGGAATGAGGCGAGGCAATCCCTCGAGGAGACCCTACGGTAGGGGAGGAAGCCAGCAGGGGCCGTCGCACCAGACGTTCCAGCAGGGTCAGCAGGGTGAAAGTCACGGACAAGGTCAGCAGAAGCAAAACTGGCAGTACCAACCTCGGGGCCAGTCCTTTCGCGGGAGAGGGAACGGACGTGGCCAAAGGAGGAGAGGGGGCGAACAGCCCTCATCAAAGTGACTCAGCACGCAAGAGGATGCCTACCCTCGTCATGCCCCCAAGGGTGAGGCGCAAAAAAGTAACATCAGGGGGAAAAGAATATTCAAAAGCCTACGAGCATACAACACCAGTAGGCGGAAGACTGAGGTTCTACCTTCAGGAGTGGCGGCGTATAACCACAGACAAGTGGATACGGAACATCATGCAGTACGGATACTGCGTAGAGTTGGAGAAAAGACCTCCAAACAGGAAACCAAAGGGAAGACAGAGATCGGCCCAAGAACTGGCACTACTCAGAGAAGAAACACGGAAACTTCTAGAAAAGAGAGCCATAGAGGCAGTGCCGTTCAGAGAAAGCAACAAAGGGGTCTACTCAAACTACTTCGTGGTCCCGAAAGTAGACGGAAACCTCAGACCCATCCTGGACCTGGACGAATCTGGGGTTCTCGATCCACTGGGGCAAGTCATCGCTGGAACCGGAACAGGTGAAGATTTTCCTGGGGGCGAAAATCAACTCCCTCAACAATACAGTAGTGCCCAGCGACAGGAGGGCAGATGCACTACTGAGGGAGACGCGGCTCTACCAGAAGGGGCGAGCTCTGACAGTGAGGGCTGTGAGCAAGATGATGGGGATGATGGCGTCGTGTATCCAGCTGGTGCCGAATGTACGCCTGCACATGAGACCATTCCAGGAATGGCTACAACAGCAATGGTCACAAGCAAACGGAAGTTGGGAGGATCTAGTGGTTGTTACGCACGCAGTGCAGGAGGAGATAACTTGGTGGAACAGAAACAACATGACAGCAGGGAGAAGCCTGACACCACCAATCCCAACAGTGACCATTACCACGGACGCATCGCAAAAGGGATGGGGAGCGCACATGGACAACCTCAGAGTGAGGGTTCTGTGGGCTCCAGCAGATGCGGTTCGCCATATCAACTACCTCGAGTTGAAAACAATCCTGCTAGCCCTGAAGGCATTCCAGAGGCACCTGTACAACCAGAGGGTGTTGGTTCAAACAGACAACACCACGGCAATGTTCTACATCAACAAACAAGGGGGGACACAGTCGTTCCCTCTCTCCTCTCTAGCTCAGGAGATTTGGAGATGGGCCATACCTCTCAGGATAGATCTACTGGCAATTCACCTACCGGGGAAGGACAATGTGGAGGCAGACTGGCTAAGCAGGCAGACCTCGGCATCGCACGAGTGGGAGCTCAATGGCCAGGAAACGGAGAAACTCTTCCGGAGATGGGGAACTCCCACAATAGACCTATTGCAACACGCCACAATGCAAAATGCCAAAGCTTCGCGTCCAGGCAACCAGATCAGCAATCCCAGGGAAATGCCCTATGGATAAGCTGGTCGAGGACATTTGCCTACGCCTTTCCACCGATACCCCTGTTGCACAGAGTGCTCGACAAGTGCAGAACCAGCAACATGACTCTGATCCTAGTGGCTCCGCAGTGGCCGAGGCAGGCATGGTTCTCACAAATTCAAGAAATGGCACAAGGCAATCCATACAGGTTCGAGAGGAGGAAGGACCTGCTCTCAATGCAAAACGGAGAGGTCCTGCACCCAGAGCCAGAGACCCTCAACCTGGCGGCATGGCTCCTGAAGACCTAGAGTTCGCACACCTAAGATTGCCTCCGAGCACTATGCGAGTGCTACGGGAGGCAAGGAAACAAACTACACGAAAATGCTACAGCGCAAAATGGAAGAGATTCACTGTGTGGTGCAGGAAAAAGGGCCTGCAAAACAGAATGACAAGAGACTCAACAGTACTGAGGTACCTCACACACCTTCTAAAGAGTAACCTCTGCTCGAGCTCCCTAAGGGTACACCTAGCGGCAATCGTGGCCTACACCAGAGGTGAAAAGGGTGGAAGTTTCTTCACCTCGCAGGTGGTGAAGAGATTCATGGAAGGAGCCAAAAGGATGGCCCCCCCGAAAAGGTTGCCGCCGCCGGCATGGAATCTGAACGTGGTGCTGACGGAGCTCATGAAGGCACCGTTTGAACCCATTCACAAGGCCACACTGCAGATGTTGACGATGAAAACGGCCTTTCTGGTGGCCATAACCTCACTACGCAGAGTGAGCGAGCTTCAAGCACTAACACTACAGGAACCCTACATTCAGATTCACAAGGACAGAATAGTCCTGAGAACAGACCCACACTTCATGCCCAAGGTGGTGTCGGCGTTCCACATGAATCAGAGTATTCAGATACCAAGTTTCTTCCAAAACCCGACTTCAAACGCAGAAAAGGCCCTGCACACCCTCGACGCAAGAAGAGCGGTGATGCACTACATTGAGAGAACCAAGGAACTCAGGAAGTCGAAGCAGCTGTTTGTGTCCTTTGCTACTAGCTTCATGGGTAGGCCAGTGACTAAGGGCACCATCGCTAGGTGGATTGCCCTCACTATTCAATTCTGCCACAAACAGGCTGGACAGGAGCTAGCGGAGGGGCCTCAGGCTCACTCCACAAGGAAGAAAGGGGCCACCGTGGCCTTCCTGGCGAACACGCCCATCCAGGACATATGCCTCGCGGCAACTTGGGCATCTGTGCACACATTCACGAAACACTACTGCGTGGACATTCAGATGAACAAGGAAGCACAGGTTGGACAGAAGGTGCTTCAACACATTTTCAACGACCAACGCTCATCTACCACCCAGCCGCCACAAAATTAGGAAAACCGCTACAAAGTCTATGCACAGCATAGTGAATCCAGAAAGATTCACGCTGCAAAACGAATAGTTTCTTACCTGTCGGTGTAGTTTTGCAGCTTGAAGATCTTTCTGGATTCACTAGCGAACCCACCCACCTCCGCCAGGAAGATGAGGCTGGAGGAAGAGGGGGTGAAATGGAAAAGATCAGAAGGAATGAAAAATTACAGAAAATGGACAAGAAGAATTGATCAATCGCCTAGGGTTAAAAAAAAAAAAAAAAAGGGAAAAAAGAACCCGAAGATGGCGCCCCAAAGGTGGGACTTCCGCAGGAAGCACGACGACGTCACGGGAGGTGCACCAAATGGTGGTTGTCGACGCCCACCTGGGCTACAAAAAAAAAACAAAGAAAAGACTACGAATCCGGACCCAACCACAAGATCGCGGAATAATGCACAGCATAGTGAATCCAGAAAGATCTTCAAGCTGCAAAACTACACCGACAGGTAAGAAACTATTTGTTTTGATTTATCACATAAAGAGCCAGCTTCCTACATTAAGGCAATGTGTTTGATACCAAACACCATAGGTTTCAATAAAGCCATCATGTAGCTGGGGAACTCATAATAACCAGTGCCCAGTACATGTATTTAAGGTGTCTTCCCTGTTCGCTTGTACCATCTAGTAATTGGGCTAGACAGCACTGGGGCATATCTGCTCATGCCCTGCCTTAGGGCTGCAAGACCTGCTGTAGGGGTGGCTTACATATAGTACATGCAGTTACTTTGGAATGGCACACAGAGAGTGAAGCCATGTTGTGTTTTCACTCCTGGTTTGCACCATGACACAACGTCTGTAATGGCAGGCTGCATGCAATTCGTATGGGGGTTGTGAGAAAGTGACATTTTTCTTGCATGGTATGCCCCCACCTTTTGCTGAATGTACTTTGACTGAGTGTGTCCTGGGCTCCTGCCAATCAGGTGCCCAGGGCCTATGTTCCTCCCCTAAAACAAACCAAACCCAAATTGGGAAACCCTGGCCACATGTCAGCCCCTGGTAAATGGTACCCTAGGTACCCAGGGCCTTGTGACCAGGGCAGGGCAGGCCTCTAAGAGCTGCAGCACTCCTTGTGCCACCCTTAGAGGCCCTGTACCCCCCTTAGAGGCCCTGTACCCTTACACACACACACTGCCTTTGCAGGCTGAGTGTTTGGGTGCAAGACAAAAACAAAGTCGACATGACACACATCCCTGTGTGCCATGCCCATCACCTACACTGCCATGGCATACATCAGTCACCCCTCTAGCTGGGTGCCTTATGCCAATGGTGTGGGCACAGGAGCAGGAGCCCTGTGCCCCTACAGTGCACAGGTCCACTCCTGAGCACTGTAAGTGCAGTGCTGCCATTTAAGAGTACATGGTGCTGAGAGCTCATCAAACACGAGCTCCACAGCACCATAATGGCAACACTAAAGACTGAGAAGTTTGGTATCAAACTTCTCAGCACATTAAACCCACACTGATGCCAGTGTGGGATTTAATGTACCCAGCACCCCAGAGAGCATCTTTGAAGTACCCCCTTAAACCTCACCTACAATCCACGTCTGCTCTGAGGCTGCCTAGGCTGCCACCCAGCAGACATGTTGCTGGACCCCTGGGTAGGAGAGCCCCTGCTCTCCTGGGCCTGCAACAATGCACATCCTGGGCGAGGTGCTAAATCTCCTCCCCCAGGATGGGCAGGGGGAAGCTTCAAAGGCATGCCACCTCTGTGAGCTTCCCCAGGCAACTGCAACCCCCCACTCTGGCGGGAAGCTTTGGCCGGAATACCCAAATAAGGACAGGGGATGTGCCAGCCTGCCAACCCCACCCCTCAGGTGGGGGAGGCGAGGTGAAGCACATCTCCGGGCTCTCGCCATCTTGAAGATGGGGAGCCCTACCCTATCAGGACTAGGCTACTTCCCCCCTCCCACAGGAGAGAGGCAGGATAGGGGGTGTACCCACCCCAGGACAGGGACCCATTGGTCCCTGCCCTTCACCTACCTGTAACGCCCCTAAATCTAGTATTTAGGGGCACCCTGAACCTTCCTTCCCCAGATTCCAGATTCAAAACTACAAAGAAGAGCAAGAAGAAAGAAGACCTGCCCTGCAGCTGCTAAAAAGAGGAAGACACCAACTGCTTTGGCCCCAGCCCTACCGGCCTGTCGACCCTCGAACCTGCTTCTGCTCCAACCCGGCATCTCTTGTGGCCAGCAACCTCACAAACCTCGGAGGACCTGGCTACCTTTTGGCTCTAAGCCCCTGGGAGTCCCATGAGTAGAGGCTCTACTCAAAACCTACCTCTAATCCCTGGCAGCAGCCCGGAACCGCGAACCCAGCACACTCTGCACCAGCCAAGCCTGGCCAGTGCTGGAGTGGACAAAGACCCCGAGGACTACCCCACGGCGACTGTGACCCCGAGTCCGGCACCCAAGGACCTCCCTCGACACTCCTGAAGAACCCTGCAGCCTCAGAACAAGGTGCCCCCCCCTACCGTGATCAACAGAGGGTAAGATTTCCCGACACCAAAAGGCACCCCTGCACGCGGCGCCCTGTGGCCCCCTGTGCCCAATCCCGGGGTACCTACCTAACCTCCAACTACCCAACTTACCTCTCAAAGTGGTGGTGGCACCTGAAGAGTCCTCGTCCCCGAGCTTGCAGCCTTTTTCTAAACCGGAGATTTCCCATTGAAATCAATTGAGCGCCCGAAGGCTCAAAAGCACTCTGCACCCAGCCGCCCGAGTGGCCCTGGCAGTGAAAACTCTACACCTACCTACTTCCCCACTTGCCCTGAGTAAGTGACCAGGAGCCCAGCTCCCAGAGCCGCGTGGCTTGCCAGTCAGCAGCCACCAACCAAGGCCCCCCTATCCCTCATAGGATAACATTGGGCCTAACTCTCTCTGCACCCGGCCGCCCTAGAGTCGCTGAGGGTGAACCAACTGTACCTACCTGACCCTGGGGGACCCCTGAGTCTGTGCCCAGAACTTCAACTCTGCCAGTCGAGTACTTACCCTCAAACCGCTAACTCTATTTTCCTCATAGGGTAACATTGACAGGCTTTTTCCTGAAATTGTGGAATTTTCAAATCTTAAAATATTCACCAAAAATCAGCCGAGTAACGAAAACGAAATTACTCACCTGCTCTTAGGTGAGCTCCCAGTGCTGGATCTTGGTGCCCAGCACTGACTCTGAAAAATACTTACAACTGTACTTACCCTTAACCCAATTTTCTTCCATAGGAAACCATTGACTGTTTTTCTGTGAAATTTCTTCTAAGTGTCGATTTCTGCAATCTTTAAATATTCTTCAAAAATCGTATAATATCTGAGAACGTAATTACTTACCTGTTTTGGATAAAGGTCCCAGTACTGAGTCTAGGCACCCAGTACTGGATTACAAAAGTAACGACTTGAACAACTTGAATTTTCTTCCATAGGGAATCATTGACTGTTTTCTTTGAAATATTTTCTGTGTCAACTTTTAAAATAGCTAAATATTGTTTAAAAATCCTTACAGTAATTAAGTCGACTTTCATCACTTGATTCTGAGTACTGACCCAGGACTGAATCTAGGATCCAGTCCTGGAATTCCAAAAGTAATCTAAAAAGTAATCTGTTGCAAATAACTTGAATTTCCATTGAGCTCAATGCATTGTTGTGTTTAAAATAGAGTTGCCTATTGCAACCACTTGTAACTGTTTACAAAAGTCAATTGCATATTGCAAAAGTATTTAAATGAAACATCTCCTTCTGAGAAATTATATTTTAAATCCAAGTGTTGGTTCTAAAATAAAACAAGCATATATTTTTTATATATAAACCATTGGCCTAGAGTTCAGTTATTGAGTGTGTGAGACCATTTGCTGACTGAGTGTGTACAACAAATGCTTTACACTGTCCTCTGATACTGCCTTTCTGATCGTCCAAGCTACCACTTTAGAGAGTAAGGTTATATCTAACTTTAACCTCTGTCAAGCACTGGGAGACTGTGGACTCTGTACACCCTGTACCTATTAAGGAACAGTATATACAGAGCCGCTTTCTCACATTGGTGGATCAGCGGTGGGATACAAACTTGCATTTGTTGGACTACTTGGTTACCATCTGATCATACGACAGAACTCTTAAAAATTGCCTTTAGAATTCTGATTGGTCTTTTCCAAAATTACTAAAAGTCTTGCTAGGGCCTTGCTTAAGTCCCATTAGAATTTTAGAAAAATAAAAGTCACTATAGTCAGGGTAGAGGATTAGAATTGTCAGGTTAGAATGACTCAAACAATCCCAGCTGTTAGTGACAATAATAACATGGACCTGGTGGAGGAGCTCGACCTCGCACCTTACTTACACTTGTCTTTCAAGGAATTGAGGTCCTTATGCAAACTTAAAAATTTAGCAATGGGCCTGCATCCAACCAAACTAGGGCTCCAGGAGCTCTTGGCTGACTATGCTAAGGACCACCCATCTGAACATGGTGATGGCCAGTCAGATGAGGAAGGGGAAGCAGAGGAGGTTGACAATAACCCCCCATACTATGCCCTAGGAAGGAGAGGGCACCCATACCCTCCAATCCAAGGATTAGCATCTGGGCACCTAGAGACCACATAGGTGGCTCTGGTACCAGAGAGAACACTGGGGGACCCACCAGTGAAGAGGACAGCCTTATGAGGCTGGCCAGAAGACTAGAGCTAGAGTCCAGGCTCCTGGCTCTAGAAAAAGAAAGGAGAGAGATGGGTTTAGCACCCATCAATGGTGGCAGCAATAATAACAATAAGGATAGGGAGGAAACTTCTGACCTTAAAATCCCCAAAGGGATTGTCCCTAAATTTGAGGAAGGTGATGATATCACCAAATGGTTCACAGCCTTTGAGAGGGCTTGTGATATCAGAAAAGTAAGGAAACCTCTCTGGGGGGCACTCCTGTGGGAACTGTTCTCTGGTAACTGCAGAGACAGGCTTCTGACCCTTTCTGGGCCAGAAGCAGGATCCTATGACCTCATGAAGAAAGCTCTGATTGAGGGATTTGGATTCACCACTGAGGAGTATAGAATTAGATTCCGGGGGGCTCACAAAACCCAGACCCAGTCCTGGATTGATTTTATAGACTTCTCAGTGAAGACACTGGATGGTTGGTTAGCTGGACATGGTGTGCAGGATTTTACTGGATTGTATAATTTATTCATGAAGGAACATATATTGAGTAACTGCACAAATGAAAAGTTGCATCAGCATTTGGTAGACCTAGGTCTAATTTCTCCCCAAGAATTGGGAAAGAAGGCAGACCACTGGGTCAAGACTAGGGTGACAAAGACAGCCACTGGGGTTGACAAAAGAAAGTGGTCACAAAACCTCCCCAGGGGAAAGGTGGTGAGAATCCCCAAGATAAAAAGTCTGAGTCTTCCAAAGGGCCCCAAAAACCTGTTCAGGTGGGTGGGACCCAAACTACTCCCTATGTGCCCCAACCATATAGGGGGAAGAACTTTGATCCCTTAAAGGCCTGGTGTAATAACTGTAAGAAGTCAGGACACCTAACTGTAGCTTGCCCCCAAAACAAAGCCCCTAAGGCACCCAGTACAGCTACTCCTGGGGCAGCAAGCATAAAAATGGGATCAGAGGTGTACCCTGAGCAAATCTCGGAACACACTGAAGCAAGTCTAGTCTCCTTGGGAGAAATGGAGTTTGCCACTGTAGCTGTGTGCCCCCCCCCCCCAACTTAAAGAAATACTTACAGTACCCCTGGGTGAATGGAACTAGGGTAGAAGCTCTGAGGGATACAGGTGCCAGTGTCACTATGGTGAAAGACACACTGGCTTCCCCTGAGCAATACTTGATTGGGAAGTCTTACCCAGTCACCAACGCTGACAGTGTCACCACTAGTCATCCCATGGCCATGGTAACATTAGGGTGAGGGGGGGGGGGGTTTACTGGCCTGAAACAGGTAGTGGTCTCTCCAAAGTTGCCAGCTGCCTGTCTGCTTGGAAATGATCTGGAAACCTCAGCCTGGGCTGAGGTTGAGCTAAAGGCCCATGCAGCCATGCTGGGCATCCCTGAATTGGTGTGTGTGCAAACCAGAGCACAGAGCAAGAGGAAGGGTGAAAAAGTAGGTCTGGAGCCTGAAATAATGGCCCAGCCAACCAAGAGAAAAGGAAAGAAGACTGGGGAACCAACTTCTACACAGCAAAACATTCAGGACCCCTCTCCCCAGGGAGAGGATTTGGATACCCCTGAGGGAACTGAGTCCATGGAGCATGACCCTTACCACGTTGAACTCCTGGGCCCAGGGGGACCCTCTAGGGAAGAGATGTGCCAGGGTCAGCGAGACTGTCCCACTCTTGAAAGCCTGAGGCAGCAAGCTGTTTCAGAAGCAAGGGGATATGTCAGTGGTACCCACAGAGCTTATTGGGAAGAGGGATTACTGTATGCTGAGGCAAGAAACCCCACTCCTGGAGCCACCAGGAGGGTGGTAGTGCCACAGAAGTACAGGGAGTTCCTGATAGATGCCGGGCCCCTATGGCGGATTTTCTTCACCTGGCCTGGGCCTTCGAGGAAGTGCATAGATACTGGTGTCAGGTGTTTGCAGCACTCTCTAAAATGATCAACACAGACGTAGAGCCCTCACCTCTTCTGGCCCTGCTGGGGTATGTGGAGCCGATACAAGCGTCACATCGCAAATTCATCGCGCTCGCTTTTTTGCTGGCTAAGAGGAGAGTTGGGTGTCGCTGGGGCAGGGGCAGGGGCAGGGCCCCGAAATTCAAGGACTGGGTGCGGGATCTTGTCTATTGCCAAGAACAGAACTGCACGTTCTCTGAGCTTATGCCGCTAACGTCCCGGCCTAGGGACATCTGGGCTCCGCTGAGATGCTATCTTTTGGCGGGAGAGGCCGAGATGGGCACATAGGTCACTGCATAGAGCCCGTGGGGGCTCCGGGGGCTTCGGGCGGGCGGTGGCCTGGATCCTGGCTGCGGCCCTCTGTTGGGTGTGCTATGGGTCTGTTGTGTCTCCACTCGGCTCTGCCGGGCATAATACCATTGCTGGAAATACCAAGAAGTGGACCCCCCGAGGCGGGGTCGGCGCGATAGCACCTTCTGTGAGTGTCCACCTGTGGGAGCTTCTGCTGTGTCTGGTTGGGACTGTTATATTTGCACTGTCTGCCATGTCATCTCTGTATCTCCTCACTGCCTCCTCTGTATTTACGTTGCTGAAAATGTGAACCCTTGGTCGAAATTGGTTTGCAGCTGTATGTTCACTGTAAAGTTTCAAAATAAAGTTTAAAAAAAAAAAAAGTACAGGGAGTTCCTCCTAACTTTGGCTCATGACATCCCCCTAGCTGGACATCTGGGGCAGTCCAAAACGTGGGAAAGGCTAGTGAGTCACTTTTACTGGCCCCAGATGCACCAAAAGGTGAAGGAGTTTGTCAGCTCATGTGTTACCTGTCAAGCCAGTGGCAAGACAGGTGGCCACTCAAAGGCCCCCCTCATCCCACTACCAGTGGTGGGGGTCCCCTTTGAAAGGGTAGGAGTGGACATTGTGGGTCTACTTGAACCTCCCACAGCCTCAGGGAACAAATTTATTCTAATGGTAGTGGATCATGCCACTAGGTACCCTGAAGCAATTCCACTTAGGACTACTACAGCTCCTTCAGTAGCCAAGGCCCTCCTGGGTGTCTTCACCAGAGTGGGGTTTCCTAAGGAGGTGGTTTCAGACAGAGGTTCCAACTTCATGTCTGCTTACCTAACACACATGTGGAAGGAGTGTGGGGTGCAGTATACGTTTACTACACCCTACCACCCACAAACCAATGGCCTTGTTGAGAGGTTCAACAGGACATTGAAAGGTATGATCATGGGGCTCCCTGAAAAACTCAAAAGGAAATGGAATGTCCTGTTACCATGCCTGCTTTTCGCTTACAGGGAGGTACCACAGAAGGGAGTAGGTTTCTCACCCTTTGAACTTCTGTTTGGTCATCCTGTAAGGGGACCACTTTGTCTTGTAAAAGAGGGCTGGGGGAGGCCTCTTCAAGAGCCCAAACAAGACATAGTGGACTATGTGCTTGTCCTAAGGTCCAGAATGGCGGAGTACATGGAAAAAGCATCCAAGAACCTTGAGGCCAGCCAGGAGCTCCAGAAGCACTGGTATGACCAAAAAGCTGCACTGGTTGAATTTCAACCTGGGCAACAGGTGTGGGTTTTGGAGCCAGTGGCACCAAGGGCTCTCCAAGATAAATGGAGTGGCCCTTACCCTATCCTAGAAAGAAAGAGTGAGGCCACCTATCTAGTTGACCTGGGCACTAGCAGGACACCCAAGAGGGTCATCCATGTGAACCGCCTCAAGCTCTACAATGACGGGGCTGACATCACCATGCTGATGGTGACTGATGAGGAGCAGGAAGCACAGAGTGAACCTCTCCCTGACCTCCTCTCCTACAGCCCAAAAGATGGATCAGTAGATGGTGTGATCTTCTCAGACACCCTCTCTGCCCAACAGCAGACTGACTGCAAGCAGGTCTTGCAGCAGTATGCTAGCCTCTTTTCCCTGACCCCTGGTCTGACAAACTGGTGTACCCATGATGTGGACACTTGTGACAGTGCACCTGTCAAAAACAAAATCTATCGACAGTCAGACCAAGTCAAGGAGAGCATCAAAGCTGAGGTCAGCAAGATGCTGGAGTTAGGGGTCATTGAACCCTCTGAGAGCCCCTGGGCCAGACCAGTGGTTCTAGTTCCCAAGCCTCATCAACAAGGTGAAAAGAGAGAGATGAGGTTCTGTGTGGACTATAGAGGGCTCAACTTTGTCACTAAGACAGATGCTCACCCTATCCCAAGAGCAGATGAGCTGATAGATAAATTAGGGGCTGCCCAATTCCTCAGTACCTTTGACTTAACTGCAGGGTACTGGCAGATTGGCATGGCCCCAGGAGCAAAAGAAAATACAGCATTCTCCACCCCTGATGGGCATTATCAGTTTACTGTGATGCCCTTTGGGTTAAAGAATGCCCCTGCCACTTTCCAGAGGCTGGTGAACCATGTCCTGGCTGGGCTGGAGTCCTTTAGTGCAGCTTATCTTGATGATAATGCTGTCTTTAGCTCCAGCTGGCAGGATCACCTGATCCACCTTGGAAAAGTTTTAGAGGCTCTGCACAATGCAGGTCTCACTATCAAGGCATCCGAATGGCAGATAGGGCAGGGCACTGTGGTGTACTTGGGCCACCTTGTAGGTGGAGGCCAGGTACAGCCCTTACAACCCAAGATCCAGGCCATCATGGACTGGATAGCTCCAACAACCCAGACCCAAGTCAGGGCATTCCTTGGCTTGACTGGATACTACAGGAGGGTTGTGAAGGGGTATGGGTCCATTGTGACCCCCCTCACAGAACTCACCTCCAAGAAAATGCCCAAGAAGGTGAACTGGACAGTTAGTTACCAAAAGGCGTTTGACACCCTAAAAGAAGCAATGTGCTCAGCACCAATTCTAAAAGCTCCAGATTATGCCAAGCAGTTCATAGTGCATACTGATGCCTCTGAGCTAGGGATAGGAGCGGTCCTATCCCAGACCAATGATGAAGGCCAAGACCAACCTGTTGCTTTTATAAGCAGGAGGCTACTCCCCAGAGAGCAGTGTTGGAGTGCCATTGAGAGAGAGGCCTTTGCTGTGGTTTGGTCCCTGAAGAAGTTGAGGCCATACCTGTTTGGTACTCACTTCCTGGTTCAAACTGACCACAGACCTCTCAGATGGCTAATGCAGATGAAAGGGGAAAATCCAAAACTACTAAGGTGGTCCATCTCCCTACAGGGAATGGACTTTGAAGTGGAACACAGACCAGGGACTGCCCATGCCAATGCAGATGGACTTTCCAGGTTCTTCCACTTAGACAATGAAGACTCCATAGGGCAAGGTTAGTCTCATCACCTTTCATTTGGGAGGGGGGGGGGCGGGGGGGGGGGGGGGGGTGAGAAGGTGCCATCTTTCTTGCATGGTATGCCCTCACTTTTTGCTGAATTGCTGAATGTACTTTGACTGAGTGTGCCCTGGGCTCCTGCCAATCAGGTGTCCAGGGCCTATGTTCCTTCCCTAAAACAAACCAAACCCAAATTGGCAAAGCCTGGCCACATGTCAGCCCCTGGTATATGGTACCCTAGGTACCCACGGCCTTGTGACCAGGGCAGGCCTCTAAGGGCTGCAGCACTCCTTGTGCCACCCTTAGAGGCCCTGTACCCTTACACACACACACTGCCTTTGCAGGCTGAGTGTTTGGGTGCAAGACAAAAACAAAGTCGACATGACACACATCCCTGTGTGCCATGCCCATCACCTACATTGCCATGGCATACATCAGTCACCCCTCTAGCTGGGTGCCTTATGCCAATGGTGTGGGCACAGGAGCAGGAGCCCTGTGCCCCTACATTGCCCAGGTCCATTCCAGAGCACTGTAAGTGCAGTGCTGCCATTTAAGAGTACATGGTGCTGAGAGCTCGTCAAACACGAGCTCCACAGCACCATAATGGCAACACTAAAGACTGAGAAGTTTGGTATCAAACTTCTCAGCACATTAAACCCACACTGATGCCAGTGTGGGATTTAATGTACCCAGCACCCCAGAGGGCATCTTAGAGGTGCCCCCTTAAACCTAACCTACAATCCACGTCTGCTCTGAGGCTGTCTAGGCTGCCACCCAGCAGACATGTTGCTGGACCCCTGGGTAGGAGAGCCCCTGCTCTCCTGGGCCTACAACAATGCACATCCTGGGCGTGGTGCTAAATCTCCTCCCCCAGGATGGGCAGGGGGAAGCTTCAAAGGCATGCCGCCTCTGTGAGCTTCCCCAGGCCACTGCAACCCCCCACTCTGGCGGGAAGCTTTGGCCGGAAATCCCAAATAAGGACGGGGGATGTGCCAGCCTGCCAACCCCACCCCTCAGGTGGGGGAGGCGAGGTGAAGCACATCTCCGGGCTCTCGCCATCTTGAAGATGGGGAGCCCTACCCTATCAGGACTAGGCTAGTGCCCCCCTCCCACAGGAGAGAGGCAGGATAGGGGGTGTACCCACCCCAGGACAGGGACCCATTGGTCCCTGCCCTTCACCGACCTGTAACGCCCCTAAATCTAGTATTTAGGGGCACCCTGAACCGTCCTTCCCCAGATTCCAGATTCAAAACTACAAAGAAGAGCAAGAAGAAAGAAGACCTGCCCTGCAGCGGCTAAAAAGAGGAAGACACCAACTGCTTTGGCCCCAGCCCTACCGGCCTGTCGACCCTCGAACCTGCTCCTGCTCCAACCCGGCATCTCTTGTGGCCAGCAACCTCACAAACCTCGGAGGACCTGGCTACCTTTTGGCTCTAAGCCCCTGGGACTCCCATGAGTAGAGGCTCTACTCAAAACCTACCTCTAATCCCTGGTAGCAGCCCGGAATCGCGAACCCAGCACACTGCACCAGCCAAGCCTGGCCAGTGCCGGAGTGGACAAAGACCCTGAGGACGACCCCACGGCGACTGTGACCCCCGAGTCCGGCACCCAAGGACCTCCCTCGACACTCCTGATGAAGCCTGCAGCCTCAGAACAAGGTGCCCCCCCTTCCGCGATCAACAGAGGGTAAGATTTCTCGACACCAAAAAGCACCCCTGCACGCGGCGCCCTGCGGCCCCCTGTGCCCAATCCCTGGGTACCTACCTAACCTCCAACTACCCAACTTACCTCTCAAAGTGTTGGTGGCACCTGAAGAGTCCTCGTCCCCGAGCTTGCAGCCTTTTTCTAAACCGGAGATTTCCCATTGAAATCAATTGAGCGCCCGAAGGCTCAAAAGCACTCTGCACCCAGCCGCCCGAGTGGCCCTGGCAGTGAAAACTCTACACCTACCTATTTCCCCACTTGCCCTGAGTAAGTGACCAGGAGCCCAGCTCCCACAGCCGCGTGGCTTGCCAGTCATCAGCCACCAACCAAGGCCCCCCTATCCCTCATAGGATAACATTGGGCCTAACTCTCTCTGCACCCAGCCACCCTAGAGTCACTGAGGGTGAACCAACTGTACCTACCTGACCCTGGGGGACCCCTGAGTCTGTGCCCAGAACCTCAACTCTGCCAGTCAAGTACTTACCCTCAAACCGCTAACTCTATTTTCCTCATAGGGTAACATTGACAGGCTTTTTCCTGAAATTTCTTCTAAGTGTGGAATTTTCAAATCTTAAAATATTCACCAAAAATCAGCCGAGTAACGAAAACGAAATTACTCACCTGCTCTTAGGTGAGCTCCCAGTGCTGGATCTTGGTGCCCAGCACTGACTCTGAAAAATACTTACAACTATACTTGCCCTTACCCCAATTTTCTTCCATAGGAAACCATTGACTGTTTTTCTGTGAAATTTCTTCTATGTGTTGATTTCTGCAATCTTTAAATATTCTTCAAAAATCGTATAATATCTGAAAACGTAATTACTTACCTGTTTTGGATAAAGGTCCCAGTACTGAGTCTAGGCACCCAGTACTGGATTACAAAAGTAACGAGAACATACTGTACCTGCAACTTGAATTTTCTTCCATCGGGAATCATTGACCGTTTTCTTTGAAATATTTTCTAAGTGTCAACTTTTAAAATAGCTAAATATTGTTTTAAAATCCTTACAGTAATTAAGTCGACTTTCATCACTTGATTCTGAGTACTGACCATGGACTGAATCTAGGATCCAGTCCTGGAATTCCAAAAGTAATCTAAAAAGTAATCTGTTGCAAATAACTTGAATTTCCATTGAGCTCAATGCATTGTTGTGTTTAAAACAGAGTTGCCTGTTGCCACTACTTGTAACTGTTTACAAAAGTCAATTACATATTGCAAAAGTAGTTATATGAAACACCTCCTTCTGAGAAAGTATATTTTAAATCCAAGTGTTGGTTCTAAAATAAAACAAGCATATATTTTTATATATAAACCATTGGCCTAGAGTTCAGTTATTGAGTGTGTGAGACCATTTGCTGACTGAGTGTGTACAACAAATGCTTTACACTGTCCTCTGATACTGCCTTACTGCTCGACCAAGCTATCACTTTAGAGAGTAAGGTTATATCTAACTTTAACCTCTGTCAAACCCTGGGGGACTGTGGACTCTGTACACCCTGTACCTATTAAGGAACAGTATATACAGAGCCACTATCTCACAGGGGTCCCTTAGGACGCCTTAATACATGCTGCAGCCCTCTTTGGTACCCATGCCTTAGACATCAGGGGTACCACTTAATAGGGACTTAAAGGGGTGCCAGTGTGTGTGCTGATTGTGTTAGAATTGAAACATTTGACCTTGTTTTAGGAAAAGAGTACTGGCACTGAGATATTGTTAGCATGAACCCAGTGTACATCCAGTAGCAGAAAGTGGGGGTGGCCATGACAAAAAGGGGCACTTTCCTCCAGGAAGCACTTGATGTTGGTCAACATTTACGCTTCCAACACAGACCAACCTAAATTCCTAGATGAGCTATCACTAATCTTTCCCAATACCTACTGGAGGGGATTTCTAATTCTTACTGGAGGGGATTTCTGTTGGACAGGTCCCACCCACCCTTGAGAGACTCCCCAGTCTTATGGACCGCTCAGAAGTTAGTTGACTGGACATGAATGTGGGGCTTAATGGACACCTGGCGCTCGTGGCATCCTGCTAAGCGAGATTATTCTTTTCATTATACTTGCATGACTTGCATGTGTGTCTGGGCCAGTTTCTTTGTTCCCCGGCCGTCCACACACAGGTATGGCACTCAGAATATCGGGCCCCAATGGTGTTTGACCATAACACACTACTGGTGGTACTGGCTTGGGTGCTTGCTCGTACCTGTATACTGAACTGATGCCTTTGTTGCGAAAACCTAGAAGATCAGGTGTTATTGAGAGTCTGAGGGATGAAATATGAAATTACTTTACTGCAAACGAGGGATTCACATTGTCGTCCCCCTGGTTGAGTGCGAAGCTCTTAAGATGGTTGTTCGGGGCCACTGCATCGCTTGGACGGGAAGGGTGCTGAGGATATTGCAAGAGGAGACACAGGCACATGAGGTTGTGCTGTGCACAATAGAACGCAGTCACCACACTGATCCCTCAGCACACCGAGCCTTGATGCTCGATAAAGAGAAACTAATGGCTCTGGTGAAGCGGCTCCACTGCTTTGAGTACAAGGAATATATATGGTTAGAGACGATCCTGAATTTGACAAGGCTGGTACGTTGCTTGCTTGACTCGTGAATCCCACTAAACGGGGATCATAGATATTGGAGATGATGATGGCACCCGTGTCTACAATCCGGTTACTATTAATGATCTCCTCCACATGTATTACACAGCTTTATAGGCTGGCTGCCCCCGACAGGCCTGCTTACCCTGAATCTCTTCCTAGACACACTGCCCCTACGGACCTTGATGCCACAGGCCCCAGACCGCAGAGGGGCTGGGAGTGGATATTTTGGCTGAGGAAGTTGTAGCTGCAGTTAAGGCCATGGCATGGGGTAAGGTGCCCGGGCTCGGGCGGGCTGGCGGTTGAGTTCTATGCCTCCTGCATCACTCAGTTGGACCCTTGCCTGGTGGAAGTCTAAAGATCGGCACATGAAGCCAGGGTGCTGCCCTCTAACATGAAAGAGGCCTTGATAGTACCACTGCTAAAGCCAGGTCCACCCCCGCAGGAATAGGCATCGTATCGGCCCTCTGTCAGTTCTCAACATTGACTCTAAAGTCATGAGCTGGGTCCTGGATTAACAACTCTTGCTCCTTATGCCACGGCTTATGCATGCTGACCATATGGGCTTCATTCCCGAGAGGAGCTCAACGTTCCATAATAGGAGGGTGACAGCACTGTTTCTTGTTGCCTCCTTGGTTGGAGAACAAGCAGCAATCATGGCCGTTCATATTGAGAAGGCCTGCAATAGCTTGAGTTGGGACTACCTCTACACTGCACTGAGCCGCATGGGCCTGGAGGTTGGGGGTGCCCTTATGGGTTTGGCTGTTGTACGCAATCCCTACAGCGAGGGTTCGGACGCAGCAGGTGGTGTCGGACTCCTATATGGGGGGTGGGATACGAAGCAGGGATGTCCTTTATCCCCATTGCTATTCACCCTAGTGGTGGAGCCATTGGTGAGCAGAGCACAGTACTATCTCTAGTATTACGGTGTTATGCACCATATTGTGCTGTATGCTTATGACAGGTTTTTCCTTCGAGAACACAGGATGGTTGTCCCCGGAGCAACTCAACTCCTGGAGGAGTTTGGTGCTATGTCGGCTCTAAAGGTAAACTAGCGGAAGGCTAGTGTGTATGGTCTGAAGGAGACCCCTTAGGTCTGGCCTGAGCTTGGAGGGCTACTGTGGGAGAATTCCACTTTTCGGTATTTAGGTGTCCAGCTGTTTCGGTCTGAGGCTGTCTTGCTGGACGGTAATCTTGGCAGGCCACTTATGGCACTCTGCTGTTCGATACACTTTTGGAAGACTCTCCCTATTTCCATGTCAGGGCGAATAGCAATTTCCATAATGGTTGTTTTGTCCAGGCTGTTATATTATTTTGCCATGCTTCCATTTGTAATCTCCTGTAGTAAATTTCAGGATAATGCTTTCCATGTCCATGCTTGTGGATCTCATCTAGGAGGCAGGTCGCCGCCGTACAACCCTTGTGAAAATTCAGCACCCAGCTCAAAATGGAAATTGAAGCATACTATCTGGTGGCCCAATTGTAGTGGATGAACAAGTGGGTGGATGGTAGGCTTCAAGTGGTTCCTCTCCTAGAAGGGGCTTGCTGGCACTAACCAGATTGACACAGCTACTGCTGGAGCTGAATCAGGTCCGGGCGGAACCATGCACCCTGCAACCAGTGGACAAGCATTGCTGGATGCGGTCTTTGCAAAAAGCAGGGTGGCCATTCTCTATACCCCTGCCTAAACCCTCCGATGGCTGGCTCACTTTCTTCCAGAGGATGCGCTTCAACAGTTGAGGGAGTGGGTGGCTCTGGGGCAGGAGACGATTGGCGATCAGTATAAAACCGGGATCCTACGTTCTTTTGAGGACCTTGAAGTGGCCTATGAGTAGCTGGCGGGTCACTTCCTTTTCCTTTGGCGCACTCACTGTGCTGGCGCATCAGTGGTGGTGGTGGGGTTGTAGGAGCCTCCCACCCTCCAGGGCTACACTGTCGTATGTCCCACCTTGAAGAGACACCGGGCAATCGGAAGCTATGAGCGCACAATTTTGTTCCCCTTAACGCCCTCAGAGATGCCTGGGCGGCTGATATTGGCACTTCTATCCCGCATGCGAACTGGGATAAAGTCCTAGCTGGGGTCCCCGGGACTTTCCGTAATGCTTATATTAAATTGATTCATTTTTATTACCTTCATAGAGCATACCTCACTCCTGAGAAGATCAACAAATTCTTACCAGGGGCGGGATGGCATTGCCCCAGATGTGGTCTAGTAGGGTCGAATATGTTCCACATGGTATGGAGTTGCCCTCACCTGGGGGAGTAGTGGATGGGGGAGTGGCTCTTCTTAATGAAGTCACAGACCGTACATTGTCTGTCGTGCCTGGGGCCGATCATCTGGGGCTGTTCCCGAGGCCGGCTAAACACAAGGTTTATATATCTTGATCTGTTACTGGCAAAGCAGCAAATCACACTTAATTGGAAAAGCATGCGAGGCCCACAGGTCTCCAAATGGAAGGTGGAGTTGTTGAAATGGGCGGATTATGAGGGTGTGAATTTGCTCAGAAAGGCCAAGAGGAAACTGTGTCTGTTGAAGTTAGCTCAGGCCTGGATACATTGCTGGAGGAGCTGCGACCTGGGGAGATAGGCTCAGCAGTGCTTCCCTCCCACCTGCCTAGGAGTATGGTATGGTCCCTCCCTCTCATTTCCATTGCTCGACCTTTGTGCAGTTGGCCCATGCATTTGTTGTCCACTGAGTGAATGGTGGGGATGTTTCCCTCGGAACAAGCTACAGGGTTGGGGGGTGGTGGAGGGATAGTTGTGGTGGTTGGTTTGTTCTGTCACATGTGTGCTGAGTGTGCGGTCATCACTGCTCATTTTGCCCTGTCGTTGACTCCCCTTAAGTTATCGGAATATTTTAGCTACTTATCTATTATTGTACTGCAGATGTCTAGGAAATTGCTAATAAAAAAATGTGTTTAAAAAAAAATTATTATCACATGGAAAATATTAATATGTCCTATAAAGATATTTTCAGTGGCCACTGCATGTATTTTATTTGACACCAGTCGGATAAGGGGCATGTGTTTTCACTATAATCATATAGCGGGCTTCCTCCGGTTAAGAGTAGTTAGGTTTTACGTTTCAGAAGTAAAAGAAATCTTCCCCCTGAAGAAGCATTGGGTGTTTGACAACAACTGAGAACTTTGAGTTGTTTTGAAAAAAATTAAACATGCTTGGAAAATAGCTTTGTTAAAATTAATTTTTCATGGCTGCAATAGGAATAAATGAACCTTTTGATAAAACTGTGGATTAATTGATGAATAATTGACGACAGGCTCTGCCTATCATACAGTGCAGTCTAGGACTATAATTGCTTGTCTCGTTTGGTACGGTTCTAAGGGCTGTTTCGGAAGGCCAACCAGACCAGCAAAACTAAACATTGGAAAAATTGTATTTTGGTTAAAATAGGAGTGTCTCTGGAATCAAAACGGATCCTGTGCTCGCTCTGTCGTGGGGTTCAAGCTGCGCTTCACTGATGAGACTCTGCAAGGCTATAGAACCTGTCTGAGGATGCTTTTGTTTGCATTCGTTGGGGATGTAGCATGGCAGGGGAGCTAAATTATTACTGTTGGTGCAGGACCAATCCTCATGTTCATATACTTGCACGCTGTCAGGAGTGGCACGGTGTGGGAAAATTGTAGGATAGGTATGTGGTTCAAGCAGTCATCACCGGCTGAGAATTCTGCAAGCTTTCCACTTATCACATTTTGTTGTTTTGTGTTGGGTCTTCCAGTAGAATAAGGATATGACCTGTTGAAGCTCACAAAACAGTCACATTGTTAAAATCCTTTGCACCTACTCCCCACAACGCATCACAGGGCAGTCTTTTATTTGTTCATGAACGACAGTTATTCACCTTCCTCCATATATTTTGTCAGTATCTGGGTATGAAAAATATTACAAATGTATGCTACTGAAACTGTACATTGTCAGGAAAGTTGGCCTTCAGCAGTAGGTCTTTGAATTTGGAAAATTGATTTGTATTGCTAAATTCATCTCGGAGCTCCCCCTGTAGACCAGAAAGCCTTATAATTGATTTATGCTTATGTTAGCATATCACATCTGTTCATGAACTATTCAATTTATTTTGTTTAAATAGATGGAACAGTCAGCCCTTCAATCCGAACTTGGGAAAGAAAGGCAGGCTCTGGAGAATGCCATCAGCAAAGCACAAGCCTCTGAAGAGAAAGATATGGAGAACAGGGAAATGCTGGCACAGCTCCAACAGCTGCAGGTGATAAAAGCATGTGTGTTTGTTTGTTTGTTCCTATTTAGTAATGTACAGCTAACCTTTCAGGGAGGAGGCCAACCCAGATACATACCTACTCCCTTAGTGGATACACCTTGTCCGTCTAAAAGCAATTCACAAAAACTATAATAAAAAAAAAAAAATCTAGTTATTGAAACCTTGTTTCCACCGTGAGGCGTAATTCTGAACCGGTTTTCGTTTTCCTTTATGTACATTTTTTCCTTCACTAACAGACTAACTCCTCCTAACATAATGGAAATATTACATCGCTGCAGGTGGCCTACTTACAACAGGTGTCCTGAAAGCCCCAAAGCTATACCAAGCTACTGCAATGGCTTGGATGTTTGGGTGACCTACAGGTCAGCGACCTGCTCTCTCTCCCCCGGCAGCTCCGCTAGCAAGTGCCGCCTGACCTCTGTGCCACTCTCTGCCCCGTCAGGGTTTGAGGCCCTCATTGCGCTGTTGTTTTGCTCAATCTGTTTCTTCACTTATTCTGCCGTTTCCCACTGTGCTGTATATTCTGTACTGCTTATACTGTTTTAAGATTTCTCACGGTGCCACTTATCTCTTTCTGTTTTCTTTTCGCTTTCTCTGCCTTTTTCCCTTCCCACCGCTGCTGCCCCCGCGGCCCCTCCCCCCTAGCCGAATCCCTGCTCCTGCATCCATGCTGCGAGTCCCTCCGCCCTTCCCTACTTAATGGCGGTTGCAACCAGGGATCACAAGCAAGACCACGGACCTCCTGGTCAGCGACCAGCTCTCTTCACTGGCAGCTCCGCTAGCAATTGCCGCCTGACCTCTGTGCCACGCTCTGCCCCGTCAGGGTTGGAGGCCTGCATTGCGTTGTTGTTTTGCTCAATCTGTTTCTATGCTTATTCTGCTGTTTTCCACTGTGCCTTATATTCTGTACTGCTTATACTGTTTAAGATTTCTCACTGTGCCGTTTATCTCTTTCTGTTTTCTTTTCTCTCTTTCCCGTTTTCTCTGCCTTTTTCCCTTCCCGCCGCTGCTGCCCCCGGCGGCCCCTCCCCCCTGCCGAATCCCCGCTCTCGCCTCCCATCTGCGAGTCCCTCCTCCCTTCCCTACTTAATGGTGGCTGCTGCGAGGCCGCACAGCTTGCACGCGTTAGGCACGCCAAAGGCAAGCCCATCTGCGCCCGACCAGCGCCAGGAACCCTGGATTTACTGCCCTCCATCGCTACGACCCCACCACACTCCTCGCACTCAACCCTGGAAGACACACAGACTGCCAACAGGCCTCACCGAATACTACCCACGGCCAGTTCTCCTGCCTCCGCTGCCGCCGGACCTTCACCACCACTCTGGCCCCCAACACCACCAGCACCAACACCGACGACACCCTCAACTGCATCCTCCTCAATGTGCGCTCCATACACAAACACGTCATGGACATCTGGAACCTACTTGACTCTCTCTCGCCCGATGTTGCCTTCTTCACAGAGACCTGGACCAACACTACCTCCGCCCCCGACATCAACACCGCTCTCCCGGATAGCTACAAGAACCAGAGGAAGGACCGCCCCAATCACCCAGGAGGAGACCTCTCCATAGTCCACAAAAACACCCTCCGCCTCACCACCTCTAGCGAGACCCTCCCTTTCACTGCACACCTGCATTTCCAGATCAAGACCAGCCCTAAGACCACACTCCGTGGAACACTCATCTACAGACCCCCCGGTCACCCTTTGCCTCCACCGACTTCATCGCAACCCACGCCATCGCATCAACAAACTGCATACTCATCGGAGACCTCAACTTCGACCTCGACAACCCCAGCGACCACAACTCCACCATCCTTCGTGACAACCTCGCCAACATCGGACTCAACCAACTCGTCAACACACCAACACACAGGGCAGGGCACATCCTCTACCCCATCTTCGCTGCAGGAAACAGCGCCCACTTCAGCCACACAACGCAACCACCCTGGACTGACCACCACTGCGTCCACTTCACCGTCGATAAACCCAAAGCACCTAAACTAGCCCAACTCCCTCCACCAAGGAACTGGAGCAAGGTCACCGACGAGCAACTGAACTCCACTCTCTCCCGAGACAACCACGCCTGGGCATCCGACGCAAACACCGCAGCCAGAGAACTCCACACATGGAGCTCCAGCTGCGCAGATGAACTCAACTGCTACGCAACCCCGGCAAACTACGCCCCAGAAAAGCCACCTGGTTCACCACCAACCACCAACCTCCAAGAAGCCAGGCGTACTTGCAGACGCCTGAAAAAGAACTGGCGGAACACCAAGACATTCAACAGCTACTCCACCTACAAGAATGCCATGACGGACTACCACAACCAAATCAGAACAACAAAAAGGAACTTCATCCACAACACAATCTCCACCAACTCCAAGGGACTCTTCAGCGTTATCCAGGAATTCACCAACCCACGCAGCGAAGTCGCAGACTTCACCCATCCCAAGACCTCTGCGTCAAGCTCGGAACCTACTTCCACCTCAAGATCAGAACACTCTACGACAACTTCACCGACCACCCACAATACACCTTAGCCACCCCCCGCCTCCCCTAAGACACCAGCCAGCCCACCATCTCCAACTGGACACCAATCACGATCATGGACACCACCGCTGCCATGAAAGGCATCCACTCAGGGACCCCACTGACCCCTGCCCCCCACACATCTACCACAGAGCCGCAGACGCCATCGCACCCCAACTGCAACACACTGTCAACACTACCTTCCAAACAGGCGCATTCCCAGACGACTGGAAGTCAGGCCCCTGCTCAAGAAACCCACGCCAACCCCACCAACCTCAAAAACTACCGGCCCATCTCGCTTCTCCCCTTCGCAGCCAAAGTGGCAGAGAAAGCAGTCAACATGGAACTGACACGATTCATCGAAAAGCACGCCGTCCTTGACCCGTCCCAATCCGGATTCCGAGCCAACCGCAGCACCGAGACCGCCCAACTCGCCGCCACAGATGACATCCGCACCCTCCTTGACCAGGGCCACTCCGCGGCCCTCATCCTCCTCGACCTATCTGCAGCCTTCAACACCGTCTTCCACCGCACACTTATAACCAGACTACGTGAAGCCGGCATACTAGGAACTGCCCTAGACTAGATCTGCTCGTTCCTTACTGGAAGAAGCCAAAGGATCAGACTATCTCTCTTCCTCTCCGCCCCCACCGACGTCACCTGCGGAGTCCCACTGGGGTCATCTCTGAGCCCGACTGTCTTCAACATCTACATGGCCCCCCTCGCGGACATCGTCCAACAACACGGCCTCAACATCGTATCCTACACCGACGGCACCCATTCTCTCCCTCACCATAGACCCCACCACCGCAAACCTCAACTTCCAGAGAGGAATGCAAGAAGTGGCAGTCTGGATACCAACAGCTGCCTAAAACTCAACGCCAAGAAAACAGAAGTCCTCGTCCTTGGAACCACCCCTTCCGCATGGAACAACACCTGGTGGCCCACCACCCTCGGAAGCCCACCTACCCCCTCAGACCACGCCAAGAACCTCGGCATCGTACTCGACTCATCACTCACCATGAACCGACAGGTCAACACCGTCACCTCCAGCTGTTTCAACACCCTCCGCATCCTACGAAAGACCTTCAAATGGATCCCCCCGAATCGAGGAAAACAGTCACTCACGCACTCATCACCAGCAAACTTGACTATGGCAACGCACTCTACGCCGGCATCAACAAGTCCCTACTCTGCAAACTGCAAACAATACAGAACACCGCAGCCAGACTCGTCCTCGGCATCCCCCGGCACGAACACATCAGCCAACACCTGCGCGACTCCACTTGCTCCCCGCTGAGTCACCTTCAAAATCCTCACTCACGCCTGCAAATGCCTGCACAACAATGGACCCAAATACCTCAACGACAGAATAAACTTCCACGTGCCCAAAGAAACCTGCGATCATCCAACCTTGCACTGGCTGAGACCCCGCGGATCTACAGAGAGCCAGATCAGACGGAAGATCGTTCTCTCACATCGCAGCCAAGACGTGGAACGAGCAACCGGTAGACATCAGATGCGCCCCTCACTTAACACCTTCAGGAAGACCCTCAAGGTCTGGCTCTTCAGCTGAACAGAGCGGCATACCCCCCTCCCTCCCTCTCAGGGCCTTGAGACCCTCACGGGTGAGTAGCACGCTTACAATTCCCTGATTGATTGATTGGTTGAGGGGGTCTCAAATGTTAAATACTCTACAGAATACCTTGGATCAGAAATAAGGCTACCAACGTTCCAAAAAACTCCTATCACGCTATTCAGGCTATGTCATTAGGCATCTTGGTTTGGCCAGGTATTGGCTAAACATTAACTTTAGTCTAGTCCCCATTATGGATGGAGACAGTTATATTTTGCCAGTTACAGATTCAACAGGATAGGGCCTTCTGTATGGCTTATCCAAGGCTTTTGTCATAGTGATGTGACTAAACACATCTATCTACAGCATTACTGTAGGAATACTAACTAACCTGCAGAAATGGATGGATAATACTAGTTGTAGAACATTTTGACCACAGCAGAGGTGATTCTAGTTGAGGTTTAAAGTAAATAACCTTTTCCTGTAGAGTTATGTCTTGTGTAATCCCTCCCAGGCATAGATTGGATCTTGAAATATTTGCACAACCATCAGGGGGCATTACAGCCTTGGCAATGGAAGGTTTGCTTCCATTAATACACATGGAGTATGTCAGGGTGCAGGGACGGAGGAGATAGCTGAGGCGCAGCGTAGGTTTGAGCCCGACTAGAACTACACTTCCCAGACTCCTCGGGTGAGTCGCGCGGGGCCTTTATAAGCTCCGCCTACCGGTAACGCGGGGCTTGTCACTTTGAGTACTTCCGGGTCTCAGACGGAGATCCCTTTGACTGGCCTCGTTGCTACGGAGCGAGAAGTTCGGCATCGGAACGGACCTCTCCACTTCCCGGATTCTTCGCGGGCATTTAGCCCGTGTTCACCACTGCCGCCCTTCCAGAGCGCGACAAGGAACTGAAAACCCTCGAGCCCCACTGTGGTGAGCGCTGCTCCCATTCCCGGAGTGAAGGGCGGGTGCGTGGTACACACTCGCCTACCTGGTGGTGACGCGCTCTACGCGTTACCCGGTTCTATGGTTTTTCACTACCGGATTACAAACTGCTACTCCCCCTTTGCATCGCGGTGACGACCGCACACCCCCCAACTGACCGCGAAAGCGCGGCTCTCTGTTCCCTTCCTCCCTACCCTCTCGGGGACGTGCTTCCCTACCGAGCCGACTCCCCAAGGACACCCGGGAGACGCCGGTAGATGGGCATGCCGAGATTCATGAAGACTTCCTGGTGAGGTAACCAAGGAAGATCCCGTATTCCCTCACTGCAGATAAGTACTATTAACATTCCTACCATTTAGTACTGTACTAAGACGTGTGTTTCTTCAACCTGCAGACCTAAGGGAAAAGCAAGGACTGGCCAAAGTAAGTGTCTAAGCGGGGAGGGGAGTTAGAGAAGGGGGGGTTAGGAGCAGAGCGCGCGTCTGATGTGTTGTGTGCTTCTGTCCCACCTGCAGGGCTTCTTGGGGTGGACCTTACCAGAGAATGAGTATCTAGCAAGGACCTCCCGTGCCTGAGCCTGCCAGCAGTAGATTATTTCGTTTTGGTTCTTTTCTCCCTTTTTACCCTTCCCCCTAGAAGGGTGACATACATGCGGTGTTTTATGAGCACGCAGGGGTGTCACCCCTGTGGGGAGAGGGCCTCTTAGCAACGCATCGTTCCTGCTGTACCCTGCTGACGGTGAGTCAAGACTCTTCCTTCGCGACAGAGTAGTTCATGCTTGATTCCTCATTTCCTTTATTTCTCTACTACAGATGCCATGTATATAACGCTTAGCCTCTGATATATATTTTTTAAATTTCCAAAATGCTTTCTCAACTAATACCCCCAAGACTTATAAAGAATTTGAAAAGCAGATGTTTGTGACAGACCTGTATAGGTGCCATATGCAGTGCCTGGACTAGTCTATGACATAGAGACATGTGTTGCGCCCACCTTTGTACACAAACGCTGTTTGCAAAGAGTGTTTTGAAGGGTTAACTCTTGCACAACAGACATCAGCTGAATACAAGGGAACACTCCTTTAGCTGAGGCAGTGACTTCTGAAGAAAAGAGATCCTGCTCCACTTCCCAGTGTAATTTCCCCCACTACTCCAGGACCATTCTTCAATACAATTGTAGAAGGAGCAGCAAGTCTGGTGCTGACTGTGTATCGTCCCTCTGGAGCGTGACAGGTGTGGATGCGGAACCACTTCCGATCTTGTAGATGCTTTAGCTGCTGTTTCTTTCCTCTTATGCTTGTTCAGCTGCACCGAAAACCGCTTTGGGCTCCAGGCTAACTAAGCTAGACTCTGAAACCCGCATTGGAGTCAAAACAGGCTCTGACATAGAAATAGACTTCGGAGCCGAAACACTCATCAGGGTCGAAAATAATTCCACACTCCAGACAGCCTGCGCAACACAGTCGTTCCTCTACAGCATGCTCCGAAGTACAGCGGGAGGAGCTCGACTTTTGGCAGCGGCACCTGAGGTTTCATCCTCATATGGACAAATTATCAGCAAGCCTCCACTTAGGGTCCAGCAGAATCTTCCTCGAAAGAGTCAAGTCACCTTTGAGAAACAAATAACAATGGAGACCCCGCCACCACCTAAGCAGAAAAAAAGACATAACAGGGGTACAAGCCCCATACCACAATCAGCTGTTTACCCACCGCTTCCACCCACACCTCCTTTTCTACCCTCTCCACCGCCGCCGCCGCCACCTCCTCCTCCTCCTCCTTCTCCTCCACCACCTCCACAACAGCACCCATCAGCACAGGGCGTTTATCACTCATACTATTTGATTTTGATGATGAGCTCTATTCCCAGGATCCACATGATGATCCATGTGAGGACTATGCAGTGTTACCTCTGGGACCCAACGATTCAGACTTGTACCCAGCAAAGCCTTCTGTTATCTGATGACACCACCTCGTACCATGAGGTTATTGAAAGGGCAGCTCATTCCCACTAAGTAGAACTTCATTCTGTTCATGAAGATGACGACTTCATGGTAGAAACCCTTTCACATTCACAAAGAGCCATGCAGTTTCTACCAAAGCTTAAAGGCATGATTGAGACAACTCAGGAAGTTCAATGAACCAGAGGCCAGAAGGCCAGAGTGGTTACACAAAGTGTGGATAAAAAATTCAAGCCTTTGCATTCTGACCCACTATAAATCACTGGTCAGCTCCACCCATATTTGCTTGTGGTCCATGCTGCATGTAAAAGAGCTAATGGCCAAGGTAATGAGGTTGCCCTGCCTCCAGATAAGGAAAGCAAAAAATAAGATGCAGCAGGGAAAAGAGTGCAGCACAATCTGCAACCCATTGGTGAATTGCCAATTCCGTTGGGCTCTTGTCATGGTATGATTGTGCTTTCTGGGATGAGATGGGAAAGTTTATACAGCAACTACCAGACCAATACAAACGGAGATCGCCAGGAATAGTTTTAGAAGGCCAAACCATCTCTAATACATTCACTAGGTGTGCCCTCGATGCAGCAGACACTGCCAAAAGAGGGGTTGCATCAAGTATCCTTATTTGGAGGCATGCCTGGCTTCGAATCTCTGGAATTAAGCAAAAAGTTCAACAGCATGTGATCAACTTACTGTTAGATGGGGAAAGTCTTTTTTTGCCCTCAAGTTGACCAGATGCTGGAGAAAACCAAACAATATACAGACACTGTGAAGGCAATGGCAGCTTTACAATCTCCAACTCCTCAAACCTGTTTTTGTCGCAGCACCACTTCCCCGGAGGCTCATTCGTCTCATCAAAGACAGCAACAGAACACCCCACCTACTAGCGGGTACTTTAGAGGGTCATACAGAGGGAATAACAACAGAGGCAGTGTAGGGGAGGAGCGGCTAAGTCTGCAGCTCCTACTAAACAGTGACTCCCTTTACCTACCTCCCTCCCGACCACACAACACCTGTTGGGGGAAGACTACAGGGGTTCCTACCACAATGGCGCAATATCACTTCCAACCAGGGTTCCTAGTTAATGTGGAACATTGGTAGATCGTAGAACTTACTGCAACACTTCCAAGCATGCCACCACAACCATACTCCCTCGCCCATCAACATCTGCACCTTTTGAAGAGGACGTAAAGGCTCTATTACAAAAGGAGCCAGTGCTACGCCACCACAGAAACAAGGGGTGTACTCGCTGTATTTCCTCAGGCCCATCCTAGACCTATCGCCTCTCAACAAGTACATCAAATCGGAGCATTTCCAAATTTTTCCAAGATGGCATTCTGCTCCTAAGACAAGGCAATATGATCACCCTTGATTTAAAGGATGCCTACTTCCACATTGTAGGAAAGTGCCTATTTTAGGCATGGTCACCCTCACGTTTTGCCCACTATTACTGTTGCTTTTGTTTGTAAGTGCACAGGGTCCCTGCTGACCAGGCCAGTGATGTGTTCCCAAACAATATAAATGTTGACTCTACCCCAATTGGCATGGACTTTAGCCTCTTGTAAGACCCTGCTAAATGATACCCCTGGTACCCATGGCATTGGTATTAAAGAGGGTTCCTAAGGGCTGCAGCATGTATTATGCCAACCAAAGGTACCCTCAAACAAACTGCATGCCTGACTGCCATTGCACGATGCGTGAAATAGTGCAAGCAATTCTGAAAACATGACATTGTAAATACCCTGTGTGCAATGCCCACACACACTGCATGTATTATATGTAAGTCACCCCTAGAGCAGGCATTTAGAGGTTTAAGGCAGGTTGAATTATAGTACATGTGAGGGCACATCTGTATGAGCAGATGTGCCCCTGTGATGCCTAGTTCCATTGCTAGCTGCAGTGGCCAGTGCAGGTAAGCGCGGTGGGGCGGTGCGGGGAGGATGTCGACAGACTACAGAATAGGATTCATTTATTTATTTAATTTTCCCTATTCTGTCGTCTGTCGCCTCCTCTCCCCCTCCCCCAACCACACTTACTTGCAACAGCCGCTACTGAATGCTAGTCATTGCAAATGTTCAAAAAGCCATTTAAGAACATGTCATGGGCACTGGTCATTATGAGTTACCCAGCTACAAGACGGTTCCACTGAAAGTAATGGTGTTTGGTATCAAACACCTCTTCTTAATAAATCCGTTCTGATGCCAGTACCAGATTTATGAAGACATACACCCAGAGGGCACCTTAGAGGTGCCCCCTGTTACCCTAATAGTCACTTAGTGAGTTGGCTGACTGGTATCTTCCAGCCTGCCACCACATAAACGTTTCTGAACGCACTCTGAGGTCAGGATCAATGCCTGCTCGGCAGAAGATGTTCCCACCTCCTCCAGCAGGATGGCTATCATTTTAGCACATCAAGGCCAGATGCGTCAAAGCCTCTGCTGCCTTTGATAAACGACCCGGCTATCCCCCAGACCTGGGGAAAGCCCCCCTCTGCCCTGAGGCCCATTTGGCACCAGAGCAGATGGGAAATTAAAGATTCAGAAGGCGTGTTTCACTCACAGGCTAGTTACACCTCTAAGATGGGCTGCCTAATTTGAACAGCCAGAGAAGGGTTTTACCATCTTGCTTTTGGTGAAAATGAAGACTTCTAAGTCAGGGTTATGCCCTCCCCACAGGACTGGATCATATATGGGTTATCGTCACTCTAGTTGTAGGTAGCCGATTGGCTACTGCCATATACTCCCCTAAATGCCCCTAAATTGAGCACTTACGGGTCCCCCGACACCAGACAAGCAGATTCGACTAACTGGGAACTGAAGAAGGACAAAGAATAGACGACACCGTGAGGCTCCAAACCCTGCCATGCTGCTTGCTCCTTAAAAATTGCAAAGACCCAACTCATCCTACAGCTGTGCATCCTCCCCAAAACCTGAAGGACTATCCAGCACTTCGTCAACCTTCTAGCATCTCCCTAGAAGTGGAGGAGCCATCGCCCTGCATCTGCAGGTCCCGACAGCATGTGACCGGTTCACCATATTGTTGGCCTTAAGGCCCACTGAGGGAGCAACACTTCAGGAGGAGGTCTTTGTGGCTCGAGGAGGTCAGCTCTGTCTTTCTGCCGGTTTTCGAGACGCTAGACCCTTCAGGAGCCCCCCTTCACCAATACAGTGAGTACCGGGGATCTTGCTCCAGCCAAGGCTTGTTCTTCATCCAGCTCGGGCACCACCGCCTTGGAAGCCTTCCTGCATGTCAATGAACCTCAGGACTGACGAGACCCACGACCAGAGTGGCCCTGTTTTTCCCTTCCCTGCAGGTATACCAATAACTGTGGAAGCCTCCAATGCAAGTGGCCAGCCAGCCAAGCACTTCTCCAGCCAAGCCCCACGCCTGAATTTACAACTTCTGACTGGTCCCTCCGACCTGAGCCCAACTTTGGGTTCAGCCGGACTTGTCCCCAAGATCCCATTGCAGCCTTTGTTATAAGACACAGGGACCTATGTAGCACTCAATGCTACCATTCCGACAAGCACCTCTGCACCCGGACACACCATGGCAGGTAAAGGGAAACTGCTGGTCGCACTTAAGACCTTGGGCTCCTAGCACCTTAAGTTCCAAAGGGCACCTCTGAACTTCGACTGCAAGTACAGTTTTGCTCTAATCTTGGTGTCTAAATTCCTATAAAAATATACATTATGCTTATAAATTGATCTCAGATTTTTTATTGAGCTTGTGTAGGAAGCTGCTTCTGTATATACTATGCCAAAGTGAGGTATAGTGTGCACAGAGTCCAGTGGATCCCCAAAGTTAGGCGGAGGTAAAGTTAGATAGCGCCTCACTCTCTATTTGTGGTAGTGTGGTCGAGCAGTAATGCAGTATCAGAGGACAGTGTTAAGCATTTGTGTACACACAGTCAGCAAATGAACTCACACACTCAAAGACTGAACTTCATACCAATTGTGTTTGCATAAAAATATTCTTTTAGTTATTTTGTTTTCTAGAACCAAGCAAGCCTGGCACAGGTAAGTGATCCGCATTTTGCAGTAAATATACAGTTACAATACAGTTTGGATTGCAATTGTAAATGTACTTTGATTTGATTACAGTAGTGTTATTGATAATGCAATGCTTTTCAGAATACAGTACATATACTTTGAATGGGATTTTCAGTAAGATTACAGGTAAGTTACTTTTGGATTACTTTTCTTACTCAGAGTAGTATACCTGGATACTACTCTGGGACATTTCCTGTAAACAGGTAAGTAAAATCGTTTTTGTTAAATAGTGCAATTTTAAAGAATTTCAAACTCCACACTTCGAAACTTTTCACAGAAAAACAGTCAATGTTATCCTACAGAGGAAAATAGTGTTATTGGTTTTGAGGTAAGTATTTGGTAGTGAGAGTTGAGGTTCTAGGGGTAGACTCGGGGGTCCCCCATGGTCAAGGATGTACTATAGTTACACCCTCAGCGGCACTAGGGCAGCCGGGTGCAGAGTGCTGAGGCCCATTGTAATCCAATGTGGTATATGGGCCCCCCGGTTGGTGGCTGCTGAAGAGCAGGCTACTTGTTTCTGGGAGCAAAGCTCCTAGACTTTAGCTCAGGGCAAATGTGGAAACAAAGTAGCACCAAAGGTGCACCCTCAGCGGCACTAGGGCGGCCGGGTGCAGGGTGCTCTTTTGACGTTGCACGTTGTTTTCAATGGGGAACCCCCAGTTTGCAAAAGCACTGCAGGCTTGGGAGCGAAGGTCTTCTGGGTACGACCACCACTTCAAGAGGTAAGTTGGGAAGTTGGGTTTGGTTAGGCACCGTCGGTTCAGGTACCCAAGGCCGTGGGGTGCCGGGTGCAGGGGTGCCTTTTGTGGTCGGATATTCTTACCACCTCCTGGTCGTGGTTGGGGGGACCTTCTGGATTTAGGCTGCAGGCGTCGGCTGGAGGCTTGAGGCAGGTCAGGGGTCACCGGATTTCTGGTCAGGATCGCCAGGGTGACCTCCTCGTGGTGTTTACCCACTTGAGCTTGGGCCGTGGACAGCGGGTGCAGAGTGGGGCGGATTCGTGGTTGAAGGTTGAAGGCAGGCAGGTCCTCCAGGGTTTTCGAGGTTGCTTGCTGCAGGACACACTGGGATTTTGCAGGAGCAGGTTCGAGGTGGAGCCAGGCCAGTAGGGCTGGGGCCAAGTCAGTGGGCGTCTTCCTCTTGTTAGCGGCTGCACGGCTGTTCGGTCCCTCTTCTTCTTCTCCTTGTAGTTTCTTCTTGTGTGAGGAAGCAAGGTTCAGGGGTGCCCCTAAATACTAGAATCTGAAAGAAAGAGATAGTGATAGATTCCTTACCTTAGAATTACCCCTAGGCGTCAGACTTTATCCGCAAAGTTTTCATAAGCAGGACCCCTGCGCGTCGGTAGGCGTTGTCCTGCGGCTCCACGTGCGTCGTTGACGCTGAGATGACATCGCTGGAGCTACTTAGACGCGTGCTGACGTCAGTTCTTTCTTTTTCCGTGCCAGCAAGCGCAGATCCGGGAAGAGCAAGTCACTTTTTGAGTTTTTTCAAGGCCTTTTGTTTCATTTCCTTCGAATCAATCGACCCCTGGTGTTGTAGGGATGCCTGGCTTTAAGAACTGTGGGGACTGTCACCGCATGATGTTGGTGACGGACCCACACCGCGAGTGTCTCTACTGCCTGGGGGTGCGACCACGACTCCAAGTCGTGCCCCGACTGCCGGGCCAAGGCACCGAAGACTTTGCGGGATCGGTCCCGAAAGTTGCTGGAAGTCCGGCAGTCGGCTCCGTGCCGCTCAAGGTCCCGGTCCCGGTCCCTTGGGAGGGCGAGGGACCGGTCATGGAGCTGTTGCCGTCGTTCCTCTGATTCTAAGTCTTCGCACTCGAGGTCAGGTAAGTCGAAGCATTCCAAAAAGAAGTCAAAGAAGCGTAGTCGCTCCTCTATTTCCCATCGCCCGTCGCAGCTGAGGGTGCGGGTGGTGCCACCCCCGTAGCAGAGCCTGCGACTTTGCCGCCGGCCTACCCGCCCTTTCCGGGTCCGTCGGCAGCGCCTGCTCAGGTGCAAGAGTTTCTTGCTGCCATGGCCCGACTCTTTGGGCCGTCTGGCCCAGCCGGTGCGCCTACGGGCCACACTGGCCCGACTGGGGGTCCTGCCCTTCCATTGCCGCTGGCTAGGGCGCCACCGTCGGCATCGGCCCCGGGCCCGCAGGACCCCCCTTGATCCGGGCTCGGATCGCGGGTGACACCGGTTAACCTCATAACACCTCCACTGGTGTCGAACCCTCCTCCGGCACCGCCTCCGACATCGTCCGGTGCCACCGCTGACGTCGACCCCAGTTTCAGCCCTGAACCGGACACGGTGCCGGATCGGCGTCGCTCGATGCCGATTCCGACGCCGATATGGCCTTTATACCCCTATGTCCGTCCTCCTTATTTTCAGCCTGTTTCACAGACTTTGGAGGAAGGGGAGGACTGGGAGGAGTCTGAGGACCCTCTCCCACAACAGTGTGATTATGATCCGGACTGAGCAGAGGATTTGGGGGATGCCAGTGGTCTTGACACCTCACCTGACCTTGGCATGCTGTCTCCGCCTACCGTGGCTACGGAGGAGGGAGCCAGTTGCGCAGTGGTGTTGCGTAGGGCAGCCGAGGCCCTCCACCTCGAACTCCCTACATTGGCCGTCCGGTATAACCTGACAGAAGTGCTTCAGCCGGTGGCAACCTCTACGCAGCCCTTGCTGCCTTTTAATGACACACTTTCTGTCGTTCTTTTGGGCACTTGGTCCAGGCCCAACACAGGGGCTTCTGTGGACAGGAACGTGGCCCGACACCATCGCCCGGCTCAGGGCAACTCGCCTCTTTCTCTCCCAACACCCCACTCCAGAGAGCTTGGTTGTCCAAACCTCTTCTTCCCAGAGCGCGTTCCCTTCCCCAGATGGGGAATCCAAGAAGCTTGAGCAGCTTGGCAAGAAGCTGTTTTCATCTGCCAGCTTAGGGCTGCGGTCGGTGAACACCACATGCCTCTTGGGCCGTTATTCCCACTCTCTGTGGGATACAGTTGCGCAAGTGCTGCCCAACTGTCCGAAGGAGGCACGGACAGTACTCTCCCAAGCTTTAGCAGCTGGGAGAGAAGCAGCAAAGTTCACTATTAGTTGTGGGCTTGATACCGCCGACTCGCTGGGCAGGGCGATTTCCACGACCATGGCGCTTCGGTGTCACGCCTGGCTGATAACAACTGGCTTTCCAGGGGATGTCCAGAACACTTTGATGGACATGCCCTTTGATGGCATTCACCTTTTTGGCAATAAAGTGGATAGTGCGTTGGAGCGCTTTAAGGACTCACGGGCTATGGCCAAGTCCTTGGGCCTGTCGACCGCTCGCCCTCCTCTGCCTTCCGCTTTTCGCTCCTTTCGTGGCCACGGAAGGGGTGCCCCAACACGTTCGTTCCAGAGTCACAGGCCTGCGCAGCAACATCCTCATCGCGGGCACGGGAACTGTCGAGGCGGTTCTTGGGGCCAGCGGGCGGGTCAGTCCACCTCCACCCCCGCAACATCCACTGCAAAGCTTTCCTAGTCTGACCTTTCAGGCCCATCAAACGCCAGTGGGCGGCAGGATTCGCCATAATCTCCCCCACTGGTGCAACATCACATCGGACAAGTGGGTGCTGCAAATTGTCCGAAGGGGCTACTCCCTCCCCTTCGAGACTTCCCCTCCAGCCATGCCACCTCAGTACCACTGCATGTCGGGGGACCATCTTGCGCTTCTTGAACAGGAAGTCACGGCCCTCTTGGCCAAGGGGGCCATCGAGCGCGTTCCTGGGCCAGAAGTAGGTTGTGGTTGTTATTTCCACTACTTTCTGGTCCCCAAGAAGGACAAGGGCCTGCGTCCTATCTTAGACCATCGGAACGTCAATCGCTTCCTCCTGAAGGAGAAGTTCAAGATGCCCACACTTGCTCAGGTCTTGTTTGCCCTAGACCCGCAAGACTGGATGGTAGCATTGGACTTGCAGGACGCTTACTTTCATATCCCCGTCCTGCCGGCCCACCGGCATTACCTGTGGTTCACGGTAGGCCACGAGCACTTTCAGTTCACCGTGCTCCCCTTTGGCCTTACCAGCGCCCCTCGGGTGTTCACGCAAGTGATGGCGGTGGTTGCAGCTCATCTGCGCAGATCAGGGGTTCTAGTCTTCCCCTATCTCGACGACTGATTGTTGAAGGTGGGCTCGCCCCAGGCAGTCGTCTCCCACCTTCAGACTACAGCCGACCTCCTGCATTTGCTGGGGTTCTCCATCAACGTGCCGAAGTCGCACCTGATTCCCTCTCAGAAGCTCCTCTTCATCGGAGCGGTTCTGGACTCGGCGCAGTTTCAAGTTTATCCTCCATAACAGCGAGTCCGGGATATTCAGACTATAATTCCGATCTTGCAGGCTCTATCCCGGGTTTCGGTCAGGATTCCCCTCCGGCTACTGGGCCTGATGGCCTCCTGCATCTTGTTAGTAGATCATGCCAGATGGCATATGCGGGCTCTGCAGTGGGACCTGAAGCTCCGGTGGGCACAGCATCAGGGCAACCTGTCCGATCATGTCCAGATCTCGGAGGGAACTGCACAACAATTGCAGTGGTGGCTCACGAATCGCGATTGGGTCAATGGCAGATCGGTCTCCCTTCCTCAACCGGAACACACGGTTGTGACAGACGCGTCCCTTCTGGGATGGGGTGGCCACATGGGAGAGGCAGAGATCAGAGGACTCTGGTCTCCGGCGGAGTCCCGGCTCCATATCAACCTTCTGGAGCTTCGGGCGATCTGACTTGCACTGAAGGCATTCCTTCCCTCTGTCAAGGGGAGAATAATGCAGGTGTTCACAGACAACACCACCGCCATGTGGTACTGCAACAAACCGGGCGGGATGATGTCGTGGACCCTATGTCAGGAGGCTCTGCGCTTCTAGACATGGCTGGTACATCAGGACATTTCCCTGGTGGTTCAACACCTGGCAGGTTCTCTGAACGCCAGGGCGGACAAACTCAGCCGCCGGTGCATGATGGATCACGAATGGCGTCTGAACTCGGATGTGGCGCAAGGTCTCTTTCAGCAGTGGGGAGAGCCTTGGTTAGATCTATTCACCACCTAAGAGAACGCGCAATGTCATCAGTTCTGCGCGTTGGAATTTCCAAGGCGACACTCGCTAAGCGATGCTTTTCGTTGCGAGTGGAGTTGCGGTCTACTATATACCTTTCCGTCTATACCCCTTCTACCCAGAGTGCTGAAGAAGATCAAGCGCGACCGGGCCCAAGTCATTCTTGTGGCTCGGGACTGGGCTCGAAGAGTATGGTATCCCGAGCTACTCAGCATGGCTATCGACCCCCCGATCTGACTGCTTTTTCTGGAGGATCTTCTGTCGCAGCAACAGGAGACGGTCCTCCACCCAAATCTGTCCAGCCTCCACCTCCTTGCATGGAGATTGAGCGGCAGCAGTTGACGTCTTTTGACCTGACCCCGAAGTTTGTGAGGTAATCTTGGCAGCCAGGCATCCCTCCACTAAGACGGTATACACCTGCAGGTGGAATACGTTTGTGGCATGGTGCACAGCAAATGCTGTGGATCCCCTTTCTGCCCCTCTTTCAGGGGTCCTTCTATTCCTCCTTTCTTTGGCCCAGCAGCGCTTTGCTCTGGGCACTATCAAGGGCCATCTCTCGGCCATTTCAGCCTTTTCACAGCTTCCAGATCAGCCTTCCCTTTTCAAGTCCCCTGTTGTAAATAGATTCTTGAAAGGCATTACTCATCTTTTCCCTCCTGTTCCATTCATAATGCCTCAGTCGGACTTGAACCTGGTTCTGACATATCTGATGTGTGCTCCCTTTGAGCCACTTCTTAACTGTCCTCTTCGTCTTCTCACTTTAAAGACAGCTTTCCTGGTGGCCATCACTTATGCCAGAAGAGTGAGTGAGCTCCAGGCTGTTTCTTATAAACCTCCTTTTCTCTCTGTCCATCTGGACAAAGTGGTTCTAAAAACTCGTCCATCTTTTCTGCTCAAGGTTGTCACTGCCTTTCATATCGATCAGACCATCACTTTGCCCACCTTCTTTCCGCTTCCGCATCCTTCAAAAGAGTAAGAGAGGCTCCACCGTCTGGACCCAAAACGTGCACTCACATTCTACCTGAACCGCACGCAACAGTTCCAGGTGGATGACCAGCACTTTGTTGGTTACGTGGGCGCCAAGAAAGATCGGGCCGTGCACAAGCGGACCATCTCTCGGTGGGTCGTTGTGTGCATAAAGGCTTGTTATTCTTTGGCTAAAAAGGAGCCTCCGGTGGAGCTGCGCGCCCATTCTATCAGGGCGACGGCAGCCACTACTGCTTTGGGACGCGGAGTTCCCTTGCATGACATCTGTCAGGCAGCTACGTGGACCTCGCGGCACACGTTTACCAAGCATTACTGCCTCGACAGCCAAGTCTGGAGAGACACTTCTTTGGCCATTCTGTTCTCCAGGTCTTTCTGGTGTGATCTTGGTTCGCAGACCCACCAACGGGGTTGGTATTGCTGGGGTATATATTCTAAGGTAAGGAATCTATCACTACGTGTTTCTTTCAGATGCACAAGTTACTTACCTTCGGTAACGATATATCTGTAAGAAACATTACAGGGGCGGGGTGTGTGTGTGTGTGTGTGTGTGTGTGTGTGTGTGTGTGTGTGTGTGTGTGTGTGTGTGTAAAAGGGTCCAGGACCTCTAAGGGTGGCACAATACATGCTGCAGCCCTTAGAGGCCTTCTCTGGTCACAGTGCCCTGGGTACCTCTGGTACCATTTACCGGGCTGACCTGTGGCCAGAGATGCCAATTGGGTTTAGGCTTCAATGCAGTTTTAGGGAAAGAACATAGGCCTTGGGTACCTGATTAGCAGGAGCCCAGGGTACACTCAGGCAAAGCACATCAGCAAAATGTGGGGGCAACCATGCAAAAAGAGGGCACTTTCTCACAGCTTGTGAACCAGTTGTTGACTGTGTATACAACAATTGCTTAACACTCCTCTTTGATAAGCCTAAGCTGCTCGATCACACTTCCACAAATAGAGCACTTGGGATTATTAAAGCCAGCCCTGTTAACCAAATAAGGGTCGCATTGGCTTTTTGCATAAGGTGCTCTTACTTTGGCATCACAGCATAAAAAGACAGCTTCCTACACATATACCAATCCACTCAGCACATTGCTGTTACCTCAGGTTTGTGGAAATGGGGCCATCATTATCAATTCAAAGTTCTACCCTTTGGGGTTACTACTGCACCTAGGATCTTCACAAAATGTTTGACTGTGTTTGCAGTTTACTTACTAAGGAACAGCATCCAAGTCTTCCTTTACCTAGACGATTGGCTGATAAAGAGCTCAAGCAAACAACAGTGTCCTGCTAACACACAGAGAACGCTAGAGCTATTCCACAATCTGGGCGTTACCACAAACCTGGGAAAATCCCACCTACAGCCATTAGAAATTCCACCCTTTCTAGGGCCAATCCTAAACTCAGTGGCAGGGATAGTCTATCTCAGTCCTGCTCGAATTCAAGCTTTTTAGTCTCTGCTGCCACTTTTTCAGCCAAATAGTAAAATAAAAGTTCGCACAGTCATGCGCTTATTAGGGAAGATGGCATCTTGCATCACCATTGTATTGCACGTCAGGCTTTACATGCATCCACTCCAAGAATACTTAACGATGCAATGGTCACAAGCGAAGGGTCTCTGGGTGGATATCACTCTCTAAAGTGATGGAACGCCAACAATTTACAACAGAGCAGGCCTTTTCAAGACCGTATTCCGCACATGACCAATACTACTGATGCATCCCTCATGGGATGGGGAGCACACCTACAAAACATCAATGTTCAAGGTCTATGGACCCCCCTACAATAGATATCGGACATAAACTGCCTGGAGTTGTTAGTAATTTAAGTAGCACTCAAGGCGTTTTTCTGACACATTCATCACACAACAGTCCTAATCAAAACAGACAACATGATTGCAATATACTACTTTCAGAAACATGGGGGCACACACTCACCCCCCAACTGTCCACGTTAGCACAGAACATTTGATGATGGGCAATACACAACAAAGTCCACCTTTTAACAGAGCACCTACCAAGAGTGGACAACGACTTTGCAGACCTGCTCAGCAGGATGAAGCCACAAATCCATGAGTGGGAACTCCACCCTCAAGCCCTACTCCCAGACTTCCAAATGTGGGGGTTTCCCAACATAGACCTGTTTGCAATCTCTGGGCACGCAAAATGTCCAAGCTTTGCCTCCAGATTCCCACACCCACAGTCCAAGGGAAATGCACTATGGATGAATTGGTCAGGGATATTTGCCTATAAAGTGATGGAACGCCAACAATTTGCAACGGGGCAGGCCTTTTCGAGACCGTATTCCGCACATGACCAATACCACTGATGCATCCCTCATGGAATGGGGAGCACACCTACAAAACATCAATGTTCAAGGTCTATGGACTCCCCTGCAATAGATATCGGACATAAACTACCTGGAGTTGTTAGTAATTTATCTAGCACTCAAGGCGGTTTTCTGACACATTCATCACACAACAGTCCTAATCAAAACACACACTCACCCCCAACTGTCCTTGTTAGCACAGAGCATTTGACGATGGGCGATACACCACAAAGTCCACCTTTTAGCAGAACATCTACCAAGAGTGGACAACGACTTTGCAGACCTACTCGACAGGATGAAGCCACAAATCCACGAGTGGGAACTCCACCCTCTAGCCCTACTCCCAGACTTCCAAATGTGGGAGTTTCCCAACATAGACCTGTTTGCAATCTCTGGGCATGCGAAATGTCCAAGCTTTGCCTCCAGATTCCCACACCCACAGTCCAAGGGAAATGCACTATGGATGAATTGGTCGGGGATATTTGCCTACGCTTTTCCGCCTCTCCCCCTACTTCCATATATGGTTAGGAACCTACAGCAAACCTCCCTCACATGATTTCTAGTTGCTCCCACATGGGCCAGACAACCCTGGTTTACTACCCTCCTCGAGTTCTGCCTAGGTCTGCATCAGAAGCTGCCCAACAAACCGGACTTTCTCACGCAACATTAGGGAACTTCAAGGCATCCCAATCCAAAGCAACTCGACCTAGCAATTTGACTCCAGAAATCCTAGAGTTTGGGTACCTTAATTTACCCCCTGAGTACATGGATATCCTCAGGGAAGCCTATCACCCCAGCACTTGGACCTGTTATACAGCAAAGTGGAAGAGATTCGTACTGTCTTCCGAAACAGATCAGCCCCCTAAAACCACAAGTACAGGACTTTGCCTTCCTAACGTGCACGTTCAGGAATAGCTTACACGTCTATTCGCTTGTATTTGGTAGCAACACAGCAGTCTCAGTTGGGACTACTTGTTTTATGTACACTTTTCCAGTGTTTCGCAAAGTCCTCCGGCTACACAACCTTACAGGAGAAACTGCTTTCTAGTCTTTCTAGTCTATGCACAGCGTGTATATCTACAGCTACACATGCCACAAATGGAATATGTTACTTACCATGTAGACATCTGTTCGTGGTATGTAGCGCTGTTGGTTACCATGCACCATCTCCCGCCCAGGAAACCCAGGGATGCTTCAGATACCTGAGTTCCGTTTATTATTTTGTCTTGCTATTACATAAACATCCTTATGCTTCACTTTACTCTCTATCCTACACCCGCTGATCGGGAAAACAATCAAACTACACAGCCGATGTTCATGCGCAATACTGCACCAGGGAGGAGTCACTATATCTCGTAATCTAAACGACTTTCTTCAAACAATAACAAGTTGTGCAGAGCCGAGTCCTACACTAGATGGCAGGAGTATACGCAGCATGTGATTCTACAACAATACATGCCACAAACAGTTGTCTACAGAGTGAGTAATACTTAAAATATTCTCAACTGTAACAGACGTAATATAGGACCGGTTTCGCCCTGATTACTACTCATCAGCGATGAATGGATACTACCTCTGTGTTCCTTTAATCTCTACCGCTCAAGCCAATTCAATTCCTTTCCCATACCACCTCTCATGAAGACCGTTTTCTAATGAAGGTAACACAGTAGCCTCTGCAAAGTGCAGTGGAGCATGTTCCTCCAAACAAGAACATATTCCCTCTACCTTAGGATACCAAAGAAGTGCAAAGCTTATTAATCCATCTTGGGACTCGTGACCTCTGAATCAGGTAGTCCAATAAGAGAAAATCTAAATGGTGATTTAAGCGCAGATTCCATATGCACCGACAAACTTAGTTGGAAGTTTTTATTTATGACCAAGAGGCATATTGCACAGCCCCTTTGTATAATGAAGATCCAGAGACTTCCGATTGTCACAGGCACTGGGCTGGAGAAGTGTGTTCGAGGCATATGAGCTGCAGATTACACACTTTTGCATAGATCGCCATCTGGTGTTGGGCCCGGATGTTTGCAGTTTGTTTTTCGTCTTGGAAAGTCTTTGGAAGCCACGAGGTCGGTGACTCCTCCCTTGGTTCGTATTGCGCATGGGCTTCGGCTCCATCCTCAGATTGTTTTTTTCCGCCATCGGGCTCGGATGTAATACTTCGCGCTCCAGTTCCGAACATTCCAGTTCGACGATCGAAGCGGAATCCTCGCTCTTCGCGGTATTGTTCAGATCCTGATCTCCTCAATTACCTTCTTCTTCGACACACCTTCGATTCCAGTCATCGACAGCGGCCTTCGGGCCTATCCAGGCTCCGGTCCCGGCTGATGGACAGAACTCCATTTAAGAAGTGCCCTCGATGTGGGTCCAAATTCCCCCACACCGATCTTCATAAGGTGTGCAACCTCTGCCTCTCCCCTGAACACGAGGCTCGAGACTGTCCCGCCTGCAAGTCTTTTAGATCCAAAAAGACTATTCGAGATCGAAGGGCCAGACGAAAAATGGTGCACTCCTCGACTTCCGTTCCAGTCGACATCTTCGGGGACGACGTCGAAGCTCCGGAACAGCAGCACACCGAAGAGGACCTAGTCAGTGCTTCCGAAGCCGACGACTCGGATGTGGAGGACATCACCCCGGCGCAGAGGGTCGTGAGTAAAATACCCCCTCCCACACCCGCGCCGACACCCAAAAAGGCTTCGGTCATGCCTTCGCCTCCGGGCCTAGGCAAGACCAAAGACACTGCTTTGAACACCCCACCTTCGGGCCCGGTGAAGAAGCCTAATAAGCCTTCCGGCGGCTCGGGCTCGAGCCACCCTGCCAGCGGTGCTGAAAAACACCCTTCAGCACCGAAGAAGAGATCGGCCTCTACCTCGACACCGAGCACCGCACCAAAGCCCACAGTGTCGAAACACAGCCTCTCGGTGCCCACCAAAGATCATAAGGCCCTCGGCACCGACACTCCCGTGCCGAAGCCTGTCTCGGCACCGACCAAAAAATCGGAGGTTCCAAAAAAGCACGGCACAGACAATCCTAAATAGCCATCGGCCCCGAAAACTTCGGCGCCGACCAAACAACCAGTGTCGCAAGAACTATCTACACCGTATCCTTTGCAAAAGACACTTACCAAGGATCCAAAAACTGGACATTTGGCACTGTCTTCTAAAAAGAGACATTTGGACAAACCAGCTCCACCTCCACCTCCAAAGAGGAAGGACTGTGCTACCTCCCCTTTCAGAGTGCCTTCCCCACCTCCTCCACCCTCTCCACCTCCGCCCCCTCCACCTTCTCCACCCCTGCCTCATCACTCTCCGACCCCGTCTCCAGACCATGATGATCAAGGGGACCTATACTACGACCCAGCAGATGTGCCACAAGACCCTACCCCTACAGGATCCCCAGACCCATGGGATGATTATAATAATCCAGACATTCCAGATGTCCCACAAGATGACCTTTATCCATCCAGGCCATCTCCACCAGAAGACTCATTAGATTTTCACCACCTACTTCAGAGGGCGGCACATTATCACGGGGTAGAACTACACACTGACCCAGTAGAGGAAGATTTCCTCCTAGACACCTTTGATACTGCACATAGGTCTACTCCTATACTACCTATGCTCAAAGGGGTAATAAAACATGCGCCAGAGGTTTTTAAAGACCAAGTCAGGGCTAGGGTCCTAAACCCACGCATAGAGAAAAAGTATAAAGCTGCCCCCACAGATCCTGCCTACCTCAAAGGGCCAGCGCCATTGGATTCCCTAGTGGTATCCACTGCAAGGAAAAGATCAAATTCCCAGGCGTCAGGCGAAGCACCACCGCCTGACAAATAGTCAAAGCTTCTGGACGCGTCAGGAAAACGCACTGCGTCACAGGCAGCCAATATATGGCGTATCGCCAACACTCAAGCGCTATTGGCCAGATACGACAGGGCGCATTATGATGAACTAGAAACCATCATGCACCATCTCCCAGAAAAATACAAAAATAGGGCCAATGAATTCATTCAAGAGGGTAAGACCATAACTAACACCTCTATACGCTGTGCCTTAAACGCAGCAGACACAGCCTCCAGGGCCATTAACACTAGTGTCCTCCGTCCGTACGCTTGGCTGAGAGTTTCAGGCTTTAAACCTGAGGTACAAGCCTCCATATTAAACCATCCATTTGACCAGGAACATTTATTCGGTCCAAAGGTAGATGACGCCCTCGAGAAGATGAAGAAAGACACAGATACGGCGAAATCTATGGGAGCCCTACAGTCACACCCTCCTAGGCGCTCCTTTCGCCGCTCTTCCTTTCGGGGCACGGGCAGAGGCTACTCCTCAGATAGCGCGTCCACGTCCTACAAATCCCCTCCTCAATCCACCTTTACAAGGGGCTATCAAAGAGGCGGCTATAGAGGCAATAACAATAAAGGCAGAGGCAAAACAAATACCGCCCGCTCTGCCACACCGCCTACCCAATGACTTTCCCCTGCTCCCTCCAGACCATCCCACTCCGGTCGGGTGCAGACTACAAAATTTCCTTCATGTCTGGGAGTCCATCACATCAGACAGATGGGTGACCCAAATTATTTGTTCAGGGTACTGCCTAGAACTTACATCTACCCCCCCCCAACATTCCACCCAGGCAAAGCCCAATTTCACAAGAACATTCCACGTTACTAAAACAGGAGGTAATCTCCCTCCTACAAAAACACACAATAGAACAGGTTCCCCCCGATCAGCAAAATGTAGGGGTCTACTCCCTATATTTTCTGATACCAAAAAGAGACGAGACTCTAAGACCTATCTTAGATCTCCGGCCTCTAAACACATACATACATTCGGACCATTTTCACATGGTAACACTTCAGCAGGTACTTCCGCTCCTCTCCCAGAACGACTTTCTCACCACTCTGGACTTGAAAGACGCATACTTTCACATTCCGGTACACCATGCCCACAGAAAGTACCTCAGATTCGTAGTGGACGGGCAACACTACCAGTTCAAGGTGCTCCCATTCGGGGTCACAACAGCAACACGGGTATTCACCAAGTGCCTAGCGGTAGTGGCGGCACATCTCAGAAGACAGCACATTCACGTCTTCCCATATCTGGACGACTGGCTGATAAAAGCCGCGTCCTACAACCAATGTGTACACCACCACCACTACAATCCAACTACTTCACCAGCTAGGCTTCACGGTGAACCCCCAAAAGTCCCAGCTAACACCATCCCACATAAAGCAATACCTCGGTGCCACCATAGACACCTCAAAAGCCATAGCCTACCCCAATCCGGCCAGGATTGCAAGCATTCAGGCTTTGCGTCAAAAATTCATACTTCAACACTCCCTCCCAGCAAGAGTGTTTATGCAACTGATAGGGATGATGGCCTCTTGCATTTTCATAGTGCCTCATGCAAGACTCCAGATGCGTCCACTCCAAGAGTGCTTAGCACGCCAATGGAACCAGGCCCAGGGGCAACTTACAGATCTGGTGTTGGTAGACGGTCGCACCCATCGCTCTCTGCAGTGGTGGAACACCACAAATCTTTCCAGAGGTCGACCGTTCCTGGACCCGGTTCCACAAATAATCCTGACAACAGACACATCGCTCTCCGGCTGGGGAGCTCATCTACTACACCTCACAGTGCAGGGCACATGGACGCCGCAACAAACGTTACTCCACATCAATCATCTGGAGTTACTGGCAATCTTTCTAGCCCTAAAATCCTTTCACACACAGATTTTAGGCAAGGCAGTCCTTATCCGCACAGACAACATGACCGCCATGTACTACATCCAAAAACAAGGCGGCACACACTCACCACAGCTCTCTCAACTAGCACAGAGCATATGGAGATGGGCAATTCCACACAAAATCTTTCTCCTAGCCCAGCATGTCCCAGGAGTCCAAAACACCATGGCAGATCTGCTCAGCAGACAGACGCAGCAGTTCCACGAGTGGGAACTTCACCCGCAGGTTCTTCACCCGTTCTTTCAGATGTGGGGTGTGAGAAAGTGGCTCTGTATATACTGTTCCCTAATAGGTACAGGGTGTACAGAGTCCACAGTCCCCCAGGGGCTGATAGAGGTTAAAGTTAGGTATGACCTTACTCTCTAAAGTGGTAGCTTGGTCGAGCAGTAAGGCAGTACCAGAGGACAGTGTAAAGCATTTGTTGTACACACTCAGTCAGCAAATGGTCTCACACACTCAATAGCTGAACTCTAGGCCAATGGTTTATATATATAAAATATATGCTTGTTTTATCTTTAGAACCACAAAGGGAATAAAAATATACTTTCTCAGAATGAGAGGTTGAATATAAATACTTTTGCAATAAGCAATGGATTTTTGTAAATAGTCACAGTTGGTTGCAATAAACAATCCTATTTCCTAAACATAACAATGCATTGAGCTCAATGGTAAATTCAGGTTATTTGTAATAAATTACTTTTCAGATTACTTTTGGAATTCCATGTCTGGCTCCTAGATCCAGCCCTGGGACAATATTCAGAATCAAGTGGTGAAAGTCGACTTAATTACTGTACTGATTTTTAAATAATATTTAGCTATTTCAAAAGTTGGCACTCGAAAATATTTCAAAGAAAACATTCAATGGATCTCTATGGCAAGAAATTCAAGTTGCAGGTAGAGTACTTTATCGTTACTTTTGTAATCCAGGTCTGAGTACCTAGACTCAGCACTGGGGTCTTTATCAGAAACAGGTAAGTAATTACGTTTGCAGAAATTGTACGATTTTAAAAGAATATTTCAAGATTGCAGAAATCAACACTTAGAAGAAATTTCACAGAAAAGCAGTCAATGGTTTCCTATGGAAGAAAAAGGAGTTAAAGGTAAGTGTAGTTGTGGGTACTTTTAAGAGTCAGTGTTAAGCACCAAGATCCAGCACTGGGAGCTCACCTAAGAGCAGGTGAGTAAATTAGTTTTTGGTACTCGGCTGATTTTTGGTGAATATTTTGAGTTTTGTAAAGTTCACACTTAGAAGAATTTCCAAGAAAAAGCCAGCCAATGTTACCCTATGAGAAAAATGAAGATCGCGGTTTAAGGGTAAGTTCTCGACTGGCAGAGTTGAAGTTCTGGGCATAGACTCGGGGGTCTCCCAGTGTCAGGTAGGTACAGTCAGTTCACCCTCAGCGGTTTCAGGACGGCCGGGTGCAGAGAGAGTTAGGCCCAATGTTAGCCTATGAGGACTAGGGGGGCCTGGTTTGGTGGCTGCTTACTAGCAGGCCACGCGGCTGTGGGAGCTGGGCTCCTGGTCACTCACTCAGGGCAAGTGGGGAAGTAGGCTAGTGTAGAGATTGCACTGCCAGGGCCACTCGGGCGGCTGCGTGCAGGGTGCTTTTGAGCCGTCGGGCGCTCAATGGAAATCAATGGGAATGTTCCGGTTTGGAAAAAGGCTGCAAGCTCGGGGACGAGGATGCTTCAGGTGCCACCACCACTTCGAGAGGTAAGTTGGGTAGTTGTAGGTTAGGTGGGTACCCCGGGATTGGGCACAGGGGGCCGCAGGGCGCCGGGTGCAGGGGTGCCTTTTGATGTCGGAAATCTTACCCTCTTGTTGATCGCGGTTGGGGTGGCACTCTGTCCTGAGGCTGCAGGCTTTTTCCGGAATGTCGAGGGGGGTCCTTGGGTGCCGGACTCTGGGTCACAGTCGCCGTGGGGTCGTCCTCAGGGTCTTTGTCCACTCCGGCACTGGCCAGGCTTGGCTGGTGCAGAGTGTGCTGGGTTCGCGGTTCCGGGCTGCTGCCAGGGGTTAGAAATAGGTTTCTGAGTAGAGCCTCTACTCATGGGAGTCCCAGGGGCTTAGAGCCAAAAGGTAGCCAGGTCCTCCGGGGTTTGGTGAGGTTGCTGGCCACGAGAGATGCCGCGCTGGTGCAGGTCCGGGAGTCGACAGGCCGGTAGGGCTGGGGCCAAAGCAGTTGGTGTCTTCTTCCCTTTTTAGCAGCTGCAGGGCAGGTCTTTGTTCTTCTTGCTCTTCTTGTAGTTTTTCGAATCTGGAATCTGGGGAAGGAAGGTTCAGGGTGCCCCTAAATACTAGATTTAGGGGCGTTATAGGTAGGTGAAGGCCAGGGACCAATGGGTCCTTGTCCTGGGGTGGGTACACCCCCTATCCTGCCTCTCTCCTGTGGGAGGGGGGCAGTAGCCTAATCCTGATAGGGTAGGGCCTCCCATCTTCAAGATGGCGAGAGCCCGGAGATGTGTTTCACCTCGCCTCCCCCACCTGAGGGGTGGGGTGGGCAGGCTGGCACATCCCCTGTCCTTGTATGGGGTTTCCGGCCAAGCTTCCCGCCAGAGTGGGGGGTTGCAGTGGCCTGGGGAAACTCCAAATGGCGGCATGCCTTTGAAGCTTCCCTTTTGCTCATCCTGGGGGAGGAGATTTCTCACCTCACCCAGGATGTGCATTGTTGCAGGCCCGGGAGAGCAGGGGCTCTCCCACCCAGGGGTCCAGCAACGTGTCTGCTGTGTGGCAGCCTGGGCAGCCTCAGAGCAGACGTGGATTGTAGGTCAGCTGTAAGGGGGCATCTCTAAGATGCCCTCTGGGGTGCTTAGTACATTAAATCCCACACTGGTATCAGTGTGGGTTTAATGTGCTGAGAAGTTTGATACCAAACTTCCCAGTCTTCAGTGTTGCCATTATGGTGCTGTGGAGCTCGTGTTTGACGAGCTCTCAGCACCATGTACTCTTAAATGGCAGCACTGCACTTACAGTGCCCAGGAATGGACCCGGGTACTGTAGGGGCACAGGGCTCCTGCTCCTGTGCCCACACCATAGGCGTAAGGCACCCAGCTAGAGGGGTGACTGATGTATGCCTTGGCAGTGTAGGTGATGGGCATGGCACACAGAGATGTGTGCCATGTCGACTCTTTGTTTTGTCCTGCACCCAGACACTCAGCCTGCAAAGGCAGTGTGTGTGTGTAAGGGTACAGGGCCTCTAAGGGTGGCACAACGAGTGCTGCAGCCCCTAGAGGCCTTCCCTGGCCACAAGGCCCTGGGTACCTAGGGTACCATTTACCAGGGGCTGACATGTGGCTAGGATTTGCCAATTTGGAGTTTGTGTGTTTTAAGGAAGGAACATAGGCCCTGGGCACCTGATTGGCAGGAGTCCAGGGTACACTTAATCAAAGTACATTCAGCAATTTAGCAAAAAGTGGGGGCATACCATGTAAAAAAGATGGCACTTTCTCACATGGGGGCATCCACAGATAGACCTATTCGCCACCCACGAAAACAAAAAATGCCCAAGCTTCGCCGCCAGATACCCACACCCATTGTCCAAAGGCAATGCAATATGAATGAACTGGTCAGGCAAATTTGCGTATGCCTTTCCACCTCTCCCACTAATTCCATTAGTGGTACGAAAGCTACAACAGCACTCCCTCACACTGATTCTAGTAGCTCCAACATGGGCCAGACAACTGTGGTACACCACGCTGCTGGAACTCTCGGTAGTGCCACACCAAAAGTTACACCTCTCACCATGCCTCCTAACCCAGAACCATGGAGAGGTCAGATACCCGGACCCAGCTCAGCTCAACCTTGCGATCTGGCTCCTGAGATCCTAGAATTCGGATACCTTAACCTTCCCCCAGACTGTATGAACGTTATCAGAGAAGCTAGGCGCCCTACCACTAGAGCCTGCTACGCTGCCAAGTGGAAAAGATTTGTTGTTTATTGCCATAACAACACAATTAACCCTATAGACACATCCATACAGCATATCATATGCTACTTACTCCATCTACAAAGATGTAACCTAGCATATACATCCATTCGGCTACACCTCGCAGCAATTGCCGCTTACCTACAAAACAGACAGCACCTATCACTTTTCAGAGTGCCTGCCATTAAAGCCTTCATGGAAGGCCTAAAACGAATAATTCCCCCCAGAGTGCCACCCTCACCTGTGTGGAACTTAAATATAGTTCTCACAAGGCTAATGGGACCGCCTTTCGAACCTTTGCATAAATGAGAACTGCAATTCCTCACATAGAAAACAGCTTTCCTTGTAGCCATCACCTCCCTTAGAAGGGTCAGTGAGATACACGCACTTATTATACAGGAACCTTTTCTCCAAATGCACCCGAACAAGGTTGTCCTCCGTACCAACCCAAAATTCCTACCCAAAGTCATCTCACCCTTTCATCTAAACCAATCGGTAGAATTACCGTTTTTTTTCTCGCAATCTCAAACTGTTGCAGAAAGGGCTCTACAACACAACCTTTCAGAAAGACAAAGCAACTGTTTGTCTCTTTCTCTCCACCTCATAAAGGCAACCCCATCTCTAAATCAGGGATAGCTAGGTGGATTGTAAAATGCATACAGATTTGCTACCACAAAGCAAAACGCACGCTATCTGTTCCCCCTAAAGCCCACTCTACAAGAAAGGTAGGGGCTTCTATGGCTTTTCTAGGAAACATCCCATTAGATGATATCTGCAAGGCAGCTACATGGTCAACACCGCACACTTTCACTAAACATTACTGTGTAGATGTGCGAACCAAGCAACAAGCTAGTGTGGGCCAGGCTGTACTAAAAACACTATTTCAAACCACTGCAACAGATACCGGTGGTCGCCGCTAAGGTTGGGAACTGCTATATAGTCTATGCAAAAGTGTGTAATCTGCAGCACATATGCCTCGAACGGAATATGCTACTTACCAGTATGCATCTGTTCTTGGCATGTAGAGCTGCAGATCTACACACGCCCACCCGCCTCCCCGGCTACCTGTATCTGTTCCAGTCTATCTTATTTAGATAAAACACACATGGGTTTCTTCACTGTTATTACTACGCTCCATCTTTCCCTGTTGGCGAAAAACAATCTGAGGATGGAGCCGAAGCCCATGCGCAATACGAACCAAGGGAGGAGTCACCGACCTCGTGACTTCCAAAGACTTTCCAAGAGGAAAAACAAACTGCAAACATCCGGGCCCAACACCAGATGGCGATCTATGCAAAAGTGTGTAGATCTGCAGCTCTACATGCCAAGAACTGATGCATACTGGTAAGTAGCATATTCCTTTCTATTTGGCATGATTTTGGCAAACCTGATGTATTCCTGTAACACCAACAAGAGGTCTACTCTGCTCCATTCCATCGAGGAAGATCCAATTCATTAGTGTAGTTGTGACTTCCTAGTCAGGGTTGGCGAGGTACAGGGCTTAGCAGAGGTGATGGTCCTCTTTCCTTCATTCTCCTTCCCTTCAAACTGCCTGGTTCCTGAAGCTTTTAAGACTCACAGCGGCCTGCATTTTTCTCATACCTCAGGATGTAATCTCGTATTAGACCCATTGCTTCCACTGGAGTCAATCCTAGGAGTCCCTTTGAAACTGGGTGTTGGTATTTACCCACCACTGCAGAATCATTAAGTGTGGCCTGTACTGAATCACATTCCTTTGGGGGAATCTTTGATCTGCCATGGCCAGTGGTCACTCTGGTAACAGATGCTCTCTCTTTGTGTTTCACTGCTTTTTCAGCAGGCTTGTTAGTGAGAATTTGACGATACCCAAAATAGGCTCTATATAGACGTATTGGACCTGAAGACTATCAAGTTAGATCCTTCGTCTCTAATCTCACCCCTTCTAGGGAATTTCGTGTACATTTGATCCTACAACACCACAATAGTTTTCTACCTGAAACGTGGAGCTAGAGTGGAGTTACTTTCACTCCTCTTTTCATAGTTTAAAGTTGATGCCATTACTGGTTTGAAATCAGGAGATAAATATATTTGCTAATTTCAAAAAATCTTCTTATTTCTCCTTTCAGTACTTTTTGCCTACAATGTGAGACAAAAAGTGATTGTGGTTCAAATCAATAAATTACCTCAATCATTTCTTAAAACTTGATTATTTAGTTTAATAAATATTGAAACAGAAGAATTAAGTGCAGTGTTCTAAAACATGATACATTTCTTTACTCTGTATTAGCACGAGTCTTTTATTAACACATGTTTGATGTCTGATATCAAAGTGGCACAGAATTGTGATTCTTGCTCTGGAGTACTGCAGTCTGAAACATGTATAATTTTTTTGTAGGGCGATAATGACACATTAAGCAATCAACTTAAGGAGTTACATCGTCAGCGAGACCAGGCTGCTAATGACCTAATTCACCCTGATCAAGTGACAGCTCGTGTGGCTGAGCTTAAAAGGAAACTTCAGACCGGAGTTGGAGAGCTCAAGTAAGTTGAATAAATAATGCAGTTTAATATATCTCTTTAATTAAAGATAAGAAACAAAAAATATATTGATAAAAAATGAAGACTGGGATCCTCTAAAGCCATGCAGACCAAGCTTTTAAAAACAACGAACCAAATGTTTTTAGACTGACAAACTTTCACGACCCACCTGGCTTTAATGGACATGAGGCGAGTGGTTTTTTAATGCACCTAAACCATTGTATGACAACACTGTCATTTACAGAGTACACATTTTCCATTCAAAGGCCACTTAATTTTCACGGACATGCAGTTTTGCTGATAACAATATATTGCACATAAATGGTATTGTATGGACATCGAGTGTCCATCATCAAGTTGTAATCCTACATCATTTGTGCATCACCAAGTCATGAGCCTATTAAAATCTTTGTTTCCATCACACTTCATAATTACATAAAAAAAATGCTTAATTTTTGCTTTCCTACTTTCTGAATGTATGCAGTTCATTTCCAGATATTCACATTTTGATGTGTTACAAAAAATTACATCCTACAGCCTTTCCTTTCAAACTCGCTGTACCCCAGCAAGATTGTCACATAGTTCACTTTACTTTCTTTCTCTGACTGAAAAGTGAGAGACGTTTGTAAACACCAATCCCTGTGTTCTAAAACATAAGCAACAATTTGTCAGAAGGCAAAGCCTGACATTTGACCTTTGTCTTTGAAATGCAACAAATGTGACAAGATAAATAAATAATTTAAAGGCATCTTTAGTTACTGCGTGGACTATTGTGACCCACCAAAAACCACGTCACGACCCACAGGTTGGGAATCACTGCTCTAAAGCCTTTAACCTTTGACAGTTAGTCTATTACTTTTTATTTCGTCTGTTTCCATTACAGTGCATGCATACTGAATTAATTATGTAGCGCACAAGTCAGTCTGGCATGACTTCTGGTTGTAATGTTTGCTAATGGCAGACTGATTTCCCCAGTAACCTATTTTACAGTATTTTGGCTCGAGTTGGCAGGGTGGAGCCTGATGTCTGGCATTGCTTGGTGGAGTCTGATGTTGGGCAGTGCTGACTCGACTACAGTCGACGACACAACTGCTGCCTTTTCTGCAGTATATATTTTGGTACTTGGTAAGGCACAAAGGAACCAGTTCTAAAAATTAATAATCCTGTTGTGATATGTTTATGCAGCATGAGGCGGATGAAGAGTCAGGGTACCAGTACATTGGGTGCTTCAACTAAAAGTGTACACATTTAAATTGCCCCAGCGGATGATCACACCTACATGGCTGTCTCAAAACGCCCTCTTCCACTTCGGATTGGTAACCGCTTGAAGGTGGAAGTGCATGATTAAATGGCAGATATTCTTTTCAAAGGGCCCAGTGGACAAAAGATCAGACTTTAAAAAGTAAATAGATGGTGTTTAGTAAAACACTGCTTTCGCCCCCACAAATCTCCAGGTCTGTTTTGAGCAAGTACAGACCCATAAGTTCTATGATAATAAAGGTGTGTGCCTATATGTATTTGTCCCTTTGATTGGTGACTGCAGCAAGTACATGGTGCCCAATTACGAGTTACACAATGCTCGGATCACAGAGTTACCAGGCTGGACTCGCTGATCCTTCTTCGTGATTGCACTCCTGCATCATAGAAATGACTTGGAGTCCACTGAATGGGAAATATTCATGCAGACTGGGAATACTAGGTCCTTTTCCAACTGATTATCTTTGATTCCATGCACTTTTTTGCTCCCGTTTCTCGCTGTATATAGGAGGGAAGGTGTCAATAGTGGGTGGTGTCAGGGAGCTGTGGACGGGCAGCATATGCTTTACGACTACTAGGTGGAATTTCCATGCTCCCCTCTTGTTGAAGGAAAGGTAGGTTGAGGTTCAGGCCGTGCCTGTGCGTGTAGCCTCTTCCCAGAGGCAAGAAGACTTTACTGGGTGCCGAGGTGCGTCTGGTAAAATCAAACTCCGTGTTCTTACACCCAGTAAATTCGGATGCAGGAGCACTGGGCCTAATGGATTTAGCCACACAGTCCCATTCCAGTATAGCCTTTCACAGCAGTTGGAAAAACGCATTAAGAACAGGTTGAAGCACTGAAGCATATGATATCTGGTGGACCAGTGTAATCCAGTCCATACCTTTGCATTTCTTTGAGTTTTTGTACACTGTAGGTAGGATTTTTAGCTCTGTCTGCCTTGAGCAAGCAATACAAGTTGCATTTGGCCAGCTTGTTTTATGATGAGTGGTTAAAACTCTTGGCCTTACTTTTAAATAGCAAAAAAGTATGTCATACTTTGGAGAACTTTAAAGGGTCAAGAAAGCCACCAATATCATTAGATTTGTCAGTGATCAAGTGGTTCTAAACCTTTATTCTAGACCCAGGTTTGGTAAGAACCAGACTTTTCTGAACCATATATATATCAGTATAGTAAACCTAAATTTGATGGAGACAGGTGTGAGGGGAGATTATAATTTGGGCTTTGGCCACCCTGATTTCTGTGGCTCATGCAAAGTAACAGTGATAACCCGCTCAGGCAAGACGACTCCTGAATCAGTGGTTGTTCTTGTATAGGAAAGGCTAACTTCAGAGCATTTGGTCCTGCATATTGCAATGAAGAGGTGCAGCCTATTAGGTAGAAGCTTTCTGTGTGTTAAATGTTATTAAATAAACATGGTGTATCTGTCAGAATGGCCTACATAATTTTACTCAAAATACGTTTCTATCCCAAAAAAGTTCATTTTCTGACATAAGGACACTCACCATGTTTCTGACCAAGATAAATTCTGAATATTATCTTTAATGCAGATTCTAACAGAGCATTAGAAGGGGGCTGGATTTTATCCGCAGGCTTACTAGAGTCCTGGTTGCCGGCAACCAAAGTCCTTGCATCTTGTGTTGTAATTCCACATTTTTCCTTTTGACCTGATGTCAGCGCCTAGATTATTCACAATGGTGCTGGCTCTGGTATTACCACATTTAAGATGACAAAATGTCCAGTCTTTTATGTACCTGGACAATTGGTTCACAAAAGATGTTTCCAATGAAGGCTGTGGGCCACTGAGTTACTCTGTGATTTTCTAGTAGCCTGGCGGCTGTGAAGCTGCTTTTATATCTCTTATCCAGCTCTAAACTCTATCTTGTTAGGCGGTGCCTCTCACATGCACGGATAATACTTTAATTGCTGGCATTTCGTCAGACCAACACTCTCTCAGATCATCGTAGCGCCAGCGAGAGACACTGAGGTCTTCCATGACAGGAGCTTAAATGTTCTGACTGAATGGAGGAGTTGAAAAGGAGGGAAGGGAACAGCATATTCTTATTAGTAAACATGTGAGATCATGGTGCCTCCTTCCCATAAAATTAAATATACCGACATGCTCCCTTTGAAGACATGGTATACGTTGTCACTCCTGAGGAATTGGAAATATTGAAGAGTAAAAACAAAATAACTGAGAGTCTGAGGGAATGGTGGGCCGTGGCTGTAAAAGAAAAGTATATTCTGTTAGATTGCTTCTTGGCCCTTGATTAGGCAAGAGATTGAAAGACCATGTTTCCCCATAGCAAAGCAAACACAAGGAGATGATGGATGGAGCGCTGAAACTTTTCAGACACTCACCCCCATTCACAGATCTGGGTTGAATCCATCATCATTCTTTAGCTCACTTTGCCACCTCAGTTCGCCCTAAGTTGGCAGGGTATGCCCAGATGTGGGTCCCTTGCTCACTTTGCCACTGGATGTGAGAAAGTGCCATCTTTCTTGCATGGTATGCCCCCACTTTTTGCTGAATTGCTGAATGTACTTTGACTGAGTGTACCCTGGACTCCTGCCAATCAGGTGCCCAGGGCCTATGTTCCTTCCCTAAAAACACAAAACCCAAATTGGCAAACCCTGGCCAAATGTCAGCCCCTGGTAAATGGTACCCTAAGTACCCAGGGCCTTGTGACCAGGGAAGGCCTCTAAGGGCTGCAGCACTCATTGTGCCACCCTTAAAGGCCCTGTACCCTTACACACACACACTGCCCTTGCAGGCTGGGTGTCTGGGTGCAAGACCAAACAAAGAGTCGACATGGCACACATCCCTGTGTGCCATGCCCATCACCTAAACTGCCATGGCATACATCAGCCACGCCTCTAGCTGGGTACCCTATGCCAATGGTGTGGGCACAGGAGCAGGAGCCCTGTGCCCCTACAGTACCCAGGTCCATTCCTGGGCACTGTAAGTGCAGGGCTGCCATTTAAGAGTACATGGTGCTGAGAGCCCGTCAAACACAAACTCCACAGCACCATAAAGGCAGCACTGAAGACTGAGAAGTTTGGTATCAAACTTCTCAGCACATTAAACCCACACTGATGCCAGTGTGGGATTTAATGTACCAAGCACCCCAGAGGGCATCTTAGAGATGCCCCCTAAAACCTAACCTACAATCCACGTCTGTTCTGAGGCTGCCACACAGCAGACATGTTGCTGGACCCCTGGGTAGGAGAGCCCCTGCTCTCCTGGGCCTGCAACAATGCACATCCTGGGCGAGGTGCTAAATCTCCTCCCCCATGGATGGGCAGGGGGAAGCTTCAAAGGCATGCCGCCTCTGTGAGCTTCCCCAGGCCACTGCAACCTCCCACTCTGGCGGGAAGCTTGGCCGGAAACCCCAAATAAGGACAGGGGATGTGCCAGCCTGCCAACCCCACCCCTCAGGTGGGGGAGGCGAGGTGAAGCACATCCCGGGCTCTCGCCATCTTGGAGATGGGAAGCCCTACCCTATCAAGACTAGGCTACTGCCCCCCCCCCTCCCACAGGAGAGAGGCAGGATAGGGGGTGTACCCACCCCAGGACAGGGAGCCATTGGTCCCTGCCCTTCACCTACCTGTAACGCCCCTAATTCTAGTATTTAGGGGCACCCTGAACCTTCCTTCCCCAGATTCCGAAATCCGAAGAAGAGCTAGAAGAAAGAAGACCTGCCCTGCAGCTGCTAAGAAGAGGAAGACACCAACTGCTTTGGCGCCAGCCCTACCGGCCTGTCGATCCTCGAACCTGCTCCTGCTCCAAACCCGGCATCTCTTGTGGCCAGCAACCTCACAAACCCCGGAGGACCTGGCTACCTTTTGACTCTAAACCCCTGGGACTCCCATGAGTAGAGGCTCTACTCAAAACCTATTTCTAATCCCTGGCAGCAGCCCGGAACCGCGAACCCAGCACACTGTGGACCAGCCAAGCCTGGCCTTTGCCGGAGTGAACAAAGACCACGAGCACAACCCCACGGCGACTGTGACCCCGAGTCCGGCACCCAAGGACCTCCCTCGACACTCCTGAAGAAGCCTGCAGCCTCAAAACAAGGTGCCCCCCCTACCGCGATCAACAGAGGGTAAGATTTCCCGACACCAAAAGGCACCCCTGCACGCAGCGCCCCGCGGCCGCCTGTGCCCAATCCCGGGGTACCTACCTATCCTCCAACTACCCAACTTACCTCTCGAAGTGGTGGTGGCACCTGAAGAGTCCTCGTCCCCGAGCTTGCAGTCTTTTTCTAAACCGGAGAATTCCCATTGAAATCAATTGAGCGCCCGAAGGCTCAAAAGCACTCTGCACCCAGCCGCCCGAGTGGCCCTGGCAGTGAAAACTCTACACCTACCTACTTCCCCACTTGCCCTGAGTAAGTGACCAGGAGCCCAGCTCCCACAGCCGCGTGGCTTGCCAGTCAGCAGCCACCAACCAAGGCCCCCCTATCCTTCATAGGATAACATTGGGCCTAACTCTCTCTGCACCCGGCCGCCCTAGTGCCGCTGGGAGTGAACCAACTGTACCTACCTGACCCTGGGGGACCCCTGAGTCTATGCCCAGAACCTCAACTCTGCCAGTCGAGTACTTACTTTTAAACCGATAACTCAATTTTCTTCATAGGGTAACATTGACTGGCTTTTTCCTTAAATTTCTTCTAAGTGTGGACTTTCAAATCTTAAAATATTCACCAAAAATCAGCCGAGTAACGAAAACGAAAATACTCACCTGCTCTTAGGTGAGCTCCCAGTGCTGGATCTTGGTGCCCAGCACTGACTCTGAAAAATACTTACAACTGTATTTACCAGTAACCCAATTTTCTCCCATAGAAAATCATTGACTGTTTTTCTGTGAAATTTCTTCTGTGTCAATTTCTGCAAACTTTAAATATTCCTTAAAAATCGTATAATATCTGAAAACGTAATTACTTATCTGTTTTGGATAAAGGTCCCAGTACTGAGTCTAGGCACCCAGAACTGGATTACAAAAGTAACGAGAACATACTATACCTGCAACTTGAATTTTCTGCCATAGGGAATCATTTTTTTTTTTTTTTTTTTTTTTGCAAAAACAATTTTTATTGCATAATTCAAGCACAATAGCCATCTGCAATGACCAGCATATCATTGGTCTTCTCCTAGTAATATACTCCAGTACATAGTACAGTGCAGACCACTTCCAACTATCAATGCTTTGCCCCCCAACACTCCCCAAACACAAATATTCCCTCCCCCCACCCGCAAGTCAGTGTGCCATAGTCGTAGGTACCGTGAGAAGTCCATCTCGTGAGTGGCCGTGGGAGCGGCCGCGAGCCACCCCCAACCCCCATGATCAGGCGCCAAGCAGCAAGGAGAAGAGGAGCCCTCCCGCCCCCACGTGTGACCCGTCAGTAGCCTTTCCACCGCTACTCTGCTGCAAGCTGCTCCTGTGCGTCAATGCCCTCCTCTGCTTCTGCGCCCCACCCTCGGAGGTCCTCCACTAATGCTTCCCATGCATGTGCCATGGCCAACGCTTTTTCATCATTTCCCCGCAGCGCTAGCTGCAGCCTGAGTGTACCCTCGCTACCCGCCCATTTCGTGAAGGTAGTTCTCCACCTCTCAAAGCTGGGGCCAGCTCTCGATTTCCAGTGCAGGGTAATTTCTCTTTTAGCCATCACCAGCCCTAGGTCGCAAAACTTGCTCGTGACTTTCGTGCGCGGAGTGTGGGGGAACCACAGCAGCAGGCAAACTCCCATTTCCACCCCCAATTCCCGCCCCGTTACGTGGGTCAAGCAATCCATGACCTCCCCCCAATAACCCTGCCATAGGGAATCATTGACTGTTTTCTATGAAATATTTTCTAAGTGTCAACTTTTAAAATAGCAAAATATTGTCTAAAAATCATCACAGTAATTAAGTCGACTTTTATCACTTGATTCCGAGTACTAACCCGGGACTGAATATAGGATCCAGTCCTGGAATTCCAAAAGTAATCCTAAAAGTAATCTGTTGCAAATAACTTGAAACTTCCATTGAACTCAATGCATTTTTTTTTAAAAAATATTTTTATTAAACATTTTCAGTTTTCAACCATATCTGCAATACCATATGATTTCCTCATTACATATATTACGCCTTCAACGTTTCAGCCATTGTTCGTACATCGAACTCAATGCATTATTGTGTTTAAAATAGTGTTGCCTATTGCAACCACTTGTAACTGTTTACAAAAGTCAATTGCATAATGCAAAAGTATTTATATAAAGCATCTCATTGTGAGAAAGTATAGTTTAATACCCATTGTTGGTTCTAAAATAAAACAAGCATATATTTTTTATATATAAACCATTGGCCTAGACTTCAGTTATTGAGTGTGTGAGACCATTTGCTGACTGAGTGTGTATAACAAATGCTTTACACTGTCCTCTGATACTGCCTTACTGCTCGACCAAGCTACCACTTTAGAGAGTAAGGTTATATCTAACTTTAGCCTCTGCCAAGCCTCTGGGGACTGTGGACTCTGTACACCCTGTACCTATTTGGGAACAGTATATACAGAGCCACTTTCTCACACTGGATACAAGCTAGCCTGGCTGGCGAGGGCTGTTAGCCTGAAACCGGTCCCAGGATGCTTGTTTCCAGTGCAGAGAAGACATGACTTGTCAGTTTGAGCTGGACTGTTCCCATGGGGCACAGGGTCAAGACTGATTTGCATATAGCTGTGTCTGAACTGGGGTGGCGAAGAGAGCTAAACAACGATGATGGATTCAACTAAGATCTGTGACTGGGCGTGAGTGTCTGAAAAGTTTCAGCGCTCCATCCATCATCTCCTTGTGGTTGCTTTGGTCACCCTAAGTTGCCAGGGTATGCCCTGATGTGGGTCCCTTGCTCACTTTGTCACTGGATTCAAGCTAGCCTGGCTGATGAGGGCTGTTAGCCCGAAACCGGTCCCAGGATGCTTGTTTCCAGTGCAGGGAAGGCATGGCTTGACAGTTTGGGCTGGACTGTTCCCATGAGGCACAGGGTCAAGACTGATTTGCATATAGCTGTGTCTGAACTGGGGTGGTGAAGTGAGCTAAAGAATGATGATGGATTCAACCCAGATCTGTGACTGGGGGTGAGTGTCTGAAAAGTTACATCATCTCCATGTGGTTGCTATGTTTCCCCCATAGCAGCATGTCCTGATGAGGGGTAGAGTAGGGGGGACAGCATTTATTGTTTTTTTGTATATTTCACTCATGTAAGGGAAAACTATTTGAGGCAAGTCAGGCAGAGACTAGTTGCAGTTATCCTGCCTGTTACTATCTTTCAAAGGAAGAGGCAATAAGGCCCCCATCAGAAATCAAATATTAAGTGATGTATGTAAATTGTGGGGTTTGACCCATCGCTGCTTATTGGTTAAGGAGAGTGTCAATTGGAAAAGCTTGCTTTTCAGTACATTATTTGCTTCTATGTCCCACCTTCTCGTGGTCTTGCGCCTTCCCTGGAGTTATGGCCTAGTGATGCTTTTGGTTGGCCACCACAATGCCTTATTCGTGTCTCGCTAAAGCCCTGCCTCCTCCCACTACTCGTTCAACGGATCCCTTGTTTTTAACTGGCTTGTAGTAGTGCTTAATTATAAGGAGCACTACTTCCATTGTGGCATCCATTTAATAACTTGTTTGAGCTGCAACCGCTGGGTGTGGCGTTTGCAGTAATATGTGGCGACTGAAGGGGTGGGACGGAGGAGAAACGAGCTGAGCCAGGAAGAGCTCCCAAGAGATACAGATGCTAAAGGTGCAATCTATATAATAATTAGTCAGACACTGTTGATGTGTGCTTATATTTTGGAATGGTTTAACCTCAAAGGGAAACACTGAATATTTATACAGACTACAAAGCACCTTTGTGACTATTTGCTGAGGTATAGGTTATACTCACAACAATGCCGTTAAGCCAGATACAAAATGTAATTTGAGAATGTTTTCTCACACTTCTAATCCATACACTTCTGCAATACTAAGTGAGCAAATAATACATTTTAAACAATTTAAAATGTAACATGCTGTTCTTCTTGTACAACTCTTGTTCTCTGCGTCCTGCACTGCAAGAGTGTGGTGGTAATTTCAAGATGGCCGTCACACGTCACCTGCCCTACAGGGCTCTGTCTCGTGGAGTCCGGCCCTCTTTTTATTCCCTTGAATTCGCAGACTGTGAGCTGGTCGGAAAGTATAGATCAGGTTCATCCCCCCCAAATGACGGAGCACTACACCTAAGCGCTTTCTTTCTTTGTTGATCGTTGTGTCTCATTCGCCAACATACAGGAGAAGGAGAGCTTTCACCATGTCTGCATCCTTAAAGCAGATGTTCAAGCCTATTGGAAAAGATTGAGAATAAAATGGGGGTTATGAGGACTTAAATTGCTGTCGTTAAGACACCACGCGATTCAGTGTGTCCTAATTTTGAGTCTACTCCTGGCTATGTCGGAAAGTGAGGGTGTCCTGATTTTCGTGTCTGCAGTAAGGTTGTCCTACCGGCTGCAAGCTAGGGAAATGGTGCTACTAACCAGACAAGTCACTCTAGGTCTGTTACTTATGAAGTCTTTGTGAGGTTGTTTAATAAACTAGAATAGGATCTGCGTTTATTGCTGCTGACACTGACAAAATGTGCCTGTCCCAAATGCTGCTGACCACTAAAACTCAAGTCTGCCCTGCCTCTTGTCGGTGTACCGTGAAATTTGGCCTTCCATGAGTGCCTACTCGGAGCAAGGCTAGCCTGACGTGCCTACTGTAGACTAGGGTAAGGCAAGTGATGCAGCTGATCTTCCATGACAGCTGCTGACTAGAACAGGGCCAGCGCTCACCCGACAGCTGGCCATGAGTCCTATCCGCTCTGTTGAAATGGTTTTTATCAAGAAAGCTCACAGAGCACCTTGTTTGAAGTAGACGGGTTACACATTGCTTGTCATAGGCATTTGATTTGGCACATTTAGTATGCCCAAGCCCAAAAAGCACACTTGATTCAGCCTTGAAGGAAGATTTATGCTTCTCATTATGACTTTGAGGTTGTGTAAATGACTAAATATATCCCCTCCTTCCTGTTGAGAATGGATATAGAGGAATATCTGTGAATGGTATGAACTTCAAATTCATACCAAATGGCTACTGAGCCCAAATCCTTAACAGGGTCTGAAGGTTTATAGTAGCCAGAAGGGATGGGCATTGGGTAAAAATATCAGTTTACTTGAATGACTTGGTCTCTCCAAAATTATCCTGCAAGCCATCAATGGGGCAAGAGTATTGTAATGCCCCAGGCTTGTTTGTTATGCTGCTTCAATTCTGGTGCCTGACTTTACATTAACGACACAGATATTTGGAGGGAAGGTTGAGAGGTGAGGTTAAACACAAGTTAGATATGAAAAAGAAAGACTATCACGACCTGGCCACAGATGCTGCTAGAGCACTCCACAGAGCCACTCTCAGTAGAATATACGAGGTCAGAGATAAGGCAGGAAAATTACTGGAATGGCTGGATAGGCGAGACCAAGCGAATAGACCAGTCACTGAAATCATTGCAGAAACGTAGGAAACACTAAATGACTCGCAGCAGATAGCTGACGATTTCGCCATGCACGTCACACAAATATACGAATCCGCCAACACCGTCCTAAAAGGGAAAACTCAGGCCTTATTAAAAGACATGAATACAAAAGGATAGAGTTTCCCAGGTATAACCAAAAGGGACCGGGTACATAAATTATTCAAAAAGACTTCCCTTTTGGGTTTATTCAAAAGACTCCTACGATAAAATCATATACAATGTATAATGAACCAAAGACAAGAAATCTAAAGACTATAGCACCACGGGAATAGGGTATATTATTTTTATTAAAAATTCCTATATCTCAAACTGTATTACAATATTGTATCCAAGACTGTTTAATATATTGCAATAAACATCTTTATAAACAGCATTCATTATAAAAACACAACCGTTATATTCATTCACAATAATTCATATTAACAATTCTAATCAATAATTGCACATAATTGGATCAAACATAGAATAAAACATTAAAAATAGAAAATAAATGAGAATGTGAAATAAAAACGACAAATACAATTGTGTCCTCTTGTCGACGCGTTTCGGTGTGATATATAATACGTTACACCTTCTTCAGGACCAACACTTTAAAACAGCTCTCACTATCAAGTACAATCAATCTATAAAAAAGGGATACATACAGTTAAATTACATTCCTGTGCTCATAGTTCTATTTCTTTTCTTCGGTTCAACATACTTGGTTACGGATGATTTAGCAGAATAATACATTTTATTTTATCTAATCCATTGTTGAGTCTAAAAGTACAGATAGACTGCACTTAACACTTAAATAAATTGCTGTATTGTTGAAACTTGATGCGGTAATGCCTACTATTGCCACCCCCCATATGTTAGGTCAATAATGACGGTCAAGATAGAATTTCGTTGTTTACAGCTAATGGTCTCTTAAAATACATTGCTTAATTACTTATGAAAGAGATGTGGAGCGTATATATCACGAAACCGGCTAATAATCCCACTGCATCTTGTTTATCACCAAATACATATTGGTGAAAATATCACACATTTTCCCCATACTTTGTGCATATAGTTACACAGGAATGGAACTTCGTGGTCGTTATCCTTAAATGACCAGAAGGTGGTGTCAATTCATTTCATCCTTAAATGACCAGAAGGGGATGTCTATTCACTTCATCCTAATTTTCCAAACAGATCCGAGTTATATAGACACTTATACAACTTTTTAATTTGATATTTTTGTGTCGTATCTTACTTATTATTTACTTTTTGTTTTTTAAAAAATTTTTTTGGACACCACTCACACTAATGTTGCACTTGTATCTTCTTAGGATTACTCATCAATTGTTATACATATTTAGTCATACAGAACGATTCGCAATTCGAAAACACATTAGGGTGAGTGGTGTCCAAAAAAAAAAAAATTCAAACATAAAAATAAAAATTTAAAAAAAATTTAAAAAACCAGGCCCTGCTCTGGTCAAAATGGTATACAGGGAAGATTCCGTGTGTGCAGTGTAACCTGGAGGGTACGTTTATCCACATACTCAGGGATTGTATATACGGTATTATATATATTGGGTAGGGGTGCTCCGCTGCATGGAAGATGTATTTGGAAAAAAGATGGCACCAAAGATTAAAAGGTGCCTCCTAAACATCTGGGAGCCTACAGACCTAAGTAGTAAAGATAAAATCTGGGTGACGCTGGGAATGATAGTTGCCAAGCGAAACATAGCTAAAGAGGCACCAACAGTGAATGCATGTAAGACGTATATGGATTGGTGCATGATAACAGAAAAGACAGTGTACGCATCTTGGGGCTGCCCCAAGAAATAGATCCTAGTATGGAACAAAGTGGAACTTATACGAAGGGAACATTTGTACGCCCCCTCGCTCAAGGGCCACTTCCCCCTTGGGTAGTGAGTAGCAGGATAGGTAGGAGACTCTAAATAAGTGAAGCAAGACATAATATGATGTGATGAAGCAATGTTTACTGAGTATGTGTCAATCTCTGTATGCATCTAAATGAATAATGACTGTACTACAATCCACTTTGTCATCAATAAAAAGAATTATAATGTTTTTAAAAACCAACATGGATATTAAGCCTCAGGCGCTTGCAGGCGTCTATCAGAATCGGCGATTTATCGGGCGCAAATGAATGGGGGACCAACTTCGTGCAACCCGTCCATACCTGCTTGTCAGCACAAAGCCGACCCGCACCTGTCTGTATCCGTGTCCCGAGGCTGTTATGCCTCTAAACGTAACATGACACTGTGTGCGCATAGAGAGCCGAGCTGAGTGCACACATGAGAGGGCGCCTGGCAGCACTGCCTCGTACGTGCCCAGCCTGGTGCGTGTGGGAGGGGAAGTGCCAAAGGAGGGTTTGGAAAGCACTTTAGGGGCTTCCCTATATGGAGGTGAACTTGTCACGGAACTTCCAGGCCAGAGGTGAGGAGGGTGGGCACTGGTACCCCTGCGGTGGAGAACATGACTCAAATGCTGCACGTGCCAATTTCAGTGACAGCCCTCTTTTCCCAATTCTTCAATTGAAAAACTAAACTAAATAACCCTTTCATGTCAACCTGTATTCTTTCTTCTCCGTAGCCATCATCACTGTCATCTCCCTGTACCTAGTCATCGGCCATAGCGACTCTTTACTTTGCAACCTCTTCGGATTCATCTACCTTGCGTACATGTCGTAAGTGAATGATGTCACCTCAGTGCAGTCACAGTTAGGATGTGGTATAATGGGATCCCAGGCTGCTCTGACCTGCTAACATTACTTAGTCCTTACCTTCTACATCAAGTACAGAGCAGCATTTTGCCTTAGTCTTATTTCAGTCATCATCAGGGTTGTTCGTTTTTTTATTTTATTTTTTAGATGGCTCACAGACCTATAATTAATCTGTTTTAATGTTCCTCAATTTAACAATGCTCAAAGCTCTTGTTAAATGTCAACAAAACATTGCCAAGTGCTTGTTTTATCTTTCGGATCTATGGCCACCCATTTACATAATAAAGGCAAGGGTGTAACTCGGGGGGAATGGGGTGTGCCCACCCCCAATAAATGTGTGCAATTCATAATTCAACTCAATAACACAATTACACAACACACCATATGCATCAAATCTCCACCACAGAATTTCACATCATGCCACATAATTACACTCCACTACATACCACTTCACAGCATAAAATACCCTTCCACATAATTGCACTCCATGACTCTCAATCCCACTCCACATAATTCCAGTACAGTCATTACCATATAAAATCTTTAGCCATATAATTCAACTGCACATCGCGCCACACAACTCCACAACTAACAATGAATAAATAAGTAAACAGAGTACCATTACATTGGGTAGTAGCGGTTATTTACAACAGTTAGAAACCTCAGAAACAGAAAGTATATCAAATAAGCTATTGCGTCCTGAGTATTAGCTATATATCAAATGCTTATAACACTTTTTTTTTAATTATAACTTTTCAAAATGTTGCACAGCAGCCACAATGCTCTACAACATAGCTTAAAGACATTGACAAAGCCAATAGCTCTGGCTAAACACTTATAAGGTCCCAAAGGCGAGACCCATTGGCTATGCCAATGCTTGTTCCAAAAGCTGTTGTCTTCAAACTGGTACTGATATTGTTAGACCTGTCAGCCCTTTGGGTGGTCCCTCCTCATCATTATTTATTTTGTCCCACTTTTGCCTCAAACCCTGTTTGAATTTTTCCTTTTTGGGAACCACCAGACTTTTTAGTGTTGCTGCAGATTCAGGGAGCCATTTTATCTACCCCTGAAACTTCTGTCTGAGGGCCTGGAGCACAAAATGGTGGCCACCTGTGACATCACCAGCACCCACTGGAACCTACTAGCACCTTCCAGAACATTCCAGAACCCTGTGACAGTTGGAGGCGGTTTAGAATGTTGGGAAGCTAAGACAGAGAGTTGGCAGTTGGAGCTGGCAGTTGGCACCTGACTGGTGAAGAGTGAGCAGCAGAAACCTGAAGGAGGAAGGAGTGAGGCAGCAGGGGTGGAAACTTGTGCCTGGAGTGGGGTCCATAAACCCACCCTTGATACTAGTCCCTACTGACTGAGCCCAGCCTGGAGCCCTGTGTGGGAAGAAGCAAGAAAAACCATCTTAAGGACCTGGACAGCAGGAACAGGCCTTAGAATCCAAGAACAGCAAGATCCTGACCTGGATACTGGTTTCCCTGGAGTCCGACGTCGAGAAGCCTGAGACCTGGAGCCCGAGGTGGAGAAGCGGCGCTGACTGGAAAAGCAGACGACGTACCCGGAGCCGCCAGAGGTCGAGAGAGGGCGCCGACGGAGGTCGTGGAGAGTACCAGAGGTCGAGGAGGAAGTCACCCGAGGTCGAGTGAGCGGCGTCGACGGGGGAGTGAAGTCCGCCCTCCGGAGTCGCCGGAGACCGAGGTGAAGCGTGCCGGAGGTCGGGAGTGGAGATCGCACTCCGGAGTCGCCGGAACCTGAGAGAATCGTGCCGGAGGTCGGGAGTGGAGATCGCACTCCGGAGCCGCCGGAAGTCGACATCGAGCCAAGGCCGGCCGACGTCATCGAAACTGAGGTCGCCATCGGACCGGAGCCGCCCGAAGTCGACATCGAGCCAAGACTGCCCGACGCCATCGAATCGGAGGTCGAGATCGAGCCGAGGCCGCCGACATCGAACCGGAACCGCCTACCGGCGTCGTCAAGAACTGACATTGTGCCGAGGCTGCCGACATCGAACCGGAACCGCCTCACGGCGTCGACACGACTCCAGCGGCGTCGGAGCTTCAGAAAAAGTGCAGTAAGTGGAATAGAGGGCGCCAAAGGCCCTGTGGAATCCTAAGAGACTACTCTAGGGGTTAGAGAGGTGCTGGAACCAGCTGGACTGTGCCAGGGGCGAGCTGAGACTAATTTAGAGGGGTTGTGTAGAGTGAGAGAGCCAGGTCTCTGGTATTCCCCCCTTGATCTACCTCAGTTTAGGCCTCAGCCTTGTCCAAGCCAGGGAGTAGACACCCTCAAGCCTTCCACATCCCCACAAGCTGTGCCTGGGTCAAATCAGCCCATAGAAATTTAAATGTGATCTGATTCTATGAGTGTCACTGTCAGCTTTTAATTATTTATTGAGGGCACTGTATTTATTGTATTTAACCTATTTATTGCTTCACTGTATTTATTGTTCCACAGTATTTATTGATGCACAATATTTATTGGTTTGCAGTATTTATTGCCTCAGAATATTTAATTGCCTGTATGTATTGCACTTATATTTATGCCTTCCTTATTTATGATCACCCCTATTTATTGAATCATTAAGACAGTATTTATTTGACCTGCGCTATTTAAAAAAACCTTGTATATTGTGATTGTGTTATTTATTTATCTAATCAGCAACTAAGAGAAAAAGAAGATAAACAGAGATATTTTCATAATTTTTACGGTGTAGAGTCGTTTTTGGAACGGATGCACGCATGGTTATTGTATGGGTATGTCGTATGCTTAGCACGGTGCCTGATTCCTGACCACTCGAGCCAAGCTACCACTGTATGTCCTGGAAAGACCCCGTTACCACCAACCTCCTCCGGTGTGGGAGTGGAGTATTTCCAACAGATATGTATTGCAGAATGCGAAGTAACTGGAAGAACTATTGTCAGCACGAAAAAAGACACAGACGAGTTGCCATGATGCCCTGAAATCTGAAACGAAACTTGTTGGCTGGATGAATTCTATCTGTTGAATTATTGAAATAATAAACATTCTTCTGAAACCAGAGCAATTGTGCGGTAGATATCTTGTTTTGATTTTACCCCAGTGGCCAAAGGATAAATTATCAATTGGACTTTGATGTGGATTTCTACAAATACTGTTTATTAGAGTGCTTCTCTCACCTCAATGATAATACTAGAGGTTTTGATTCGCAAAAACAGGGGTTGTAGACCGCTATATCCAAGAGACTTAGCACCTAAGCTCTAAAGTGATTGCGGCACTAATAGTGGTAGTGTGAGGATTCTGTGCTTCAGCTGCCTTTTGTAAATCATTGACTTACACAAAGGCACTCGAGTGTTCCTCTGACCAACCACTATGGAAACCAAGAGGGGTGCTGTTGACCAGGTAGTAGCAAAACCTACACTGTTTGAAACACCTACACACCACTCACTTCCACCCTTCAAAACTACACACAATGTATATGGGATCATAGAAAGACCAGCAGCAAAAGACTAAACCAAATAAAATTAAACATTTAACGAAAACTCAAAATCTAGAAATTCGCGTGACGTAGGAGCTCTGTTTCCTGATGGTCTGTTGTCTTGCACATTGTTACAGGACGCAGCTAGAGCAGTTGAAGACCCAGTACTCCTGGGAAGTGTTAGTCCACCGTGTCAAGAGATGAAGCTGGGGACCAGCCAAAATGAGTGAATGATTCTCTGTGGTCAGTGTTTTTGCAAAGGGGTGAACTCCCTAGGGTCCAAAGAATTGGATGTATGATCCCACATAAGCCCTGAGAGTAGCAGGGAATAACCTATCATATATGTGGTTGCTTTTTATGGTCTGCCTTCACTTGGAGAAAGGTGCAGTGTTCCCAGAGTTCATTCAGGATTGCCTAAATGAACTCTGGGAAGGTATTTCACTTCTCTGAGAACTATCTCCCTGTTGCAAGACCCACAAAACAGAACTGGATGTTTTGTGGATTGGCATGCCAATGATTCCTCTGTGCACCCAATCTATGGAAGGTAAGCGTGAGAGTACCTAACTAAAGGCTTCATGTCCCCAGGAAGCAATCAAGTTGCTGCAGCAGAACTGGACTGGAGTAGGAATGGTGCTCTAGAAGATGGAGAACTAAAAAAGAGTTCACAAATCTATGACTTAGCAAGGACTATCAGTCATAAGTGGTATTAAAGGTGATGCATAGAATCACCTCCAGGCAGCTTATATCAGAAGCCTTAATGCGGTGAACGACAGTTCATGCATATAGACAAAAGTGATGTTAAAATAATTTGCTCATCTACACTGAGTGCATGTTATACTGTATTTGGAGAATTTGCTAGTCAAGTTAGCTTTCTCATTTGTTTTCAATGGTGAACCTAGTTATCCATAGGCATGCTTTTGTGCACATTCCCTTTCCGTTCATTGTTTCGGTTGGAGATGGAATGTTGCAAACTTTGGGCATACCTCCTCAAGAGGTCAGTGTTAATACACATAAGCAATTGGCAACAATTTCAAATGAGATAAACGTTTTTGGAGTATTGTTTACCTTTTGATGATATCAGGTCAGTAAACTGAACATTGTATCGGCACCACACACTTTTTTCATTGGCATCATTTTGCTGCCCATAGATGCGTGTTGAACTTACTTAGGTCTAAGATGCTCTCAAATGTATGTGTGCTGTAGAAGTACATAGATAAATAACTTTGTTACCACATCTTTTACCAGTTTATCAGGCGAGTTTGTAATACAGTAAACGTAGTAACTGGTAATGGTATTACAGTTGAGGTCATTTTCACCTTACTTATTAACACTTTATGATTGGCATATTGTGTCCCTTAACCTTGCCCTTATCTCACTGATTAAACAGGGCAGTCTGTACTATAAGGTTTTTGATATTCAGTTTCTTCAGCTTTCAAACATCTGTTAAACTTTTGTTGATGCAATAGTCCAATCCAATCCAATCCAAAAATTCTTTATTTCGGCCATATAGACCATAAAAGATGCAATGGAAACATTACAAACATTAAAACATTATTTTAAAACACATTTAAGTAGAGTCCGCTCTCCCAGCGAGGAGTGATTTAAAATTGCATTAGAAAGTACAAGGGGCTTCAGAGGATTTTTTCTTTCTGATCAACCATATGGCCATAAGAAATTTGGAAACAGCGAACACAATGTGGCCCAGGGTGCTAGTTTTCAAAATCCTGTATGCCTGTGCATACTCTCTGAACCCCAGGTTCTTACAGAGCGGTGCTATCCAGTATTTTCTGGGCCTTTGGTATGCAGGGCACACAAACAAGATGTGGGGGTCATCTTCCACATGGTTGTTACAGCAGGGACATGTTTTATCGCCCCCATTTGTCCACTTGGAGGTGTATGAATTAATAGGTAGTGTGCTAAGCCTCCATTGAACATACAGTTTCCTCGCCAGGATGGGAAAGATAAAATCCATAAAAGGTTCAAAAACATAAGAATTTTTGGATTCTAAAAATCGCAAAGTTAGGGTGCCGCTATTTTGAGCGTCCATCAAGTGAGCAAGGGACCTGGCTTTGTAGATTTGTGCCAGGGCTTTGCGCGAGATAGTTTGGCAGCCTCGCGCGGGGTCCTCCCACAGGACACGGAGATTGATGGCAGACAGTTCATTTTCCACAAAGGTGAGCCAGGGGATTTTGCCGCTGCAGTTTAAACTCATGACATGGGTGAGATCCTCCCTATAATGATGAAGTTCGTCCGTAGACCAGAGCCTGTGCCAGAACTTCACTGGCTTTGACACAAGCTCCTCTGCAATAGGGGGGAGACCCATGTCCATTCTCAGAGGCTGAAGTGGCGTGGCACTTGAAAGGGCTAGAAGGCGCCTTAAAAAACTATTTTCCACTGTTGATAAGCCCTTCACCGCTTTGTATCCCCATAGCTCACTGCCATACATGGCCGCAGCCTTGGCCTGGGTCTTGTAAGTTTCAAGGGCCGGGCTTATGGGCTTGAAGGAAGAAGTATTAGCCACTTTCAGGATTGCACCCGACAGTTGGGATAATTTGGCCTTAGATCGTACTATCTGTCGGTCCCATGCTAAATTTTCCTGCAGTGTTACCCCCAGATATATGAAGGTGGACACCCTCTCAAGGCTGGCGGTCCCCAGGGTGGGATTGGGCCTAGTTTTGGTTGGTGGATTGAAGATCATGAACTTGGTCTTTTCTGTGTTCACCTCCAACCCATGCTGATGACAGAAAAGACCAAATCCATCCAGGATCCTCTGGATCCCCATGGGGGATTTTGAAAGGAGGAGGGTGTCGTCGGCAAACATGATTGCCGGTACCTTCCTACCTGCCAAACAGGGGGCGTCGTTGTCCTTGACGTTTTCCAGGTGTGAGATGACGTTATTAATGAATAAGCAAAACAGGGTCGGTGCCAAGACACAACCCTGCCTCACACCTCGACGGACAGGAAACCTGGATGAAAGTTTGCCATCTTTCCCACACCTGACTTGAGCATAGTTGTTCTCATGCAGCCTGGCTAAGATGTTAAGTAGCTGGGGGGGAATTCCTAACTTTTCCAGCACCTCCCAAAGTTTCCTGCGCGGGACTAGGTCAAAGGCTGACCTCAGATCCACGAAGACCATGTACAATCTCCCCCCCTCGATCCTCACCGTCTTCCAGTAGAGGAGAACGAGGCGGAAGATCTGGTCCATGGTCGACGTGTTTTTCCTGAAGCCAGCCTGCAGGGGACTCATGATGTCATTTTCCTCCACCCAGTCTAATAGATGGTTCAAAATAAGGCGCGCAAAAAGCTTTTGGGGAACATCTATCAGGCTAATAGGCCTGTAGTTTGCCGGACTCAAAGGGGACCCTTTCTTGTAAATCGGAACTATTTCAGCCCCTAGCCAAGAGGAAGGGACCGCCATACCTCCCAAAATAGCATTAAAAAGAACAACAAAGTACGGGGCCCAGATGTCAGGGTGGTATCTGAACAGATCACCGGGTAGCTTATCCAACCCCGGTGCCTTCCCCAGCGCTAGGCGCTCCAGTGCTAGCTCCACCTCCCCCAAGGAAAATTCCAAGGCCACATCTGGAAGGCAGGGGGACTCCACCACCATCCCTTCCGGCCAGAGAGTGGTTTCTTGATATAGTGTCCCAAAGTGGGCCTCCCAAATAGAGGGGGCAATATTGGGTTCTACTGCGGATAGCAGATCCCCTGTTCCATTGTTTACCAGAGCCCAAAATTTTCTAGAGTCTTTGGATTTGAGGGCTTCAGTCAGTTCATGCCAGTGGTTCCAATCCCACTCTGCCCTTGCGTTGGCCAGTGCTAACTTGTACCCCCTCCTAAGGGCTGCAATCTTCACCTTATCGCTACCCTCTTTAATTGCGGAAAGAAGCTCAGACTTAGTTTTCCTGCAGGTGGAGGTGTACCAAGTCGGAGCGCGAGTCTTTTTCCTTCTAGTGGGCAGGGCTGGATTGAAGACATCTGCAAGGTCCCTCACTAAGGCCTGGTGAATGCCAAATAGTCTCTCATTGTAGTCAGAGGATCTTGGTTGATTGATGAGAGCATCCACCTCCTGGAACCTGGGGAGTGCTATGCCATAGAGGTTATTTATAGCTTCTTCTTTATCAACTAGCTTCCCCCATTTCACCCGGCGCCTGCTTGTAGTGAGTAGTATGTCTCCCTGGTCGACTCCAGAATCGGTAGTTAGCAGCCCTATAGCAGGGGCTGGGTGCTGGATCTCCAACAAAAGGGAATTGTGGTCACTGTCTGTCCTCGGGATCACTCTAAAATCTTGAACTTTGGGCCACAGGGAAATATCTATAAAAATGTAGTCCAACCTTGACTCATGGCCCTTTTTGTTGAAAGTACACACCGAAGGAGTGTCAGAGGGGGTGCGTCCGTTACACGCCCTCAGTGCAAAGTTCAGAGTGAGAGAGGTAAGTTGTACCGCCAACGGAGACCAAGCTTTGGGGTGAGGTGAGGAGGAAGGTGGGACTCCCCAGTGGTCATCCTCGGCAGTAAAGGCACCCTCCATTAGACCTTCCAGGGGTTCAAAGTGGCAGTTGAAATCTCCTCCCATCACTATTTTCAAGTCACCTGGCAGTTGCCCTAGAAAAGATAAAAGATCAACTAGGGTTGGGGATTCCTTGCCCACAGCGACTGGTCGAGAGTAGACGTTAACAATAGCCCATGTACTTTTACCAGGCCATCTGAGGAGCACACACTGAATGTCCTGTGAAAGTGTATCCATTCTTTCCACCTGACACCCAATGTGGCTCGCCAGATTGCTAAACCTCCCGAGGGTCTCCCCCTCCCATTCGACTTTGCCGGGATTTCAAAAATGTCATATCCCCTCCTAAGCTGTGGTGCCCTAGCCCATGTCTCCTGGAAGAGGAGGATGTCACTTTTACTGACCAAAGTTTCCCACTCCGGGGTATCCACCTTACTTGAGATGCCAGCTACATTCCAGGAAAGGATAGTCAGGCCTGGACCTTGAAATTGCGGACCTGCTTCACTTGGTGCAGACGGGATGTCATGTGCAAAATTACCCAGGTCACCCAAACCAGTAGTAATGGGCGACTGGGTGGGTAATTCAACAAGCTCCACCAATTGCGTTGTAAGAACAGTTGGTGTGTTTGGTGGATCCTCATCTAAAACTTGGATGCTTCCCAGGGCGGTCCCCCCCTCATTTGCAGGGGCCAGGGACCTTTTTTCATTTACGGGAACAGATGTACCTTCCCCCCTGAGTCTAGACCCATAGGCAGAATTTACTGGGTGTTGTGGAGTGTCCCCCCTTATTGGTCAATCTACTTGGTCCAGGCAGGAGAATCTATTCTGATGGACAAAATTGCCATGGGCGGGCAGTGTGTTGTGCTTGGGTCTGTACCGTGAACCATCTACGGCGAAGCCCACTCTGGTCCAACTCTGTTCCCTCCCCACTACTAAGTTGGAAACATTTGGGTAGAAGTGTGAGAGGGACACTAATTCTATGTTGGACTTATCCGGCCTTACCAGCCAGTTACAAATGTAAGGGGCAACCAGTGGGCTTTTAAAACTAATTATGATACAGTCCCCTACCCTGTTTTTGGGGGTGATTCCGATCCATGGGATCCTTCTGACCATCAACACATCACCTTTGATGTTAGAAGGGAGGGGCCTGTTAATATTAAGCCAGCTAATTACCTTATTACGGAGTGAGTCCTGTGGCTCTCTGGTGTCGCCAGTGAGCTCAGGAACTCCCACCATAATCGCTGTGTGGGGCACAGCCTCAGGGGGCAGATTAACCGCCCTGCGCCTAGTGTTGGGGCTAGTGGGGCGACCAGTATGTTCATTGTTAACTCGCCCCCCACTCGTTGGAAGGGGTAGTGTTGGTTGCTTAGATCTTCTAGGTGCAGGGACAGGGGGCCTAGACATTTGTGAAGAGGGCAGTGGGGGAGCATGACTACCTGTAACACTGTGTTGTGCTCCAGCCGGGGCCTGTATGCGTGTTCCAGCAGTAGATGGTCTATTCCCTACAGATTCCCGGGGAGCCGTCTGTGCACTTGGACCCAACCCCCTGCTAGGACTATTCCTGTTATGTGCGTTTTCTATAGCCCTGAGTCTAGCAGCTATGGAGTCCAATTTTACAGACAGGGGCTCCAACAGGCTCCTAAGGATGTCCCTAAAAGAGCCAAATAGTTCCTCTGCCGCATTAGGAGGATTTCCACCAAATATGAACGGCCCAGAACACCCAGGTACCACTGTGGCTAATGGCGAGTCTGGTTGATCAGACCCAATTCCCGGGGAAGTAACCACGGGAGAAGCCGAAATGTCTGAGCTAACATCTAATGTTGGGTTGGTTTTATCCACTTTGGCCCTTTTTGCCCCTCTAAGCTTCCTTGACCTTTTCCTTTTCGGAGGATGGTCCACTCTACTGCCTACGGGATCTGTTGGCACTGCAACTTGCCCTTCATCCTGCGCCTTAGACATTTCCGCACAGTTCATATACGGAGTGGTCTCCACCACCCCCGAGGGACGCAGAGGCTCGCTATCCCTCAGTAGATTAGACGGGGTCCTAAGTTGTTGGAGGACTGACTCGATTGTCTGGTCAATGCTATCCATGAGAGATAGATGGGTGACGTCAAGGGGTATTGGAGTACTAACATCGATGGAAGAAGAGTCCGAGGAGTCCACTGAAACTGACGCGTTTTCTAAGTTTACCTCAAGGAGAGTGTCTGATACTGTGCGACCTTTGCTAGCCGCAGCACTGGTCTTCGGAAAGAATTTTTCCAGTGTGCTAGAGCACTGTTGGGCAGCCTTACTCCTGGATACTCTAGTAGCCATGGCGAGAGGAACAGTCAAAGCCGCAGGCTGATGGAGTATGGAGAAGAGCCTTGAGACAGGGACAACGTTAGAGGGGGGGCCCGGTCCGGTCTCTGCCGGCCTCTAACGGCCTAAAATGGCCCGCTCTTTGCCCGGTCTTCGCCCGCTTCCTCGTCCGCCCGCGACCCGCGTACGCGTTCAAGGCGGGGTTAAAGTAGAGGAGGAGAGAAGGGGGCGGGAAGAGGGACCAGGTGCGCGCGGTGGACGGCGCAAGCACTTCTGGACCTCGCAGTCCCGCTCCCTATGCAGGTGGCGTCTGAAGCACTCCCCCAGCCGAGGTGACCGAGCCGAAATGCTCCCAGGCCACGCAGAAAGTCTTGGAAAGGGCTCCGCTGCTGATAGTGCCCCTGGAACGGCCAAAAACACTGTCCACAATTCTTCCCGCTACACGAGCGGCACCCGCGCCAGCGGGGGCCGTGCGGAGTTTAATACACTTCCAGGAAGTTCCAGGGAGGTCCGAGGGAGAAGGGGGCGGGAAGAGGAACCAGGTGCGCGCGGTGGACGGCGCAAGCACTTCTGGACCTCGCAGTCCCGCTCCCTATGCAGGTGGCGTCTGAAGCACTCCCCCAGCCGAGGTGACCGAGCCGAAATGCTCCCAGGCCACGCAGAAAGTCTTGGAAAGGGCTCCGCTGCTGATAGTGCCCCTGGAACGGCCAAAAACACTGTCCACAATTCTTCCCGCTACACAGTCAGCAATAGAACTTTACCAAGCAGTAATTAAATAATATAAAATGAAGCACCTAACTGGCTGCGGAGCAGCAAAGAAAGAGCAATAGTGCTGAAGGAACATACAATGGGCTTCTGTAGAATGTGTTACTGTCTGAAGTAACCCAATCAACCACATCCTTCCTGTAGTGTCAAGCTCTATACTCAATGTATGAAGTTATTTCAACAGCTCACTAGGTGGTTGTAAAATGTTGCCAGTTTGCTTCAATACTCTGTGTAGACAACCGTTTATATGTTATTGTTATTTTGTAAGGCGATTGTGCCTGTTTGCAATAAATTCTTTAAGTCCTTGAAAGTTTGTAGAGCACAAAACTGCCAAACAGACTTCTAGTTCCACTGCCTTTTAAGCTGTGCCACAGAAGATGTCATAGACATTGTGCTCTTTGGGCTTGATATCTATTAATTGGCAAAGAGGGTACTCGGTTCCCTCCAGGCCAATAGAGTGGTCCGCCCGCCAAATTTTATTCCGTGTGGACCTTAAGTTTGGCCATGGCAGAGACTTATCTGATTCCAGACGGCACTGAGGGGAAAATGCCACCAGGGAAATGGCTACAAGTCCCCCCACCCAACTTAGATGGGCAGGCATGTAGTCATTTTTACTGTTTCTTACTGCCAGGTAAAGCCTGGTGGTGAGGAACAGTAAAACTATTATAATGCTCACCACACCATAGGAGAAGCCTCCCATGGCAACTGGAGCATTACTTTTTTATTTTCAAAAAGAAATTCCAGTTTTGGGTTTTACTTTTTGAAAAGAAAAAAAATATTGTTTGCTACAGGGCTGCATCCTTCTAACGCAGCCCCATAGCAAACAGTAAAATACATTGACAGGAACCGGCCTGACAGCGGTTCCTGCCAATGCCTTTATGAATGACTGTCTGCTTGGCGGTCATTTATAGATTAGGTGGGGGCCTCTCCACCACGGATACAGAGGTATTTACTCTGTCCCCATGGCATATCCACTAGATGTCTGCCTATATCTAAATCAGGCTGTTTGTCTTTAAGCTTGGCAGTGGGATTCCCCATCAGATTTGCAACATTACTTTGCTGTATTTGCGGGCTGAAAAGAGAAATTATATGATCCTGTAGAGTCATTGTCCCATCTAAGTGGCAGTGAGGCATCCAAAAAAAAAAAAAAAGGTGAGTATATTCTCTAGAAAGTATGCTTCTGTTGCCTTATCTCTGATCTTTTTGTATATTTCATCCATTTCCTGCATTTGCTCTGCAGACAAATGTGTGCTTTCTGTGGTCATTTACTATCAGAGGTGCGCCTATCATCAATATTTTGCAATCCTCTCTATTTAGTGTCATTACTTGCTAACTTTCCCAGAGTCTCTTCTCTTTCTTTTACACTCTTTCTCCCTGTCTTTTACTTGTTTTATCACAAGTCTCCCTTTTTATGTTTCCCTCTCTCGCCCTCATTCATTCTCTTACTTTCCCTCCAATTTTCTTCTCTCTACTCACTTTTCGTATTTTTGAGGCTAGTGTCCCTCATGTACACTATGTATTTCATGCAGTCCTAAGTAAGAGAAGTGTCAGCTCCCTATATTACTCACCTGGTTGTTAGATGCTACATTTCTCAGTGTGTTGTGGTGTTGTCTGCCAATTTGTCTCTGGTACTCCCACTTTCTGCCTCTCACTTGCAGGCATACTTACTCTCACTGTCCCTCTCTTGCAGGCATACACAGACTCTCTTGCTCTTTCCCTCTTGCAGTGTCTCACTTAATATCTTGCTCTCTCACTGGCACACACTCGCTTACTCATGGCTAGTAAGTATTATTGGTAGGTCATGAGCTGTCTCCTGCTGCAGCAGAATTCCTGTATCTTATGACTAGTGTGACAGGGCTGCTGATTATCACCCCTCTGTTAATGTCAGAGACAGGAGGTTGCTAGCCAACAGCCTTAGACTGCGAAACGGTATTAATGTAGGTTTGATATTCTAGCTGTAACAATATCTTGTTCAGGAGGCTGGGTCAATAGTTTGAGACCTGAAGATATGTTGTAGCAAGCCGACAAGATGACGCTGCCACCAGATGGTAAAAAAGATTTTGCCCTGTATTTAGATTTGGTAGAGTGGTATTTTCAGCTTTGCTTTCAAAATATATCGCTTGAGGAGAGGATACTCATGAATGCTTAATTCAGGTGTGAAGTTGAGCTCCAAGAGACATCGTATTTTATCAAGCACACTAATTTGAAGCTTTGATTCCATATTATTTAGTTCCTGATCTCCACAGTTGTTTCCTTGTAACAAAATACATTATGATCACTCCAAGGATCATTTAGTGTTTGATGTAATATCTTGTACCACATTACTTTCAAACTGAAAACACAATGTCATTTTATGTATGAAAATAGATTAATAAACAGGATTATCAGCACAGCCGTTGAGGTAGGTCAGGCCTCTGATGTGTCTTGCACATGGAGACTGACCGAAACTAGCACGTAATTCTCATTTGGATTCACACTTCACTCATCATGAATGATATGATGGCGGACAGCATTTTTTAAATCAAAAGCTGTTCTGTTTGGGCAAGTTGAAGTCACACCTAGGGGAAATAGTTGCAAAACAAAGGGAGGTATAAGAAAGATTAAACTGTGAAGGCAGCACTCCTCTTTAAGTTTAAGTCCAGAGATATCTGTATTGCGAGGCCATAATGTAACATTCACACATACCTGGATACACAGGACATTCAACAATTTAATCTGGCAACAAGTAAATCATTGTAAATATTACAGTATTGTGAAATTACTTTCAAATAGTACCTTCACTATGGCCTCCAAGTTACAGTGCTTTACGTATTTGAATGTTTACAAATGAGGCTAGTTGAGATGATGGTGATCATATGTAGGTGGCTGAAGTAAATGTATTTTTAATCAGCGTTGTGTTAAAATACATGGCCTTGTGTTTTCTGTCCCCTGCTGTTTATTTTTTTCTTAATTGGTTTACTATCATTCCCTTACTCATACCAGATGTTACAACTCGGCAGACATTTTAGGAAAAAATCTTGCCGACTTGCAAAAGCATTTCAATGATATCCTTGCCCGTTGCCAGCGAGAGAAAGAGGAGGCATGTGAGAGGCAACGAATGTTGCAGGAAGAAGTGGCAGTGCTCCAAGATAAACTCAGAGCTTTACCGGAAGACTACAAGAAAGCCTGCAACAAAGCAGCGGAAGCAAAGGTGAGAATCTGATTCTGTGAAAGATGGAAAGAGAAAGTGAGAAAGGAAACCTAATCAAGCTAGTATCTGTGACTAATTTTTGTATGTCCAACAAATGCACCAAAGCACGCCAAAACACTGTCACTTTTATCCTCAATCAGTAATGTAGCGAAAACACAACCAATTATTGAAATTCCATTTGCAACTTTCCATTAAGTGATCCACAGCAGTAGATGTTTCAGGTAATTTGAATTTATTCCATTGTAGACAAAAAAACGGCAGCCGATGCGCGTTTCGTCCTCCTGGACTTTCTCAAGGCTTCTCTCAAGATTATACCAAGCAGTCCAATCCAATGTAACACATACGTGTTGACACGAAGTAATTCGGGAGTACGGTTGAGGCTCGGGATCCTGGCATTGCTTGCGCTAACTTATCACGGTGTATTGCCCCTGAAACTGACAACATCGCGGATATGGCAACTACGGAATCCATTGAAACTGACTAATATTGGTGTAACAACTGTCACATTGTCTACAACGGCTCCATGAGCCTTCACCTTGTCGTGAACACATAGAATTCTGGCTGGCAGACGTACAACTACCTTAGAGGGATTCATTTGTGTTTGGAATTATGTATGTGTTACATTGGATTGGACTGCTTGGTATAATCTTGAGAGAAGCCTTGAGAAAGTCGAGGAGGACAAAACGTGCGTTGGCTGCCGTTTTTTTGTCTACAATGGAATAAATTCAAATGACCTGATTCATCTACTGCTGTGGATCACTTATTAGAAAGTCGCAAATGGAACTTCAATAATTGATTGTGTTTTTTCGCTACATTATGGAATGAGGATAAAAGTGGCAGTGTTTTGGTGTGCTTTGGTGCATTTGTTGAACATTTTGGTCGAGACTGCGGCTGCAGATCTAGTGGGCTCTTACCCAAGGTGGGTGGGTAATACAGCATCACAGGAGCACTCTTGTAAATTGCTAAGTTGTAAATTGAATGTTAAAATACAAGGTACTGACTTATAGATGTGCAGATCTGAAAGCATATTCACAGTTTGTACACATGTGACACATTTTTTAATGTATTTTGTTTCCTTCCTCCATATGATCTAAACAAACAGTATGATCTTTCTCTCGCTTTATACTCAATTCTTTGCTAGCTGCTGTCAAATTAATGCACTGGGTAAAATGCCTTAAGTGAGTACTTTGCGTATTAACACTGATGATGTTCAACCCTTAGATTAGAGGCCTTTTCATTGGTTTGTAAATCGCATGTCAGCATTGAGAGGGCCCTTATATCACATTTGGACTGCTTTGGGCTTCTGACAAGTGCAGTCCGGTGTTCTCTGGATCGCTGTTGTTTTACCTTTGAAGCATACCCAGATGTCCTCAGTTAGTAGGGAGCCTGTTCTTTCATCAAATAGTGGCAGGATTCCTTTTGACTGCATTTTATTAAGATACTGTTGTAGGACAGCTGCCAGCCTCCATATAAAAAAACATTTCAAACAAATCTTCATTAAAAAAAGAGATGAGAAGAGAGGGAAAAAAAGTTTGATAAACAAATTTTTATTGTTTTCACACAAGATTTCAGCCACTTATCACAATACATTGAAAAAGCGTAAGTATGCTCAAAGGTTAGACTTTCCAAAATACAGATCTGGTAGGATACAGAATAATATGCATAAACATTCCCTGTAAGTCTAAACCATTCCCCCCAACCACTTCTCCCACACCCTGCGATACTTCTTGGGACACCCACGTGCCTCGTACAGTGTTTCCTCCTGCGTGGTGCACCAGTCAACCCTGCTCTGCCAGCGCCCAATGCTCGGAGGGTCCGAGCATTTCCAAGAGGCAGGTATGTTTCTTTTAGCCACGGCCAATGCAGTGGTGAAAAACAGTTTTTCATTCCTGGACCTGTCCAGCCCATCAGTAATACCCAGAAGTGTGTGTCGAGGATCATGGGGAACCTCCCAACCCAGCACCTCCGTGAGTTCCTCTTCAATGTCACCCCAGAACCACGACAGCTTGGGACAAGCCCATACCATATGGAAGAAGTCAGCGGGTTCCTGTGTGCACCTGGTGCATGCGGGGGTCGGGCGTAATCCAGCCCGATGAAGGTGTGACGGGGTCAGGTAGGCCACATGCAAGTAATAGAGTTGGACCAGGCAGAGTCTGGCGGAGGCAGTGACAGTCCTGGGGGCCATAAGGGCATTGCGCCAGTCCTCTTCGTTCAGAGCTCCCACCTATTGCTCCCATTGTTGACGGAGTCGGTCTAACGTGGTCGGAGTGTTATTAATCAGTGTGCGGTAGATGCGTTAGATTCCCCTTTCCCCAGGTCCCCAAACTTGATCTGGGCCTCAGGCGGGCTGTGTACAGGAATCTGCGTTCCTTCTGGGAGGTGTACATGGAGGGCGTGGCGCAGTTGTAAATATTTTTATAATTGGGACTGGTGTAGGGAATATCGGGTCTGGAGGTCTGCGGAGGAGCGCATAATACCGCTCGCCCACACATCACCCAACTGCGAGATCCCAATAAGATCCCAGGACCAAAAGCCCTGCAGGTCACTCACTTCCTTAAGCTAGGTGCCGTGCCAGAGGGGGGTGCACCGGGTTAATCTGCGTGTCCACTGAGAGTGCCGCAGTGCAGCCCGCCAGGCAAGCAGCACAGAGCGCGTCATTTCTGGTAGTCGGGATGGAATGGGGTCCCCATATAGCGTAGCTTGGATGTCGCTAAGCTCCAGTGTGTGCAGCTCAAGCCTGTAGGCCGGGTCGGACCACCCTCCGTTAAACCAATCATATATGGAGAGTAAGCGTGTGGCCAGGTAATAAAGATATAAGTGAGTCATCCCCAGACCCCCATCAAATGATTGTATCCTACAGGTATTCAGGGCCAGACGAGCCCTCCCCTTCCCCCACAGGAATTTAGAGGCCATACTGTTCAGTTCCCGGAACCAGGCCCTCAGGAAGCAGAGTGGGGTCTTTTGGGGAACATAGAGGAACCGGGGAAGGGTCATCATTGGTAGCGTCTGCCATTTCTGGAGATCTGATTTGGCTTTCTTAACCAAAGGAGTGACATTAAGGGCCCAGCCCAAGTCGGGGAGCAGAGTCACTCATATCCCCAAATATTTAAACGATTGGTGCCTGAGTGGTATGTTGGACTGCCAGTCGTAGCATTCTCTGGAGAGGTGGAGAGGGACCAGGACGGACTTGTCGGGGTTCAGCCGGAGGCCGGAAGCTCGCTCGAAGGACTGGAGAATCCAGAGGCAGTGAGGCCCGGACCGGGTGGGATCTGCCAGGTAGATAAGAACATCGTCTGCGTAGAGAGCGATCTTGTTAGCCTCTACATTGGATCAATCCCAGACCTGCACTCGCCGCTCGGACCTTATCAGAGCCGCCAAGGGTTCCATCACCAAGGCGAAGAGCAAAGGGGAGAGAGGGCACCCCTGTTGCGTTGCTCGGCAGACAGGAAAGGGCTCCGACAAGACCCCATTGACAAGAACACAAACTCTTGGATGGGAATATAGGACACGGGCCAGGCCCCGAAAATGTGGACTGAAGCCCATCGTGGCAAGAACGGCGTCCAGAAACCCCCAGTCCACCGAGTCGAAGGCTTTCTCGAAGTCCACCAGGAGGACCGCCAGATATGGGGTGAGCAAGTGATGATGGGCCAGAGCCAGGTGCAGCCGTTGGAGACAATGTCTGGTGCCACGGGAGGGCATAAACCCACACTGGTCCGGATGAACCAGTGCGGACAGGTGCGGTTGGAGCTGCTGGGCAAGGATGTTGGCAAAAAGTTTTAATTCCGTATTAATAAGGGAGATGGGGCGGTAGTCTGCACATCGCGGGGAGGGTGGCTGTGATTTGGGAAGGACCACGATGGTGGCCATGTCTGTCTTGGGTGGGAAGGAGCCCTTGTCAACTGCCTCCTCGAACAACCCAGCAAGGTATGGAATGAGGGTCTCTCGATACTGGGCGTAATATTCTTGCGGGAGGCAGTCTGCACCCGGCGTTTTACCGGAGGCGGTAAGGGTGATTGCCTCACCGATCTCCTCACGAGTGATCGGGCGGTCAAGGTCCGCCTGGATGATGGAATCCAGGCTCGGCAGGTGAGTGCCCCCAGTCTCTAGAAAGCCCGTGAGCGAGAGTGTCGGGGATCTGGCCGTGTATAGTTGGCGGTAGTAGGAGGCAAAGGCGTGGCCCATCTCCAAGGGGGAGCGATACACCGAGCCGTCCGGACCGACTATTTCGGGAATATTGTGCTTCGCCCTCGTATAGGTGAGCACTCTGTGAAGGAGGGAGCCGTTCTTATCGCTCCATCCGTATACCCTGGCAACGGATGAACGCCAGAGAAGTTTGGCCACCTCCGTGGATAGTTGGGCAATCACGGCGCGAAGGCGAGCAAGAAGTCTCTTCCCCGGGCGGGTCCGCAGCCATGGACAAGGTCTGTTCGTGGCGCAGGGCCTGCGCCTCACAGGAGGAAATCTGTTGCAGTTGCTCCTGATGCTTAAGCTGGCCCTTAGCGACACCACGGATTGTGGCCTTGCATGCTTCCCACAGGGTACCTGGAGAAGACACCGACCCGTCGTTGGCCAGAAAGTATTGCTTGAGTTCCTGTCCCACTACTTTCCGGAACTCCTTATCCTGAAGGAACCATGCATTCAGTCTCCCAAGTCTGACGCATGGAGGGAGGAGGGGCCCTGCAACAAGCAGGACCGGAGAGTGATCAGCTATGCCCCTAGGGAGAATACGTACATCTTGGATCGTGACACAGTCCGTCGCGGGGACAAAGATTGCATTGATGCACGTGTGTGTGTGGTGGGCTGCGGAGGTGTGGGTGAACTGTTTGGTCTGCGGGTGCCAAATACGCCAGGCATCGCAGAGCCCCAGAGACTCGGACCAGCTCGCTAATTGTTTTGCTTGTGCGGTTCTACTGTGGGACGGGAGGGTCCAACGTGTCCAGGTCTGGTGAGGAAACCGCGTTAAAGTCCCCTCCAATGAAAGTGGAGCCCAAAGGCAGCGATGACACGAGTGCTGCTTATCAGAAAGTGGCTCTGAATACACTGCACCAAAGTAAGGTTCAGTGTGCACAAAGTCCACAGTCCTCAGAGGTTTGGCAGAGGCTAAAGTTAGATATAACCTTACTCTCTAAAGTGGTAGTTTGGTCGAGCAGTAAGGCAGTATCAGAGGACAGTGTAAAGCATTTGTTGTACACACTCAGTCAGCAAATGGTCTCACACACTCAAGAACTGAATGGTTTGTATATAAAATATATAGTTGTTTTATTTTAGAACCACAAGTAGGTATCAGAATATACTTTCTCAGAATGAGATGCTTTAGTTAAATACTTTCAATAGGCAATAGACTTTTGAATGCAATAGTTACAGTTGTTGCAATAGGCAACACAATTCAAACACAATTATAACATTGAGCTCAATGGGACTTTTTAAGTAAATGCAGTTCAGTTACTTTATGTGTGATTTTCTTACTCGGGGTTGGATCCTGGATTCAACCCTTGTGCATTTCCTGTAAACAGTTGAAAGAAATCATTTTGGTTACACAGGCGATTTTTAAGGAATATTTGTAAGTTTCAAAAATCGACACTTAGAAGAATTTCTGGCAAAAAACAGGCAATGTTATCCTGTGGAGGAAAATCAAGTTATCGGTAAGTACGGTTGTAATTACCTTTCAGGGTCAGTGCTGGGCACCAAGATCCAGCACTGGGATCTCTCCTGATAACAGGTGAGTAATTTCGTTTTCGTTGATCGGCTGATTTTTAGTGACTATTTTAAAGTTTCAAAACTCGACACTTAGAAGGATTTCCAAGTGAAACCAGTCAATGTTACCCTATGGAGAAAAAGTGAGTTATCGGCTTTTAGGTAAGTACTCGACTGGCAGAAGTTCTGGGCATAGACTCAGGGGTCTCCCAGGGTCAGGTAGGTACAGTTGTTACACCCTCAGCGGCACAGGGGCACCCAGGTGCAGAGAGAGTTAGGCCCAATGTTAGCCTATGGCGGGCAGGGGGCCTTTGGTGGGTGGCTGCTAGCAGGCAGGCCACACGGCTGTGGGAGCTCGGCTCCTGGTCTCTTACTCAGGGCAAGTGGGGAAGTAGATTAGGATAGATGTTGCACTCCCAGGGGCACTCGGGCGGCTGGGTGTAGGGTGCTTTTGAGCCGTCGGGCGCTCCATGGATTTCAAAGGAGAAGCTACAAGACGAACAAAGGCTGCAAGCTCGGGGACGAAGATTCTTCTGGTGCGACCACCACTTCGAGAGGTAAGTTGGGAAGCTGTAGGTTAGGTAGGCACCCAGGAGCTGGGCACAGGGGGGCCGCAGGGCGCCGGGTGCAGGGTTGTCTTTTCGCATCAGGAAATCTTACCCTCTGCTGGTCGCGGTTGGAGGGGTCCCTGGTTCTGAGGCTGCAGGCGTCGTCAGGAGCGTCGAGGTGATTCCTTGGGTGCTGGATTCTGGGTTACAGTCGCCGGGGGGACGGCCTCGGGGTCTTTGTACACTCAGGCACTGGCTGGTCTTGGCGGGTGCAGAGTGTGAAGGAGTCGCGGTTCCTGGTTGGCACCAGGGGTTTGTTACTTGCTTTGAGCAGAACCACTGCTCGTGGGAGTCCCAGTCTTTTAGAGTCACAAAGCAGTCAGGTCCTCCGGGGTTTTCGAGGTTGCTGACCACTGGAGACGCAGAGTTTTAGAAGGAGCAGGTTCGAGGGTCGACAGGCCTGTAGGGCTGGGGCCAAGTCAGTTGGTGTTGTCCTCTTGTTAGCAGCTGCAAGGCAGGTCTTCTTTCTTCTTGTTCTTCTTTCTTGTTTCGGATTCGGGATCTGAGGAAGGAAGGTTCAGGGTGCCCCTAAATGCTAAATTTAGGGGCGTTACAAGAAGGTAGAGGTCAGGAACCAATAGGTCCCTTCCCTGGGGTGGGTACACCCCCTATCCTGCCACTTTCCAGTGGGAGGGGGGCAGGAGCCTAATCCTGATTGGGCAGGGCTCCCCATCCTCAAGATGGCGAGAGCCCGGAGTTGTGCTTTACCTCGCCTCCCCCACCTGAGGGGTGGGGTTGGCAGAGGCTGGCACACCCCCTTTCCTCACTTGGGCTTTCCCGCCAGTCTTCCCGCCAGAGTGGGGGTCAGAACCGGTGGCCTGGAGAAACTCACAAAGGCGACATGCCTTTGAAGCTTCCCCTGCCCATCCTGGGGGAGGAGACCTAGCACCTCGCCCAGGATGTGCATTGTTGCAGGCCCAGGAGAGCGGATGGCTCTCTACTCAGGGGTCCAGCAACATGTCTGCTGCGTGGCAGCCTAGGCAGCCTCTCAGACAGGACGTGGATTGTGGGTTAGGTTCAGAGTGCAACTCTAAGTTGCCCTCTGTCGTGCATCTTACATTAAATCCCACACTGGCATCAGTGTGGGTTTAATGTGCTGAGAAGTTTGATACCAAACTTTTCAGTCTTCAGTGTAGCCATCATGGTGCTGTGGAGTTTGTGATGACGACCTCCCAGCACCATATACTCCTAATAGCAACACTGCACTTACAATGCCCAGGAATGGACCTGGGTACTGTAGGGGTACAGGGCTCATGCACCTGTACCCACACCACTGGCATAGTGCGCCCAGCTAGAGGGGTGACTGAGGTATGCCAGGGCAGTGTGTTTGTGGGCATGGCACACAGGGATGTGTGCCATGTCGACTCTCTGTTTTGTTCTGCACCAAGACACTCAGCCTGCAAAGGCAGTGTGTGTGTGTCAGGGTACAGGGCCTCTAAGGGTGGCACAATAAGTGCTGCAGTCCTTAGGGGCCTTCTCTGCTCACAGGGCTCTGGGTACCTTGAGTACCATTTTCCAGGGGCTGATATGTGGCCAGAGATGCCAATTGGGTTTAGGCTTCATGCAGTTTTAGGGAAGGAACACAGGCCCTGGGTACCTGATTGGCAGGAGTCCAGGGCTCACTCAGCCGAAGTACATCAGCAATTCAGCAAAAAGTGGGGGCATACCATGCAAGAAAGATGGCACTTTCTCATACTGCTGATTTGGCCAAGGTCGCTGCGAGCATCGAAGGGGGTGAGTATATGAATACTAAGTTCAGGGGGTTGCCGTTCAATGAGCCACAAAGAGCCACTGACTTGCCCTGCGGGTCATGAATGACCTTGGGAGTAACGAAGGGGAGGGAACGCTTCAACAGGATTGCCACCTCGCGAGAGCCCCTGGTGAACCCAGAGTGCCATACCCGATCATACCCATACCGTGCCAGAAAGGGACAGTGATTACCTAGCAAGCGCGTTTCCTGAAGTAGGAGGGCCTCCACCCTGAAGCGTTGTGCATATCACAGTACAGCCATGCGTTTGAAGCGGTCTAGGAGGCCATTAAAGTTCCAGGACAATATGTGAAGGGAGGCTCTTGGAATGGGCGTATCAGTCATGGTGGTAGGTGGCTGTAATGGTAGAAGGAGACTACTCCAGGAGCCGTGGTCGAGGGAGGGAACGCTTGCGCGCTAGACCGGGTGCCAGGAAGGGGCCAGAGATGACCCACAGGGAAATGAGGCAGGGTGTCGTGTAAGTGCTGGTGTGAGGACACAACAAAGACAAACAAAAAGAAACGCAAACTGTGGGAAAGAACAATCCCAACCCCCTCCCCCACCCCACCCCCCAACCTATACTTCGAGAACGGAAGTATCTGTTGACCCCTTTAATGAAACTAGGAACCAAACTAAAACACTCGGGTTGAGATGCGTGGAAGGACCCCTCCATATGTACGGATGCGTAATGTTTCGGCAGAAAAACTATGAATCAGAGCAAACAGTCTGCCAGAGCTCCAGGCTCCCAGAAGGTCGGAGCATGTCCTCAAACGTCAGCAGCCGTGCTGGCTACCCGCCAGCTCTTCAGAGGGTCGGACTGCGGGAGAGATCAGTGTTTGCATCTGAGGACACGTGCCGGGACAGCAATGAGGGATCCACGAGCGGGCCGCCTGAGGACTGGGGCTTGAGGCAGGGGAGAGTCCGAGGGGCTGGAAGAGTCCCGGAGTCTATGTGCTGTTATGCTTGAGGATCTCTGGGACGCCACCTGAGACCGGTGTCTCCTGCGGGATTGCATATGTCTCCGGTGATCGGGGCTGGTGGTCCAAGTGGCGGATTGTGCTGCGGCCTGAGGGGCCGTTCCTCCGTTAACCAAGTCCAGGCCACTTGAGGAGAGTCAAAAAAGTGTGTTGTGTTTTGAAAAAACCACCCACAGACGTGCCGGGTACTGCAGATGGTATTGGAGGCCCCGGGATCGTAGTTTCTTCTTGACCTCTATGTATGAGTGGCGTTGGGTTTGCTCTTCTCTTCTGTAGTGCGGGAACACCATGATGGTATGGTTTTGGACTTTTAGGGGATCCTGAGAGCACGCCTCGCGCCGGATGGCATCCCGGTCCTTGAAGTTGAAAATCTTCAGGATGATGGGACGAGGTGCAGCCCGACAGGTGGCTTTAGGAGCAAGGGACCGGTGAGCCCTCTCCTCTACGAACCAAGCCGAGAGGGAATCTTTCGGCATCCAGGAGGTGAACCAAGCCTCCACGAAGGCAGCTGCCTGGTTTTTCTCGGCCCACCTCTGGGAATCCCACCAGTCGGAGGTTGTTGCAGCGTGCGCGGTTTTCGGCGTCTGCTGTGCGCCGGTGGAGCTCCTTGGTGTGTGAACTTAAGGTGGCCACCTGATCTTTAAGCTGGCGGATATCATCTTCTGCCGTCGAGATTCGGGATTCCGCTTCGGTTATTCGGGCTGTAGAATTCCGGAGATCTTGCTGAAGGAGAGATGCATGCATCTTGACCTCTCCTATCTTCCCTTCCACAGATGCCTGTGAGGCACCTATGTCCTGCAGGATGGTCGCTAGGTCTGTCCCCGGGACGGGTGGAGCGCCATCAGCCTGCCCAGCCGGCTCATGCCCAGAGGTGGTAAAGCGGTCTATTTTGTGTAGGGGCGGCCGCAGATTTGGAGGTCTTGTCCTTGCCCATGTTCGTCGACCAGACAGGGCCACAGGGACCGCAGGAGTCGGACGGGGGAACGCCAACCCCAACGAAGGGCACGAGAGTCCGCACCGATCAGCCACTAGACTAGGGTGAGCACCACTGATTCGGCAGAGCAACAAGGGGTGCATCGGAGCCATCCAGAGAACACGTGATAGGGTGGGCCAGTGGTATGATTAGGAAGGTGAGAAGTGGCGACAAGAACCACAGGCGCCCCTAAGCTGCCCGGAAAGGAGGGAACGGGTCACCAGATGCACCCCACCGCCCGACACAGCGGTCCACAGGGGCAGGCCGGGCTCGCCAGGAGAAGGCCCCACAGGTCTGGGCAATGGCGGCTAAGCTTGAGCGATAGCACAGCGTCCGGCCCGCACCCCTCCCAGCAGGACGGAGGGAGGCGGAGGGCCTGCCAGGGACGAAACCCAGAGGAGGAGGGGGCCCTCCTATCCAAGGTGCAGTGCCAGTGGAACACCCCAGGGTCTCACCAGGTGGGGTCAGATGTAGTCACACAAGACGCTTGGTCTCCCCGGAGGGCTGGTTGGGGGGGGGGCCAGCACCGACCCACCGGCCCGCTGCTCGTTAGTGCAGCCGAACCCCCGGCCCACCCCCCACTCACCGGTGAACTTGGAGGATGTCACGGGCCACCAGGCCTCAAGGATTCACCCAGTCTGAGAAGCAATGCGGGCCTGGACAGGGGCAGATGCCGGCAGGCTACCCCCACGGAGTGAAGGTGTGTGGGGGGGGGAAGAGGCACCCGCTGCCCGACAGGTGCAGCCGATGGGTCCCTGCACGAGGAGTCACAGAGAATGCCCCAACACCGTGTGGAACTTGGAGGACGAAGGGGAAGGGGCCTGGGAGGGCCGAGCGTCAATCCCCTGCACCGCCACCTGGCTGGTAGCCGCCGCAGGTGTGGGCCGGGCCCTCACGCCCCAATGTGCAGGGGACTCGATCAAGACCACAGGAGCAACCAGAGGGGCCGGACCAGGTGCTGCGGAGTCAACGCGGCAAAGGAGGGGGACTCAGCGCGGGCGGGCTCCCTTGGACAGAGGCGCCACTTGTCGTTAACAGGCCCCAGCGAGGCCGCCTCAGGCGGGGACGGCACGACAGGTCCCCCAAATGCAGGATGCAGCCAGCAGATATAGGAAGGGCGATGTCAACCCCCGCAATGCTACCCGACCAGGCAGCCGAACCTCAAGTTGCCCCCACTCACCGGCACTTCGCCTCAGGTTGCAGGTCGGCCCCCATCAGAAGGAGCAGCGGGATCGACTCGTCCAGAGCACTTCAGGTCCGGAATGTGCCCCTGCACGCCGGTCTCCTGTGGATGTCAGGCAGGCGCCTGGGTCTCGTCAGCTCAACGATGCAAGGGCCGCCACTGTAGAGGATGCCGAGGGAGGGCTCGACCCCCGAGGAACGGCAGCAAATCAGGGCAGGGCACAGGAGCTCGGTCAATTCCCGGAGAGGGCCGCAGACACGGAATGGTGCCGCTGGTAGTCTCACAGGCGATGACGCCATAGACACTGCTGGGCTTCGGCGGCGGCCACTGCCATCTTGTAGCTTCGGAACCGCGAGAGGAGAAGGATTAGAGCCGGGCACCGGGGGCCCAGAATCTCCAATCAAGCAGACCGGAGCGGACCCCGCGGCACAGGGAACCACCACAGGCAGGTAGGAATGACGGATGACTGCCGCTGATGAAAGGATGCGAGGTGGATGACGGAGGGGTCCGGAGCACTCTTAGAGTGCGACCACCATCTTGATGCCTCAAGCCACGCCCCAAGAGAGGGAAAAATTAACTGATATTCTGATGAATACATCTAACCACAGATCCCATACTTTTGGAATTTCCCAGATGCCAGACTGGATAGGGACGATTCTTCCAGCAACTAATACGCTAAGGATGTCACCTTGGCGATCTCGTACTGCCCTGGAAGTAACAAAGGGGGCTGCATATAAGCGCCACCACTGTGTACTGACATAAGTTCCTGTTTTTCTGTGCCCTTTGGTGCAGATCCGAAGCACCACTCTTAACTTTGTCTGTTCTCTCCTAAATTTCTGTTAGGCCTATAAAGAAGTAGACTGATAGATTTTTTTTTCTTGAATTCGTAAAAAGGTCCCAACTGTCTGAGGCTGACGGTACTAACCAGGCGCTCAACCTGGATCCCTTCAAGAATCTTAAATTGACCCAACTTAAGGATCTCTGCAAAGCATGGAACCTTGCCATCAGGTCTAAACCTACTAAGGCTTATCTCCAGAACTTGATTGCTGAGCATGATAGAGCCATGGCAATGGAAGAAAGCCCTAATCCCCTTTATGGAGATGCCAGTTAGGATGATGAATCCTCAGACTTCCCTTCTGACAGCACCCCTACTGGGAATACTTCTGGTAGTACCCCAGATGAAATAGAAGAGGAAGATCCTGATCTTCAAAAACTAGCTAGGAGAATAGCTCTGGAGGCTAAAATCTTAGCCATAAAAAAGAAAGAGATTAGATGGGCCTAGGACCAATCTCTGGTGGGAGAAAAATCTTAAATAGCAAGAAAGAGTTCGTTTTTCACCCTAAAATCCCCAAGGAGATTACCCCCAAATATGTAGAAGGTGATGATATAACCAAGTGGTTTACATTCTTTGAGACGACTTGTAAGAGGAGGAAGTTCAGCCAGACGTATTGGGGCCCTCTACTCTGGGAGCTGTCTTCAGGAAAGTGTAGGGATAGACAACTGACACTTAGCGAGGCAGGTGCTGAGTCCTATGTTCTCATGGCCTCATTCAGGGAGACTCACAAAACCTCGAGTAGAACCTGGGTAGATTTTGTTGACTTCTCAGACAAAACACTAGGTGGCTGGTTAAAAGGTAACAAGGTGCAAGACTATGATGGGATTTATAATCTAATTATGAAAGAGTATTTGTTAGGTAACTGTGTTTCCGAGAAATTGCATCAGTACTTAGTGTACCCAGGTCCAGTCTGTCCCCAAGAAATGCGAAAGAAGTCTGACCATAGGGTGTCCTAGAAGTTTCATGGAAGGGGTGACATAAAGAAAAGGGTTGCTAATCACCGCCCCTCCCAAGAGGAAAAGAGTGGGTAGGTTAAAGACAAAAACAAAGAGTCTTCTAAAGGCCACCCAAAAAATGTGCAGAAGGGTGGAACCCGAGACAATACACAGACCAAGGGAGGGTACCAGGGTAAATACTGGGATCCCAAGAAGGTTTGGTGCTTTAATTGCTAAGTCAATGAGAATCAAACTGTAGACCCTATCTGTCCCAAAAAAGGTGTTTCCCAGTTCCCCTGCAGTTCATGCTGCAGTGTTGAGTCTCCAGATGGCATCCACTGCTTTGCCCTGACCATATCAGAGAGCACACTGGAGCCACTTTAGTCTCAGAGGGTGGGGTGGATGTAGCTGCCCTGGCTGTCTGGCCCAGTAATGTGGAAAAATACAGAAAACAACCACATATTAATGGGGTTAGAGTGGAAGCACTGAGGGATACAGGTGCAGCTGTCATCATGGTGACTGAAAAACGGATATTCCCAGAGCAATACCTGACTGGAAACCTATCCAGTCACCAATGCTGACAGCAAGACTAAGGTTCATCCCATGGCCAAAAGAAGGTGGTCGGATCCTCTGCAATTCCTGTCCCCTGTCTGCTACGAAATGATCTGGAGTCCTCAGGTTGGACTCAGGTAGAGCTGAAAAGATATGCTGAGTATACCTGAAAGAGTGTATGTGAAAACTAGAACACAAAGCAAAGCCCAGGCTGAAAAAGACCAGTTAAAGCCTGAAATAATGTCCCAATCCTCCAAGAGAGTAAGTAGGATGTCTGAGAAACCAACATCAAATCAGACAAGCTGTAGGAAAGTGCCCCTTTTTGCATGGTTACCCCCACTTTTTGCTGGATATCTGATGCATTTTGACTAAGTGTGCACTGGGTCCCCGCCAATCAGGTTCCCAGTGCCTGTGTTCTTAACCAAAACTATACCTTAATTTCTATAATTGGCACACCCCTGGTCCACATGGAAGTCCCTTGTAAAAATTACCAGTGGTACCAAAGGCCTTGTGACCAGAGAGGGTCTCTAAAGGCTGCAACATGTATTGTGCCACCCTCAGAGACCCCTCACCAAACGCATGCACACTACCATTGCAGACTGTATGTTTTGGTGCAGACAAAAACTTTGAGCCGACATGGCACACATCCCTGTGTTAGAGTTGGAACTGCATATATGTGACTTATTCGCGTGATCAGTCTTTCTTGTGCACCTTCGTAACTGTATATATGTAACTTGTTAGCGTGCTTAGTGTAGCTTGTGTTCCTTATGTAACTTACCTGGTTCTTTTGTAAAGCGATCTGACACCTTTGGGTAAGGTTTGCGCTATATAAACCTTAATTAAATAAATAAATGACCACAACCACTGCCTGTTGTGGTAAATTGTAAATTACCTGTACTTAATTTATGCGGTAAAATTCAATAAGGATAACTCAAAATAAATAAGAGGCAGAATCCGTGATATTAGAGGTTTTAAAAGGGGATTTATTCCTTACAAAGGAATTGGTTCGAACCAGGCAATCGGATTCCGTCACCACGAAGGTTCGGGAAGGGATTGAGCATACTTTATTGACAGGTTATCATATATATAGTCAATGCATTTACAGTAAAGGCAGATGCAGGAGGCGTAACAGCTGAGAAGAGAGATAAGAATACACATACGTAATGAAAAAGGCGTTACAATAGGCGTGCATAAGGGCGTGTACTAGAAACGTCATTATGAAGATAACACAGGTGGGTGGATCCATAAGAGAATCCTGCAAGGTCAGCAGAAATATATGGCAGAGATGCGCGTGCAGCAGCATGACGTGTGACTGACGTGTAACTGGAGGGTGAAGGGGACTTGACATTTAGCCCTACATGAGGAGACAGAAGTCTGGGATGTCAGAACAACCTAATCCCAAATCGTATCTAATATCTTGTGTTTAAGGAACTGTATTATCTGGAAAGAAAGGTCTCTCAGGCAGAGGCTATCCTATACTGACTGCTAGTGCGTGTATAAGCGTCTAAGTGTCTACATGAGATGCGAGGGGGCATGAGCCTACCATGGTAACAGGGGCTATGAATTACTTGCACGGAGACAGTAAGGCCGGGCCCTTTGCTCTGCAGCTGAAAGGATGTTTGCCTAAACTACTAGACAGGAATGTATGTGTCGAGGAGCGGAGCAGATAACTTGAAGGCTGAATACAGTCTTGGCAGGCAACAGGCCGGGCCAGGCACCGTTAGCCGCGCAGGGAGTAAGACAAAGGTCATGGATACAGATGCAGGTCCAGGCTGGAGCATTCAGAGGCAGAAGGCAGGAAAAGGCTCGATGGCAGAATTCAGGGCCTAACTTGCCAGAGCTGAAAAACGTGAAAGGTGCACCATATAAAGGCGGTGGCAAGGCATACTTAGGAACGGAATATTCGATCCATTCAGGGTGGATCTGAAAGAGGACATGTTAACGTTTGACACAAATGTATTTGCGTCTTCATAGCTAGAAGTGGAGGGAACATACATGTACTTGTAGCACGTACATGGAGCCGTTGGGGTCTAAGATAGGGGACACAGTTGATCATAAAAATTCATATTTCCTCATTCCCTCCTTGTCCCCTACGGACCCTTCATGATATATCGATCCTCAGGAATCCATCAATCTGTTCATGTAACATCATTTGCTCTTCTTTCTTCTTACGGGATTTTGAATGAGAACTTGAATGTGGAATACATGATGTGGCACACAGGCCGCAAATCGCTGGCCCACATTGTAGACACAGGCAGCAACTGAATACTATGAGAAGGGCAATACCTAGGAAGGATAGGACTTTCCATCCCCAGGCTGACAACACACTCCAGAACCAACCGGACCACGTCCAGGTGCCTGGATTCTGGTGTATCTGACTTGCAATCTTATGAAGACGAGTTATGGCTTTATATACTGATGGCGCGTTTTCTGGAATGAAAACACAGCAACTCGATCCGATGACTCTACAAGCTCCGCCCCTATCGGCCAGGATGACGTCAAGGACAAGACGATTTTGGAGAACAACAATCCGCATCGCAGACTGCTCCTCTGTTAAGTTGCCTAGGGCAGAGGTAGTTTCATTCACTACTGCTTCAAGGGTTCTGGTTAATTTACGTATCAGTTTACTATTAGAGACAACACCTATGTAGGGAAAGAGACCTTTATTGAAGTCTGTGTATTGTTCCCATGCCGTTTCAGTGTAGTTGACAATCGGGAGATCTCTCTGGGGTCTATTGTGTACTAGATGGGTATTTATATGATAATCAGGAGGGGCTAGGAAAACAGGTGGCAGAAGGAATGCAATGTAACAGGTACCATCCCAATCTAGAGGTAAACGTATATATGCGGTATGACCACAAATGAAGTAGGAATGACGGGAAGCTCTAAATGTAGACTTGCCTTGATCACTGAATTCGATCACAGTAGTACATTTACTATGACCCAGGTGTACTGAACCATTTTTTCTTACGCATAATTCACCTTTGACTGGTAATACTGACATAGCAGGCAAGACTGGTGCAGTTTCGGATTCAACATTCAGAATCATGAGGTTAAGTGTAAAGTTACCTAATCCATATACTTCATTTTCTAGATCAGTTCCTGTCCTTTTGGGAAGTCCCTCCTTGTTAGGGTAGCAGGCTTTAAGCAAAACTAAGTTCAGGTTTCCTCATACCCATTTGCTCTGGTAAACTACGGTATTTGAATCCAAAGAATTAATCAAACTAAACCATGCACCACAGGAACCATTGTGTGTGAATGGATACGGAAAGAGGGGCAGAACTCCCTTGTATTTCTGGTAGGGAGGGAGTCGGCCACATATCCAACAATTTGTAGCGTTGTTGGTCTGATGGGAGTGATGTAACATACTAATGAATGTGTTGTTGCGCAGCGCAAGTCTGTAGGGCAACTCATGTGGAGGTAATTCGCTAAAAGAGTGTTCGGCAGTGACATTGAAAGCAGAATGTGCACGCTTGAAAATAGGGTAGTATAAATGCAACAGTATACTTGCAGCAATAATCAGAAGATTTAGAAAAAACATAATCAACAATGTCACTATACAGTGACTACGAAGTGATTTACAATATGCACGTTTTTTGAGCTGTTTCTGTCTCTCTCTCTCTCTATTTCGGTCTAGAGGATACATGTCAGAGACTAATTTAACCGATTCACCTAGGAGAGGACTTAAACAATTAAATTGTCTGACTTGCTAGACCTTAGTTTCAGTTTATATTCCTGGGAAGCAGTTTTCTCGACCAGGGGGAGTTTTGAGTCAGTCTGTGGAGGAGGGCAGGGCTGAGAGTTCAAATCAGAAGGCAGTCCGTGAAATTTCTTGATATGGCTCGAGTGTAGCCAACCCTTGCGACCCTCAATCTTCACTGCTGTCCTCGTGGTCAGAAGTACTAGTTTCGGCGTTTGCCAGCGAGGCTCCAGCGGGCTCCTCCTGTCGAAGTTTCTTATAAACACGTAGTCTCCGGGGACCACTTCATGGGGCTTCACCTCGGTGTTGTCGGGAAAGGCTGCAGCTACCTGTGAACGGCAAGATTGTAGTGCAGACATCAAGGAAGCAAGGTAATCTGTCAGCATATTACAATCAACATCAGTGATTTTACGGGGTATAGGCGTCCCCCACATATTTGGTGGCCTACCGAAGACCACCTCGTACGGGGATAGCCCTGTTCGAGAATGTGCTATCATTCTCATGTAAAAGAGCGCAACTGGTAAAGCTACTATCCAGTCGACGCCTTTCTCTCTGCAGATTTTAGAAAGTCGAATTTTCAGAGTCTGGTTATGACGCTCCACGAGACCTGCTGCCTCGGGATGCCAGACACAGTGGAATTTCCATTGATAGCCTAACAGGAGTGTAATGTGTTTCACTAGCTCGGATGAGAACGGCTGACCGTTATCTGAGTACACGATACAGGGCAAACCATACCGTGGGAAGAATTCACGAACCAGCTGTTTGGCAGTGGTCGGAGCAGTGTAATCTGGGACTGGATATGCTTCTGTCCAACGAGAAAGTGCGCATACAACTACGAGGACATATTTGAATCCTCGACAACGTTCCATCTGGATATAATCCATCTGGAGGACTTCAAAAGGGTGATCGGGAGGTTGAAATCCGCCTTGCTCTACAGGAATGCTTTTACCTGGGTTGAACTGACAACAAATCATGCAAGTACGCACTTTCTGTTTGGCTGCTGCTCGTAAGTGCTTATTGGACCAAATGTTTTGAATACTGTCTAACATAGCTTTCTCTCCTAGATGCGCTGGACTATGTATTGTGTTAATGATAACTTGAACCATAGAGTCGGGGAGAAACCATGTAGATTTTCCCTTCGTCATCCATCCTTGATCTGTTTGGATCCCTCCTAGTTCAGTCCATTTCTTGATTTCCTCTGGTGTAGCATGTGTCTGTATGTCAATTACATCAAGGGCGGGATCCCTAACTGTCATGCAGTGTGTCGATGTCAGAACTATTGTTTTTGTCAAGTCAGTTGCATGAGTTCGATTCTGCGCTGTTTGCTTAGCTGTTCGGTCTGCCAGGTCGTTACCCTGGGAAATGATGTCGGTAACTTTTGTATGGGCCTTGCACTTCATGATAGATATCGCAGTAGGCAGATGTATTGCATCTAACAGAGCTTGAATGAGGGGACCGTGTTGAATGTTGGCACCGTGAGAAGTTAAATAACCTCTCTCTCGCCAGAGGACTCCGAAGTCGTGTACAACTCCGAATGCATAACGTGAATCTGTGTATATATTGACTCTTTTATTTTTGGCTTGAATACAGGCTTGTGTCAGAGCGATGAGCTCTGCTGCTTGAGCTGACAATGTGTCAATACAATTCGTTTCAATAACTTCGGTGTCTGTCGTGACTGCGTAAGCGGCCACTAACTCTCCTGTACTTGTTCTCATGCATGAACCATCCACATAAAGTGTCAGGTCTGGGTCTGGTAATGGAATGTCTGTCAAGTCTTGTCTGGGTTTCGTCGTAATAGTAATGACTTCAATACAATCATGTGCCAATGGGTCTGTTCCACTTAATGGCAAAAGTGTGGCAGGATTTAATGTACTACAGCGTCTGATTTCTATGTGTGGCTGAAACAATGTCAATTCGTAACCTGTCAGTCGTGCTATAGTCAAGTGCTGGGTCTGAGTTCGGTTTAAAAGAACTTCCACGGAATGTGGAACTTGCACTGTCAATTGATGTCCTAATACTATGGAATCGCTTTGTCTGATCGCTAAAGCTGTCGCTGCGACTGATTTCAGGCACGTAGGCAGAGCCTGGGCTACTGGATCTAATGTGCTAGAAAAGTAAGCGCACGGTTTGTGTGAACCTGCTTGTTCCTGAGTGAGTACTGACAAGGCAGTACCTTCGCGTTCTGTAACAAAAAGTGTAAAAGGCTTACTGTAACATGGTGTCGCTAAAACAGGTGCTTGACATAAGGCTTTCTTTAAGTCTTCAAAAGCTTGTGTATGTTCCTGAGTCCAAGGGAGGACAGTCGATGTCGCTGCCTCCTGGGTTGTCAACTGAATGAGTGGCTTTACTAGAAATGCATATTGGGGAATCCATTGTCTACAGTACGAAGTGAGACCTATGAAGGCCCGCACCTCCTTTTGTGTCTTGGGTGGTGACATGTTTACAATTAACTGGATGCGGTCAGGTGTGAGCTGTCTCCCCCCTTTGGACAGCAAGTGCCCAAGGTACACAACTTGCTGAACACAGAATTGCAGCTTCGAAGGGGACACCTTGTGCCCCTTGTCGGCCAGAAAATGTAAAACCGTCAGTGATGCTTTTTCACATTCGGGCTCGCTTCGGGCGGTGATCAGCAGATCATCGACATACTGAAGCAGGGTAGTGTTAACAGGCATGTGGATACTGTCAAGTTGTCTTTTCAGTGCTTGGCTGTAGATGCTGGGGCTTTCTGTGAATCCTTGAGGTGCGCGTGCAAATTTGAAGCGTCGTCCATTTAAACAGAATCCGAACAAATATTGGCTTTCCGGATCGATTGGGACGCTAAAGAAGGCGTTCTTGAGGTCAATTACAGTAAAGAACGTTGCTTCTGAATCAATAGCTGTCAATAATGAAGAGATATCTGGAACCACGGGGTACTGTGGTACAATGCATTTATTCAATTCGCGCAGATCAATAATTAATCGATAAACTGGGGGCGCATTTGGATCAGTACGTTTAAGAATTGGAATAATAGGAGAATTACATACATTGGAGTCGGTTTCCACAACCACTCCTTGTGCAATGAGCTCGTCAATGATCTGCAGCAAAGCCACTACAGCATCTGGAGGTAACTTGTATTGTCGAATTCGTGGTAATACCACTCCTGCTTTGAGTGTGACTCGATGTGGTGTAATGTGCATACAACCTACATCAGTGGGGCCTTGTGCCCATAAATGTGCAGGGACATTCTGTAACCGGTGATCCATGTCTCTAAATACGTAGTGACCTTTAAAGTCACGCAAAAATAGTCGTACCCCTTCCGGGGAACAACATATTACAGCTCCTAGAGCTTTCAGTGTCTTTATACCTAACAAGTTTTCTGGGCATGATTTTGTAAGCAATAAATCTGTAGTACGTGTCAATGGACCAACTGCAAGAGGAAGAGGTTGCGATACTTCGTTAACAATAGGTTTTCCTGAAAATCCAAGGGAAACATTCTGTGAGCCTGAGAGGGGTGCCCCTGGAACCTCGTCGTGACTTATAGTTGTTCTGCTCGCCCCTGTATCAATTAGAAACTTTCTGTCTTTCCCTAATACTTGACTATGTACATAAGGACCCTCTTGATCTACAGGAACCTCAATAAGAGGCAAGCCAACCTCCCTCTCTAGGCTGTTTCATGTGTATCGCTGATAATCGGGATAGTCATTTTGTGCATACTGGTACATCTGTTGTGTCGTGTTTTGTGTTGCGGCACTAGGCTGTGGCTGTGGTACTGCTACGGTCTGTTGTGAAGCTTGCATAGGCTGTACATTCTGAGGTACTTGTGGTTGGATCTGATCCTGTCTAGGTGGACGCGGTCTCTCCTTGGTTTTACCCGTAGAGATATTGTGTTTCAGAACTGCACAATCGTTTATATAATGACCTGGCTGTTTACAATAGTTGCATGTCCCTTTAACAGGAGCCGCTGAATTACTAGACTGTGTCGCACCCTTTTTATGACCGTCAGCTGGAACTGACTGGGCGACGAGCATTTTCATTTTCGTGTCTTTCATACGTCTTTGTTCGTGTTCTTGTTCTTCTCTAATTCTATTCTGGTGGTACTGTAACATTTGTAACATTTGTGAAGGGGTATTAGCTTGCCAAGAGCTCTCGACTTTCAATACTCTGTTCTTAACCTGGGGCAGGGAATTCTCGACTAATTTTGTTACAAAAAGATGTGGATATGAATCGCTACTTGCTTTCAGACCGCTATTAATACCAAAACATTTTTCAAATCGGGAATAAAAATCACTAGTGTCTTCATCGGGTTTCTGTTTGCAGGCTGAGATTGCACCCCAGTCTTCCTTTTTAGTAGTCAATAAACGTGGCAATACTTGTACTAACAATCCTGGTAACGCTTTAGTTTTGTCCCCAAGCCCTAGGCCTGGAGTTCGGGTATTTTCTTCGTTTTCTAATGCTGTCCAATTTATCTTTTGCTCTCCCACCTCCCATTCTTTTTCTTTGAGTTTCTCGTAAATACCGGCAGGCAATAACACTTTTAATATTTTCATAATATCAGGATAGGTATAATCACCCATGAGTAACATGTCTTTTATTTCACGGTGAAAACCTGCTGGATCTCTGTCATGGCTGGGCACTAATTTTTTCATTTCCAATAGTTCTATTTTAGTTATGGGCGTGTACACAAACACGCGTCTAAAAGTATTATCATCATTTCTAACTGGGTGCACTTCGCGTAAGGGATTCTGTCTGTCTATGTAATACATTTTTCTTTCCATGGAGGGAGCTGGATCAAGCTGTGAACACAGAAAGGCACTGTATCTGTGCCGATGTTCTAGAATTACTTTAATTAGATCGGTACTTAGACCTCTCCATTTCTTCATGAGTAGTTCTATCAGTATATCCGGTAGGGGACCAGGATCGGAGTGTTGACCTTTATACAATATAAGGAGGTGTTGTATCATGTACATACCAGCTAAACGCTGTTCGTCTGGTGAAAGATTCAAAAACGTGTGTGCCAGCGCGTCATCACTATATTTATCAGAACTGTCAGCCCATTGTACTGCTGACCTGGCTAATTCTTGTTCATCCATAGAATCGAGTACATGGTACCCCATTCGTTCTTGAAGTATTTTATCAGTAGCCTGAAATAAGTGTTCAGGGGTCTTTGGATTTGACATGGCTGCTTGAAAAATTCTCTTACTTTCTGGACGTATCGGAAGCATTGAATTATTAAAGGATCTTCCCTTACCTACATAAGCTATCATTTCTCTAGCTGGTAATTGTAATTGTCCTGTTGTCGTTTCTGGTTGTTCCTCCTCCTCCGAGGATTCTGTCTTATCTGCATCTATTTCTCTTTCAGGCTGTTCTCTTTCACGTATTTGTTCTACTGTCTTTCGGATCCTTCGGTACATATTTTTTATACTATTCTGTTTATCATGTTTTCCGTCTGCTATATTCTGACCCCATTTGTTAAGTGCTTTCATTTCTTCCGGGTCTACACTAGGCCTATCTCTGTTTCTTATCAGGCAGTTTATGAAGAAGCGTAACAACAGTTTTTGTGTGTCCACTGTCTGGTATGCCATGGCCTCGCCAATACTTTCAGGACCTTGCCCTGTTTGGACAAAGTGATATATTTTGTCTAGATGATCAACCATTCCTGGTAGTATCATTAAATAGTTCGCAACTCGTCGTAAACGTACTGATGATAGCATCATTCTGTCGTCTTTACCGGGTACTGGATCATATCTACAGTCTGTGAGAGGCTCTTTAAGTATGTCGTAATTCGCTGTTTGAGGTGTACGTTGGTGTGCTAAATCCCTATAAGTCAATCGACGTGTTAGTGGTGGCGTATGAAAACCTCCTGTCGCACCTCCTGAGGTGCCAGGTCCAAAAGGATTTGTTGGGTGTATGGTAGGGAGAACAGGTGCGGGAAGGAGTGGAGGAACAGGCGGAAGGTTTGGAACGGACGGAGGAGTATGTTGCTGCAGAAGTGGGGGCAGATTATCTCGGGGTCGAGTGCCGTTAGCAGATGGTGTGCGTGGCGGCGGAACATTAACATATTCGGGGGCTACATCGTCTAAATAGGAAGAAAGGAAAATGTCCTTTGCGGTCTTGTGGTGCAATTTAGTCGGAAGCAATGGAGATGGCAGATCTTTTGGTACTTCCAGGGTGGCCATAGGTAAACCCTTGGCCAGAAGAGGATACATACCATTCATAAGAGTGTTTCGTTGTCTGTCTACTTGTTCTGCTTTTACTCGGATACCTTCCTCAACTAATACGTTTTCTCGGGCTTTGTCTGAATCCTCCCTACTTTTCTCTTCTTTTCTGAGCGCTTTTTCTGTGCGTCTATGCGATTCTTTACGCCATAATTCAATGGCATCTTTCTGTGACTGTCTGGCTTTCTTTTTCCATAATGCTTCTTCTACTCTCATGATGCAATCTGCATCCCATGTCCCAGCAGCGGGCCATCTCTGATTCTCTGCTAAATCCTTGGTGTAGTCCACCCACAAAGTGAGATATAATACGGCATCTAGGCCATGTTTATGGTACATAAAGTACCCTGGAGTGTCCCTAGGTGGAATGGGAACGGCTTCCTCGAGTATCCCTTTTCTAGTTTTTATCTGTCTTAATTTTGAGAATAACGGCATCTTAAACCTTGTTACTTGATTCTTACTCGGACTTGAACACAATTAATACAATAAACACAGTAATGAAGATCGAACAATCACTCATACCACGACATTTAAAACATATTAAAACATTTTAAAACGAACAATGATAATTAGAATAAAACTAGCTAACTGCATAATACTGGATGTACTGCTAAACAGTACAGATACACTGCTAAAACAGTGCAGACCGGATCTGTGTACCCAAACCCGTCTTGACCGGCACAAACTAATGCGCACGTCTAGATGCGTCCCCAGCAACGGTACTCACCGGGAAGCACAGAACGGAACAGAAGGCCTCGGAAACTCTGAACTGGACTGGACCGGACTGGACTGGACTCGACTCGTGACTTAGGTACTTCGGAACTTGGTGGGCCTCTGTATACCTCGGATCTTGCTCTCTCAGCTAGGCTCTGGTCGGGATCCTCCGCACTCCTCACCGCCTCGTCTGGGTGTTGATCGCAGCCTCAGTCACCTCCGTTGGCCTGAGGGAGGTACAGGAAATCCTGCGGGTACGCGTAGTTGTCCGTCCGGCTGTGGCAGGAGACCAGGTCTGCAACGCACCTCCGGCGCGTGGGGTGGGGGAGGAGTCCCAATTCGGGCGCCAATTATGTGGTAAATTTTAAATTACCTGTACTTAATTTATGCGGTAAAATTCAATAAGGATAACTCAGAATAAATAAGAGGCAGAATCCGTGATATTAGAGGTTTTAAAAGGGGATTTATTCCTTACAAAGGAATTGGTTCGAACCAGGCAATCGGATTCCGTCACCACGAATGTTCGGGAAGGGATTGAGCATACTTTATTGACAGGTTATCATATATATAGTCAATGCATTTACAGTAAAGGCAGATGCAGGAGGCGTAACAGCTGAGAAGAGAGATAAGAATACACATACGTAATGAAAAAGGCGTTACAATAGGCGTGCATAAGGGCGTGTACTAGAAACGTCATTATGAAGATGACACAGGTGGGTGGATCCATAAGAGAATCCTGCAAGGTCAGCAGAAATATATGGCAGAGATGCGCGTGCAGCAGCATGACGTGTGACTGACGTGTAACTGGAGGGTGAAGGGGACTTGACATTTAGCCCTACATGAGGAGACAGAAGTCTGGGATGTCAGAACAACCTAATCCCAAATCGTATCTAATATCTTGTGTTTAAGGAACTGTATTATCTGGAAAGAAAGGTCTCTCAGGCAGAGGCTATCCTATACTGACTGCTAGTGCGTGTATAAGCGTCTAAGTGTCTACATGAGATGCGAGGGGGCATGAGCCTACCATGGTAACAGGGGCTATGAATTACTTGCACGGAGACAGTAAGGCCGGGCCCTTTGCTCTGCAGCTGAAAGGATGTTTGCCTAAACTACTAGACAGGAATGTATATGTCGAGGAGCGGAGCAGAAAACTTGAAGGCTGAATACAGTCTTGGCAGGCAACAGGCCGGGCCAGGCACCGTTAGCCGCGCAGGGAGTAAGACAAAGGTCATGGATACAGATGCAGGTCCAGGCTGGAGCATTCAGAGGCAGAAGGCAAGAAAAGGCTCGATGGCAGAATTCAGGGCCTAACTTGCCAGAGCTGAAAAACGTGAAAGGTGCACCATATAAAGGCGGTGGCAAGGCATACTTAGGAACGGAATATTCGATCCATTCAGGGTGGATCTGAAAGAGGACATGTTAACGTTGGACACAAATGTATTTGCGTCTTCATAGCTGGAAGTGGAGGGAACATACATGTACTTGTAGCACGTACATGGAGCCGTTGGGGTCTAAGATAGGGGACACAGTTGATCATAAAAATTCATATTTCCTCACTGTGGCAAAGGTAAGTCACTCCTCTAGAAGGCCTCACAACCACAAGTGAGGGTATAGCTGCATGATCGATATGCCCCTACAGTGTCTATGGGCCAGATGTACGACCCTTTTTTGCGGCCGCAAACAGGATATCCTCCCGTTTGCGGCCACAAAAAAGGGTAATTGCATGTACAAATGTTATCACTGACTCTCAAAATAGCATTTGCAACTCTAGCTATTAGGAAGGGGTGTCCCTTCCTAATAGCGAGTCAACATGCTATGTACTAATGTTTTGCTACCGCATTTGCGGTCGGAAAACACTTGCAGTTTACCAGCTACAAGTAGGTGGTCGACCACTTGCAAGGGGGAAGGGTTCCCAAAGGGACCCCTTCCCCTTTGTGAGTATGTGGGAAAATATTTGTAAAGAGCAGGCAGTGGTCACAGAGACCACTGCCTGCCCTTAAAAAAATGAAACTGAAAAGTTTCGTTTTTCTTTTTTAAATTCATCCCGTTTTCCTTTAAGTAAAACGAGCTATATTTAAAAAAAAAAAAAACTGCTTTATTAAAAAAGCAATCACAGACATGGTGGTCTGCTGACCCCAGCAGGCCACCATATCTGTGAGTGCTAGCTATTCCTAATGGGGTCGCAAATTGCGTCTGCCTCATTAATATTAATGAGACATGCAATTTGCCACCCCATTAGGAATCGCAAACCGTGTCTGAGACACTGTTGTGCATTCCAATTAGCAAGTCGCAAATTGCGAGTGGCAAATGCGACGCAATATGCGACTCGCTAATTGGTGGGTCGTACATTTGTCCTTAAGTCCATTCTTAGACATTGTAAGTGCAGTAAAGCCATATTGAGTACATCAGTTTACTGAATGCCAAGAAGTTTGGTATCAAACTTCTCAGCTTAATCAACCCACGCTGATTACAGTGTAGGGTTTATTTTGAAATGCACTCGGAGGACATCTTAGAGATGCCCCGTGAAAAATGACCAACTTCCTTGTGTTCAGCTGGCTGATCTGCACCAGCCTGCCACCCTCAGACGTGTTTCTGACCCCCTAAGGCGGGAGCCCTTTTGCTCTTGTGGGTCAGGAACAAAGCCTGCTTGGGGTGGAGGTGCTTCTCACCTACCTTCAAGCAGGAACAGCATTGATGGTGGTGAGCCTAAAATACTTACTTCCCTTTGTTATGCTGACCAGTGCCTCTCCAGCTAGTGGAGATGCCCACTCCCCCTGACCAGACCCTTCTTTTGGCGGCAAGGTCAGCGGGAAATTTAGTAATCAAGTGAAGTATGTCCCCCCTATGCCAGCACCATCCCTAAGGTGCCCTGCACTGAGTTGACACCCCTTCTTTAGGAAATCCTCCATCTAGAATGGAAGGATTTTAGCCAATTAGATTAGTGGATGCCCACTCCCAAGAGGGAGGGGACATACAAAGGGTGTAGTCAACCTAAAGGCAAGTAGCCCTTTTGCTACTGTAAGGAAGCTGGCTCTGTGTATACTGTACGAAAGTAGGGTATAGTGTGCACAGAGTCCAGGGAGTTCCCAGAGGTATAGCAGAGGCTAAATTAGACAAATACTAACAGCTCTCTTTGTCGTAGTGTGGGCGAGCAGTTAGGCTTATGAGGAGGGTGTGTTAAGCATTTAATTTTATTCGCTCAATCAAGAACTGATTACACACTCTCAGAGACAGAAGCCAGACCATTTGGGTAAGTATGAAAAAGGTATAATTATATGTTCGAGGCATGTGAGCTGTAGATCACATGCTTTACATAGCCTGCAATCTAGTTTTGGGTCTGGATGTTTGCACTTTGTTTTTGTTCGAAGAAGTATTTTCCAGTCACAAGGTAGGTGACTTCTCCTTTCGGTGATCGTGCGCATGGGCATCGACTCTATTGTTAGATAGTTTTTATCCGCCATAGGGTTTGGATGTGAATTGCTGCACTCCGGCACCATTTCTCGGGTTCCCTTCGACGCGCAATTGTTTTTCGATCGCGTTTCCCATTCTCCGCGTATCTTTTTGACTCAAAGATCTTCGATCGGAAAACTCGTGGAGGGCCGCTGGGCCTAACCACGCTGGACTCGCTAGCAGTTGATAGAACGGACTCCATTCAAGCTCTGTCCCGGGTGTCGCGCCAAATTTCCATGCACCGACCTGCATGAAGTGTGCAACCTCTGTTTATCCCCGGAACACGACGAGAAAGATTGCAACGCGTGCCGATCGTTACGATCGAAAAAGACGCTCCGTGACCCTCGGGCTCGACGTCACGAGATGCAACACAAAGGGCGGTCTGTACCAGACATCTTTGGCGAAGATTCCAACCGAGAAGAAACACAAGCTCTAGGAGCCGAGGAAGGAGAACACATCTCCGTCTCCAAGGTCGACTCCGACATCGAAGAAGAGGAGCAAGTTACACCGGGTCAGCGTACTGTGAGTACAGACGCTCCCTTGCCCAAACAACACAAGACCTTCCGCTGCCTGCGGGCCAAGGTCGGCACCAAGAAAAAGTTTCGAGCACCCCGCCCCCCGGCCTGACGCCAAAACATAAGAAGAAGCCTTCCGGCTCGGGCTCAAGTCGGGCCCCATGCCGGCGCGAACTGAAATCCTCTGCGCCGAAATCAAGCATGTCGTGGTCCATGTTCCATCTTTATCAAAGACTAAATCTTCGGTACCGAAGAGTTCAGAGCCGAAATGTTCGATGCCGAAAACACTGAGCAAAGATAAAAGACTCCACCAAAAGAGCCTTGGTCCGATGTTCCACCTTCAGATCTGAAACAGAAAGAACTGGTTATAAACCTAGACACTGGTCATAACCATGCCAAATTGCCTGAAAAAATGAAAATGGGTCAACAGGAAGAGTACCACATTCCCCTGAAGAGAACAAATGTGGGTACTAACCCTTCACCACCATATATTCCACCTCCTTCGCCCACTAATCCTCAATTACTCATCACACCCTCTAATTTACCACCACCACTATCACCTGACCCACAGGATTAAGGGGATGGGAATGGGGATCAGGATAGGCCACAGGATGTTGACTCATGGGAGGATTACGACACTGGCCCAAACACAGATAATGGCCTTGACTTATATCCGTCCAGACCATCACCACCTGATGACAATATAGGGTACATTGAGCTTCTTAAAAGAGTTGCTCATTATCATGGGGTGGAATTACAGAAGGAGGCTTTAGAGGATAACTTCTTGTTTGAAACCCTAAGTTCCTCTAAAAAAACTACCCATACACTGCCAATGCTTAAGGAGATGCTTAAACACGAAGATGAGGTTTTCAGAGATCCTGTAAGGGCAAGAATCATCTTGCCTAGAGCTGAGAAGAAATATAAACCCAAAAACAACAGTTGATGGACAGAATGCAGAACAACGTCATACATTCACCCCAGTACAGAGATCTGGGCCTAAATCCATCGGTTTTTTGCTCACCATGCCATTCCAGTTTGGACCCAGCCATATGCAAATCAGTCTTGACCCTGTGCCTCATGGGAACAGTCCAGCCTGAACTGCCAAGCCAGGTCCTCCCTGGACTGGAACCAAGCATCCTAGGACCGGTTTCGGGGTATCACCCCTCTTCAGCCAGGATTGCTTAATTCCAGTGGCATGGAGAGCACGGGACTCGCATCTGAACATACCCGTCCCACTCGGGGTGACAAATGCAAAAACAGTTGATGGACAGAATGCAGAACAATGTCATACATTCACCCCAGTACAGAGATCTGGGCCTAACACCATCGTTTTTTAGCAGTTACCTGCGAATAGGGGTTCCTTTTGTCGCTCCTTTAACAGGGGTGGCTCCAAAAATATTTCTACAGAAAATCCCTCCTCCTCTTATTTTTTTGCAGAGTTTTATATAGTGCGAACTTGACCCGAATCCAATCAGGTATCAGAGCGCTTTACATAGCACCAGTTACGTTACATGAGGACACACATTCATGTTTTTGTTAGGCACGGGGAGATTAAGTGATTTGCCCAGAATCATAGGATGTTTAGCGTCATTACCGAGACTCGAACCAAGTTCCACCAGGCTCGAGGTAGTGATTTGCCCAGAATCATAGGATGTTTAGCGTCATTACCGAGACTCGAACCCAGTTCCCCCAGGCTCGAGGTAGAGCGCCCTAACCGTTAGGCCAACTCCAACCAATTGCCCTTATCAAGAGTCTATTTCAGAGAAGGTTTTAGAGGAAACGATGGTAAGGGAAGAGGCAGAGGCAACTCCACACGCACTTCCCCCACAAATAACAAGCAGTGACTTCCTTCCGCTACCCCGATCATTCCACTCCTGTCGGGGTCGTCTCTCACAAGTTCTCCCTGTCTGGAACACAATCACCTCAGACAAATGGGTTTTTACAAATGATCCAATAAGGTTACTGCCTGGAACTTACAGACACTCCCCCAAACATTCTTCCAAGATCACATGCAATGTTACAAGAGCATCTTACCCTTCTAAAGCAAGAAGTTCTCTCTTGGTTACAAAAAGGAGCTATAGAACCAGTCCCATTAAATTATCAAGGGGCAGGGGTATACTCCCTGTACTTCTTAATTCCCAAGAAGGACGGCTTTCGCAGGACTATACTAAACCTCAGAGAACTAAATCTATACATTCAGTCGGACCATTTTCACATGGTCACACTCCAGCAAGTGCTCCTGCTCCTTCAACAGGGTGATTTTCTGTCCACTCTGGACTTAAAGGACGCCTATTTCCATATCCCAATGCACCCTTGTAACATTTAACAAAATAAAAGATGACTCCTTGTGTTGCTGCATCCAGATGTGGGTTTAGTCTTAGTAATCAGGAGTTAATGTACAGGATACAAGCAAGAATGTAATTCATTAAAGGCCCCAGTTAAGGCCCCACCGGGAGCAGCTGCCCTGCTGCTCAGCCTCAGATATAACTGACCATTGCATCAAACATACACCAAGGAACTCTAAATGACATCATAGATGAAATATGAACTCCTCTAAAACATTAGAGCACTTACGTGGTTCATATCAATGAACAATCTGCGGATCATAACTCCACAATAAATTTGAACACCTCTAAGCGACAGAGTACCCAAGTAGTTCATCATAAATAAGCTTTAACCACACAGAGCACAATGAGCACTTACACAGCTCTTCATAAAACCGAATACCACCAAGAAATCCCAAAATTGAGAAGCACTAAGACTCCTCACATAAAACTGAGCACGAATATAACTGAGCACACTATGGCTCTTTATCATTAAACCTGAAAAGAATGGAGCGCCTCACAAATGAGCACCGATGTGGCTCCGCAACAATACACATCTAAAAGTCCAAACACTGGAGCAACTAATCTCCAGAAAATTCAAAATGGAAATGAACACCTCAAAAACAATTTGAGCACTAATGTGGTTCAATACTAGTAAGAAAATATAGCCCCTGTATGACTCCTCACAGTAAGAATGTGAACCCCTCTAATAGAATAGAGCACTAATAAATGTGGTTCATCAAAAATAAAGAATAAACTGAGCATCAACATATCTCATCACCTTTAAGTATAATCAGTGGAAATAAATAAAATTTGAGCACCCCAACAAGAGTTGAGCACATAAGTGGCTCAATCCAATAAAAGCAAACTAATCCAGCACATCACTGAAGTCTAAAAACTGACTAAAATGCGATAACCACCACGGAATGACAATACCATACATATGTAACATGTAGAAAAACATAAACGTAGCATAAACAGCACATAGATGTAAATTATGTCATCAACAATACAATAAGCATGTTGGTCAATATAAATAGCAAAGCAGATTACAAAGTTTACAAAATAAGAAATTAAAACAACAAAAGTAGTCACCGTAGTCAGAATGTTGAAATGTCACCGTCACAGTCATCGTAGATTAGAAATGAGATCGAATGACCAAATATCCACACAGCTGTTCTCATCCGATGCAGTGTAGCACAGTGACCTCTACCTGGTAACATCTCATGAATATTGTCCCAAGTAATAAAAGTTGTGGTGTGTTTCCAACACCAAACTACAGGCAAAGATCTCACCAGCCAAAACTCCATTAGCTTTTCTAATGTTGCGCATATTTGAAAAGCATAATCACACAGTTCCAGAAGTCCGCAGGAAGAAAAAACCTTGTGCTTGGCACCACGAGTGAAAAACATATTAAAATAGGAGAAATGCCAATCCTAAAATGGCGGCACATACGTGACGTCTAGCCGGGTGGCTCACGGCAAGCCTCAGCAGCTCTCCACACAGCAAACAGGAGGCTGCGCGCGGGGAAGCAAGGCTTGCGGCGAGCATGGGCTGAATCCGTTGGTGAGTGCCAAAATGGCAAATCTAATGATTTTTAAATTATGACATTTTGTCACGGTTTCATGTTTAAATGTCACTGCTCCATGCTTTAAACACAATGAATGTCTCCGCAATGCACCTCGTTATCTAGTTATAGCGCTTTGCAATCCTGAATGGTGAACATGTCACAAAAGTCATCGCGGTTTGCGCTGATTCTGTACAGCAAATTTTACGTAGTGTCCAACTCCTACCAGTTGAACCGCTAACTCACAATTGTTAGCAGCGCATCATAACAGGTATATCTGATGGTAGATGTTAGCGCTCAGAGTAAACAAACTTCTCCCTCTCAATCACATAGACGTTGATAAAAGCTAGCATCAAGCATCCGTGTACAAGTTCCAAGTTATTCACATCAAATCACTTCCTTTTGTAAGATGACTGTAAGGCAGGGAGTCTCCACATGAAGCTGCATATAATATTATGTAATCCTCGTCGCCAGTGTAACATTTAACAAAATAAAGATGACTCCTTGTGTTGCTGCATCCAGATGTGGGTTTATTCTTAGTAATCAGGAGTTAATGTACAGGATACAAGCAAGAATGTAATTCATTAAAGGCCCCAGTTAAGGCCCCACCGGGAGCAGCTGCCCTGCTGCTCAGCCTCAGATATAACTGACCATTGCATCAAACATACACCAAGGAACTCTAAATGACATCATAGATACAGGCTGAGCAGCTTAGAACAAACACTAAAGAAGGACAGAGAAGGAGGAAAAGCAGGATGTAACAACCCTGCTCACCACAAATACTTCAGATTCGTAGTAGCCGGCCAACAATATTAGGTAAAGGTGCTCCCATTTGGAGTAACTACCTCACCAAGGGTTTTCACCAAGTGCCTGGCAGTAGTCGCAGCTCATCTATGAAAACAACACATTCATCTCTTCCCATATTTGGACGACTGGCTCATTAAAGCCAGCTTGCAAAAGAGCTGTCTACGTCACACTCCCAAAACAGTGCAGTTGCTCCGCAAACTTAGATTCACACTAAATCTGTCCAAATCCCATCTACAACCATTCAACACACAGGCATATCTGGCAGCCACAATAGATACACAAAAGGCTTTGGCCTACCCCAATCCAGACAGAATTCGCAACCTGCAAACTTTACTCTATCAATTTCCGCCTCAACACTCATTACCAGCTCGAGTGTTCATGCAGTTACTAGGGATGATGGCGTCTTGCATTCTATAGTCCCTTACAGAAGACTCAAAGATGCGTCTCCTTAAGGAGTGCTTAGCACGTCAGTGGATCCAGGCTCAGGGTCTCTTATCAGATCTAGTGTTAGTGGACGACCGCACCCATCGCTCTCTGCAGTTTTGGAATACACAAAACCTTTCAAAAGGGCGGCCCTTCTTCGACCCTGTTCCACAGATAGTGCTAACAGCAGATGCATCGCTCACTGGTTGGGGTGCAATTCAGGGCATGTGCAGCCTGCAGCAAAAACAGCTTCACATTAATCATCCAGAGCTGCTAGCGATTTTTCTTGCGCTCAAAGCGTTTCAAGTACATCTAGTTGGCAAAGCTGGGTATGCCCAGACGTGGGTCCCGTGCTCACTACGCCACTGCAGTCAAGCTATCCTGGCTGAAGAGGGGTGAAGCCCCGAAACCGGTCCTAGGATGCTTGATTCCGGTCCAGGGAAGACATGGCTTGGCAGTTCGGGCTGGACTGTTCCCATGAGGCACAGGGTCAAGACTGATTTGCATATGGCCATGTCTGAACTGGGGTGGCGTGGTGAGCAAAATAACAATGGATTAAACCCAGATGTGTGACTGGGGTGAATGTTTTGCCAATGTGCAACATTCCGTCCATCATCTAGTGTGTTTTACTGTTCGCCCTATGTGGGAAGGGTATGCCCAGACGTGGGTCCTGTGCTCACTACGCCACTGGAGTCAAGCTATCCTGGCTGAAGAGGGGTGAAACCCAAAACCGGTCCTAGGATGCTTGATTCCGGTCCAGCAAAGACATGGCTTGTCAGTTCGGGCTGGACTGTTCCCATGAGGCACAGGGTCAAGACTGATTTGCATATGGCCATGTCTGAACTGGGGTGGCGTGGTGAGCAAAATAACGATGGATTTAACCCAGATCTGTGACTGGGGGTGAATGTTTTGCCAATGTGCAACATTCCGTCCATCATCTTGTGTGTTTTGCTGTTCTCCCTATGTGGGAAGGGTATGCCCAGATGTGGGTCCCGTGCTCACTACGCCACTGGAGTCAAGCTATCCCGACCAACGAGTCGAAGATATTCGGGCTATGACGCCTATTTTTCTGCCTCTGTTCGGTATCTCTGCAAGGAGGGCTAAGAGGCATCTTGGTCTACTGCTCTCCTGTATCTTGGTCGCCAACAATGGCAGATGACATATACAGTTCTGTAGTGGGATCTGAAGTGTCAGTGGGTTCATCATCAGGGGATCCTGTAAAATTCCACCCAGGTGTCAGAGAATAATGCTAAAGATCTGCAGTGGTGGCTGCTTCTCATCAGTTGGACCAGCGGCAGACCCCTCTCTTACCCTACCCGGAGTTGACGGTGGGTGACTACTGAGTTGGGGAGGTCATCTTGGAGAGGTAAAGATCATTGGACTCTCATCTCAGAGAAAGATCCACCTCCAAATAATCCTGTTGGAGCAACGGGCAATTCACTTGCCATTCAAGGTCTTCCTACTGTCCATTAAGGTAATGGTGGTTCAATTTCTAACGGACAACAACACTGCCATGTGATACTGCAACAAGCAAGGCGGGCTAAGGTCTTGGGTCATGTGCCAGGAAGCTCTGCACCTCTAGAACTGGCTGAATTCTAATGGCACTTCGCTGGCGATACACCAGCTGGCAGTATATTTAAGTGCCGGGGGGGGACAAGCTCACATGCTGGTGCCCTGCCTATCAAAAATGACTCACCCGAAGGTGGCGTATGGCATCTTCCGACAATGGAAAGAACCCTGGCTCCCTCTCTTTTTGCTGTTGAAAATGGGCAGTGCCAGCTGTTTTGTGCACTGGAGTTCCCAAAAAGGTTCTCCTGCAGAGAGGCATTCTGCATGAATTGGAGCACAGGGATCCTGTATGCCTTTCCACTGGTTCGTCTCCTGCCCCTAGTTCCGAAGAAGATCTGGTGTGACTGGGCCCAAGTCATCTTCCTGGCTCCGGAGTAGGCCTGGAGAGTGTGGTACCCAGAACCTCTGGGCAAGAGTATCTATCTTCCAATCAAACGTATGCATCATGAGGATCTTCTGTTACTGAAGCATGGCAGGGTCTTGTACCTAGGCTTGCGTAACCTGCACATCCATGTGTGGAGATTGAGCGGCGTCTATTAATCTCCTTAAACCTCTCCCTTAAGTCATTGACATCCTGGTTGCTGGGGACCCTTCCACGAAAACTGTGTATGCTGGGTACAGGGATAAGTTTGTGGCTTGATACAGTACATGGCAGACAAACTAGTTGCAGGCCAAACTGTTGGATGTGCTGTTGTTTGTTTGTCCTGGGCCAAGCACAGGCTTGCTGTGGTTACTGTTAAGCTTACTTGTTGCCCTTTTGGCGTTTTTAAGATTACCAGACCAGCCATCCGGATTCAAATCACACATCTTGCTGTGTTTTTCTAAAGGTTTTTAACATGCTTCCCTAAAGCCCTTTGTGATGCCACAGTGGGGACTTAAATTTGGTCCTTCCTTTCCTCATGCAAACCCTTTTTGAGCAAATGCATAGTTGTCCATTGCGATTTCTCCCTTTGATAACAGTCTGTTTGATGGCATGTGTGGCTGTAGATTAGGGGTGAGCGAAATTTGCGTAGTCGTCCTAAGCAAAGCTCCGCGAAACGGTAAAAAATCTCCGCGAGCACGTGGAAATGCCGCAAACAAGCGGAATTGCTTGTTCGCAATGCTTGTTCCTGTTCGCGTTCTTGGGGGGGAAATATATCGCGAACACGTATTTTGAGAACGCGAACAAGCAAAAAATTCCACGAAGCTGCGGAATGCAGAATTTTTGGCAATTCCGCGTTCTCCACGGAACGCGAAATTACCCAAATTCCGCGAGTGGAACGGAATTTACCGCCAGGCCTACTGTAGATACACATGCTTTGCATACTCCTGCCATCTAGTGTTGGGTTCAGAGTTGTACAGGTTGTTTTATTTGGAAGAAATGTCAAGAGGTAGTGTGACTCCTCCTCTCGGTGATATAGCACATAAGCATGTGGAGACACGCTACCCCCTGAAGTACGAGTTACTTACCTTCGGTAACGATGTATCTGGTAGAGACGATTCTAGCCGCAGATTCCTTGACGTAGAATTATCCCCAGGCGTGAGACTGGATCCGGAAAACTTTCTGGCCCAGCATCCCTGCGCGCCGGGGGGACGACATCACGTGACTCCGCCCAGGCGTCGTCTGCGCACGTGACGTCAGTTTTCTACGGAGAACTTTTCCGCGCCACAACGCGGAGCTAGCGGACAAAACTGTGAGAGTATAGGAACAGTGTGCGAAAGAGCCAAAAAGGCATGGCGAGGAACAACACCATAAAGAGCAGTGCCCAGCACTGCAGTACCCAAAGGAAGGGAAAGAATAAAGGACAGAGCAGCAACCCTACGAGTACAGAGACAGCCCCCCCTCAAGACAAGGGACATGTGTAAAAATATCACAATAACATGCAACAGGACTACAATCCCAACCAAAGACAAGGAAGGGGAACCATTCGGGGACACACAGGGAACGACACAACTCGAAGACATCCCCATCACAGAGTATGACAACCCTGATCAGGAACAAGGGCAGAGGCACAGCCAAAAGCCCCCAACTGCAAGGATCGCAAAAAGCCAGAATTACCAACAACCAAACCTCCCATGTGACAACGGGGAGGAAAAAGGGAACAGCCTGATAGAAAGAGGGAAAGAACGTACTCATAGAAGACACCGCCACCCACAGGGAAGCGAGTGCAAAAGACTAAATCACAAGCCCTCGAAGAACGGGGAGGAAGGGCGGGCCGTGAAGGAATCTGCGGCTAGAATCGTCTCTACCAGATACCTCGTTACCGAAGGTAAGTAACTCGTACATCTGATAGACTACTAGCCGCAGATTCCTTCATGTAGAATAGATACCCTAGCCATACCGAAGGGGAAGAAGGGTCTGCGAGAGGACCCCAGCCACCGGGGCAGAACAGATGCCCGCACGGGGCCCGAGTCACAAACGGGAAGAGGAGCCCCGTCCCCCAGGTAAGGGGAAATGAGAAGAAGAAAGCCTGGCTGCACTCAGCAGAGGGAACAAGGCAGGGCGCAAGAGGCCAGACACCCCACGCAAGGCAACAAAACCTCCGCCCAAGGCCAAAAAAGGGGCACCGAAGGAGAAGAGCAAACCAGAGACTCCAAGGAGAAGACGCAGAGCAAGGCAATCCCACACAGGATGGAGCCTAAGGAGAAGAGCAACCTAGAGACTCCAAGGAGAAGAGGCAGAGCAAGGGCACCGGCAGCAAGAAGCAGTCGGAAGCCGAAAAAGGGGAACTGAAAATCATCCAGGAAGAAGCGTCCAACACCCCGCAAGAGGTCGCCCGCAAGAGGGTCCAAAAGTCGGGGACCACCCCCCCCCCCCCACAGGGAGAATATGTGGAACCGAGTGCAAGGCCCACTGGAAGCAGAGGAGAAGGCAGGATGACAGTCCCCCTAAAGCCCCAAGAAGGCACAACAGGGCAGAAAGAGGAAGAGGGCGGCACAGGCACGTTCCGCCAGACACACCCCAGAACCAATACTCAAGCAAAACGGTGAAGAAGAAGGTGGCAGCCGCAACAAACCATAATGCCATGAAGAGCAGAAGCCAACAGGCGACCACAACTCCCCAGCACATACCACGGCTATATAACAGCCAACCCTGCCCCACATGGGGCATGTCACATCCCAAGACCTGGGAACCTCTTAGGAAGACACTTCCGCAGCAGAGGACAACAAAAAGAACCACGGCAAAAGAAAACCCCGCAGGAGGCCCATGAAGCAGCCAGATGGGAAACGCAGAAGGCCCAATCGCCGGCCCAGCACGGTGTGAAAAACCCAAAGGAAAAACACACAGTCAAAAGGGGGCTGGCCAGCAGCCAACAGAACCACAACCTCAGCCATACAACTGGGGCGACCCGCCCCAACGGGAGAACAGGGGGGAGGAGGAGGAGGAGGAGGAGGAGGAGGAGGAGGAGGAGGAGGAGAATGTGTTAAGGGTTTGCAGAGCCGCACTGGTCGAGGCAAACACATTGCGCCCCTAGGAGTCCAGCCAGCGTGCCTCCCGTGACGGGGGGGGACAACAGTAGCGGCAAAGCAGGAAAGGCAGACTGTGAAAGTGGGACTCTGGTCGAAGGGTGAAGAGAAAGGCACACTGGATCACGCGGTGCCGGATGGTGGCGGTGCAGAAGGTGCTGGGCCACCGGGTCCCCCTTGGCAGGACGTCCCCAAGCCCCCAAGAGAGAAGAATGGAGTAAACCCTCGAAGGGAAGCAACAGTTCCCTACCACCAGAGCCCTGGTGGAGAAACTCCAAAAGATGATCGGCGGGGAAATGGGCAGCTGGATCACCCATACGCAAACTGCCCACAGCCGTGGAAACAGCGCGGGCGAAAGCCGCACCTGCCACCGTGGGGCCCTGCGGAGGGGAAAGCAGCTCCTCGTTAGGCGACGGCTGCAAACATCCCCCAAGCCAACCGGAGGAAGGAAGGGCCAAGGCCGGAAAGAAGGAAGAGGGACCTAGGAATGGGGGACCTGCGGCTTCTCCGGCGAAGACCGCGGTCGTGGAGACGGCTAAGAGCCGCCTTTTGACGACGACGGGGAGAAAGCCACGACACGGCAGCCCGTCCTTGGTGAGGATGACACCAACAACCGCCGAACCTCTGGAGATGAGGAGGCGTCCGAAGAAGAGTCAGCGACCCGACGAAGAGTCAGCGACCCGACAACGGCCCAGAGCCGTAGAGTCCGCAACCTGTTGCAGGCCACCGACGGCAACCGGCGCCAGAGGAGAAGCTGAGGCAACCTCCGAGACGGCACACGGCGCAAGAGACCGGAGCTGGGCCGGAGCCGGGGTGGCGAAGGGGCGGCGCTGCCCTGACCTCCGACGAGGCAGCCGCCTGCGTGGAGGGACGAGAAGGGCCCGGGGAAGGACAAGGAGTCCCCCGCCAGCCACGACTCGTGACAGGGCGAGATGGGCCCTTCACCGACTCATGCGGCTCCGCCAGGGCCAGTAGCCACCGGCGCCGCAGCGGCGTCGCCTGGGACAAGGACGCCGCCTATCCCGAAGACCGAAAGGGGCTCGGGGTGCAACCCGAGCCCCGGCGACCTCCCGCGACACAACAGGGACTCCTGCGGGAGTTTACGGCGAAACAGAGGCGCCGTGGTCCAAAGGAGGGACCCCCGAAGGGCCGCACCCCAATGGCACCACATCCTCCGAGCCTGGATCCGAACCACTCTGCGCCGGGGCAGGAGCCACCGGCGACGCCGCGGAGGGCCCTGCACACTGCAAGGGATCCGCTGACGTCCCAGGAGGGGAAGGAGGAGGAGAAGCCAGCGTGGCCTGCAAAGCCGCCTCATATGTCTCCATCTGGGCTCTGGACGCCCCCACGCCGGAAAACGGCGGATAAGGGGATCAATCAATCAATCAATCACTGCATTTGTAAAGCGCGCTACATACCCGAGAGGGTCTCAAGGCGCTGGGGAGGGGGGGGGGGGGTGCTACTGGTCGAAGAGCCAGGTCTTGAGGAGTCTTCTGAAGGCCAGCAGGTCCTGGGTCTGTCGTAGGATGGTGGGGAGAGTGTTTCAGGTCTTGGCCGCGAGGTAGGAGAAGGATCTGCCGCCGGCGGTGGTTTTTCGGATGCGAGGGACTGTGGCGTGGGCGAGGTTGGCTGAGCGGAGGCTTCGGGTGTGGGTGTGGAAGCTGAATCGGTTGTTGAGGTAGGTGGGTCCGGTGTTGTGCAGTGCTTTGTGTGCGTGGATCAGGAGCTTGAAGGTGATCCTTTTGTTGACGGGGAGCCAGTGCAGGCCTCTCAGGTGGAGTGTGATGTGGCTGCGGCGGGGGCCGTCGAAGATGAGTCGGGCCGAGGCGTTCTGGATGCGTTGGAGTCATCTCAGGAGCTTGTTTGTAGTTCCTGAGTAGAGGGCGTTCCTGTAGTCGAGTCTGTTGGTGATGAGGGCCTGGGTAATGGTTTTTCTCGTGTCGAGGGGGATCCATTTGAAGATCCTGCGGAGCATACTGAGGGTGTTGAAGCAGGACGCGGAGACGGCGTTGACTTGACTTGCCTTGTCATGGAGAGAGTGGAGTCGAGGATGACCCCCAGGTTGCGTGCGTGGTCCGTGGGTTCCGGGGCTGTGCCTAGTGACGTGGGCCACCAAGAGTCGTCCCAGGCTGATGGGGTGGGTCCGAGAATGAGGACCTCTGTCTTGTCTGAGTTCAGCTTCAGTCTGCTGTCCTTCATCCAGTCGGCTACGGCCTTCATTCCTCTGTGGAAGTTAGCTTTGGCGGTGTGGGGATCTTCGGTGAGGGATATGATCAGCTGGGTGTCGTCGGCGTAGGAGATGATGTTGAGGTTGTGTTGTCGTGCGACGTGGACGAGGGGGGCCATGTAGATATTGAACAGCGTCGGGCTGAGGGAGGATCCCTGTGGGACGCCGCAGATGATCTCAGTGGTTTTGGAGCGGAAGGTTGGGAGGCGGACGCTCTGGGTTCTGCCGGAGAGGAAGGATGTGGTCCAGGCCAGGGCCTTCTCTTGGATACCGGCGTCATGGAGGCGTGCTGATAGGGTGCGGTGGCAGACCGTGTCAAAGGCTGCTGATAGGTCCAGGTGGATGAGGGCGGCTGTTTCTCCTTTGTCCATCAGGGTCCGGATGTCGTCAGTGGCGGCGATGAGGGCGGTCTCGGTGCTGTGGTTGCTGCGAAAACCGGATTGGGAAGTGTCCAGGATGTTGTTAACTTCGAGGTAGCGGGTCAGCTGTTTGTTGACAATCTTCTCGGTCACTTTTGCCGGGAAAGGGAGCAGGGAGATAGGATGACACGCGGGGCCGCACCACTCGCGGAGAGCCCACGCCCCCGACAGGCCGGAACCCGACCCTCGGGGACAAACTGCGCCACTTACCGATAGGTGAGCAGCGCTCCTGTGACCTAGAAGAAGATCGAAGTCAGCGAGGGAAGCCGCGGCCCCGAGAACCCTCCGCAGGGGCCGGGCGAGGTGCCGACGCCGACCTGGACACGAGCCGAAAGAAGTTTCCTCCGGCGCTCCCACCGGAACTTCGGCTTCATCTGCTGGCACGCCTCACAGTCAGTGGAGTCATGGTGCTCCCCCAAACACCACATACAGATGGAGTGAGGATCCATCACCGACATGAGGCGGCCACACGACGTGCAAGTTTTAAAGCCCAAAGGCATTCGCACACTGCTCCTACACACGCAGCAATAGCGTAAGGGAAAGGCCTAAACAGGCCCAGAGCACAAACCAGATCCGCGATGCACGCGAAAAATAAAGGAAAAAACTGATGTAGGCGTGCCGGGGTGGGACTTATGTGACCTCGCTGATGTCACGTGCGCGGACGACGCCTGGACGGAGTCGCGTGATGTCGTCCCCCGGCGCGCAGGGATGCTGGGCAAGAAAGATTTCCGGATCCAGTCTCACGCCTGGGGATAATTCTACGTGAAGGAATCTGCGGCTAGTAGTCTCTATCAGATAAAGAGAGCAAGCATATCGATGCAGCAGGCAAATGGATAGCGGCTCAAGCAGCTAACCACTGGCGCATTGCCAACTCCCAGGCCCTTTCAGTGCGCTATGATAGGGCGCACTGGAATGAAATGGAAGAGTTGTTACAGCATCTCCCTGAGGAGTATCATAAAAAGGGGCAGCAGATTGTGGCAGAGGGTCAGGCCATCACTAATAACTCTATCAGATGTGCCTTAGAGGCAGCAGACACAGTTGCACAAGGGATAAACACTAGTGTTCACCTCCGGCGTCACACTTGGCTCAGGTGTTCCGGCTCTAAGCCTGAAGTGCAACAAGTGGCCCCTAATATGCGGATTAACAAGGAACATCTCTTTGGTCCTCAGGTGAACACCACCCTAGATAAAATGAAAAAAGATATAGACACAGCTAAAGCCATGGGTGCCTTACAGACTAATACATCTAGAAGTACCTTTCGTCGCTCAGGGTACAGGGACAGATATAAATTCTCAAACACGGACGCCTCCATTTCCCAACAGAAGCAGGGCCAATCCACCTTCTCCAAGGGTTTTTTCAGGGGCTCCTTTAAAGGTGGTAACAATAGGGGCAGGGGCAGAAGTGCTTCCACCTGTGGCGCATCCTCCACTACTAAACAATGACCACCTCACCCCTCCGCCGACCACTCAACACCTGTTGGGGGAAGACTTCAGTTTTTTTATCCAGTCTGGGAATCCATTACCAGAGATCAATGGGAACTAGCCATTATCCAACATGTTCTTGTCTGGAGCTCGTTACCATGCTACTCCATATTTCACCACGCTCTCCCAGGTTATCATAGGATCACCTAGCAATTCTCAAACAAGAAGTCCAATCCCTACTCCTCAAAGGGGCAATATAACCAATCCCTTTTCACCAACAGGGCACAGGAGTATACTCCCTATACTTCCTCATTCAAAAAAAGGACCAGTGTTAGAGCTAAGGCTGCTCAGTTATTACATCCTTTCGGAGTAAGTAACATAATCCTTATGATTGTGAAAATACCAGCATACTGAGTAACTGAGCTTCAGGCCCTCCTGGTCCAGCCTCCTTTTACCACCTTTGCCAAATTCACTGGTGTTACAGACTTGAGCAGCGTTCCTACCAAAGGTGGTGACGCCTTTTCACGCTGAAAAAAACCATCAATCTTCTGACCGTCTTTGCTCCACCTCATTACTCGAAAGAGGAGGAGAGAATCCATTGCCTTGACCCCAAGAGATCACTCAGCCTTTCCATTGATCGCACCAAGGAACATTGTGTGAAATATCAGCTCTATATGGGGTTCTCTCGGGGCAAAACAGCCAAGGCAGTGCAGAAGCGACCAACTTAATATAGATAGCTCTCTGTATTAAGATGTGCTTCTTACTATCCAAGAAGTAGCCTTAAGAAGGTCTGAGAGCACGTTCTACCAGAGCTAAAGCTGCTACCACTAAGTTGGCACATGGAGTACTTGCTCTGGATATTTGTCAGGCAGCCACGTGAAGATCAGTGCACACGCTCATGAAGAACTACTTCCTTGATCTTTTGTTATGGGCATTTTGCCTGTTTGGTCCTGCAGAATTCTTTATCAGACCCACCACCATGTGAGGTACAGCTTTAGTATCTATTCACAAGGCAAGGAATCTGTGGTTAGAAATAACCATCAAAGAACCAGTTACTTACCTTCGTTAACGCTCTATCAGTATATATCCTATTGTAGGAAACTGGATTATTATCCGGGGTTGACAAGTGTCCACCTCGATGGGATAAGGCCACCACCTGCAAGATGTCCCTCAACTTAAATAACATAAATATATGCCCATGCTATGACATGAAGCAGTTAGGCCTAAATCAAAGGCAATGTGTAAAGTATTTACGCAGTGTATATACAGTAGGAAATGTCACACAAAACACTAAAACTTCACAACTAATTTTAAAATACAGAGACATGTTATGCTTAAAATATGACCAAAATTACTAAAATCCAATAAAGGAACTGAACATATGAATTTGTACAGATTTAATTGAAGAGAGCACCATGAAAAGTATAAGTGCCAACAATGGTCTATGGAAAGATTAGAACGGGATCTAGGCCCAACCATTAAGGCGTCCAGGTCGTATAATCACTAAGTAAATTAGTCCTGGTGAAAGTCGAAGTCCTAAAACAGTAAGGGACTCTGTCACTTTCTGAGAGAAAAACTATTCCCTGAGCGGGCTGCTGCTGAAATCGAATTGAAGGCCAGATACTTGATGCAAGTAGGTCCCGCTGGAGGTTTGGCGATTCCTTGCTGGAAAATCTTTTAAGTCTCACCACAGATTGGGATTTGGTAATGTTTTCAGAGGTGCTGACGGCCCTGCCTGGGATGAAGCTGAAATTCAGCCCTTGAGCTTTGGAGATTTATTGCTGGAATTTTTTTTTATTCTCACCACAGATGGGATTTAGTAATTTTTCAGAAGCGCTGCGAGTCTAGACTGTGACAAAGGTGAAATTCAGTTCCTCTGTGGCTGAACAACTGGAGTAGTATATATTCTTTATTGTATGGTTAAATCGATTACAAATTAAAACTTGATTGGTTCATCGTAAAAAGGAACGCTGAGTAGAAACCCACTAGAGCATTATAGAGAAATGATGGCCAACTTGAAAACATAATCAATTCTTTTTAAAAAAAAAAGAAAATAAAAAACTCCAGGTTTTAAAAATAGAATGCAAAACTTATAAATTATTTAAAACCTTTGAATGCATTGTTGGCTGATAATGTTCGTCTGGGTGACCGGGAACAGTACGGCTGATATCCGCAGTCTAAGGTTCTGTTGTTAATCCAGCAGGCTGGCTGCTGCCCTGCTGAAGTAGGCGGAGATTTGGTGGCACTAATTTCTTTCAGCAGCTTTGACGCTAGGTTGACAAATTTAGTAAGCCCAATATTCAACTTGGTGTTTTCAGAGTTTAGAGCTGCTATACGGCCTGGCGGCATGTTCGAACTCCTAGCCTGATCCATTCACCCCGCAGTAGTAGCCGTCTGTCAGTAAGCATAGCAGGGCATGCACAAACTATGTGTTACACTGCTTCAGAGTGATAGCCACGCATCCTGCATTCGATATTATTACCTGGACGACGTCATTCGGGCAGGTTCTTTAGAAATGGGCAGTCACCCATCCTTAGAGCTAAGAACTTTTGTTTCAAGTAAAATGCAAAAGTGCTTGATAAATGAGGCAACTCAACTCCTGGTTTGAAACCGGAAATTATTGCCCAGGCATGTTTCCTTTTTGACAGAGTTGCCCTGTCTGAATGAAATGACCACAATCGGACACTCTTCTTAATAACAGTCTTTAGCACCGGCTGGGAGAGGTTTGTTGCCGAGAGTTCTTCGACACCCAGTAGTTATAAGCTGTGATCCAGGTGTTGCCGTTGATTCTGGCTGGTCTGACATTTTGCTATATCTCGCCAAAGTCTGGCCTGCAGGGAGCCCTCCCTTGAATGGCACAGTCTGTTGCAGAACTTTATAAACGCGCCAGCCTCAACACCGTGATGATCCAATAGACCCAGTTCAAGACGAACCTGCGATGTTGAACTTGATTTTGGTAGACGAAAGGCACATTTAAAGATTTTGGTTGTTAATTTGTTTAATAAAGAGCTAGTTGTGCCCTTCATGATCTCGTGCCCATGCGACAGAGTTGATTATGCTCGCCTTCATCACTTTCGGCATGGGTGTTCGACTTGGGCCAAGTAGTTGTTTTGATAGTTTTGCGGCGGCGGCCTCTAGTGACAGGGCTTTGGTCCTTAGCGTTTTTTTTTTTTTTTGACGAAAGAACATCTGCGGTCCAAAAAGATACCCAAATATTTATAGTAGTATGTTGATTCGATTTTTGTTTTGTTAAAGAACCATCCACCACGTGGCCTTTTTTGCATCCCGAAAGATATTGTTTTGGTTTTGGACAAGTTCAGTTCCAAGGAGGGAAGCAGTTCGTCAAGAAGCCTTTGTAGGCCCACTTTTGTATGACTTAGTAACACCAAGTCCTCAGCATAGAGCAGATTGCTGATGCGGGTTCCATCTAGTTGAGGGGGATGGCAGTTGACACTATCTAGTGACAGAGATAAGTCTGTTATAAACAGATTAAAAGGAAGTGGAGCCAGCACACAGCCTTGTTTTACGCGGAATTGGTTCTGATTTTCCTGGACACGTGGGTGCCTTCACCCAGCTTAATTCTGATCCATTTTTCCCGAATGGAGTTGGACGATTGCGTGTAAAAGGGTCGGGGGTATGCCCCAGGACTCAAATTTTTGCCACAGTAGGGCCCGTGGTACGCTGTCAAAGACCGCTTTGAAATCAACAAAACAGCAGTGCAACTAGGTTTGTTGGGTTGCTGCTTTCTCCGTCAGGACAGTCAGTGTGAATAAGTTAGTTGTTGTGCCAGAGTTAGCTACAAATCCGGTCTGGTGAGGGAGAGGTGCTTTGTTGAATCGACTCAGGCCTGCAACTCTTCTAATACAATTCTTGTGTAATGTTTGGACTCAACATCTAGGAGTGCTATCATTCGGTAATTGTTGGAGTCATTTCTCTTCCCGCCTTTGTAAATTGGGTGGATGATAGCACTTTGCCAGGACGCCAGGACGGTGTTGTTTGGCCAGCAATGGAGAACAGGGGGGTCAGGTAAGCTGACCATAAGTCCACGTCGAATTTGAACATGGCCTGGGGAAGACCGTTTGGCCCTGGAGCTCCTTCGGCCCTGGCTACCCTTATAGAACATGAAATCCTGTTTTTTAACTCTTCCGATGTCCCGATGGACTCCGACGAAAAGTCGTTGTTAATTGCTTGGCCCTTAATTATTGGCACATCAGGCACTTTAGTTGATGAGTACCTGAGGTCAAGTCGTCTTGGGCTCCTGGGTTCTAAACATGGAATTGCCGAGTTGGCTGAGCTGCCTGAGCTGAGTGCTTCAGAGTGGTCATCCTTTGTGTTCTGGTCTTTAAAGTGTGTTGATAAGAATTGGCTCCATTCATCTGCGCTGATGTTTGCATTGCCGTCGCCATTTCTGCCTCGTAGCCCCCGGTTAACAAGAGACCAGAATTGTTTTGTGTTGAGATTCTTACTTTTATGGATAAGATTCATCCAAAATTGAGCTGTATAACCGCGTACTTCCCCAGTTTCGATGGTCTGTTTCCAGTGGGAGTCGACTGTGGAGCAAAATGTGCGGGAACCGTTGGAGGATCGATCCCTATGTCCACTAAAGAGTTGCAATGGAGATTGATGTTGAAGTCTCCTGATATTATAGTTGGTATGCTGCCATGCTTACTTAAGATTGCAGACGATGTTAGTTAGATTGTCCATTTTGGATTTTTTATCGACGGTAGAGGGGGAAATATAAATATTAAGGAGAAGCAGCTGCCAATCAATGGGTGGATTTCCTAACACTGTGCCAGAGAGCCAGTTTTCCTCAAATTGTATCTGTGTGATGCGTTAGGATAGTTTAGTCGATACATATAACAAAAGGCCGCCACTTGCCCTGCCAAACTTTGATTGTCTTGAGGTGAATGACGTAAATTCCAGGTAGCATTCTATGGGGATGCTCTCTACTGCCCAGGTTTCCTGTAAGAGGATGATATCATATTCCTTTAAGAAACAGAGGGTGGCGGCAGATTGATTTTTCTTCCCAAATCTATTAATATTCCAGGAGCATAATGTTAGGCCATGGTGAGTAATGTTTCAAGCGTTCCGTATTCTTGATAGAGCCCCTGGCAACCATGACCAATCCACCCTCTCGGCGATTTGCTGGTTGAATATGCGCTCTGGAGTTACTGTTGGCGAATGACTTCTTGCTGACTTTAGAACTGAAAAAGGGGCCGAGGTTGTACTAAGGGGATGAGCCTGGTTGTTTTCTAATATTGATGGATAGCGAGAGACACTTGGCGTTGTGATTTTTATGCCCCAGTTTTTAAATTGTTTGGATTTTGATTAAACTAATTCTCGGATTGCTGGAGATGCTAATGTGAGTTGGGTTACTTCACCCATATTGAGTCCTGTGTTTGGTAAAAATTCAATGGCAACAATGTCTTTTGAGTGAAGGGTACTTAAGTCCAGTGATGATTTAAAGAGCCTGAGGATATTCCCTTGATTGAGGATATCATGAGGGCCTCTTCTATTCTGGGGTTAGCAGTAGTTTGGTATCTGAGCTATTGATTGCATGGGTGAAGGCCTCGTCGGTCGTTGCCGGCCTTATTTGTTTTGGGTTTTCTTTGGTTGGCAGAGTTGTTGTGACTATGGCAAGCGGTTGAGGAGACGGTTCTCGGTAAAGGGTAATAGGAGATAAAACAGGGGGTCTATTACTTTTGGCCACCGATTTGTGACGATTTGATAAATTTGAGGAATTTAAGTGGGCTTGTTCTTTGGCTGTGCACTGTGGACCCAGGATGTGGTCCTTCACTGTGGGAAGTGGCGTCAGATGGTGTACGGACCCTTGTTGCTCTGTGTTGGGTGCTGGCGCCTCTGTTGGGGATTGATAAAAACTGGGTTTTGCTTGAGTGATTAACTGCGGGGGAGGCTGTGGATCTTGCACTGGCCCTACCGATTGACTGTTCTGTCGTGAGGATTCTTTCTGGATAACCGGTTCTGGCGCCGTTGGCTGGTGGCTTGGATTTGCTCCTGTCGTAGCTGGCATGGCTTGCTCTACCCTTGGTGTTTCTGAGTTGGTCTTTAGGAGGTAACCAACTCTAGCGCTTTAAGTTTCCGTTATTTGCTTATTCCGGCTCTTCCGCTGTCTTTTTTTTTCACATTTTGACAGCTGGTGTGGTTTATGAGGGTTAGGTGATTCTGTGTGATTTACATTGCTGTCTACTAGCTCCATGAGGTGCGGAGAGAGGGGTTGAGGTTGTGCTTCAGTGGGAGTGGGGTCCTGGACAGAACTCGAGACCTGGAGCGGGGAAACATGGAGCCCTGACTCTGGTCACTTCTTGATTTCCGTTAATACTGTGGTAAATATTCTTTTTACCTTAACTGAATTTCATACTGACTCTGAAATAAAGTAGAATAGCTCAAAATAACAAGAGGCAGAATCCGTGGTATAAGAGATTTTCTGGATGGGCTTTATTCCAAAATGGCCGACTCGAGTGGCGGCCTTCAGGTTCCGTCACCACGAGGGTTCAGGAAGTGAAGTACAATACTTTATTGACAAGAAGTAACTTTTATAGGTCTTAAATTACAATGAAATGAATGCAAAAGGCGTAACAATTGATAAGAAAAGTGACATATTGGTACGTAATCGAAACTAGGCGTAATAAGGAGCAGAAAGAAACATGATTGGCTCTGATTATCATGCATAGGTGGATCTATAAGATAATACTTAACATAGATGCGCGCGCAGCAGCATGACATGTGATTGACGTGCAACTAGGGGGTGACGGGGACTTGACATTTAGCTCTACATGTGGAGACGAGAAGTCTGGGGGGTCAAGTCAACCTAATCCCAAATCATATCTAACATCCTATGTTTAGAGAACTATGTTATCCACAAGAAAAGACTCTCGGACAGAATCTATTCTATACTGACTGTGTGTGCGTGTACAAGCGTCTAAGTGTCTCTATGAGATGCGAGGGGCAGAAAACTTTCCATGGCAACAGGGCTATGAATTACTTGCAGGAGGACGGAAAGGCTGAGTCCTTTGCTTGTGAGCTAAAGGAAATGTTTACCTAAATCACTAGACAGGAATGCATCGGCTGAAGAGCAAAATAGATAATTCGAAGGTGAAATACAGCTTCTTGGCAGGCAGGCGAAAACTGGCCGAGGCAGGCACCGTTAGCTGCACAGGGAGTAGGACAAAGTTCATGGATACAGATGCGAGCTCAAGCTGAAGCTGTCAGAGACAGAGAGCAGGGAAGGCTTTAAGGACAGAATCGGGCCTACTTGCCTGAGCTGTAAAAATGGAGTAACTTAGCCATATAAAGTCGGTGGCCTTTTATACTTAGGAATCGAATATCCAGCCCATTGATGGCGGATCTGACAGAGAACATGTCGACGGTAGACACACATATGTTTGCGTCTTGGAAACTGGAACTGGAGGGAACATACATGTACTTGTGACATGCAATTAGAACCGTTGGGGTCCAAGATAGGGGACATAACTGATCAGGAAAATCCACATTTCCACATTCCCTCCTTGTCCCCTGCTTGCCCTTCAAGAGATATCAATCTTCATCATTCCATCGATTTGCTCATGGAGCATCATTTCTTCTTCCTTCTTCTTCCGGCATTTTGAACGAGAACCTTGATATGGAATGCATGATGTGGCACACAGACCACAAATCGCTGGTCCACATTGCAGGCATAAACAACAACTGAAGAGCATAATAAGGCCAATACCTAGGAAGGATAGAACTCTCCATCCCCAGGCTGATATCACACTCCAAAACCACCCGGACCACGTCCAAGTGCCTGGATTCTCGTGTATCTGGCTCACAATCTTATGAAGGCGTGTTATAGCTTTATATACAGATGGCGAATTTTCTGGTATGAATATGCAGCAGCTGGATCCGATGACCCTGCAAGCTCCGCCCCTATCGGCCAGGATGACGTCAAGGACAAGACGATTCTGGAGAACAACAATTCTCATCACTGATTGTTCCTCTGTCAGATTGCCTAGGGCGGCTATAGTCTCGTTTACTACAGCTTCGAGAGTCTTGGTTAGTCTACGTATCAGCTTACTATTTGATATTGTACCTATATAGGGAAAGATACCTTTATTGAAATCTACATACTTGTCCCATGCCGTCTCAGTATAATCGACAACTGGGAGATCTCTTCGCTCTCTATTGTGTACTAAATGAACATTCCGATAATAATCAGGTGGAGCTAGGAAAACAGGTGGCAGAAGGAATGCTATGTAACAGGTACCATCCCAATCTAGAGGCAGACGCATATATGCCGTCTGACCACATATAAAGTAAGAATGGCGAGAAGCTCTAAACGAAGATTTACCTTGATCACTATATTCTACTGTAGTAACGCATTGGCTATGGCCCATATGTATGGAACCAACTTTTCTTACACATAATTCACCCTTAACTGGAAATACTGACATAGTGGGCAGAATTAGTTCAACTTCGGATTTGACATTCAGAATCATAAGATTAGGTGTAAAATTACCTAATTTATACACTTCATTTTCTAGATCAGTTCCTGTTCTACTGGGGCGACCCTCCTTATTAGGATGACAGACTTTGAATAAAACTAGATTCAGATTTCCCCATATCCAATGTTGTTGATAAACTGCTGTGTCTGGGTCTATGGAATTTAGTAAACTAAACCATGCTCCACAGGAGCCATTGTGTGTGAACGGATGTGGAAAGAAAGGCAGAACTCCTTTGTTATTCTGATAGGGAGGGAGTCGGCCACACACCCAACAATTGGTGGCATTACTAGTCTGATGGGAATGATGTAACATACTAATGAAAGTGTTATTGCGCAACGCAAGTCTATAAGATAATTCATGTGGCGGTAGGTCACTAAAAGAATGTTCAGTAGCAACATTATAAACATGTCCAGAAATAGGATGATATATGTGCAAAATCACACTCGTAATAATTATTAAAACACTCAATAAAAACAAAATTAATAATGTCCTCATACAGTAGCTACGCAGTGATTTACAATACGCCTGTCGTTTCAACATTTCTCGGGTATTTTCTCTACTCAGGTCCAAGGGATACATGTCGGAGACAATTCAACCGCTTCACCTTGGAGAGGACTTAAACAATCAAATTGCTCGACTGTTTGGGCCTAAGCTTTAATTTATAGCACTGAGAGTCATTCTGTTCAACAAAAGGAAGTTTTGAATCAGTCTGTGAGGGAGTGCAGGGCACAGTGTCTATATCCGAGGATAGTCCATGAAATTTCTTAACGTGGCTGGAATGTATCCATCCTTTGCGGCCCTCCACTTTCACGGCTGTTCTTGTGGTCAGCAGGACTAGCTTCGGTGTTTTCCACCTGGGCTCCAATTGGGTTTTCCGATCGAAATTCCTCACAAACACCAGATCCCCCGGAGCAACGTCATGGGGTTTCACCTCAGTGTTGTCAGGAAAAGCTGCAGCTACCTGTGAACGACAAGATTGTAGTGCAGACATCAAGGAAGCCAAGTAATCTGTCAGCATATTACAATTAACATCAGTTATTTTACGTGGTATAGGCGTCCCCCACATATTTGGTGGTCTTCCGAAGATCACCTCATACGGGAATAGCCCTGTTCGAGAGTGTGCTACCATTCTTATGTAAAATAGTGCAACTGGTAATGCTACTATCCAGTCAACACCTTTCTCCTTACATATTTTAGACAATCTGATTTTCAAAATTTGATTATGTCGTTCCACGAGACCTGCTGCCTCGGGGTGTCGGACACAGTGGAATTTCCACTGGTATCCCAACAAAAGTGAGACATGTTTCATTAATTCGGATGAGAAAGGCTGGCCGTTATCTGAATATACAACACGTGGTAAACCGTACCGTGGGAAGAATTCTCGAACTAACTGTTTGGCAGTAGTCGGGGCCGTGTAATCTGATACTGGGTATGCCTCAGTCCATCGGGAGAGAGCGCAGACAACTACCAGAACATATTTGAATCCTCGACATCGTTCCATCTGGATATAATCCATTTGGAGTACTTCAAAAGGATGGTCAGGAGTCTGGAATCCACCCTGTTCTACGGGAACACTTTTTCCTGGGTTGAACTGACAACATATCATACAGGTACGGACTTTTTGTTTAGCTGCTGCTCGTAAATGTTTGTTGAACCAAATGTGTTGAATGCTGTCTAGCATAGCTTTTTCTCCTAAATGCGCCGGGCTGTGAATTGTAGCTATAATGGCTTGGACCATAGAGTCAGGAATAAACCATACAGATTTCTCCTTCGTCATCCATCCCTGATCTGTCTGGATCCCTCCTAGTTCAGTCCATTTCTTTAATTCTTCTGCAGTAGCATGTGTCTGTATGTCAATTACGTCAAGTGCGGGATCCTTAATTGTCATACACTGTGTTGGTGTCTGAACTATTGGCTTTGTCATGTCTAATGTGCGATTCTGAGCAGTCTGTTTAGCTGTTCTGTCAGCTAAATCATTGCCTTGAGAAATGATATCAGTAACCTTCGTGTGTGCTTTACATTTCATAATCGATATGGCAGTTGGTAGATGTATTGCGTCTAACAAGGCATGAATGAGGGTTCCGTGCTGAATGTGGGCACCATGGGAGGTTAAATAACCTCTCTCTCGCCACAGCACGCCGAAGTCGTGTACGACTCCGAATGCATAACGTGAGTCAGTGTATACATTAACTTTCTTATTTGTGGCTTGAATACAGGCTTGTGTTAGAGCAATAAGTTCTGCTGCTTGGGCTGACAAGGTATCTATACAATTTGTCTCAATAACTTCAGTGTCTGTTGTGACTGCATACGCGGCCACTAAGTCTCCTGTACTTGCTCTCATGCACGATCCATCTACATACAACGTCAGGTCTGGATCTAACAATGGAACGTCTGTCAAGTCTTGTCTAGGTTTCGTCTTTATTTCAATAATTTCAACACAATCATGAGCTAGTGGGTCTGTTCCAATTACAGGTAATAGTGTAGCAGGATTCAATGTATTACACCGTCGGATCTCTATGTGTGGCTGAAACAATGTCAGTTCATAACCGGTAAGTCTTGCTATGGTCAAGTGTTGTGTTTGTGTTCGGTTCACAAGAACTTCTACTGCATGTGGTACTTGTACTGTCAATGGATGTCCTAACACTATGGCATCGCTTTGTCTGATTGCTAAAGCTGTTGCTGCCACTGATTTCAGGCATGCGGGCAAAGCCTGAGCTACGGGATCTAATGTACTGGAAAAATAAGCACATGGCTTGCGTGATCCTGCTTGTTCCTGTGTGAGTACTGATAAAGCAGTACCTTCGCGTTCTGTGACAAAGAGTGTGAAATGTTTGCTATAACATGGTGTTGCTAAAACAGGTGCTTGACATAAAGCTTCCTTTAAGCTTTCAAAAGCTTGTGTATGTTCCTGAGTCCAAGGGAGAACAGTCGATGTGGCTGCCTCCTGTGTGGTTAACTGAATGAGTGGTTTTGCTAGAAATGCGTACTGAGGGATCCACTGCCTACAATATGAAGTGAGGCCTATGAAAGCCCGCACCTCCTTTTGTGTCTGGGGTATTGACATGTTAGCAATTAACTGGATGCGATCTGGTGTAAGCTGCCTTCCCTCCTTGGACAGCGAGTGACCAAGATAAATAACTCGCTGGACACAGAATTGCAGCTTAGAAGGGGACACCTTGTGCCCCTTGTCGGCTAGAAAATGTAAAACTGTCAGAGAAGCCTTTTCACATTCAGGTTCGCTTCTCGCGGTGATCAGCAGATCATCGACATATTGAAGCAGTGCAGTATTGACTGGCATGTGGATACTGTCAAGTTCTCGTTTCAGTGCTTGGCTGTAGATGCTGGGGCTTTCTGTGAATCCTTGGGGAGCGCGTGAGAATTTAAAGCTGCGCCCATTTAAACTGAATCCGAACAAATATTGGCTTTCCGGATCTATTGGGACGCTAAAAAAGGCATTCTTGAGATCAATTACAGTAAAGAATGTTGCTTCGGAATCAATTGCTGTCAATAATGATGATATATCGGGGACCACAGGAAATTGTGGCACAATGCACTTGTTTAGTTCCCGCAAATCAATAACCAATCGGTATACTGGCGGAGCAGTGGGGTCAGTTCGTTTAAGAATCGGAATTATCGGTGAATTACATACATTGGAGTCTGTTTCTATAACTACTCCTTGGGCAATTAACTCATCAATGATTTTCAGCAACTACAGCATCTTGCGGTAACTTGTATTGTCGCATTCGTGGTAATACCACTCCTGCCTTGAGTGTAACTCGGTATGGTGTAATGTTCATGCAACCAACATCAGTAGGGCCTTGTGCCCATAGATGTGCTGGTAAAGTCTGTAGTCGGGGATCCATGTCTCTAGACACATAGTGACCTTTAAAATCACGTAAAAACAACCTTATTCCTCCCGGAGAACAACATATTATGGCTCCTAGGGCTTTCAGAGTTTTAATTCCTAACAAATTTTCTGGGCATGATTTAGTAAGCAATAAATCTGTAGTTCGTGTCAAAGGTCCTATCGTAAGTGGAAGAGGCTGTGATACTTCGTTAACAATAGGTTTTCCTGAAAAACCAAGGGAAACATTTTGAGAGCCTGAGAGGGGTGCCCCTGGAACTTCACTACGTTTTATAGTTGTACGACTTGCCCCTGTATCGAGTAAGAATTTTCTATCTTGACCTAATAATTCACTATGTACATAAGGTCCTTCTTGATCTACAGGAATCTCGATAAGCGGTAAGTCAACTTCCCTCTCTAGGCTGGTTCATGCGTAACGCTGATACTCAGGATATTCATACTGTGCAGTCTGATACATTTGTCGTGTGGTGGTTTGTGTGGCAGTAACAGGCAACGGTGGTGCAGCTGGCACAAACTGTATTGGCTGTTGTGCGGCTGGCATGGCCTGGGAATGTGCCGAATGTGGCATAGCTCCTTGTTCATTCTGATCTTGTCTGAGTGGCCGTGATCTTTCTTGTGTTTTACCTATGGCGATATTGTGTTTTAAAACTGGACAATCGTGTACGTAATGACCTGGCTTTTTGCAATAATTGCATGTCCCTTTTACCGGTCTTGCTGAATCGGACTGTGTCATACCCTTTTTATGTCCTTCAGCCGATACTGTCTGAGACACTAGCATTTTCATTTTTGTATCTTTCATACGTCTTTGTTCGTGTTCTTGTTCATCTCTAATTCTATTGTGATGATACTGTAACATTTGTAGCATTTGGGACGGAGTGTTACTTTGCCAGGTACTCTCGAATTTCAATATTCTATTCTTTACTGGAGGTAATGCATTTTCTACTAATTTTGTTACAAATAAATGTGGATACGACTCACTACTTGTTTTTATACCACTATTTATTCCAAAACATTTTTCAAAACGGGCATAATAGTCACTTGTGTCTTCATCATGCTTTTGTTTACAGGCCGTGATTGCACCCCAATCTTCCTTTTTCGTAGTTAACAAACGTGGCAGTACTTGTACTAGTAAACCTGGTAATGCTTTGACTTTATCCCCGAGCCCTGAACCTGCAGCTCGGGCCTTTTCTTCCGTTTCTAATGCTGTCCAATCTATCTTTTGGTCTCCCACTTCCCACTCTTTTTCTTTCAGTTTTTCATAAATACCAGCAGGTAAGAGCACCTTTAATATCGTCATAATATCAGGATAGGTATACTCTCCCATCAGCAACATGTCCTTAATTTCTCGGTGGAAACCCGCTGGGTCTTTGTCATGGCTTGGTACTACTTTCTTCATTTCTAACAATTCAATTTTTGATATGGGTGTGTATACAAATACACGGTGAAACTCATTGTCTTCGCCTTTTATTGGGTGCACTTCTCGTAAGGGGTTTTGTCTATCCATATAATACGGCGTTCTTTCTCTGCGGGGCAGCGGGAAAGAATCCGGATTTACAAAAAGGACATACTGTTTACGTGACACTAATATTTCTTTAATTAACTTGTTACTAGAACCTCTCCATCTGTTCGTGAGTAGTTCAGTTAATATATCAGGTAAAGGACCAGGGTCAGCATGTTGGCTCTTATATAGTATAAGGAGTTGCTGAATCATATAGATTCCAGCTAAACGTTGTTCATCTGCACTAAGGTTAAAAAACGTGTGTGCTACGGTCTCATCACCGTATTTTTCAGGACTGTCAATCCAGTGAACGGCTGATCTGGCCAATTCTTGCTCATCCATGGAATCGAGGAGGTGGTAACCCCTTCGTTCTCGTAGTAGTTTATCTGCGGCTTGGAACAGATGTTCAGGAGACTTTAAATTTATTACAGGCGTCGGATACGTTCTGCTATTATTTGGACATACAGAGTGTATGGGATCAGAAAAGCATCTAGTATTATTACAGGATCTTCCTCTGCCTACGTATGCTATGGTTTCTGACTGTTTTGCGGAATTCCCTGATTCGGAGACTTCATCTTGCTCGAACTCGTCTGTTTCCAATCTTTCTTCGTGAATACGTTCTATTTCTCTACGGATTTTTCGGCACATGGCTATTATACAGTTTTTCTTATCGTGTCTCCCTTCTGATATATTCTGGCTCCATCTTGTAAGAATAAGCATTGTATTCGGGTCTACCCCCGGACGGTCTTGATTTCTGATCACGCAGTTTATGAGGAAACGTAACAGTTCCCCCTGTATCTCTACTTTCTGGAATTCCATAGCTCTGTTAATACATTCTGGGTCTCGCCCTGTTTGGACAAAATGATATATGTTATCTAGATGCGTAGTCATTCCTGGTAACCTCGCTAAATACTCTGCGGCTCGTCTGATACGTAATGATGCCAGGACCATTTCGTCCTCTTTACCGACCACCGGGTCATACCTACAATCTATAAGGAGTTCCTTAAGCGTGCGTTCACTTACGAATTTGGGTGTACGTGAATGCGCTGATTCTTGAAAAACAAGTTTATTTATTCTAGGTGGCGTAAAAGTATTGCTTGCACCTCCCGTGGCCCCTTCAGGGGCGTCGGGTGTGAATGGATTCGTCGAACGTGACACAGCAACTATAGGTGTCGATACTACTGTAGAATCGATTGCGGGGACAGATGCGGAAACAGATGTGCTTGCCGGAGCTCGTGTCGGGACTTGCTGTTGCACGGGAACAGATACCTGATCCTGACGTTGAACCCCTCTGCCAGACGGTCTATGTGGTGTGGGGTTAGCATACTCGGGAGCTGCGTCATCTAGATATGAGGAAAGAAAAACATCTTCTGCGGTTCTGGGATGCCCTTTTGGATGTACCTTAATTGGAAATAATGGGGGTGGCAAGTCTTTTGGCATCTCTGGAACAGCCTTAGGTAGTCCTTCGGCTAGGAGAGGATACATACCACTCATAAGAGCGTTTCTTTGTCTATCTACTTGTTCTGATTTCACTCGGATACCTTCCTCAATTAATACATTTTCTTGAACTTCCTTTGAACTCTCTTTACTCCTCTCTTCTTGTCTACGTGCTTTTTCTGTACGTCTATGAGATTCTTTACGCCATAACTCAACAGCGTCTTTCTGTGACTGTCTGACTTTTCTTTTCCATAACTCTTCCTCCACTTTCATGATGCACTCTGCATCCCAGGTTCCCGCTGCGGGCCACCTTTGTCTTTCCGGCAATCCCTTGGTATAATCTACCCATAGATCAAGAAACAATATGGCATCTAAGCCATGCTTGTGATACATAAAATGTCCTGGAGTGTCCCTAGGAGGAATAGGAACTGCTTCTTCAAGCACCCCTTTTCTAGTAGTAATCTGTCTTAACTTCGAAAAGAGCGGCATCTTGACAACTGATCTGATACTTACTCTTGAATTCACTTAATACGAAAAACACAATAATGAACGGTGAACAATGAACAATCATTCATACCACAATATGCAAGACATTTGAACACTTTAAACCTTTAAACATTAAACATTTTTTTTTTTTTTTTTTAAAATGACCGACGATGATGACAGTCTGCATAACTAATCACCAAGCTGAATTCTTGACAATAACTGAATACTTCGGAATACTTGATATACTGCTAAACAGTACATATACACTGCTAAACAGTGCAGACCGGATTTGTGTACCCAAATCCGTCTTGACCGGCACAACCTATGTGCTGTCAACACGCCTCCCCGGCGATGGTACTCACCGAGTAGCTCCTTGAAACGGAAGGCCTCAGAGAATGAACGGGACTCGATGACTGCGGACAGCGGACCCTCTGGACATCGGGATTTCGAAAACCTGGTGGGCCTCTGTATACCTCGGATCTTGCTCTCTCAGCTAGGCTCTGGTCGGGATACTTCGCACTTCTCACCGCCTCGTCTGGGTTGATCGCAGCCTCAGTCGCCCCCGCTTGACCGGAGGGAGCTTACAGGAAATCCTGCTGGTACGCGTTTATGGTCCGTCCAGCTGTGGCAGGAGACCGGGCCTGCAACGCACCACCGGCGCGTGAGATGAGAAAGTGTCCCTGTTCGGGCGCCATTATGTGGTAAATATTCTTTTTACCTTAACTGAATTTCATACTGACTCTGAAATAAAGTAGAATAGCTCAAAATAACAAGAGGCAGAATCCGTGGTATAAGAGATTTTCTGGATGGGCTTTATTCCAAAATGGCCGACTCGAGTGGCGGCCTTCAGGTTCCGTCACCACGAGGGTTCAGGAAGTGAAGTACAATACTTTATTGACAAGAAGTAACTTTTATAGGTCTTACATTACAATGAAATGAATGCAAAAGGCGTAACAATTGATAAGAAAAGTGACATATTGGTACGTAATCGAAACTAGGCGTAATAAGGAGCAGAAAGAAACATGATTGGCTCTGATTATCATGCATAGGTGGATCTATAAGATAATACTTAACATAGATGCGCGCGCAGCAGCATGACATGTGATTGACGTGCAACTAGGGGGTGACGGGGACTTGACATTTAGCTCTACATGTGGAGACGAGAAGTCTGGGGGGTCAAGTCAACCTAATCCCAAATCATATCTAACATCCTATGTTTAGAGAACTATGTTATCCACAAGAAAAGACTCTCGGACAGAATCTATTCTATACTGACTGTGTGTGCGTGTACAAGCGTCTAAGTGTCTCTATGAGATGCGAGGGGCAGAAAACTTTCCATGGCAACAGGGCTATGAATTACTTGCAGGAGGACGGAAAGGCTGAGTCCTTTGCTTGTGAGCTAAAGGAAATGTTTACCTAAATCACTAGACAGGAATGCATCGGCTGAAGAGCAAAATAGATAATTCGAAGGTGAAATACAGCTTCTTGGCAGGCAGGCGAAAACTGGCCGAGGCAGGCACCGTTAGCTGCACAGGGAGTAGGACAAAGTTCATGGATACAGATGCGAGCTCAAGCTGAAGCTGTCAGAGACAGAGAGCAGGGAAGGCTTTAAGGACAGAATCGGGCCTACTTGCCTGAGCTGTAAAAATGGAGTAACTTAGCCATATAAAGTCGGTGGCCTTTTATACTTAGGAATCGAATATCCAGCCCATTGATGGCGGATCTGACAGAGAACATGTCGACGGTAGACACACATATGTTTGCGTCTTGGAAACTGGAACTGGAGGGAACATACATGTACTTGTGACATGCAATTAGAACCGTTGGGGTCCAAGATAGGGGACATAACTGATCAGGAAAATCCACATTTCCACAGAGAAATTGAGGTAACGACGATAAAGAGTCAATTATGGGAGAGCAGCAGCATACTGATTGGACCAGTTGGGCTTGGGATTGGGCTTTTATAATAAGTGAGTTGAGCGCCTCAAGTTTTTGATCAATCCCGGCGCTGTATACCACTAGGGTGTTTAAAAGGTGCACCTGCAGATCCATCGTATCTGAATGGTATGTCAGTGCTGTGGCCGTGGTTTGAAGGGTTTGCAGTAGTTGAGACCATAGGTCATTAAGGTCGATTGATGGGGGCTTTTCATGCACAATAGACTTGTTAGGTTCATTGGTGAAAAATGATAAGTCTAAAGAAGTGAGAATTACGTTCTTGTTGGGCCACTCTTGATTGACCATTTGATCTCCTTGGTCAGTGTTGTTATGAGAACTTTCTGTGTATGACTGGTTGGGATTGCTGAGGTGGGCACGTAGATAGGTCATGACCTGTGGTGACAGGACTCTAGTGCTCCTAATTTGATTGTCCGGTAAGGTTAACTTTGGGAATTTTAGTGCTCTTGAAGAGAACTGACTTGAGTTCGGGGCTGGCTGTAGAATTGGCTGAGGTGCCACTGGAGGAGTACACTTCTAAGTGCAATTAGAGACTCAGAGTGTCAGACTGAGACCAACAGCGAAGTTCATTTCAGGTCCAGCTGCCTCTGGTCAGCTGGGCTGGGCATTTCCTGGAAAAATCCTCTGGAGATACGATTTTTAAAAGGTAAGTAAATTCTTTTAAGTTTCGATATATCTTTGTAATCAGTGTGGCGATTCCTGAGCCAGTGGGCACATACGACCACAAATCCTCTCTTGGACTGACCACAGCTGATTGGTACCCAGTCATAGCGATCACTTAGATTCAGGGAGACAGTGTCAGACTGAGACCAACAGCGAAGTTCATTTCAGGTCCAGCTGCCACTGGTCAGCTGGGCTGGGCATTTCCTGGAAAAATCCTCTTCCTTCTGGTTGTGTCTTTTTAGCCACAAAGGAGGTCAGCCAACTGGCCCTTGGACTCCACTTATTTGTCTTGGGTACAAAAGGGAACAGGTACCAGTCCTTCGGGGCTCCTCTTAGGTAACAGACAGCAAGCCCAGCCCTCTTCTGATCTTCTACAAGTCCAGAAAATGTTCTGAGGATGGTACCTTGGGGTGTCACATTTATGCCTCTGGGTGGTGGCGCCTCCTGGGCACTCCCTAAGCAGTGGGATATAAGTTCCCAGGGGCAATTCTCCCCACTTTTTAACAGGTCCTGTTTGCCCTCCTGTGAGCCATCCCAGAGTACACCTCACTCTCAAAATCCAAGATGGGGAAACTCTTCTTCCCTCATGCAGAGCGTGAATGCCCTCCCAAAGGTTTGGGCAGGGTAATGAACAGTCCCTTGCTCAGTCGTATCACTAGGTTTATTGCCAGCCTGGGTAAAGGGACAACAGCTGGGGATTTCAAGGTGTCACTTAACATTTACTTATGGCAGGGTAGGCCACTTTGTAGTTGAGTTCCTCGCCCATAAGCTGGTCTACCTGCCAGGAAATGAAAACAAAAACAGCTCCCCACTCCCAGGCCATTGTCTCTGCTCTGGGAGCAGTTTTCACACCCTTTTCATACCTAAACCATGCAAAGCTCCCGCTAGGCAGTTACTAGAGAGATATTGCAAATTGGCCTTCAGCAGGTTCAGACAGGGTAAAGGTAACTTTCTAAAAAGTAAATTAGCCATATATTTAATAAAAATCCAACTTTACCATTAGGTTGCTTTTTATATATATATATATAAAAATAAGTCTTTGACGATAGTCCATAGCTGGTACAGGTCAAAAGTATATAATCATTACTTTGTCTTTACCTATGTACCAGTTACAGTCTGACCAGTGATAATGTCATTTTGGGCCTAGTCGCTGTGGGTACATGCTATTTCTAATATCCACTCTTAATATTGCACACCCTACTGTGAATGCAGCAAGAGGTGCTTAGGGGTGGCTTTATTTAAAATCAGGTTTACCTATCTATAGCGTGATTTTGACAGGTCTGGGAAGCAGTGTTCAAGCTGTTGCTATCCGGATTCACTGCCACTCTAGTGATGTCACAATAGGTGCTGCTGTCAAGAAGTGACATTGAACTTTCCATGCCATGGGTGTATTTCTACACAACATACGATGGTCTTATTGGAAAGTTAAATGTGCCAATTAGGTTTTAAGCCAATTTTACATATTTTAGAGGCCAGGGCACATGCAATGAGCACTGGATAGCAGTGTCCCAGTGTTAAAGTTCAAGATTATTAGCAGGCCGCTCCCCCTAAAAAATGAAGGGGTGGCCTCCCAGAATGGGGCCTCTTTGAGGCATCTAATTGTAGATTGCTCACCAACCTCTCTCCTCCCTGTTTCCATCTAAAAAGACCCCAGTTTAGGAATCTGCCCGTGGGTTTTTCCAGTTTGCTGATGGGTTTCACGTATGAGGGTGCAGATAAACTTACAAAGAAACAGACATCAGCAAGCATGGGTGGTGCTTATATATGGCTCCGATTGTCTATTCCTGAGCTGAACGAGGTGTACGTGGAGTCACACAGTGCACCCACCGGTGCGCAGGAGCACTGCTTCTGACTAGTCCCGATCCACTTTGATGTGTGGGCATATTCAGAAGGTGAGGAATCAGCAGTTAGATAGATAATCCACCTGAAAGAGCGTTACTGAAGGTAAATAAATTGTTCTTAGGCGATACTCCGGAGGCTTAGCTTACCGCAATATGAACCATCTCACCTGGTGCAGAAACTAGCTCAGCCTTTTCGGGAAAAAGGATGTGGAGGCGGTAGAATCTGTTCACAGCAACACCAGCAGCATTCATCTGCTTTGTCCTCCTTTGCTGCAGCGTCACCTAAGCTTATCTGATTTGCTCTTGCAAACCCAGTGAGGCGGTTGGGGACTGGATTCAACATTCCCTCTCCGGCTGTAAAGCTGTCGCATCAGACCAATGGGTTTTGCAGATTGTTGAGAGGTGCTTTCCCCTACCCTCCCTTCCTTCCTTGCCTCCCTCAAACCTGTTACCCCCTTCCCCCCGCCCAACGTAGGGTCACATTTTGTCAGTCCATGCTTTAATCTTAATGCAGAAAAGCAACCTCATGCAGGCAAAGGGTGCCAGCAAAAGAATGCAAGACTCTGAGAGACTTGAGGGGTTCTCCACTCTGCTTCATTGTGCCAAAGAAGAACTTCACCGCTACACTGGACCTCTGGACATTGAAAGCCTTTCTGATAATGGAAAGTTCAAAATGTGCACTCTAGCACAGATCCTTTCTGCACTGGATTTTGGAGACTAGTTGTTTCCTTGACTAGCAGGACACATACTTTCATATACCTGTCCTGCAGTTCCACAGATGCTACCTGCGGTTCACAGTGGGGGTCAGAACACTTCCAATTTGTTCTGTCCTTCAGCCTTACCACACCGTGGGTATTGATGAAAGTGATGGAGGTCGTTGCAGCCCCTCTTTGAGAATATATGTATTCCAATACCTTGAGAACTTGAAGCTCAAGGCTGGCTTGCCACAGTTAGTTGCATACCACCTCAAAACGATGGTTGCTCTCTTGACCTCCTTGGGTTTTCCATTAGTGAACTAAAGTCCCATCTTAGCCCTAAACAGAGAGTTCCCCTAATGGAGACTATCGTATAAGCTGTTCATGGCCTTTCCACTACCACAGCGAGTTTGTGACACTCAGAATATAAATCTACTGTTTCAGGCTCAGATTTGGATCTTGATAAGGATGGCTCCATTGTTTCTTGGGCTCCTAGCCTTATGCATCCCTATTGTCAAGTATACCAGATGACGTATTCGGGCCCTTCCGTAGAACTTCTGCTTTCATTGTGCCAGGACTGGGGCAGTTTATTCAATTCAATGCAGACCCGGCTACCACCACAGCGAGTCTGTTGCATTCAATATAGGAAAGTGGATTATTAGGTGATGTGATGAGATTTCATCATGCAGTATTGTCACAATCTCTGGCAGGCCCAGTTAAGTTTTTTTTAACAAATCTATTAGCTCAGTCCTAGGTAGACGTGGCACAGAGGAGTCAGCCTTAGTCAAACGAACAAGTGTAAATCATTTACCAAAACAACAGGTAAGTAAGAAACCCAAAACAATTTAAATCCAAGAACAGTTTATAAAAATGTGTGTATTTGTATCCTAAGTTAAATTCCAAAACAGAAATCTTTCAATGGGACAATAGGAACTGGAGATACGATTTTTAAAAGGTAAGTAAATTCTTTTAAGTTTCGATATATCTTTGTAATCAGTGTGGCGATTCCTGAGCCAGTGGGCACATACGACCACAAATCCTCTCTTGGACTGACCACAGCTGATTGGTACCCAGTCATAGCGATCACTTAGATTCAGGGAGACAGTTACCTGTCGGGTCTAGCAGTCTCAGGGTCCTCATAAAAGATTTAATCAGGATTGTGGTGCCAGTACAAAAGTGGCCCTGTTGCTCGGGTTATAGGGTGCTGACATGGTGCAAAGAATGGGGGTGGTGCTGGAGCTGTAGAAGAGATGTAGTGGGTGTTCCTGGGGTGACCCCAAACGTCGGTGGTAGTCTCTTGCCTCAGGACTCTATCTCCCATGATGGCCAGTAAAGTCCATGCAGGTCCTGTTGCCACTGGTCGGCTGGTCTCCGGTGCAGTGGTATTCAGTAGGGTGTCCACAGATAAGTGTCTCTTTCTTGCAAGAGACCATTGTCCACTTTGATGATGACTATGGGTCCCATGGACTTGGGGACACTTTGGGCAGATCAGGACTCATTTTCCCAGCAGGCACAACGGCATCCACCGACAGGCAGGTGATACTGGGCAGCTCGGCTCTCACAAGTGCAGGCTTCTTTCAGCTGTTGTGTCCCTGGTGTAGAACAGAGGGCTAGTCACCTTGCCCTTGGAGTCACTACGTCTGGCCTGGCATTAGTGGATCCTTTTTTCACAAGTGACCACTGCAGGGACAGCTCTCTTTGTGAGTTCCTCTGGTTCATCAGGTGCAGTCCTTCCTCCATGAAGCCTCTCTTTGCTGGGTGCAATGAGTTGGGAGGACAGTCTTTCTGTCTGCTTGCAGGTCTAGTTGTGATCCGAGGACTGTAGGTCTGGGGTGACACTTTTATGCCGCCTCCTCGTTTCTGGGAGGGGAGGAACTCGAAAGCCAATTGGGGCAGTAGTTCCCTCAAGGCTATCCTTCCCGCTTTACATCTCTTCGTGGTGGTTTGGTCCTCAGACAACCCAGGATACCCCTCTCTACCCTAAAGCAAGATGGTACAAGCCTTCTTCCCCTGTGAGGAGCCCTGGGTATATCCCTTTGGTGTACACAGTAAAATAAGTCACTTCTCCTGGAAAACCAGTTCGGCAACAGATTTTTCCCCTCTGGAGGAGATGCTAGTCTATCTGGTTACACAGAGGAGCGGGCAGGTGTAGACGTGATCGCCATTTGCTTCACTAAGGCAGTAGCCTCGTTGAAGCTGGTGTGATTTGTGGCAACTGCCCAGTTGTTATCCCTTCTGGAGGAGGTCACACCTCTTCCCTTCAGTAGTTCCCTGTGTCTGGGAGCAGTTCACACTTCCTAGCAGGGGGGTAGAATGTTGTCTCGAGTGACAATTGTTACAGGTAAATAGGGAAGGCTACCGAAGGTTTAGGCAACAAACTGGTGACTATTAAATCTTATCCTAAATCTGATATCAGCAATGAGTTGGGCTTAATACAACAATTAATTTGATATCTATTTTTGGTGGTCCCAAATGGAAGTTAGCACTTAGCACAGTAACTAGCAGAACTCCATGTTAGTCAATGGGATCACCGACCTTGCTACAATAAAAACTACAATGTTGTGTTTTCTTTGTAAGGGCATGTTAAATACAAAATAAATATTCCCTTCTTTCTATGCCCTTCTTTTCAATATTAAGCACCCTGCCTGATGCCCCATCCAGGCCTTCCTCAGAGGAACCTTGCTAATATTTAAAAAAAGGCTGTGGCCTGGCAACTTTTGTCATGGCGATTTGGCAGGTTTAAGCTGCCCAACCAGGCTTCAGTGGCAGGCCTAGCAAGCCTAGAGTCACGTTTTCCCTTGCCTTTGTAGGGTGGCACAATTAAGTGCTGCAGGCCACTGGTGAAATTGTACTTACTAGCCCTGGGTACCTCTTGTACCATATGCTAGGGACTTAGAAGTAAGTAAAATATGCCATTCAGGCATTAACCAATTGAACATGTACTTTGTGGGCCAGAGCACATGCACTGGGGCCTGGATAGCAGGGTCCAATGCACTATAAAGCCACCAGCATCAGTCCAAAAACCTGTGGGTGATGGTACAAAAAGGTATTTTCCTTTATTGAGGATATGAATGTTTTGGGCTTAGTTCCCAGGTCTTGATTAGGATGGTTAAGATGCTTCTTGGGCTTCTAGCCTCATAGAACCCTATTGTGCAGTTTGCCAGATTGCATTTGTAGGCCCTGCAGTACAACCTCTGGTTTCAGTTAGCCAGCACAGGGTTAGTCGCTCTGATTCAATGTAGATCTCTCAGGAGATGCCTTGGGATCTACTGTGGTGGCAAATGAATACCAATATGACCTGCAGTAGGCCACTCGCCCTTTCACATTCACTACTGTGCACAAGCAGGGGTCATCAGTCATGCCACTTGATGCCTGAGGCTTGAGCCGGGCAGATGCTTTTACTTGATTCTTAAATATTCTTGTGTGATATTACTCCCTCTGTGTCCTACCCCCCCCTGCACAGCGCGCGGATTTATCGCAGCGCGTGTCTCCACCAATTTGAGGGTGGAGGCATAGATTCGTTTAATATTTTAAAAATTACCTCCTGCACCCCCCCGAATTCCGCGCTGCACGGACAGCACCTCAGCCTCCCCCCAGAGCAACCGGCCAGTTCAGGGCGGTCTTGCCGGGACACGGAAGGAATACGGCGGCGGCCATTTTGGGTAGGGCTAGATAGTATATAAATAGACGGCTATGACTCCGCGCAGCGGACGCGCTCAGCGGGCACGCCGCATTCACGCCGGAGTCAAGCCAGAGTCCAGCCCGTCTGCGCCCGTCCGCGCACAGGCCGGGCACAGGGCCAGGGACCCTGTGAAAAATGTCATACCCAGGTGCTATGATAGACAAGATCTGCTTGCCTTACAAACAAAGCCCTGCTGTGGCTCAAATAAACTCGATCCCTCATACTGGGCAGGCCCAGTGAGCTGCCAGGCCTGTCGCCACCCTTTTCTGTGGTCCCAAGTTTCGGCCTTCTCAACACCCCAGGATAGCTTTAAAGCAGCCCTAATAAATGCCAGATCTGTACCGAAGCATGCCCAGCATATCCAGGACTTATTGATAGATGACAATTTAGACTGTCTCTTCATTACGGAGACATGGCTTAAACCCTGGTGCACCCCTGATGTGGTTCACACCCTGCCTCCTGGATATGAAATACAAAGAGTAGATAGAGAGAATGAACAATGCGGGGGAGGAGTGGCCATTATATATAGGGACTCCCTCAGCTGCTCGACGATACCACTGCAAGAGCTAACAGATGCAGAAGGGATGGGTTTCATAATTAAAATTAATGATAACTTCTCCTTCTCGGGGGCTTTGATCTATCGCCCACCAGGACCCTGTGCTGGCTTCCTGGGTAACATCGGAGAGGTGCTCAGCCCATTGATACTTAGATATTCTAATTTCACTCTGATGGGTGACATAAACATCCACCTAGAGTCCACAACCGATGCACCTGCTGCCTCCTATCAGGAAACCATGGAGGTTTTGGGCCTCACTATTCGAGACACCCTAGCCACCCATGAGGCAGGGCATACAATAGACTGCATTGCCACTAACCTAGACACTTTGACAACTAACCCCCTTAGACCCCAAATTTGGACTGACCATATGCTGATTCCTTTTATGCTTCCCCTTATGTCCTACCGAGAAAACGATCATAAAAAGGAACACAGCAAGGTCACAAGGGATGAATGGAAAACGATACTGTCCCACCCAGAACTTATAACTATAGCCAGGAACTGTAGACCCCAGCTGGTAGTACCTGTAAATCCCATCAGTTTCAGAACATGGATGAATGATCTGAAAGGTACAGTTGGGCAGGGAAAAACAGAACGAGGCAGGGTAGAAAGAAAACATCTGCACCCTGGTTCGATCGAGATCTCAAAGATAAACAAGGGGAGCTTAGAAGAGCTGAACGAAGCTGGCGGAAATACTACTCTAGCCTAGAACGTAGCAAATACAAAAGGATAAAAAATGCCTATCATGCGCTCATTAAACAGGCTAAAAAAAGGTACTTCTCGTTGGCAATAGAAACAGCCAGCAGCAAACAAAAGGAAATATTTAAAATTGTAAACGGCTTTAATAAGCCTAAATGTTTAGCGCAGGATATCCCGCCCTCGCAGGCACTCTGTGACAAGATCGCAGATTTCTTTGAGGGAAAAGTACAGGGGCTGACGAAGGACTTCGATGTCCCTATATTAGAGCCAAGAACAGAGGATGATATAGTGAGGCAAGGGGCCACGCAGTTGACAACTTTCCTTCCAGTTAGCCTGGAGGATACTAAAAGGGGAATTCTGGCAACAAAATCCGGATCCCCCTTCGATCCATGCCCAGTTAGACTTTTACACCTCATTGTGGACATTGCCAATCCAATAATAAATGCCATTGTCAACACCTCACTGTCCACAGCCAAAGTCCCCCCAGAGTGGAAACTGGCAGCGGTGAAACCACTGCAAAAAAAACAACTCCCTGACCCCACCACATTGTCGAACCTACGACCCATCTCACTACTTCCGGCTCTGTGCAAAGTCACAGAGTCAATTGTAAATAAACAACTTACTCGTTTCTTGGAAGATAGTGATGTATGGCACCCCAACCAGGCACGTTTCAGGGCCCAACATTCCACCGAATCGGCCCTCCTGTTCACTACAGAAACTATCCGCTCAGCCCTAGACCAAGGCAAGAAGGCCGTCCTGATTCTATTAGACCTATCGGCGGCCTTCGACACGGTCTCACATGCCATCCTATTAGACCGGTTAATAACATCTGGTGTCACAGGGACAGTGCTTGAGTGGATAAGAAACTTTTTAAGTGACAGGAGGCAAGTGGTGACCCTGGGGGAATTCTGCTCCAGTGAAAAAGCGCTGTTGACGGGAGTTCCGCAGGGTTCGAGCCTGAGCCCGACCCTGTTTAATGTTTATACTGCACCCCTGATAAAACTAATATCGTCATTTGGCATAGACGCTATAGCCTATGCCGATGACACACAACTTATCCTGGTAATGGATAAGGATAACCAAGCCTGGGAGGATAAGCTCAAAGGTTGCCTAACGGCCACCTTTGAATGGATGCGCCTAAATCACCTGAAATGCAACATAGGTAAAACAGAGATCATGCCTATAGGCCCAAAAAATGAGTTCATCCCACGATTATGGTGGCCAGAAAAAGCTGAAATACCACCTCATACAACCAACTCTGCCCGTAATCTGGGGGTGCATTTTGACTCTGACCTGTCTTTTAGACAACAAGCAGCTAGAGTGGCAGGCATGTGCTTTGGGGTAATAAAGGGACTGAGAAAGTTCTTTGATCTTTTGCCCCTTGAAGCAAGGAAAACAGTTACGGTTGCACTTGTAACATCGCGCATCGATTACTGCAACAGCCTCTATGCTGGTACAAATAAAGTTGTCACACACAAACTTCAGATGGTGCAACATGCAGCAGCGAGGCTGGTTCTAAAATGGCCGAAAAGATCATCTGCAACCAAAGCCCTCAAGGCATTACATTGGCTGCCCATTATAAAAAGGGTTTTGTTTAAAGTACTGTTAATTACTTTTAGAGCTGTTCACAACCTAGGCCCGTCCTATCTGAGGAAAAAATTCAGCAGATACTGTCCAACCAGAGCACTGCGTTCTTCAACGGCCAACCTGCTTACCGTCCCGAGTTTTAGACTCAAAACTCGAGGGGGCAAATCCCTGGCGGTACTGGGAGCAAAAGCATGGAATACTCTTCCCCCCCCAGTTGAGATTACTGGATAAAGAAATAGACTTCCGTAAACATCTAAAAACCTGGATCTTTAATCTCCAAGATATAACTGCCAGAAGCCTAGTGTAATTCGGGTTCTCGGTCAAGTAAGCATAGGGACTACCTAACATCTGGTGGTCCTTTCTGGGCGCCTAGATGCTCCTTGGAGCGATTGCCGCGCGATACAAATTGGCACTTACATTACATTACATCAGAGAGATGGAGATTAGAGGCCTCTAGCCTAGCGCCTAGTGTACATCAGTCTTTTGCAGCTTTGTTCAATACAGCTTCCCTAAAGGCCCTCCTGCTCACCATTAAGGAGTGGCTGGTGCTAGTCCTCACGGGTAGCATGGCCACCACATAGTGCTGCAAAAAGCAGGCAGAGTGGGGTCCTGGATCCTGTGCCAGGAGGCCTTGTGCCTTTGGAGATGACGTGAGCCACAGCATAGCTTTCTCATGGCTGACAATCTGACAGGGTCCCTAAATGCCAGAGTAGGCAACCTAAGCAGACATCATATGGTAGACCATGAATAGCGTCTCTATCCTAGGTGGCACTAGGCTTCTTCTAACAGTGCGTCCTGCCAAGGCTAGATCTGATCACCACGACGTAGAACGTGCAGTATCAAAACTTGTGCGCTAGAGTTCCCTCTATGCGAATCACTTGGAGATGCATTCTGTCTCCAATGGCACATGGGTCTCCTGTATGCATTTCCACCATTACCTCTCCTGTCTCAATTTCTGAAGAAAATTAGGATAGATCTGGCCTAATTCATCTTGAAAGCCCCAGACTGGGCCTGGAGGGTATGGTACTCAGATCTCCTGATACTTACTTTCCTGTCTTCGGGAGGACCTCCTGTCTCAGCATTAGGGGAGTGCCCAACACCAAACTCTCCGCAACATTCACTTCTATGCATAGAGATTCAGTGGCGCCAACTAGGTTTCTTTGATTAGTGGCCTGATGTAGTGGATGTCATCCTTGCAGCCACAAAATCCATTTATTCTGGATGTTGAGATAAGTTTGTGCTGATGTGTGATCTGTCTTCTTGTCATTGGCCCAGCAGGGTCTTACAGTAGGCTTGGATAAGTGTTACATGTTGGCCATTTCGGTTTTTCTGTGTTTCTCAGATCGGACTTCCCCTTTCATGGTTCCTTTTGGGATGCGCTTTCTGAAAGGTTTGACTCGCATGCTTCCTTTGAAGCCTTTTGTTATGCCACTGTGGTACCTCATTTGGGTCCTCACATTTCCTCATATGCACACCATTTATGATGATGCATAGTTGTTCCCTAAAGCACCTGACAATCAAAACAATCAAAGGTCTTTCCCAGAGCAATATGTTCTTCATGTCCCGTGAGTGGCAGGCACTGTTAATGCAACCTCCATGCACCACTTTCTTTCCAGATAAACTGGTGCTAAGGACTCCGACTGCCTTCCTGCAAAAAGTGATGTTTCCCTTCCATGTTGGATTGTCTATTACCCTATTGGCCTTCTTCGCTCCGCCACACCTGTCGAAGGAGGAGGAGAGGCTTCATTGACTTGACCGTAGAGGAGCCCTGAGCTTTTATAATGGCTGTACAAGGCACCAGCGTCTGGATGACCAGCTCTTTCTTACTTTTGCGGGGGTCAAGAAAATCAGAGCAATGCAGAAGAGAACTGCGTCCAGCTGGATAGTCCTTAGTATGAAGTTATGTCATACGTTTGTCAGAAAAGAGCCTGTGGAGACTCATTCAACAGGGATAAGGCTACAACCACTGCACCGCTGGCAAGTGCAATACCTATTATAGACCACCACTAGTCTGCGATGTGGTATTGGTGCATATAATCACAAGGCACTACTGCAGCGACAGCTAGGTCCACAAAGGGGGCCATTTTGTCCACTCTGTGAAGTGATTGTGCTGTTTGTCCGTTTTGTCAGTGGGTAGCTTTCTTTTTAACCTTAAAGGCAATATTGTTTGCTGTGCCAAAGTGATTGAAGAAAGACAATTGCTTTAAAATTGCAGTGTCTCAAATGCAGAGTGCCAAAATATTTTCTGGCTGTAATTTTTTTTTTTTTTTTTTGAGTGAGAGATTTGTGTTTCTTCTAAATTTTGTGAATGAAAGGGTTGAGAGCTATCTGGAGAACTGTGTGTATAATCTGCAGAATTCGATCTCCTCAGGGACAACTCAGCCTTTTTCCTTGAAAGCTAAATGAATTAATCAATCAGGGAATTTTAAGTGTGCTACTCACCCGTGAGGGTCTCAAAGCATGGGGGAGGGGGGGTTGGCAGTTCCGTTCAGCCGAAGAGCCAGGTCTTGAGAGTCTTCCTGAAGGTGTTCAGGGAGGAGGCGAGCCGATGAAGATCGCAAGCTCCTTACAGATCTTGGCCGCGATGTAGTAGAAGGATCTCCCGCCTGCTTTGGCTGTGTGGATGCGTGGGGTTTCGGCGAGGACGAGGTTGACTGATTGGAGGTTTCTGTTGGGTACATGGAGGGTGATTCTGCCGTTGAGGTATTGGGTTCCGGTGTTGTGTAGGCATTTGCAGGCGTGGGTGAGAATCTTGAAAGTGACTCTCTTCTCAACAGGGAGCTAGTGGAGCTTCCGTAGGTGTTGGCTGATGTGCTTGTGTCGAGGGATGCCGAGGATGAGACTGGCGACGGTGTTCTGTATCGTCTGGAGTTTGCGGAGTAGGGACTTATTGATGCCGGCATAGAGGGGGTTTCCGTAGTCCAGTCTGCTGGTGATTAGTGCGTGGGGGGAAGGGGGGCATTTGAAAGTCATGCATAGGGCGTAGAAGAAGCTGGAGGTGACGGCGTTGACCTGTCGGTTCATGGAGAGGGAGGAGTCGAGTACGATGCCGAGGTTTCTGGCTTGGTCAGTGGAGGTCGGCGGGATGCTGAGGGCGATGGGCCAACAGGTGTTGTCCCATGCTGATGGGGTGGTTCCGAGGACTAGGACTTCTGTCTTTTCGGTGTTGAGCTTTAGGCAGCTGTTTGTCATCCGGGCTGCAACGTCCTGCATTCCTTCTTGGAAGTTGAGTCTAGTGGTGGCGAGGTCCTTGGTGAGGTAGAGGATGAGCTGGGTGTTGTCGGCGTAGGATACAATGCTGAGGCAGTATTGTCGGATGATGGCCGTGAGGGGGGCCATGTAGATATTGAAGAGGGTTGGGCTGAGTGATTACCCCTGTGGGACTTTGCAGTTGATTTCCGGTGGTTCGGAGAGGAAGGGCATGGTCTGATCCTTTGGCTTCTGCTGGTTAGGAATGATCGAATCCAGTCAAGGGTGGCTGCTTGTATGCTGGCCTCATGTAGTCTGGCTATAAGTGTGCGATGAGAGACGGTGTCGAATGCGGCCGATAGGTTGAGTAGAATCAGGGCTGCGGTGTGGCGTTGGTCGAGGAGGGTGTGTATGTCGTCTGTGGCGGCGAGTAGGGAGGTCTCAGTGCTGTGGCTGCTTCGGAATCCGGATTGAGACAGGTCGAGGAGGGCGTGGTCTTCGATGAACATTGTCAGTTCTGAGTTGACGGTTTTCTCAGTGACTTTCGCCGCAAACGGGAGGAGCAAGATGGGCCGGTAGTTCTTGAGGTCCTTGGGATTGGCTAAGGGCTTCTTGAGCAGGGGCCTGACTTCTGCACGTTTCCAGTCATAGGGGAAGGTGCCGGTCTTGAAGGTGGTGTTGATGGTGTGTTGTAGTTCGGGTGCGATGGCGGCTCTGTGGTAGATGTGTGTTGGGTTGGGGTCGGTGGGGGCCCCTGAGTGGATGCCTTTCATGGTCGAGGAGGTCTCTTCAGTCAGCCGTGATCAGGGTCCAGGAGGAGATGGTGGGCTAGCTGGTGTAGCCGGAGGGCGGGCTGGCTGCAGAGTCGGGCGTGTGGTCATTGAAGTGGTCGTAGAGGTTTTTGATCTTTAGGCGGAAGTAGGTTCTGAGCTTGTTGCAGAGGTCTTGAGAAGGGGTGATGTCTGTGGCTTCGCTGCGGGGGTTGGTGAATTCCTGGATGACGCTGAAGAGTTCCTTGGAGTTGCTGGAGTTGAAGAGGATTTTGTTGTGAATGAAGGTTCTTATGATGGTTCTGATGTGCTTGTGGTAGTCTGTCATAGCGTCCTTGTAGGTGGTGTAGTTTCCTGGGGTCTTGCTTCTTCTCTAGTTCTTCTCCAGGCGTCTGCAGGTGCGTCTGGCTTCTTGGAGATCGGTGGTGAACCAGGCGGCTTTCCTGGGGCGATGTTCATCGGGATTGCGTAGTGGTGTGAGCTTGTTTGCGCATTTGGAGATCCATGTGTGGAATGACCTGGCTGCGAGGTTGGTGTCAGTTGCTGTGGTGGGGATGTCGCGGTTGAGGGAGGAGTTGAGTTGCTCGTCGGTGATTCTGCTCCAGTTTTGAGATCCAGGGTCCGTGTCCCTGGCGCTGGTCGCGGTCGGGTTGCGGACGGGTGCAGACGGGCTTGCCTTTGGCACCTTCGGCGCGACCGTGCAGCGGCGGCAATTAAGTAGCGGAGTGTGGAGGGATGTGCAGCTGGGAGGTGGGAGCAGGGATCGTCCGGAGGGGGGACGGGCCGCAGGGTAGCAGCGGCGGGAAACGGAGGCAGGAAATAGAAAATAAAGTTCAATTAACAGAGGCAGGGAACATTTATTAATAAATGAACAGTGGTGGAGGCTAAGGCCGTGCGTGGAACGGGCTAGATCCGAGGCGGAGCGGGCTGCAGACACTGGCATCAGCGAGTGGAGCTGCTGGGGAGAAGGCCGACCTAGACAGGAGGTCAGAAGTCGTGCTCACCCTCCCCCGCAGCGTCCGCCATTAAGTGGGGGAGGGGAGAGGGACGTGCAGCTGGGAGGCGGGAGCAGGGATCGTCCAGGGGGGGACGGGCCGCAGGGCAGCAGCCGCGGGAATCGGAGGCAGGGAATAGAAAATAAAGTTCAATTAACGGAGGCAGGGAAAATTAATTAATAAACGAACGGTGGCGGAGGCTAAGGGGCTGCAGGTGAAGGCTGCGCGTGGAGCAGGCTAGATCCCAGGCGGAGCAGGCTGCAGACACGGGCTCCAGCGGGCGGTGCTGCTGGGGAGAGGGCCGACCTAGAGAGGAGGTCAGAGGTCATGCTCAATGAATGAGTGAGTTGTATAAACACACCTGGAGAGCATTCAATTTGAGCTGCACTTTGTTGTTGTTTTATCCATCCAGTCCTGTCCGACTCTTGGTGATAGGATGGATAAAGTCCAATTGTTCCGGTCAATAATAGAATTGACTGCGTCTAACTACTGTGATCTTGTTTCAGGCCTTTTCCGTATACCTTTCATCATTCCCAACATAATGTTTTTTCCGAGGAGTCTTCTCCTCATTATGAGGCGAACTATTTGAGCTTAATTTTGGTAATAATTTATTCTAGCAACAGTTCCATCTTGATCTGATCAAGTAATGATTAATTATTTCTTCTAGCTGTCCATGGGATAGGTAAAAGCACCAGAGTTCGAAGGAGTCAATTCTTTGATAATTTTTATTAAACTTCCAGCTTCATAGTCTATTTTATCATTATCAAGTAATGGTTTTACTTTGTTCTACTGCAGATTAAATTGGAGAGGAGGCAACATGAGGCAAAGATTCGCCAGCTGGAGAATGAAATCCAGTGTTTGCTTGAAAAGCTGAAGGGCATGGAGGAAATACAAGGTGTTACAGATCAGCAACTTCAGGAGGCTGATGAGGAGAGGGAAAAACTCTTCACTGAGCTGGAAGATTTGGAGAATAAGGTACAGAGATTGGGAAGCAAAACATGCAAGTGAATGGTCTATATTTTGTTTTCTATTACCTGTTTTTAGGATGAAAGACCTTTGTCCTTAAATATATTGAATTTTTTGTTTTGTTCGCTTAAAGCACTGTTCCATTTAGTTTAATTCAGAAATATTTCATGTGAAAAATCAAACCTTGAAGCTTTCTTAAAGGTGAGTCCCCATTGCCTACAAAATGAAGTACAGGCTGTTGTGGGAACTAGTTATTTATCAGATAGTAAGCTTGTTTTGACTTTAATACTGAAACTATGCAGTACTCACTCATCTATAAAGATTTGAGGTATGCAATTTTTGGCATTTTCACATTTGTCTCACTGGTTATGCTATCTCTCATCTGTAAGACAAACACAAACTGGGCAGCTGCATCTACATAAGAAGGACACTGCTAGATGCTCTAGAGTACGTAATAAGTGCTCCCTTATGGCTTGAAGCTTGTACCTGTAAGACAACAAATCAGGTTGACCGTGGCTCTATGCATGATGTTCTTATCCCCATTCCAGAAAGTTAATTAACAAGGATGCAGAGTTAGCACATATTTGCTTTTCTGTCCATTGACAGATTAGATGTTTATTTGTTGTAGACAGAGCTATTCTCTACTCTGTGCCTTGTATTTGTAACTGGGCCTTAAAAGGTAGGACACATTTAGGAGTTACTATCCAAAAGACGCGGCCTCTCAAGAAGCTCCTGGCATCTCCACATTTCACTTAATGATTTCTGACATACATTTTCACCCATCTCCGACAACATCACCAGCACCTCTTCACTGATAACCTGATAAATGTCCCTAAATATCTTAAATTTGTTCCCTTGACGTAGCATGCAACAGACAAATAAAAAACACTACAACTAACATCCTTCTCCCCAGACAATCTTACCTTGGCTCTCAAATTCTTGATTCATTTACAAAAAACATTCCTTCCTTGAGCATATTGATTCCAAAGTGTTGCTCTCCTCACTTCATAGCGATCTCTGAAACATTGATTGCTTGCAAAAAAACGTCTGCATCAACCATACCATTTTCTACACATAACCCTTTCACAACCAAAACGTGTAACAGTGCCTGAACAAACCCTTCAAGAATGTACCTTTGTGGTGACTCCCACCCTGTCTATTAGATTCCTGGTTCAGTTGGGCTTTTCTCAGAAGTACAAGCAGTAGTTGACCTTCTTCTGTTTGAATTGAAATTCTAAGTCCAAATCTAACAATTCCATAGCAAAATATTCTGCTCTCCAATGCTTGGACTTCCGCTATACCCTTTTCCTTTCCGGTCTCTTGTCCAGTTCAGTGGCAGCTTTCCTATAGGGGATGCCAGGACACCCACCCACCAACACATGGCTCAGGCCTTCCTCCCCCTCCAACTACCTGCTGCTGCACTTTTACATGAACATGAGTGTTTGTTTAAATGTTAAAGTGCAGCATCATTCCAGCAACAAAGGCTCTCCACTGTCCCACAGGAACTGCACATTTGTCAGGCGGTGGCTTCCACAGCCCAACTTCACACTTACACAATAGATAGCATGCTCCACTAACCATGGGCAGTGCATCATGTCTGCTAGTGAGCCTTTGGTAGGGCTTGTCACTCATCGTCCCTAGATCCTGTCAGAAGCCAGGGTAAATGGGGAGGGTCTCAGTCCACCTACATCCTGGCATCTATTGGGAAAGTGGCTTGTGGGTATGTAAAATTAAAAGCATGGTAGTGTGGAGTGGAAATGAGGAAGAAAGTGTATATGTGAAAAAGAAAGGAGAGAGTGTGACAGCTCTGACGCCTTCTAGTCCGAGAACTAGTGTGCGCGCATAACAACTGAACATACACTCCTTTCCTGTTGCCTCACTAAATACAGCTGCAGTACAGCTAAACCATTGTTTGTGGGCTTCCTCTGGACAGTAGCGACATGAAAGCGACCCAGGCCTCGCACTAACAATGCACAATAATTGTAAGTGCCACGGTAGTCAAATGGAAAAATAAACCATTAACTGCCAAACCCAATCCAACACCAAATAACTGTGCCCCGCCCCTGTCCTAGTGCACGGAGCAGCATAATATCAAAATGTGAATAACATGCACCTCCGAGAAGAGAAAGTAGCCGCCAGAGTCTGAGGCATCGACATGCTTCACAGAAAGGCTGTAAAAACCATTACACAGCCTTGCCGTGAAGCGCGTCTGTGTCTCAGACAAGCTGTTTATTACCAAAAGACTGAATGTATTCAGCTCTTTGATAATAAACAGCTTGTCTGAGGCATGGACGTTCTTCACGACAAGGCTGCAGGGAGTGCTTGCGCTGAGCGGGAAATAAACAAAACAAGTAGTGCGGGACACTAACCTGTATGGCCAACGTGAAATAATGCTTGCAACAGGGGCAGTCTCCAAGGCGAGACTACACCAGCAAAAGGCGGGACAAATGTAAGATATAAACCAATAAACACAAAGGCTTTTTGCAAGGCACATCAAGGGACCACTCAGAAGCCATGGGCATGGTGAATGCAATGCACTGGATACAGCATGCCTCGCAGAGATATGCATGCGCTGCTAGGCTTGACCTAAAAAGGAGCGGAGACAGCAGGCAGCCCTACCTTGTGCCCTTGTCAATTGGGATACCCTCAGAGATCATGCCCCCACTACGCACTGGGGCCACCGGCTGGCATTAGAGTAACCTGACGCAGGAAATAAACTCCTGGCCCAGACCCATGCTCCCCCAAGACTTCCCAGAGGTAATCTAACTGCACTGTATCAAATGCTTTTTCGAATCTGAGGCGACTTCCACAGCCCACACATCAGCATCCGCCAACGAATGTAGCACATGGGAGAGTCGCTTCAGGTTCATGTGTGTTCCTCTGCCTGGCATAAACCTACACTGGTCTTCATGGACCAAGTGAGTTACCACACAACCCAAAGGCAGGGCCAAGACCTTAGCCAGGAGCTTGGCTTGAACTTCCAACTTAGACTAAGGTCGATAGGAGCCAGGGTCTAATGGGTTCTTACCCGGCTTGAGAAGCATCATGATTTGTGCCTCCCACATGGGACACCCAACTGTCTGACCTCCTGGAGTGTCTCTAACAAGCAAGGCAACAGAGGGTCTGCGAATGTCTGGAAGAATTCCACCGGCAGTCCATCTGGCCCCATAACCTTACAGCGTGCCATACCCTTCAGTTCTTCCTGTAGGTTGTTCAACCTGAGTGCCACCCTAGGTCCGTCCCTCTGCACCTTAGTGAGTCACAGGCATGCCTTGTCATCGAGAAACCTCACTATTTCAGCCGGATCAACACATGAGCCCCTCCTATACACCGCAGCCAAGTGATCCCGCCATAGGGAATTAACACCAGACTAGTGACCTTTAGACCATTGGGGTGCCGGAGTGTTAGTATAGTGGGGGGTGGATGGGGGCTCCCATTTCAGTGGCCATGCCAAATGTCTCCTGGATTTATCCCCCTCCCAGTGGAGCAGCTGATGATATTTCCACCGGGTCAGACAATCCGCCCTGTCCCAGATATCCACCACCCTCCGCTGGGCTTGTAGTAAGGCATCTCTATGCAGTTCAGCCACAGGGGCCGGGCCCTTCAGCCTTCCCAACGCCTCCTCTGCCTCTGTAAGCTCCCCCTCCAACCATCGGTGCAAGCCCCTGACCCTAGACATGCATTCTCCCCCACCCCCTAGCGAGTCATCACCTTCAGTGCATCCCACTCCAAACCCTGTCCGCAATGGAGAGCCAATTAGTGTAAATATATCTATTTACCGCCACACTGAGTTCTTCCCGGGACAGAGTGTCTAGGAGTGCCTCAGGACAGAGATACGAGAGGGGGACCCTCAGCCAAGCATCCCTCAAGCTTCACTCCAACAACACCAGGGTGTGATGTGTCAAGAAATGCCTCAGGGTGCAGATCTGTTTAGCGATCGAGCCTACTATAGGTAGCGCAGGCGGGTTAGTAGCAAGTTTAGAGATCGTGATGTGTGGCGCACCACACATCAATGCACACAGGCGATCCATCACCGCCCACAGAGCAGTGGTCATGCAAGGCTTAGTATGTAATTTAGGAGGGTGTCTAGCCAGTGCACAGTTCAGCACACAATTGAAGACTCCAGCACACAACAGAGGTATGCCAACTATTGGGAGCAGCAACTTCCCCAAGACGAGGTAAAAAAACAAACAGCATCCACGTCTTTGGGAGTAGACCTTGAGCAAGCAAACCTCCACACCATCCAGCACACCATACAGCAGAATATACCTCCCCGTCACATCTGCCATGAAGCTGCGGACCCGGAAGGGAACATGCGGGGCCACCCATATCGCCACCCCGCTGGCTAAAGTAGAGTAAGAGGTGAAAAACATCTGACCCCTCCATTTCCTATGGAGCTTTTGTGCCTCCAAGTCTGATAGGTGCGTTTCCTGTAGCAATGCAGCATGAACCCCATGTCTACAGAGATAGGTCTGCACCCTGTAACGCTTAACAAAAGGGTTGAGCCCACAAATGTTCCATGTCACAAATGTAAAGTGCCCTATTCTGTCTCACCCAATCCCTCCTATATCCTTCCTCCAAAACATCCCGTCGCTGCCACCACAAGAATCCCAAAACAATAATGAACAGAACGCACCAGGTTAACACAATAGTAACAAGACTTGTATCCCCAATCCTACTCGACAACTCCACTTCCCACCCTAAAAAACTAACCTAATCAACACCCTCCCGTTGTCTGATGATAACCAACAAGGGGAAAGAACATGGAGAAAAAGATCCAAATAAAAGAAACAAGAGGGGAAGAAGAAACGATTCACATCACTCGTGATCACGGTACACTCTGCATTCAACCTAACAATACGTTGCGCCGGGGGGAAGGTCACACCGATACAAACCACACTCACACCCTGTAGTGCACCACTTCCATTTAGCCACCACACTCACTCCAAACACAAACTTCAGTCGCAAACCTCTAGCACCCTGCTGTATTGCACTTAATAACACCCAGCTAAACTTAAACTAGCACACACCACGCCACTCGCAATAATCAAAAAAAGAGAGAAAAGAGAAAACAACAAACTGTAAAGGAAGGGTACAAAACTCAAGAAAAGGTAGTGGTGGTATATAGTGTAGCACATCAATTATCAAACAGCATGGTAACTCAATTTGTCTATTGACAGCAATCAGTATAGGTGCCACTTAAGATAATCACAACAAAAAACACCCCACTACCAAGGGTGTCAACTATACAGAATTACCAGAGAACTTCCGTGCTGAACATTAACAAAACCACTATACCTCTGCACTCTATAGGTTTCTTGGTAAACACAATTTTACAAACTGTAGTCATTTATATGGTTCACCAATATTGCGCCTTCCAGTAAAAATAGCCCAACAGAACAATATTTACAAAAAGATCAATTTTAATACCAGCTAACACTGTTACAGTGCAAATATGGAGACTTAAATATCAAAGTGACAAAATCACAAAGATGTCTGATTATACTGAAAGTCCCACGGAGGTACTATTCGTGTGTTGTCAACAGTGGAAACAGCCGACACGTGTTTCGTTACGATGGTCACTTTTTCAAGGCTGTGAAAGATGCAAAATAATAAAAAAAATTGTAAGGAAACAATTCAGCATACAAGTGTTGCCATATATGCGATCATCCAAAAGCGATCCGCCGTGCTAATATTTTCTTAAAAGAGTTCAAGGAAGACATGAAAAATGCGAATAGTGTAAAACCAATCACCAGTAAAGAAAGTTATACAAATGTAAAAGGGAAAGCCATACATGGGATCCAAACCGCCACCAAGTGACACATCTCCCCCTTATGTGAGTTGAAAACCTATTCCAAGTGCAGAAAGGAACCAGAAGTGCACCAAAGCGGTGTCGAAGGTACGCAAAGCCATGAGAACAGAAACTGGCCATAACCTCATTGGAGGGTTTAGATCAATCATTGACCACTACCCTTTAGCCACCACACTCACTCCGAACACAAACTTCAGCCGAAAACCTCTATTACCCTGCTGTATTGCAATTAATAACACCCAGCTAAACTTAAACTAGCATACACCACGCCACTCGCAATAATCAAAAAAAGAGAGAAAATAGCAAACTGTAAAGGAAGGTGGCCAGGAAAATGGCCAAGCCTGTATAAATATGCATCCTGCAATTAGCGATGTCACCCGGTCAAATTACCATAGCACCTATTGGGCCCGGACCTCACAGTTCATAACAGCCGGCATTAGGCAGTGTCCACATCTTAAGTCACCAGCAACTGCTTTCTACCCCCCCCCCCCCCCCCCCCCCGACCCCATGGTACTCCAGTTAGTGTAGGGGTTCTCTGGTGTAGGAATATCCTCTACAAATTGGCAGTACTCAAGTCAGAGGGAGAGGCTGTAACCTGCTCCAAAAGCACCCACTCCGCCTCCCACTCAGACTGCTGCTGTAAGGGATCTATAGGTTGAGTCTGCCTTCCCTCATCGGCCAACTCCAAGTGGGCCAACTCCAGGGAGCCATCATGACGGACCACCACACATTAGGAGGAGCTGAATGCGCACTGGCCACGTCGACCTCGGTTACTGGTCCCTCGTGTGCTCTGCATACCCTGGGTCGCACCCTAATCCCCCACAGGGACAGTGTCCATCCCCCCGCACCTTGAGCTAGTTCCAGACCGCCTCAGGGGTAGTGAAAAAATTAGCACAGTCACCACTTCAGTTTAGCAGGGAAGAGTAACATGTGCTGAAGGCCCATCGCTCTCCTCTTCTGCTTTACACACCCAAAGGAGGACCTCTGTTGCGGCTCCAGACGGGTAGATACAGATGGTGTGATTTTCGCAGGTAGGGTCCCCATAGCCCCGGGCAGCAGTAGTGATTTACAATCTTGGTCTCTTCAGTTAAGGACTTTCACAATGATAGTGTGGGGTGACAGCCCAGTCGGGGCAGTGGGGCAAGGGCACGGTGCGCCGCTCAATGAGGAAAAGTTAGCCACAGGGAAAACGGCCTTGACCCACTTTTCAAAAAACAGTTAAGGAGCCCCATTCTTGGCCCCCTCTGAAAATCCTTCAAACCAAAGGTTGCATCTCCAGGAGCGGCCCTCCGCAACTTCAGCCTTGAGCTCCCTGGCCAGTGTTTTTGCAGCAAGTTTTGGCATTGCCGGCTTCAAGGTGGAATCCTCTCCTTGTATTTCAGCAACATTATGTTACATAGATCGTTCTGCAACTGTGCAGAGATTTACTCGTAAAATACTAACATCCAGAGAGACAGCATCTATTTTAGCCTGCACAGCTGCAACTGTATGACTCTATAACGGCAAGTATCTGGGCGTAGATATGATCCCACAGTGCCTCCCCCACCACCTGGACAGGTTCACCCTTCAGCTGACCCTCCCTGCACCATGTATTGATCCCTTTTTAGATCTCGCCTGAGCCAGCACATACACTGCTCTGCGAGACATTTAGTAGGTGGGTTTTCAAAGTGATACCCACGCTTTGGCTGGCCTAGAGCTTGCGTTCACGTGAGCGTCCACACGCGCAACCGCCAGCTTTCAGCGCCCGATCAGGCGCCATCTTTCTTTCCTCTTGCTTGCTCTCTGAACGCTCCTCCGCCCCTCTCTCGCCGCGACACGGCCACACAACTTTTATTTTAACAGCACGGGGCCCGTTTAAGGGACGCTGCGCTTCAGTTCGTCGTCTTCTTTCCTCACCGGCATGGCTATGTGCGTGCCTTTATCTTGTTATTCATTTATTTGCTTTCGGTCTGAATGCATGTGCATTAGCCATGAGTTATTAGGTGCTAATTCCCTGAGGACAGCACATAGCAGACCATAATCTGTAAAAGTGTATTGATTCATCTTTTTTTCATGTTAACTGGGTCAAATGAAGCTTTATTTGGGCGTGTTCCTGTTCGCACTGATGATGTGTTTTGGAAGGGGTGTCTGCCCTCCCCCTCGCGCCCTCTCGCTGCGAGAGCACGAGCTTCCCAGCGCCAGCATGGAAAAAGAGGTATCTGCAGGGCTGGGCCTGCCTTCATCCCTGCCCTCCTCCCTCCTTGAACACCCCCTTGTCCTCAGCCCCACACCCCCGCCTGCTCTACGTTCCTCTCTTTCTGTGCTGCGGACTGAAGATCCCACTCCTAATCTGCGGAAAGGTAAGTCCCTGGTGAATCTATCTCTCGTCTCCTGTCTTTCTTTCCCTTCTTTCCTGCAGCCCACCTCTGGTGCTTACTTTCTTCCGTCTTTCTTACTCTCCGCCCCCATTCTCAGTTTTCTGCCTGGGGGCAGAACTCTTCCAGTTACCCGCAAGACGTTCTATTCTCCTTACATAGCCCCTTAAAGGCAGTGGACCAGCAGCCCGCCTTTCATACAGTTACTCTCCCCTCCTTTATAATATTTGTCTTTTCCTGTGCAGTTGCGCCTTTTTAACCATCCTTTCATTTCTGTTCTCTTGTTATCCTCCCGTGCCATTTCTTGCGCTCCATCTTTTTCATTCTGCCTTCAATTCTTCTATGGTTGCAAAAGAGCCCCTTCTCCTGCCGCACTCAGTTGTTTGGGGAATGGGGTCCCCTGAACCCGCAACTTACTCCAGAAGTCTGGCGCTCACGCCAACTCTGTGTGCCCCCGAAGTACCACTAACCCCAGAGAGTCCGCATCCTTCCGGGTGACGCTGCTGGCTTATCGCAAAGGGGATAAGAGCCCCCCTCAATATAGGAGCTCCCATGAAGTTCCTTCCGCCACGCAGGGCGCACCTCGTTTCAAGAATAAATAAACAAATAAACAAAAAAAATAAACACCTCGGGGGAAATGCACTGTTATTTTCCTCAACGCAGCAACTAAAGTTGTTCTGTTCCGTTGCGTGAAAGGGCGAGAGGGGACAGCACCCTGTGCACATAGATGGGGTACTTCGCTCTCTTTCCGTTTTCTGCTGCACTTTCAGGCTGCATAGCGCCGCACACACACTATTGCACCATACCATAGTGCAGCGCTAAATGCTACTTAGTGTTACTTTTGGAGACTTTTCACTTGCACAGTAAAATTTGCGCCCTGCTTCCTAAGCACGCAGCAGGCTTCCAAACAGCAGAGAGCATCTCCTGCCTCAACATAATTTGCCACCCCCCCTCCTCCCCGTCACCGTAGAGCAATTATTTCATTTGGCAGAGGGTCTCTCCTCGTGACCCAGCAAAGGTGCCGTGGGCCCCAGTGCAACCACGGAAATTAAGTACCTCTCTGCAGTCTACTTAGTAAACAAGCGTTTGCAAAGCAATAGGTCTCGCAGTTGTGAGAGTTTGAGCTATTGCCATTGTAAATGGCAAGGCCTTTTATTTACGTGTTGGTTTTTAAAACATAAATAAAACGCATTGTCATTTACAATGCCAATAGCTTAAACTCTCGCAAATGCGAGACCTATTGCATTGCAAATGCTTGAGAAAGGCAGTTGTGTGCAAACTGAAAACGTCATCAATCTTTGAATATCCTTTTTAACCACCAAAGGGCAAGCACTATTCGTGGCGCGTGTCCAAAACATAATTATAATGTAGATTACATTAACAAGCAACCCGGCGAACTCGTTCCAAGATAACATTTAGAGTAAATATAGTCACCACACCCTACAAACACATGAGGATTGAACTACAAGTCAAGAAATACTGCGTGCTAAGGGACCAGATCTCTGGTGGACAGACATTTCCTCATGGAATTCAAATAAAGAAAGAGCCATCCATAGCCGGAGTCGCGCTTACTCCGCCCATAACGTTACTTTTCGCTCCATTGAAATAACACAAGCCTCACATGAAAGACCCACCTCTATAATGACATTAATTTTTGAATGAAACAAACTCGCATTTTTTTGTGAACACAGTACATTTCAAATTAACGTATATTTAAACAAGCCGAGCCACCCCTGTCTATTAATTCACACTGCCCTTCAAGTTACCCTTATTATCTTCAGATGAAAGGAGAAGGGCCATCTATCCGATGTAAACAAACCTGCAGCAGTACGTCGTGCCTGCTCTGCAGGGGCTGTAGTAGGGATCTCGGCCCTTAGCAACACAACAGGCCAACGCAGTCACGCAGGGAGAACGTGGGAAGTGTTTGAAGCCGCCCAGCTGCTGACAATGAATGCACGGGCCCCATTGTTAAAGTGTGGTATTAGGTGTTGATGGGGAGAAAAAAAAAGAATTTTTAATAGTTGATTTTGGCGAGCCCCAGCACAAATGAAAGGTGTGCTCACCATGTTAAATCTGCAGCGTGTGCGGTGCTTGAACAAAAACAAAAAAACATTTTGTCTGTAGCCAATAGGTCTCGCCTTTGGGACCTTATAAGTGTTTAGGCATGCAACACTTGATGTTGTTGCACCAAGGATATTGTGCTGGATAACTAAACACTTGTAAGGTCCCAAAGGCGAGACCTATTGGCTATGCCAATGCTTGTTGTCTGTTGCACTCTCCACTGAGGCCTGTCCTTACCCATGACTGTGAAGTACCAAGTAAGGGGGGATGTAGAGAATATAGAAAGAACTTGTGTCCATCACAGGTGCAGTGGTCCACTGTCAGACAGGGGGGACAATAGATGTCTCATTAATGGATCCATGCAATGTGTCAGACCACAGTGAACTTGGCAGAAAGTGCATCATGTCTCGACACCCCTCACAAGCCGTACAGTCAAAGTTCTGTATTCCCTGGGGATACCCTCGTCTAATCAGAATAAGCCGAGGAATAGTCCCAGCACATGCACGGCTAGACTGCCGACTTTGGAGCTGGGAAACCAAGGTTCAAGCCTCGGGGTCGACTCCACATCCTGTGATTCTGGGCAAATCACTTATGGCCAGATATACGACCCCATTTTGCATGCGCAAACAAGATTGCAACCCGTTTGCACATGCAAACAATTCCTAAATAGTGAGTCGCAATTTATTTGTGACTCGCTATTTAAGAATTGCGAGTCGCTATTAGGAAGGGGCGTTCCCTTCCTAATAGCGATCACAACCCCATGTCTGAATGTTTTGCGACCGCAATTACGGTCGTGAAACACTTGCATATTACTACCCTCTTCAAGACGGTTGTAATGCAGTTGCAAATTGGAAGGTGTCCCCAGGGGACCCCTTCCACTTTGTCTGTCTCTAATAATTTTTTTTAAGGGTAGGCAGTGGTCCCAGGAACCACTACCTGCCCTTAAAAAACGAAACAAAAACGTTTTATTTTAATTTTTTTAATGCACCCTGTTTTCCTTTAAGGAAAACGGGCTGCATTAAAAAAAAAAACTTTATTTAAAGGCAATCCCAGACATGAAGGTCAGCTGAGCCCAGCAGGCCACTATCCTTGGGAGGGCAAGCCATTCCCAATGGGTTCGCAAATTGCGACAGGCTCATTAATATTCATGAGCCTTTCAATTTGCTACCCCATTGGGAATTGCAAACAGTGTTAAACACACTGTTGTACATGGCAAATAGCGCCTCACAAATTGCGAGTCACAAATGCAACGCAATTTGCGAGGCTCTATTTGTCAGGTCGTACATCTGGCCCCTGATCTCTCCGCGCCTACCAAAAAAAATGAATGTGTCCTTGTGTAACATAACTGGTGCTCGTGTACAGCGCTCCAATACCATCGGGTCGAGTTTGCGCTATATAAATCTGCAACCTAAAAAAAGTCCCAACAGAGCAAGGAGGAGAGGCCATTATCCTGAACTCCGTCACTACATGTGACCCCCTGCCACAACCATTAACCTACCGCATGGGGGCGCAGCTCACCAACGTATCACCAGCACAGACAGTTTGTTCTGGGTTCAGGCACTCCCTAGGCAGCAGATATCTACTCTCACTGGGCCTCCGCAGGGGCATAGGTGGCGCACCAGATCCAGCGCCGGCAACAGGACATCATTTCATGAATGTGGGGCTTCAGGGCAAGAGGTGGCACCAGGCAAAGTCACAGAGGCGCAGCTGCCTCATCATTCATTGGCCGCACTGCAAGCCACGCCGGCTCCGAGTCCGCGATCCCCAGGGTTTCAAATACCAGGGACACTGGGAGCCGGAAAGCCGCTTCACCAGCCAATGTCCTAGATTTCACCCCGATCTGGTAGCCAGGCAGGGGGTGGGGCAGACACAGGCAGACACTAAACCTCGGGCAACAGCGCTACAGGAGCCGACACTGCCCCCGCCGCAGCTGCTCCGCAGCAGAATCTGCACCACAGCTCCATTTATTGCATCACGTTGCCCTCCGTGGCCCCCAAGCAGCATCCAGCACAGCGGGCGCAGATTTTAGGACAGTAATAGCAGGGTCCGTACATGGGCATCCGCAGAAATTTTTCTGGGGGGAGGGGGGCTAACCTGGCAAATGAAGGGGCGTGGCTAATGTTAATCAATAGGGGCGGGGCTAAAATGGCAGACAATCAGGATCGGGTAATACTCAGGCCAAGCTGAGAAAAAAAAGTGATGAATTCTGCATTTGAAACTGGACAACAGTTAGAGCACACATGAAGCCTAAAATTACCCCCCTGGCCCCTTAAAACTCATCCATTCCCTGATCCCTAATATTAGCCCCCTGGCACCCCAACACCCATACCCACCCTGACCCCTAAAATTGTCCTCTGGCCCTCCAAAACCCGTACCTGCCCTGAACCCTAAAATTTCCCCTGCCCCCCCAAAACTCATACCCTCACTGAACCCTAAAATTACCCCCCTGGCCCCGTAAAACCCATACCCGCCCTGAACCCTAAAATTACCCCCCCCCCCCCTCCGGTACACCCACACCCACCCTGAACCCTAAAATTATCCCCCTGGCACCCCAAAACCCATACCCACACTGAACCCTAAAATTACCCCCTTGCACACCAACACCCATACCCGCCTGGAACCCTAAAATTACCCACTGGCACTCCAAAACCCATACCCGCCCTGAACCCTAAAATTACCCCCCCCCCTCCGGTACCCCAACACCCATACCCACCCTGAACCCTAAAATTATCCCCCTGGCACCCCAAAACCCATACCCACACTGAACCCTAAAATTACCCCCTTGCACACCAACACCCATACCCGCCTGGAACCCTAAAATTACCCACTGGCACTCCAAAACCCATACCCACCCGGAACCCTAAAATTACTCCCTGGTACCCCAAAACCCATACCCACCATGAATCCTAAAATTATCCCCCTGGCACCCCAAAACCCATACCCACCCTGAACCCTAAAATTACCCCTGCCCCCCAAAACTCATACCCGCCATTAGCCCTAAAACCACCCCCCTGACCCCTTAAAACTCATACCCGCCCTGAACCCTAAAATTACCCCCCTGGTACCCCAAAACCCATACACACCTTGAACCCTACAATTATCCCCCTGGCACCCCAAAACCAATACCCACACTGAACCCTAAAATTACCCCTAGCACACCCTAAAACCCACACCCAACCTGAACCCTAAAGTTACCCCCTGGCACCCCAAAAGCCGAACACTACAAGCTTACGCTACATTTGCATATTCGGAGGGGACTGTCCTCCTTGACGTCTCCATGCATGTAAGTCTAGAACACCGTTCACTTAGAGTAACCTAGATATGCAGCCAGTAGGTAATGCTGATGCTGTGGAATGCAGTAAAGTTACTGGAACTTACTTAAAAAATGCTGCCTGCTCTTCTGAAACTATTCAGTGGAGTCGGGCTGATCAGCAGCACTGTCGTCCTGGCATCCAGCCTTCCCGAAGGTCTCACTGTGTAGATAGATGTGGGTCAAATGTCTCCTGGTTTCTCCTTGCATGGGCCTCCTCTGCTTCTTCGTAGGTGTCCCTGGATGCAAAAAGAGACAGATCCATGGCCCTGTTCACCATTCATCTGGTGAGCAGCGTGGTGGATGTGTATTCCATACAAGTGCACAGACAGCAGGGGAAAAGGGATGGCAGAGCAGGTGATGCTTTTCCTTTGTTAAGTAATTCCTGCTGGCGTCATAGCCCAGGGTTTGCTGTCTGTGCACTTGTATGGAATACACATCCATACAAGTGCACAGACAGCAAACCCTGGGCTATGATGCCAGCAGAAATTCCTATACAAAAGAAAAGCGTCACCTGCACTGACCATCCCTTTCCCCCTGCTGTGCACATCTTCCCACTCCCATCCCAAGCTCACATTCACAACACATCAAGTGCTTAGGTGAAATCCCTGCCTTCAGGCAAGGATATCAGCTTGGTGGCACCAGTCTAAAAGAAAACAAAGGGCGGGGGCAGGGAGGGTCGCTGAAACCGTTCAGAGGCTGGCTGGCTCAGGCTAGTTCTGGGCCTCTCAGAAGGGGTCATAAAAATCACATTCTCGGATGTTTAGCATTCAACCATGGCTGGTTCTTAGCACCTGGTGGTGGCACAGATCAAAGTAGGCGCTTTACAAGCGTAATATGCTACACGGAAAAAATACAGAAACACAACATCCGGGTAATCATTAACACTAATGAAATATTAAGTAAAACGTCAAACAGAAACAGGAACTAAATCGCTGATATAGATTGCCTTTTTACATCCATTATTTAGAAATCGATAAGTGTTTATGTCAGAATAAAGAGCATGACGTTGAAGCCCGATAAGGACCCGTTGCAACGTCCTCTGCGACCCGGGGTACCCGGCCCATTTAAAGCCCTGGCTGAGGGGGTCACTTCAGAGAAATCCTTGTTCTGGGATGGGGGCTGAGCAGGACGTTTGAGGCGGGGAAGGAGACTCATGGTTCCTGCGCGGCTTGTAGCGTGTCTTTTCCCTGCTAGTGGAGGTGCGTGCTTCAGTCATGCTTCTGGGCTTCAGTCCTGTCCAGATCTGCGCATCCAAGCGTTTCACATTGTAAGTTCCATTGATGCGTTGGTGAATGCTTTGCAGACACGTTCGGGTGAACTCTGTACTTATAGTGACGTCATGTGTGAACGCAGAGCCCCGAAGTGAACTCACCAGTTAATGTAGGGTGACCAACTGGCATGGTTGCAAATTCAGGACAAAGGGTCAAAATTCAGGACAGAAGGTCAAAATTCCGGACAAATCTTCGGAACAAAAGGTACGTTTTACAGACACATCAGAGGAAGTTGTGCGATAGTATAAAAGTAAGTAAGTAGACAACCACTTAAGTACAAGTCAAAATAAGTTTATATTAGTTTGAGACAGTCGTGCACTTCACGTTTATTTGGTATGCGCACAGCTTTGAGCAACTGTGCAGGTCTTTCTGAGGTATTTCATATGATAATAATCTATTTATATGGTTACTGCACTGGGTTGTCCAGTCTGATATTTTGTTTACAACTCATGGTCGTGAGCAGACATGTATCGTGAGAGAAGTGTTCAGGAAGATCTGCTCGGATAGACTTTGTTACTTGCATCTCATATCTGAGTGCCATTGTGAGATGTAACGCGGCAAGCATAGGTGAACTAAAGGGAGGATTGCTGTGATGAACCCACTATAGGGAACGCATTATGGGTATTTCAGCAAGTGGAACTTAAAATATGGAATCTGACTTTGTTTATGGGGGCTTCCGGGGAGTTGCATTAGCTGATGGAAGTCACAAAGGTGCTTTTCCCTGTAGCTTTCTTAAAGAAGGCACTGTCAATACACTATTACATAGTTTATTTTTGACACCTTGCCAATTGTTACAAACACAATATACATCTCAAGCACAGCTTATGGCACTATGAGGCTCTCCCTAAAACCTCACACCTAAAACAAAGAATGCAAACATTTACAATTACTAGTGTAACATTCAAGTAGCATTTGGGTGTCACTCAAAATGTCGTATGCATGATGTATGGATCCCACACATAAGCACACAGCAAATACAGAATAGTGATACATAGGCAAGGGAGTAGCCAGAAAATTGAAATACCTCCCACTTTCAACTAAGGCTCTTATGGCACCAAGAAAGCAAAGTAAGTCATCACAACCGTCCCCAGAAGAGCTCTCTTGTCCAAGGATCTAGCCATTCATCCTTCCATCAAACCCCTGACATCCACCATTTCAAATGTACTTTCTGTTATCTATACATTTTTCATCCACCATTTAGTCTTTCACCATTCGTTCTGTCCTTCCATCTGTGTTCCCATCCATATTCAAACCTTTTCAACCATTTGCAAACCTATCCAGCGTCTATTCTTCCATCCATCATTTCACTCATCCATCCCTCCATCCACCCTTTCACCCAATCCATCCATGATCCATCAACCCTTTCACCGAATCCATCCTTTCACTCATCCATCCACTCTTCCACCCATCCATCCACTCCTCCATCTAACCACTTACCCTTTCACCCATCCAGCCACCCTTTCACTTATCCATCCATCAACCTTCCACCCTTTCACCCAATCCATCCTTTCACCCAATCCATCCTTTCACTCATCCATCATCCTTCCACCCTTTCACCCATCCATCATCCTTCCACCCTTTCACCCAATCCATCCTCTCACTCATCCACCCAATCTTCCACTTATGAATTCAATTCACTCATCCATCCAACCATTTACCTTTTCACCCAAGCCACCCTTTCACTAATCCATCCACTCTTCCACCCATCCATCCATTCAGTAATCCATCCATCCATTCATTCACCCTTTCACTTATCAAGTCATCAATCCATCCATCATTTCTCGCGTCCTACCACCCATTCACTCGCCCATCATCCACCCTTTCACTCATCAATCCATCCTTTTACTGATCCATCTTTCATAATTGGTGGTGTGAAGGGTGGGAACCCCCAGAACAGCGCACACATGCACACACTACTGTTCTTTCACATCCCCTACTCCTCACCTTTACTGGCATTACTGAATCTTTTCTACTGCTGCCTGAAGTCAGTCTGGTATTTTTATAAATGGTCCTTGTATTTTTATTGGAGCTGTTTGTGTTTATTCTTGTAAACAGACAGACATGCGCACACATTTCTCTATCTATCTCTTTCATTACAGGCAATAAAAACAACACATTGATTTACATTTCTTTAACAGTTTCATGACGAGATAAAGCATCGTCCGTTCCTTTCACACTACAAAATGAAATGGCACCGGAGAGTAACAAAACCTCACAATTTATGGAACACAAGCAAGTACATTTGTTAGAAGATGCGCGTCTTCTTATGAGAGAAGGGCCAGATTATGCTTTCAACTGCACGGATCCCCTTCTTGCATTTTTTCCAGGTCCGAAACCCCCCAGGGTACCCCCACTGCCTTCACTGTGCGCCCCAACTGCAAGAGGAGACTTCGTTTAACCCTGCAGTACTCTTCTGCTTCTCCCACTATGTGTGTCATAGTTAAACTTCAACTTTACCTTCCGCTCGGCTCCTCAGTGATTTTGAGCTAAGGCGCTTTAGAGGTTGAAGGTGAGAAGTATGCTGTAGCAGCAAGTCAAACTGGCCATTATCATTCTGTATGTGGCAATAAGCCACAGACAGAATGACAATGGGCAGGAAGGGCTGCGAGGAGGAGCGCGAGGTGCCCCATCAGGGAGTTGAGGCCTCTGGCAGGGAACAGCTCTGCTCCCTGCAGGGCCCAGAATTACAGGCAAAAGGCGTCCGTAAAAGCACGGGCGTCCGTGGGGGGGGGGGCAAGAAGGGGCGCTCCGGGGGTGGTGGGGGGGGAGCGCCCTTCCTTACCCCCCTCCCCCTGCATACTCCCATGGGTGTGTAGGATACTACAGGATTAACGACGGGCCGGCCTCAGAGCTCCTCAAAGCACGTCCAGTGCCACCGCCATCTTCAGATTCTTACATGTCAACATTTTCCTTCTGGTTAATAGATTATCTTCCGTTAGATTTCTCACCATCATTCCTCTTACCCTGCGAGTCAGTACAGTGATTAACAGGATCGCAAGGCATGCAAGCATATAATGTGCTGGGTGTTTTTTGTTGCCGTTGATGCTCCCTGGATTCCTCTCCATACCCCTCAATGGAACGCAGTAGAAGTTTCAGAAACTGACAGCTGTAACCCGGTTGGCGCTTTATATTTTCCAGTGTCATCATGTCCGGGTCGGGGAAGGTTGTGGCAGAGGCCTCAAGGCACCACTTGCGGTGCTAGAGACCTGTCTGTGAGAAAGGAAAGAAGTTTTCGTATCTAGTCTGATGCCTGGAGGATATTAAACAGGCGAGGAATCTGAGGAACTAATAGGCCTCATGTACAAAGAGCTTTAATGATCACAAATCCTCAGATTCCGTAAATCTAAAGGTTTGCAACCGTTAAAACACTTTTGCTATATGTACTAAACCCATTTAACGATTCCGAAAAGGTTTTCCAAATCATTAAATGGGTTTAGGAAAAATTAAGCCATCTTTATGCAGAAGGGGCATTTTAAGATTATCCCTTCCAAATACTGATTCCTTAAGGTAAGTATTAATGTTTTGCCACCGAAATTGGTCGCAAAACATTAATATTTTACCAACAACTTAAAGGAGGTCGTTAACCTTTTTCAAACGGGAAGGGATTCCGTACGGCCCCCTTTCCTTTTGTGAATGGAGAAAAAACATTTGTTAAGAGTAGGTAGTGGTTCCCATGGACCACTGCCTAATCTTAAAAAAAAATTTGTAAACTTTTTCATATTTTTTCTTAAATGCATCGCAAAACAGACTGCATTTAAAAAAAGATTAACTTAGTTAATTCAGTTTGCAACATTCCTCATTAGTGTTTGAGTTAAGTCGAAATGCGACCCAGTAGGATTCTGTGTTTTGCAGCGTGAATCTTTTCTGGATTCACATGCTGTGCGTTATTCTGCCATATAGTAGTTGGGTCTGGAATTCTCTAATGTTTTCGTAGTCCTTCTTCTATTTTTGTTTTTTGTTGTTGGGCACCATCAGATGATTGTTTTCCGTTGTTGGGTCTCGATGCTTGGCCGAGGGCTCTCCAAGTCGTAAAAGAAGAAATGTTCTGAAGAAGTATGTTGAAGGCGAAAGAATTCAGAAGAAGATCACTAATTAAGGGGTACTAGGGAATATTTCTATCATGAAGGGAAGTTTTCCTCGATGGTTAGAGAATGCCCGGACAGGGGGCTTCTTGTTCCGTGTGATGGGGAAGACTCCATTTCAGTTTTGCCCGAATTGCCATCTGCAAGCCTAGCAGAGGAAGGCAAAAGTATTGCAAAAACATGTCTAAAATCGGCATTGGATGCAGCTGACACCGCAAGTCGCCAAGTAGAAACATTACTCCTGTTTGAATCTCAGGATTCAAACCGGAGGTGCAAGCCAATATTACGCCCTTCAATGGGGAACAGCTGTTTGTGAGCTAAAAAATGAAAATGCAAAATCCATTTGGGTTACAATCGAGGGGAAACATATGGAGAGGTGCTGTGTTAGCACGCAGGCTTATAGGAAGAGGCAGTTTCCAGATTAGCTCAACTCGTCAGGGCTTCCAAAATAAGAGTCAGTCATCAGTACCCCCGCAGCATTGGCAATACCAGCAACAAGGCCGCCAATCCTTTTGGGGATGATTATGTGGGATGCGGAAGCCTCACAAGGGAGACACAACCCCATCAAATAAGTGACTTGGCCTTTACAAACATACTCTCACACCCACCACCAGTGGGAGGCAGAAAAAAGAACTTCCTTCAGTAGTGGAGGAAGATAACGTCATACAACTGGATATTAAACATCGTAAGATTTGAATATTGCATAGAATTGGCCAAGATACCACCAGCAAGGGGACCACAGAAAAAGGTCCATTCAATGGGGAAACATCACGTCTACCTCAAAGAGGTAGAGGAATTGCTGAAAAAAATTGAAATAGAAAAGGTACCCTGAGAAGAGATCAAGAAAGGAAATTACTCAACATAATTTCCCGGCCACAAGGGTGCATGGGTCTCTACGCCCAATTCTAGACTTCATATTCATAAACAAGTTTATAAAGACACAAACATTCAATGTGACAACCTTTCAGGAAGTTATACCACAGTTGCAAAAAGAGGATTACATGGCATCCGTAGATTTAAAAGCTGCTTACTTGCACATCCCAATGAGTCCAAAACAAAAGAAATCCTTGAGATTTATGGTCAAATTACTAGCTTTCAGCAGTGTGACTAAGGGCACAATTGCCAGATGGATCTACCTAACCATTCAACCTTGACACACAGTTGCCTTTCTAGCAAATATACCCTTACATGACATCTGTATGGCAGCTAAGTGGTCATCAGTACACACATTCACAAAACGTTGCTGCATGGACATTCAAATGAACAAGGAAGCTCAAGTGGGACTAAAGGTGTTAAAACATATGTTTACAAATCTAGGATCATCTTCAACGCATCCACTGCAAAACTGACAAAACCGCTACAAAATCTATGAAAAGCATATGAATCCAGAAAAGATTCAGGATGCAAAACAAAATAGTTTATTACCTGTAGGTGTTAGAAACTATTTCGTTTTGTGAACTGACCTATTAAAAGATAGGTCGGTTAACAAAATAAGAATGCTTCTTAAAAGTGAGTGTTCAAATTGCACCCCCTTTTACCTAATGCTTTCTTCATACAGGACACCCTTAATGTATCCACCAGAATTATAGTTACCTAAGATAAGTAATAATTTTTCATCAAATATAGCACAAGAAGATGAATTATTCAAGCAAACACATTGCTGAGGAAAGTAGATGTAGATACCAGGTTAAATGTTGTAAGTAGTGCAAGTGATTAATGTAATTGTGGAAAAATAAGATAAAAATTAGACCATTCATCCTGTAAAAAAGGAACCAACTTATTTGGTCAAAATAATTTTCTTGTACTATATACAGACCTGGTGTTTCTTAGTTGTTTAGATTTTCAAATCACAGTAATTATGATTGATTTTCAATTTTTAGAGGAAACTTGAAGACACCAGGTCACAAATGCAGTTGCTCGGACTAGATAAAGAACTAAAGGACTTAAAGCGAGCAATGGCTGCTTCTGATAAACTGGCAACGGCTGAGCTATCCATCGCTAAAGATCAGCTAAAGTCTCTTCATGGAACTGTTCTCAAACTAAACCAGGACAGAGCAGAGGTGAGGTATTCTACAGCTAACGTTGTATCATGTTCACTAATTTATTATATACAAAATGTTTTCAAACTCAAATGTTTGGTATAAGGCATTGAGTTGCAGGGTTTATGCAGACCTTGAAGTTGTAACTGTTTTAGGTTCCTCTGGATTTTCATTTATTGAACATAAAGATATCGTTCCTCTCCATCTGCGCTATGTAAGACTGTTAAACAAATAAATGGCTGTATTGATCCCTTTTGCTACCAGGAAAACTGCTGAAAATAGGTATATATGACAGGAATGACTTTGCTTTCAACTTCAGTGCCTTTTTCTCCAGTGTTTTTGTTAAATCTGTATTATTTACATTCCTTTTATGGGTGGCTTTATTACCATGTAAACGTTTTTTAATCAAATGCCAGAGATAAGCAAATGGCTCTGATCTTTGAGGTTTTCTACATATCACAGCTGTCAGTTAAAAGGAATAATACAGAAGCATGCCAAATCATTTTGATCTCTCAAATAGCTTTAAATTATTTTGTGCAGTCTGATACTTTATATCTTGGTGTTGCTTTTTTTAGAGGGTTTCTTGGTACCGGGAGTTATAAGAGATTTGAGTCCCTATTAAAAAAAGTTTTCCAACTTAAGATATTACAGGGTCTACTATGCATGCACCACACTGATGAAAATTGGTAGAGCCCCAACTGAGAATTGTGGTCGGGCATGCAATCAAAAGGCCAGCTTGTTTCACATTGTATGGGAATGGCCAGCAATACAACTCTATTGGGAGGCAGTGGTCACCAGGATGGATGACGTTTGAGACATATCCACCATCCCAACCCCAAAATGATGTCTCCTGAACATATGGGAGGAATCCGATATTACTTCAATGGGAAGGAATTGGATGACTTTGGGATTAGCTGTAGCCAAATGGAATATAGCTTGTTGTTGGGGAACCTCAGTAAATGGGAAAAAGATATGGACACAAATACGGTAGCAGAAAAAAGTTTATATTAACAGGGGATGTGCTAGGAAATGGGTCAGGGTGTGGGGTGAATGGAATGATTCACGAGGAGGACTATGTACTCCCCCTGCTCTCGTGGACAGGTCTCAACTTGTTAATTGATCCCGCAGAAGGAATGGAGTAGGCTAACTCGGATTTTGCTGTGTAGCTCAAACAAAATGATACCAAGTTCAACTGCATAGAAGATTCTGTGATGTGTATTTTGAGTCTCTTCCTTGTTTTGTTTTTTGATTCGTTAACCTGAACAATAAGATTTAAAAAAAAGTTTTTAAAAAGTTGTAATGCCGGAAAATTTGCCATTATCCTCCAATATGTTGTCAAGTACTAAAAATAAATTATTCCTTCTAGTAATGCAATTATGTCCCACAAGGATCAATTCTAGCTTCCATCTTATTTGTCATATACCATGAACCCCTTGGAGACTTTCTGAATACAGTGAGCCTCTCTTGCCATGTGTTTGTGGAAGGCATTCAATTCTACATGAGTATTCATAACTTCTCCATAACCTATATAGAAGACAGCCTTGTAAAATGCAAAACCGAACAACCAGACAGAAACAAACTGAAGCAGAACAAAACTAAATTCCTGATAATTTACTACAACCCTGAAAAGAATACAGCAAAACAAATGGCTCATCCATCTTACAAAAAAGGTCTTTGCCCTACACCAATACATAATGAAAATTCTTCATGGTAGACAGAGAACTAAACCTTGACACACAGAGTAACAAGCACCAGGTAAAACTCTTTAGATGGATCAAAAGACTCCAACACACAGAAGCTATGAAACCGGTTGTACAGGCACTGGAATCTCAAGATCAAATTATTGAATCTCTATCCTCACTGGCATCCCTGCCTGATGTTTGCACTACCCCACTGCAAGTTCTCTTTCTTGCAACTGCAAGACTGATTGAAGACATGTGGACATTTAACTATGTAACACTGGCACAAATTGTACTTTTACATGTGCATTCTATTCAAAGCACTGAAACAAAAAACTCCCAACTACCTGAAAATCAAATTGAAAATTTCAGGCAGGTGGAGCCAACTTGACAGCACCAACAATCTGCCACACATACTAAGCGGATTCGGCCCTTGAAAGGTTTAAGGGAATGCGAGGCTACAGAACATTCCTTGGGTCTTTCTGCCCACACCAGACAATTCCACTAGCAATTTCGCTCACTCCGTGGTTATTGTTCAGACTTCTAGTTTTGCAAATGCCAGATCCCTCCACCAGCTCATCAGGCCTTTCCCCCTTTTTGTGGCTGAGGCTGCAATTAACAAAGACAACCCTGTGGACAGCAGGTGCAGTGTGCAGCTCAGTTCTATGCTCCTCCTGCATCCATGGCCGTAAAACTGCTTCAGTGTGTCCTTACTGACACACAGCCACTTTGTCGAAGGCAGGAGCTGATATTCCCTCCATGGAAACCGCCCAGATAAGTATGTTTTTAAATATACATTTGTTTCATTTTAAAAAGTGGATATATAGTGCAGTCTGAGTTCTGCAATGTTATCCTATTGAAGGTAGAACAAGTTCTGCAAACAGGTACAGTACATCGATTTACAAGACCAATCTTCTGGCCTTAAGGTGAGTGGTGGGCAAGGTCCAAAGCAGCACCAACAGTACACCACCAGCGGCACAAAGGCGGCTGGGCTCAGGGTGCAAATCAGAGTCGAGAGCCTAATGTTTTTCAGTGGAGATCGGCCACTGTAAAAAGAGGCTGCAGGCTCTGGCTAGTAAGCCAGTCTGGTTGAACGAATTAGTGGGCTCAGGCCTTTTGATGTTTGGGGATGGAGGAAGACCTTTGCTCCTATTCTCCAAGGCCCAGGGGCGAGGTTTCCTTAGGTGTCAGGTTTTTCCTTACCGGAGCAGTAGCGGTTAAGGGGACCTGTGTGCAGAGGCTGCAGGCGACGTCGGGGAGTCCAGGAGGGGTAAAACCACAATGGACATGAGCTCTGGGGGACCTTATTGGCACTGTTGGTCGACTTCAACTCTGGCCAGAGGCGACGGGAGTAGTGGTTGCTTAAGGTGTCTGGTTTTGGCAGTTCTGGAGGCCTCAAGAGTCTTCCTGTTTGGAGTTTCTTCAGAATAGGTCTGCTTTTTACAGAAGGTCTATTTCGAAGGCAGGCAGTCCACCCAAGTTTTAGGAGTCGAAGCTGCAGGATGAGGGATGCAGACAGGCCGGCAGAGTTAGTACTAGATCATCTGCTTCTTCTCTCTTCTCGGCTTTTGAGGCTCTTCAGTGTTCTCTCTCTTCTTAGGTCATCAGGATCTGCTTCTCTGGTGCCTGGGGCTCCCCTAAATACTGAATTTACACTTGTTAGGGAAGTGGCCAATGGGCTACTGGGCCTTGTGGTCACTATGCCCCCTATTTGACCTCTTATGTGGGAGGTGGGCATAACCCTGCCCCAAAATTCCTAAGTATACCATCACAAAAATGGCTACATCTGAAAAATCGTGTCCACCTCACAGTAGCCCACCTTACTTGGTACTGGCCTGCCAACCTGACTAGCTAATTTTCCTGCCAGGTGCCAAGGAGGATCTGGGCTGTGAGGGTGGGTTCCTCTCCTGTTAGGGGAGCCCGATTTGCATTCCAAAGGCAGCAGCTTCTTTGAAGCTCGCCCTTCAGAGGAGGCTAATCAGCAGGTCATCGTGTGGGAGGGCGTGTTACATCCTCTTGCCAGACAGGCCTTTGTTCTGGGTCTCCTGAGAGCAAAGGCTCTCTCCCTCGGAGGTCAGAACGGTGTCTTAGGGTGGCAGGCTGGCAGAAAACAGTCAGCAAGTACACCTAAGACTGGTAGGTTTTCAGGCGGCACCTCTAAGGTGCCTTCTGGGTGCATGTATTGGTAAATCCAACACTGGCATCAGTGTGAGTTTACCAATATGAGATGTTTGATACCAAACATCCCTATTTTCAGTAAAGCCTTTATGTAGCTGGGGAACTCGTTTTCACCAGTGTTTAGCATGTTTTAAAATGGGTTCCCTAGTCACTTGAACTGACAGTAATAGGACTGGCAAGCACAGGCGCAAATCTCCTTATGTTTGCATTTTGTGTGGCTCCGCTCGTCACTTCTGGAGTAGAATGACCTCAGAAGTTGAACCACCTGCTTTAAATAGAATACGGTTTCATAGACATACGTCTGAGGAATATTCACAAGGTGAGGAATGAAAAATTTCCTAGCTATCGTAACGGAAAGTTTCAATTCTATTAAGGACTCGGAGGCGAGGATTATGCTATTCTTTCTCCACTTTAATGAATAGCAGCCATTTTAAATCAACAAAGCCAAACTACTATTCCCATGAAACATAGGGAAAACAGAAGAAAATAATAGAGTGTCCACAGGTAGAGCGTCCTCTCCACTGCACCAATCACAGGCTCCGGCGTGGATAAAGTCCTCTGTTACTGTCCATTCCCCCTCTTTCGTCACTGTAGGTCAGGCAGTCAGTAGGTGTTATGAATCTTGTTTTCCAGAATCGCCTGAAGAACAAAACCGAGTATAAGCGACAGCCATAGCTAAGGCTTCACCTGTAGGGGAAACAATATAACCAAGCAACAGCAAATAGAGAATTAAACCAGACCAAAGTAATTGTTACTTACCCCGATACGAGGGTGGGAAGGTATCACGGAGGAACGAGAACCCTGGGTGGGATAATCCTCGCCTCCGAGTGCTTAATAGAATTGAAACTTTCCGTTACGATAGCTAGGAAATTTTTCATTCTATGTCAGGACCAGAGGCGAGGATTATGCTCGTTTAAAGCTTGCTCACCACCAAGTGAGCCATATCAATAATCGGTTTGAAGTAAAACCACTTAAAGGTAGAGTCTGAAGACCAGTCTGCTGCATTCAGATTGTCTTCCAGACGAGCTCCCAGGGTAAATGCCTTAGAGAGGCCATTGCTCCTCTAGCGGAGTGAGCGCCAAAGGCTCGAAGATCAATTCTTGCCTCCTGCATCACCCACCTTACCCAACGGGTAATGGTGGGAGAAGAAACCGCTTTATGAGGTTTCCTGAGCGCAATAAGCAACTGTTGTTCGCCCGGCGGGCGTCACTCTTCTGACATTTCCTCATACACCTTGAGACAGGTGACCACACAAAACTTAGGAGTATCCGAAAAAGCAGGGTACGAGACGGATTTCGTCCCACATTTCGTCTGTCTGCGAATCGTGAAAGTGACCCCTGTAGGAGAAAAAATCCTGCTGGAAACATCTAAGGCTCTAACATCAGACACCCTTCTGCAGGAAATAAGGCACAGAAGCATTGCCAGCTTCGCCGATAGTTCTTTCCGCGAGAGGAACTGGTTAGGTTGCCATGAAAGGAATAGGTTCAAAACTTGATTTACATCCCAGAGTTTGGAATAACGAGGCTCAGGAGACAGAGAAAGGTGAATGCCCCGAAGAAGACAACACACCAACGGATGTTCACCCACCGGAGAACCGTCCACCAACGCATGACCAGCTGAGATGGCAGAACGAAAGGTGTTGACGGTTCTATAAGCCAAGCCCTCCTCCGCTAGGCTGGCTAAAAAATTTAAGATAGAAGTTACATCTGTTGCCACGGGATTGAGACTCCGTCGCATACACCAACGACACCATCTTCTTCAAGTAGATCGGTATCGTTTGATGGTACTATCGGCCCATGCCTTTGACATGAACTTCTCAGCTGCTCCCGAAAGGCCAGGGACCGCCCAGCGTCCCCTGTAATCCGCCACCGGAGCGAGCGAACCCTGCGCTATCAGCGGGTGAGCAACGTTGTCCGGACTGAGTAGAAGAGTCGGAAAGTGGGAAAGTGGGATTGGAGAACCCCGAGAAAGTTCCAGAAGAACCGGAAACCAGACTTGAGATCTCCAAATTGGAGATACTAGGACCACATCCGCATTCTGGCGACGGACTTGAGCTGAGACCCTCGTAAGCATCGCGAACGGGGGAAAGGCATAGCCTCGCTCGTCTCTCCAGTTCTGAAGAAAAGCATCGGTCTGTGCCGCCAGGGGATCCGGTCTCCAACTGAAGAACCGGGAAAGTTGGTGATCCAACCGGGAGGCAAACAGGTCGACTGAGAATGGGCCCCAGAGACTCTGGATGTCCGAAAAAAACCCTGGATGTAGCTTCCACAGGCTCCCGTCGTAAAAATGACAAGAATGAAAATCCGCCACCTGGTTGTCCTGACCCGATAAGTACTCTGCCGTCACAGACACGTGGTGTTCTAGGCAGTACTGCCAAAAGTTCGCCGCCATGTCCGAGAGCGCTCTCGACCGCGTGCCCCCGAGATGGTTGATGTACCAGACCGCCGATACGTTGTCCATCTTCAGTAGTGTGCAAGACTGAATGGAGTCCTTGGTCCAGCATTGGATCGCAAAAGATCCCGCCAAGAGCTCCAGACAATTGATATATAACTGTTGCTCTTGAGGTGACCAGACACCGCCCGTCATGAACTCGCCGCAGCATGCGCGCCAGCCGGACCTGCTAGCGTCGGATTCGATAATTATATTGGGCGCGGAACCGAAAATCGCCCACCCATTCCAGGCCTCCATGTTGGAGAGCCACCATTGAATCTCCTCTCTGGCCTCCGCCGAAAGGGGTACCTTCCGAGAGTATGAGCAGCCCTTGCAAAGGTGATAGGCCTTGAAGCACTGCAGGGCCCTGTAATGGAGTGGTCCCGGAAATATGGCCTGAATCGACGCCGACAAGAAACCTACAAGGCGGGCCAACTGCCTGAGAGAGAGATGATGCTGCGCTAGCGCCCTCCTGAGTTCGTGACGAATCTTCGCCAACTTGCGGGAGGGAAGACTGAGAGTTGCCGCCACTGAATCGATCGAAAATCCCAGGAAGATGACTGTCTGTGGCGAGTCCGCCGAGTAGCGGCGGACTCGCCACAGAAATACCAAAAATGCCAAATAACTAGGTCGATACTGAAGTAGCCGATATTTGGGGGAAAAGCGCGAGGCGTGCGCCGATAAATACAGGCGCGCGTCTATCGCTTGAGAAACCAAGGGAGTAAACACACGCCGCTACCGGCGGCAATTAGAATAAAACAAGCGCCCACAGACGCTGAAGGTGCGTAGGGGAAACATCAGAGCCCCCCCCCCCCCCCCCGAACAGCAGGCACACAGCAACGGTATAGGAATAAACACACTTACATCAGCATAACAAGCATGAAACTAGGAGAATTTATCTCCTTTAAACATATTATGAGTGAGACATAAGCATACTATGCCTAGAATCAGATGAATATCTACAATAGAATCAAGAGAAATAAAATAGAACTTATCTGGCTGCAAGCAGCGAAGAAAGAGAGGGAATGGACAGTAACAGAGGACTTTATCCACGCCGGAGCCTGTGATTGGTACAGAGGAGAGGACGCTCTACCTGTGGACACTCTATTGTTTTCTTCTGTATTCCCTATGTTTCATGGGAATAGTAGTTTGGTTTTGTTGTCTTAAAATGGCTTCTATTCATTAAAGTGGAGAAAGAATAGCATAATCCTCGCCTCCGGTCCTGACATAGAATCTGTGGTTAGATAGAGTGTCCACCAAAAAGAATGTAACTTATTAATTGCAGCTTTTAATGTAAATATTCACATTCTATAGCCTCCTCAAGATGGCCTTTCTTTTCTTTCTTTTAGGAGTTACACGAAGTGGAGCAGTTTTGTGCACAGGCAACTAAGGCTTCTCGAGACCTTACCAAGGCTGAAGCAGAGATAGAATTACTGCAGAATATTCTAAAAAAGAAGGAGAGGCAGGTAAGTGAATTGGAAAATCAATGAAGGAATTTTGCTTACCCGGTCTCTCAAGGCTTCTGACTAATTTACGGGATGCTTGTATCTTCCAATAAACTAACGACATGAATGACATGATAGTGCAATCGGTTATACTCCTTGAAGGTTTTAACCAATGATGTAAGAATAATTTTGATCTTAGTTGAATTAACAGAACTCTCAGCACATATGCACATAAATCCATATAGATTTCTACACATATGCCTAATCGGACAAGTTTTCCATTGGTGGAAAATCCTCTTGGTTATGGGGAAAGCATCTTAACTGTTTTTCTTCTTTTCTCCACCTCACTCTGAAAATATTTATCCCAGTGTCTAAACTCCATGACATCCAGTTTTGATGTGTTAATTGGGTGAAAATATCTAAAGCAAATGTTTGTGAATGCCCATAAAATTATACATTTGCCACGTTTCCTTTTGTCATCCCCTGTTGTTCCCTGGGAGGAGCTATGTTCCCACACCTAAATTTATGACATTTATAAATGTAAGTGCAGCATATTGTACACCTAAATGACATTTAGGGCCACACATTATTCTCTGTAGCAGAATGGCATTTTACGAAAACTGATCCGCATGGAATTGTCAAATGTGTCCTTTCTTATTTTTGCTTAGTTCCAGGAGGAGATGGGAAAAGCTGATTCGGGATTGGTTATGTCAAATGTTCAGCAACTTGAGATTAGCAAGTTGAAACAAACCATGGAAGCACAGAAGTCAGAAATGGACCGCTTGCGACACCTGTTAGACCATGCAAGCGCAGGTGAGAATATTCAGTTTAAGAAATGCCATTTGTGAGCTCACCTTTTCACCGCCTCAAAATAGTGGATTATCCTTGTGAGGAGAATGGTAACAGGTATTTGGTCCACGCACATGGGCGGGACTATTCACATGATTATGACTATCACAGAGATACCCCTACTACAGATCTGGAGTTACAGGTAAGAAACTAATCATTATAATTTGCACATTTGCACATAATGCTTTTTTTCATACTTTAATGGTCTTAAATTTCACTCTGGTTCAAGTAGTATTATTAAAATGTACCCAGATTTTTTTTTATAACTCAATGTTACATAACATGCATTGACAGGAACTGTAGAAATCTACCTTTTCTTCATGGTCCCCAGGGATTGTTTGCCTTAGTTTGACCCTATTTTTGTTGCTGGCTCTTTACCTCTGCTAACCAGTAGTAAAGTACCTGCATACTCCATTTTAACCAATTCAAATTGGCGATCTCCTAATTTGTATATTTAATTTGCCTGTAAATCCCTACTGTATGGTTTAAAATGTATCCCGGGCCTGTAAGTTAAATGCCACTACTGGACTGCGGTACCCAATGTGCCATCACTACAGCGCCAGTGCAAACATGGAATCTGCCCTACCATCGTAGCTCTGTCAAAATAAACCCTTTTGACAGTTTAACACCTCCCTTTCGAATAATAATATGTTACCCATATGTAGGTTTTATAGCCCACAAGTTGGGTGCATGATATTTAAAAGTAGGGCAGTGACTACCACCCAAAAGGTATTTTCTCTACAGTAGGTCTTGCTCTCCTATGTAGAAAACCAGAGTACAGATTAAAATACTAATTCTGTACCTTAGGAATGGGACCAATTAGAAAAGCAATAAAAACAAATAGTTTTAATAATTATTAAAAATCCAATTCAATGGTGATGTTGTGCTTTTAATGAATTATAAGGAAAAGTGACTTTTAGAAAGTTACATTAACCCAGCCTGATACTCCTGGAGGCTATTTTGCATTGGCTCTCCCTCCTCTCCCAGGCAGTAATTTGACTTGAATAGGTGTGAAATGCCTTGCAGTAGCAAACAATAGGCTGCACTGAATGGGCAAAGATTCCTCTTCTGTGCTGCACGAAATGTGCAGGGTGGGGGCTGCAGGCATCCTTTTGACATTGCAGTTGTCAAATTCTACTTAAACTGCCAGACTGGTCTGCTGGTTCAAATACAACACGATTGGGGCACGCTTGAAAGGCGGACAGCAGGGTTCTAACACAATTCTTGTGGATCCACTGTCTGGTTGCTGAAGGACTCTGCTATTGTCCTACCATATCTCTGTTTCTCATTTTGTTGTGGGTACAGTGGCTGCTTCAAACTGTATTTTACTGTTAGATGTGAGAGGCCACTAAGATTACCAAAGTACGTTCAACAGACACACCATCAATCCCTGAATGCTCAAGTCTAGACTTTCCCCATCATGAAAATGCCCAAAGGAGGTACAACCCGAGAACTTTTCCCTCATTATTTAGGGTGTTCCCAGGAGCCATTCCCACCTGCTTGCTTGTGGTAGGCATAATGTGGCACCTCCAGGCACTCACTTTAAAACACTTTATGAACTTGGGAAAGATCAGAAGAGGACTGGACTGGTTGTCCGTGACTCGAGAGTAGCGGTGAAGGACTGGACCTGATCCATCTTGTATCGAGGACAAAGAAGTGGACTCTAAGGTCACTTGCTTGACCTGTGTAGCCACAGGGAGACAATAAGCTCAAGAGTCCCTTTCCTGGATGTACCCATCTGACCAGGGACAACTGGACTTGGAATGTACACTGCTGTTGGCCTCTGTCTGTCATCCTGTAATATCTAATTGCCTTCTCTGAGAACCTTTGGGGCTTCAGAAGTGTACTATTGTGGTGAATTGGGACTTGAAAGACTAAGTCAGAAGGTTATAATTTTTACCATGTCTCATGCTCCATCACGGTCAGGCCCAATTTATACCTAGGCTCTGGTCCACTGTGACCCTTGACTTTCATTAGCACTTTTATGCTTTTTAGCATTCTATCTACTTAAAATTCATATCTTGAGCAGCCTCATATTGGATTTTTGTCATTTTGGTGTCCTACATTTTACTCTATTTCGCTAATTCATTTTGAGATTTTTATTGTTTTGCATTTTTACTTTATTACTGTTTTGGCTCTCCCTGAATACTTTACACTTTGCACTAAGTTAAGGCTATCTGCTTTACGTCATCACTCGCATAACTACTACTTTGAGGGTTCTCCCTGACAATGGTGGTGAATACTCCTTTAGTTGTGTAGTTATCCTGACCAAAGTATCCAATTTCTTGCAGCAGCATATACACCTCATAGATACCAGAGACTATAAATGTTATGTTTTCTGTCTCTTATGTACATACGGGGCCATCATTGTTCAAGAGCAGCAATTCTTGCATTATGTTAAACTTGACATGCCTTTCATTGATAGAAGACAACATTTCGACATTTGAATTGTTTCATTCTTGTAGTGGCTTATAGTGTAATATCTGAATTAATATTATTTTCAGATAATGTAGGTGGAATAGAGAACCTGCTGCGTGAGATTGAAGCCTTGAGACATGCCCTGTTTTTCCAGAGTGATTACATCACTGGTATGGCAGATCCATTCCGGAGAAGAGGTTATTGGTACTTTGTGTCTTCACCATCAAAGGCAAGTATATTTTCGTGGCATGTGTAGCTGTAGATACATATGTTTTGCATACTTCTGCCATCTAGTTTCGGGCTCGGACATGTGAAACTTGTTTTTTCATTGAATGCAGTTTTTTATGACGCTAGATTATGTAATGGTTTAGTTGGAAGAAATAAAAGTTTTAAGTTTCTTTCTGAAAAGTAAATGCTAAAATATACTTTTTGAGGGCAAACAATTCTAAAGTCAAGAGATCAAAATGGAAAAGGCTTTCCCTTCATAGGAGGATTTATTGAAAAGTTGCTGAACTGATAGATGTGCAGAAGCTGAGAAAAATGCACAAGGGGGAGAGTATCTTGTGATAATGGCATTTAAAAATTCTGTTAACATTTCCATGCAGACATTTACATACTAAGGAAAATTTATTAAAATGAATTCAGTTGTAGATTGGCAGCCAGTTTAGCTTGTCTGGGATTAGCTTAGCTTTAGTGAAGCGAAATGCTGCTTGATGTTTTACTAGGTGTTATTTGGATATATCAAGCTATAGTGCGTTACAGTAGCCTAGCCTGGACTCTGTTATTATTGCTACTGCTTTTCTTATACCTTCCCTATTATAGTAGGACGAATTTGATCAAGATTACGCATGAGAAACAACAGCTTAGCCCTGGATGTTCATTTGGGGCTTGATATCTAGTTTGATATTAAGTCCTCCAGCATTGGGACTGAGTTGTGGGAAAGAGCCGTAAGGGACGCAGGCCAAACTGTAGAGGTTCATATAAAAGAATCCTTTACCACTATAAGGATTTCTTCTTTTTCTTTGTCAGTTTTCAGACAGTTGTTGTAGTACATCCAGTTCTTCACATTGCATAGACAATCTTTTAGAGCATCAGGATTTGGATTGGTTCCTTTGAAACAAAATATTGTCTGCGTATATGTAGAATGTGCATTCATAGTTTCTAATTAGGTGCTCAAGAGGTAGAATTTCAACATTGAAAAAGCTGGGGGTAAGAATTGAACTCTAGGGAACACCACATAAATGAAGGTGATATCAAAGTTTAAAACTACACTATCAAATCTATTTTCAGAAAAAGAGGAAATCCACATAAGAGCAGTTCCCATCATACTGCAGCTGTGAAGTCTAAAGATCAATATGTTGTGGTCACCCGTACTAAATGCCGCCTATAACTTTGTTTCAATCAGCAGCCATGCAGAGGTCACACAAGTGGATTCAATGCATTTTGTAGTTCAGAAGCCCACTTGTGTGCTGTCAAGTAAGCTGTTTTTCTCAAGAAAGATTGATAATTGATTTTTGACCACACTTGGCGATATTTTGCTATGGCTAGAGCTAATGGTTCTATAAATGGGCATAAGTCATGCTTTTAAAAGATAGGTATAACTGCTCCATTTTTCAGTTCAGCTGGGACTATGCCGCAATTTAAGTAGAGATCATCTGAACAATGGTCTTTCTTAATTGAAGGATTTCAGTGTAGAATCTTTGAAGGAATTGTATAAATGTAGGAGCCTGATTTGCATTTCATAATAAATTGACATAGCTCATCCAGTGGTAAATTGTTAAACATTTCCCAAGAAACTAGGGAGGGTTTCCTAGAAAAAATGGTTCGAGGCTTGTGAGCTGTAGATCACATGCTGTGCATAGCCCGCCATCTAGTGTTGGGTTTGGATGTTTGCACTTTGTTTTTGTTCGAAGAAGTCTTTTCCAGTCACGGGGTAGGTGATTCCTCCTTTTGGTGATAGTGCACATGGGCATCGACTCCATTGTTAGATTGTTTTTGCCGCCATCGTGTTCGGATGTGAATTGCTGCGCTCCGGTTTAGCACCGTTTCTCAGGTTACCTTCGACCCGCAATCCACTACCCTTGACGGTATTGTTTCTCGATCGCGTTTACTAATCTCCGCGTATCGTTTCGAACCTAGAATCTTCAACTGGAAAACTCATGGTAGGGCCATTGGGCCTACCCGCCCCGGGCTCACTAGCAGTCGATGGAATGGACTCCATTCAAGCTCTGTCCCGGATGTCGCGCCAAGTTTCCGGGCATCGACCTGCATGAAGTGTGCAATCTCTGTTTGGCCCTGGAACACGATGAGAAAGACTGCGACGCGTGCCGATCGTTTCGATCGTAGATGATGCTCTGTGACCGTCTGGCTCGACGTCATGAAATGCAACAAGGCGGCTCCGTACTGGACATCTTCAGAAAGATTCCGACCAAGAACACGCTCAAGGAGCCGAGGAAGAAGGACATGTCTCCATCTTGGAAGCCGACTCCGACATGTAACAAGAGGAGCAAGTTACATCGGATCAGCATACCATAAGTACAGGAACTCCCTTGCCCCAAGAACCAAAACCTAAAAAGGCTCCGGTCTTTCCTCTGCCTGCGGGCCAAGGTCGGCACGAGAAAAGGTTTCGAGCACCCCGCCCTCGGGCCCGGCGCCGAAACACAAAGAAAAGCCTTCCAGCTCGGGATTGAGTCGGCCCCCTAGTGGCACTGAACCGAAATCCTCGGCACCGAAGACCAAGGATGGGCATCTCCATCTTTCTCCAACCCTAAATCTTCGGTGCCGAAGAGTTCCGAGCCGAAACTCTCGACGCCGAAAACTACTACTAGAGAGAAAAAAGGCTCCAACACAAGATTCTTGGCCGATGTTCCACCTCCGGATCCGAAACAAAAAGAACTGGTTATCAACCCAGGTACTGAACATATTCATGCTAAAATACCTGAAAAAAGGAAATTGGCACATCAGGATGAGCATCATTTACCTCTAAAGAAAAGGAATATGGGTACAAACCCATCACCACCTGATATTCCACCTCCTTCACCTAATAATCCTCACTTACTTATTACCCCCACTAATTCACCACCAACACTATCACCTGTCCCATAGGATGAGTGGGATGGGGATGACAACAGGCCACAAGATGCTGATCCATGGGAGGATTATAATACTGATCCACATACAGACACTGACCCTGATTTGTATCCATCCAAGCCACCACCTTCTGATGACAATATAGGTTATATTGAGCATCTTAATAGGGCTCCTCACTATCATGGGGTGGAATTACATAAATAAAATTTAGAGGATGACTTCTTATTTGAGACATTAAGCTCTGCTCAAAAAACAACTCACACTTTACCAATTCTTAAGAGGATGCTTAAGCATGCAGATGAGGTTTTCAAAGACCCGGTCAGGGCAAGAATAATCACGCCCAGGGTTGAGAAAAAATATAAACCAGCACCTACTGACCCTGCTTACATCTAAGGTCAACTGCCCTTAGACCAGGGGTCTCCAACCTTTTCTGTAATAAGAGCTACTTACGTTAAATGAAAATCCTACTGAGATTCTAATATCATTAGTGGTGTAATAATGACCATATAAGACAAGATTATATTAGTGTGACTGCCATATGCAAGATTATGAGCAGTGATCACCTCAGTCTCTGCATAGTTGCCAGCAGTAATGTACAAAAGGCTTTGTCAAAGTGGAATGCCTCTACTTGGGTAATACATAAAAACCATAGCTGCGTTGCCACTGACACCAAGGTAATAGTAATAGTAATAATTCTCCCCAACACTGTATGAATTATCACTCACATACCAGCTTTAACTATATTTGGGATTTCCATCCAGTTTGCTCCAAACTACAGCTTATGATTTCTGAAAAGACACAAATTCTTTGTCTCGAATAAACACTTTGTAATTCTAGTATATATATTAACTTAACCAAGCAAAGGCTTCTGATTTAGAGGGATGGGCTACCCACAGGAAAGCTACCTAGAAGTAGCAGGAGAGTTACCAGTAGCTCACGAGCTCGTAGAAGAGCAAATTCACAAACAGGCGAGGCCCCTCCTCCTGATTAAGAGTCCAAGTTAATTGATGCCTCTGGTAAAAGGGTAGCTTCTCAGGCAGCTAATCAATGGGGCATTGCCAACTCTCAGGCTTTGCTAGCCAGATATGACAGAGCTCATTATGATGAGTTGGAAAAACGTATCCAATATCTGCCTAATGTGCATAAAGATAAGGCAAATGATCTCATACAAGAAGCAAAACTCATTACCAATACCTCCATCAAATGTGCATTAGATGCAGCAGACACAGCAGCATGTGCAGTAAACACAAGCGTGTTGCTAATCAGACCCCCATGGTTAAGAATATCAGGTTTCAAACCTGAGGTACAAGCCTCTATTCTTAATCGACCTTTTGACAAGGAACACCTATTTGGCCCAGCAGTTGACACCTCGCTGAAGAAAATGAAAAAGGATACCGAGGTCGCAAAGTGCATGGAGGCTATACAATTACCTGCTAGTAGAGGTTCCTTTCGCCGCTCCTTTTACAGGGGTGGTTCCAAAACTGTTACCACAGAAAATCCTTCCTCCACTTACAAGGGCAACAATCAATCGTCCTCATCAGGAGCATATTTTGGAGGAGGTTTTAGAGGAAACAATGGTAAGGGAAAAGGCAGAGGAAACTCCACACGAGCTTTCCCCACTAATAACAAACAGTGACTTGCTTCCACTACCCTGCGATCATTCCACTCCTCACGAGGGACGTCTCTCTCAATTTCTCCCAGTCTGGAACACCATCACCTCAGACAAATGGGTTCTACAAATTATCCAATTTGGTTACTGCCCGGAACTTACAGACACTCCCCCAAACATTCTTCCAATATCACATGCACTGTCACAGGAACATCTCACCCTTCTAAAGAAAAAAAAAAGAGATTCAATCTCTGTTAGAAAAAGGAGCAATAGAGCTAGTCCCATTAGAACATCAAGGAACCGGAGTATACTTCCTATACTTCCTAATTCCCAAGAAGGACGGATCTCTCAGGCCTATACTAGACCTCCGAGAACTCAATCTGTACGTACAATCAGACCACTTTCACATGGTCACTCTACAACAAGTACTTCCACTCCTTCAACAAGGCGACTTCCTGTCCACTCTGGACTTAAAGGACGCCTATTTCCATATCCAATACATCCTGCTCATCGCAAATACCTAAGGTTTGTGGTAGCAGGACTGCATTATCAGTTCATGGTGCTCTCATTTGGAGTAACAACCGCACCCAGAGTTTTCACCAAGTGCATAGCAGTAGTCACAGCTCGCCTTCGAAGACAACACATTCACGTCTTCCCATATCTGGATGACTGGCTCATAAAAGCCAGCTCGCAAAAAAACAGTCTCCGTCACATTCACAAAACAGTGCAGTTGCTCCACGATCTTGGATTCACAGTAAACCTGTCCAAATCTCATCTACAGCCATCCAACACACAGGTGTATCTGGGAGCCACAATAGATACATAAAAGGCTTTGGCCTACCCCAATCCGGCCAAAATCCACAACATGCAGGCTCTGCTGTGCCAGTTTCAGCCTCATTACTCATTAACAGCTCGAGTGTTCATGCAGTTACTAGGGATGATGGCGTCTTGCATGCTAATAGTCCCTTTCGGAAGCCTTCACATGCATCCCCTTCAAGAGTGCTTAGCACGACCGTGAAACCAGGCTCACGGTCGGTTATCGAATCTAGTGTTGGTAGACGGCCGCACCCATCGCTCTCTGCAGTCGTGGAATACACTAAACTTTTCATAAGGGTGGCCCTTCTTCGACCCGGTTCCACAGATAGTGCTAACAGCAGACGCATCGCTCACTGGTTGGAGAGCTCATCTGCAAACGCATACAATTCAGGGCATATGGACCCTGCAGCAAAAGCAGCTCCACATAAACCATCTAGAGCTGCTTGCAATTTTTCTAGCGCTCAAAGCGTTTCAAGTTCGTTTAGTAGGCAAAGCTGTCCTGATCCATACAGACAACGTGACAGCAATGTACTACATACAAAAACAAGGGGGTACTCTCCAGCTGTCACAATTAGCACAGACCATCTGGAGATGGGCAATACATCACAAAATGTTTCTCCAGCCAGAACACCTTCCAGGAGTAAACAATCAGATTGCAGATCTGCTCGGTCGTCAGAGACAACAGATCCACGAATGGGAACTCCACCCTCAAGTTCTCCTCCCATTCTTTCAAATGTGGGTTTTCCAAACCTAGATCTGTTCACCACAAACCTAAATGCAAAATGCCCAAACTTCGCATCGAGACATCCACACCCATTGTCCAAGGGCAATGCACTATGGATAAATTGTTCAGGGATATTTGCCTATGCTTTTCCGCCTCTCCCACTCATTCCACTAGTGGTTCGGAAGCTCAGACAGGCATCCCTGAAATTATTCCTAGTTGCTCCCACATGGGCTCGACAACGCAGGTTCACAACCCTGTTGGAGCTCTCAGTAGTTCCTCACCAAAAACTACACTTCACTCCCAATATGCTCACTGAAATAAGACATCCAGATTCCAGCCATCTCAACCTTGTGATCTGGCACCTGAAATCTTACAGTTTGGCTACCTTAATCTTCCGCTAGACTGTATAAATATTATCAAAGAGGCTAGATGTCCTAACACAAGAGCATGCTATGCAGCAAAGTGGAAGCGATTTGTGATATACTGCAATAACAATCATATAGATTCACTGGACGCTTCAGTTCAAAACATCATTTGCTATTTACTACATCAGCAGCGTTCCAATTTAGTGTACTCTTCCATACTCTTTCATCTTGCTGCAGTAGCTGCATACCTACAGAACAGACAACATCTGTCTCTTTTTTGAGTGCCTGTCTTCAAAGCATTTATGGAGGGACTTAAAAGAGTATTTTCTCCAAGATGTCCACCTGCTCCAGTGTGGAATCTCAACATTGTCCTCACCAGGCTAACGGGTCCACCCTTTGAACCATTGCATAAATGTGAGATACAATTTCTTACTTGGAAGGTAGCTTTCCTCATAGCTATCACATCGCTGAGGAGAGTGGGCGAGCTTCAGGCACTAACTATAGAAGAACAATTCTTACAAATACATCAAAACAAAGTGATTCTGCGGACCAACCCTAAATTTCTACCAAAAGTAATTTCTGCCTTTCATACCAACCAATCTGTTGAGTTGCCTGTGTTCTTCCCTCAACCAGATTCTGTGGCAGAACGTGCTTTACACACCTTAGATGTGAAAATAGCTACTCTGTACAACATAGAAAGGACAAAACTTTTCGGCAAAACAAAACAACTATTTGTCGCTTTTGCTCCACCACATAAAGGCAATCCAATTTCAAAGTCAGGAATTGCAAGGTGGATAGTCAAATGCATTCAGATGTGCTATCCAAAAGCAAAAAGAACTTTAACAATTCCCCCTAGAGCACACTCCACTCCCAAACTAGGGACTTCTATGGCATTTCTAGGAAACATACCCATAGATGATATCTGTAAAGCTGCAACATGGTCTACACCTCACACATTCACAAAACAGTATTGTGTAGATGTGTTAGTAAGACAGCAAGCTAGTGTGGGACAAGAAGTTTTACGTACATTATTATATTTTTCAAACCACTGCAGCAGCTACAGGTTAGCCACTGCTTTGGGAGTTAACTTTGTAGTCTATGCAGAGCATGTGATCTACAGCTCACATGCCTCGAACGGAAAATGCTACTTACCCAGTATGCTCTGTTCTTGGCATGTACAGCTGTCGAGTCACATGCGCCCACCCGCCTCCCGGGTACCTATACCTGTTGCAGTTACATCTTACTTAGATACATATATACATGGACATATCTTACTACTCTTACTAACTCCATCATCATCCTTTGCGGCAAACAATCTAACAATGGAGTCTATGCCCATGTGCACTATCACTGAAAGGAGGAGTCACCTACCTCGTGACTGGAAAACACTTCATCGAACAAAAACAAAGTGCAAACATCAGGACCCAATACTAGATGGCGGGCTATGTTCAGGATGTGACTCTACAGCTCTACATGCCAAGAACAGAGGCATACTGGGTAAGTAGCATTTTCCTTACTGATAAAATCTGAAGTTAAGACATGGATGGACTTATTGAGCTAAATCATCAGTGAACTCATAGAAATTGGGGGGTTGAGGGGAGAGGTTAAAGACATTGGTTGAGTCATTGATAATCTTAAAAATGTCTTATTGTTAATTTTTAGCAGCTTTGATCTGATTAGTGTAAAACTCCTTCCGTGAAGCATGAATAGACTTTTGTAAGACATAAGTTTGTTTTAATAGTGTGTGTTGAGTTCTGGGTTATAGTAAAATTGCCAATTGTGCTTGCATTGTCTGACTTCAAGTTTGTTTATTATGTGTGGCATTAAACTTTTGAGAGACTTTGTTTGTCCCTATGTTTTTGTTTAACAGTGGGTGGTAAAGTGGCTGCTACAGATGTGAGCCAATGAATGTAATCTGAATAACTAGAAGTGGGACAGTAAAAACAGTAGGGAAGGAGAAAGCATCACTCGAGTGTGAGAATGCCCTTATGCCAGGATCTTATCATATTTTGTGGTGTGGGACAAAGACTAGGGTTTTTTTTTTAGGGTTTTGAGATCAAATTAAATAAGAGACTGATCTGTCCATACAATTGGAGTGACAGATACTGAATCAATTAGATCATCTTGAGCCTATAGGGATTCTAAGGTGTACCCAGCAATACGAGTATTGTCATCAATAAATTGGTTAAGGCTGCCGTTCTTACAGTGGGTCAGTACTTTAGATGGAGCTATCATCAATATTTCATAATACATATTGATGTCCCCTAATATTCTGCACAAATTTGTATTAAAGATGAAAGAAACGATAAATCAATAAATTCATGTTTGAATGATCAGGTGGGATGGGGTGGTATATTAAGCACAGAGAGGTTGACAGGGAAGTTAAGATTGCAGAATCTGTTGCAGTGACATATATTGGGTATTGAAGTCTTCAAAACACTTTAAAAAAAATGATCACTACACCTTCCTGTCTTTGTTTCATGCCGGTTGAGTCTTATAAAAATGTTAAAAACAGTATCCCCGAGGGAATTGCTCATCACGACACTTAATGACACTATCACATGGTGGCGCTGCTCATCTAATTTAGAGATGAGCAGAACAATGGTTGTTTATGAATTTAATATACATTAAAAATACTAATACCTGCCTCCCCAGCCATTCCTGTAGCATTGGGAACCTAGAGTAATCTGAACTGTCGCTCTTGCATGCGAGGAAGAGGGTTAGTAGTAACGTCATTGGCCGCGATGACGGGGCAATTAGTGGTGCAAGCTGCAGTGGCCTCTTGGTCAGGGCCCTGGCACTTATTATTTTGCAAATTAGGCACTGAAAATGATCTACAATGTGGGTATCCTGCCATTGAGACACGTCTCAATGATACTTAATGTATCAAAATTATTTGTGACAGTTTTTATGATTTCTGTGGCATGTTTTGGCCAGGAATGATCATTAATTAGTCCACATTTAATGTCAGTAGGGTGGCTGAAGGCAACATTGCAGGATAAAGAAAGCACAGTTAGAGCGATTGGTGTTTCACTGTGGAAAAAGTTTTTAACCAAAATATAGGGGAGAGCTTAGTTTGAAAAAATGTTCAGGGGTGCAATGGTACTCACAGTTTAGGAGTTAAGGGTGGGAGAAGAAAGACAAAAGATGTGAAGGATTTCTGAGAGTAAGTAAATTTGGTCCAAGTGGATTAGGGTGTCGTTGAAAACTGCCTAGTGTGTCGACTCATTTGTACTAAGAATTTCTTAGGCAACTATACATGTTATTAGTACTAGCCTAAATCTCTACTATATTAGAGGCCTTCTAATATATGACCAAAGAGACCCAAAATATAATCAAATGTATGTTTATTGTATTAAAAAACAATTATAAATATATGTTCGAGGCATATGAGCTGCAGATTGTACACTTAGCATAGATCGCCATCTGGTGTTGGGCCCGGATGTTTGCAGTTTGTTTTTCTTCTTGGACAGTCTTTGGAAGTCACGAGTTTGGTGACTCCTCCTTCGGTCCGTACTGCGCATGGGCTTCGGCTCCATCCTCAGATTGTTTTTTTCCGCCATCGGGCTCGGATGTGATACTTCGTGCTCCAGCTTCGAACTTCTACGGTTCCAGCCTCGACGGAAAATCCTCGTATCTTCGAGTTTCTTCTTCATCATCTTCATCTCTCGAAGCGGCACTTTTCTCCATCCCGTACATCGGCACCGGCCTTCGGGCCCTCCTCGACTCCGGTCCCGGCCGATGGAAAGGACTCCGTTCAAAAAGTGCCCAAAATGTGGGTCTAAATTTCCCCACACCGACCTCCATCAGGTGTGTAATCTTTGCCTCTCTCCAGAACACGAGGCCAGAGACTGCCCCGCCTGTAAGTCTTTTCGATCGAAGAAAACCATCCAGGATCGAAAAGCTCGACGCACCATGGCGCACTCATCGTCTGCAGCTCCACCGGACATCTTCGGAGACGGCGCCGAAGCTTCGGGGCAAACACACACCGAGCAGGAAGAAGACGTCGTCAGCGCTTCCGAAGCCGACGACTCCGACGTGGAGGACATCACACCGGCGCAGCGGCCCGTGAGTACTGTGCCCCCTCCCACCCCCGCGCCCAAAACCAAAGAGACTCAGGTTACTCCCTCGCCTGCCGGCCTGGGCAAAACCAAGACCAAAGCTGCGATCACCCCACCTTCGGGCTCGGTGTCGAAGCATCCAAAGTCTCACGGCAGCTCGGGATCGAGCCAGCCGACGCCCGGTGCCGAAAAACAGCATCCGGCACCGAAGAAAGCAATATCCAGCTCGACTCCGAAGCCACCGGCGCCAAAGCCTGGACTCTCGGTGCCGACCAAACACAAACATAAATCTGTCGGCACCGACGCTCCGACGCCGAAAACTCCTTCGACGCCGAAAAAACAGGAGGCCCCAAAAAAGCATGGCGCACACAAACCATCGAAGCCCTCGGCTCCGAAATCACCGGTGCCGACGGACGATTCGACGCCACTGGCTCTGTTTACACCAGACCCTCTACAAAAGACTCTGTCCAAAGATCCAAAGACTGGACTATTGACTTTAATTATCAAGAAAAGACGCCTTGATACTCCGGCTCCTCCTCCACCACCCAAAAGGAAGGACTCTGCTACTTCACCCCTCAGAGTGCCCTTCCCACTACCGCCTCCCCTACCTCCTCCACCACCTCCACCCCCTCCCCCTCCCAGGTCTCCACCACCTCCACCTCACTACGATCCGGCCCCATCCCCAGATCCGGATGACGGGGACCCGGACAATTACCCGGCGGACGCCCCAATGGATCCCACTCCACCAGGGACCCCAGACCCATGGGAGGATTACAATAACCCTGATATACCAGACATACCTCAGGACGACCTATACCCATCCAGGCCGTCTCCTCCAGAGGACTCCTTAGGGTTTCATCATTTAGTGCAGAGAGCAGCACACTACCATGGGGTGGACATGCACAGTGAACCAGTGGAAGAAGACTTCCTACTGGATACATTTGACATACAAGACAAATCCACTTCTATTTTACCCATGCTTAAGGGTGTCACCAAGCACGCTACAGAGGTGTTCAAAGACCCTGTCAGGGCCAGAGTACTGAACCCTAGAATAGAGAAGAAGTACAAAGCGGCACCCACAGACCCTGCATACATTAAGGGCCCTGCTCCCCTAGATTCCCTAGTTGTCTCCACAGCTAGAAAGCGGGCTAACTCCCAATCCTCAGGAGAAGCCCCACCGCCAGACAAGGAATCTAAACTTCTGGACGCGTCTGGTAAACGCACCGCCTCCCAAGCTGCAAACATGTGGCGCATTGCAAACACACAAGCACTGCTTGCGCGATATGACAGAGCACACTATGACGAACTAGAGGCTCTTATGCAGCACCTTCCAGAAAAACACAAGCGCAAGGCTCATGACCTAATACAGGAGGGTAAACTAATTACAAACACCTCCATCAAGTGTGCCCTCGATGCAGCCGACACTGCTTCTAGAGCCATAAATACAAGTGTCCTGCTTCGTCGCCATGCCTGGCTCAGGATCTCAGGGTTCAAACCTGAAGTCCAGGCGTCCATACTCAATCACCCCTTTGACCAGCAAACTCTCTTTGGGCCAAAGGTAGACGAAGCGTTGGAAAAGATGAAAAAGGACACAGACACAGCAAAGTCCATGGGGGCACTCCAAACACAAGCCTCTAAACGTTCCTTTCGACGCTCGTCCTTTCGTGGCACAGGCAGAGGCTCCTCCACCGATAACACCTCTACCTCCTACAAGTCCCCTCCTCAAAATACCTTTTCAAAGGGCAATCAAAGGGGCGGTTACAGAAGCAACAACAATAAGGGCAGGGGCAAAACCAACAACACCCGTTCTGCCACCCCACCCGCACAATGACTCCCCTCCGCTCCCCCCAGACCATCCCACTCCGGTCGGGGGCAGACTACAAGACTTTATCCACACATGGGAGTCCACAACATCGGACAAATGGGTGACCCAAATCATTCGGTCAGGGTACTGTCTCGAACTAACATCTACCCCACCCAATATCCCACCAAGGCACCGTCCAATGTCTCAAGAACATTCCACACTGCTCAAACAAGAGGTACTCTCACTCCTCCAAAAACACGCTATAGAGCAGGTCCCCGTCAATCAACAAAATCTAGAGGTCTACTCCCTATATTTCTTAATACCAAAGAAAGACGGGACCCTCAGACCCATTCTCGACCTCCGGCCTCTAAATGCCTACATACATTCAGACCATTTTCACATGGTCACCCTACAGCAAGTCCTCCCACTCCTCTGCCAGGGAGACTTCCTCACAACCTTGGATCTGAAAGACGCATACTTTCACATTCCAATACACCCCTCTCACAGGAAATACCTCAGGTTCGTGGTGGACGGGCAACATTACCAATTCACGGTTCTCCCCTTCGGGGTCACCACCGCACCACGGGTGTTTACCAAATGCCTAGCAGTAGTAGCAGCACACCTCAGACGTCAACATATTCACGTCTTCCCTTACCTAGACGACTGGCTGATAAAAGCCGCGTCCTACAACCAATGTGTGCAACATACAAACAGCACCATCCAACTGCTCCACCAGCTAGGCTTCACGGTGAACTACCAAAAGTCCCACCTCATACCATCTCACACAAAGCAATATCTCGGGGCCACTATAGACACCTCCAAAGGTATTGCCTATCCAAACTCAGCCAGAATCACAAGCATTCAAGCCTTACGCAAAACATTCCTTCCTCAACACTCTCTTCCAGCAAGAGTGTTTATGAAGCTTATAGGAATGATGGCGTCTTGCATCTTCATAGTGCCCCATGCAAGACTCCACATGCGTCCACTTCAAGAGTGCCTAGCACAACAGTGGAACCAGGCCCAGGGGCAGCTGACGGATCTGGTGTTGGTGGACGGCCGCACACATCACTCTCTGCAGTGGTGGAACACCACAAACCTTTCCAAAGGGCGGCCGTTCCTGGACCCGGTTCCTCAGGTGACTCTAACAGCGGACGCATCGCTCTCCGGCTGGGGAGCGCACCTTCTACACCTCACCATGCAAGGTCTATGGACGCCACAGCAAAAATCGCTCCACATCAACCATCTGGAGCTCTTGGCGATCTTTCTAGCCCTAAAATCTTTCCAAAAACAGATTTCGGGCAAAGCAGTCCTCATTCGCACAGACAATATGACTGCAATGTATTATATCCAAAAACAGGGGGGGACACACTCTCCCCAGCTCTCCCGCTTAGCCCAGAGCATATGGAGATGGGCAATTCCTCAAAACATCTTTCTCCTGGCACAGCACGTTCCAGGCGTACAAAACACCATGGCAGATCTGCTCAGCAGACAAACGCAACAACTACACGAATGGGAACTGCATCCACAAGTTCTTCACCCATTCTTCCAACAGTGGGGGCATCCTCAGATAGACCTCTTCGCCACCCACGAAAACAAAAAATGCCCAAGCTTCGCCGCCAGATACCCACACCCATTGTCCAAGGGCAATGCGATATGGATGAACTGGTCAGGCAGATTTGCATACGCCTTTCCACCTCTCCCACTAATTCCATTAGTGGTCAGGAAACTACAACAGCACTCCCTCACACTCATTCTGGTAGCTCCGACGTGGGCCAGGTACACCACGCTACTACAACTGTCAGTGGTACCACATCAAAAACTGCATCTATCCCCATGCCTCCTAACCCAGAACCATGGAGAAATCAGGCACCCGGACCCAGCTCAGCTCAACCTGGCGATCTGGCTCCTGAAATCCTAGAATTCGGATACCTTAACCTTCCCCCTGATTGCATGAACATCATCATGGAAGCCAGACGTCCTACCACTAGAGCATGCTATGCCGCAAAGTGGAAAAGATTTGTAATTTACTGCCGTAACAATACAATCAACCCTCTAGATGCATCCATACAGCACATCATATGCTATCTGCTCCATCTTCACAGGTGTAACCTGGCATATTCATCCATACGCCTACACCTAGCAGCGATCGCTGCTTATCTACAAAACAGACAGCATTTATCACTCTTCAGAGTGCCCGCTATTAAAGCCTTCATGGAAGGCCTTAAACGCGTAATTCCTCCCAGGGCACCACCTTCCCCTGTATGGAATCTAAATTTAGTTCTTACACGACTAATGGGTCCGCCCTTCGAACCAATGCACAAATGTGAGCTACAGTTTCTCACCTGGAAAACAGCTTTCCTTGTAGCTATCACTTCCCTTAGAAGGGTTGGTGAAATACAAGCGTTCACCATACAGGAACCCTACATACAAATGCATCACAGCAAGGTCATACTTCGCACAAATCCGAAATTTCTGCCCAAAGTCATTTCCCCCTTCCATCTCAATCAATCAGTGGAATTACCTGTCTTCTTTTCGCAACCCCAATCTGTTGCAGAAAGGGCCTTACACACACTTGATGTGAAAAGGGCGTTGCTATACTACATACAAAGAACGCAACCCTTCAGGAAGACTAAACAATTGTTCGTTTCCTTCTCTCCACCACATAAAGGCAACCCCATTTCTAAATCAGGGATAGCTAGGTGGATTGTAAAATGCATACAAATTTGCTATCAAAAGGCAAAGAGAACATTATCTGTTCCTCCTAAAGCCCACTCTACAAGAAAGTTAGGGGCTTCTATGGCTTTTCTAGGGAATATACCCTTAGATGACATCTGCAAAGCAGCCACATGGTCTACACCGCACACCTTCACAAAACACTACTGTGTAGATGTGCATTCCAAGCAGCAAGCTAGGGTGGGCCAGGCTGTACTAAAGACACTTTTTCAAACAGCTGCAACGGATACCGGTGGTCGCCGCTAAGGTTGGGTACTGCTATATAATCTATGCTAAGTGTACAATCTGCAGCTCATATGCCTCGAACGGAATATGCTACTTACCAGTATGCATCTGTTCTTGGCATGTAGAGCTGCAGAGTTGTACACGCCCACCCGCCTCCCCGGCTACCTGTATCCGTTCCAGTACATCTTATTTAGATACAACACATGGGTTTCTCACTGTTATTACTACGCTCCATCATTTCCCTGTTGGCGAAAAACAATCTGAGGATGGAGCCGAAGCCCATGCGCAGTACGGACCGAAGGAGGAGTCACCAAACTCGTGACTTCCAAAGACTGTCCAAGAAGAAAAACAAACTGCAAACATCCGGGCCCAACACCAGATGGCGATCTATGCTAAGTGTACAACTCTGCAGCTCTACATGCCAAGAACAGATGCATACTGGTAAGTAGCATATTCCATATATATCAATCCATCAAAGCTCCCAATTGCCCGCTAGGCAGGATTGCACTCGAGCAGCAGCCAATTTCAACGGGTAAAGGACCTTCATGTACGCCGATAACTGCGTCTTCCTCTGTCATGGATGAAGGCCTGACGCGTTTCTGAGACGTGTTGCTCGTCTTCAGAGGCTCGACCTGGGGAAGAGTTCTGGGGACACACCCACACATATATAATTAACCGCCCTCAGATGGGCGTGCTCAGATGAGCACAACGCCAATGGATTGTGGGTAATGTAGTTCATATCCATTTCCCTTTTGGGCACAGTTTCACACTTAAAGCCCTCAGATGGGCCTCGGCGAACAGAAAGTCCATTGATCCCTCGCCACTGCTTCACATAGTGGACTCTGTGAATCAGAGCCGTGACCCCCAACGAAGGGATGGTGCAATCCTCGCGGCCGGACTGCCGCGTACAAATCAAAGCTCCCAATTGCCCGCTAGGCAGGATTGCACTCGAGCAGCAGCCAATTTCAACGGGTAAAGGACCTTCATGTACGCCGATAACTGCGTCTTCCTCTGTCATGGATGAAAGCCTGACGCGTTTCTGAGCCGTGTTGCTCGTCTTCAGAGGCTCGACCTGGGGAAGAGTTCTGGGGACACACCCACACATATATAATTAACCGCCCTCAGATGGGCGTGCTCAGATGAGCACAACGCCAATGGATTGTGGGTAATGTAGTTCATATCCATTTCCCTTTTGGGCACAGTTTCACACGTAAAGCCCTCAGATGGGCCTCGGCGAACAGAAAGTCCATTGATCCCTCGCCACTGCTTCACATAGAGACTGATCTGTCCATACAATTGGAGTGACAGATACTGAATCAATTAGATCATCTTGAGCCTATAGGGATTCTAAGGTGTACCCAGCAATACGAGTATTGTCATCAATAAATTGGTTAAGGCTGCCGTTCTTACAGTGGGTCAGTACTTTAGATGGAGCTATCATCAATATTTCATAATACATATTGATGTCCCCTAATATTCTGCACAAATTTGTATTAAAGATGAAAGAAACGATAAATCAATAAATTCATGTTTGAATGATCAGGTGGGATGGGGTGGTATATTAAGCACAGAGAGGTTGACAGGGAAGTTAAGATTGCAGAATCTGTTGCAGTGACATATATTGGGTATTGAAGTCTTCAAAACACTTTAAAAAAAATGATCACTACACCTTCCTGTCTTTGTTTCATGCCGGTTGAGTCTTATAAAAATGTTAAAAACAGTATCCCCGAGGGAATTGCTCATCACGACACTTAATGACACTATCACATGGTGGCGCTGCTCATCTAATTTAGAGATGAGCAGAACAATGGTTGTTTATGAATTTAATATACATTAAAAATACTAATACCTGCCTCCCCAGCTATTCCTGTAGTATTGGGAACCTAGAGTAATCTGAACTGTCGCTCTTGCATGCGAGGAAGAGGGTTAGTAGTAACGTCATTGGCCGCGATGACGGGGCAATTGGTGGTGCAAGCTGCAGTGGCCTCCTGGTCAGGGCCCTGGCACTTATTATTTTGCAAATTAGGCACTGAAAATGATCTACAATGTGGGTATCCTGCCATTGAGACACGTCTCAATGATACTTAATGTATCAAAATTATTTGTGACAGTTTTTATGATTTCTGTGGTATGTTTTGGCCAGGAATGATCATTAATTAGTCCACATTTAATGTCAGTAGGGTGGCTGAAGGCAACATTGCAGGATAAAGAAAGCACAGTTAGAGCGATTGGTGTTTCACTGTGGAAAAAGTTTTTAACCAAAATATAGGGGAGAGCTTAGTTTGAAAAAATGTTCAGGGGTGCAATGGTACTCACAGTTTAGGAGTTAAGGGTGGGAGAAGAAAGACAAAAGATGTGAAGGATTTCTGAGAGTAAGTAAATGTTGGTCCAAGTGGATTAGGGTGTCGTTGAAAACTGCCTAGTGTGTCGACTCATTTGTACTAAGAATTTCTTAGGCAACTATACATGTTATTAGTACTAGCCTAAATCTCTACTATATTAGAGGCCTTCTAATATATGACCAAAGAGACCCAAAATATAATCAAATGTATGTTTATTGTATTAAAAAACAATTATAAATATATATATATATCAATCCATATACAAGAAAGAAGTGACTCAAACAGATAGATTCACCAAAGAACAAAAATATATTTCCACTACAACGTTTCAGCTTCCGCCTTCCTCAGGTAGTACAAGATGGTTTGCTCTGTGGCTGCACAGATGATACAGCTGAATTTTCAAAAAGCATCATGAGTGAAGATTCCATTTGGAATGTGGAATCAATGCAGTCCTGAGAGCTCTTGAGATATGCAGTAATCAGGTTGTGTTCTCAGTAATGTTCAGTCCATCTGTATGCAGTGATTTTAAACGGTACATCCAGAAGTTCTCCCTGGAGTCCAGTAGTTCTTCCTTTGAAACATGTTCCACGGGGAAAATCTTCAAATCTGATAGTGAATGATCCAATATATATAATATATACAATATATATTCAGTGCTTCTTTTAAAACATACCATCCATACCAATAATCTAATAGATCTCAATCGTACAATCATGCATCCTCATTCATTCTTCCATATTACACAATGGGACATCACAATAAATTATCTCAATATACATGCATAGTGATACCATGCTTTTCTATTTTCAACAGTATTCAAATCTTGGAAAGCTAATATCAAATAGCAGGACATTTCTTGTATATGATGTTTACATCTGTCTGCAGTGGACAATATTGGGATGGTAGGGACTATATGGTGCACTCGTTTTTATTTATCATGGCTGTGTGGTCCACTACACGCTTTTCAGCTAGAGAGCCTTTATTAGAAAGCCATGTATTTAAGAAGTAAGTCCTGGTATTTCAAAGTAGAAGTATTATGTCCTAATATCGTACTACAGGTTGCTGTTCTGGTCCGTTATTATATTTGGAACAAACACGATCCTGTTAGCAGCAATGATGCAGCTAAACGGAGCCGGGTCTCCTGGTGCAGGAAATTGCTCTGCCTGTGATTTCTTGTCTATGATGGCCTGGATTATCCAATTTTATGACCCATATATACAACTGTGCTATGCTTGTGGCCAGCCGGCCGAACAAACAGTGGGCGCGTCTCTGTAAAGACGGAGACGTGCCCATTGTTTGTTTGTTCCGCTGGCTGGCCACACACATAGATTTATTTGTCCCTGACTTAGGAACTTCATTCCTCCCTAGAGGAACCCCAATTTATTTTCAGTTATATTGTGTCGACACTCCTGTTCAGGCCCAGACAGTCACGCATTGGACTCTTTTGAGGTGCCGCTGATACCTCCAGTAGGCAGACATGTAAAGGGCTGCCTTCAATAAAAGGGTCAACACATGCCCTTGGAGACTGGAAGGCTAACAACAGAAAACACCACCTCCTACAACCACTGAATCTGGTAGAGTGTAAAATGGTAATAGAATAATCCTAACAATACTTACCACTAAAACTTATTGCGCAGCCATTTAATCATTAAATTCCGTGAAAAACATTCTCAAGAAATAAAATGAAAGAATTCATACAAACAAAAATTAATCTGGAAAAAAATTGAGAGTCCAAGCACAAATCAGTCCTTATTATTCCTTATGCGAATATGAAACTATGACAGAATGGTGCTCTTCTGTAGCTAGATATCATCGCACTGTACTGCAGTTTGTTCAATTAAAGCACTTATTAAAACAACATATCATACATCTGTTCCTCCTGCTGCTACTTTCTGCAGCATGCAACTAGAAATAAATTGAACCATCTTATGAAAATGAAGTGGATTTCATTTCCCAGGGCTCACTACAGTTTGTTACAGCAGGGACGTTTAGATTGCACCCAAAAGGTAAATGAAAAAACAACTTCAAAGTAGATAGAATAATTGACAACAATACTACTTTATCGTTATAGAAAATTAAGGATTGTGTAATTTTGCTCTTCTTTCCAGGCCTCAAGTCATAGTTCTCAGAGTACAAAAGACTCTGGTGTAGGTTTGCAGTACCCAACTACATCCTCACCCTACAGAAAAGCAGGAAGCCGAAGCAGCAGGCACCCTAGAAAGGAGGAGGCAGTGCCCCATGCAAGAGGTCACTGGGTGTACTCACCATTCAGAAGTGGGCTGCACAGATCTCACTTGAACAGAGGTAAGCCATGTGGGTAATTCTTGTACCACAAGTAGTCACAGTTTTTAGTCATATTATTAAGAAACTTGGGATCCTAAATAGATTTGTCTAAGCATCAAGTTTTACAGTTATGCTCTTCACCTCATCAAATAATGTTTTGAAAACCAAACGTTTAACTTTGTATTTGACACTGAAGCTGGAATGATTTAGGGGGACTTGACTGTAAATTTCATTCCATGGTCTATCATACTCAAATCATTTGAATGTATCATGGAACATTCTCTTAGCAACATAGCATCTTAACCTACCCTAACAGGGCAATCACAGTCATTAAATGTCTTTTCCTAGAATTGTAGGTCTGAGCCACCAGGAAGCATTGGAACAATGATATTTAATGGCAGAAGTGTTATACTGCTATTAGAAATTATCACCCGTTGAGGGCAGTCTGATCTCAATTAAATTGCTGGCTTATAATGTAGGAGACAGCCTTTAGTGAATGGCATATCCTGATGTAAAACGGCTAGAATGCTATTATAGCATTCTTATTGATACCAGCAGATTCCTCACCTCTTGCATCACCTTCTGCCACCTTTCGTGATCCAGAAAAGTAGAAATGGGTCTCTGGTGCTGGTGGTTGGCATGTGACCCCTCTTCTCTCTCCCCGGGGACCACCCCGCTTATGACATCACAAGAACCATACAAGTCTCCAAAACCCCCTGTGCACACTCAGATTTTTTTTTTTCACATCCTTTGACAGTGACTGCTCTCATTGACACATTTTTCATTCTTTCAATTTTAATCTGCAGTGCTGACAGTATGGCACAGCCCCAAAAACCTGGGTTTTAACTCGGCCAGTCCTGCCATATTCAAATGCCGATTTTGACCCTCACAAGGTGTGCCTGTAGCATATGGGGCCAAGACACAATTTCAGGTTGTGTGATAAATATGACCTTCTGCATCTAACGCCAATATAAATCGAGTGGGAGGCCAAAGCAGTGCCCAACGACTCTAAAAGTGATCCAGCTCTTATCTTGCTTGATAACCTTTCACTCATTGTCAACAAATAAATTGTCCAAGATAGTGAAAGATAAGTCAAAAACGAAATGTAAGAAGCACTGGAAGAGGGCCCCTTAGGCGCTGAGGTGATGTTTCTGCTCTTTGGAGCAGTCATGTAGTCCCCGCAGCGAGACTTGGCTTAATCCTGACAGTCAGACCTGGTTGATGTCAACCTGGTGCTACCTCCTACTCTGGTGCCGTCGTGCCACCTACCTTGGTTTTTCATGAGTCTCCAGTCCCATGAACGGACCTCTTGCAGATTACCTCTTTCATGCAGAAAATGCTACCTCTGTTCTGCCACACTCCATCTGATGTGCTCTCGAACCCCATCGAGACATGACAAATCCTGACTAGGCTGCTGCCGGTGGATCCTGTTTTGGTTCCGGTAGCCCCATTCAGCCTTTCCCTCACACCATTAAGGCACCTGTGGTAGCCATCTCTTTGGCAGAGGCCTATCCAGTGATGTCCTCATTGCTAACAGCATTGTCTTTGAAGTTGTTGGCACAGTCTTCTGAGCCCTCTGCACCAGTTATCACATTTTCTGATGGTTACTTCTAACCAAAGATTCCTCACCTTAAAATACTGCCCAGGAGCCAGACTGGATCTGGAAAACATTTCTTCATAGCAGTACTCCAGCGTGCTGCTAAGTGTCGCAGAACGGCTGAGCTGCGTCCACACCACCATAAAAGTGACGAAGTAGAGCTTGCACATAAGTGCCACCTCTGTGCACTGACGTCAGTTCCTTTCTTTCTATGCCTTCTAGTATGGATCTGGAGCACCGCTCCCTACTTTGGTGGTTTTTACGACGACATCTAAACAATTTCAACGTTGTGCCATGGAATGATGTCCACACTAAAATAACAGGTTTCAAGCCATACCGTGACTCTAGGAAGCGGTTGTCAGTCACAGATGAGCACAAGGTTTGTCTTTTTTGTCTGGGCTCAGGCTGCGACTCTTGTGCGATATGCATGCCCTCATGCACCTGAGGGTGACCCCAGACCCGAAGCCAAAGCTGTATGTCACAGAACAGAAGTGGTTATCGCTTATGTCCCACTCCTGATCCAAAGCACGGATGTAGTCCTGTTCCCAAAGCCATTTGACAACTGCTCAAATTCACACTCAAAATCCTCTGAGATGTGCAAGAGCGAAGCAGGACTCCACCCCATCCGGCTACTCTGACTCCAAAGAGGAGGCACATTCGTGCCACAGTGTCTATCACAACCACACAGGTTTCCGGGCGCAGAACTGATTCCTAAGCTGGTCTCAATGCCGACTGCATTTTCTGTGCCTTTGTGGACTCTGCAGCAGTTAAAGGCCTTCAAGTAGGTAACGCAGCAAGTTTTCAGGTCACTTCTGGTTCCCACTGAACTGCAGGTGCTCACAGCCCGGTTGCCACAGGGAGGTCCTTCCCTGCTGTGATATGTCCCCCTAGGACAATATTAATGAGCACGTGCCACTTCTGAACCTGGGCTTTCAGATCTCCATCTTCATGCTTGGAGACTGAGTGGCAGCAGCTGAACACCTTTGGCCTTCCTCTAGAAATGGTTGATGTCACCTTGGCAGTGAGGAATCCCTCAACGAAACCTGTACACGCCTATCTTTGGGACTAATTTGTGGTTTGGTGCAGCACATGCCACATTGAGCCCTCTCCAGGCCAAGTTATTTGACATTCTGTTTGTGTTATCTCCTGCCCGGCAAGACTTTGCTTTGGACACAGTTAAAGAGTACCTTTTGTCTCTTTCTGCCTTTTTACGATTGCTAGATCAGCCCTTGTTTAAATCGCCGGTTGTGATGCTTCTTTTGAAAGGCTTACAACACTTCATTCCTACCTCTCCCTTTGTCATGCCACAGTGAGATCTTAACTTGGGCTTCACATTTTTAATGTGCACTACTTTTAAACCTCTGCACAACTACCCTCTGTGGCTTCTTGCCCTCAAGACTGTATTCCCTGTCGCCATAACGAGTGAGCTGCAGGCGCTCGGCTTCCATTTGCCGTATATCAATTGCCTTCTGCCCAAGCAAACGGGTTCTTTGGGCAAAAGCATCCTTCTTGCCTAAAGCTTTGACGTGGTTCCACGACGGCCAAATTTTCACCCTGCTGGCATTCCAATTCACAGACCCCACTCCCTCCCCTCCCATAGGTACTGCTCTGGTATCTATTCAGAAGGCGAGGAATCCGGGCTTTGAAATCTCTGTCCGAAGAACATCTTACTTACCTTCGGTAATGTTCTTTCTGGTAGAGACTCTGTCTAACCGCAGATTCCTCACTGATCCTCCCTGTTCTGTGGATTGGACTCTATCCATTGATAAGATCCTGTTGGGGCTTTGTGTCTGGGGACACAGATAGCTTTGAAAGCAACTGGTGTCAGCAGACAGCAGTTGTGTCTATATAGGCCCTGTATGTCATTTACTGGACGGAAACGGGTCCATGTGGAGCCACACGGTGCCACCTATCAGCAAGCAGAGGTACTGCTGAAAAAGATTCTGATCCAATCTGATGCCTGCATAAAATTCAAAAGGTGAGGAATCTGATGTTAGCTAGAGTCTTCACCAGAAAGAGTGTTACCCCAAGTTAAGAAACGTGTCTGTCTGGGTATATGTAGGCAATTAGAGGAGAATGGGTGGTGCACAATGAAAAGAAAGGAAAGTAAAGCAATCGGGAATAGCCTATGCCAGATGTACTTTGGGGGACCTTCACCCTAAATTGGCTTGTGGACAAATAATTCAAATTGTTTCTTTTGTGGTGCATAGGAATATATCAGGAGTACGAACAAGGGATGGGCAATTGAATTGATAAAACTTGCCGTTAAGAACATAGAAAGACACATGAGCCTGGGATGACCCTCGTATAAAGAAAGAATCAAGAACATAAGGTCAGTCATCACAGGCTGAACCATACCAAAGGCATACACCGGAGTCCCATAAAACCACTTCAGAAACACCTGCCAACTCATCTGACATTGTTATAAGAAATATTTAATGTTCTCAAAACATTACAGAGGTTACCAACCCAATCACTAGTTATTTGTGTCTCACCTACTGTTGAAGTGCCAAGTGCCCTGCAGTAATCCAGGAATATGCAAACATGTCGGCAAAGCATTCTTTGACAACCAAAGTATACTTTGCACATAAAACTAAGTTTAGATTACTCCTAATTGTGCCCCTTGTTGAAATAGCACCTACACAACTATTCAGTGCATTGAAAGGATTATGAGCCCATACTACTGACAGGCTGTGTATTCTATACAAAGTCCGAGCCTGAGACGGTGACAAAAATCACTTTTCGATTATTAAACAATGAAAAGACATATGCTGGTTAAGCCTCAACAGCGACAAAATTAAATAATGCGGATTAATAGCACTAAACACATAGCAGCATACTTTTCTATAATGCTAGATGACACCAAGATTAGCGCTTCTCCAATCCTTATATTCCGCTTCTTATTGATTATGGTAGAACAAATTCTCCAAACTAGTAAATGCAACTACTACCAGTTCAGGCATCATTACCTCTAGAAACACTCCACGCAAGAAACACCTGATGTAACCCGTCCGTCTTTATCAAACACAGCAACATATGACACATCTCCCTCCTCCTTTTATTCAGTCTTAACACTCCGTCAAAACCAAACACCTTCATTCCTAATGCAAATGCCTCTGCTCCAGGAAGGTAACATGCCATAAAAGCACAAACCAGGTATTTGTCACATTTTCACATAACTCTAATCAAGAGAAAACATCACTTTCTATAAAAAAAACTAAGAACATTTGCACTACACAGCCTGGACTTGTATACTGCTGTGACTAAACTTCGAGCTCACCCACCAAAGAATGAGTACTTAAAGGTTCTGAAACCATAACTCACACTAGAGTAACCATCCATCTTCCATGGAAGCATCCTAGCATGCAGCAAAGCTTTAAACATTGTAGTAGTCAATCAACTCTGAATGCCATAAAGTGTGCTCTCTATGCCGTAGGAGTCAAGCTAGCCTGGCTGATGAGGTCTGAAACCCCAAAACGGTTCCAAGGATGCTTATTTCCAGTCAAAGGAAGACCTGGCCTGGCATGGGGAGCAGAGGAACAATGGATTTAGGCTCAGATCTTTGTGCTGGTGTGAATGTATGACATTGTTCTCCGTTCTGTATATCAATTGTTCTTTTTGCATGAAGTGTAAAGCAACACAGGACACTACGTAGCACACAGTACTAACACGTAGGGCAAAGTATGTTCTTAGTTGAACTCCTAAGAAACAGATATGAATGCATAATTATTGAGTATGGCTACAAGTCTCATATTTTTACTGCCACAGGTGAATGCAAACTGTAAACTAGCTGTCTTAAATGTGGATTAGTGGTGGGGGCATAGGTGTTCCCATGGTTGCGTCAAATTTAATACTTTACTTAATATGTTAGGAGCTGTAGGAAAATACCCCTGTTCGAGGCATATGAGCTGCAGAGTTGTACACTTAGCATAGATCGCCATCTGGTGTTGGGCCCGGATGTTTGCAGTTTGTTTTTGTTCTTTGGACAGTCTTTGGAAGTCACGAGTTCGGTGACTCCTCCTTCGGTCCGTACTGCGCATGGGCTTCGGCTCCATCCTCAGATTGTTTTTTTCCACCATCGGGCTCGGATGTGATACTTCGCGCTCCGGCTTCGAACTTCTACGGTTCCAGCCTCGACGGAAAATCCTCGTTCTTCGAGTTTCTTCATCTATCTTCATCTCTCGAAGCGGCACTTTTCTCCATTCCGCACATCGGCACCGGCCTTCGGGCCCTCCTCGACTCCGGTCCCGGCCGATGGAAAGGACTCCGTTCAAAATGTGCCCAAAATGTGGGTCTAAATTTCCCCACACCGACCTCCATCAGGTGTGTAACCTTTGCCTCTCTCCAGAACACGAGGCTAGAGACTGCCCCGCCTGTAAGTCTTTTCGTTCGAAAAAGACCATCCGGGATCGAAGAGCTCGACGCACCATGGCGCACTCATCGACCGCAGCTCCACCGGACATCTTCGGAGACGACACCGGAGCTTCGGGGCAACAACACACCGAGCAGGAGGAAGACGTCGTCGGCGCTTCTGAGGCCGACGACTCTGACGTGGAGGACATCACACCGGCGCAGAGGGTCGTGAGTACTCTACCCCCTCCCACCCCCGCGCCCAAAACCAAAGAGACTCGGGTTACACCCTCTTGCAGGCCCGGGCAAAACCAAGCACACAGCTTCTATCACCCCACCTTCGGGCCCGGTGTCGAAGCCTCACAAGTCTCACGGCAGCTCGGGCTCGAGCCAGCCGACGCCTGGTGCAGATAAAGACCGTCCGGCACCGAAGAAAATGACGCCCAGCTCGACTCCGAAGCCACCGGTGCCGAAGCCTGGCCTCTCGGTGCCGACAAAACACAAACACAAATCCCTCGGCACCGACGCTCCGGCGCCGAAAACTACTTCGACGCCGAAAAAAACGGAGGTTCCAAAAAGGCATGGCACAGAGAAACCATCAAAATCCTCGGCTCCGAAAACATCGGCGCCAGCGGACGATTCGGTGCCACTGGACCTCTTTACACCAGATCCTTTACAAAAGACCTTATTTAAGGATCCAAAGACTGGGCTACTGACTTTAGTTGTCAAGAAAAGACGTCTTGACACACCGGCTCCTCCTCCACCGCCCAAGCGGAAGGACTCTGCTACTTCTCCTCTCAGAGTGCCCTCCCCACTACCTCCTCCTCCTCCTCCTCCTCTTCCACCTCTTCCACCCCCTCGCCCCTCCCAGGTCTCCGCCACCCTTGCCTCATCATTCCCCGACCCCATCCCCAGATCCGGATTACAGGGATCCAGATTATGACCCAGCGGATGCCCCAATGGACCCCACTCCACCGGGGACCCCAGACCCATGGGAAGATTACCAAAACCCTGACATACCAGATGTGCCTCAGGACGACCTATACCCATCCAGGCCGTCTCCCCCAGAGGACTCATTAGGGTTTCACCACTTAGTGCAGAGAGCAGCACACTACCATGGGGTGGAAATGCATAGTGAACCAGTGGAAGACGACTTCTTACTGGATACATTTGATATTCAGGATAAGTCCACAGCTATCTTGCCCATGCTTAAGGGTGTCACCAAGCATGCTGCAGAGGTGTTCAAAGACCCTGTCAGGGCCAGGGTCTTAAAACCTAGAATAGAAAAAAAGTATAAGGCGGCACCCACAGACCCTACATACATTAAGGGCCTGCTCCCTTAGATTCCCTAGTTGTGTCCACAGCTAGAAAGCGGTCTAACTCCCAGTCCTCAGGAGAGGCCCCACCGCCAGATAAGGAATTCAAACTTCTAGACGCGTCTGGCAAACGCACCGCCTCACAAGCCGCGAACATCTGGCGCATTGCAAATACACAAGCGCTGCTTGCGCGCTATGACAGAGCACACTACGATGAGCTTGAGGCTCTTATACAGCACCTCCCAGAAAAACACAAACGCAAAGCTCATGACCTGATACAGGAGGGTAAGCTGATTACTAACACCTCCATTAAATGTGCCCTCGATGCAGCCGACACTGCTTCTCGAGCCATAAATACTAGTGTCCTGCTTCGTCGTCATGCCTGGCTTAGGATCTCAGGGTTCAAGCCCGAAGTCCAGGCATCCATCCTAAATCACCCCTTTGACCAACAAAATCTCTTCGGGCCAAAGGTGGATGAAGCATTAGAAAAAATGAAAAAGGACACAGACACAGCAACGTCTATGGGGGCATTACAATCACAGACCCCTAAACGCTCCTTTCGACGCTCATCCTTTCGCAGCACAGGCAGAGGCTACTCCACCGATAGCGCCTCTACCTCCTACAAGTCCCCTCCTCAAAATACCTTTTCAAAGGGCTACCAAAGGGGTGGTTACAGAGGCAACAACAATAAGGGCAGGGGCAAAACTAACACCACCCGTTCTGCCACCCCGCCCGCACAATGACTTCCCTCCGCTCCCCCCAGACCATCCCACTCCGGTCGGGGGCAGACTACAAAACTTTATCCACGCATGGGAATCCATAACATCGGACAAATGGGTGACCCAAATTATTCGGTCAGGGTACTGTCTCGAGCTAACATCTACCCCACCCAATATCCCACCAAGGCACCGTCCAATGTCTCAAGAACATTCCACACTGCTCAAACAGGAGGTGCTCTCCCTCCTCCAAAAACACGCTATAGAGCAGGTCCCCGTCAATCAGCAAAATCTAGGGGTCTACTCTCTGTATTTCCTAATACCGAAGAAAGACGGGACCCTGAGGCCCATTCTGGACCTCCGGCCTCTAAATGCATACATACATTCAGACCATTTCCACATGGTCACCCTACAACAAGTCCTCCCACTCCTCTGTCAGGGAGACTTTCTCACTACCTTGGATCTGAAAGACGCATACTTTCACATTCCAATACACCCTTCTCACAGGAAGTACCTCAGGTTTGTGGTGGACAGTCAACATTACCAGTTCACAGTTCTCCCCTTCGGGGTCACCACCGCACCACGGGTGTATACCAAATGCCTAGCAGTTGTAGCAGCACACCTCAGACGTCAACATATTCACGTCTTCCCTTACTTAGACGACTGGCTCATAAAAGCCGCGTCCTACAACCAATGCGTGCAACATACCAACAGCACCATTCAACTGCTCCACCAGCTAGGCTTCACGGTGAACTACCAAAAGTCCCACCTCCTACCATCTCACACAAACCAATATCTCGGGGCCACTATAGACACCTCCAAAGGTATTGCCTATCCAAACTCAGCCAGAATCGCAAGCATACAAGCCTTGCGCCAAGCGTTCCTTCCTCAACACTCTCTTCCAGCAAGAGTGTTTATGAAGCTCATAGGGATGATGGCATCTTGCATTTTCATAGTGCCCATGCAAGACTTCACATGCGTCCACTCCAAGAGTGCCTAGCACGACAGTGGAACCAGGCCCAGGGACAGCTGACGGATCTGGTGTTGGTGGACGGCCGCACTCATCACTCTCTGCAGTGGTGGAACACCACAAACCTTTCCAAAGGGCGGCCGTTCCTGGACCCGGTTCCTCAGGTGATTCTAACGGCGGACGCATCGCTCTCCGGCTGGGGAGCGCACCTCTTACACCTCACAATGCAAGGTCTATGGACGCCACAGCAAAAGTCGCTCCACATCAACCATCTGGAGCTCTTGGCGATCTTTCTAGCCCTAAAATCTTTTCAAAACCGATTTCGGCCAAAGCAGTCCTCATTCGCACAGACAATATGACTGCAATGTATTATATCCAAAAACAGGGGGGGACACACTCTCCCCAGCTCTCCCGCTTAGCCCAGAGCATATGGAGATGGGCAATTCCGCAAAACATCTTTCTCCAGGCACAGCATGTTCCAGGCGTACAAAACACCATGGCAGATCTGCTCAGCAGACAAACGCAACAACTACACGAATGGGAACTGCATCCCCAGGTCCTTCGCCCATTCTTCCAAAAGTGGGGGCATCCTCAGATAGACCTCTTCGCCACCCACGAAAACAAAAAATGCCCAAGCTTCGCCGCCAGATACCCTCACCCATTGTCCAAAGGCAATGCGATATGGATGAACTGGTCAGGCAAATTTGCATACGCCTTTCCACCTCTCCCGCTAATTCCATTAGTGGTAAGGAAGCTACAACAGCACTCCCTCACACTCATTCTGGTAGCTCCAACATGGGCCAGGCAGCCGTGGTACACCACACTACTACAACTCTCGGTGGCACCACATCAAAAACTGCACCTGTCCCCATGCCTCCTAACTCAGAACCATGGAGAAATCAGGCACCCGGACCCAGCTCAGCTCAACCTTGCGATCTGGCTCCTGAAATCTTAGAATTTGGGTACCTTAACCTTCCCCCTGATTGCATGAACATTATCAAGGAAGCCAGACGTCCTACCACTCGAGCATGTTATGCCGCAAAGTGGAAGAGATTTGTAGTTTACTGCCGTAACAATACAATCAACCCCTTAGATGCATCCATACAGCACATCATATGCTATCTGCTCCATCTTCACAGGTGTAACCTGGCATATTCATCCATACGCCTACACCTAGCAGCGATTGCTGCTTATCTACAAAACAGACAGCATTTATCACTGTTCAGAGTGCCCGCTATTAAAGCCTTTATGTAAGGCCTTAAACGAGTAATTCCTCCCAGGGCACCACCTTCCCCTGTATGGAATCTAAATGTAGTTCTTACAAGGCTAATGGGTCCGACCTTCGAACCAATGCATAAATGTGAGCTACAGTTCCTCACCTGGAAAACAGCTTTCCTCGTAGCTATCACTTCCCTTAGAAGGGTTGGTGAAATACAAGCGTTCACTATACAGGAACCCTTCTTACAAATACATCACAGCAAAGTGATACTTCGTACAAATCCAAAGTTTCTGCCCAAGGTCATTTTCCCCTTCCATCTCAATCAATCGGTGGAATTACCTGTCTTTTTCTCGCAACCTCAATCTGTTGCGGAAAGGGCCTTACACACACTTGATGTTAAGAGGGCTTTACTGTACTACATACAGAGAACACAACCTTTCAGGAAAACTAAACAATTGTTTGTTTCCTTCTCACCACCACATAAAGGCAACCCCATCTCTAAATCAGGGATAGCTAGGTGGATTGTGAAGTGCATACAAATTTGCTATCAAAAGGCAAAAAGAACATTATCTGTTCCACCTAAAGCCCACTCTACTAGAAAGTTAGGGGCTTCTATGGCTTTTCTAGGGAACATACCCTTAGATGACATCTGCAAAGCAGCCACATGGTCAACACCGCACACCTTCACAAAACATTACTGTGTAGACGTGCATTCCAAGCAACAAGCTAGTGTGGGCCAGGCTGTACTAAAGACACTTTTTCAAACCGCTGCAACGGATACGGGTGGTTGCCGCTAAGGTTGGGTACTGCTATATAATCTATGCTAAGTGTACAATCAATCAATCAATCAATCATGGAATTTATATAGCGCACTACTCACCCGGAAGGGTCTCAAGGCGCTTGGGGGAGGGGGTCTGCTACTGCTCGAACAGCCAGGTCTTGAGCTGTTTCCTGAAGGCGAGGTGGTCCTGGGTCAGCCGCAGGTGGACGGGCAGGGAGTTCCATGTCTTGGCCGCCAGGTAGGAGAAGGATCTTCCTCCGGCGGTGGCTCTCTGGACGCGAGGGACGACGGCGAGGGCGAGATTCGCGGATCGTAGCTGGCGGGTGGGCGTGTAGAAGGTCAGGCGGTCGTTGAGGTATCTTGGGCCCAGGTCGTGGAGGGATTTGTGTGCGTGGATGAGGAGTCTGAACGTGATCCTTTTGTTGACCGGGAGCCAGTGCAGGCCTCTCAGGTGGCTCGAGATGTGGCTGCGTCGTGGGACGTCCAGGATGAGTCGGGCGGAGGCGTTCTGGATACGCTGAAGTCTCTTCTGAAGCTTGGCTGTTGTACCGGCGTAGAGGGTGTTTCCGTAGTCTAGTCTGCTGGTGACGAGGGCCTGGGTGACCGTCTTCCTGGTCTCGGACGGGATCCATCGGAAGATCTTGCGGAGCATGCGGAGGGTGTGGAAGCAAGATGAGGAGACGGCGTTGACTTGTCTGGTCATCGATAGGGAGGAGTCCAGGATGACGCCCAGGTTGCGTGCGTGGTCCGTTGGCTTGGGTGCGGTGCAGCTCATATGCCTCGAACGGAATATGCTACTTAACAGTATGCATCTGTTCTTGGCATGTAGAGCTGCAGAGTTGTACACGCCCACCCGCCTCCCCGGCTACCTGTATCCGTTCCAGTCCATCTTATTTAGATACAACACACATGGGTTTCTCACTGTTATTACTACGCTCCATCATTTCCCTGTTGGCGAAAAACAATCTGAGGATGGAGCCGAAGCCCATGCGCAGTACGGACCGAAGGAGGAGTCACCGAACTCGTGACTTCCAAAGACTGTCCAAAGAACAAAAACAAACTGCAAACATCCGGGCCCAACACCAGATGGCGATCTATGCTAAGTGTACAACTCTGCAGCTCTACATGCCAAGAACAGATGCATACTGGTAAGTAGCATATTCCTTTTGACATGGTCACCCCCCTGTTTTGCCTGGTATTTGAAGTAACTTTGACTGACGTGCACTGGTTTCCTGCTAACGAGGACACCAGTGCCAGTGCTCCTTCCGTAAAACAAGGTAACTGTTCAATTGTTCCCCAATTGACAAGTCCTGTAGCACGTCTGAACATCGCTCTGACTACTTTCTGTAGGAAAGTGCCCCTTTTTGACATGGGGACGGACGGACGGACGAACGGACACACACACACACACACACACACACTACACACACACACACACACACACACACACACACACCCACACACACACACACACACAACCACACACACACACACACACACACACACACACACACACACACACACACACACACACACACACACACACTCACACACACACTCTCACACACACACTCTCACACACACACTCTCACACTTTCGATGCAATTTTCACAAAAAGTACACTGGGTTCATGCTAACCTGGTCCCCAGTGCCAGATCTCGTTCCCTAAACTGTACAGTTGTTTCCCTAATTGGCAAAACCTTTAGCACCCCCTGTAAATCCCTAGTAAATGGTACCCCTGGTACCTAGGGCATGGGCACTAAAGAGCTAGGGGGCTCAGGCTGCAGCATGCCACCCTAAGGGACCAGTCACCAAACTCATGCAGACTGCCATGACAAGCTGCGTGAAATGTTGCAGAGAAATGTGTAAACATCACATTGCACACACCTGCCATGCCCACAAACAGTGCATGCAATATATGCAAGTCACCTCTACAGTAGGCCTTATATCCCTAAGTCAGGGTGCATTATATTACACGTGAGGACACTGCACGGAAATGCCCCTGTGCTGTCTAGTTCAATTGCTAGATAGTACAAGTGAACAGGGAATCCATCTTCAGTATATGTATTGGGCACTGGTCATTACGAGTTCCCCAGCTACATGATGGCTTCACTGAAACTTAGGGTGTTTGGTATCAAACACCTTGTCATAATAAATCCATACTGATGCCAGTAGTGGATGTATTAAGATATGCACCCAGCGGGCACCTTAGAGGTTCTCCCTGCCAGCGTCTGAATCTGCTGGCTGACTTGTATCGTCCAGCCTGCCACCACTGATGAGTTTCTGAACCTCTGGAGGTGAGAGCCTGCACTATCAGATGTCCGAAACAATGCCTGCTCTGCATACACCTCCTCCAGCACGATGGCTAGTGAATCTACATTCCAAGGCCAGAGGCTTCAAAGTCTCTGCCACCTTTGATACTTGACCCCTGGCTTCCCCCAAACCTGGGAGACACCACCCACTGCCCTGAGGACCATCTGGCACCAAGACAGATGGGAAATTAGATATGGAAATAGGGGTGTTGCACCACCTCGCTAGTCACACCCCTGAGTTGGGCTACCTGGATGTGCTCCACGAAGGAAGGATGCCACCATCTTATTTTTGATGAAATTAGGAACTCTGGGAATGGATTATGCCCACTCCCCACAGGAAGTGGTTATACAGGGTGCGTAGTGACCCCAAGGGTAAGTAAACCATTGGCTATTATGCTTCACTCTCCTTAACCTCCCTAAATTCAGTATTTAGGTGGCCCCCTGACACTAGGAACTTAGATTTGCCTGACTAAAGAAGAAGAATTTCCAAGAAGAGCCAAAGTAGCGAAAACTGCAGACTACTGGTGGACTTTGGCGCCAAACTGTGCCTGCCTCGACAATCGCGACAACCCAACTTGTCCTGCAGCTGTGCATCCTGTAAAAGTGTTTGAAGGCCACCAGTACTTCGCTAAGCAGTCAGCATCTCCCTTGAAGTGGAGGAGCCAATTCCTTGCAACCTGCATGCACTGACTGCAATGTTCAGTTCACCGTTCTGCTGACCACCGGGTCTGCCAAAGAAACAGCAGCCTAGGGGAGGTCATTATGCTCCTAGAGGTCAGATCCATCGCCCCACCAAGTGTGAAGACACCAGGACCCCCAGGAGCTGCAATGCACCAATACCTGGGGTACTGGACCCCTTGCAGCAACCAAATCTTGTTTGAGGTCCAATTCAGACTCCAATGCTGCAAAGACCGACAAGTCGGTGAGGAATGCCAGCACCAAGAGTGGCCCAGCTGTCCTGTTTTGTCCCCCATTTGTAGGTCCAACCCAGAACCATGAGTGCCTTCGATGCACGCGGCAAGCTGACCAAAACCCTCTGCACCTCAGCTCCCCGGCCCGAGTCCACGACAACTGACTGTGCCCCTTTGGTCCCAGGACCCTCACAAACTGGAAACTTCCACACTTGCAGCCAAGTCCCCTCTGTAGAAAACTGGATTTTTGCTGCAGTTGTCCTCTCACTTTTTGTACGAAGCTGGCTCTGTATATACTATACCAAAGTGAGGTATAGTGTGCACAGAGTCCAGTGGAACCCAAAAGGTAGGCAGAGGTAAAGTAGATTGCACCTCACTCTCTATTTGTGGTAGTGTGGTCGAGCAGTAAGGCTTTATCAGAGCACAGTGTTAAGCATTTGTTGTACACACTCAGTCAGCAAATGAATTCACACATTCAAAGACTGAACTTCAGACCAATTGTTTTTGTATAAAAATATTCTTTTAGTTATTTTATTTCCTAAAACCAAGCAAGCCTGGCACAGGTAAGTGATAAGTACTTTGCAGTAAATATACAGTTGAAATACAGTATGGATTGCAATGGTATATGCACTTTGTTTTGACTTACAGTATTGTTGCAGAGAAATGCAATGCTTTGTAAATACAGTACATAGACTTGAAGGGGCTTTTTAGTAAAATCCCAGGTAAGTTACGTTTTAGATTACTTTTCTTACTCAGTGTAGTATACCTGGATACTACACTGGGACATTTCCTGTAAACTGGTAAGTAAAAGCGTTTTTGTTAAATAGCACAATTTTAAAGAATTTCTGTAGGTTTTCAAACTCCACACTTAGAAACTTTTCCAATAAAAACAGTAAATTTTATCCTATGGAGGAAAACAGTGTTATCGGTTTTAGGGTAAGTATTCGGTAGTGGGAGTTGAGGTTCTGGGGGTAGACTCAGGGGTCCCCCAGGGTCAGGGATGCACTCTCAATACACCCTCAGTGGCACTAGGGCTGAGGCCCAATGTTATCTAATGGGGGATAGGGGGCCTCCGGTTGGTGGCTGCTGACGAGCAGACCACTTGGTTGTGGGAGCAAAGCTGCTGGACTTTAGCTCAATGCAAAAAAATAAAAAATAAAAATTGATGGACAGAATACTGGACAATGCAAAAATTCACCCCCAGTCACAAGGATCTGGGTTTAATCCATCATTCTTTTGCTCACCAGACCACCCCAGTTTGGACCCAGCCATATGCAAATCAGTCTTAACCCTGTTATTTGTGGGAACAGTCCAGTCCGAACTGCCAAGCCAGGTCCTCCCTGGACCAGAAACAAGCATCCTGGGACCGGTTTCAGGGCATCACCCTTCATCAGCCAGGCTAGCTTGAATCCAGTGGTGTCGTGAGCACGGGACCCACGTCTGGGCATACCCTTCCCACTTAGGGCGACATATGCAAAAAAAACAATTGATGGACGGAATGCTCGACAATGCACACATTCACCACCTGTCACAAGGATCTGGATTTAAACCATCATTCTTTTTCTCAAGGCAAAAAACAAAGTAGCACCCTCAGCAGCACTAGGGCGGCCGGGTGCAGGGTGCTATTTCGACGTTGGGCGCCCTGTTGTTTGCAATGGGGAACCTCTGGTTTGCAAAGGCACTATAGGCTTGGGGACTTCTGGGTGCGACCACCACTTGGAGAGGTAAGTTGGGATGTTGGGGTACCGTCGTTTTGGCCACCCAAGGCCGTGGGGCATCGGGTGCAGGGGTTTCCAGGAGCTCATTGATCGCTTCGGGATTCCCCGCGGCGACTTTTTGCTGCACTCGGCCCTTGTTCGAGCGATCCAGGCGCACTGGCGGTCCGGGCAGGCAGAACCCCCTTTATCCCCGGTGTGCCAATACGTGATGATGTCCGCGGGCACGGTAAAGGCGGTCACTTGCCTTTACGGTAGACTGCTCAACGAGGAGCTGGCTCCCCTCACCACCCTGAGAAACCGATGGGAGGAGGACATTGGCAGGGAGATCCCGGAGACGACCTGGGCTCAGTTGGTGCGGCGAGCCTGGAGGGGCACACGCCACGCCCGCTTTCAATTAGTCCACTATTATGTGCTCCATAGAGCATATTTGACCCCGGTGAAAATCAGGCGATATTTTGCTACGGCATCGGCGGAATGCCCCAGGTGCCCGGCCCAGGAGGCGGACCTTCTCCACATGCTGTGGGCCTGCCCGGGACTGTCGGCCTATTGGGAGGAAGTGGGGAAGACCCTGGAGGAGACGACGGGGCGATCCCTTTCGTTGGATGCGACGGTGGGTCTCCTGCACTGGTTCCCTCATACCCCCAAGAATAAAATATCTAGTAAATTCATTGATTTGGGGCTGCTCCTTGCTAAACGGGAGGTGACCAGGAACTGGAAGGCACGGGCCGGCCCGACGGGGAGCCGGTGGCACAGCGAATTTCTGAAGTGGGCAGCAGGGGAGAGCACGCTTAGATACCAGCTAGCTTGGAGGCAGCGTAACGAGAAGGCCGAGGAGACAGCGCTGGAGTGGGAGATGCTAGTGCAGGCCCTTAGGGATTATTGCGCCCCCGGCGATGCCGAACGTGAGGAAGCGGCGCGCCCCGAGTCCCATTAAATGGTTGCACTTCTCAGCTGTATTGTTTTCCCTATGGGTCCTCTAGAAGATCCGGTTGCGGTTGATGCCGCGCGCTGATGGCGGGGGGGGGGAGTGGTTTTCCTGGGATTGGGGTGTTTTGAGGGTGGGGGGTTCTTTTGGAGTTATAGGCTTGTTTAGAAAAGCAGATGAAGGACAATGGATCTTCCGGGCCAACCCCGACATCCTCCTGAGCCCCCATTGAATTTCGCCGCCCGACCCCAGGGTTGTGGGCTGAATGGCTGTGTAAGCAACATCCGGAGGGGGATGGAGGGTTGTGTTTCAATGCTCTGGTTTGAGATATAATGTTGGCCGATCATGTAACGATTTACTGATTCCTGCAATAAAAATAATTTAAAAAAAAAAAAAAAAAAATCGGGTGCAGGGGTGCCTTTTAGGGTCAGATTTTCTTACCAGCTCCTGGTCACAGTTGGGGGACCTCTGGATTTAGGCTGCAGGCTTCGGCTGGAGGTTTGAGGCAGGTCAGGTGTTGCCGAATCTCGGGTCAGGATCGCCGGGGGGACCTCCTTATGGTGTTTGCCCACTCGAGCAGTGGATGGTGGGTGCAGAGTGGTGCGGATTCGCGTTGTCCGGCCGGAGCCAGAGGTTGGAGATTAACAAATCCGATGTTCACGGGAGAAACAGTCTTTGTAGTTGAAGGCAGACAGGCCTTCGGGGTTTTCGAGGTTGCTGACTGCAGGACACACCGGGATTTCGTAGGAGCAGGTTCGAGGTGGAGACAGGCCGGTATGGCTGGGGCCAAGTCAGTGGGCGTCTTCCTCTTGTTAGCTTTGTCACGGCTGTTCGGTCCTTCTTCTTCTTTTCTTGTAGTTTCTTCTGGTCTGAGAAAGCAAGGTTCAGGGGTGCCCCTAAATACTAGATTTAGGGGCGATACAGGTAGGTAAAAGGTTGGGACCAATGGGTCCCTTCCCTGGGAGGGGGGCAGAAGCCTTTCCCTGCAAGATGGCGGGGACTGAGAGTTGTGCTTCACCTCGCGAGGGGAGTTGGCAGATGTGGGCACATCTCTCTTCCTCACTTGTTTTTCCTGCCTGTTCTCCCGCTCAAAAGTGGGGGTCAGAACCAGTGGGGACCAGTTGCTGAAAGCAGCAAGTGGCCTGTGGAAGCACACAAAAGCGGCAAGCCTTTGAAGCTTCCCCTTCGTGGACCCTTCCCATCCTGGGGGAGGAGGCTTGGCACCTCGGCCTAGGATGTGCATTGTTTCAGGCCCCCGAGAGCAGCAGGCTCTCGACCCAGGGGTCCAGAAACATGCCTAGTGGTGGCAGCTAAAAGCAGCCACTCAGCCCGGACACTAGTGTTAGATTAGTTTTCAGGGGGCATCTCTAAGATGCCCTCTGCATGTATTTTTCATTACATTCCCATACTGACATCAGTGTGGGTTTAATGTGCTGAGAAGTTTGATTCCAAACGTCTCCGTTTTCAGTGTAGCCATTATGGTGCTGTGGAGTTCGTAATGACAAACTCCCAACACCATATACTCTTAATGGCAGCACTGCACTTACAATGTCTAAGAATGGACTTAAGCCACTGTAGGGGTACCCTCACCACTGGTATAGTGCACCCAGCTAAAGGGGTGACTGACATATGCCAGGGCAGTGGGTTGTAGGTATGGCACACAGGGATGTGTGCCATGTCAACTCTTCACTTTGTTCTGCACCAAAACATGCAGCCTGTAAAGGCAGTGTGTGAGTGTAGTGGTACAGGGCCTCAAAGGGTGGCACAATAAGTGCTGCAGCCCTTAGGGGTCTTCTCTGGTCAGAGTGGCCTGGGTACCTGTGGTACCATTTACCAAGGACTGACCTGTGGCCAGAGATGCCAACTGGATTTTGGTTAGTTTTGGGGAAAGAACACAGGCCCTGGGAACCTGATTGGAAGGGACCCAGGGCACATCAAGTCAAAACTGCATCAGTAGTCTGGCCTTTTTAGCTACTAGATGCTGTTTTTCGACTCACAGTGCATTGGGCCTGCCAACCAGACCTCTGTGCCAGTGCTTTTTCCTTAAATCAAGATGCCCAATTGTAACAATTGGCAAATGACCTTAACACCCCAGTAAGTACCCAGTAAATGGTAGCCCTGGTACCCAGGGCCTGGATACTGAAGAGGGTCCCTTATGGCTGCAGCATATCTTGTGCCCCCTTAAAGGACCCACACACAAATTCCACACAGACTGCCATTGCAGGCTGCGTGACATGGTGCAACCATAAGTTAAAACATGACATGGCACACTCCTGTGTGCCATGCCAAAGTCAATGCATTTACTATCAGTAAGTCACCACTACAGTAGGCCTTTGAGCCCTAAGGATGGGGGGATTATATTTTATGTGAGGACATATCTGCATGAGCAGATATGCCCTTGTGATGTCCAGTTCTATTACTAGATATTGCAAGTGAACAGGGAAGCCATCTTCAGGTATCTACTGGGCACTGGTCAAAACGAGCTACCCGGCTACATAATGGCTTCACTGAAACATATGGTGTTCGGTATCAAACACCTTGTATTAATAAACCCACACTAATTCCAGTGATGGATTTATGAATACATGCACCCAGAGGGTACCTTGAAGGTACCTCCTGAACCCCACTAGTCCGCTAGTGTGCTTGCTGTCTGGTCCTGTCCAGCCTGCCACCATAGACTAGTTTCTAGCCCTTTAGAAGGTGAGAGGCCTGCTCTCAGAAGTCAGAAATAATGCTTGCTCTAGCAGGAGGTGTTTGTACCTCCTCCAAACAGGATGGTTATTAAATTACCATGTCAAGGCAGGGCGCTTCAAAGAGCACACCGCCTTTGATATGCAAGCCCGGCTTTCCCCAGACCTGGAGGTTGCAATCCCCTGCCTTGAGCCCCATTTGGCACCAGGACAGGCAGGAAATTAGGTATGCAAGGTGGCTTGTTGCACCTCCAGGCTAGTCACACCCCTAGGGTCGGCTACGTGAAGTGAACATGTAAACCAATACACTGGGTACTGTACCCTTGCAGTGACAAAAGCTTGTTGAAAGCCCAGTCCAGACTCCAATGACATCACCAACGACCAGCCGACAACTGACGTCAGGACCACAGAGGCCAGCACCTAGAGGGCCCATCTGTCCTATTTTTGTCCCCATTGCTGGCCCAACTGACAACCGCAAGTGCATTGACGCAAGGGAGCCAGCCAACGACAAACACCCTGCACCCAAGCCACCTGGTCTGAGCTGAGGAAATCGACTGCTCTCTCGTGCTCCCAGGACCCTCTCGACCTGATATCCCCCCACCCCCCAACCAGATCCCCTCACCCCTTGTTGGGAGCTCCCAGACTGGTCCCCAAGTCTCCCTTTGCAGACAGCCTATTTCCAAGTGGCCCCCTTTCCTTTCTACTGCGTAGCACCCCAGGTTACCAATTCATCCAGCACCTCTGTACCCAGGCTCACCAGGGCAGATAAGACCAATTTGCCAGTGGAACTTTGGTACTTGTCCCCCTACCATCTCACGATGAAAGGGGTCCCATGGAAACGCATTGCAAGTACGCAGTAAATGTTCTTTCTCCCATAGGAGAGCATTATGCATAAAAGCGAACTGTTGATTAATATTGCTAAAATTGTAAAAAGTCTATTAACCAAAAACTACTTTCCAGAGTTTTTTGGATAAAAAAAAATATATATATATATATATATATTACCTACTGGCGGTCGCCAGTAGGTAGTTATAGTTAGGACCCTGTTTCCATAGGAAAACTGCAACATTCTATTTGGAATAACTTTGGCGCCGGTCGACGAATCCTCGCGAAATTTTCAAAACTAATGGGGCGCTCCGCTCCGCTCCGCTCCTACCCTGAAAGTCTCGGGGGGATTCTTCAAGCGGGGGCTGAGATAAAAGGGGGGTCCCAAAACGCGTTTTTCCCATGCATTTTTCCATAGGACCTTTAGACACAGCTACAGCCCGAACGGCTGAACAGAGTTCCTTGAAATTTGGCAGAGATGTAGTCTACAGGTCAAGGAAGGGCCTTTTGTAGGTTTGGTGTAAATCTGTTCAGTAGATTCTGAGAAAATAGCCTTTAAATCAATATATATATCTGAGCCAGCTTACGGTGCGCTTACGGTGCGCTTACCGTACGCGAAAAATTAAAAATTAATAAAAAATAAAAAATTATCCATACTCTCTCCACCCCATGTGCAAATGGTACCCGAAGGGCACCATTTGCGCATGGCATATCACAGATATGAAAAGATTAAAATATTACCTTTCACAACGAAGCGCATTATATGTCCTCCATGTGCGCACGGTGCGCGAAGCGCATCGTGCGTACATGGCCCATGTAGCGTAACGTAGGCACGCGGTGCACGTAGCGCACCGCGTGCCCACCGTGCGTGCACGGCACTAACTGCGTAAAGTGGGAGCGCGGTGCGCGAAGCGCACCGCGTGCTCACTGTGCGCGCACGGTGCACGAAGCGCACCGTGCGCGCACGGAACGAACTGCGTTAAGTGGGCGCGCACTCCACGAATGGCGTAAAGTAACTTAGCATTTAAAAAAACGTACAAATTCACTGAAAAAACCATAGGTTTCACACACGTTATAGTTAGGAATTAGCATTTAAAAAACCTTGCAAATTCACTGAAAAAACCATAGGTTTCACACAAGTTATAGTTAGCTGTACATTTCACTCGTAAAAAAACAATGAAATTCCCCCGTTATAGTTAGTGCAGGCAACTATAACTCACGCGACCGCAATCCTCTGCTGATGACATATGTGTCTTTATGAAAAAAAAATATTTGTAATATATGTATAGCTAAAATTTAATGGAAGAAGACATGGGCAAATAAGTGTCTAAATACAGTATTAGCATCAGCAGAAGATTGCGGTCGCGTGAGTTATAGTTGCCTGCACTAACTATAACGGGGGAATTTCATTGGTTTTTTACGAGTGAAATGTACAGCTAACTATAACTTGTGTGAAACCTATGGTTTTTTCAGTGAATATATATATGTATATGTATATATATATATATCAAACAAATTGCCCTGGAGCATTGGAGGATCACTCACGATGTTCGGCCATCCAGCTTTAAAGATGCAGCCAGCCTTTCAAATGCGTGTATAATTTCATACTGCCTACGCGTTTCAGGGCCTCACGCCCCTTCTTCCTGGGCAAAAAACAGCACACCTGAAGCCTGCACATTTCATTTCCGGTATTTATTCAACCATGCCCGCCCTCCATGGGCGTGTGGATATTACCCTCTCCCCGGATGCATTGTGGGGCATGGAGTCCTTTGTGCAGGTAGGTAATCTCCTTTAAGTAAGTTCATGCGTGTGTTTTCAATTAATTTTCATTATTTCCTCTGAGTGAGTCACGTACTTGTTGAGCCAGCTTGATTTGCATATGGAACATCGTACCTGTACAAGTCCCGATGAGTTCGGAGCTAAGGCTTACATCAGCTGGAAGGTACATTTAGTCCCAGCTGATAACGGTGCTTCCTCCCACGGCCGGGCAGCCGTGCAGCTTAATGTGTCAAACAAATTGCCCTGGAGCATTGGAGGATCACTCACGATGTTCGGCCATCCAGCTTTAAAGATGCAGCCAGCCTTTCAAATGCGTGTATAATTTCATACTGCCTACGCGTTTCAGGGCCTCACGCCCCTTCTTCCTGGGCAAAAAACAGCACACCTGAAGCACGAGGTCCTTCTGCAATGTAAGTTCGCTTGACTTTGCTTGCGTCCTACTCAAGGATTGTTAAAAATGTTTAAATAATACACAGAGACTTGGAACCTACTATAGGATATCACTTATACTCACCTTTTTGACTACTAGCACCATCATGCTCCTCGGAGCAAAGCAAGCCACGCCCACTGAGGGCGGCGAACTTCAACGAAAAAATAATAAAGATATGTTGAATTCACTGGTGAGTCATCCAATGCTTCTGTGAAACAGCCCATGATTAAGAGGCGTATTGGCCTCGAAACGCGTCGGGCATGGCAGAATAACTATGCAAAGCAGTCAGGCGGGCAGCAGCGAGGCTGGCAGACAGGATGGTCAGGACTTCGTCGAGTGCTCTCTAAAAGCTCAAGGGCATTTTGTTGGATAACATTAAACACACGGCAGCCTTGGCCGTGTAGAGATGCACCATTTCCGTGGTATGGAAAGGCTGTGGAGGGAACGATCCTGCCAGGCAGCACGAGGTCCTTCTGCAACGTAAGTTCGCTTGACTTTGCTTGCGTCCTACTCAAGGATTGTTAAAAATGTTTAAATAATACACAGAGACTTGGAACCTACTATAGGATATCACTTATACTCACCTTTTTGGACTATTAGCACCATCATGCTCCTCGGAGCAAAGCAAGCCACGCCCACTGAGGGCGGCGAACTTCAACGAAAAAATAATAAAGATATGTTGAATTCACTGGTGAGTCATCCAATGCTTCTGTGAAACAGCCCATGATTAAGAGGCGTATTGGCCTCGAAACGCGTCGGGCATGGCAGAATAACTATGCAAAGCAGTCAGGCGGGCAGCAGCGAGGCTGGCAGACCGGATGGTCAGGACTTCGTCGAGTGCTCTCTAAAAGCTCAAGGGCATTTTGTTGGATAACATTAAATACACGGCAGCCTTGGCCGTGTAGAGATGTACCATTTCCGTGGTATGGAAAGGCTGTGGAGGGAACGATCCTGCCAGGCAGCACGAGGTCCTTCTGCAATGTAAGTTCGCTTGACTTTGCTTGCGTCCTACTCAAGGATTGTTAAAAATGTTTAAATAATACACAGAGACTTGGAACCTACTATAGGATATCACTTATACTCACCTTTTTGGACTACTAGCACCATCATGCTCCTCGGAGCAAAGCAAGCCACGCCCACTGAGGGCGGCGAACTTCAACGAAAAAATAATAAAGATATGTTGAATTCACTGGTGAGTCATCCAATGCTTCTGTGAAACAGCCCATGATTAAGAGGCGTATTGGCCTCGAAACGCGTCGGGCATGGCAGAATAACTATGCAAAGCAGTCAGGCGGGCAGCAGCGAGGCTGGCAGACCGGATGGTCAGGACTTCGTCGAGTGCTCTCTAAAAGCTCAAGGGCATTTTGTTGGATAACATTAAACACACGGCAGCCTTGGCCGTGTAGAGATGCACCATTTCCGTGGTATGGAAAGGCTGTGGAGGGAACGATCCTGCCAGGCAGCACGAGGTCCTTCTGCAATGTAAGTTCGCTTGACTTTGCTTGCGTCCTACTCAAGGATTGTTAAAAATGTTTAAATAATACACAGAGACTTGGAACCTACTATAGGATATCACTTATACTCACCTTTTTGGACTACTAGCACCATCATGCTCCTCGGAGCAAAGCAAGCCACGCCCACTGAGGGCGGCGAACTTCAACGAAAAAATAATAAAGATATGTTGAATTCACTGGTGAGTCATCCAATGCTTCTGTGAAACAGCCCATGATTAAGAGGCGTATTGGCCTCGAAACGCGTCGGGCATGGCAGAATAACTATGCAAAGCAGTCAGGCGGGCAGCAGAGAGGCTGGCAGACCGGATGGTCAGGACTTCGTCGAGTGCTCTCTAAAAGCTCAAGGGCATTTTGTTGGATAATATATATATATACATATATATATATATATATATATATATATATATATATATATATATATATATATATATATATATATATATATATATATATATATATATATATATATATATATACATATACCTGTTATTTTTCTAAATTGATGTGGATCTCCTTTTTGAGTGAGTACATCATTTATTGACTCTGTGTGCAAATAATGTCTAACACTCCTCTCTGATAAGCCTAAAACTGCTTGACCACACTCCCCTAGATTGTGCATCTAGGGATTGCTAGAGCAAGTCCCTGTCTACTCGTAAGGGATATCTGGACTCTTAACACAGCATAGTTCTTTTGGGTATACTATATAAAGAGCCAACTTCCTACACCCTTTGCAGCCTTTTTCTAGGTGCCCTCCCCCTTATGCGTATGGTGTTGGGTGCAAGGCTACCAACCCGTCCAGCGTCTCTGCGTCCGGACACTCCAGGGCAGATTAACCTGAACTGCTGGTCGTTCTTTGGACCTTACCACCTTAAGTCCTAAAGGCGACCACCAAAATACGATTGCAAGTACCTGTATGCAGAACATGTTTCTTTCTCAATAGGAAAGCATTACCGCGTAAAAACGCATTTGTGGTACATTTTTGCTTACATGTATATCTCGAAAAGTATTTTCCCAATCATGAAGCTTTAAATAGATGTAGAAATACCAGTTAGAGGGCAAGATGGCGGCCGGTCAACCGGTCGAGTGAGCTGACCACCCATGCTCTCCTGCTAAGACCCGCTCAGATAGCGATTCTGGACACTGTATTTTGTTGAAACAATCGGATTGAGGGATTGATGGAATAGACAGTTTCTTTACTTACGGTACCTTGTGTCTGGCCCCATACACAGAACGTGTGGATGCTCTGGAGGTCGGGGCTTTGGCTTTGGGGAGTCCTGCTCCTCTGGCGATTGGCGTCTCGAGTTCCTTCACATCCAGCAGCAGTTCTGCCTTCCTTGCTTGAACTCACAGATGCAGCTTCAGCAATGCCGCCGAAGGCAGGCAGCAAGGGAGTCAGGGGGCGCGGCACGCAAGCTGGATTGGACAATGTTGGGAAGCCGGCTCCTGTTTGCCCCGCGGATAGAGGAGGCTCTGCGGCCGCCAGCCGCTGATCTGGAGCGGATGCTTCGGGCATGGGTGAACCACAGAAACCCGTCAAGAATGGAGTTGTGATACGCGGTAAGCAGTCTGTACCCGCGATGTTTAAGACTCAGGCTGGGAGAGAAAAAGCGTCCGGCAGTCCCACTGGCGGCATCGAGTCATCTCCCATGGGGAAAGTAACAAGCATTTGCAATGCAATAGGTCTCGCATTTGCGAGAGTTTGAGCTATTGGCATTGTAAATGACAATGCTTTTAATTGTGTTTTTAAAACGTGTAAGCGGTGCTTATAGACCTTGCTTACGAGAAGCAAGGCTGGCAGTAACTGCGCCTCTTTTACTGCCAGCCTTGCTTCTATAAGTACAAAGTGCGTATTTACACACCGTTTGCAAGTTTTCAAAACACATAAATAAAAGGCGTTGTCATTTACAATTTAGGATGAGTCAAACTTTCCACTACAGAAACCTCCGGTCTGTGTCTAGGAAGCAGATTAATGACGGGGCTTTTCTTGACATTTTAATTGATGTCTGGAAGTTGCTGGAGGGCAGGAACAAAACTGAAAACGCGATGGGAGCGCACGAGACGCCGTGAACATGCACATCGGCTGTCCCGGCGCAAGCTGAGGATCGCCAGAGAAGACACGCCATCTATCCACGCTGAGGCTCCGAGTCTGAATCCGAGGCCGAAGTGTCTTTGAGCGTCTGCCTGGGCAGAGAGGTACACCGAGCACCACTGAGCTCTGGGGACACGCTGCAAGGCATTGCACAATGTATGGCGTAACGGCAAGGAATGCGGGGAGGGGGCATCAGGGGCTGAAAGGTTCTGCAGTGATGCCTTCGTCCTGGCGGGGGTAGGAAATTAAGTCTGTTGTCCCGGAAAAATATGGTGGGGGTCGGCAGATGGCGCAGGGCTGGCTGACACTGGAGGGGGTGCAGGGACAGCTGAGGATTGGAGAGGAGCGACCTGGTGAGATACGCAGGAGAGTATGTGATAGCAGGAGGAAGTGCTCGCCAGTGTGTAGATTGTGTTTGCGAGCAAGAGCGAGATGGAAGGGAGAAAGTGTTTGTAAAATATGAGATTTTGCATGATTAATCTGGTAAGATAAGACGTAAATTTTCCGTCACCCCTGTTCACGTGTTTTTTGAGAGTTGTCCGTCAGCTATACCTTCACTCTAAGCACATAAGTAGGTGCCTGCTTTGGCTTGGAGGGGGGGGGGGATTAATTAGTGCACGATGATCGGGAATCACTTAAGTCAGTGCCTAATTGTGCCATGGGGTACTTCTGAGTACACACTCAATTGGAGCATACGAATGCTTTTTGAAGCATGTCAAAAATTGCAATGACAATGAAGTCTAAATCCGTTTTCCAAGCGAATAATTATTTAAACACCACTTTAAAAAACTAAACGCTACCTTTTCCAGCCATAAAACAAAATAACCCCACAAATCCTGTTGTACATGAAAAGTGTGCCTTCAAGTGGCCGTTTTGAAAACAAGGGAGTTTACCATTGCTGTTTAGGAAGGCGGCATGACATAAGCAGCGCTCCTAAAGGAATTACAAAAAACAAGTGGAAAGCAACGTTAATAAAAAAAAAGCTGTGCGCTTGTAACGGAATAATTAAAAAAAAAACGTGAAGCAGCAACAGGGGGAAAGTGCCGGACAGAAAAGCAGCGGGCGGAAAGCAACGTTAAGCCAATAGTCCGGGCTTGTTGTAGGTGTAATGTTATTTGTTGTGTAATATATCTAGATGAATGGATAGAAGCAGCAAAATACCAGTCGGGCGGCACACTATGCTTAGCACACATTTTTAGCTTGTGTTTTAAGCCACGCCCTTTATTACAGCGGTCACGCCCCTATGAGAGACTCCCATTTTTTATCTCACTTAAAAAGAGGGGTAGGGCTGGGCTAAGGTCAGTGAAATATGATGCCTCAGATAGATGGAACGAACTGGAGGCTGGTTAATCGCATGTGAAGCCGCTCCCTCTGAAAAGTGGGTAAAGAAACGGGGCAGTGTTAGTCAGGCCAGGCCGGCCCTTTGCAATGTGGATAGGCCCGTTTGGGGCTGGAGTAGTGTCACTTACTGTGGGCTCCCATGGGGTATTGGAATACACAAAAACATAGGTGCTACTTTTCAAGCGCTCAAACACCAGATTCGCTGATGCAAGACAAACAAGCGAAAGCGCGTCGCTCAACGGGGCTTGAGGACGTCCTGAACTGAGCGCGCGTGCACATTACCAAAGTGAAACTGCGTGAGGCTTGCGACGACGGAAGGGGGACGGGAGATGTGCACATCGCGTGTCTGTACGCATGCACATCTCCTCAGTAAAAGAGACGCCGTACATTTTTGGAATCGAGTCAACTAATGAGCAATGGCACTTATTCGATTTCCTGCGCTGTCTTCATCGGGCCAATCTCTTACAGCGATGTTATAATTATGCTTTATTTGAAACAAACCCTATCTCTTTATGTCCACCTTGTTCCTTCGCCTCGTAAGTACACGAGGACTGCAGCCACAGAAGCTTCCCGCCTTCAGCCTCGAGCGCATTGGGAGGATGCCGGCAGGGACAGGGCGAGAGCGGAGTCCCTCCTGAGTGAGAAACAGCGCTTCTCCTCAGCCGTGCACAAAGCGCCAACCCGCCGCCAACTTAGGCCGATGGGGCTGTCCAGCCGAGTGCGCGGTAGGAGCGCTCGAAAATTAAGATACGCTGTGCGCGTCCAACTCAGGCCGATGGGGCTGTCCCGGTGAGCGCGCGGTGGGTGGGAGTACTTGAAAGTTTAGAGACGCCTGCACATGCTCATCTGCTGTCCAGGGGCAAGCTCCAGGCGCAAGCTGAAAGACACACCGTGCGCATGCCCATGTGCTGTCCTGGAGAAAGCTGATACCACGCCGTGAGTGTGCACATCGCCGGTCTGAGAAAGTGCATATCTCCTGTCCCCCTTCCAAAGTCAAGTCGGCGACAATAGATCTCGCTAGCGAGCAGCGAAGCGAGCAGCTTTGCTGCGTCGCTAGGCGAGACCTAAAAACCCTCGATCTTTCTGTGCAGGGGGGCACGGTGCTCAGGCGATCTTAATCCAGGATGCCAGGGTGAACGGAGCGGGGGCAGCAGCTGGAGGGGTTCCGATTCAGGAGAGAGCAGAGTCGGAGGCAGTAAGTCATCCTGAAGTTACTTCTGGGATCACTGCTATTCTAGATACTGTTGCAGAGAATCTTGTGGAGACTGATGGTACTGTTATTGAGATGCCTCTCCCATTGCCAATAACAGACTGCTCAATCCAAATACAGCAGTCTCAATGCATTGTGGAAAATGGAGTCCACTCATCTGATGACCAGGAAACTATGGTTGTGGACACAGCTCAACATATTAAAATGGCTGTCCAGAGAGAAGGCAAAGAATCTAACTGTAGGGAGGAGGAGGTCACTGAAAATTTCTTCTCTCTATCAGATCATTCTAATTCTTCGGAAGATGATTGCCAGGATAAAGATTGGGCAGGCGAAAGGAGTGATACAAGCAGCCTACATTGGGAAGAAGACAGTGACAGATCCTTGTTTAATCCCGGTACGGTTAAGAAACTTCCCGTCCTCCCTACTCCAGCTAATAGGGCCGAGTGAGCCACCGGCAGCATGATTTATGATTACTCTTACTAGCCAAGCCTGGGTGAGAGAGCTAATGAGGGAAAGGGAGAGTCATCGGCAGAGCCAGGTACCGTGCCTAGTTGTACTGAAGAGATTACACTTTCTATGATTTACCAAGTGATTATGGCTCATCGAGAGGAAACAAGAGCGGAGAGCTCCCGGACACAAGGTGCCTGCAGAAAATTGCAAAACTCTATTCGCAGAATTGCTAAGAGTTGTGCTGATTTTGCCACGAGAATCAGGGAGGCAGAAACCAGGATTTCCCAACTGGAAGATGAGCTAAGTTCGCAGAAGAAGAAGACTGAATCAATGCAATCCTTAAGAGATGGTACTCTGCTGAAACTGACAGATCTTGAAAATCGCGCCAGACGCAACAACTTGAATATTCTGGGCATGCCGGAGGGAAAGGAAGGGTCTGATATTCGGCAGTTTGTGAAAGATCTTTTTGCAGAGGCTTTTTCAGACTTGCCTCAATGGGACTGGAAAACTCAGATTCAAAGGGCTCACCGCTTCCCTTTCAATCAGCGAGAGCAGGAGGACAACCTGACAACCGCCCACGTGCTATTCTAATTTCCCTGAACAACTTTTTGGCCAAGGAATCTCTATATGACCTTGTCAGACCAGACCAGAAAAGGACAGGGAAGGGTTGCGATTTCTTCGTCCGGCCTGATTTCTGTCAGAAGACAGTGGAAAAATGCTGGCTCCTTCGTCAACTAATTCCGTAATGTCAAGCAAAAGGGGCTCAAGTCTTTCTTTTTAATCCTGCGAAATTGAAGGTGGTCGCTCAAGGGCGTACCCAATACTTTCAATCGGAAATCCAGGCCATAGAATTTCTACTGTCACTAATCTCGTCTTTAAATCTCTTGCCTAGATGGCATTGGTCTCTCCTGAGCCTCGATTCTTGAGGACTCTATTTGTCAGGGTCCTGTTTCTTTTCTTTCTATGGTTTATTCTATTTTTCTTTTGTTTTCTCGGATGTTCACGATCGCTTTCCTTTTTGCATTTATGTAGATTATACAGACTATGACTAAGGGTCTAGCAACACGGATGGGTGGTGGGGTTAGCTGAGCATCACCAGGGATAGTTGGTCCCCAAGCCTTATGCGGTGGGGGTAGAGGAGGTGGGGCTTGAGGGGAGGGCTCCCTTAGAGAGGGGATCTAGGGTGGGGGGACAGAGGGTGATGAGGGTGGGGGGCACACAAGTATTCAATTATTTCTATAGTTTTGACAAGTATAGCAGCTCTGACAATAATCGACATTTAGCTAAGCTTTTTCTTCTTGCAATCCTGTTAGTAAAGCAGCTGGTAAAACTTTTCTGTTATTATGGGGTGTCAGTAGGAGCCTGCAGGTATGGCGGATAGGAACAAATGTATTAGAGTCTGTTCATTAAACTGTTGTGGCCTGAATGACGGGAAAAAGAGGGGGGTACTTTCGAAACTTATCAGATATATGCGGATCGATGTATTATGCCTTCAGGAAACTCACATCTGCTGGAATAATCGAAGGTGGTTAAAAGATTTGGGTCTCGATCTCCTGGCATGTACCCGACAAGCTACTAATACCCGAGGGGTTGCTATAATGGCAAAGCATGGTATATTAACGTGTAATCGGGTTAAGGAAGATAAATTAGGGAGATGGGTAATTTTAGAAGCAGTGATAGGGGGCAATCATACACTGTATGTTCTATGGGTCTAATTTAGATGACCCCACGAGTTTTGACCCTTTTTAATATTGAACTTGCTTTGTGGCCTCCCTTGATAGTTTTCTGCGGGGATTTTAATATTCACTTAGACGCCAGCTATAATCTCCACGGTAATACTCCTTACTCTGGTAGGAAGGTCAAGACCTTCAAGGCCTTACAGGGATTATGCCAGGAACATGGGCTGGGCTATATCTGGCAAAATCACAGTCAAGCTGGGTTAGGATATACGTACTTCTATGCCCCCCTCAAAAAACTTGTACGCTTAGATTACTTTTTCTTGTCCATTTTAATAACAGGAATGATTAAGTGCGAGTTCTTCCCCAGACTGATATCGGATCACAATTCGCTAGTAATCCAACTCCCAACTGGGAACTCGCCTCAAACAGTGGCAACTTGGACATTGGATAGGAAGCTATTACTTGATTCGGAATACTGCACATACATGGCAAATTGGATTGTGGAATTTTTGGGAGGAATAAGGGCACTGCATCAGATTTAATAGTTTGGGACACCTTTAAGGTTGCAGTGAGGGGGGAGACCCTCAGTTTTTCCTTACATCAACAGAGGAAGATAAAAGAGAAGATTAATGACTGGGTAGGCCAGCTTCGGGAGGTGGAGGAAGAACTTATTCGGGTAATTGGGGACGAGCAGAAAAGAGAGGAATGTCAAAGAAATATTGCAGCCGCAAGAACTAGGATACATCAATATTATGGAGAGGACCTAGCTATTAAATATCAGCAACATCGGGCTGATATTTATGAATTCGGAGAGAATACTGTCAGGTTGCTAGCCAAGCGTATACAGCGGTCTTGAATAGAATTTGTCAAATAAAAGATCAAAGGGGACAGATTCAGGATCTCCCAGTTAAGGTCTTGGAAGTTTTTCAGCAATTTTATTAGGGGCTCTATTCTGCTGAGAAAGATGGCCCAGCAACATCAGGAGAGGACTTTCTCGTTGACTATGAAACCTCTCAATTAACTTTAGAACAGAGGGATATGTTGTCTGCCCCGATATCACGAGAGGAAATCGAATTGGCCATAATTTCGCTGGCGGCAGGCAATGCTGCTGACCCCGATGCAATACCTCTGGAATTTTTTTGCCCATTCAGGCAGATTCTGTATGGCGAACTCGAATCTTTATTTTTAAGAACGCAGAAGGGCCAGACTCCCGATTCATGGTATAAAACAATTATAGTAGTTTAAAAAAAAAAGACAAGCCAGAACTCAGTCCCTCATCTTTTCGTCCAATTTCCTTAATCTGCACAGACAGCAAGATTTATTCAAAAATAGTCGCACTGAGGCTCGGGAAGGTTATTGCTCCCCTAGTGTCTATCCGCCAACATGGCTTCATCCCGGGTCGGGATACATCTGACCATGTCAGACGGGCAATAGCCTTGTTTGACTGGGCTCAGGCCTCCAAGATGCCCCTGGGGATGATCCTGTTGGATGCAGAGAAAGTATTTGACAGGGTCTCCTGGGTGTTTCTTTGGTTGATGCTTAAGACCAAAGGGTTTCCGCAGAATTTCATTACAGCTATACAGGCCTTGAAAATTTCACCAGAGGCTAGTGTTCGGATTTCTGGGCAAGAATCCAGTTTATTGTCCATTAGTAGAGGAACCCGACACGGGTGTCCTTGCTCGCCGTTATTATTTTCAATTTATATCGATCCTTTACTCAGTAAGCTTGATGCCAATCCACGGATCGTGGCGGCAATGGTTAATGGGGTGTCATACAAAACACTAGCCTATGCTGAGGACGTCGCCATCTTTACAACTAACATAAGATCTGCGCTTCCGGCAGTGTATGACCTTGCAAAACAATTTGGCTCTATCTCTAGCTACAAATTAAATCCCGATAAATCCTAGGTCATACACTCAGACACTTTAAGACCGCTGGAGATCCAGACTGTATCAGCAGCAATTTATTTGGGTATAAAAATTACAGCGGCAGTTGAGCAGATACCTGAGATGAATATAGAGCCGATTATAAAGAGCGTGGATCAAACACTTGCAAGATTAGATCATTTTCATTTCTCATTGCACGGACGTTGTAACATTATTATTAAAATGCGTATTTTCCCTAAATTTTTATACTTGTTCAGGACAATCCCCTTTGAATTCCCAGCCTCTTGTATTTCAAGAGCAGAAGGAGTCTGTATTAGATTCTTATGGGACTACCATAAAGCTAGAAGGGCAGCAAATTGTTTAATCCTTCCGAGATTAAGGGGAGGGCTGGGTACTACCTTCCTAAAGGCTGTACCATTGGGTAACATTATTACAGCATGGGGATATTGCTGGTCGGGAGCAAGGCGTTGGTCCCTGAACCGGTTAAACCTACTATTTATGAAGCTCTATTAGGGGAGGATGCGCAACATTGCCTAACTAGAGTAATCAAACCTAGCTATTATAAGAAAACTAAGTTTAACATGATTCAATCTGCGTTCTCTATCTGGAACAAAATGCATCGCTGACTTGGGATTTTAAATATAAATGATTATACCCCTCTGTTTTCATTTGGGCTACTACCGCCAATCTTTCAGGATCAGGTAACCACGAATTGGGGGGCTCTCGGAATCAATGTTTTGGGGGATTTTTTTCATGAGGGTCAAATGATGTAATTTTCTGAATTACAAGTGAAATACGGCCTCCCTACAAGACATTTTTTTAAAGTTTTTACAGGTTAGAAGCTTTTTGGTTAAAATAATGGCACAGGGGAGGGCTAACTTCGGCAAGATACCATTGGTGGGCATCATAGCAACTAGGTCCAGGATAGGGATCAATTATCAAACCCTGCTGTCTATTCTTCCTGATGATCTCGTTATTCAGAATGTTAGGTGGGACAGGAAACTCGTCCAGGAGGGTACGGACCTGGAGGCTTCCCTGGAACTGGCAAATCAGATCTTAATAACTGGCAGTTTGAGAGCGCAACATTACATGTCCGTTTTTGATTTCTATTATACCCGGGGTAAAATTTCTAAGTGGTCTGGGTCACGGGGAATTCATGTAGCAGGTGTGGGACACTGGCCGCGGACACGATTCATGTTTTTTGAGTGCCCTAAGCTTGCTAAATATTTACAAGACATTGAGTTTTTCTTGGGGCAGATTCTAGGCAAGATGATTTCAATAACTCCCGGCTTAGTGATCTTGGGGATAGATCAGACTCAGGACATGATGGGATGGACCAGATCGGAAATAGGATTAGTCTTCCTCGCAATGGCCATTTTAAGAGCCAATATTACATCGCAGTCGATTAGCCCGGATCCCCCTACGTTCATAAATTGGAGGGCTAGGTTACTCGCCATATATAGTATGGAGTTAGCTGTGTATAGGCTTAAAGGCCGCAGGAGACAGGATATGGACAAGAAGCTGTGGGCGCCAGTAACTAACTGGATCGGGTGAATAATGGTATTTTTGTATCATATATTTTTTTTTTGCCAGATAACTGATTGTTTAGTCAATAAGGAGTCTCCGCCTCGTTTATAGGTTTTTGTGTATTGTATCTAGTACTGGTTGTTAAGTGACGAGGCTAATGTATGTTCTGTCATAACTGTTGTCACTGAAATAAAACAAAGGTTTTAAAAATAAAAATAAAAGAAATACCAGTTATTTTTCTAACTTGGTCTTGAGTATCTCCTTGAGTGTGTCTCTCATTTACTGACTTTGTGCTCAATAATGCTTAACACTACTCTCTGATGAGCCTAAACTGCTTGCCCCTAACCACCACAAAACAGAGCATTTGGGATTATTAATTTAAGCCCTGTAAGCCAGTATGGGTCGTCTGGACTTCCTACATAGTGCATCTCATCTTGGTACACTACATAACAAGAATTTGCAATGCAATAGGTCTCGCATTTACGCGAGTTTCAGCTATTGACATTGCAAATAACAATGCCTTTTATTTTTGTTTTTAAAATATATATAAATGGCATTGTCCTTGACAATTCCAATAGCTTAAACTCTCGTAAATGCAAGGCCTATTGCATTGTAAATGCTTGTTTTTTATGTCACTGATTCTTCATTTGCTTGAAATATTTTCCACTTCTGAATGTGACATATGTATGTCAGCTTATTTGTAAATATGTTTTTGCACTGCACCTTTTTGGAATGTGCCAAAACCAGGGCTGCTAGAATTATGCGGCTGGGGAGGGCCAAATTATGCGGCAGGGTGAGTTATTTTTTTTCTCCAAGAAAGGGCAAATTATGTGGCGTAATAATGCAGCACATTTTGTGCTAGTGTTATTTCATTATTTTGTCATGTTTACACTTAACACTGTCTGGCATTGGTTGCACCTCTTTGATACCAGTTTAGAACCCAAATGTAGCAATAAGCAACAGAAAGGTGGCAAGTAAAGCTTTGCAAAGGGCCTTCCACAATTCCGCAGCATGTGTTGCAAAGTTTTGTTTGTAACTTTTGATCCAGAAACACTTTTTTTTCTGCAATCTTCAGATTAGGTAGCAAATGATCGATTATGTGGTAAATACGCCAAGCCCATAGTTATGCGAAAACGTCCACAGCCTCAAAAACGTATAATTTCAGTGGTCCTGGGTATAGATGGGCACGGTGATGGTTTATTAATGCCTAGGCAGGCTTTACACACACAGGTTCATGTAAAGTGAAAGCAAACCCTCTTTCCCTCCTAACAAGCCATCTGCATTCTCAGTGCAAACTAACATTGTCCATTACAGGAAGTGAGGTTTATTCTCAGTGGACACTCAGTGTGTGTACTATAACAGGATGGCCCTCTGTGCTGCAGACAGACGCTGCTGTCGACATGTTGCTGTTTTATTTGTCCCAAAGAACATGCGCTAAGGTATATTTATTTACAAGTCGTTTATGGATTTCATGAGCAAATTGCTGAAGTGATAACGCGCACATTCACGTAGATATTGCAAAGAGTGTTGGAAAAATCGAATTGATTTATTAAATAATGGGCAACAGCCTCTGGCAAATCAATTACCGTAATAAAAAAAAGTTGTTTGCTCTGTAAATTGAAACTAGTTTGGTCCGGGATTCTCCACCCTCTTACTGATCATCTGGCCTGACCTGTCTGTAGGCTGTCAATGCTTGGAGAGAGCAGATCGACTGGGGGAGGGTAGGGGAGAGAGCTCAGGTTGCCACATGTATGCAGGAACAAAAGAGAATTCTAGAATTCACTAGTGCAAAAATAAGAGAGGCTTTGTGTGTGTTTGTTTTTTATTTTGGGAACACACCATACAATTTGTTTTAATCCTTTAACCAGCAACAGAAAAGAGTCACACAAACTGAACAACATCTGAGAACTGCTATCGATCGCATGGGGGAAGGGAGGCTGGGGGACGCTAGCGGCTTCTCCTAAACTCACACTGACAATGTAGGTTGAACATGTTTACATTTTTCTGTAAAAGAAAAGTGGGTAAATCACTGTTTGGAGAAATGTTGCTAACTAGCGGGACACCACGCATGTAGAGACAATTGCTATTTCAGTCAGCAATATATATGTTCCCTGACCATTTTTCAAAACATATATATTTACTCTGAGGTTAAGCATCAAATTAATTAATCCAATATACTTTTTTTTCCAAATACATTCTGTTTCTAGATGTAACCTTTTTGCACTAGCATGGGTGTCATAAGCATCAAATGTAGTGTTTACAGTACAACTTTAAGAACAAAGGAAAGTAGTGCTAATGTGCTGTTTATTTTTTTGTAGTAGTTTTATGTAGTGCGAATTCGACCCGAAGGTATTGAAACGGCTTATATGAGCCACAATTACTTTAAACAAAGTCACACTAATTGTTTTTAGGCACGAGAATACTAAGTGATTTGCCCAGGATCACAGGATGTGGCGCTGATGCTGATGTCATGTCCCCCAAGTCCAAAGTCGGCAGCTCTGCCTGTAACGTCACATCCTCTCCCAGATTCAGATGCATGCATTTTGGGAATGTGCCTTATGACCTTTGCTGCTTTATAGAAGACTGTATTGAGTAGTGCTCGCTCACCCCCAAAGTTGGAACCCTTTTGCTCGTCCACTGAAAGTCTCGATAAATAATAGACGTACCATCATGCAGCACCCCTCCCTGCCTCCCGGGCATCTTCTTTACTGTCGGATTCATGAGGGTCTTCAGACGGAGTGGCTCTGCCAGAGCAATGCCTTGTAGTGGAAGGCGCTGCGGCTCGGGTGGGGACACTAAACGGGCTATTTTTACAGTGGAATATGCAAATAGCTGACTGCTCCACCTCCTCGATGGTGGCAAATGGCAATACTATTTTGTTTTCGTAATTTAGCTGTCAAGCTGTTTAAAACAAGTGTTCTACCGCGGGAAACTCCTACTGATGCCCGCGCAGCGCTAAGTAACTACGCTAAGGTTGCGAATATGTGACCCGCTATAAATCTGCCGGGAACAACACTGTATTCTGGGCGCATTAATCTGTCACCGGCAACGCAATCAACAACTAGGCTACAAGAACAGAGAAAGAATCTTCACCACGCGCCAAAACCCGAATACAAATAACAGAAAAACCACGCAGCTACAGAGCCCACTTCCGCTCTCGCCCATCCCACTGCCACCTCCAGCCAATCTCATCACTCTCCGCTCTAACGTAACCAGGCACTTAGCGGGATCCTAGTCTTATTATTGGGGAAGGTGGGTGTGACGTTGTCCCCTTTCTTCTGCACGGAAGTTTCTGAACCTTTGGAGTACCTTGCTTCATTGATTGAAGGCGAGGCTCGAAACGCATATAGTGAATCAAGCCTCAATGCTATCACATGGAAAACCACACTTAGTTATTTTAGGCACTGTCGAGTTTTTATTTGCACTAAAGTGCGCCCACAGGGCAGTGCAGAATCAGATTGGCTGACAGGCCGCTGTTTCTCATTGGTTGCTTCTGAAAATGCGACCTTTCAAAACATTTTCCACCGCTCGCTGAAAAGGAACGCAGGCAGTATAGTCCTTTGAGACTCGTGCATATTCCTAACCTTGTTAGTGGAGTGTTTTATTGTTAATCCAAAGAGTAGGCAGAGGAATGAGCGAAATAAAGAAAAAGAGCCATTAATTGGAAGAGGAACGGGAAGGAAAATCACACGAGGGGAAGGAATAATATTTAAATGGAACTACAAGCAGTTGGTGACGTAAACTGGTAGGGCGTAAAACAAGCGTGGTCCCGAAAGTGAAAGGAGAACCGCGCTGCAGCCGTAGCTTGGCAATCTCTTGTCTTTATGGGGCCATGTGTTTCTAACACATGGCCCCATAAAGATAAGAAACTGCTTTGCGACAGACACAAAGCAGGCCACCGAGTCCAGCTTGGAGGCCAAAGGGCGTCCACCAAAAACCGTAATTTCCAATGGCAGGCCACCGTTTACCATAAACGGTGACGCCAGGCAATGGAAATGAGGGGCGGGGCTTCAAGCCCTCTTCTCAAAGTCCTCTCTCACAAAATCTCTTGCAGAGGCGGAGCAGCGCCTTGCGCTGCAACGCACTCGAGACCTAAAAAGCCAGCTTCCTACAGGAGCACCCACAGCAAACACTTGCATTGCATTAACTTACACCCACAAAAGGTAAGCAAAAGTTGTTAAGTGTGATAGGACACTCCTATATTTTTTGGGATGTATAGGAAGGCATTACTCCACATACAAAAACGTTTTTGATGTGAAGAAAAATTGGGTTTGAAGCATGTGCTGCTGTAGATACACATGCTGTGCATGCTGCTGCCATCAGTTGTGTGGTCCGGATGTGTGCAAGTTGTTTTTCTTCGAAGAAGTCTTTTGAGTACTAAGGTACTGTGACTCTTACTCTTGGTGATAATGCGAATGGTCATTGACTCCTTTGTTAGATTGCTTTCATTCCGTCAATGAGTTTGGACATGTGCACCTTAATTCCGGGTCGACACATGGGAACAAGACTGGAAAATGTATTTGCCTATTTCTCAGGGTTCAAATGTAATCTGCGACGACAGCATGAAAAATAAGAACCACAAGGTGTGTGTGCTAGATATTTCATGCATATACACGAAGTGTGACTGCACATGGCGCACGAGTGAATAGAGTGGTTTGGCACATATTGCACATAAATATGAATGGTGCGGCACTAGTCAGTAGATCGTCAGAAATCCCATTGAATTTGTACCCTGGGAAGTAGACAAATTAATTTTATAGGCTCGTTCTCATGTGGTGGTTCACACAGAGAGAGAAAGGGGCTGAAATATGTTGATGTTCATTTAAAGGTCATAGAGCCATTATATCTTAGCCTACTTTGTGAAACATCTTTATCCATACCCACCCAGACCACCAATAAAGGGAGACCTAGGTGTGTCTGAGGTATTTTAATCTGTTTAGACACCCTGGTCACAAAAGTATCTAAAATGCTCCCTAGAACACGGTTGAGCCCATCCTGGCTTTCAGGGGCCAGGATGAGACCTGATGATGAAGCATGCCACTACTAGAGTGGGTGAGGGTCTTAATGAAAATAGAAAAAGATTCCTTTTTCTTTCTTGACTAGTGACGGGGTGTCCACGTGGGATGCATTTTACAGTCAATCAAGGGATAACCCATGCTTTTTGTGTTGTACCTTAATCTTCCCCCTGAATGCATGAGCATTCTCAGGGAAGCAACCAGACCTACCACCCCAGCCTGTTATGCGGCCAAATGAAAACGTTTTGTCTGCTACGGTCACTGAAAAGATATTGACCTTTTACAATTGTCTGTTACTTCACTTGCAGGTTTCATGCCTAGCCTTTCCCTCCACAAGATTATGCCTGGCCGCCGTGGCTGCCTACCTTCAGAATACGCTACACACCTCTCTCTTCAGGATACCGGTCAATAAGTCTTACATGGATGATCTCAAAGGGTCATTTCTTCCCGGGTCCCACCGGCACCCTCATGGAAGCTCAACATTGTACTCACATGACTCACAGGCCCTCCTTTTCAGCCCCTCCATTCCAGCCCCCTCCAGTTCCTCTCTTGGAAGGTGGTATTTCTGGTCATTATCACCTCACTCAGGTGTGTCAGTGAGCTTCAGGCATTAACTCTGGAAGAACCTTCCTTCCAGGTACGTAGGGATGGGGTTGTCCTCTGCACCAACCCCAAATTCCTCCCTAAGGTAGTGTCTCACTTCCAACTTAATCAGTGTATTGACCTTCCTGATTTTTTCCTCACAACTTGTTTCAGTTGTGGAACGAACATTCCGTACTTTGGATGTAAAACGAGCCCTCGTACTACATTGATAGAACCAGATCATTTAGAAAGATGCAGCTTTTTGTTGCTTTCTGCGAACCCCACAAAGGGAAGGCTCAATCCAAGTCCGGCATTCCCAGATGGATAGTTAAATGCATCCAGACATGCTATGCTAAAGCTAAAAGTACTCTGTCTACCCTCCAAGATCACACTCTACTCAGAAGAAAGGAGCCTTCATTGCCTACCTAGGGAACATCCCTATAGTTGATATATACAAAACAACTGCCTGATCCACACCACACACTTTTACAAAACATTGTGTGTATGTATTAGTCTGCTAATAAGCTATTGTTGGTCAGGCCATTGTCCGTACACATTTCCAATCTTCTGCAACACGTCTATGCACAGCATGTATAACTACAGCCACCCATGCCTTGAACGTAAAATGTTACTTACCCTGTAAGCATCTGTTTGTGGCATGTAGTGCTGTAGATTAAATGAAATGAAATGAAAATGTATACCGCGCACTACTATTCAAAGGTGTCTAGGCGCCAGAGACTCGATACTAAGTGATGGAGTCTGGGACTGAGCCATAGTTGTTGAACATCCAGGTTATTAAAGATTTCCGAAATGAAAAAAAGATCTCTTTTAGTCTTAAGAGAAATTAGGAGAGCATTCCAGAGCCTGTTTGTACCCACTGTGAAACTCCTACCGCACCAGCTGGCTGTTTTGGCTTTGGGGATGACAAGATTGAAGGCAGATGAAGATCTGAGTTGTCGTAAAGGAACATATCTGCGAAATGTATTTTTAAAAGAGTCTCTGCCATGGCCTTGCTGTGCCTTAAAGGCAATGCAAAGAGACTTAAACTGAATCTGTTTTTTATAGGGAGCCAGTGTAGAAGTGGTAAGAGATGAGAAACTGGTTGGAATTTCGGGATTGCAAGCAGCAGTTGAGTGGCTGTGTTTTGCAGAACCTGCAATTTATTAAGGCCTTTGATCCGAATGTTTAAAAACAAGGCACTACAATAATCCAGTTTCGATTAGGGCGGAGATGACAGATTTCCGAAGCTCCAAGGGAATGAAAGGCAAGATTTTCTGGAAGATTTTTATAGTTAGGAAGTAGGAGGATGTTATTGTATTGATTTGACCTTCGAAAGAGAGTTTATGGTCATAATAGACTTCTAGGTTTTTTACCATCGCAACCAGAGTAGGGGGTTCACCCATCTCTGCAGGGCACCACCTTGGGGACCAAAAAGACCTGCCCTTCCTCAACAGAAGGACCTCTGTCTTCCCGGTATTCAATTTAAGACAATTTCCTGACATCCAGTTTCCCACTGCACGCATACAATACTGAAATCTGAAAGCCGCCGTTTCCAGGTCGCTGGTCAGTGACCCCACAATCTGTGTATTGTCGGCATAAGAAACCACAGAGAAGCCGTATGTCTTTATAACCCTGGCTAACGGTGATACATAGATATTGAATAGCGTAGGGCTCAGGGACGACTCACGCGGAACTCTACATGGGAGCGAAAAAGCCTTAGACTTAAACCTGTTAATCTCCACAAACTGCTCTCTGTCTGAGAGAAAAGAAGACAAGAGATTTAGGACCCTGCCTCCGATCCCTATTGCTGTGAGATGGTCAATGAGGATGGTGTGGTTAAAAAATTAACGCAGACTTCCCTCCCTTATCCATGGTTAGCCTAATTTCCTCCGCCACCGTGACCAGAGCAGATTCTGTGCTATGTTGACTTCTGAAGCCATATTGGGTTGAATCTAAAAGATTATTGTTAGAGATGAAAGAGGATAATTCTGAATTTATGGCCTTCCCTACTAGTTTAGCGGGAAGGGGAAGGTAAGAGATTGGCCTGTAGTTATTAGGGTCCTTCGTGTCAAGGTTAGATTTCTTTAGTAAAGGTAGGATGGAAGCCCGTTTCCATTCCTTAGGGAAGTATCCTTCGCAGAACATCTTATTAGAGGCACATGCACCCCCTCCCCAAATGCCTGTGGCTGTTGCAGTATCTTTCACTATCTCTTTTTCCTCATATGCATGGACATCTTTCAATACATGTATCACTTCGCTTCACATTCCATCCTCGTGCACCGTGCGGGAAAACAATGTAACAATGGAGTTGCTGACCAGTCCTATCCCCAAGAGGAGGAGTCAGTGCCTCGTGACTCAAAAAACTTGTTCGTAGAAAAACAACTTGCAAACTTCTGGGACCACCACTAGATGGCAATGGCATGCACAGCATTTGAATCTACAGCACTACATGCCACAAACAGATGTTTAGAGGGTAAGTAACATCTTCCTTTCTCTACGTACAATCCGTGGTTGAATGATTTCGGGTATCTACAATTTCATCAAGCATTTGCCTGTCAGATTTCTGAAATCCCTCCCCAGATTCTTACTAAGCAAATTGTAGGCACAATGTACCCATTATTGATATTTCTCACTTTTTTGTGCACTGGCTCTGCAACAAGCATGCCCTCAGGACGAAACTCATATCAGAGGAAGAACACATAGGGCCTCATTTTGAGTGTTGTGGATATTATTCTACATCATCAGACTGAAAGTAGTTGACTAAGGAGAGAAAAAAAATCAAGGAATATGAACCTATGAAATATACAAACGCTGGAGATCTGTGGTTACAAATGACCTCCTTTTTCCTGGCACCTAATATGGAATTCTGTATTCACAATTTTGCTTAAATAAAACTCTTCCCGATAATTATGCCCTGCACACATTTTGCCAGGTAATACTACCTGGTAAAATGTGTGCAGTAAAAAACATAGAAAGAGGGAAAATGTGCATAATGTGGTGCAATAACTCTAAGTTCTAATATTATCCTCCATTCCAAGCAGGATAATTCAAAAAAGCAATCATTTTGTCCAGGTTAAAAACTACAAGGTGCAGAATTATGTGTACCCTGCCATCTAGTAATGGCACTATAAAACCAGCCTGTCTAGTCAGTCAGATTGACACTGCACTTCAAGAACTTCATCCCCATGGAATGTGCTGATACAACAAGAATAAGAAGAGGTAATGTAAAGTTTCTGGGCACAACTACATATCTTGCTTAACGTGCACAGAATGCAGCTAGCCTTTCACTTCTGCTGTTTGAAATAAAAATGCACAAACCATGACTTAGAAGTTGTCGATATACACCATGTCATGCTTTAAAGAATTGTGTATCCAACAACCCAAGGAAAAGCACTGATGTGTTCCCTCAAATAATGCACAGCAACACCATTAAGTATGCTGATTTACTGAAAACACCATTGATATGATATCTTAGAGCAAATTGAATTGCCTAATTAAAAATAAAAACACCCATCATAGGAACTCCTAAAACCGGAGTGTCACCCCACATTCACAACCTTCATTCATCTTTTGTGGAGCACTCCAAACCCCATCCCTAGCTTTTTGCAGCTGTATGTTACATCAGCAAGAGAGGCACTGCCATGTTATAACCTTACTCTACACAGCTGACTTGCCATGTTGGCTCTGACGAACAGTACTGTCTTGTTTGTGAAAGCACACGCTTTCATGGTGGGGCCTGTGAACAAGGCATCAGTAAGATCTTATTGCCAATGTTGGCGAGTGCTGCCATGCTGCTGTATATAAAAAGCTCTCTATTTGTTTAAACTCTAATAGAACAGGTCAGATGAATGTTACATGCCTCACAAGGAGCAGGACACTATTCTTGTAGCCTTGTCAGTCCCCTGAAAGTAGCTGCCAATCTATATTGAAAACTCAGACACACATTGCCTAGCATCAGGCCTGCATGAATCAGCATCTTTGCAGACACCTATATACCTATCACCCAGGCACAAAGTATCTCCTACCTTATTCAAACACAGGTATCCAATAGGTGTGTGTTCATTGTGATGCCTTTTTGGGGCAAGCTGTGTTTGTCTGATGACAGGAAAAATCTGCATTTACAATAATTCAGTCTAGCTCTGAGACATGGCGATGAGGATGTGCTTGTTCCATTTGTATATGGAATTGAACATCTGATTCGCTCTGGCTGGGCTTGGCATCATTAACCATATGTGAATTTTATGTGCATCATTTTGTTTTAAGTATATGCTTTCAATTGTTGGTGTAAGATGTTCAAAAATTAACCATTGGTTAGCAATAGATGGTGTTTAGGCATCCATTACTGTTTATTACAATGCAAATGGTTGGTCATGTTGGTTTCAGGACGTGATTATTAGCAGTTTAAGGATTTATAATGATAACTATTAATTAGCATATGCTAGTACTGCTGGACTGGTAAGCTTGGTCATAGGATGGGCTTGCCATGAAAGACTACATGCAGTGCTACGTATCCCTCACCCTCATGGTGACTTAAAACTCATCTATTTTGGGGATAAATCGATTGGTATACGTATTCTTTGATTTCTAGAACATATTTTCATTTGACTTGGCTACTAACGATATCTGTGGTTCTAGATTTAATATGATACTGTGTCAATTAATTTTATACTCTTGTAACTGAACATACATCAGAATTTAGGTTGACGTGTTCTTGAGTAATGTCTTCAAATATCTTCCTTCGAATATTTAATTTCTACAATTTGATGGTCATTGCTTAGTAGTATAATTGTACAGTTCCTTGTTGTATCCACATAATAGTCACTCCAGTGTTACAGAAGAATTCAATTAAAGCAAGATGTATAGTTTGTTTTATTTAACTGTATTTTACTTTCTAGATGGAGGTGACGGAATGGCTAGTGAAGAAGAGCTTGAAGTGAATGGTCGTCCCACGTCTCCTTTTGTACCACCGCAGGGTTCAGTCATTTACACTGTCCTCCCTGATGGTGGTCCAGTCCCCCAAGGAACTGTGATTTATGGGCCACCGCCTCCTGCAGCACCCAACAATGGTAGACCTGTTGCTCCTGGGACAGTTATTTATGGACCGCCGCCTACTGGAACCCAGATTGTCTATGGACCGCCGCCTGCTCACTTTGCGATTCCTCTCATTCCTGCTGGTGTGCTTCATTGCAACGTGCCTGAACATCATGACTTAGTAAGAGTCCCTCGATATCAGTCCCTTTGTCCATATGCTGTACATACCCAGCACTCACCATTTCTTTTAATCTGCCACTAAAGAATACTTTGGACCTAAAACTTGAAAGTGAGAATGTTTACAGTTTGTTTAGGAAACAAATACCTAAAAACCTTTCATTTGCTCCTCTTTTGAGATATCTGGCAACATCATGATTGGACTAATATTTCAGCCAGCTGTAAAAATAAAAAGAAATCATTAAATAAACATCTCTACCTTCATCATTCATTTTCTGGTTTAAAGTACAAGGTTAATGTACATAACAATGCTTTTATACATCTGGATTTATTTTAGATTTTATATATAGACAATTGCATCTATTTTGTGATATGCATAAGGTGACTCAATGGAGAGAGCATATGCCTGGCCTATCCCTTCCCAGATGCCACCACATTTCACCATCGATTTCAACACTCCCAGTAATCAGTAAATACCACTTAGACATAATAGCAGGAAAGATGCTGCTTGCTAGGTTGGTTTTAAAAAGGTCCACAGCTTACCCTATTTTGACAAGAGAGTCATAGTTTGGGGAGTAACCCTGGTTTTGTGTTACCTGTTTTCATCTACTGTCTACATGCTGTCAACCTATGGATCATAACAAAGTCAGTTGTCCACAGTTGCCTATCACGTGATCAAGTGGGTATTCTTACAATTCCCTCCTTCACTTTTTCCCATGGTTTGAACCAAGGTAATTTATAGTTTGGCCCACACAATTTCTATTTATCATGTCAATACTTGCTGCTTTCAGCTACATTAACAGTAGAGCAATAGATTGTATAGGGCATTGGTGGTATTCTGTGACTCCACTACAGTGAGCCGCAGGTGTGTGTCTTCCTGAACCAAAACAACAGTGTTATCTGAAATCCCCTTAAATGGAAAATCTACACTGGAGCACAAATATGTAGGTAGGAGACCTATTTCTCTGTACCTATACCTCTGAATATCTCTGAAAGTTCTCCTAGATAGTATACCAAAAGCAGAGATGAGAGAAAGTCTATTTCATCTATAGTTGTATATGCTAACCCGTGCTATATTTTAACCATCAGAAATCTTTACTAAGTCTTGAAAGAGTGCTTACGTAATGGACACCATTTTACGTTTCTTACTCATGACATGCTTGAGTACCCGGCTAGTACCATTCTCCTGCAATAGGTTTTCAAAAGCCAGTAAAGTTAGGAAACTATATGTTGTACTCTTGAAACCACATCTGTAGCCAAGACGAAAGTAACAAACTCAGGGCCATTGACAGAAACATTTATGACCACATTCTCACTGTAAAAGAGGTGACATCACCTCCTATAATCTGTAGGTCTAAGTAACAGCTGTGGTGCAGGATGTCTGTACTGAGAGTTTTACTTAAAGACACATCACTTGTTCTAAGTTCAGTTTTTGATGTAGATGATAATGATTTCACTCAAACAATTATGTGGCTGTTTATTGTCGTGATACTTTAAACATTTGGCCTTCACACAAGACAGGTTATATTTATGGATGTTTCTTTGCAAGACTTTTTTGGCAAGCAAGTAAATTACGCGTTACTGTTTTGAAAGATAGCAAAGCTGAGTCAATCAGAGATGCCTCAGACGTGCCCTATCTACTTGCTCGCCATCAGTCTGTGCCACAATGGTCAAACATTCTATTGGGTACAGGTACTATGTTTCCTCAGGTTTAGACATCTGGAATGTGTAAATGTACATCAAATATTGCTCTATCCAAAAGCTAATTTCGACTACACTTACCTTTCTCCTCCTACAATTGTAGTTTCTCTTTGCCACCAACTCAACCTAAGAGGTGTAACCACAGTAATTTGATTTTCTGATGGATACATCTGCCAGTGGATTCCTCACCTTGTGAATATCCCCTGCGCCAGCATTCCACGGAACTTTTCTTCCCCAGCATTCCACGTCGACGTGGGCGACGTCATAATACATCGGCTCCGCTCGCGACTCCGATCGACGTCACCGGAGCCATAAGAAGCCCACGTCGGCGTGATGACGTCAGTTCCCTTTTTTCCGCGCCTTCGACGCGCAACGGTTTTTCTCCAGTGCTACTTTGTAGTTTGGTTGTGTATCTCGGTTTATTCGGCTATGTCTTCGACTAGGAGGTTGGGCTTTAAGCCCTGTAGGGAGTGTGGAGGCCTGATGTCGATAACGGATCCACACCAGAATTGTTTATGGTGCCTCTCCTCGGAACATGATATGGAGGAGTGCGGATGCTGTAAAAGCATGAACCCGAAGGCTCTCAAGGAAAGGAAGACCAAGCTCTTCATGAAGAAGATTGGTGAGGAGAAAAGAGGGAGGAAGAAGGAGAGATCGAAGAGAGAGTCATCGACTTCGAGGTCGTCGAGGTCGAAGAAACACCATAAAAAAAGTAAACATTCTAGACGTCGATCCTCGAAGTCCAAGAAATCGAAGTCGAGGTCGGCTTCGTCTCATCGACGTCGGAGCACAGGTTTGTCTCCTTCTCCTTCACCTTCGAGGTCACCGGAAGGTTCTCCTTCGAGGAAGCAGACTCCGATTCAGTCTCCGACGAGGTCTTCGGCTCCGTCTAAGACGTCGACTCCGGTTCGTGTGGAGTCGGATGCTTCTATGCATGAGGAGCAGGAAGAGTCTGTTCCAGTACCTGAAGATTCTGAGGCTCCAGTGGAGGATACTGCGGAGCCGGTGCCGGAGGCCCCACAAGAGGTTCCTTTGCCTCAGTTCCCGGCCCCAGGTGCGGATTCGGCTAATTTCTTAAATGCTATGTATCGCATTTTTAATAGGGCTGCCTACCCATCCGGAGCACCAACTGGTCCCGTGGGTCCGATGGCCTTTACAATGGGGGTGCCACAGCAGTATGCTCAGGCCCCCTTTATGCCCTTTATGCCGATGGCGCCTTCTTGGCAGTTTCCGGCGCCGTCTGGGGATCCGATTCGACCTCGGAAGGTCCGGCAGGCTTCGGAGCCTCCTTCGACGCCGAGACTGGCTCCATCGACGCCGAAACCGACTCCATCGACGCCGAGGCTGACTCCATCGGCGCCGTGTCTGGCGCCGTCGACGCCGGTTCCTCTGGTTCCTCCGACGCCGCGTACGACGTCGCCGACGTCGGTTCCCCGAATCCGGTCGAGGAGGGAAGCCCAGAGGGTGTTGGAGGAAAGAAGATATCGAGAGGTGGAAGAAGGTGAGGTTGATTCTTCTTCGGACGAGTTCGATGGCATTGAGGAAGCCAGTGGGCTGGATACTACCCCAGAGTGGGAATATGCATCTGCCAGGTCTTCACCACCTCATGAGTTGGCTCCCTATCACGTAGTGATAAAGAAAGCGGCAGAGCTTCTGGATTTACAGCTGCCTTCTGTGGAGTACAAATCCAACCTGCTCACAGAAGTGTTACATTCTCCGACTTCGACATCAGAGCCCTTGTTGCCTTTCAATGAGGCCATATTGGAGCCGGTATTAGAGGTATGGAAGAAGCCCCTTTCATCTCCTGCAGTGTGTAGACAGGTGGCAAGAAGGTACAAGGTTGCACCAGGGGATCCTGACTTTTTATCCACTCATCCGTCCCCAGACAGTTTGGTTGTGCAGGCTTCATGCTCCAAGCATGCTTCCGGTGCCTTTCCACAGTCTCCAGCTGACAGGGAGTCTAAAAAAGCTGATCAGGCAGCCAAAAAGACCTTTTCGACAGGAAGCATGGCGTTAAAATCGACTAATGCTACATGCCTGCTGGGGCGTTACGTGCACGCTCTAATGGATTCCATTAAGTCCTTGGCTCCTAAGTTGCCTGAAGGGGATAAGTCATCCTTCATGGAGGTTGTAGTGGACACTCAGGCGGCTGCCAGGCAAGTTATCCAGTCAGGGTTGGATACTGCGGGCTCCGTGGCAAGGATCATGGGGTCGTCTGTTGCTGTAAGAAGGCAGGCTTGGCTCCGTAACTCTGGTTTCTCAGCGGATGTTCAGGCTACGCTGGTCGATCTTCCATTTGATGGTCAGAAGCTGTTTGGGGAGAAAGCGGACTCTGCCCTTCAGCGTTTTAAGGACAGCCGATTGACTGCAAAATCCTTGGGCCTGCAAGTACCGGCAAGGGGTTCGACCTTTCGAAAATTTAGGGGCTTTGGGCGATCATCTTTTCGCTCTTACCGGCAGCCCCAGCAGCAGCAGCAACAGCAGAATCCCCTCTATAAGTCCTATAGAGGGAGGCAAAGGGGTCGGAGAGGTTCTGGACGCAACCCCTCTTCTTCCTCCTCCTCTGCTCCCAATGAGGCCTCAGGGAAGCAGCCCTAGATCCCCCATCCTGGATCATGTAAGGCCTGTGGGGGGTCGGGTGTCCTACTTTCTACGGGGTTGGAAATCGGTTACAACAGACCTTTGGGTTTTGAACCTCGTAGAGACTGGGTACGCCCTTCCCTTTCGGGAGTTTCCTCCCCCTTACCCTCCTTGCCAAGGTTATTGTTCGGAGGACCACCTGCTTCTCCTGCAGAAGGAAGTTCTAGCCTTGCTCCAGAAGGGTGCAATAGAGGTGGTTCCGGAGCAGGAAAGGGGTCAGGGATGCTACACGGTATTTTCTGATTCCCAAAAAGGACGGCAGATTGCGTCCGATACTGGACCTCAGAATCTTGAACTTTTACCTGAAACAGGAGAAATTCAAGATGCTGACCCTTGCGCAGGTTCTTCAAGCGTTGCAGCAAGGAGACTGGAGAGTGTTGCTCGACTTGCAGGACGCGTACTTTCATGTTCCAATCCTGAAGTCGCACAGGAAGTATCTCCGTTTTACGGTTGGGTCGCAACACTACCAATTTGCGGTCCTCCCGTTTGGTCTTACTACCGCACCTCGAGTCTTCACAAAGGTGATGGCAGTGGTGGCTGCCCATCTCAGGAGGTCGGGGATTCCGGTTTTTCCCTACCTGAACGACTGGCTTCTGAAGGCAGAGTCCCCAGAGATGGTGCAGCATCATCTGCAGGTAACATCGCAGCTGTTGTTCGACTTGGGTTTTTCGATCAATGTGCCCAAATCTCACCTGGTGCCCTCTCAACGCAACCTGTTCATAGGGGCGGTACTGGACACTACTGTGTGTCGAGCATTCCCTCCTCCTCAAAGGATTCTCGACATTCAGGAGTTGGTCCCTTTATTCCACAGTGGAGCGGTTGTTCCAGTTCTGAAGGTCCTTCGCCTGCTCGGTCTGTTCGCTTCCTGCATTCTGTTGGTCAACCATGCACGCTGGCACATGAGGGCACTCCAGTGGTGCCTCCGCAAGCAGTGGTATCAGCACAACGGAGATCTCAGGGAGTCAATCAAGATCTCCAGAGAAGCTGCAGCGGATCTTTCATGGTGGAGCGTAGAGGGCAATCTGTCGCAAGGAAAGCCCTTCCATCTGCCTCCATCGGTGGCCGCAGTGATAACGGATACATCCACCCTAGGGTGGGGTGCTCATCTGGGGGACCTGGAGATCAAGGGTCTTTGGTCTCCAGAGGAAAGGTTGCTTCATATCAACCTTTTGGAATTGCGGGCGATTCGTTTGGCGCTCAAGGCCTTCCTCCCTTCCCTTCGCGGTCAGTCGATCCAAGTCCTGACAGACAACACGACCGCGATGTGGTATGTCAACAAACAGGGAGGAGTAGGGTCTCTTTGTCTGTGCAGAGAGGCCTTACGTCTATGGTCCTGGGCTCAGGACCGTCAGATTTGTCTGATGGCAAATCATCTGGCCGGGGTGCTGAACGTACGTGCGGACAGTCTCAGTCGGCAGTTCTCCGCCGATCACGAGTGGAGGCTCCATCCGGAGGTGGTTCGTCATGTCTTTCGGACGTGGGGGGTCACCTCGGGTGGACCTGTTTACCACCCGCGAGAACGCGCACTGCCCGTCATTCTGCAGTCTCCAATTTCCGATGCAGGGGGCGCTGGGGGACGCGTTTCAGTTGAGTTGGGGCTCACAACTCCTTCACGCGTTTCCTCCCATACCTTTGATTCCTCGGGTTCTGAGGAAGATTCGCCAAGACTGGGCCCAAGTCATTTTGGTCGCCCCGGATTGGCCAAGAAGGGTATGGTATACAGATCTTCTCCACCTATCCTTGTGCCCTCCGCTCCGTCTCCCTCTGAGGGCAGACCTCCTCTCGCAGTCGGAGGGGCAGGTTCTACACCCCCACCTCCAGAGCTTACACCTTCATGCCTGGAGATTGAACGGGGCAACCTGAGTTCATTCTCTCTCCCACCTGATGTGGTGGACGTTATTTTATCGGCCAGGCAACACTCCACCAAGTCCATTTACTCCTACAGGTGGTCGAAATTTGTAAAGTGGTGTGGAGAGAGATCCATTGATCCTTTAAAGGCCCGTCTGTCCAATGTGCTTCAGTTTGCTCTTTCCTTGGCTCAGCAGGGCTTTGCTGTGGCCACGGTCAAGGGCTACCTTTCGGCCTTATCGGCATTTCTGTGCCTCCCAGATCAACCTTCACTATTTAAATCTCCGGTTGTTCTGAGGTTCATCAAGGGCCTTACAAACATGTTTCCTCCTACTCCATTTGTAATGCCTCTGTGGGACCTTAATCTTGTTTTAACCTTTCTAATGGGGTCCCCTTTTGAGCCTCTTCATACTTGTCCTTTGAGGCTGTTATCGTTTAAGGTGTTTTTTCTTGTAGCCATAACCTCGGCAAGGAGGGTGAGTGAGCTTCAAGCTCTTAGTTCCAAACCTCCTTTTCTTACCTTACATGCTGAAAGGATGGTTCTCAGGACCAGGGCTGCTTTCCTGCCAAAGGTAGTCACTCCGTTTCATTTGGGGCAGTCCATTACTCTCCCTGTTTTCTACCCTCCTCCTCACCCTTCCAAAGAGGAGGAAAGACTCCATCGTTTGGACCCGAAGAGGGCTGTTAGTTTTTATCTGGATAGAACCAAGGACTTTCGCCTTGATGACCAGCTCTTTGTTGGCTACATTGGTTGTTCTAAGGGGAAGGCAGTGCACAAGCGCACGCTGTCAAGATGGATAATTCTGACCATCAAGATCTGCTACGCCCTGGCTGGTAAGACTCCTCCTGATGGCATTAGAGCGCATTCGACTAGAGCTAAAGCCTCTACATCTGCTTTGGCCCAGGGTGTTCCTGTGGCAGATATTTGTAAAGCCGCGACTTGGGCCTCCCTCCATATTTTCGCAAAGCATTATTGCTTGGACTCTGAGATGAGGAGGGAGGGCCACTTTGCGCGCTCTGTGTTACAGGACTTTCTGGTATAGGAAGGTGGACACCCTCCTCCGGGAGTGGGGACTGCTGTGGGAATCTATTCACAAGGTGAGGAATCCACTGGCAGATGTATCCATCAGAAGAACAAGTTACTTACCTTCGGTAACGCTTTTTCTGGTGGATACAGTATCTGCCTGTGGATTCCTCACTGACCCACCCGCCTCCCCGTTGTCCACCTTTGTATACCATGAAATAGGTCTTGTTGATATGTTTTTATGCTTTGTTGTGCAATTGTAGGAAATGCTTGTTTATTTAGCATTCTTTTCCTTTGTATGCTATGCATATGTGTTGGTGTGTTGTATACTGTGTATACTTTGAGTCTGTCGTTAGTCCACCTGTTCGCCTCGAAGGCACGGGGAAAAAATGGGTGGAACTGACGTCATCACGCCGACGTGGGCTTCTTATGGCTCCGGTGACGTCGATCGGAGTCGCGAGCGGAGCTGATGTATTATGACGTCGTATTGAAAAGAAAGAGTATGCAGTTCCTCAGTGAGAAGGGGGGAGTGTGAGTGCAGAGAAGAGACCGTAAGAAAGAGGAATACCTCTATTCGGAACTAGGGTCCTCACACACCCAGCAAGCTAGGTGTCATGCTTCATCATATGGACCTGCTCCTCGTCGGGCCGGCGCTGCAATGCCCGACGGGCACCCTAAAAGGGGCTCTTTGGCGGAGATCTTTAGTTCCTGGCCGTATGATGCAGTGTGTGTGAGAGGAACCTAGTAGTGTAGATGTGAGTGACGTGGCAATTCATCAGGGCTATCAACCTACCCTCGCGCCACGCGACCCGGGAGTATTCCCGGGTCGCGTGGCGCGAGGGTAGGTTGATAGCCCATTCCGGCAACAACCTTCAAGACACCAGAATCTTGGTGTCACGGTGGCGCCACGGCCACGGATAGGAGCAGGGTATCACACCACAATAGGTTCCCCTAGGCATATGGCGAGATCGTTCTCCATATAACAGGTGGCAGGTAACAATTGTACTTACCACATTGTGTAGATCATAGACAGCTTAAATAGGTCCTGATGAATTGCCACAGATCAATAGGACCACCGGGCAAGAAACATGTCGACCAGCACAGAGGAGCTTAGCCAAGCTGAATCATAATATCAGCTAGCTGCCACTCTGTTTTCATTTTTAGTCAGGTGGAGAGCCACCCTTAATAAAATTATATTTCTGGACTCTCCAACTTGTTTTAACCCACATACCTGCACTCACATCTACACTACTAGGTTCCTCTCACACACACTGCATCATACGGCCAGGAACTAAAGATCTCCGCCAAAGAGCCCCTTTTAGGGTGCCCGTCGGGCATTGCAGCGCCGGCCCGACGAGGAGCAGGTCCATATGATGAAGCATGACACCTAGCTTGCTGGGTGTGTGAGGACCCTAGTTCCGAATAGAGGTATTCCTCTTTCTTACGGTCTCTTCTCTACACTCACACTCCCCCCTTCTCACTGAGGAACTGCATACTCTTTCTTTTCAATATGACTAACTGGGCATGTATGCTGGACCTTCTTAAATAAAAGCCCATCAGTCCCTCCTTTGTTAACATAGTATTATGACGTCGCCCACGTCGACGTGGAATGCTGGGGAAGAAAAGTTCCGTGGAATGCTGGCGCAGGGGATATTCACAAGGTGAGGAATCCACAGGCAGATACTGTATCCACCAGAAAAAGCGTTACCGAAGGTAAGTAACTTGTTTATGTGTCCTCATGGTGAACTAGTGAGATGGACACAGATTGAGGCAATATTGCAAAATGAAAATTCGAAATGTTGAGGTTTATGGACCATAAGCTCAGGCCAACAGAGTCACTTGAACTAAAAATGATTCAAGTATGACAACAAATGTAAATCTGTATAGAGAGACAAATGGTAGGGTGGAAAGCTGTTGCTTCACAGTTGCCTATTCTCACTCACTACCAATATAGATGCAATTTCAAGACCAAGATGGTGAATTGTTGACAGGGAACTATTCTTCGACATGGTTTTTATGTTTCCATTTAGCGCCTTATCCTATCCATTATGGATGTGGTCGAACCTTGTGCGATTAACAGCGCTTTGGTTGGATGAGCCATTCTATGATTCTTCCAAAAGAAACCTTACCAGGCATCCCAGAACTGCACCTCAGCTCAAATAAGCATCTATTTTTTCAGCCTAAAGATCCCTCCCCCAAGAAGGATCACTTTAGAGCCCAGTATTCGAAATCTCAGACATCACTAAGGCTTCAAAAGGTTTATTAAGCTTGTGAGAGACCCTCTTTCATCAAGTGTTGGAAGTATCTCTGCATCCTGTTCTTCCCCTTCACCTCGCCTACCTGAGTGCTTCTGGATTGATTAATTCGTTCTATAGAATTCTGCAGTATTAACATAAAGTGTTACTTTACCGTCAGCCACTTTGCCTTTAAGTCCCAATACAGCCATTTCTGTTTTCCCACAAACATCAAACAGCATTTGTGTATGCTGGTCAATTTCAAACATGTTGGTTTGTTATCAATGCTTCCAAATAATCCCTTTTTTTCTAACATATTTTCTTCTTTCCCCCTATTGAGGATCAGAAAAAAATGCATTTGCACATGAATGCAACATTTGGGTATCCTTGGCTACTCCGGGTGGAAAAACGCTGTTGAAATAAAAACAAAAATAGCCTTATCTCCCCCAGCTTGTGATCTCTTCTGGTTACATTATAGAAGACAATACATTTAAAATCTCTTTAGCTGATCCTCAGATTTGACTTTGAATATCACCCACTGTTTTGAGGTTACAGGCCTCAATGGTACAGCTCAGGCAGATATGGTAAAACCTTTTTCTAATATTCTATTAGTTATATTCTTTGTATTTCTGGGCTAGACTAGCCTGTGCAAACTTCACATCTTTGATTCCTTCCCACCAGAAAACAGTAGCGTTTGAACCTTAAGTAACCCTTTCTTTCCTATAACACCGAGAAACATTGTCATTGTGTTGTATACGCCCTCAAACCCTAAAAAAAATTGGTAAATAGATGTTCAAGGCATGTGTGCTGTAGATACAAATGCTTTGCATGCTCCTGCCATCTAGTGTTGGGCCCGGATGTTTTTCTTTGAAAAAGTTTTTCCCAGTGACAAGGTAAGGTGACTCCTCCTTTCGGTGATAGTGCACATGGGCATCTACTCCATTGTTAGATTGTTTTCTTTCCGCCATCAGGTTTGAACGTGTATTGTTGTGCTCCGGTTCAAAACCTTCTTTAAGGTTCCCCTCGGTGTGCAATACACTGACCCCTTGACAGTATTGTTATCGTAAGCGTTTCCCTATTCTCCGCATATCTAATCGATCGGCAAATTCTCCGTCTTCGGTTGAAAATATTGCGGGCCTAGTCACGTTGCTCCAGCCTTCTGCCGATGGAACGGACTCCGTTTAAATGTTGTCCTCGATGCCACTCCAAGTACCCTCGGACCGACCTACATAAAGTCGGTAACTTGTGTCTCTCACCGGAGTAGAAGGAAGAAGATTGTGAGGCTTGTCCGTCCTTCTGATCGAAAAAGACTCTACGGGATCGTCAGGCTCTAGGAAGAGAAATGCAGTGACAGAGCATCCAGTATACTGCGGAGGTCGAAGTGTCGGAAGAGGAAGAAGCATTCTCTCTCCTAGAGATCGAGTTGGAATCCAAAGATGTTCCACCGAGACAGGGTGTTGTTGTGAGTACTAAAGCCCCTTTACCCCACAAACTTTCTTCGACCAAACATAAGGCTTCGGCACCACCTCTGCCTTCGCATCCTGGTCGGCACCAAGACGATGTTTTCGATGCCCTGCCCTCGGGCCCGGCACTGAAACAACCAGTCAAGCCTACCGCCTCGGGATCGAGTCGAGAAAAGTCGTCTTTGGAACCAAAACCTTCCAAAGCCCCTAGATCCGATCTTGGAACTTATGAAGGAGAAATTGGACCCTAAGCAGAAACAAATCTACATCAATCCAGATACTGGACATATTTTGGCAAATACACCTTCCAAAAAGAAAGTTAGTTCCGAGGACACTAGTTATAAAATTCCTCTGAAGAAAAAGAAGGACATGACTACAAGCCCTATTCATCCTAATCCGTAATCCCCTCCACCTCCACCATCTTCAACACTACCACAATTGCCAGGCTCAGATCCTCTACGCATTAGAGGATGTGGCCTAATGGGCTAGGACGGTCGAGCTCAAATCTGGGGAACCGGGTTCGAGTCTCGGCAATGACGCTCATCATCCTGTGATTCTGGGCAAATCCCTTAAGCTCCCCTGTGTCCTTGTGTAATGTAACTGGTGCTCATGTAAAGCGCTCTGATACCTTTGAGTCAAGTTTGAGCTATATAAAACTTTTGATGAAAAAAAAAAATACCGCCTCATGGGTCTCCTCATACACAGCCTGATATAGGAGATGATGATGATGATGATGACGACGATGATGACAAGAGTCATTTACCAACAGATCCATGGGATGACTATAATATTGATCCACCCATAGATAAAGATCCAGATTTATACCCTGCAAAGCCATCACCTCCAGATGATTATGTAGCTTATCAAGAGATAATTTCAGGAGCAGCAGCCTAACATGGGGTTACAATATACAAAGAGTATTTAGAAGAAGACTCTTTATTTGAAACTCTAGGGTCTACACATAGGACAAGTCAGAGTCTTCCTATGTTAAAGGGCATGATGAGACATGCTGATTAAATATTTAAGGACCCTGTTCGTGCCCTCATTCTAACACATAGGGTTGACAAAAAATACAAATCCCCCACCATCTGATCCCATTTGTATTAAGGGACAGTTGCCTTTAGACTCATTGGTAGTCTCTAATGCTCGTAAGAGAGCAAACTCACAGACCATTGCAGAGGCACCTTCCCCAGAAAACACATTGATAAATGCATTGGGTAAAAGGGTGGCTGATCAAGCCGATAACTAATGGCATATTGCCAACATGCAGGGCTTACTAGCTAGGTATGACAGGGCACACTGGGATGAGATGGAAGACCTACTTCATTACCTCCCAGAAGAGCACAAGAAGAAAGCACAGGAGTTAGTACAAGAAGGAAAACTCTAATCTAATTCCTCCATTAGATGTGCTTTTGATGTGGCTGACACTGCAGCAAGGGGAATTAACACCAGCATTCTCCTACTACGACATGCTTGGCTTAGAATTTCAGGTTTCAAACTTGAGGTTCAGCCGTTTATTTTAAATACTCCTTTTAATAAGCAACATCTATTTGGACCTCAAGTAGATGAAGCCCTAGAAAAAATGAAAAAGGACACCAATGTGGCGAAGTCCATGGGAGCGCTTCATTCCCCATCAAACAGAGGCTCCTTTCGCCACTCATTTTTATAGAGGAGGGTCAAAAAGTACGTCCTCAGACCCTAATGCTTCCTCCCACAAATCAAACACACAGTCCTTTCTCTCTAGAGGAGGATACAGAGGAAACAATTTCAAGGGTTGGGGTAAGATCATGCCAACGAATAACTCCCCTTCCCCCAATAAGCAGTGACTTGCCAACACCCCCCCCCTCCAATCATGTAACACCTGCCAGGGGAAGACTTCAACAATTTTTCCCCATTTGGCAGTCGAAAACCTCAGACAAATGGGTACTAGACATTATCCTACATGGTTATTGTCTGGTGCTCACCAGCAATCCTCCCAATATTTCACCCGCACTCACAAACTCTCATCAGAGCACCTACAGCTCCTCAAACAAGAGGTACAAGCTCTTTTAACTGAGGGAGACATAAGAACCAGTTCCATTACGGCACCAAGGTTCAGGAGTTTACTCTCTATACTTTCTAATCCCCAAAAAGGATGGCTCCTTAAGACCAATTTTGGACCTAAGAATGTTAAACTTGTACATACTGTCAGAACATTTCCATATGGTTACGCTTCAACAAGTGCTCCCACTTCTACAGCAAGGGGATTTTATGTCCACACTAGACTTAGAAGATGCATACTTTCACATTGCGGTTGACCGAGCACATCACAAATATCTCAGATTTGTGATAGCAGGAAAATACTATCAGTTCAAAGGACTCCCATTCTGGGTAAATACTGCTCCCAGAGTGTTCACAAAATGTCTAGCAGTAGTGGCAGCTCATCTCAGAAGACAACAAATTAATGTCTTTCCATCCCTAGACGATTGGCTCGTCCAAGCCAGCACACACCAAAAGTGTTTACAACACACTCCGACTATATTAGACCTAATCCAATTCGGTTTACGGTCAATACGCGAAAATCTCATCTTCAGCCTCTACAAATACAGTTCTATCCAGGTGCGGCTCTAAACACTTACACAGCTCTAGCCTCTCCCAATGCAGCCAGAATTCGAAATATCAACTACAAGAATGCTTAGCACGTTAGTGGAATCAGTCACAAGGCCAATTAACAGATCTAGGCCCAGATGACTGCTTTTTTAATAAAGCAGTTTTTTTTAAAATGCAGCCCATTTTCCTTTAAGGAAAACAAGCTGCATTTAAAAAAGAAAAAAATGAAACTTTACATTTTAATTATTTTAAGGGCAGGCAGTGCTCCCTGGGACCACTGTCTGCTCTTAAAAAGTATTTTCTCACATACTCACAAAGGGGAAGTAGGTGGTAAACTGCGAGTGTTTTGCGAGTTACCATGGCATGGTGACTCGCTATTAGGAGACGCCCTTTCCTAATAGCGAGAGTCGCAAATGCTATTTTGCAAGTGAGCGACTCACAAAATAGCATTTGTAAATGGGATCACCCTTTTTTGCAGTCGTAAACGGGAGGATCTCCGGTTTGCGGATGCAAAAAGGGTCGTACTTCTGGCCCTAAGTGTTGGTAGACAGCCGCACCCATCGTTCTCTGCAGTGGCGGAACACACAAAACTTATCAAACTTATCAAAAGGGCGGCCCTTCATCGACCCTGTTCCATAGATCTAACTAACAGCATACATATCTCTCACAGGTTGGGGTGCATCTTCACAATTTGACAATTCAGGGTCTGTGGGACAACACGCACATAAGTCTCCACATCAACTATCTAGAGCTTCTAGCTGTGTATCTAGCACTAAAACCTTTTTAGTCTCACCTCTAGGGAAAGTTGTCTTAGTCTGCTCGGACAATATGAAATCTATGTACAACAAGAATTGGCATAGCCAATAGGTCTCGTCTTTGGGACCTTATAAGTGTTTAGTTATCCAGCACAATATCCTTGGTGCAACAACAACTGTTGCATGTCTAAACACTTATAAGGTACCAAAGGCGAGACCTATTGGCTATGCCATTGCTTGTTAACAATGGATGTTGGGACAGGTATAATGCTGCAGTGCGCTTCTACTGCCTTTGCGTAGATGATAAAATCAATTTTGTGATTCGACTCCACAGTTCTTGCCTGCTCAAAATGAAGACTTGACTTTAAATCTCGTCTTTCCTCACTCGATTAATTGTGCGACCGTGGGCATTGAACTGTAATGCGTTTTCCAAAATAACTTAATTTGTCAAAAATTGTGAGCACTCTGGAAGAGCCCCACCCCTCAGAAGCGCTGTGGTTGCATTAATTGGCATTTAATCGCTTCAACCACAGAAGGGTGTCTGCAGGTGTGTGCAAAGGAGCGTGCAAAAGATTATACATTCCAGCAAACCACGCTCGCAGAAATACCACTGCCCGGAAAAGCACAGCATGGTTTTAAAAACACAGGTTATGAGATATAATAGACGTCTGCTTACTAAGTAACATTGGTAATTTATGATACGCAGTTTCACAAACTGACTACGTCGTGGTACTTCAGTAATGGGTGCCATGCATTTACCTGCGCGGCATGTACTGAGAATACGGGGTCTTGTGGTGCAGCTGTCACCTGTGGGAACAGGAGAACTGGATTTGATTAGTATATGGTGCCCAATCCTGGACAGCTGCCTATGCCTCTGTTATAAGGGCTGGAAGTGGAGGTGCGTAAAAAGGGAACAAACTGCGGTAAACCCTGGAACATCAGCTACAGCACTTAAAAAAGGGGCAAGTTTGGGGTTACCATATAAAACTAAAGTTAGATGTAATAGTAGGAGGTGCACGTGATGTCACGCCACGCAGCTCGCTTCATTGGGCTCAGATGGAAGGAAGACGAGTCGAACATGGGACGTACACATGTGCATTTTAGTGTATTCATAAAGCACTGATAAGCAGGAGAGATTGTTTTCAACAGGCGGTCAACAAACTGAAATAATTTACACACATATGTCCGCGGAAAATCGTGTTACAGAACACCTATAACTACAAACCTTGCAGGCAACTGCGAAGCGACTGCCACGCTGTAAGAAACTGGCTCTATATATACTGCACCAAAGTGAGCTACAGTGTGTATAGAGTCCAAGGGTCTCCAGAGGTTTGGCAGAGGTTAAAGTTAGATAGAACCTTACTCTCTAAAGTGGTAGCTTGGTCGAGTAGTAAGGCAGTATCAGAGGACAGTGTTAAGCATTTGATGTACACACTCAGTCAGCAAATTAAATCACACACTCAAGAACTGAACTTTAGGCCAATTGTTTTGTATAAAAAATATACTGTTGTTTTATTTCTAGAACCAAGCAAGCCTGGTGCAGGTAAGCATAAACAATACTTTTCAGTAGTAATTTACTTGTATGAACACAGTTCAAAATTGCAGTGTAATTTGTACTGGTATTGGTTACAGTTTTAAGTAAGCAGTTTGCAACACATTGCAGGTATAGTACATTAGAATGAACGGGCTTTTTAAGTAAAATGCAGTTAATTACTTTTCAGATTACTTTTACTAACACAGGGCTGGATCCTAGATTCAGCCCTGGGACATTTCCTGAAAACAGGTGAGTAAATGCGTTTTAGTTAGAGGTAGGATTTTTTAAGAATATTAATGCATATCAAAACTTTTTCACATAGAATCGCCAATGTCATCGTATGGGAGGAAATTCACTTAGCAGGTAAGTTATGTTAACGATACTTTTTCTTACTCAGTGCTAGATACCTAGATTCGGCATTGGGACATTTGCTGAAAACAGTTGAAAAAAAGCGTTTTGGTTATTCGGCTGATTTTTAAGGAGTATTTGTAGTTTTAGAAACTTTTTGGGAGAAAAAGTGTCAGTGTTATTCTATGAGGAAAAAGCGGTTATCGGTTTCCAGGTAGGTAATCGGTCTTTGGAGTTAGGGATCCAGGGTTAGACTCGGGGGTCTCCCAGGGTCAGTGATGCACTGTTGTTGCACCCCCAGTGGCACTAGGGCGGCCTGGTGCAGAGTGTTGAGGCCCAATGTTATCCTATGGAGGATAGGGGGACTCCGGTTGGTGGCTGCTGGCAAGCAGGCCACGGGGTTCTGGGAGCAAAGCTCCTAGGGTTAAGCTCAGAGCAAGTTGGGGACCAAGTTAGCACCAAAGGGGCACCCTCAGCGCCACTAGGGCGGCCGGGTGCAGGGTGCTGGTTTGTGGTCAGGTGCCCTGCTGATTTCAATGGAGATTCTCCAGGACAAAGAAACACTGCAGGCTCAGGGACGAGGATCTTCCAGGAGTGACTACCACTTCGAGGGGTAAGTAGGGATGTTGAGGGTTGGTTAGGCACCGCTGGGTTGAGCACACAAGGCCATGGGGCGTCGGTGCAGGGGTGCCCTTGAACGTCGGATTTTCTGACCCGCTCTGGTCGCGGTAGGGGGGGTCCTCTGGTTGGAGGCTGCAGGCGTCGTCAGGTGGCTTGAGGCAGGTCAGGGGTCGCCGGATCTCGGGTCAGGATCGCTGGGGGGGACCTCCTCGTGGTGTTTTTCCACTCGAGCTCGGGCTGGGTTCGGCGGGTGCAGAGTGGGCTGGATTTGGGGGTCCTGGATAGCACCAGAAGCTGCAGTTCAAACACGTCCGGTGTTCACGGGAGAAACAGCTTGGAAAGTGAAGGCAGGCAGGCAGGTCCTCTGTTTTTTTTTAGGTTGCTGTTCGCTGGACACGCTGGGGTTTTGCAGGAGCAGGTTCGAGGGGAGACAGGCCTGTAGGGCCGGGGCCAAGTCAGTGGGCGTCATCCTCTAGTTAGCTCTGCACGGCTTCTCATCCTTCTTCTTATCTTCTTTTTCTTGTGGTTGCTGGATCTGGGGAGGGAAGGTTCAGGGGGCCCCTAAATACAAAATCTAGGGGAGTTACAGGTAGGTAAAGGGCAGGGACCAATGGGTCCCTTCCCTGGGGTGGGTGCACCCCCTATTCTGCCACTCTCCAGTGGGAGGGGGCGGGAGCCTGTCCCTGGTTGGCTGGGTCCCCCCATCCTCAAGATGGCGGGGACTCGAGATTGTGCTTCACCTCTCCTTCCCCACCTTATTGGTGTTGTTGGCAGAGGTGGGCACACCTCTCTTCCTCACTTGTTTTTCCCGCCGGTTCTCCCACCCAAACAGGGGGGTAGAACCAGTGGGGACCAGTTGCTGAAAGCAGCATGTGGTCTTGAGAGGCTCACAAAGGCGGCAGGCCTTTGAAGCTTCTCCTTCGTGAACCCTGCCCATCCTGGGGGAGGAGGCCTGGCACCTCGTCCCAGGATGTGCATTGTTTCAGGCCCCAAGAGCAGCAGGCTCTCGACCCAGGGGTCCAGAAACATGTCTGGTGGTGGCAGTCTGCGCAGCCACTCAGTCAGGTCACTGGTAGTTGGTTGAGTTTCAGGGGGAAGAGGTGTGGCGCCGCGGCCAGGGCGACTGACTCCGGAATCTGGGGATCACGGTTCGATCGCCGCCTGCAGATTAGCCCAGCACCATGTGACTCTGGGCAATAGCTTGCTTAATCTTCCCGACGGCCCCCAGTGCCTAGAGACCCTTATGGGTGATTGTTCGCGCTTTACAAATGTGGATTATTATTATTATTATTATAAAATGCCCTCTGTCGTGCATTTTACATTAAATCCCACCCTGGCATCAGTGCGGGTTTAATGTGCTGAGAAGTTTGATACCATACTTCTCAGTCTTCAGTGTAGCCATCATGTTGCTGTGGAGTTCGTAATGACAAACTCCCAGCACCATATACTCTTAATGGCAACACTGCACTTACAGGGCCCAGTAATGGACCTAGGCACTGTAGGGGTACAGGGTTCAAGCACCTGTACCCTTACCGTTGGCATAGGGCACCAATCTATAGGGGTGACTGATGTATGCCAAGGCAGTGGTTTGTGGGCATGGCACACAGGGATATATGCCATGTTGACTCTTTGTTTGGTTCTGCACCAAGACACGCAGCCTGCAAAGGCAGTTTGTGTGTGTCAGAGTACAGGGCCTCCAAGGGTGGCACAATAAATGCTGCAGCCCTTAGTGGCCTTCTCTGGTCACAGTGCCCTGGGTTCCTTTGGTACCATTTACCAGGAGCTGACATGTGGCCAGAGATGCCAATTGGGTTTAGGCTTCATTGCAGTTTTAGGGAAGGAACACAGGCCCTGGTTACCTGATTGGCAGGAGCCCAGGGCACACTCAGTCAAAGCACATCCGCAATTCAGCAAAAACTGGGGGCATACCATGTTGGAAAGAGGGCTCTTTTTCACTCACGCGCAGGATAAATGATATCCTAGCTGAAATAATGGCTGACCGCAAAAGCACGGGCATTGTAGCTACGGGTGACAGAGGAGGATACCTGAATGGTAGGGGAGACGCGTGTAGGCTGCAGCAGTAGGGACGTCAGGGGGAGAGAGAGGCGGAGGGGTGCATGGTTGGGGAAACGGAGAAATAAGTCAGGTGCCAGGAGGAGGGAGTGATTTAGGACGAGGAAGAGGTTGCGAGAAAGAGTGGGAGCAGGAGGTGAGCCCGCGAGTGGTGCGCGTGCCCTTGGGAGAGCAGTCTTCACATTTCAAGCACTGCACTCGTACTTGTGGCGCACTGCTGCTCGCTCCCGCAAGGTGGATGCCGCCACAAGCACAAGTTCAGTGCTTGAAAAGTGAAGACCGATGGCTAAAGGCCCTCCTAGAGCAGCGCCTGCGAGACCTGAAAACGCGGGTGGGGGGACTCCAACTATCACGCCTCTCTCAGATCATTTGGCGTTGGGCAATACATCACAAAATTCATCTTCTGGCAGAGCACCTCCCAGGAGTGAACAATCAAATTGCCGATCTCCTCAGCAGGATTCGTCAACAAATACACAAGTGTTAACTTTATCCTCGGTTTCTCCTTCCATACTTTCAAAAATGGGGATTCCCACAAATCGATCTGTTTGACACAGTGGACAAATCAAAATGCCAAACTTCGCCTCCAGCTTCCCACACCCTCTATCTAAAGGCAATGGCCTATGGATGAATTGGTCAGGAATATTTGCCTACACTTTTCCGCTTCACCCTCTCTTTCCTTTTCTGGTTCGCAAGCCCTGGCAGACATCACTCACACTGATTTTAGTAGCTCCCACATGATCCCGTCAACCATGGTTCAATGGTTCCACATCAAAAACTGCTTTTCAATTCCAGCCTTGTCACTCAGAACCATGGAGAAATCAGACACCCAAGGAGCTCAATCTAGCGATTTGGCTCCTGAAGTAATAGAGTTTGGATATTTAAATTTGCTGCCAGATTGTATGACTATTCTTAAAGAGGTAAGAAAGCCTACCACCAGTTCATGTTATGCGGCAAAATGGAAAAGATTTGTTGTATATTGTAACAACAACAATATTGATCCGCTAGATGCCTCTATCCAAGATATTATTTGTTACCTGTTGCATCTACAGCGAGCTGGTCTAGCTTACACATCTATTCGATTGCACCATGCAGCAGTAGCCGCATATTTGCAAAACAGACAACATTTGTCTTTCTTCAAATTTCCAGTAATTAAAGCCTTACAGAAGGCCCTAAGAGAGTAATAACACAATGAGGGTTCATGAGTTCACCTTTTGAGCCCTTACACAATTGTCCATTACAATTTCTTTCATGGAAGGTTGCCTTCCTCATTACTATCACTTCATTAAGGAGAGTTGGTGAGCTACAAATATTAACCTTAGAAGAACCCTTCTTTCAGCTTCATAAAGATTGAGTAGTTCTTCACACCAACCCAAAATTCCTTCCAAAAGTAGTTTCTGCTTTTCATATTTATCAATCAGTTGAGCTACCTATGTTCTTTCCTCAACCTGATTCAGTAGCAGAAAGAGCGCTTCACAAACTCAGAAGAAGAGCATTACTGTACTATATTGAAAGGACAAAAGATTTTCATAAGACAACGCAACTGTTGCATTTGCTATACCTCACAAAGGCAATCCTATCTCTCAATCTGGTATTTCAAGATGGATTGTTAAATGCATTCAAACTTGCAATGCTAAAGCTAAAAGAACTTTATCTATACCGCCTAGAGCACATTCCACTCGTAAAATACGAGCATCTATAGCTTTTTTAGGTAACTTTCCTATTGCTGAAATTTGTTTAGCAGCAACATGGTCCACACCACACACATTTACCAAACACTATTGTTTGGATGTGTTAGCATGTTTGCAAGCCAGTGCAGGGAAAACAGTGCTAAAGACACTTTTTCAATCCACTGCAACATCTACCGTTTAGCCACTGCTTTCGGAGAATACTTATATAAAGTCTATACAAAGCATGTGTCTCTACAGCACACATGCCTTGAACGGATTATGTTACTTACCCAGTAAGCATCTGTTGTTGGCATTTGGAGCTGTAGATTCACATGCGCCCTCCCACCTCTCCGGGGACCTGTAGTTGTTGCAGTTCTCATTATTTACATTACATGCACATGTACATCTCTGTACTACACTCACTAATCTATATTTTTTTTAATTATGGGGAAGTGATTATAAATCTCCAAACTTACCTAAAACATCTGGAAGATTCACTAAATTCTATGTTTTCTAAGATTTGAGATTGATTTAAAGTGTATTATTTGTGATGTCAAAAAAATTGTGTGGGAAATTAATTCCTATTGTGTCCTTCTTCCGAGGCAACAGACACCATGACAATTGAGATTATTTTCGATAAACACTTGATGCCTCCTTTTTAAATGCAAGTTTTTTGCTGTACTCTAAAATCACAGCTAGTATTTTAACATATAGTTTAGGGGAAGTAACAACTAACTGTTTACTACTTTGTTGGTGTGCATTAGAATTTGTATAATTTGTAATAAAATTTCAAGCTTTAGACAGCGATGCACTGTTGTCATTTAATTGAAATTCCCAGTATTGACTTTTTAATATCATTCATATATGTATGCTAAGAACTTGTATTTAAGTTAGCGTAAAACTACAGCTGAAAGTTCTTATTGGATATTCAAGGACCACAAATCTTAACTTTTACTGACATTATTATGCACTGCGAACTCTGCTTATAATTCTACCGTTTTACTGACCTTATTAAGCACTAAGAACTCTGCTTATAATTCTATCGTCCTGATGTTTATCTGTACTCAGGAGAATGAACTTTGTAGACTGGAAGACATTGTGGAACACCTGAGATCTCAAAAACGTGAAGAGAAATGGCCACGCTTCGCAAAACATCAAAATCATTACGAAACGGAGGAGTTGCATCAAAAAATTGACGACCTTTTGTATCAAAAGGAACAGCTTGAATTTAAAGTTGAGGAGCTACGCAGAACTGTCAGAAAACATAGCAAACACAAGTAAGAGCTTTGGCTAGTTGCTAAAATGGTGGTACTGCATGTGCGGTAAACTGCAGGTTTACCACCTGTGCTGAATATTACTGTAAAGAATATTTTGTTTCAATCTTTAGAAAGAAAGTACTTTACAGAGCTTTTCTGTTAGGGTATGATGTCAGATTTAAAAAAATACTCCCTGACCCGAAAATATCTTTCCTGTTCATGATCTACATGAAACTGTCTTTTTTTTTTGTTTTTTTAGGTCTCACCTAGGCAGCACTTGCTCCTTCTCTTCGAGACATGCTGTATTCAGGATATGGGCATAAAGCTCCGCCTACTTTCTGCCCATCTTTCGAATTGCCTCTTGTCACTGTCCTTAGTAATGGTGGCTTTTCATTGATCAATAGGCTTAGTAGTCCCTCCTGAGTACCGCCTTTTCTATTCTTGTAACCTTCAATGAGGACACCCCCTGTTACATGTGTTGCTACGTTTTAATTGTAGCCTCGAGCACTATTTACCTGAATGCCTTTCTCCTGCCTGCTACTGCAGGCAAGACACGGTCTCCCGCAGCGTTTTTATTTTTACTTAACTAGCGCGGCAAGCCTCTGCTGAAATAATGGTGGCTACGCCTTTCTCTTTTTTAAATATCAATCACGAAGCGGCTGCATGCCTATTTTTTTCAGTTTATTTACTTTCTCTTACAATGGCGGCACCCAAGCTTTAGCTTCAAACATCTTAAGCTAAAGTGCTGGGGTCGGGATTGCTTCATGGCCTCACCCGTTGTGTCCAACTTCCATCTCCTGGTTGCATCTCTCCACCATGCCTTGATGGTTATGGAACGGCTGCCATTTTGCTACTGTCCTCGCTGCCACGCAAAGTACCCTTGCACTGACCCCCATCAATTCAGTAAATTGTGTCTTTCACCTCAACACAACTAGGGGGCCTGTGACGCCTGTTGCTCCTTTCACTCAAAAAAGACCGTCGGCCAATTTGTCTCGAGATATCCCTTAGGAGTGAAGATGACATCCTGGACCTATTCGGTACCAAGGACATTGAGGGGGAGCACCAGCCACAGCTATCGGCCACAGACGAAGACGCATCCTCTCCCAACGACAGCTCTGGCATCGATCTGGAGGTCATGGATCTTCCACCAGCTCAGCAAGCCGTGAGTACGGTACCCCTTCCCTTGACACTATTAGCAAATCCGGTGACCCCCTTACCAAGGATCATCCAGTCACTCTGGAGCATCAGAAACAGGCTGCTGGGCAACCACTACCTTCACGTCATGGTCAGCACCGACCACCACCTTTGTATGTAACACTCGACTTTAGCTCTGGGCCAAAGAAACTATTGAGGCCGCCTGCTTCAGCACTGACCGCTCCTGCCTTGGCTGATACCCTCTGCTGTGAAAATAGAATTCGGCTAGCAAGGGCGACTCGGGTGCTTTAAAAACCAGTCCTCCATAAACTGCAAGAGGAGATTGACGTTCAACAGAGACATTTGGTCATTCATTCCCATGTCCGGTCCAAAGAAAACATGGAGGCGGCCTGCTTCAGCACAGACGGCTCCGCCCTCAGCTGATACCCTCTGCTGTAAAAATAGAAATCAGCTAGCAAGGCCGACCAGGTCTCGGGTGCTCTTGAACCAGTCCTCCATAAACTGCAAGAGGAGATTGATGTTCAACAAGAGACATTTGGTCATTCATTCCCAGGTCCGCTCCGTACAAGTCGCACAAAAAAAGCGGAAAGACTACTAATCCTTTGCCTTTCACACACTCTTCGCCTCACCCTGTTCAGCCTGCTTCTCCAGGAGATCCCCTTTTACTTACACCTCGGGGTCACCTCTCTCTGACACATGGGGTCGTGGCAGAGGTAAGACACATTTGATACTCCTCCTTCACAGGGTGACCTCTGGGACCTCTATAATGCAGACCACCACTGGACAAAGACCCCGAATTGCACTCTGCCCATCCCTTCACTCCGGACGACTCTACATCCTACCAAGAACGTATTGGTAGGACTGCCTCCTTCCATAAGGTGGATATCCACACTAAGCCTTTATAGGAGGACTTCCTCTTTGAAACCCTCTCCTCCACCCACAGTTCCACCCAATACCTCCCCATGCTCAAGTGCATGTTACGCCATACCCCTGTCATTTTTCAGGACTCCGTTCATGCTTGGGCTTTTACACCCAGGGTGGACAAGAAGTATATCATCCCCTGCTGACCCCATTTATATTAGTTACCAGCTCCCACCTTACTCCCTGGTTGTTACTACAGCCCGAAAGAGGGCCAATTCAAGGCTTCTGGGGATGCCCCTTCCCCAGATAAAGATAGCAAACGCACAGACGCTGGAGTTAAAAGCATGTCCGCGCAATTGGCCAACCCTTGGCGTATTACTAATTCTGTTGGGCCTCTCTCGATGTATGATTGCACCCACTGGGATTAAATGGGGGAGCTCTTCCCAAGATCTCCCAGAGGACCAGAGGAAAAGGGTCTATGAGGGGAAACATATATCCATCAATACTATCCACTGCTCATTAGATGCAGCAGACACTACTGCCAGAGGAATTAACTTAATTGTCCTCTTGTGCAGAAATATCTGTCTCCATATCTCCGGCTTAAAGCCGGAGTCCTAGCAGAACCTGCTTAGCATGCCGTTTGGTCAGCATCGATTCGGATCCTCCTCCACTCCTGCTCCCTTCAGTTCCTCTCTTGGAAGATGGTTTTTCTGGTAACCATCACTTCACTCAAGCGTGTCAGCGAGCTACAGGCACTAATCTGAGAAGAACCCTTCTTGCAAGTATTTAGGGATAGGGTTGTCATCTGCACTAACCCCAAATTCCTTCCCAAGGTGGTCTCCCATTTCCATATTACTACATTGCACTCACTGACTCAGTTGCGAAACAGGCTCTCCATACGTTGGATGGGAATCAAGCCCTCGTGTACTACATTGATAGAACTGAATTATTTAGGAACACACAAAAACTATTTTTGCTTCTCCAAACCCCATAAAGGAAAAGCTCTGTCCAAATCGGGCATTACCAGATGGATCGTAAGACGCATCCAAACATGCGATATGTTAAAGCTAAGAGGACTTTGCCAATTCCTCCAAGAGCCCACTCCACTATGAAAAAAGAAGGAGCCTTTATGGCCTTCCTGGGGAACATTCCAATAGCTGACATATGCAAAGTAGCTACCTGGTCCACATCACACACTTTGACAAAACATTACTTCTTGGATGTGCTAGTTCGCTAACAAGACCGTGTTGCTAGGCGGTACTCCTTATGCTCTTTCAATATACTGCAGTACCCACAACCTAGCAACCGCTTTTGAAATAACTGCTTTACAGTCTATGCACAGCATGTTTCTCTACAGCCACACATGCCTTGAACGGAAAACGTTACTTACTATGTAAATCTCTGTTCGTGTCATGTACTGCTGTGGATTCACATGCGCCCATCCTCCTACCTGGACGCCTTTGGCCATTGCAGTGTCACTTGCTATCTCTTTCCCCTCTTTTGCAAGCACATATCTCAATACTTCACTTAATATTGTATCCTCATCCGCCATGCAGAAAAACAATCTTACAATGGAGTCCAAGACCATGCGCATTACAAGCAAGAGGAGGAGTCACTGTACCTTGTGACTCCAAAGACTTCTTCAAAGAAATACAACTTGCACACATCCGGACCCAACTCTAGATGGCAGGAGTATGCATGGCATTTGAATCTAAAGCACTATATGCCACAAACGGATTCTTACAGGGTGATTGGTGTATTTCTGTGTTTTTGTTTTTAGTTCAAAACGTTGTCACTGAGAAATTCACCTAACAATAACGCTACTTTAACCTTTGTTTTTTAGTCAATTTCTGAGGTTTCTTTTAAATAGAAAACGCACATTTTTATTACACCTAACTATAACGTTACAGTGAATTTCTAGGGTTTTTTAAATGTAAAGTAATGATCATCATACATAAAAGCAACCCCCTGCCACGCAAGCCCTCTGGCGGGGAGTTGGCTGCAGGTCCTGCAGCCAATATCCCCCATACTGCCAACTGTGTGTGCATTGGAGGGCTGACCATATAGCCTGGTCTTTGAGTCCCCATCCCACAGGGCCACTCATTAAAATTAAGGGAAGGTAGGCATGCAGCCCACCTCCCAAGCCAATTTTGGCTCGGGACCCCAGCCCCATTTTGAAGGGTGAGGGGAGAAAGTGGTCCGTCTCCCTGGGCCGATTTCAGCCTCTGGATCCCATCGCCCAGCACTTTATTAAATGGGGAGGAGGTTTCCCCGGCCTCCCACCCTGAGCCGATTTAGGCCCTGCGGACCTCAAGTCCCGGAACCCGGCACTATATTGAAGAGGATGGGGACACGGCCCCCTCCCTGGGCCAATTTCAGCCCCTATTCCCCAGATCCAGGCATTATATGAAAGGGGGAGAAGGGCACATGGCTCCTCTTGGCTCGGTGACCCCATCCCTCTGGTACCAGTACTTGTTTAAAAGGGGAGGGGGGCCCCATGCCGCCCCACTTTTTATTGTTTTTTTTTTTTTTGTTTTACAAAAAAATGCCCCTGTGACCTAGCCCACCCGGGGGCTGTTTTGTTTTTGGTTTTTTTTAGATTTTATGCGAGATTTGCAGATCAGAGCGCGATTGCCACTGAAATATTTTTTGCCCAGCAACAGTTGCTATGGGGTTTGGGTGTTCCCACCCTGCCCACTTTTCTTTTGTTTTAAAACATTTTGGGGGAACTCGGCTGAAGTTGAGTCCCAAAAATGCTACAAACACTTCCAGGTTGAAATGGTGGCAGCCAATCAGATTTCAACATGGTGACTGTCTGATCCAATGATTCACAGTCCTAGATATTCACATTTTTAATTTGTTTAATATCTCTAAAACTATGAAAGGATTTACGCCAGCCAACAACAAGGCCTCTTTCTGAACCAAGGGCAGGCATTCTGCCAAATTTGGCATACGTTCAGCAGTTTTTGCGTTATCGCTGTTCAGTTTTCGTATTGGAATTAACATTGGGGAAAAAGCTTTTTGGGACGCCCCCTTTTTCTCAGCCTCTGCTTAATGTGTCACCAGGAATCTTTCAAGACAGCAGCTAAAATGAGCATAGGATTAGTTTTGAACGTTTTGTGAATATTCGTCAAATAGCACCAAAGATATTAGCAAAACAAAAGAACAGTCTTCCTATGGAAACTAGGTCCTAACCATACCTACCGGAGACCGCCAGTATGATCTTTCGTGCCGGTTGATGAATCTTAACGTATTTTTCGAAACAAAATTGCCCCGATGATTATTCTTGTGCATGGAAAGTTTCAGGGTGATCCGTCAAGCGGGGGGCAAGAAAAGGGGAGGGTAAAAAAAAGTGATTACCGCCAGTAGATTATATATATATATATATATATCTCCAACAAAACAGGAACCCATTTGAAGAGACACGCCACACGAAGGTAGAATTCAGGTCACTTTAATTCATTGACAGTCTGCCAGCAGGAAACATCAAGGAACAGCATAGCTCGGTATACGCCAGACGCGTTTCAGGTAACAACCTTTCTTCAGTGGCGGTAAGTTTACACGAAGTCTAGAAGCGCTGCCAGGAGTGCACAATTTATCTTCCAGCACCTGTCCTTGTGGGCGTGGCCATCTCATGGCCTTATGGGTGATGTAGTGCAATCCTAGTAAACCCAAGTGGGTGCATGGCTTAGAGTCTCTAAATAAAACTTGTAAATCTTGCAAAAGTCCAAGACGGAGCCTGCCCCGCTTTGTGACTGCCAAATGGAGCTTCGAGCTGGCTCCCCCCCGTAAGGTCGCCAGTTCACCTTCGTTCCAAAATGCTGCAGCACCAGCGTGGTACCGCTGCTGATCCGCCAACAGCGGTGGGCTTCTCTTCGCGACCGCCTTTACATCCAACAAAACAGGAACCCATTTGAAGAGACACGCCACACGAAGGTAGAATTCAGCTCACTTTAATTCATTGACAGTCTGCCAGCAGGAAACATCAAGGAACAGCATAGCTCGGTATACGCCAGACGCATTTCAGGTAACAACCTTTCTTCAGTGGCGGTAAGTTTACACGAAGACTAGAAGCGCTGCCAGGAGTGCACAATTTATCTTCCAGCACCTGTCCGTGTGGGCGTGGCCATCTCAAGGCCTTATGGGTGATGTAGTGCAATCCTAGTTAACCCAAGTGGGTGCATGGCTTAGAGTCTCTAAATAAAACTTGTATAATCTTGCAAAAGTCCAAGACGGAGCCTGCCCCGCTTTGTGACTGCCAAATGGAGCTTCGAGCTGGCTCCCCCCCTGTAAGGGCGCCAGTTCACCTTCGTTCCAAAATGCTGCAGCACCAGCGTGGTGCCGCTGCTGATCCGCCAACAGCGGTGGGCTTCTCTTCGCGACCGAGTTGCGGCCGCCTTTACATCCAACAAAACAGGAACCCATTTGAAGAGACACGCCACATGAAGGTAGAATTCAGCTCACTTTAATTCATTGACAGTCTGCCAGCAGGAAACATCAAGGAACAGCATAGCTCGGTATACGCCAGACGCGTTTCAGGTAACAACCTTTCTTCAGAGGCGGTAAGTTTACACGAAGACTAGAAGCGCTGCCAGGAGTGCACGATTTATCTTCCAGCACCTGTCCTTGTGGGCGTGGCCATCTCATGGCCTTATGGGTGATGTAGTGCAATCCTAGTTAACCCAAGTGGGTGCATAGCTTAGAGTCTCTAAATAAAACTTGTAAATCTTGCAAAAGTCCAAGACAGAGCCTGCCCCGCTTTGTGACTGCCAAATGGAGCTTCGAGCTGGCTCCCCCCCGTAAGGGCGCCAGTTCACCTTCGTTCCAAAATGCTGCAGCACCAGCGTGGTGCCGCTGCTGATTCGCCAACAGCGTTGGGCTTCTCTTCGCGACCGAGTTGCGGCCGCCTTTACATCCAACAAAACAGGAACCCATTTGAAGAGACACGCCACACGAAGGTAGAATTCAGCTCACTTTAATTCATTGACAGTCTGCCAGCAGGAAACATCAAGGAACAGCATAGCTCGGTATACGCCAGACGCGTTTCAGGTAACAACCTTTCTTCAGTGGCGGTAAGTTTACACGAAGACTAGAAGAGCTGCCAGGAGTGCACGATTTATCTTCCAGCACCTGTCCTTGTGGGCGTGGCCATCTCATGGCCTTATGGGTGATGTAGTGCAATCCTAGTAAACCCAAGTGGGTGCATAGCTTAGAGTCTCTAAATAAAACTTGTAAATCTTGCAAAAGTCCAAGACGGAGCCTGCCCCGCTTTGTGACTGCCAAATGAAGCTTCGAGCTGGCTCCCCCCCTGTTGTGATTCTTCAAGCAGGGACCGAGAAAAAAGGGGGATCCCAAAATGCGTTTTCCCCATGTTAATTTCCATAGGAAAAATTGGAACAGGCTACAGCCTGAACTACTGAACGAAATTACACCAAATTTGGCAGAAAGGTAGCTCTTGATTTGGAAAGCGACCTTTTTTTTTTAACGGTGTAAATCTGTTCGGTAGTTCCTGAGAAATTAAAAAAAGAAAACTTTAGATATCTGAGCAGTGAGGAGGAATCTCGACTCCTCCCGAGCACGAGCTGACTTCTGATTGGCTGCCAACACTCCAAACCAGGAAGTGTTGGCAGCCATCTTGTGACTCAGTAAGTGAGTCACAAGAAAAGAGTGGAAAAAAGGTTGAAAACCTAGAAAAGGGGGCAGGGTAGAAACACCCTGACCCTCTAGGCCTGCTAAGGGGGTCCCTGCCACAAAAAGCATTTTTTTAAATAAAAAAATCGGCAGAATTCGCGCTGGGTGCGTGAATCCTGTAGAGAAAAAAAAAATGAAGCGCTTCATTTTAATGAGCCCCCGGGTGGGCCAGGTCCCGGGGGCAATGCCAAAATTAAATAGAGGCTGCCTGCGGGGGCCCTCTCAGCCCCAGGGACCGCCACGTCCCCGAAGCTTCTTTATTTGGATGTGGGGGGGGCTCCCAGGCCCCCCCAAGCCCCGGGGCTTTATTTGAGTATGCGCTGGAGGTACGTAGCCCCCCGCAGCCCCGGGGACCGCCACCTCCCCGGGGCTTTATTTGATTATGCGTGGGAGGCATGTAGCCCCCCGCAGCCCTGGGGACCGCCACCTCCCGGGGCTTAAAATATTAGAAAATAGGTGTGGGGAAGCTCCTGCTCCCCCCACACTGCCCCGGGGACCACCACCTTCCCGGGGCACTAATTATTCAAAATCGGGGGTCCGTTACGGACCCCAGGGAACACCACCTCCCCGGGGCTTTAGAAATGGAGGGAGGAGTGCTGCGTGGCCCCCCTCCTGGAGCCTTCCATGGCCCTGGGGACCGCCACCCCCCAGGGCCGGCTCCTGCAATGTCCCGGGGTGCCCACCCCCGGGACATTGCCGTTTGCTAGGGCTGCCATAGCAAACCCTGCTTTGCTTCGTTGAAAACCTGCTCTCGCTTCAACGAAGCAAAGCAGGATTGCTTTTGAGCAAGGGGAGCTGCATGTCAGCAGCTCCCCTTTCTCAAGAGGCTGGGAGCTGGCAGGACCGTGGGGGCATTGGGGCTCCCCTCAAGGTCCCCAACGCAAAGGGCCGACCCCGGGGGATGGGGTCCCTGGGGCCAGAAGTGGCCCGTGAGGGGGGCCACACAGCCCCCTCCTTTAAAAAAATATATATATATGTAATGGCCAAACCCGGGGAATGGGGTCCCCGGGCCAGAAATAGCCTGGGAGGGGGACCGCATGAAGGGGGGCCATGCGGCCCCCCTCCCGAATATAAAAAAAGAGGCAGTGTCCCAGGGGATGGGGTTCCCGGGGCAGATAATTGCCTCAGGAGGGGTGCACCGCGGCCCCCCTACATTAAAAGTAAAAGAAAAAATGTATACGTGGCCATGCCCACTCTGCAAACGCGCCCTGGGGGCCAACTAGCCCACCAGGTACCTCCAGTAAGCACCACATAGCTGGTTTGCAGAGAGGTGGTCTGAGGCCACGCCCCTTTTTACACCACTCTGCAAACGTGCCTTTCGGCGCACTGCTGGTGGGGCGATGAGGTCCTATTGCATCCTGAGGACCTTAGTGTAAAGTTTTGTGTGAGCCAATCTCAAGCTTCTTGCCGGCACATACCATTTCAGGTGTGTTCTCAAGAACTGCGGTCCTTAACCATGAAGGGCTTTATAGGCCAAGCATAATGATTTGAACATAATCCTTTTTTCTATCGGTAAGCAGTGGAGAGCGCTCAGTCTGTGAGCAACTGGCTCTGATCTGGGAATATCCAGCAGAACGTTGCTGCTGCATTCTGCAGGCGCTGGAGTTTAGTTAGATGTTGAGCTTGAATCCCCGCATACAAAGCATTGCCATAATCCAGTCTGGACAGGGCCAAACGCCGTAACTAATGTTTTCCGTGAGTCATGGGGAATGAATGGGTGTATTCTTCTGATCATTTTTAAAATGTACCAGATAGTTGAGGACAGGTTATTTATCTGGGCGTTAAAAGTCAGTTTATCATCAAAAATTAACTCCCAGACTTTTAACTTTGGCCACTGGGGTTGGGCAATCGCCCAGACTGGCAGGCCACCATTTAGGAGACCAGAAGTCTGCATCTGATCCTAGTAGCATAACTTTGGTTTTATCACCATTCAGTTTCAGGCAGTTAACCTGCATCCATTGATTAACCTACATCATGCTGTCATTAAAGCGGTCGGCTGTTTCATCACCATTGCTTGAAACTGACACCACTATTTGGGTGTCATCGGCATACGAAACCGGCAAAAACCCACACTGCCTGACGATCGATGCCAGTGGAGCAACAAAAATATTAAAGGGAGTAGGGCACAGGGAGGAGCCCTGAGGCACTCCACAAGGCGACCTGAAGGATTTGGATGCAAATTCTCCCAGTTTGACTGAAAAGGTTCTGTCCATTAAAAATGATGACATCAACATGAGTGCAGAATTCTGCTAGTCGGACATGAAGTATCTCGTGATACACGGTGTCGTAGGCCGCCGTTAAATCCAATAGAATCAGGGCGGCCTTTCCTCCTGCGTCTAGTATACTCCTGAGTCCCTCTGCTGCCATAACCAAGGCTGTCTCTGTTCCATGCTCCTCCCTGAACCCATACTGTGATTGTTCCAAAATGTTTCTAGAAGCTATGAAATCTGTCAGTTGCTTATTAAGTCGTTTTTCAAACACTTTGGCTGGAAATGGTATTCTTGAGATTGGACGGTAACTGTTGGGTTCTCTTGGATCCAAATTAGTTTTTTCTAAAAGTGGTAGGATGGATGCTGTTTTCCAAGCGTCTGGAAAACGGCATGACTGGATTATCTCTGTGAACACAAGATTTAATTGTTCACTTAGCATTTCTGGAAACATGTGCATTACCTTAGGTGGGCAAGGTTGGGTCCCCAGAAATAATAGTCTGTACTACCCGACTGATCTGTTCTATTGAAGGGGGAGCAAAACACAGAAGCCGGTTTTGGGGTTTGAGGTGTTCATGCCTTGTTTAGGGTGCTTAGCTAAGGCTTCGCTATTGTTAATCTTAAAAGATTCAGACCAGCCAGCAGATATAGTTTTAGCCCCGAAGACAGGGCCCCAGACGAATAGCATGGCTAAAGTCAGAAGTATACCAGCGACTCAGGGAAAACCTAAAGCGTTTAAGACTTAAACTGAGTAAGCTCTGGTCCTGATGGTGAACATCGCAGTAGAGGGAAGTTGTAGCCATGGGGCCCTATTGACTTCTGGCTCCTGTTGGCACTGACCGAGCCTATCAAGCATCTAACCTAGGACATCTATCCTCAGAGGTCGATTCCCCCACCTCCAACCCACAAACCAGCACCTGGTTATACACAAGATATTTAGGAAGCCTCCCCTACGGGATCCAACAGCACATTTGGAGCCTAGCCCTCACAAGAGGAAATTTGCTTTTGAGAAAGAATCTATTTTCACACTGCCTTCCCCCGTTAGCCTATGCCCAAGAGACAGAGACACCACCACCAGCCCTGTCCCTCTTCCACACACTCCCTCCTTCCTCCCACACCTCCAACTCCATCACCACGCTGTAGGAAAGTGCCCCTTTTGACATGGTCACCCCCACTTTTTGCCTGGGATTCGATGCAATTTTGACAGAAAGTGCACTCTGTTCCTGCTAACCAGGTCTCCAGTGCCAGATCTCTTTTCCTAAACTGTACAATTGTTCCCCAATTGGCAAAACCTTTAGCACCCCCTGTAGGTCCCTAGTAAATGGTACTCCTGGTACCTAAGGCAAAGAGACTAAAGAGTGTCCCTTAGAGCTACAGCATGTATTGTGCCACCCTAAGGGACCCCTCAGTGAGCCCATTGCTGGCTGCCATTTCAGGCTGCGGTCTTGGTACAGACAAAAGTGAATACACAACATGGCACACAGCCCTGTGTGCCATGCCTGTGAACTACGCATGCAGTGTAGGTAAGTCACTCCTACAGCAGGCCTTACAGCCCCAAGGCAGGGTGCACTATACTACATGTGTGGACATATCTGTATATTCAGATATGCCCCTGTGCAGGCCAGCTCAAATCTTCCAGAACAAATACAGTACAGCAGCACATTACATTATGACCTACCCCTACCTCTGGCATGGACCCACCATGATATGGTTTGTTTTCAAATTCCCCATGAGGAAAAATGTGTTCTGAATCATCCTAGTAACGCCTTCTCTGAGACTTTTGACTTTCCTCAGCCCGAACAGGAACTAGATGACACCTAAATGTTGGCAGAGTTTTAATCTGCTTTAAATTCCGCTTTTGATTGTATTGCGCCCCTAAGGACCCTGTCCAATACTAGGCAATAGTTCGCTTGCTCCCTGGTACACCTTAGAGTTTATAGCTGGAAAAGCTGTTTGCAAGAAACTCGAAAGACGCCGGAGCCATGGAGTAGATGACAAAGGTGCTTTTAACATGGTTCTCGTGGGTTATCATCGAAATATTAAAAAGGTGCGTAAACTGTTCATCAGTGAACAAATTGAGCTAGTGGGCAATTCCCCTAAAGTATTGTTTGAAACTCTAAAGGAATTTACCCATCCTCCTGCCTGCGCACCACCACCTTTAGCATCGCAGGAACTTTGCGACTCATTGGCAGATTATTTTGAAGAAAAGATCAACCTAATCTATAAAGCATTTCCTGCTACTGCACTCCAATTTAGTGCAGAACTTAATGTCCCCCTTCTCCCTGAGTTGAGAGACTATTGGCTGGACCGTTTCCAACCTTTTACCGTGGAGCAAATTCAGCGAGGGCTTGCAAGATCCACATCTGGATCCCCAAACTGATGTGTGTCCACCCAGGTGTATAGCTCTGTTGACCAGTCAGCTTGTCCTGGCTGTAAGCCTGCTATTCAAAAGCTCTGTAGAATCAAGTACTATTCCTCCAGCATGGAAATCGGCACCGATCATTCCAATTAAAAAAAAGAACAATGTGGACCCACTAATCCTTTCAAATTATATTATATAATTGTCTTTCAAATTATAGACCAATTTCCCTACTCCCTCTCTTAGGGAAGCTGCCTGAAGGCTTAGTCAACAAGCAGCTGTCTAAGTATCTTGAAGCTCATCATCTTGGACCCTTCACAGTCATGTTTCAGAGCCGAGCACAGAGCTGAATCAGACTCGGTTACTGTAACTGATATTAGGTGCTCTCTGGATTCAGAGATTCCAGCCATGCTCGTGCTTTTAGACCTATCTGCCGCATTTGACACAGTATCCCATGACAAGCTACTCCTATGATTAAAAGAGATTGGAATTATGGGGTCGAATCTAGCCTGGCTTCAGGAGTTTTTGTAAGACAGAAGGCAATGTATCTTGCTAGGAACATTTAAATCCAAACCCAAGCTAGTTGATAATGGGTTACTGCAGGTGTCCTGCCCGAGCCCCACGCTGTTTAACATTCACGTGGCACCCCTGGCCAAGGTCATTAGAGCTTATGAGTTTGAAACCGTGTCTTAAATGGATGAACGCAGTTGTTCATTACTCTTGAGAGAGGCACTGATAAAGCGTAGTCCTGTTTCATGGCAGGCATGAAGGCAATTGCTGACTGGATGGCAAACAACTTCCTCCAGCTGAATCCAGGCAAAACTGAAATCATCCTGTTTAGTAAAGCCCAGGACCTGTGGTCCGTAGACTGGTGGCCTTCGGAGTTAGGCAAGGCACCCTCTCCCAGTAAGGTAGCTAAAAACCTAGGAGTCAAGGTGGACCAAGAACTCAGCATTAGGGAGCAGGTTATATCCACTTTGCACCTACTAAAGAAAGCCTTGATGTTCCTCCAACTGACAGCCAGAATGACCTTGGTACAGGCACTGGGGGTAAATCAGTTGGAATACGCTAATGCGCTATTGGCTTCTGCCATCAAGACTTTAACAGCCAAATTACAGGTTGCACAAAACACGGCCGCACAACTGATCTACAATCAGCCCCCCAGAACGCACTAGGCTCCGCTTTTACAATCCTTGCATTGGCTTCCAGGGAAGAAAAGAGTTACCTTTAAAATCTGCTGCTTAACCTTTAAAGCACTACAGGGAAAAGGATCCCAATATTTCTCTCTGAAACTCAAGCACTATATTCCCACTAGGAATTTGCGTTCCAGTGATAAAGAGCTGCTTGTGATTCCACGCATCCCAAGCGCTATATGTGCCACCCTCCATATGAAACAATTTGCCTTATACTCTCCGAACTTGTTCCAACTACTTTTTCAGGAAAACAATAAAAACAGTATTGTTTTAGATCACATACGCAGTTGCAAAGTTGGCCGAGCGCCGAGATACCCTTATGGGAGAGATTTGTGCGCTATATCAAACTAATAATAATAAAGTGAACAGGTAAGTCATTTTCAGTGCATGTGCTGCACACTGGTCAAATACGAGTGTTCGAGGCATATGAGCTGCAGATCACACACTTAGGATAAGATCGCCATCTGGTGTTGGGCTCGGATGATTGCAGGTTGTTGTTGTCTTCGGAAGAAGCCTTTTGGTCACGAGATAGGTGACTCCTCCTCTGGACAACAGTGCGCATGGGCATCCACTCCATCCTCAGATTGTTTTTTTCCGCCATTGGGTTCGGATGAACTTTTCCACTCCGGCTGAAAACTTCTAAAAATCCAGCTTTCGAAACCAACAACCTTTACAACTCGACGTCAAAATCCAATCGGACCGGTTCCGGATACGGCTCATGGAAAGGACACCTTTTAAAAAATGCCCCCAATGTGGAGCAAAGTTCCCCCACAGTGACCACCACGAGGTCTGCAACCTGTGCCTCTCGCCGGAACATAACGAATCCAACTGTCCAGCCTGCGCCGCATTCCGTTCCAAGAAAACCATCCGGGACCGAAGAGCTCGACGCCATATCATTGCCAGACCCGCTCCAGAACCAGAGAACATCTTTGCCCAGTCCCGGAAGACGATTCCGAAGACCTCCAAATCGTATCCGAAGCGGACGATTCTGATGACCTCATCACTCCGGGGCAACGAGTGAGTACCAGTGCCCCTATCCCAACCCCCCCAAAAAAGACATTGGTCAAGACTCCGCCAGCTGGCCCCAGTCGCGACCGAAAATCGTCTTCAGAAGCCCCGCCCTCGGGCCCGGCTCCGAAGAAATATAAGCCTGCAGGTGGCTCGGGCTCAAGCAAACCACATGTTATTGTGCCCACAATACCTTCGGCACCGAAGACCCAACACTTCTCGGCACCGAAGTAGGCTCCGAAACCATCGAGGCCGAAATCCCCACCGGCACCAAAACGTTCTTCGGCACCGAAACCATCGTCGGTACCGCAAAAAGTCCACAAAGACTCTACCGATCACCCAAAACATAGATCGGAACCGAAAAAGTCGGCACCAAAGCCACTTTCGGACAATGAAGAACTTTTTCGCCCGGATCCCATGCAAAAAAGGATTTATATCAATCCAAAAACCGGACATGTCACCGCTGTGCCATACAAGAAAAGGAAGCTGGACACAACACCTCCTCCAGCTCCCATAAAGAAGAAGGACTTTGCCACTTCACCCATTCGTCCTTCCTCTCCTATATCACCTCCCATCCCACCCCCTCTGCCCCCACCTCCTTCTCCACTATCATCTCCTTCACATACACCACCTCCACAGGATGATGATGATGATTTAGGGGGAGGGGGGGATCCGGATGACCTTAATGATCCTAATGATCCTTTCACACTCCGGATACGGTACCCTGAGATGACTGGGCTTACCCTTTACCTGATATTCCTGATCCCACTACATACCCCTCCAAACCCTCCCCTCCTGATGACCACCTAGGGTTTGGACAGCTGATAAACAGGGCGGCGCTTTTCCATGGCGTCACCATGCACTCAGATACGCCTGAAGAGGACTTTCTTCTAGACACATTTGAGCAGTCGCAAAAATCAGTTCAGATCTTGCCCATGATTAAGGGAGTCATAAAACACGCCACAGATGTTTTTAAAGACCCTGTTAGAGCTCGGGTTCTTAACCCCCGAATTTAAAAAAAATATAGACCGGCCCCACAGGACCCCGCGTACATTAAAGCACAACTCCCTCTAGACTCGTTAGTCGTTTCAAACGCAAGAAAGCGGGCTAACTCCCAAACAACAGGAGACACACCGCCCCCAGACAAAGAGTCCAAGCTATTAGAGGCCTCGGGCAAAAGAGTTGCAGCACAAGCTGCTAACCATTGGCGTATTGCCAACACACAAGCCCTATTAGCCCGATATGATAGGGCTCATTATGATCAGCTAGAAGATCTTTTACAACACCTGCCAGATCAGTACAAATGCCAGGCCAATGACCTCATCCAAGAGGGAAAACTCATATCTAATGCATCAATCAAATGTGCACTAGACGCAGCGGACACTGCCTCTAGGGCGGTCAACACCAGCATACTACTTGACGCCACGCATGGCTACGTATTTCAGGCTTTAAGCCGGAAGTACAAACAACAATTCTTGCTCAACCATTCAACCAAGAGCAACTATTTGGACCCGCAGTAGATACTGCACTAGAGAAGATAAAGAAAGATAACGAGACTACTAAATCAATGGGAGCATTACAGTCTCCACAACCGCGAGGCTCCTTTCGACGCTCCTTTTATAGGGGAGCCTCCAAAAATGTGGGAACAGACACCTCTTCCACTTTCAAAACCTCCGCACAAACATCCCTAACAGAGGATATTTTAGAGGAGGATATAGGGGAAACAATACCAAGGGCCGAGGTCAGGGCAACACCAACACCTGCACCTCTCCAGCCACTAAACAGTGACTTGCCCCCACTCACCCCAGACCATTCCACTCCAGTCGGGGGAAGACTCCAACATCTCCTACCTGTCTGGAATTCCATCACAACAGACAAGTGGGTAAGACAAATTATCCAGTTTGGTTACTGCCTCAAACTCACAAACACCCCCCCCACACATACCACCCAAACACCGTCCAATGTCACCACACCATCTTACACTCCTCAAACAGGAAATTCGGTCCTTGCTTCAAAAACACGCAATAGAACCAGTTCCACTCCAGCATCAGGGTAAAGGAGTATATTCTCTATACTTCCTAATTCCCAAAAAGGACGAGACTTTAAGACCCATACTCGACCTCAGACTACTAAATCAGTACATACACTCAGATCACTTCCATATGATCACTCTCCAACACGTCCTCCCACTCCTTCAACAAGGCGACTTCCTTGCCACATTGGACCTCAACGATGCATACTTTCACATCCCCATGGATCCTGCTCACAGGAAGTATCTAAGATTTGTGGTAAACGGACAGCACTATCAGTTTATAGTCCTCCCATTCGGAGTAACAACTGCACCCAGGGTATTCACCAAATGCTTAGCAGTAGTGGCAGCGCACCTCAGGAGACAACAAATCCATGTCTTCCCGTATCTCGACGATTGGCTCATAAAAGCCAATACTCTCGACAAATGCATTCTCCACACTCACCGCACTATTCAAACCCTACACGACTTGGGATTTACCATCAACTATCCCAAATCTCAACTGCAACCCTCCCACATACATCAATATCTGGGAGCCACCATAAATACGTCCAAGGCCATAGCTTATCTCAGCACAGCCAGGATAGCCAACATACAAAACCTCATCTTAAAATTTCAAACTCAACACTCTCTTCCAGCAAAGGTGTTTATGCAACTGTTAGGCATGATGGCGTCATGCATCTCCATCGTGCCCCATGCACGACTTCAAATGCGTCCCTTGCAAGAATGTCTAGCACAACAGTGGAACCAGGCTCACGGACAACTTACCGATCTGGTGTTGGTGGACAGTCGCTCACTTCGTTCACTGAAATGGTGGAACACCATCAACCTGTCCAAAGGGCGACCGTTCTTAGACCCTCTTCCACAAGTAGTGCTGACGACCGACGCATCTCTCACAGGGTGGGGAGCCCACCTCCTTCAACACACCACTCAACAAAAACTGCTCCATATCAATCACCTAGAACTTCTAGCGGTGTTCCTAGCACTGAAATCCTTTCAAGTACATCTAAAGAACAAAACTGTCCTCATCCGCACAGACAACATGACGACAATGTATTACATACAAAAACAGGGGGGGACACATTCTCTCCAACTGTCCCAACTCGCACAGAACATCCGGAGATGGGCAATTCCCCAAAACATCTACCTGCTAGCGGAACACCTTCCAGGGGTTCACAACAAGGTTGCCGATCTCCTAAGTCGTCAGACACAGCAGATCCACAAATGGGAATTACACCCCAAAGTCCTATTCCCATTCTTCCAAAAATTGGGCCAACCAGACATAGACCTGTTCGCCACACACGAAAACGCAAAATGCCCAACCTTCGCCGCCAGGTTTCCACACCCACAGTCGAAGGGCAATGCAATATGGATGAACTGGTCAGGCAGATTTGCGTACGCTTTTCCGCCTCTCCCACTCATTCCATTTGTGGTACGCAGGCTCAAACAACAGTCTCTAAAACTGATCCTAGTAGCTCCCACTTGGGCACGTCAACCCTGATTCACAACACTTCTGGAACTATCGCTAGTTCCACATCAAAAATTGCGCCTTTCTCCGGCCCTATTAACCCAGAACCATGGAGAAATCAGACACCCAGATCCACAGCAACTGAACTTGGCAATCTGGCTCCTGAAGTCTTAGAGTTCGGTTACCTCAACCTCCCACCAGACTGCATGAATATCATAAAAGAAGCTAGAAGACCTACTACTAGGGCATGTTATGCTGCAAAATGGAAAAGATTTGCCATTTACTGCACTAACAATGATATACGTCCACTGGATGCTTCCATCCAAAACATTATTTGCTATTTACTACACTTGCAAAGATGCAATTTAGTGTATTTCTCCATACGTCTACACCTAGCAGCCTTAGCAGCCTACTTACAAAATAGACAACACCGGTCACTATTTAAGGTACCAGCCATCAAAGCCTTTATGGAAGGTTTCAAAAGATTTATTCCTCCAAGAGTACCACCTTCCCCAGTGTGGAATCTAAATATTGTCCTAACAAGGCTCATGGGCCCTCCATTTGAACCTATGCATAAATGCGAACTGCAGTTCCTAACATGGAAAGTGGCTTTCCTTATCGCAATCACATCCCTACGAAGGGTAAGTGAGATATAAGCCTTAACTCTTGAAGAACCATTCCTACAATTACATCGTAACAAAGTGGTTCTTAGGACAAACCCAAAATTTCTACCTAAAGTCATTTCCCCTTTCCATCTTAACCAATCAGTCGAGCTACCAGTCTTCTTCCCTAATCCAGACTCAGTAGCGGAGAGAGCCCTTCATACCTTAGATGTTAAAAGAGCCTTGCTTTATTACATCGACAGAACCAAACCTTTTCGCAAAACCAAACAGCTGTTTGTTGCTTTCTCTCCACCACATAAAGGCAACCCCATTTCAAAATCAGGTATAGCCAGGTGGATAGTTAAATGTATCCACGTTCCCTTGTTAACAATGCCCCTGTGCCCAAGGAGGGTCTGAAGGAGCGGTGGGAGGAATGGGTGGGCCCCTTGGACGAGATCGTTTGGCGGGACGCCCTTATGGCTCCCAGGCTGGTGACGGCCTCCGCCAAGCTGCGCCTCATTCAAATTTATTATCTGCACACGGCCTACCTCACACCAGCGCGCCCGCGCCGTGCGGGCCTTTCCACCGACGCAGCTTGCCCTCGTTGTAGCTTTGACCCGGCCGACTTCATCCATATGGTGTGGTCATGCCCAGAACTGGAGGGGTATTGGCGCGGCGTTGAAACCGACCTGACTGAGGTCTTGGGGTGGGAAGTGCCGCATGACCCCAAACACATCCTCCTGGGCATCACTGACGGCCTGGACGGCACACGCGCTGAAAAAGTGTTTCTTATGACTGCGTTAATGGTGGCGAAAAGGGATATTGCGGCGGCTTGGAAACAGCCGCAGCCGCCCAGTCTGACCAGGTGGAGCGCAGGGGTGGACTGGTGTGCGGCGCAGGAGCGGACTCTTTACCAAGCTCGGGGCTGCCACAAAAAGTATCGTAGGGTTTGGGGGAAATGGCTAGGAAATGTATTGTGACCTTGTGGTGCGGGGCGGGGGGGGGGGGGGGGGAGGTTGGTCGGGGGGGGCGGAGAGGGGGACTGATTCCCAGACGGGGCTAATGTATACTGTTGGTCTGAAAGGCTCACTGTTTTTGTTGTGTAAGATAACAATAAAAACTTGTTTATCAAAAAAAAAAATGTATCCAAATATGTTACCAAAAACGCACTCTTACAGTTCCCCCTAGGGCGCACTCCACGCGTAAAATAGGGGCTTCCATGGCATTCTTAGGGAACATTCCCTTAGAAGATATTTGCAAAGCAGCCACATGGTCTACCACACACACCTTCACTAAACATTACTGTGTTGATGTGCAATCCAAACGACAAGCTTCCGTAGGCCAAGCTGTCCTAAAAACTCTATTCCAAACTGCTGCAACGGATACAGGTGACCACCGCTAGGGGAGACACTGCTATATAGTCTATCCTAAGTGTGTGATCTGCAGCTCATAGGCCTCGAACGGAATATGCTACTTACCAGTATGCATCAGTTCTTGGCATATAGAGCTGCAGAGCCACACACGCCCACCCGCTTCCCCGGGACCTGTATCCGTTCCAGCATTGTCTTACTTAGACACTACACATGGACATCTTTTCTCTTTTTTCTTATACACTCCATCATTTCCCATCATGGCGAAAAACAATCTGAGGATGGAGTGGATGCCCATGCGCACTGTTGTCCAGAGGAGGAGTCACCTATCTCGTGACCAAAAGGCTTCTTCCGAAGTCAACAACAACCTGCAAACATCCGAGCCCAACACCAGATGGCGATCTTATCCTAAGTGTGTGGCTCTGCAGCTCTACATGCCAAGAACAGATGCATACTGATAAGTAGCATATTCCTTTCCAGCTACATGATGAAGCCGAAGATGTTTGGTATCAAGCATCTTGTATTAATAAACCCACACTGATTCCAGTGATGGATTTATTAATACATGCACATAGAAGGCACCTTAGAGGTGCCCTCTGAAAACCTGCCAACTACTAGTGTGCTGGATGACTAGTTCTGACCAGCCTGCAACCACAGACGAGTTTCTGACCCCCAGGGGTAATAGTCCACACTCTTAGGATCTCAGGAACAAAGCCTGCTCAGGCAGGAAATGTTTACACCCCCCTCTAACAGGATGAAATGTAAGTTAGCATTCCAAGGCAGGGAGCTTCAAAGTGCCCACCGCCTTTGGTATGCAAATCTGGCTTGCCTCAGAGGTGAGGGGATGCCACCTCCCCCGACCACGGCCCATTTGGCACCTGGACAGGCAGGAAAATTAGTAGTCAGTGAGGCGTGTTCACCCTAAGGTAGACTATCTGATTTGGACACGAAAATTATGTCTTCCATTTAGGTGATGGCAGAATTAGGAACTCTGGGACAGGGTTAAGCCCACTTCCCACAGGAAGTGGTCATATAGTGGGCGTAGTGGTCCTAGTAGTAAGTAGCCCATTTGCTACTATCCTACACTCCCCTAACACCCTTAAATCTAGTATTTAGAGGGGGGGCCCTGGCATCAGGAAATCAGATCCTGCAGACCTGAAAGAAGGACACTGAAGAGCTACAAAAGCAAGAACAGAGGTCCAGCGACTGACTTGACGCCCACCCTGCCTTCTGAACCTGACATTTGCGCCAAAGATGACTCGTCCTGCGACTGTTGTGCCTCCAAAATCCTGGGAGGACGTCCAGCCCTTCGACCATGACCCAGGGACTCCCTTGGAGTAGCGGAGCTGCTCCCCTGCATCCTGCAGGCACCTCAGAAGAACTGTGAGGACTCCGGACTGCTAAAACCCAACACTGGAGAGCACCACTGCACCCACACCTCCTAGCCCGAATCGAAGTGGGCCAACAGGGTCAGCATGGTCCCCAGACCCTCCAGAGACGAGCCCACCTGGAGTTTGCCAACAGTGAACTTCCCCATGCCTCCTGCAGCCTCTTTGTGCTGCACCCTATAACACAAGTGTTTCCGGTCGTGAAAACCTGACACCTGAGACCACCTCTGCACCAGCTGCTACAGCCCGAGGAGCAGAGGGCCAAAGGTCTCTCTATGTCCCAAAGCATTGTGAGTACTGAGCCCCCTTGTTGGTTCAGCCGGACTGGGCCCCCAGTCTCAGCTTGCAACCTCTTTGTGAACGGACCAATCTCCATAGACTTACATGGGGCACCTGACGCTGTATAGCACCTCTGCAACTGGCTGCCCCAGTGCTGCCCGATGTGACCTGTTGCTGCTGGCTTGAAACCTGCTCCATACTCACGTTAAGTCCGGAAGATTGGACCTGTAAGTCACTATAAAGTACCTGTGTGCAATATATGTCTTTCCTCTATAGGATAACATTACTGCTCCAGAAATTGCACAAAGTGTTGACTTTTAAAAATTGTAAATATTTCCAACTTGAAATGTACTTGCCTAATTTTGATGATCTTGTGCATATAAAGAGAAGTGTTATTTTTATAAATTGGTTTGGATCTCCTTATTGAGTCCTGTGTATTATGTATTCACTGTGTGCATGCAGCACATGTCTAACATTCCTCTCTGATAAGCCTAAGGCTGCTTGACCATACTACCCCCTAAGAGTGCACCTTTGGATTACTATAGCAAGCCCCTGTACACTTATAAGGAATCCTGGACTCTTTGAACAGTTTACCTCTTTTTGACATACTATATAAAATGTCATCTTCCTACACATGTATAGGCACTCCACCAGAGTTTGCAGAGGGGTCCCCCTTCTCAGGTTCTCCACAAGGCAGTCCCTAAGGGTTGTGTGATCCTTTCAATCAGCCGTTAGGGAAGAGGCCCTCCCATGGATGATCACAGTGTGGATCCCCCCACGCTGCTACTATCCCATCCGGGCCTCACCAGGAGTGTACCATGAGGTCATACAGTGGGCAGCCACATGCCACCAGGTGGGAATGCATGTTGTCCAGGTGAATGATGCTTTCTAGTACCTACCTCTGTATATCTGGGTTCAAACCTGAAGTTCAGCAACATCTCCTCAACCTCCTATTTGATTAGGATCACCCTTTTGGGCCACAGGTTAATGAAATGGTAAAAAAGATAAAGAAAGATACAGACACTGCCATATCTATGGGGTTCTGCCCAGGGTACAACATACAAGAGCTTCTTTCGGTTGTAACCCATATGAGGGACCAAGACCCCTTCGCTTGAGCTGCCTCACTCATACTATAGGCAGCAGCAGGCTTACCATCACTAAGCCAGCAAGGGGTACAATAGGTGCCCCTACAGAGGAACATTGGGGGATGGGACAAAAGAGGTTCTAAGAAGGGGGCTGTCTCCATCAAGTAGTGACATGCCTCACCTCCTGCAATCACACATTATATGTTGTAGATTATGCAATTTTCTCCCCAGATGGGAGGGGATTACATCAGATATATGGGTGCTAGCCTTCATACAGGACGGCTACTGCCTTGAACTCCATTCCATACCTCCAAAGGTCTCACCAGGGTCACTTATCCTCAGCAACGAACACCGCTCTTTCCCTCCAGGAAGAGTTGCACAGCCTTCGGTAGAAGGGGCCATTGCAGCGGTACCGTGTGACACCAAGGGACCGGGGTATACTCGTACTTCCTCATTTTCAAGAAGGACAATTTTCTCAGTCCTATAATCGATCTAAGGCCACCCCACCCCTACATCATATCAGAATATAACTGGATTACAACTATGCAGGAGGTCATTCTCCACCTTCAGCAAAGGGATTTCATGATGACCCTCAACCTCAAGTACTCCTATTTCTGCATTCCCATTCAACCAGCCCACCAGAAATACCTTTGCTTTGTGATAAGTGAACAACAGTATAGTTCACATTACTCACCTTCAGGTTCATCATAGCCCCAAGGGTGTTCACAAATTGCCTGGCAGTGGTGGTGGTGCATTTGCACATGTCTTCACGCACCTTAATGATTGGCTGACCAAGAGCAGGAGCAGGCCACAGTGTCTTGCACACACAAGTGTCGGTGTCCTTGCTTCACACACTGGCTTCTACCATAAACTCCACCAAGTCCCATCTGTAACCTCTTCAAATACAACCCATCTTAGGCTTCAACCTAAATATGGTTACAGACAAAAGATATCCCAATAAGCAAAGGGTCTTATATTTTCAGCACCTGCTGACTCTTTTTAAACTCAGCAGTCAGCTTACAGTTCGCACTGTCATGCGCCTTTTGGGAAAAATGACATCCTATGTTGCAATTGTTCCCCAAGCAAAGTTACACTTGCGCCACCTTCAGGAGTTCCTGGCAGTCTAGGGGTCACAAGCGCAGGGTCAATGGGAAGATATAATGGTGGTTCAGGCCAAAGTGCACTGTTCTCTGCAATTGTGCTCAGCAAAGCAGTCCTTTCACAGACCCCCTTCCACACGTGACCATTGCCATGGGAGCCTCTCTTACAGGTGTGAACACGTATCTCAACCAGTACACAGTTCAGGGACAGTGGCAGTCTCAATACCAGGATCATCACATCAGCTACTTGGATTTGCCATTCAGCTAGCCTTCAAAGCATTTCTTTAGCTTGTTTGCTGCAAGGTAGTCCTAATGAGACCTGATAATACGACAGCCATGAATTACATCCAAAAACAAAATGACAAGCAAGATGGCATCCGCCAGGTCAGACGAGGGAGCGACTAAAATCCCTCCCCTCTCCCCCCCCCCCCACCTCTCTTGGTGTGTTTAGACGGGATGTGGAAATACGCCGAAAAATAGAGGGAAATAAACTTTTGTAAAGCGGTAGAAACGTACTAGTGAGCACCAAGAAATTGAAGCGAAGTCTTTGGCAAGGTGCCTCTCTTCGTCGGCGGTGGAGCAGGAGCCAGTAGTGCTGCAGCAGGAGGCGTGTAACAGGAGCGGCGCGCTCACTTGTGGCGTGAGGTGTGTCCTACCAGGTGCAAACGTCTGTATGCCTCCTAAGTCGGCCAGGGGAGGAAAGACCAGAGCAAATGTGGACGCGGCGGTAGGGAGCAGAGCCGCTGCTACTGGGTGCAGTATGCGTGTGGCATTGGATGGAACAGTAGGAGGTATGGACAACCCATCCCAAGGAGATGAGCAAGAGGCGGGCAGTAAAAAAGTTCCCCAGATATTACTGTCAGAGAACAAAAAAAAGTTTACAGCCCTGCATGTTTCTAAGGCAAGTGCTGGGATAGTGTTGGATGGGACATCAGGAAATTTGGACTGCACTGAGGCAGACAGTATAGACCAGGGGCAGATGGTGTCTGAGGATCCGGTCACAAAGAGCAATTCAGGGTCTTCTCAACGTTATTAAGTACACATGAGAGGGGCTTAAAATCAAAAGTCGCGGAAGGTGCTGCCCCTATGGGATTTATGGCTGATGGAGGTGTGGAAGAGGCTGAATTTGGAGAAGCTTATGGTGGTGTCGGCAGAGAGAACTATTCAGGGGAGAAGTTCTTCTCTATGTCAGATCCCTCAGACACATCGGATGATGATTGCATATTAGGCCCTAAATCTCGCTCTCAGGAAGGATCAATAATGAGTGCTGGAAGCGACCAAACTAGTATAAGTCTGGAGTATGAAAACTCGGATTTGCTAACGGTATGCAAAAAAGCAGCTGTTAAGGAAAAGGGGCAGCAACCATGTGAATAGCTGGCTGTAGGGCTAGTCTTGCTCATCAGAGTTGACACCCGAAGGAGTAAAAACTGCTAGCCATATAGTAGAAAAGCAGGATTATGAAATTTCGTTGGTGTCTATATATCAAAGTATCTTGAACCACAGAGTTGAGACCCGAACAGAGAATTTAAAAGTGCACACTGCTTGCCGGAAATTACAGTACACTGTGAGGAGGATTGCCAAAGCTTGTAATGAATTTACGGATAGAATGATTGAAGCAGAAGCATGTGTATCTACGCTAGAGGACGAAATGGCGGCCCAAAAGGCGACTACATTAGCTATGTGTTCTTATAAACATGACACTCAACTGAAGCTTGTTGATTTAGAGAACCAACTACGGCAGAACAACTTGAGAATATTGGGAATACCGGAGGGAATGGAGGGCCAGGACGTTCATAAATTTGTAATGGAACTGTTTGCAGAGTCTTTTCCTGAACTGTCAATGTGGAACTGGGCCATTGAAGTTCAAAGAGCGCGTTCCCATTTAAACAACAGACAGCCAAAGTGGGATAGCCTGCCCTTAGACCAAGGGCGATTCTGATTTGTCTGAATAACTTCCTGGTGCTCCAGGCTGTATATGATCTTGCGTGGCCGGATAGGAAGAGGGCAGGGAAGAGCATCCAGTTTTTTTTATCAGGCCTGATTTTTGTCACCACACGGTGGAAAAAGGTGGCAATTGCACCAATGAATATCTCCATTTCAAGGTAAGGGGGCACAAGCCTTCCTGCTAAACTCGGCTACATTGAAAGTAATTTATAAGGGGCAAACACGTTTTTTTACATCAGAGTTACAAGCTAAGGAATACCTTCTATCTATTTAAGTAGAAATGTCAGCAGGGCTATGACTAAATCTATGGTTTTTAGATTTTTGTTTGAACTGTTGTGGGAGATGTAACAGCAATATCGTGATGATGTGTTAAACGATATGCCAATGTCTCCTAATGATGTGTTAATTTTTGGCTTGGACTGCTTTCCCGGAGGAAGAAGATAAAACTGTTGGGGGGGGGGGGGGGGGCATATCGGATAGAATGGATGCCCGAGTATTGGGAAAAGGGAGGTGGGTGACGGGGGGGCAAAGGTTGGGTCACAGGGGTTGGAGTATGTGGGGTTTATGGGGAGGGGCACAGGTGGTGTGTGGGGAGAGGGGGTTAAAAAATAAATCCATAGCAAGGAGATATGGCTATTATAGCTATGATGGCTGTTAGTAAAGGATCGACATGCAAGTGGCTATGCAGTGTAGCAAGGTATGGCGGGTAGAGGGATAGTCTCTGGGTTACGAATCTGTTCGTTCAATGTATGTGGCTTGAATAATGTTGCTAAAAGGCAACTGGTAACGGCCGACTTGCGACTAATGAAACCTGACATTCTATGTGTGAGGGAGACACATATACCTTGGGCCAAACTTACAGTATTAAAAGAGCTCGGATACACATTAATTGCGGCATCCCGACAAATAGGGGGGTGGCTATCTTGGCCCGACAGGGAATTTGTGGGACAGGGAGGATATTGGCAGATAATTATGGCAGGTGGGCCATTGCAGAATGTGTGGTAGGGTGCACCAAGGTTGTAATATGTACAGTATACGGATCAAATTTTGATGGAGAAGCAAAACTAGAAGGGCTAAATGTTGAGCTGGCTTTGTGGGATACCCCGCTGATCTTATGTGGGGATTTTAACATTCACTTGGAATGTCAGCCGAGGGAGTTAAACTAAAATAAAGTCGGGGCCGAAAACCCAAGGTCTTTAAAGCACTACAGCAGTTTATTGGGGATCATGGACTGGTAGACGTGTGGCAGACTCTGAACTATCCGAACCGTGGATATACATTTTACTATTATCCCCATCACAAACAAGTTAGGCTTGATTTTGTTTTTATGTCTCCGCTACTCACTATGGGGGCAAGAATGCATGTGTTTCCCAAGATTACTGCGGATCATGGTCCACTGTTACTGGATGTTTTTACTATCACCCAAAAGAAGGTAGTTAGAACTTTTACTTTTGATACGAAGCTTCTATTGGACAGCTCTTATGTTAACCACATTAAAAGCTGGACCACACAATTTCTGGCTATTAATAGAGGGTCCACCACTGGGGCCGTGGTATGGGATGCTCTGAAGGCAGGATTGAAGGGTGAAACACTTTGTTACAGATTGAGCAGGCAGAAACAACAGCAGATTATTATGCAGGGCCTCTTGGATGATCTAAGGACAGCGGAGCAGGAGCTAATGCAAGGAATAAGGAGTGGAGTGGAGGTGAAGGGAATGCAAACTAGGATAGCCTGTTGTAAAGCCAAAATCAACAGGGTGTGGAGTAAGTTAATCGCTAGTGAGTATAAGATTCACAAGGAGGAAAGATATGAATATGGGGAAGCTACAAGGCGCTGTCTGGCACAAAGGCTACGGGTTAAGCAATCCTTACAAAAAATTACGGCATTGGTTGATCAGGTAGGGAATACGGTGGAAACAATGGAGGGTATTCTGGAAGTATTTCATGCCTTTTATAAAGAATTATATACACAGAGTGAATGTAATGAGCAAGCTATTAAGGTATTTTTTCAACAAGTAGAGGCAGTAGGCTTGCGCAACTCCAGTGGCTCTCGCACTGGACAGCAGAGCGCCACATGGGCGAGACAACCTCCGACACGGAGCATATATCTCTACCAATAATCCGATGCATGCTTTTGCCCGGCACGAAACCCCAACGTACATACCCGCTCGCACCTGTATGTTGGGCATACACCATACGTCCAGAGGGAAGCCCCCATACTCCCCACTGCTCCCGTTGGTGGGGTTCCCTCATCGCAAAAACCACTACACGGCGCAAACCCTACAAGTATGGACGGACATCTCGCTGACAGAGTGGGAATCCCTCTTTGAGGGAGGCCAACTGTGACCCTACGAACAGTTAGTGGAAGAATACAACCTCCCCTCTGGCCAATTTCTTCTGCATCAATGACTTTTGGCAAGTAGTCGCCCCTTCTGGGACCCAGTCGCAGGAGAACCGCCGACACATCCAGTGATACACACCTTACTGCCTATGGGGGTGGGCAGACATCTCGTCACATGGCTATATAAAGCCACTCGAGAACTGTTACTCAAGTCACTGACCTCACTGCGGCAGACATGGGAGGACGACCTCAATCGACCATTGCACGACAAGGAGTGGGCGCAAGCTCTAGAACACCTCCAAAAAGTCTCCAGAAATGCGTGGTTCAAAAACATACAATTCAACATCTTACACAGGGCATACTTAACGCCCGAGCAGTTACAACGTTACTACCCAGATATGCAGTTTCTTTGCCCCAGATGCCAAACCCCTGCAGCGAACTTCCAGTACATGTTCTGGAAATGCCCTACATTGCAGCAATATTGGCATTACATACATGAAACACTCCGAGCAACCGCCAATATCCCTGGGAATAATACATGGGAAGCATGCGCGCTAGGGGTGTCCTGTAGGCGAAAAAGTACAGGTGCGCATTACATCCCTCCTATTACTCCTGGCACAGAGAGCCATAGCCATGCACTGGCGGGGTCATGGGGAACCTCCAGTGGAGGCTTGGATAGGAGCAGTCAAAAAGTGGGGCGCTACAGAAGAAGACGTGATCTAGGAGGAGGAAGCGAAGGGAACGCGCAAACACCACATATCTATGGAATGGGTGTAAATCCTATTCCAGTTCAGTCAGCAAACCACGCGAGCAGAGCCAGCGGAGACCCACCCACTCCCAAACAGCATCAGCCGCGCCAGCAGCACTAGCTAGCAAAAGTAATGAGTTGGAAAACTTACCTATCGCCAACACCCTCTCACTGTCCACACCATAGGGCATAGCCCAAGAACTCGACAGAGGAATTAGCCAAAGCCCCCCCCCCCCCCCCCTTTTTATATTTTCTCTCCCCTCCCCCCCCCCGCATCGACCGCCACCAGCCGCCAGAGTGGCCCCACACACCGGCACAGAGGACCTAACTACCCCCCTCCTGTCTGCACACACACCATTCCTCCCCCGCTGACCTAAAACCAGAACCCCAGTTCAGCGCCCAGGTTTCCAGTTCAGGATACAAACCAGTTGCTCCGATAATACCGACAGGGGACAGGGACCACTAGAACAGAATGCAAAACTCCCATAAGAATCATGGGTAGGCTTAGCCCCATAACCCAGCTATTGACTGGTAGACATCTCCCGGGACACATTAGTCTATTACAGATAACTTCAGCATATGTACAATACTGGGATGGTGCTGACATGTTATGGCAGCTTAGAGAGAAAGCAATTACGAATGTACACTCAAATGCCTAAATTGTCTCTGTCTACCTACGCATGTAACTTGAGATTGGAACGATCTTCTATGGTTCATTGTATCTAAAGTGTTAAAATTCAATGAAAAATTTTAAACAAAAAAAGTAGAGGCAGTAGGCTTAAAACAAGAAGACTTGGAAGTACTAGATGCCCTGATATCTATGGAGGAGCTTGAGGAGGCAATAGCGTTGTTAGCGAGGGGAAAAGCAGCAGGACCAGACAAATTGCCTCTTGAGGTCTATGAAATAGTCTTCCAGGTGTTGAAGGAGGATTTGCTGCCTACATTCCAAGAGGCACAATTGGGGAACCCGCCACTATCGTGGGAAGAGGCCGATATATTAATATTTAAGAAGAAAGATAAACCTTCGGATTTGCCAGGGTCTTATAGACCAATTTCCCTCTTAAATGCAGATGGCAAGGTCTATGCCAAAACGTTAGCAACTAGGTTGGCGCGAGTAATCACCCCCTTGGTATCTATCCCTCAGAATGTATTTATACCCGGCAGGAGCACGGTCAACCATATAAATAGAGTAGTTACTTTGATAAATTTTGCTAATGTACAACAAAGTAGATTAGGATTGATATTTCTTGATGCCGAAAAGGCATTTGACCGTGTCTCCTGGCCGTTCTTATGGGCTATTTTGCATAAGATGGGGTTTGACCCAGGCTTTATCAGAGCTATCCAATCTATGTATAAATCAACGATAGCTAGGATCTGTATAATGGGCAAAGAATCGGAGCCTGCGTACATAACCAGGCAGGGATGTCCCTGTTCCCGTTGTAATTTGCCCTGTACATTCATCTGTTTTTGACAATGTTGGAAAAGGGTAATATGATCAGCTCTATGTTCTGTGGGCAGTACCAGGCACAGGTTTTAGCTTACACAGATGATTTGCGGTGGCAACTTCAGACCCAAGTCAAGCGATTTTAGAGATAGAGCGGCTGGCTCATATTTTCGGAGAGGTATCAGGGTATAAGTTAAACTCAATGAAAACGCAAATAGTATGTACCAAAGCGGCCTGCCCCGGAGATCTTCGTGTAACTGAGGAAGCCACGTATTTGGGTATTAAAATTAGGATGTGCCTACAGAACTTAATAGAGGTCAACTGGGGAGGTATGCCTGCCGGGATTAAACTGCAATTGGATCGGCTGGATTGCTTGCGCCTCTCACTTGTTGGGAGGTGCAATGTACTTAAGATGATTATCCTCCCCAAAGTTATGTATTATTGTAGGGCAGTACCACTAGAGCTAACACGAACACAGTTACAGAAACTACAATCCATGTGTGATAGGTTCTTGTGGGGGCAAAGTAAACCCCGGAGGGCATTTAAATTCATGATGTTACCCCGTAATCGTCTGTAACCGATCTGGGCCGTCTCGAACTTTACATTTTATTATTATGCATGTCTCCTTCAGAATATGAGGATATTGTTAACAGGGTAGAAAGTGGGTACATTGGCTGAGACACCTTCAATATATCATATACTGTTTGGGTCAGCAGCTCGAAATTGTTTATTAAAAATTTTGGAGCCAAGTTACTTTAAGAAATCACGATTTAAGTTTGCGATGGCAGCATATAAGGTATGGAAGAAATTTCGGAGATATCTTTCTATAGCCCTACTAATTCTAGGATAATGTTACCCGCTATATTTCGGGATCTCAGAATGGATAATGGAGAGCAAGTAGGAGATTTATTTGAAATAGAATGGATCGTGCCATTTTCAGCCTTAGTGAACAGATTTAGCCTGCAAAAAACTGATTTCTTTAAGTATCTGCAACTATGAGATTATTTATGGAAACACCAGAGGCAGAAGGGGATGAAGACCAACCCTTTAATTGAGGCAGTTAAACGTACGGATAAAATAGGGGTACTGTATGGTGCATTAATGAAGACACAGCTTGGACGATTTGGAAGCCAAGATAGGAAATGGCATGTACGGTTAGGACAGAAGGGGGTGTATGTGCAACAAGCTAAAGATGTTGCAGGAAAATTTTTATTTTCAACTAACTTGAAGGTCCAACATTTCAAGTCACTATTTAACTTATATCATGCACCGGCGAGGATGAGGAAATGGGGGGGATCAAATGATGGGAAGTGCTTTAGATGTGCAATGGAGAAGGCTGATATCACACATATCTTTTATTCTTGTACTTACCTAACCCAATGGAGGGGGCATATTGAGAGGTTTTTCTGGCCAACCAGGGTATCCATTTAGATATCTAATACTAATGGCGGTGGCGGTAGCACGACTATGTGTTGCGTCAGGTTGGCTGCAGCAAGAAGCCCCTTCGTTTGAGATGTGGCGGGCTAAAGTTTATAATATCTTTAATTTGGAATTCAGCCTCTACTCTCGGTAATCAATGAAAAGACAAAAATTGGGCACCCAGATTTGGGGGCCCATGATAGAGCATATGAAATGAGATTGTCTTCTAGGAAGCTTTTACCATACCTGGTGTGTAATTGTTAGTCACAATGCTGTATAGGCTGTATGTTGTATAATGTTCGTGGCTAATATTTTTGTTTTTTTATGTTTGGTGTTAAAGTATGTATGTAACTGATCTTGATTGCCAATTGTTATGGATTGAAAATAAATAAATAAAAAAAACCAAAAACAAAAAACAAAACAAAGTGACACACACTCCCCTCAAGTCTCTTTGTTGGCACAGTTCATCTGGCACTGGGCACTCGCCTACAACAAGCACCTTTTGGCTGAGCTCTCCTAGAGGTAGCCATCGACTTTAAAAACCTGCTCAGCAGGGCGCATCAACAAGCCAACAAGTGGCAACTCCACTCACATGGTCTCCACAGACACTTCCAGTGCTGGGGCATTCCACAGATATACTTGTTTGCCACCACGAAAACACAAAATGTCCAAGCTTTACTGATATTCACACCCACTGTCCATGGGTAATGCACTATGCACTATGGTTAAATTGGTTAGGGATATTTCCTTATGATTTTCCATCTCTCCTACTGCTTCGCTTTGAGTTCAGGAATCTCATGCAAACATCTACAGCTCTCATCTTAGTGGCACAAACCTAGGTCAGACCACATTGATTTTCCCCTTACCTGCAGTTACCAATCAGCCCCCACAAGAGGCTTTCCTTTAGGCTTGACCTTCTCACACAGAGACAAGGGCAGGTCAGGCATCCAAATCACAGCTAGCTTTGGCACCTGAGGTCTTAGAATTTGAGCACATCTGCCTTCATCGAGAATGTATTTCAAATTTGAAGGAGGCCTAACGGCCCATAAGGTGAGCTTGTTATGCAGCAAAAAGAGGTTTGTACACTACTGCATTTCGAAACAAACTGCAATCTTTAAAACCCACCTTGCGTGAGACTGTTGCCTACCCTTTTCATTTACAAAAGGCAGACCTTAAAAAACATGTCTATTCCCCAACACTTCACAGCAGTTGCCGCCTACATGCAAGACGGATAACACACGTCGATACCAGTGGGCAAAGCCTTTATGGACAGATTCAAGAGGGTCATATCCCCAAGCGTGTCTCCTGCTACAGTGTGGAACCTCAAATTAGGTGTAAGCAGACTTATGGGGCCACCATTTGAACCCATGTATTCGTGCTCTTTGCAATTCCCCTCCTTCCGTGTGGCTAGCACCTTACGTAGGCACAGGAGCAAGCTGCATGCACTCACAGTATAATAAGCTTTCATCTAAGTCCACAGGGATAGGGTAATTCCTAGAACTAATCCTAAATTCCTCATTAAGGTGTTGTCACCCTACCACTTAAACCATACCATACAGCTTTTGGTCTTCTTCCCGCAGCTGGATTCTGTTGCGGAAAGAGCACTGCAAACATTAGATGTTAAGAGGTCTCTTGTGTACTACATCGATAGGACTAAATCATTAAGTCAAACCAGTTTTTTGTCTCTTTTGGTAAACCCCACAAAGGGCTATCTATCACCAAGGCTGGCACAGCCGTGTCGATTGTCAAATGCATTCAGACGCACTACCTTAAGGTGAAGCGGGTCCTCATAAGGCGTGCTCTACTTGCAAAATGGGAGGGGGGGATACAATCTATTTACATCCCATTAGTCGATACCTGTATGGTCAACCCTACACACTTTTAGTAAGCATTATTGTGTTACCGTCTTGTCACGTCAATAAGCCCTGGGTGCCCAAGCTGTGTTAAGAACATTATTCAAGACATCTGCTTTGTCCACATGGTATTCACTTTGGCTTGAAGGATAGTGCTCTGCAGTCTATGGTAAACCTTGTATCTGTAGCCACGCCTGCTAAAAAGGGAAAAAGCTACCTACTCTGCAATCTTCTGTTCGTAGTGTGTTGTGCTGTAGATTAACATGCGCCCACCCTCCTCCTTGGATGCATGGTGTCTTACAGACAAAGTCACACTTTTTACACTTATTGTTTTTACACTTATTGTACAATGCGCTGCAGCACCACACTTTCCATTCACACTCTAAACATCCTTACACCCGCTGTGCAACAAACAATCTGATACATAGTCAGTGCTAATGCACAAAGAACACCAAAAGGAGACGTCACAGCACATCCTGTGACTTGGGAGATTTCTTCGAAGGAAATAATTTCCAAACCCTGTATTTGCAAGTTTTGTAATTATGAGTTATGCAGAATTTATCAGACCTGGTAATTACGGAGTTTGTTAAAGTACTCATCCTGTTAGAATTTTACCGGGAAAAATGAATACGTGGATTTTAGAGAGGTAAGCATCAAAATCCCTGTTGTTCCTTAGTTTTTAAGGACTAACTTAGAAATGGGCAATAATTATTGCATCAAATAATTAGTGAACCCCCCACGTGTCGGATTTGATCTGTTGCTATAATTATGGCCACCCCTATAAGGCGCTAGTAATAATGGCCATATAAGGTTGTGCAAAATCGAGAATCTCGAAGAGTGGGTGAAATCTTTTTCGGTCTCGCCTAGCGTTGCAGGGCGAATGCGCTGCCATCACTTTGCAAGGCATGCAGTATGCACTATAGTGTGGAAGCTTTGTGGAAGCTCCGCCCACTCTCCGGCCCATTTTCTTCATTGGCTTAGGTTATAAATGCTGCCTTCCGATTGGTTTTAAGCTTGTTAGTCCCTCCCCATGACAGCCATGTCAGTAATTTGTATCCTTCTATGGTTACTGGCCCCTTTACTACACAAACTACTTTCTTCCCATCCCTTCCTATCCCCCCTCCCGCAGTCCTTGACTTCTTGGGGCCCCCCTCCCGCACACTCCCGGACGTGCTCGTGCCTTCTCGCGCCCACCCGCACTCCCATTTTCGATGCAGTGTGCCCTGTTGCATTGCCAATGCTTGTTTAAAGAAGCTTCCACGCGTTTCTTCCCAATTGTTCAGTCACTTCCGGGATTTGTAAACATTCTTGGTTTCACTGTGCGATTCACTGCATCGTGTTCTCGCTTGAGATTCTGTAACCCTGCGTGAAATATGGATAAAATGCCTTTTTATGTAAAAGGGAAAAAAGGATATAAATGCGATCTGAGGCAGGCCGTAAAACAGCCTCTTGGAAGCCCTGCGGCGCCTTCTCTTTTTAAAATTACTCCGCAATTTAATCTCGAGTGATGCGGTGTTTCGCAGAGTGCCATACATTTTACAGCCATATCAGATTGCGGCTAACTCGCATCTCATGCGCCTGTGGTGATATAAGGCGGCTCACAGTTTGATTCAGCGCATTAGAAAAACACATGTCAGCCGCTCCGGCTACAGAGCGGGGTGCAGTAAAGCCGCCATTGAGGGCGACAAAGGAGAGCTCTTTATTGGCTGCGCTCTATCATCCCTTCTCATGGAAATGTCTCACACAATGAGTGCTGCTTTGCATCCATATCCCGAGTAGAACAACAGAGCTAGCAACGTGCCCTTGTCTGTGCACAAACAAAGTGAGGAGGGCACGTTCACAAGCACATATCCAGTGATGTATCGCGGAATGAGCTGGTTAGCTCTTTGTGCAGACCCTACTTGCACATTCATCCGCCTGATGCCGATAAAATAAGTAACTTTTAAATATGTAATAGTAATGATAAAGATTGGCTGGTTTGCTTAGAGTGCCACTCTGAATCTTGGATTAATACCACCAAACAGTACTTAATTTGATTGAATGAGTACTTGTGCCCACATTTCTGCTCAGAAGGAAGGGACGCTTAGAAATACTGCTGCATCTCGTTTGTTGGTGCCTACGTGTCTTTCGTTGCCCCCACCTCCCCGATACTGATGCTATGGAAGAAGTGGAGAAGCACAGAAATACTGTTCCATACAATATGGGTAATGTGTAAGCTCTTCCGTTTCCCAGAATCAACTTTGTGATATTTGTGTTTTGTACTTGAAAATATTTCGGTAAGATATGTTTTAAATGCCATTTGGCACACTTAAAGCACACCAGAGACATAAATGTAAATGCATCTTTTCATTGTCGAAATATGACATTTGTAGCAGTGAAAGACAAATTGTGTTCAGACGAACCCTGGGGTTAAATTATTGTTTAAACTGGTGTACATGAAGCTTTGTGTTTTTCTGTGCATAATAACAAATAAGGCAAATCTGTCAGGATAGCTGTACATTTACCAATTAAATATGCCACAATCTGCTGATACAATCGAAGCCAGCAGGGCACAGTCAGCCTATCATCCCTCCAAGGTCGCTTAATTGAGGACCAATAAATTGGGTAGCTTAGAAACTGCATACGTTAATTATGAAGTGCTATATTATGATCAGAGGACATGTGGCCCAATGGCTAGCGTTGTTGACTTTTGATCACTTCCCCAACCCTAGCAGAATTCATCTGGCTATGTGTTGGTCATAGAGAGAAACCACTTCCTTTCTGTTAATGCCCAGTGCTGCCATTTTAACTCAATTTAGCACTTTGTGAACTACTAATATATGGAATGATGTCAGAAATAGCCGTATTCACCCCTGGACAGGCGCCTTCTGCTACATTACCCAGTGCTTGCATTAGGGCCCGTGGCGCCCTGGCTACGTCACAGTGTGCACGCTAAACCTCACAGTATTATGGCTGCAGTAAATGGAGCAGCAGAATTCTGCTAGTGTACTGCTGACTGTTACTGTGATATCAAGCAGGGATGCACTATTCGTAAGCACAGTGAGCACTGCACTTATACCATGCTCAAGAAATGCAAATGAGGAAAGTCGCTACACTTACCATCCTTGTGGCACTTTGCTTTCAGCCGCTCGGAAATGCAGCATGTCCTCCGATGTGAGGCTCTTTCCAGCAAATGCTCTCAGGGCTCTAACGGGCACTTCCCTTTTTTAGGTCCAGCATTCGAGACCTTTTGTATATACTTTAGTATATACTTATTATATACTTATATGTATATGTACTTTGTGGGTTCTGTAGATCAACCCTACAACTTGTCTGCTTCCGTTTGGGGCCTTCTTTTCTGTTCAACTGCCTCTATTTAACCGTCTTGATAGAAAACGACCAGCAGAGGTCAGTAAAATACCAGAATTGCTTTCTGCTAAGGAACTCTAGCTAATCACTTTTGCATGCTCTAGATTTCAGTCCATAGAAATGATCTTCCACCAGCACCTGTAGACAATAATATTTTTTTCAAATCTTGTATTTTCAGCGATATGACCACCGAAGGCCCTGATATTATATTAAAAACAGAGCTTTGGACTATACCATTTCCCGCTGAAAGGCAATATTTCTCTCCATTTGTTTCCATACCTGGCGTGTCACGCAGTTTGGTGCTTACTTTCCCTCCATGTTGAAGAACAGTAGATGTTACAGCACCCAGGCTAATGTGCTGCATAGCTAAATACATATAAGGTCCCAAAGGCGAGACCGATTGCATTGCAAATGCTTGTTTTCTTTTTCTTTTCAATCTGCTGCAAGCTGAATCGAAACAGTGGGCATTTCTCCAGTTTTCCATGTTTTTGCATGTGCCTGCCCTCGATTGATTGAAAAACAAAAAGGGAAGAATGCAGGTGAAATACCCAGCAGAACAGAAATTCATTGTTCCACACAGTGACAAAAGCACAGAATTATGAGGTCTTATGCATTTCAGCACTGTTAGAGGCTGAACATTGTAATTACCTAAATGGTAATTGTAGTTAATTTCACTAGTCTGCCCCTGACAGTACTCTTCCAAGCACTTTTTGCAAAAAGGTGGCTTATATGTGGTCCCTGCCAGGTAGTGTTCCAAGAAGAGCTTGTAGGCAGGTGCCACACAAAGATTTCCTTACAGTGAAAGTTGCTTTGAAGTGCATTGTCTGGTGTCCAGGCAAGGTACTTACTTGAATGTAGTTAGCTTTAAATTGAATGGATTGCCTGGCTCCTCGCAGTGCTTGTAAACACTACTGTGAGTTTGGCAATGGGCTTTTTTCCAATGACATAGCAGTGAATCAGAACCAATTCTGGTCCCTGGGCAGGAAAAAAATACAGATTTTTTGCATTTCACTTTTAGTGCGGACATTCCTCTCTGTCAGGTAAACACCCAGGAGTGACTCATCTGAATTTTGGTTTCTCATCCTTACTCTTTTTTTTTTTTTTTAGCAGGGTACTGATTTCAACTCCTATGTTTTAGTTTTCTGATCTTTTAGGTACTTTGTGTGGCCAAACCCTGTTGGGAAATGCCTTGCACACTATTGGATAACAACAAGGCCTGACGTGTACACACCATGAGGAAGGGCCCTGAATCCAGCCCACCATCTAGCCATTTCCTCACTGCACATGTGAAGTTGGGCACTGGGCTTGGCTGCTACATATGGCATTTGGACTTGCATTGTGGGGATTAGTGTCAAGTCTAGCCAGTGTAAGTACCTAATTTTTTTAATTCCTTTTATGATTTTCACAATGGGTGCAGGGCCTCCAGACAAGTAAACATGGTATCTGGTGAAGCATAGCATCGACTGAGATCAGTGTCTGGTCTGCAGCTACACCCAGCCCTTATGGCAGCAGCACTTCTGCACACAGTTGGCAATATGCAGCCAGTGCCTGCACCAGCCCATTGTGCCATTGAACTAGCTGTGCACTGCCTTCAGCTGCTTGCAGCAGTGTGGGAACAGGCTCTGCGCCAGCCTCCTTGCCTCTTAACCACCTCTGTTCAGCCTTTGGCCTCCCTCATGGGGCTCAAACTCAGGAGCTGGCCTGTAGCCAGGTCCTGTAAGAACAGGAGTGGTGGCTGGATAAACATTGAAAGCCTATGGCATCTATTGGGCAGAGAAATGAAGTTATTTCACACAGTGCCGCCTCAATTGTGGGTATTTAAGGATTTACACACCCATGATCTTCACATATGTGTGTTTATAAAAAACAACAAATTCAGCATTCTAAAACTACAATATTTAGACGTCAGTAAAAAGATGAAGTCGCCCTTGCATAAATGCAAGCCATCCCCCACCTGCAGTCCTAAATTCGAGTTGATCTTCTGTCAATATTTTACATTGTGGGTGATCCAGCCCTGCGGACCTCTGCTCTTTCACTGACCTAGGAACGTGCCTCCTCTTTGATGCGTTTGTAAATTATCTACAGACTTCAGCAAGGCAATGAGAATAAGAAAAGGACAGCTCAAAGGAGAGAACGAGCATTGGGGAAAAACTCAAGAAAGGAGAAAGAGGAGTAAGCATTGAGGTTTGGAGCAAGAAAGAGGGTCAGGGCTGATGGTCAAGCTTTCCATATAGGGCAGAACAGAGGTCATGGAACACACAAATGGATGTACTCTAATTAATTAGATAATAGAATGGTGATGGTATTGTCAGCTTCCCTACCTTACCTTTAATGAGTCACACAGGTGCCCTTGAGGTTTTTTCCTGTGGAAAAGCACCATTTGCCCAATCCCTTCTTTATAACTCTGCCTGATCCTCAGCAGTTTTTCTAGTTTTTTTTTATTTCTCTGAAATATGTTTATTGAATTCTGCATTGAACGTAAAAATTCAACAATGACACAGTATTGAGATCCAGTCAATCTACCCCCAGGACACTGCCACAGTATAATCATTGGTGAACAATGAAATGTATAACTGCCAACAAATTCCCCCCCCCCCATTTCTCTAGTTTTTGAACCCTCTTTGGTGTCCTTCGCCTCCAATGCCACGTTTATCTCAGACTCGCACTGTTTCCTTTTTTCAGCAACACATCCGCTATACCACTAGGACAGCCAGTATTTGCCTCATAATAGTGTTTCAAATTTTGTAGCGAAGTGCCTACCTTACTGGTGAAGAGGAGGTGTCTGCCTTAATTATGCAGAGGAGAGCTCACAGGGCACTCTCAGGGATTCACACCAAATCATGCCTTCATTCCACTTTCATCCCTATCTGTTGCTCCCTCGTGGTATGCTAGCCACAGAAGACTCAGTTGTCCTCTTGCTTCCCTCACATAATCTCCAGACTGTGCTCCTCCTTCCTCTCCCCTCACTGTGTCTGACTTCATAGGAATTCAGTCATCTTCCTGATGCTGGGTATTCGCCCAATAATTCTCCATGCATTTACTCCAGTGTGTTAATAATCTCTGGGTGAGATTGCCTCTCTAGTTGACCCATGTGGCTCAGGAGAATTTGCCGTTTTTTCCTGCACAGGCACTCCATACACGCTATGAATATCACCAAGTCTATTCAGCTCTTTGGCCACAGCACAGCCATCTCTTAGTGTGGTATGGGGCTCTGGGCGGGCAGGTGGGGTACGAAATTACGATTTGTACCACTCCAGCTTCCAGTGGTATTGGTGGCAAACCTTAAACAAAAGCCTCACCTATGATCTCCATCTGCTGCTGCTGTCTCCCCAGCTCATCCTGATTTCACTGGAGGAAGCTCCTACATTTTGCAACCAATATGTTAGCCATTTGGACACACGCTCCATCACTGTTGGCTTTCTCCTTCTCCAGTATGTCCCAGATGCCTGAGGCTATTGTGCTGAAAAAAGACACACATGTGCCTTCTCTCTCGCTCCCTCCATCTTTCTCTCTCTCTCTCTCTACTTCCCCAACCTGTGCTTTCCATACTTGATTAAACTCATTTAATACTCAGTTATAAAATGTATAAAAAAATGCATATAAAATATTAAATCCAGTTTCTTTTTTGCTGAAAGGTAATGCTTGGGCTATGGTAAGGGTAGTATAAATGCATCCTTTTTTAATGCATTCCTCTGTTTCCCAGAGAATTTATAGATGGACATATTGACAGTCTCATCACAGAGTTGGAGCTGGAAAAATCTCTGAAACGTCATGAAGATATTGTTGATGAAATTGATTGCATTGAGAAAACTCTTCTAAAGCGACGTGCAGAGCTCAGAGAGGCTGACCGACTCATCGCAGAGGCTGAAACGGAACTAAAAGATACACAAGAAAAAGTAAATTATTTTGCTGGACCCTTTCCACCCTTTCCTTAAAAAAAGATCTGCTTTTCCTATGATTTAAAAAATACTTTACAGAATATCACTGTTGTAGTTTGATGGCTGGACAAGAACTTTAGGACTTATTTAGGTCTTATTCAAATGTTACTTTGATTTGGAGTTGAATAATTATGAGAAATAATTGTATCAACACTTTCTTCCTGCTTTCTTGTCTCATCCCGATTCTCAGTTAATTTGATGCCTCGATATATGAGGCAATTAGAAATCCAACTTTTATGAGGTACAAACAGCCAGTAATGTTAGAAGATTATTTGATGTCCTCTTGTGACTTTGACATGAAGCCAAGGAGACAGTGGAAAACACCAAAGCATTATTAGTACTGCATCTCTCACTTACAGATCAAATCAAATCAAAACAGTATGCAGGAAGCTGGCTCTGTTTATAATTTACCACTTGGTGATTATACTTTGCACAGAGTCCAAAGATTCCGCCAAAAGTGTACAGGGCTCAATGTAAACCCGAGATGCCCTCTTAGTGGTAGTGTGGTCAAGCAGCCTTAGTTCTAGCACACAGTAGTGTAAGACATTTATTGCACACACATCACCAATAACTGACAGATGGCTCAAAAAGGAGATCCACACCCATTTTATAAAAATAAACTTTGTTTTTTGTTTTATTTGAAGGCTAAGATTTTCGCAATAAGGTAAGTACGTTTTAAAATAAAAATACTTTTCAGTTTCAAAAGTCGACGTTTAGTGCAATCTTCAAAGAGTTCAATATTATTGTATGGATGAAAACAATAATGCGGTTATACAGGTAAGTATGCGACTTACAGTTCTAGTCTTCGCAATACAAGATGGGCAAGGGTCAGGTGAGTAACAAAACTGCACCACCAGCGGCACAGGGGCGGCCGAGTGCAGAGCTAAAAATTGGAGGTCAGCCCAAATCTTTTCAATGGAGACTGGGCGTGCTCGAAGCCACACTGCTTGCAGATAGGTAAATCGGTTGCAGGGGTCAAGCTTTAGGGGTAAGAGCAAGCACAGGGCGGCGCAAAGCAGCACTAAACATATACCACTAGCTGCATAGGCAAACAGGCTGCAGGTGTTGCACCATAGATTGTAGACGAGAGACCAGTGACAGCAGAGGTAAGTAGATATGTAGGGGGACCGTTGAGTTGACTCACTAAGGCCCAGGGGGTTCGGGTGCAGGGGTGCCTTTAGATATCAGATTCTCCTTACCGGATGCTTACTCGCAGATCCGGAGGGCACCGGAGTCCTTTGTGTTTGTTTGTTTGTTGGTCTTTGTCAAAGTTCAGGTCAGTCTAGCCCTAATTTAAAGAGTTCCCTCATCTTTAAGATGGTGGGGACTGAAAAGGGTGCCTAATTTCGCCTCCTCCACTTGAGGGGTGGAGTTGGCAAAGGTGGGCACACCTCCTAGTCTTTCTAAGTTTTCCTGAAGGTTTTCCCATCCATTGTGGGGGTGTAAGCCGGGTGCTGCCATTTGCTGCAAGCGGCAGAGGCTGGGGGTCGCATTACAAAGGCGGCAGGCCTTTGTTGCTTCCCCTTCGAGCACTGTGTCCACCCTGGGGCAGTAGGTGGGACACCTTCCCCCAGGTTGTGCATTGTTTCTGGTCTCAGAGAGCAGAGGTTCTCCACCCAGGGGCCAGGAACCATGTATGTATGTTGCCGGCTGCCTAAAGCCAGTCAGTGACCTCACCAGTGGAGAGGTGTGGCTCACTGGTTAGAGGCAGCAGACCCGGAAGCAGAGGACGGCCCGGGACCAGGGTTCAATTCCCGACACGGCAGGGTCGTGGACCAGGGCCAGCGGACTCGATAATTCTCGCCTCGGTGCCTACTCTAACCAGGGATCATACTCGGCAACTCTGGGCATTAGCTTGCCTCATCTCCACAACGGCCCCCCACATTCGCCGGGGATGCCTGGTTTCACCTTGGAGATACCCAGGAGGGACCATCTCATAGGGATAGCCTGGACGGGTTCCCCAGCGGTCTACAGCGCCAGGACGCCTCAGGGCAGCAGTGCGCTTTACAAGACACATACATTTACATTTACATACATACCAGGCTCAGTAGGTTTTCGGGGAGCAGCTCTGAGATGCCCTCTGAGTACATGGTTTAATAAATCTCACACTGACATCAGTGTGGATTTATTAAAAGGAGTTGTTTGGTACCAAATACTCGTGGTTTCAGTGAATCCATCATGGTGCTGGGGAACTCGAGTTGTCGTACACTGCAATTGAAACCACACCAATTTCCAGGCAGAAAGAGGAGGCTAACCATGTCAAAAGAGGTACATTCTCACACAGTACTTATAAAGCTCGGCTAATCACCTGTGGTAGTATTCAGGTAATAAGAACCTTGCTGCTTGGGAGGGTTCAGTTGAACAACCAGGTCTTGAGTCATTTCCTGAATTTCAACAGAGAGGATGAGGCCTGAGGGTGAAGGTCGTTCTAGGACTTTGCAGTGAGGTAGGAGAAGGAGTGTCCTCCACTGTTGCTTTGGTGGATATGGGAAATGTGCATGAGGGAGGGAGAGGTGTCAGGCAAGTGGCTGGAGGGTTGGTGGAAGTTCAGGCGGTGGTTGATGTATGCTGGTCCTTGGTTGTGTAGGGCTTTGTAGGTGTGGATCAGCAGATTGTATTGACATTTCTTCTGAATAGGGAGCCAGTGAGTGATGGGTGATGAGGGTTCATTTTGGGAGGTCGAGGATGAGTCTGGCTGCTGAACTCTGTATGATCTGCAGTCTCTTCAGGAGGTGCGAGATGAGGGATTTGATGTAAGCAACTTTGAGGACAGAAGTAACAAAATCTGAGTCAGAGGAGGGGCAGAGTATTGCACTTGCAGGCACAGTGGCTAATATAGAACCTAGAATCTTGTGGAAGAGTTTCAGGGCCAGCGTGCTGAGCTTAAATGAGATATGGACAGTGGTTCTGCCACAAAAGAGACCGTTTTTTTGTATCACTGTGTCATCACAAAGGTAGGACCATCAATTAATGATTCACCACACTGACCATATACATAGACAAAAACTCTACTGAATTAGAAAATAATATCAGATATATTTAAAGAAGTCATATATCATATGTAATTAGTGATAAATAACAGGACTTACACACAGTGTACACATACAACAAAAATTACAATGATTGTGACATAAAAGGTGACTGAAAAAATATAGTACACATATCAACAATACAAAATTGCAGATGATATTACATTTATAACAGATAGAACATAAATTGCTTTTCTTTCCATGAAAACATGCCTTTGAGGTTTGTTGGTTGCATGGACAACCATCCGACCTGTAGGATGCTGCATTCTGCACATGCCTGATGTGCACGCAGAAGCAGCGTCCGCATCTTTACTTAATCGTGCTCTTCTCGTTAGGTCGAGAGGATGCACTGCCATTGAGCTCTGTGCTAGACACGCCGGAGGTCAGTTTCATTTCCTAATCCTGGCCCTTATCAGATTGTGCATTACGCCCTCTTACGTTGAGGCATTAATCTTGATACAATGTTTGTTTTTTTCTTTTCCATGTTAGGACTCAAGGAAGCACGGGTTGCTCCTTGCTCACTTATTAATAAGCTGAATACGCCTTCATTTGAAGAAAGCCTTGAGTGACTTCTTATCTTTTTTACTTGGACTTATCCCAATTTTGATGTAAGAACTTCAGTTCTTTTACCAAATTGGTGTAATAAATGTTCGACACACCATTGAATGTTTAGGCAACATGCTTGAAACTATCTGTGTTGTGTGTTTTTTCTACGATAGGATGTAAGGAAGTGAGGGTTGCTCCTTGCAGTTTCCCTATCATTCAGAATACGCCTGCATTGAAGGAATGCCCTTGAGGGGCCTCCTACCATTTTTTTTTTACCTGAGATTAACTAATCCTGATACTGAGGTAAGAACCTCGGTTCTCTATGCATGTTCAAATAATCAGTGAACATTAATCGATATCCTATTTACAAATCAGTTTTCTATGCAGGTTACCTACATTGATTGATTCAGAGGCTGAGTGCGTGTTGCATTATCTCTATCCCCTAAAGAGAAATGTTCTCTTTAAAGGTGAGCAATGTTACAGTTCGTTCACCTTTTTATTGAATTCCCTCATTGCACACACTGATATATATTACCTACTGGCGGTCGCCAGTAGGTAGTTATAGTTAGGACCCTGTTTCCATAGGAAATCCGCAACATTCTATTTGGAATAACTTTGGCGCCGGTCGACGAATCCTCGCGAAATTTTCAAAATAGGTGGGGCGCTACGCTCCGCTCCTACCCTGAAAGTCTCGGGGGGATTCGTCAAGCAGGGGCCGAGAAAAAAGGGGGGTCCCAAAACGCGTTTTCCCCATGCATTTTTCCATAGGACCTTTAGACACAGCTACAGCCCGAACGGCTGAACAGAATTACTTGAAATTTGGCAGAGAGGTAGCCATAAGGTCAAGGAAGTGCCTTTTGCAGGTCTGGTGTAAATCTGTTCAGTATTTCCTGAGAAAATAGCATTTAAAAGCATATATATATGTGGGCGGAGCCTAACCACACATCTCATCCTGAGATCTGATTGGCTGTCAGCACTTCATCCAAGAAGTGTTGGCAGCCATCTTGGGACCAATATACATGATAGCACCTCATTAAAAAGCATTGCAGTTAATAGAAGGTTTTAAGACTTTAGTTACATTATAAATCATTTGTTGATGGTACCATACTCATTTTAGGAATTGTGGTATGTTCTAAGGTGATTTCACCATGTGAAAAAGCCTTCTGCTGGGATATCATGATTGAGAGAAAAATATTTTCTCATGCTTTTATCACAGAGGTTTGGAAGGTGATCTATAGGCTAAACTGAGAGCTTATTTTCTGTAAATTCACATTATCTTTCTCAGTCATGTGAGAATGAAGTCTGACATTCTCAGTAAAACATGTACATCCAACAAGGGCAGAGACTGTCAGTTGATTCCTTTGTGTTCTACTGCAGCTTCCCAGAGTGTTCCAAAGAACTACTAGAGCGCTAACAGTCCTACTTATGATAAACGTATGGCACACCTGAAGCCATCTTGCTTGGATTAAAGTGGTAACTCTTAAAACATTTAATTTAAAAAGGAACAAAATGAGGGGGTTCATTTTTCCATAAAAAGTATGATTAGTGCTGCAGAAAGAAAAATTAGGGCACATTTTGAGTGACTTCTCAAATCCTCTTCTATTTCATTAAAAAATTCTGACATGCAGACTGAAACATGCACTTTCAATACCAGCAGCAGTTTTCCCTGGTGAGCAGTAGCTTTACTACAGTGATCTAATGAGCAAAAAGAGTGCTAACATTCTGAATTTATGGCAAATGTGTGACACATCTGAATGCCTTCTTGATGGAATCAAAGTAAAAAACTGAAAGTATTTCCTACTGAGGAGACTGCAGTAAATGAGGAAATTAGGAAACTTCATAACAAATAAGTCTCCCAAGATGGACACCAGAGACAAAAGAGCCCAAATGTAGCCCAAATATCACCCAGATGTAGCCCAAGTATAGCCCAATGACAGAATGTCCCAGAATGTTCTTAAAAACAACTAGAGCGCTTACTGTCTTCATTATGACAAAAGTATGGCACACCTGAAGCCATCTTGATTGGAATAAACTGGTAACACTTAAAACATTTAATTTAAAAAGGAACACAATGAGGAGGTTCATTTTGCCATAGAAATTATGATTAATGCTGAAGAAAGAAAATGAGGGCACATTTTGAGTGACTTCTCAAATCCTCTTCTATTTCATTAAAAAATTCTGACATGCAAACTGAAACATGCACTTTTAATACCAGGAGCAGACTTCCATGGTGCAGTAGTTTTACTACAGTGATCTAATGAGCAACTAGAGTGCTAACATTCAGAATTTATGGCAAATGTGTGACATATCTGAATACCTTCATGATGGAATCAAAGTAAAAAACTGAAAGCATTTCCTACTGAGGAGACTGCAGTACATGAGGAAATTAGGAAACTTCATAACAAATAAATCTCCCAAGATGGCCACCGGAGACAAAAGAGCCCAAATGTAGCCCAAAATCACCCAGATGTAGCCCAAATATAGCCCAATGGCAGAAGTGTGCAAAACACTTATTATTTTGTGTTTTTGCAGTGTTATATAGTGCAGACTTGTCAGGTATTGGAGTGCTTTACATGAGCATTGGTTACATCACACAAGAACAAATTCATTTAGGTTGTAGACATGGGGAGACTAAGTGATTTGACCAGAATCACAGAATGTCGAGCTGAAGCAGAAACTTCAACCTGGTTCCCCAGTTGCAAAGTCTGCAGTTCTGGAAGTAACACCACATCCTCTCCCCTAAGTGCAACATTTAATCAAGTGGTCAACTGGATAAAAAAACATAAAGATAACAAATAATTTAAAAGTGCTTTGTCGCTATTTGAAAACTCAGAAAATATGCTCTTATTTTAGTCTTTTAGAGCACTAACCATAATTTTGATGCCAATAAGACCCTCTCATATATGTAATTTCTAAAGGAAATGCTCTAGGTATTACAGTTTTGATTACATCAAGATGATGTCAGGCGTTCCACACTTTTGTAATAAATATAGAATGTTAGCAATCTAGTTGTTCATTAGGATACTGTTGAGAGGCAGAGGCCAGGGGCACGGACTCTGAAAATTGAAGGCAGGTAGGAGGGTGCAAAGGCAACAATTTAACCACACTGAGCAGGCAGGAAGGGCCGTGGAAGCACAACAGACTATGGAGGGCAGTGGAAAGGGGGGCAGGGGCAACAAACCAACAATACAGGACTTGCAAGAGAGGCTGTTGGAGGGAAGATCTATTACGGGTCAAGGAAGCTAGGGGCGGTCCCCAGATCCCCGGGAGCCACCACAGAACTGAGCAGGAGAGTGAGTCAGGGACAAAAGGGGCACCTTAATTTGAGCCGGGGTGCCTAGGAACGCTTGCTCCAAAAATGGAGAAAACAGACATATGAGACATGGAATTGGAGGCAGAATACAATGGCAGTTTAATGAGAAGATGCAACTTCAAAGAAACCGCAGAATAGAGACATAAAGTACAAAATACAGAATCCAGATAATCATACAGCTGTCATAATATTCTCTGTATCTCAATTAATGTACTGACAGAGAGAGAGAGAAAACACATCTATAAATGCATCATGGGAAACAAGTTACACCAAGGAAAATGTTACCTAGGAACACTCACGTTTACTCTTAGAGCAAGCATTCCTGCAATTACAATACAAAATCTTTTAAATGCAAAAGTAAAGAGAACAATGGTTAAACATAACATGACATTTCATATAGGTAAAATAGAATAAGATACTTCAAGCAAAGCAGAGCAAGACATTTTAAGCAAAGGAAGACAAGAGCTCCCAGCTCTTGGGGAAAACCTGCACTGCCTGTTAACCTACATACAGACGGCGAGGTAGTCCGTCGATATCTGTGGGTGCTCCCTTTTTATATCATTTTGTGGGCTCCTTTGCACGCTACATCTACCTACATATGCTACCCAAAAGCTTCGTCTGCAGATTTTACCAGACATTTCGTCATTTACCCACTTAATGCTGACAATGGACTGGGTGATAAGGTCAGTCTCTCAGGCCAATCGCTTATCGTAAGTTCCATAGAGCAAGCAGAAAATAATGGGTATTGTACGGGAATTCAATATATTCATGTATAAAATCTCCTCAGTTCTCCTAACTTGACGCGCTGCGGTTGCCACTTCCTTAAAAGCGGGAAACCTGCCCAGGAAGCAAGTACCAGTCCAGGATGCAGCCTACTGTATGTCGACAGCTTCAGGGGGATGTTGAACTTTGATACCGAGCACGGAGCACACGGGTAGGGTGGGGGCTACTAGTTTGGATCAGAAGGCCTCGCAGACCTGCCTTCAGACTGCTATACACTAAAATTGCAGAGCTATGGTCAATTTAACAAAGAGGCCTACATCTTGAACAGAAGGGCCTACACAGGGGTTTTATGCTGGCTGAGTGGTAAGGATGTCTCAGGATAATTATATAGCAACACAGGACCCGCTGGTCAATTTAATACGGCCTACAAATGCAGCTGGCAGGGCAAGGACAAGGGTCTCATACTTCAGGTGTGGACAGAACGGGCCAGGGGCCCCCTGTGATACAAAATCTACCCTCCTTCAAGGCTGTGGCAATGTAATAGACCATTGTGGGCAGAAGGAAGAGGCAATGGTAGTACAACCATACATGCCAACAGACCCGATTCAGCCAGGAAACGTCCAATGTTTTTAAGCTCAAATGGGCTTTATTTGATCTGTCTCCTGTCTACAATATCCTCTTTTTCAATGTAACTCAAAGGGGAAAATCAATACCCCAGTTTTTTTTCAAAATCTCCCTCTTACCAAGTTCAAAATGTTCGCAAGTATGGTACATTGGATCATGGAAGGAAATGGGATAGGGACATGGACTTGGATAACAGAGGACAGGAGGGACATGGAGAGGTGCACCAAACTGACCCTGCAGGGCAGGCATCAGGGTTTGCAGCAGCAAAATACACCACACAGGGCATGCAGGATGGGAGTGCAGCACAACAATCCATAGAAAGCAAGAGGGAGGGGACAGGACCATGCACATGGACAACAGAGAACAGAGGGGCAAGAGGCAATGGTAGCTAGCTGACCATAATGGACAGACAGGAGAGAAAGCTGCAGCATAACAGACCATAAAGGGCAGGAGGGACGGATCAGGGGCATTACAATGGAACAGACAAGCCAGGAGGGAGGGAGTAGGGCTGGGGGCAAGGGGGCAGGGCAGGAGCAGCAAGATAGCCATGGAGGTCAGGCAGGACGGGCACTAGAAGCAAGACACACCATGAAGAGCAACAGTGAGACTGAGATGGCATACACACAGACCATGGAGGGAAGGTGGTAGGGGGTCAGGGGCAGCTAACTGACCACACAGGGAAGGTGGGAGGGGCCATGGCAGCACAAAAGACCATGCATGGCAAGTGGGAGGGTTAGTGGCAGCACAATGGCTATGATGGGCAAGAATGAGGGTGGAGGGGCATGCACAAAGGACGATGGAGGATAGAAGGGAGGGTCAGGACCTGTGCACAGACAAGAAAGTTCAGGGGAAGGGACCTCACAACAGACCACACGGGGCAGGCAGGAGGAGCAGTTGCAGCACAACAGACCAGGGAGGGCAGAAGGGTGTGGCAGTACAATGGACCATGTAGGACAGGAGGAAGAGGATAGGGGCATGGCATGTGGACAGGCAGGGTGGAGGTGGCAGGGACAGGTTACAGTCATCTGACAATGCTAGGCAGGTGGGAGGGGAGTGGCAGCTCAACAGAACACTCAGAGTAGATAGGAGTGGCAGGTCCATGGGACATGGTGGGCAAAAAGGATGGAGCAGGGGCATGCACAAAGACATCGGAGGGCAGGGGGAAGGAGAATAGGGGCAGCAAGCTAAGCACAGAGTTTAAGCAGGAGGTCAATGATGGGGCATAGAATTGGGCAATGGAGGGCAGGAGGAGTGGACTGGTACATCATACTAAATTGAGGGCAGTGGCAGCACATCAGACCATGCATGGCAGGAGGGAGGAGGCTAGTCCATGGATTCACACAACAGAGGATAGGGAGGAAGGGGATGGGGCAGCAAGCTAACTGTTCAGAGAAGGCGGGTATTAGGAACTTTATTGTTTTTAAAACATTGTGTCTGTGCGAACTACTTAAAATATGAACAAGTATGCAGCATAATCTCACTTTTATTCAGGAAGAAGAGGACGTTTGTGACTGTGACTCCTGGCTCACTTGGCAGAAACACCCCCTGACCCTCCACCCCCTATCGCAAAATGTAATGCCCGTGAAAAGGGTAGGTGAACACAGTGTTATATAGAACATAGTCCTGAGAGCACGATTGAAAATGAAAACTAGATATAGTGTATGGTATAAACTATGCACCAAAAAGTGTGATATAAGATGAACCGGGCGTGAAATATAATATGCAATACATTGTGCGCAATGACAGATTCATTGGAGAGCGCGAGATAGCACAGGCACTAGCGCGTGCTATGCGATATGCGCCTTGGAGTGTAATATGCACAGGGCAGTGTTGTGTAACCTAACTAGTCTCTAAATTTGTAATATAAAATATGTGCTGGGGAGTGTAACGTTGCATATGCACTGTGACAAAGATATGGATCCCAGATTGTAATATGTATGGCATAGCACTGTGCGTTATAACATAGGCATCGAGAAAGGCACGTTAGATGGGGCAATATAACCTGAGCGAAGACAAGTGTGGCATGACATATTCACGGGGTGGTGTTACAGTGCACATGGGCTAGAGAGTGTCATAGCATATGCACTAGCTAGTGGAATACAACACAGAGGTGTGTGGCACTCGGCAGGCAATGGTGGGTGTAACACAGCATTGGGCTCTGTCAGGAGCACGCTGTGACTCTCAAGTGATGTTCGTCCCCTTTCCAGAGAGTAAAATAAAAAGTATTACACATCCGGCAGTGGATGTGTGTTTTATTAACCGTGAGGGGGGTTTCTTGCATAGTTTTGGTCGAATTTTTGTCGAATCCCCTTTGAATGGCTTGGTGTGCATGTGTATTAAATGTGCCCGTCAATAGCTACCCATGTTTGTATAAATAAACGACAAGGGTGTCTACCAGGATTAGGCATGGTAGGGCATCAGACATGTCAGAGCTTCACTAGTGGTGTAAATACATTCCACGTGGATTCATTGCATGCATAGTCGCCTTTTAATGAATATCACGCAAATCGTCATGGTGATAGGTACGTACGGTTTGTCCAGCATGTCCTAGGTGTGTCTATAAATATATATTTTTTAAAAATAATAAAAAACAGTGGCCGGCCCTGGGGATTGGGGTCAAAAAAATATAATTAGGAGACTGGCCCTGGGAGATGGGGTCATCAGGGCCAATAAATTAGAATAAGAAGGGGAACCAAACAGCCCCCCTTCTTAAAAAACTAAAATAAATAAAAGACTGGCATCGTGCCGGAGGCCATGCCCCCTCCGTGCAGCACTCTGCAAACGCGCCCCCAACAGGCATCTCCAGTATGCGCCAGGGAGCTGCGCTGCAGCCAGGTGTTCTGAGGCCAAGCCCCTTTTTACACCTCTCTGCAACGCAGCTCTGTGGCGCTTACTGGAGGTACCTAGTGATCTAGTTTGACCCTAGGGACCCTTAGGATTCAAGGGGACTTAATCTCTCAACTTAGAACAGCCACAGGGCGCGTTTACACAGTGGTGAAGGGAGGGGATGGGGCCTGAGGTGACGTGTGCAAACACGCACTATGGCACGTTTTAAATTGGGGATATAATTTCCCTTCAATACTGAGGGCCCCTGGGGGCTAACTAGCCCACCAAGTGATTCCAGTAAGCGCCACTGAGCTGCATTGCAGAGAGGTGGTCCAGGCCGTGCCACTTTTTACACCTCTCTGCAACGCAGCTCTGTGGCACTTACTGGAGGTACCTAGTGGGCTAGTTGGACCCTAGGGACCCTCAGGATTCAAATGAACTTAATCTCCCAACTAAAAATGGACACAGGGCGTGTTTACACAGTGGTGAATGGAGGGGACGGGGCCTGAGTTAACGTGTGCAAAAACGCCCTGTGGCCTGTTTTAAGAGGTAGTTTTAATCTCCATGCCCTATTATATACTAGGGGCTTACAGAGGAGGTCATGCTAATCACAGGGGGACCCCAACGCATAATGTTCCCTAGTGTATGTAGGTGTTTTCACTGTATTCTAAGTGTCTTTTAACATAGCACTGGCTCTAGGACTGGTTAGTCAGACTCAGTTACCACCAGTATCCGTCTGAAAAAGTTGAGGGTACAGGATGATTTTGCAACAAGGCTTCTTTCTGCTCTTCTTTTTGTTCTTTCTGCACGTGATCCTTCTTCCTGCACTTATCTTCGTATTTGAGGACTTCTGTTGCTTCTTTCTGCACTTCTTTTGTTTCTTTCTGTGCATTTTTTCTTCTTTCTTCACATGTCCTATCTCTGTAGGCATAGTTAGAAATTAGCATTTAAAAAACCTTTGTAATTCACAGAAAAAACCATAGGTTTCAGGCACGTTATAGTTAGGAATTAGCATTTAAAAAACCTCAGAAATTCACTGAAAAAACCATAGGTTTCAGGGGTGTTATAGTTAGCTGGACTTTTCACTTGTACAAAACCATTGAAATTCCCCCGTTATAGTTAGTTCAGCTAACTATAACTCGCGCGCCCGCAATGCACTGCTGATGACGTCACATATTACATCACTCATGACATGGTCAGTGACATCACTCATGACATCACGGATGACATCTCAAATGACATCACTGATGACATCACTGATGACATCATCCTTGTGATAGAGTGGCAGACCTCCTCTCACCCTAATATAACCTTTGATACACACATTCAAAAATAGAGACTAAAATTTTCAAAACAATGGACATACCAATACCAGTTACAACAACCTCTTCAGTAATTCTAAGATCCACATACACATCCACTCATTCACCAACAGTCCTATACAGTCACTCATACATGTACTCACTCATCATATGTACTCATACACCTATACATCCTGTTACACAATGCCACTCATCCATAGAGTTACTCACACACATAGTCACTCATGCTAATAAAGAATCAAACATACATTTACTTGCATATACAGTTATACACACACCACCATACTTACTTCTACGGAAACTTACACATACTTAGTCTTTTAAACAATCACTTATAGAAACACATACTTATTCATACAGGAACTCTTTCAATCTCTCACTCTCACATATACTCACATATATACACCAATAGTCACATATACTAGTTTAAAACATATGTAGTTACTCATAAAGACACTATTGAGACAGTCATTCACTCACTAACACACCCATACACACACTCATCCACCCATACAGTCCTGCACACATGCTGTGTTCAACACATACAAACAGTGAGTCACTCATTCATGCACCTATGCACTACGTAATACCCCCCACCGAACCATGCAGACACTCAGACTGATACTCAAAAAACCAACTAATAACCTATATAGACACCCATGTAGCTACTCACCAACCCATGCAGCCACTTATACACAAAGTGAGAGACTGATACAGATATTTACATATTTAAACATTACTCACTAAGCCATGTATTCACTATGATACACTTAATCAGTCAGTTACACAATCAATTTTTCAAAAACAAATCATCCATTTAGACACTTATATACCCATTTATTCTTCCATCGACCTTGAGATATACATATATAAAACATATTTAATTTTCAGAAAAACACACATTCACTGGATGATGTCATCAGTGATGTCATTTTAGATGTCATGAGTGATGTCACTGACCATGTCATGAGTGATGTAATATGTGACGTCATCAGCAGTGCATTGCGGGCGCGCGAGTTATAGTTAGCTGAACTAACTATAACGGGGGAATTTCAATGGTTTTGTACAAGTGAAAAGTCCAGCTAACTATAACACCCCTGAAACCTATGGTTTTTTCAGTGAATATATATATATATATATTTATATATATATATATATTTTTTTTTTTAAACACTTCCTTTTTTCAACAGGCTGTACACAATTGGTATATAGTCCTGATGAAGACGCCACAGTGATGTCACTCAAATACACATATAATCAAGGGGTCAAAACGTCGAGGTTTAACATACAAGCGTTGTTGCCCAAATAGACATATTTAAAAGTTGGAGATGATAAATCATTGACCTATTTAGGGCTTTTTCATTGTAAAATTAACGCTGCACAATCATTCATGTTCCATGTGTTATATATGTAATATGATTTGTAATTTTGTATTGTTGATATGTGTACTATATTTTTTCAGTCACCTTTTATGTCATGAGCATTGTAATTTTTGTTGTATGTGTACATTGTGTATTAGTCCTGTTGGTTATCACTAATTACATATGATACATGATTTCTTTAAGTATATCTGATATTATTTTCTAATTCAGTTGATTTTATATCCATGTAAATGGTCAGTGTGGTGTTTTGATGAATCATTAATTGATGGTCCTACCTTTGTGAGGACACAGTGATACAAAAAAAGGGTATCTTTCGTGGCAGAACCACTGTTCATGTACCGTATCTAACCCCAGGTCCTGCACGTGACTGGGTTACCCCATTGTTATTATTGATGAGCTTAAATGAGAGGCAGGAAGCTCAAGGAATCCTTAAAGGGCGAGAGGGATATAAGTATCCAGGATAATAACAGCTATGACGGATAGCAAAGGGAGGGATATGGTAGAGGTCTGTAGATAACTGCTTGGCAGTGCGCTAGAAGTCCCAAGTTCCAGGCCTTTCTCCTTCCACTGGCTCTCTAGACAGTTTATTGTTTGATGGTACCCATTCCTACAGAGGTTTCTGCCAGATGTTTAGAATTTTAGAATCCTACAGTGATCCTGAATAGTTTCTTAAGATCATCATTTATTGGTTGTGTAAGAAGTGTGGTATGTATTCTGTGCTCTACATATCACTGCTGAGTAGTGTCTTGGGTGGTGTTTGTAGCACATCCTGCTGGTAGTGTCCAGTCCTTCCTTCGATTTATGGTGCAGGATCCGCTTTGTGGTTCAGAGGGGCTGCTTCTTTTATGAACCATTGGTTGATATTCTTTAAGTGGTGCAGTGTTTCAGTGGGATTTAAGCATCTAACCCAATTACTTCTGGTCAGAATGACTGTAGACGAGCATGAAAACATTTGTGGATTTGCAACTTGGAGTGTCTCAGCGAAGGTGGAAATATTCATTTTTTTCTAGTCAATATGTTTAGGTCGAGCCTGTTGTAATCTCTTCTGGTGGTTTTTGAAACACCCACTAATTGCCACTGGTTGTAGCCTGTGTCATTCAGAAATGCTGGCCTGTTATTGGTGTTTGTCTGTGTTGGTCTCTCCTTTGTGTGTGTGTTCCCACCCCCTGGCGATTTCACTAATGATTTGTTTTGGTCAGCCAACGCTATATCACAGCAGTGGATGGCCGCTCTGCTCCTCTGATAAGACTCTATTTTCTCCCCTCAACGCTACAGATTGAGCTGGAAAAGTCATGCTTTGTTTTTATGCCCTTCTGGCCAGTATCAAGCCGCCTGCCAGAGCCGTGCCATAATTAGCACTCAGGAATGAGCTAACGCAGCTCTCGCGGGGTCCGCACTGCTCCGCTGCTCGCAGGCTGGGTGGGGGCTGCCTCAGTAGAGCTCCTCGCTAGTTCCATTCACCGGCACTGCGATATGATTAATGTCATTTACCCACCGTGCGACATGACATCACAGAGAGGCTGCAACAATGAATAATAATAATAAGACAGGACTTATAGGCGGTCCACCCACGTCAAGTGTGAGTGAGCGGCGCCGGCAGTTATGCTGTCTTAAAGTTTGGCAGCTGCAGAGCTCACACCCCTAGTGTTGTGCTGCACAGTTTCGTTCCCCCCTCAGAGTGTTGCGGCATGCCGCTCAGTCTGGACCTCACCCGGCTTACCGGACCGACCGGCCTCCGGACTCTGACAGAGTTTGGTGACTGTGCTGCAGCTGGTTTCATGACGCCCGCGCGAGTCACTGGACCGGACCACAACCGGAGAAGTCGTCATGGCTGACCCATACCATGGCTGGCTTTGAGTGACTGTCACTCTATTTTTGTATTGATATCTCTCTCCCTGCTCGAGGGTATCCAAACATAATAGCAACAAATAACAGCGCTATGTCTGGAAAAAACACTCACAAAGGGCTATGTTATCTGTATTTCGGTGGCCTTGATATCTGAACAGGGGCGCTCGAGCAGAGTTTATCTCCACAAAACGCACACGTACCAAGGCTGCCACTAACGATACTGACTCAAAGACAGTTTCAGAGTCGAGCTCTCTCAGCCCAAAAGTGTGCGTATGGGAGGGGTGTCCCTCCGCTTTTCAAAAGAGCACACCCTGAATTGCGAGAGTGCATGAACTTTACATTGAAATACACAAGACGAGATCGCTGTACGTGCATTGAGATGGATTTCGAGTGAACAAAATTGTTATGAAGCAATAGTTACACACTGTTCACAACCTGAGATTCCTTTTGCCCCAGCCGGACCTTATTAAAACGATATTCAGAATAGCGAAGTTGGCCTCAGCGAGAACTCTGAAAGGGAGTAAGATTGAGCCCTTAGGACGGCGACTCTTTTGAAGTACTAGATTAAACTGAAAGATAATTAATTTATAACTATAAAACACAAGGCATGCCTGATCTCCATTACCTGAACGCAGCTAACGCCTCTCAGCCAAGTTCTACACTTGCTACCCTAGCCCCTTAAACTAACTGCTAGCTGGGATCTTATCTCTCTGCCCTAGCCTCTACTACTGTCAGCCATGAACCTACTCTGCTAAACTGCCATCTGTAATCTAAGAATATATGTCGTTACAACGAATTCCGTTGCAACGCATGCCTTTACCACGCATGCGTTACAACGGAATGATTTTTCCTCGCATAATCTTTACCACTAATATTCCTTTACCACGCATACTTGCATGGTAAAGGAATACTCTTGGTAAAGGTTATACCCCTCCCCTGTACCCTTACGTGATCCCCCTTCCCCCAATACTTTTTTTAATTATCCCTTCCCGTTACCCTCAATATATATATATATGTATTTTAAATTTGTATTTCCCTTACCTCTTCACGTCGTCTCTTCGTTCTTCCTTCCTGATTTACGTTAAGTCTTAAATTTGAATCGTCATTTCCTTTCTCATAAAACGACGTCGATTTCCTGTCCTTCCCCACGTTATTTTTATTTATTTATTTCCCCCACCCCCTTTTTTTTTCCTATTTTTTACTTTTTATTTTTTGGGGGGAGACCCCCCAAGCCCCCTTTTTTTTCTAATTTTTTCCTTTAACTCGCGTCTTCAACACCTTAGACAGTAAAAAAGGACTACACTAATGACGTTAACGCAGGACGTAGCAGACGATGAAGGCGGAAGAAGACTTGCGTGGTAAAGATGTTCGTTGAAGAAGAACGCGTGGTGAAGACGTCTACGAGGTAAGTGTTGCGTGGTAAACGTTCCTCGTTGTAACGCCATCGTGGTAAAGGATGTTTCCCGTAATCCACACTATTACCCTGCCCAACTACCTACCACTTGCCTGCCAGGTCCTACGCTAGCTGCCCACCGATTCTACTTTCACTGTGACCTTGACTTGAAGCCAAGCAACGGCATTCGGTCTTGTCTGTTGGTAAAAGGAGTAAGGGCGGATATAAGGAGAAAACACCTTTTACTATCTCTACAGGGGTTTAAAAATATGCTCCATGAGGCCTCCTTAAATGTCTGCCCTAAGCCTGAAGAAGTCCTAGTGCACAGTTCGGAGACATGCTAGCATCCTACCATTTAACCCCCTTCTCTCCACACAAGACACAACAGCACCAATGTCAATTCTAAGTGCACACCTTAATTGACCTTGCCTTATGTAGGAAATCAAAAATGTGACATACTAATGAAAACCATTAGAGAGTTGGACAAAATACCAAAAGTGAAAAGAGAGAGACCAGACTAATTGGTTTTCTATGCAGCACTGAAACCAGACCCTCAGAGAAGAAGTTGCCACCCCTGACGCGCTGAACTAGCTTGGAAGCATCACTACAGGCGTAAGATATGAGGCCGCCCATGACATCATTGTCCACTGCAGATCGAGACTCTTTAGGGAAACCAGATGCTCTATGGTGTTGAGATCTGTCTGCTGTAGATCCAAAGCGGTCATAAGACCATGGCGGGAGGGAGGTTGTAGGATATTTCAGGAGGAACATTAGGAAATATTACAATGGCTAAGAAGCATATACTCTGTAAAAGTGTTAAGGATAAGGTCAATTATAAAAGGTAAGCAGGAGTAAAGCTTAGAAGAAGGGATGGTGTGGGCCCTGAAAGGGGGATGGCGTGTGTCCACATACATGTAAGTGCGTGTATGTACCTCTATTGTGGGTAAGGGAGTGAGCAAACTGGCGCGGTGGGAATCATCTGAGGCCAAGAACAATGTGGCAATATATGGGTTTCTGAAGTCGACAACACATGGGAATGACAGCGGGGGATGCTCTGTAACCCAGACTGTATCAGAGCAGGACAGGGACACCCACAGGCCACATCAATTCAACCTTCACTATAGAACATCACAAGATCTTCTTGATGTTCACTTTTTGTGCATTCCACCCATTACTTACCATTGGCTTTGTGGTTTGTAACTCACATTTGCTTCCTTTCTATTTGCTTGCTATATTTATTTTTGGCTGTCTACCATGTCTTTTTCCCTCTTGTGGCACATAGCTTGTTTATCAGCCCTCCTTGAATTCTTCCACAACTGCTCCATTTCTGTAAACATTTTGTTCTAATATATTAACATTTGCTCTGCATTCAAAGACCAAGGGCAAATGTCAGGCTGTGTCTTTTGAAGGAGCTTGGTGTTTACTTTTCTTTCACTGACTTCAAAGTGAGAAGATTTATGTGACAACCTTGCTCGATACTGGGGGTGGGAAGTAAGGTTTTTTTTCTAGCTCACAACAAAAGTTAAATGTCTGTAAATGAACTGTGCAAATATTTTAGAATATATACTACTAGGAAATACAAATGAAGCACATCTGAAGTGTGGTGGAAACAAATATTTCAATACAATCAAAACAAATCAGTACACTAGGTGATGCCATTTCCACACATTATTATTTTTCATATAGAAAAGTAATGATCATTTCAATTGAAAATGTGTTGTCTGTAATGGCAGTGCTGCACCATGAATACGCCACTTGCCGACACTCCACGTCACTCCACTCTATTCCACTGCACTCTGACATTCCACTCCATGCCACTTCACTGTAGGCCACTCTACTCTATGCCACATTACAACTCTACTCCCCTCTATGCCATTTTACTCCAGTCCATGCCTCTGCACTCTGACACTTTATTCCACTCTACAACACTCCACCACACTCTACTCTATGCCATTCCCCTCTACACCACTCCACTGTACGCCACTCTAAGATACTCCAGTCTACATCACTCCACTTTATTCCATTCAAATCTATGTCTATGCCACTCCACGGCACTCCTCGACACTCCACAACACTCTGTGCCGCTCCACTCCTCCCTCTACTCTTCTTTACTCCACTCTATGCCAAACCACCGTACGAAATGTCACTCCACTCTGACACTCTATTCCATTCATTGCCCCGTCACTCTACTCCACTCTACACCACTGTACACGACTCCTCTCCACAATACCCCACTCTTCGACACTCCACTACTCGACACTCTCCTCTACGACACTAACTTTTGCCGAGCAGCAGCCACGCTAGTGCACAAATTGGTTAAAACACATTGGCAAAGCCAACAGCTCTTGCATAGGCGAGATCTATTGGTGTTGCTAATGCTTGTTTTATTATGCTGTTGTATCTGGTATTTGTGGTGCCCTAAAGGTGTGATGGTGAATATAAGTGCATGGCAAACACTCCAGGTAAGTAGGTAACATGTTTAGATGTTAACTCATGGTTGACAATCATTGCTTTGAGGGTGTGCTTGACTGGCAAATGGTGAAAAACTTTTAGGACGGAGACTGATGTTTTGATTGAGGCAGGTCAGTCTTGTCCAACAAGAGGTTAATGCAATTGAATATAACAAGATTCGAGTGGCTTAAAAGAACGTCTGAAATTGAGTCAGTGAAGACTCAGAAAAAGCCAGTATTGTGTCGAACAGGTCTCTAGATGATGAAGGAGAGGGGAGTTTAGTGGGAAACTGCTTGATGAAGAGATATTCATTTACTACAGAGAAGGTGGGGATAAGTGGCTTTTGCTTTTCCTCCCACTTTCTTATTTGCATGGTTCGGTAGGATGGTCTTATATCAAAGCATTATTCACCTGATTCCAAGTAGTTGTGAGCAAGAATAGTGTTGAAAGGGGGAGGGAGAGGTAGGTTTAGTAATGGGAAAAGCTGGTATGAGCCTAAGAGCGAGATGAGTGACCTTACCTGGGTAGGTGAGGAGAGGATACGAACAGATCTTGTCTGGTGCATGGATGAGTGTACTCTAGTTTTAGGCAACTTTAGTAATCTAGGGAAGGGAAGCTAGGGTTGCAGGCTTAAGGTACCTTGCGAGATAAACAATAGGACTTGTTTATATTTTGAAAGGCTGTAGAATAGATTATTGGGTTCAGGTCAAAGCACTTTCGGAAATGACAATCCAATAGGTTGCATTGCCAGTGTGACTGCCTTGGTCGTCCGTTACTGATCAAAGTATTGCTAGAGAGTACTCTGTCACTGTACACCTAACAGAATGTGGATGTGCAGAGGAAGTACCAGCTTATGGTTTATCTTCTTTTCCCAGTCCCATTTCAATTTCCAATTCCAATTACAGAACGGTAGGAAGAGCATAAGAAGTCTTTGAATGTTGAATAATTCCGGCCCTGGGAAAGCGGAGTATTAGTCCAGTCCTATTTTCAATATCAGTAGGTAAGCCAGATGTGAGTTAAGGGTAGAGGCATTTATTCTGTCTATACATCTGTGTCAGAGTACTTGTCACCGGGGGGGGGGGGGGGTTGCCTTAAGTTATTTAGGCTCCAGATAAAACTTAGATGTGGCGGAACAGGAAATGTTAAGAATTATCCTGGTTAAAGGAATCTAATTTTAATACTGTTGACAGTAACCCTTTGCCAAAAAAAACAGAAAAGCAACAAATTACCCCAGTTGAAGGCAGAGCCTAGTTGTGGAATTATAAATAATGCTCCTCATTCAGTTCATGAGAGCCTCGATTAATTGAGTTCCAGCAATTGATCTGTAATACCACTGACACAATAACCACTTCCGGGTCAACACAGATAAAATATGTTTGGAGTGATGAAAACTGCAATAGGCCTAGTTAAGCCTTAGTTGTGAGTTGCAAGTATATTGAGAAGGGCTCCAGTCTCAATCATTCATGTCAATGCATGACTGGTGGGCTGCAGAGTTCTTCTAGTTTCACACCTTTCTTGGACTTCCTGGCTGGGAACTGTTTGATTGAGTAGAGGAGCTGCAGGATTAAAGATGTGTGAGTAATATTTACATTACACAATTACATTAAAATTGTTATACCAGCCTCCACACAAGAAGAATGAGATGCAGGATACTGGCTATTCCCGCTATTACAATGTTTACACTGGCTTCCAATACGCAAGTGGATTAGATTTAAGATATGTTGCATTGTGCACAAAGCACTAAACGGTAAAGGTCCTGGTTATCTAGCAGAAAAACGTATTCAATACCAGCCGCTCAGACCTCTTCGCTCAGGGGCAAAATCCTAGCTCTTTGTTTCAGAAATCTCGCTTGGGTGGGAAAGCATTCTTCCACCTAGGCCCCTATTACTGGAATCAGCTTCCTATTTATCTCCGGAAATGCCCAGAATACCGTTTATTTAGAAAGCTCCTTAAAACCGAGCTTTTCTAAAATACCCTTCTGCACCTCCTTAGCGCGGAGATACTCCTTTGTGGGTGATTCTGGCGCTTTACAAGTCAATAAAATAAATAAATAAATGTACAAAAGAAGTTCCAAGAATGGCAGAGGAGCCAGAAAACCAAAACGAATGGCTACAATGAAACTGACCTATTTTCTGTTCCTATTTTTAACCTTACCACGTATTTGAAATGAGCCAATCACAGCCCAATAGGTGCAACCTCACATCATGCTGCTCGAATGCCACTGACAGAGATAAGATTTGCAGTCTTCTTGGGCTGACTTTCTGCAAAGGAAAGTCCAGCCTGAATGTGCATTAATTGAGCGTGGCGAGAAAACCTGAATGCATGATTCTTTATCTTTCTGTAGACTACATTTGAGGACACCACAGAAAACAGTTCACAGGATGCTGTTGGGTAACTTTACATTATATTAACCAAATTAAATGACAAATCTGTTGAGCTTATGCAATCTCACATTCTCTTTTTAGTTGGTGGCTTTCTGAGTCGGTAACATCAGGCATCTTCCATCTAAGAACCTTTCTTATTATTCCACAAAGCCAGTCATGCTTAGGATACACCCTAAGTATGCCCTAGATCAAAAAAATATTTTTACAAACCCTTGTTGGTTCACATTAGAATTGACTTTCCACGTTTAAAGAGTTATGTTGTGTTGTACTAGAAGAACATAATGCATTACACTCTAAAACCACTCCTGTAACCTTTGGTGATGTCAATAGGGCAGATCATTTCCAAGCAAGGCATTTCCTGTTGGATGATTGGCTACATAATATTTATTAGTCTTCTGAGAAAAATATGTTCTTCCGACATACTCTCCATGCTACATGCAAATGTGTAATGGAACTAAACATCCCCATTGAGTTTGTCTCAAAATATTCTACTGCACCATACAATAGCATGATTGTTTATGTAGAGACCAGTTTCAGCACATTCACTTGCATAGCAACAGTCGAAACTCCAGTGTACAAACAATGGAGCTTTTTTATTTATATGAAAGGATAGGTCCCAGAAACATCAGCTTATTTAGCAGGTTATTGTTGTCTTCTAAATTATACCTTATGAGGAGCATGACATGTTCCTGCTTAGCCTTCGGTTCGCTCCAAGTGAGAGAGCAGCAGTCCATATAGCATCATACTCATGGTGGAGCTGTGATGCATTTAATGCAAGTAAATTAAGATAAATCACTTCTCCCTGATGTGATGGTATGGTTAAAGCAACATTTCACAAACAAGTTGACAGGACTGTTCACTCATCCTCTAACGGAATCTTGTGAATAACATAATGAATGGGTTTAAAAAAAAAAATCTGTCTCATCACTTTATAAGCAGGTGGTCATTCAACCCTCACCCATTCTATAAAATAGCATCTTATAAGCAAATGCTTTCTGTGGAATGTCATACCTCCTACCATGCATAGATACACACCTATGCACCCCTCCATGTGGCCAAGGAACACACACAGAACAAAAAACAGTCCCTTCAAAACATCAGCCAAGGAACACTCTAGTGCAAGTGAAGGAAGTTAAAAAACACTTAATGTAACTTGTCCTCTTTGATACACCTAAGAAAACACAAAAACAATGAATTTACTACCTAAAGAATTTAGCCAATGTAACTATTTCTAATTATAAACTGTTGTTGACCTTTACACAGGAATGATAAGATAAAGCAACACATATTTAATTAAAACGCCACATGAACAATCCAAAAAGGAACCTGTCTCTTTTAATCTGAGACGTGTTGCCTGGCAGCATGAGTCTGAATGTCTGGAAAAATTCCAGTTGTGTTTTATTTTGGTTCAAACCATAAATATTGTGTTTAAATGAAGCTTTGAAACTCTTCAGGCTCTACATACGGATTAAGTTGCCCTGAACTTGTATGTCTCAACTTCAAGATTGCTGACTGAAACACAGAATCCCTGCTCATTTGATGTGCAGTTTGTATTGGCCACTTCAAATAAACAGCCATATAGACATGATGAGTGCAGACATGGAAGTCCCTTTTCTCTGTTGTAGACCAAGTAGGACACTTTGAAATGACCTAGTGCACAAGTGCTGAAATTGGCTGAGTGGTTAGAGGTCATAAATAAATGCACATCATTAAATCATGGTGTCTTGTCGTACAGACACTGTGCACAACAGAAAATAATTCACAACAAGTTATTATTTGACTATGAAGTGCTCCAGAACTTCTCCCCTCACCCCTTCACTGGATCTTGTCCTCCCGCTGATGGTGATCGACTGATCGTAGGCTTTCAGTCCTCTGCTGGAGATAGAAAAACAGCAAGACAAAGAAAATCACAAACTGAGATTTGCCCTTTCTGCTCATGTGCTGCTGAGACTGTTTCAAGCACCATCCGTTCATTGCTACTACAAGCTGCTTTCTAAGGCTGTTAGCTGGCTCTTAAAATGAGTGGTGTGTTTTTCCTCTTTCTTGTCATCTTTAATCTTCTTTCTTACCTTCTAATATTTCACATGACCTGTTATTTATTGCCACACGTTTGTAGGTTACAGTGTGAGTTTATTTCCTTTAATACCACATAAAATTACTCATCAAAAAAGAGCATCATCTAATAGGCCTATACCGAATCCCAGGCTACATCCCATCAAAAAGAAGTATGATATCTCTAACTCAGGCCATCCTAGAATAAGCCACCCTAGATGACAGACGTGGAACACAAACCGCATACATTCCGTACGCAGAACACAATCTGTACACTCTGAAATCACTTACGTAGAGATTAAGGGCAAGAGCGAGGGTATAACACAAGAACAACTTTAAAGGGCACTTTTTGCAGCTAATGAGGCAGCACAAATGAATCTCTTTTTATGTCATATGTTAGCCAAGACATTTAGATTTTACTAACATTATTTTCCTTACTTACCTATCCTCTCGACTAGCCCTCCTCGTCTGTTAGCCTGTTATTCTTTCATTCACATTTTTGTTACACCCACTACAACATTCATCATGAGGCAAAAGGTCAGGCCACTTCAGCTGTTGGCTAACTTGGTTGTCAGTGACAGCATTCTGCCCTTTCACAAGGAGCACATCCACTCACGAGGTAGTGCTCTGTGTGCTTTTTGAGACCGAAAACTACTTTTGCTTTTAGTCAATGATTCCTTTGAGATTCACAAGGGCCTTGTACCTTTCCCAATAATAAAGTTTTTAAAGAAGTATGGGGAAACAAAACAAGCTTTGACAATTCCAAAAGGCTAGCAGCCAATACCAGTCAGATCTGTTTGTTTTCACTATGTTTGTTTTCAGGTCTAAGTTACTTGGCATCTCTGAGTATTTATTGATAGCAGAACTGAAAACAATATTCCTTCACACTGTTCCTGTTTCATATTGAAAGTAAGGTATTGGGCCATATTTAGAGTGCCAAACCAAAGGTTATTGGTCGATCCTATGTTTCGTCCATGCAAAGGAAAACATGTTTACATAAATAGGAATAATTCCATCTGAGTTAACAGTACAATCTATTGTGTGATGGATGCTTGTTTATTGGACTCATACAAGAGTCATTTTAGAAATAATGCAGCAATTAATTGTCTTTTTTCTAGACCACCAGTATGATCCAAAAGTACAATAATGCTCGGAAACACCTTTCCCAAACTGAAAAAGATGCTGAGGAGATCGAGAAAAGAGCTCAGGAGACCGCTGTGAACCTTGTGAAAGCAGATCAGCAGCTCAGGTAATGTAATTTAGAGTCCACTGTTCAAATATATGAGTGCAAGTTTCCTTCTTTTAAGTAGTCCTCAAAAATACATTTTTTCCCTTTGCACAGCCAGTTTAGCTGTATGAGTTCAAATCTTGTCACCTAATACTAACGTGACAAAAGAGAAGAGACCTGACCTAAATCACTCAAACAAGAAAAGTCTCAAAAGCCCTAAACGAAGTAAAAACTCTAAGTCAGCACACAACTTTACTTATAGCACACACACCCCAGCGATCAACAAACAACTCTGCCTGTTGCGAAGCAGCGCAAAAAGGAGTAAGGAGAGATTAGAAGCAATGATGTAAACATCCATAGAGTAACAGCACAGTTAGGCAGGCTTTCCCTGTAAGTCATCTTCTAGCAAATAGGTTTAGACTAGGAAATACTGCTATACAACTGCATCAACGAGAAATGTTTTTCTAAATTCTTTACAAAACTGGACTTGTCTGAAAATAAACAATAGGCTTAACCCGTCCGGAACATGGGCAATCAGGAACCAGAACTGCTCTAAAAACAAAACAAAAACTTGGAAACAAACAAATCGTGCATCAAACCCCCAAAAATCAACATGTGAGCATATAGAAATGAAAAGCATTCAATTACAGACCACAAAGAACACAGGATAGAGGACACAAAAAAAGGCCACGTCCCAGTGTACTGATGAACATGAGCTACCCGCAAAACTCAAACACATGGTCAAGCCAGCCATGGATTCAGTCATATACCATAGTACACCCAAAATAGAAATCAAAAACACTTTCAATATCCAAAAACTAACCAAAAAATATCAAATGGGGAACTGGCTAAGAAAGCTCCAAGAAAATGAGACATTAGCAGGCTTACCACTACTGTAGAGACCAGCATTGGCATAGCCAATAGGTCTCGCCTTTGGGACCTTATAAGTGTTTAGTTATGCAGCACAATATCCTTGGTGCAACAACATCAACTGTTGCATGGCTAAACACTTATGAGGTCCCAAAGGCGAGACCTATTGGCTATACGAATGCTTGTTTTCCTTATGTCTAGAATGAGCCATTTTTTTAACCTTTTTTTGCAAATATATGGTCACCATCTTAGGGTATTCTGTTACCTTTATGCCTGTTACATATGCTTTCAAAGATACATTTAAAAAATCTGAGGCTTGTCAAGGCTGGACCTACTGGCTTCGCCAATGTTTATCTGTGGAACAGGAACACGGACTATGAGGTGCTGTTAACTGGAGTGCACGTGAATGGCCGATACTGTATTACAGACAGAGGAACATGTCGCTGGGACTAGAATAAGCTGCATGTGGTCACTTTATGTTCTTATAACCTGTTAATATGAATAACATGATGCACATTTATAGATTTGCTTAAGGCACAAGAAACCAGTGTTGGCACCTAGATCTGGTTGGGGGTCTAGAGCAAGGAAGTCTCACCACAGGCAGTGAAAGCAGACTTCTTACCCTGCTCATCCGCAACTTAAAGCAAAGACACAGAAATCATTCCCCATCCAAAAACAAACCTTCGAGCTCGGGAAGTTAATAAACCTTGAGTGGAAAGTGAAATTAAAAACATCTGAAGAAGGAAATTCCATAATGAGAGGCACATCCATGTTGTGAATTAACTAAAATGCAGGATCTGCAGGCCAGTCTCTCAGTCAGTTAACACAACCCTCAAATTATGAACTACACCAACACGGACCATTTATGTAGCATCCAACACAAACTCTCAAATAATCTAATCATTGTAGCTAACTAGGTAAAATTAAAGGTTGCTGGGCTCTTTCGGGCACCAATATCTGCGGCGTACATTAACCCAACGATCTATTTGTGTAACCTACAGCGGATCGCACCGCAGAACCGAAGTCAAGCCTATTCATAACCAGGTACATTACACAAGAGAAGCCAGGCCGCCCTGCCAGCAGGACACAAAGAGCTCCAATGAATGGAGACAAGAGTGAGTAACATTCCCAGGAAGCGCTGGCAGCACACGCGAGTGCATTTGCATCGGTGGTGAGGGCAGGAAATGCTCTTTGTGTCAACCCGAAGTATTCAGCAGGATGCAGGAGCGCCTGGGCATCACCATAGGAGCGCCAGCGGGGCACGGCGGTCTGGCTGGCTGGACATGTTATGTTATGTTATAAAAGACTTATAAAGCGCGCGTACACCAAAAGATTTCATGGCGCTACTCTAGAACTAGCCGAAACCAAGGAAATGTGTTATTCGTGTGCCTGCACAAACAGCCATGTTGTGAGCAACTTTCTGAACCTCAGTAGTTACGTGCATGTCCGAATCTCTAGGGGAAGCAAGATCCACCATCGTGGGGCCAAAGATGCAAATCGGCAGCCTTCCTGTCGTTTCCGTTTAAAGGCAGGAATGATCAGTAACTGAAGATGCTTTAACGGAGGTTACAGGAGGGAGTATACCTAGATAACAGGTTATTAATGAATTTGGGGCTTTGGCTGTGTAAAGATTTAAAAACAAGACATCCTGTCTTGAAGGCGGTCCGTTGAGAGATGGGAAGCCGGTGAAGCTTTTTTAGAAGAGGTCTAGCAGATTGCCATCTGGGTTGCTGGAGGATCAGTCTCGCTGCTTGGTTCTGCACCATCTGGAGCCGCTTGATCAAGAAGAGTGGCATCCCCAGGTAGATCGAATTGGCGTAATCTAAGTGTGATAGCATCAAAGCTATCACTACCTGTATCAGCGCTGCATGAGTAAGCAGGCGGCTGATCTTTCGGATCTTTCGTAACTGAAAGAAGCAGGTTGAGACCACTGCGCCTACCTGGGTTTTTAATGATAAATCTTTATCTATAATAACCCCAAGGCTTTTTACAGAGGTGGAAGGCTCAGGGGAAGAGCCGAGTTCTGCTGGCCAGTAGTGTGGACCCCAGAAAATCTGACTCCTCCCTGTTAACACCAATTCAGTCTTGCCTGGGTTGAGCTTTAAACGATTTCGATCCATCCAGTGTCGGATGTGAAGCATAGTTGCCTGGAAGTCGATAACTGAATTAGGTGAGTTATGTATGGTGAATGTTAACTGTAGGTCATCGGCGTAATTAAATGTAGCCACATTCCTTTCCTTTAGAGACTGAATCAGAGGGAGGAGGTAAAGATTAAACAGATGGGGGGATAATTGAGAACCCTGTGGGACCCCACATGTCGTTGTTAACTTGGGTGCTGTAAATGTGGCCAAGCGTACTGCTTGAGAACGACCCTCGAGAAGGGATTCGATCCAACTGAAGGCTGGGCCCTGGATGCCAGCCTGCCTGACACGGTCCCTCAGTATACTGTGGTCAACCGTGTCAAATGTGGCAGATAGATCCAGCAGCACCAGGGCCTGTGGAATACCTCTGTCCACTTTCTCGCGCAGATCGTCCAGGACTGCCAGTATCACTGACTCTGTAGAATGAGCAGGCGAAATCCCACTTGGTGTGGGTCTAGGTAGCCGAAATGTTGCATAAAATTGAACAAACACTTTGCCACGTGGGCTTCCAAAACTTTGGCTAGGTAAGGGAGCAGGGAAATCGGGGGGTAATTTGATAAATTTAGTGGGTCTGCTCCAGGTTTTTTTAGGAGAGGGACCACAATAGCATCTTTGAATACTTTAGGGACATGACCCTGCGAAAGAGACTCATTCAAAAGGGTCATGGCAGACTTTGGCAGGACAGAGAAAGTTTCTTTTAGAATATGAGGTGGGCAGCAGTCCATGCGAGAGCCAGATTTTACTTTGGTCAGTAAGTCCAAAAAAGATTGAGTGCCTATGGCCGGGAAGTGATCCAGAGTGAAAGCATTTGTTGTTATGACAGAGGATAACTCGTTAGAATTAGAAATTGGAATGCTAGCTTTGATCATGGAGATTTTTTCCATAAAAAAGTTGTTCAGAGAATCACAAAGATCCTGGGTAGGAATAGATTTGGGTGAGACTCTGTCTGCATTAGATAACTCATTCACGATTGAGAAGATTTCCTTCGACCTATTATGGGAATTTAAGATTCTAGTAGAGAAGTGGGAGGCATTAGCTGCACTAATGGCTTTTTATAGTCTTTCTGTGCCTTTGAGTAAAGGTGCTTATCTTCAAGGGAATAGTTTAATCTCCATCTCCTTTCTTTTTGGCGGAGTGCTAGTTTCTGTTCTCTTAGTTCTGCAGAGAGCAGAGAACCATTTATGTGCATCGGAGCAACGACATGGTAGGCTCCAATGAGTTTCAGCACTTTTTGGGTCATGCCAGACTGCAAGGATTTCAAGGATTGGGCCAAGGGGGCGCCAGGTCAGTCCTGGGGAGGGTGTTGCGCCCTGGGGGCATGTTCCTGGACAGGTGGCCCAGCGGCTCCCTGCCCGGAGAGCAGCCCTCGGCCCAGCAGCTTGACTCTCCACTCACAGCTCAAGAAACCTCCACCCATGCGGAAGGCAGCAGTAAAAGAAAGGCTTCCCTTTAGTGGGCCTCGCCCGAGAGGCTGCTTGGAGAGGCCACTCTGACATGGTGACAAGTGCAGCACGGCGCAGCAGCGCCTCGGGTTTCACCCCGCAACTGGTGGTGACACCGCCACCTCGAGAATCGATGGAGAGCGTCCAGGGAGCGGTTCAGGTTGTGGTGGACACCAGACTCCCCAGGATCGACGACAAGGCCCAAGGGCGGCCTCTGGTGGACACCGGACTCCTCGGGGGTTGAAGAGAGCGCCCAGGGTCCGGTTGTGGTGGACACTGCCGCCCGAGTAGATGGAGAGGGCACGGGGGCCGGTTGTGGTAGTTACCGATTACACCAAAGCAGTTCCAACAAGTTCTCTGCGTCCGATTGGTTTTTCCCCTCACATTTGTTATACTTTTGATCCAAACTGTCACCAAATGTATATTTCAAAGTGTATACAAGCACAACATGTCAACATTCAAACTGCGCACAAATCACCCTCTTCAGTTCCTCATACAATTAAAAGAAGCATGCAAACACTCGCTCCAATGAGCACAATCAAAGATTGCCGACTTTTTTTTCAATATATGATGCTTTTAGTAAGCCGCGCTGCTTATTAAAAGCATGAAATATTGACAAATACAGTTTGCCAAGCCCAAAATAAAAAAGTCCCCGGAGTGCCACGCCGCCAGTGAAGCATCCAGTCCTACGCGTGCACATCTTCTGTCAGTCAGCGTGCGCATCTAGCTTGTAATCCGTATTGATCCCAAAAGGCCCTTGCATGGCGAGAGTAGCGCATGCGCGCTGCTAACGCCAGGCGAGACCTAAAAAGGCTGTAGCAAGTTACCAATAGCAAGACTGTTCACACATCTCACAACAGTGAACGGTTGCCAGACTCAACCACTTAACACACTTCTATCAACATGCATGTTAAAAAAATAAAGAGCATCAATCTTACTAGAAAGCTAAGCAACTAATTTCCTCAAAGACAAATAATAAAGAATACCCCATTTTACTTCCAAACATGAAAACTGTGGTCTGAGGCCTGTAATCTCAGACAAAAAACTATCAATAATCACAAAACTACTCTTCTCCCTAAACAGACAAAAATCAACTGGGAAAGAAAGTAAACAGTGACAACAAAAACTCTTCTCCAAACACACAGGAAAAAGAACACAGTGAAAAAAATAGACAGCTGTGACATAACATAAAAATAACTAGAAAAAAGAAACTAAGACAAATGTCCTTAAACAATAGCCAGGCTTGCCTAATGGACATTCGAAACCCAACCAATGCTGGAGCTAATTTTTCACACAAAGAAAGGAACACACAGCTTGGTAAAAAGCAAACTACTCAAGACAATGCTGCAGATACAGCACCTCCAGTGCACAAATGAGCGTAGAAGATATTGGACACTGCGCGAGTCATCATAAGCCAAGGATGCGGTTCTGAACAACTATATGCTGATTGTGAACTGGGATGAACTACCTTGCTTAAAAAGGCCAAAAAACTAAGATGAACCCTTAGTCAACAAGCTTTTGCAATGCAGTCGGTCTCGCATTTGTGAAAGTTAGAGCTCTTGGTGTTGAAAATGACAATGTTTTATACTTTTGTGTTTTTATTTGCTGTGGAATGATCATATTTGCATAGTGCTATTGCCATTCGTATGACCCTGCGGCGCTGGAGAATCAGAAAATGAGAAATAGGCTATGAGGGAGGGGAGACAAGAGTAAAATGCTGCCTGATTAATAAAAAAAAAAGGTAACAGCATCCTGGCAAAAGCTGATGGGGAATGCAAGATTAAGTAAAGCGTGTGAAATGTAAGCAGGAAGAACATGGTTACCTTAACGCTTTTACACTTATTATTCAGAAATAAATACGTGTTTTTGCCTGAAAAGTTAAGGACATAACTACAGGGCTGCCTAGGCTCGACCTAAAAAGAATGAAAAACCCTTCTGTGTTTTTTAAGTCCTCGATCCTACTGTTCTTTTACCACTAGATCAGTCTCTCCTGCAGATCCTGCCGGGCAGCCTCATATGAAGCAGCTGGGCGCTGTATAACTGCCATTTGATTGATTGGTTCATTGGCAAACTTGAGCAGGCAATGGAAAGTCACCCAAGGGTACTCTTCCCTGGTGCTCAGTAACAACTAGAGGGAAGGAAAACCTCATTACATTTACAACCCAGACATTGCTACTCTCAGAGGCAGGCCTGAAAGCTGCAAGCTTTATGGGGGGGTCCCTTGGAGCAGTAAGAAGGTAAAAGGATGATTTAAATTTTAAAATGCTAGCATGGTATCCATCAAGTGGGCTCTTTCCTGGGGTGCTTGGCATGGCCAAATACGCCTCGGAGAACATTAGCATTGTGGTTAGCAAACAGAGCTGCCAACTTAGGGACTGGGGAACCGGGTTTGAGTGTCAGCGTGGACTGTACTTAAAATGCTGATGGTAAAATAAAAATAATAATAATAAACTCATAAGAAATATAATTGAACAATGGTTTAATATGTACAATTACAATATCGGTGCACAAACCATGCAGGAGCAAAAGAAAACAAGCAGGATGGAGAAGTGCACGGAACAGGCGTCCTCGGAATTCGTAGGATGAGATGCAAATGTAACAAATTTACTAAATTACATCCAATGAGAGGGTTATGTGATCCATGCTGAAAGCTTCCAAACTGCTTAAATCAATCAATACAGGCTACATTTTTAAACTACCAGTGGTGCTTCTCCAGGACGCCAATGCTCATCTATGGCACTGTCCTGCTGGGTCGCTGCACAGTTGGTTATATGCTTTAAACTAGAGCATTCTAAACAGGAAACTAGAGATGCAATTGCAGTACTGCCAAGAATGTTACGAGGGGTGTCTCTCAACAAGTGCATTCAAACCTCGCCACGTTACAATGAATGATGACAGTATATGCTTTCTACCGTGCATATCCACAAACTGGATTACGGTTAACATTTGCGGAATACCCAACTAAATGATGCTCACTGTTCTGCCTGAGGAGGGTGAAAGCCTAGATGACCCTCCACAGCTGCACATTTCTGACAGCTGTTTATACAAAAACATAAAGTCGGAGGCTCAACCCAGTGATAATACATACAAGAAGAGGGACTACGAGCACTATACAATGAAGACAAACACCAAATCCTGCACACAAGATGAAAAAATAATACATGAACAAATACACCAAACCATGCTTGCAAGAATAAAGGTACCAAATTATACACAAATGAAGAAAAACACCAACCCTGCATGAACAATAAGAAACACCAATGTAGTAAAATGTGTTTATGTATGCTAGAATTTTCCAAAATAATTTCTAATGGAAAAAAAAGTGTAATCGGTTTCAATAATATTATGGCAAACAACCTTTGGCAAAAATGTGAACTGCCAAAGAACTTTAACTTTGATGTAAAAAATGCATGTTCTAATAAACTATTGATGCCATGTCTATTTTGCCTTTAAAGCACCACTGCATTACTGTTATTTTCATGAGTAAAATGATAGAAGACAACAACCATAAAGTTCTCAGACTGGCACTGCCCCATAAGGCGTAGTCCAGTCTAGAATTAAATGAGGATGCCTCTACAGATACAAAGCAAGACTAAATGAGCATGTACTATTTTAGACTTCACCAGCGAGATGTTCTTGAGTTTCGGGGCAGAACAAGCAAGCAATATATGCAAGCAAATATGAATGAAAAGATCTTTGTTGCTACGCAACTCAATTATACTCATTTTATTGACCTTGAAAGGATGAAAGGCTGAGTGAACCCACAGGGATTCCTCAAAAGGATAAATGGCTGAGTGAACCCGCAGGGATTTTAACTTTTGACCATGAGGTCAAACACTTACTGTTGGAGTCCACCGAGTCACCAGACATAGCTCCTGAGTAACATGGCCTAACTGTTTTTGATTTACAAACACTGTCACCATCACCTAATGCTGTAGTTTCTGCAACAGGTTATGCTGGAGAATGGGATACAGTATTGAAATAACCAGTTTGGATAGCACCCAGGCTCGTATCCTTTGAGGAGGGAATGGAATAAAAAACTCTTCACTAGATGCTCATCATGCGTACATGCAAGGTTCCCCCACTACCATAATCTCTGGTTTTCCAGTGTGATCAATTCACCTCATCCAAGCTTCTTTTGCTTATAGTCGGTGGATATTTCTACAAACTTTAAATTCCTTTATTTCTTTCCCAGCAGCAAAAGGGACTGGTTTGTTTAAAGCAGACAGTCCACGTCTCAAATACAAGAAATAACAATGCTTTGAGACATAGTATGTGATGGTGCTCCTTGTGCAAGTGTAACTCACGCATTCAAAACAAATATTAGATGTGTCACTGCCCCATTTAACATAGCCAGTGCAATAATTGGAAGCAAATAGTCAAAACTGTACAGAGAACAGCAGTGGCACTTTTAAGGTTCCTTTCTTCATTAGGTGTTCCTTCCTCCACTTTGTGGTGATTTTCGCTTCTTTTTACTGTAGATGCATCATTTCTTTGGATACATTGCATTTGACATATTATGCATAGGACTCAATCCTGGCACTTGCTTTTCCTTTCATTCATGTCTTACAAGTGTTTGCCTTTCTCTTTCCTTCAATTTTGATGATTCCTGCTTTTTGTGGGACTTCTGTTCCTCTAATGAATATATAGTTTTTTTATTTAACTTGCCTGTCCTTTTGATTGGCTTCTTCATTGTTGGTTCAAAATTTTGGACACCGTGCTTTATGCAGCTTCTTTTCCCTGTGGGACTGTGTTTTTTAACTTTTTTATAGGCTTCTGCTTTGTCCGATAGCCTTCACCATTCCAACAGTCTTGGCCTTCCAATAGTACGCCTTTACTCACCATGGCCTATTTTAGGCCAGTTGTATTCTTTATAAGAAGGATCCTTTTCTTGCAGGATGTGGCTCTTACCAGCCTTTTTTTAGGCTTCTAATTGGCTAGCATAATTCCAAAAGGCTTTGATTTTTTTTTTTTTTTAGGTCTCGTCTGAGCCAGCGCATGCGGTGCTCTGGCGAGACATTTAGCGAGTGGGCTTTAAAAAGCCGACCACAGCTTTTTGTATGGCCTAGAGCGTGCGGTTTCGCGCACAGTAACGCGCATTCCTCGCATGGCTCGCGGGCACCCTTACAGCGCGCAATCAGGCGCCATCTGGGTTTCCTCTCGCTTGCTCTCCCACACGCGCGCTTCAACGCTCCTCCCCTTCCCCCACCACAGAGCGCGTCTCGCAGCCGCGCGTCTTGTTTTTTTAAACTTTTAGTGCAAGTCGCGCGCGCTTGATTTTTCTGTCCCGCCATTGTCCAACATTTATTTACTCCCATTTACTCATGTCCTGGGAAAATACCAGGTGCACTTTGAAATGGTGAACTTGACACTGATTCAGGACCCATATTAATGAATAGCTGACTCTCGGCTACCATGCACCCCCACCAATAGCTTCGAAGCGTCACTGTATGCACACAACTAACTACTGCCGGACTCCTTCCCACAGGACTAGAACTATTATTATTTAGTATTGCAAGATTCTATACTCACGAGAGCCCCTCTTGAAACCCACATGAAACGGTCTGAAAAGATCACAGACAATATAAATAGAGTTTCGGTTTATCACAAGTATTTGTCCCAACTGCACAGTTTTTCCAAAGCTGGGGTCGGGGATCCTCCAAGAAGTTATTATGTTCATTTGCGTTATTTCAATTGAGTCAAGACTACTAATCCCAGAATGCTCTGATTTCTCGAATGAAAACACACAATGGTTAAAGTTGTGTTCTGGTGGCATGCAGTAGCTTTTTAAAACTAGATAAATGCAGGTGGGCAATCGTTTGCTCTAGGATCTATGCCTGCTTCACTGTCTGCCAGATCGCAGAGACTCCCAATCATTTGTACAAGGCCATGTGCCCGGCTGTCTGCTTTCCTGTTTACCCGTTCTCTAAAATGGACTAGTCCAATACGAACCCCCGCCTTTCGTCATCACCCTCTCCGGACGGTCGGAGCTATTTGATCTCTCCACTGCAACTTCGCCCCATCCGCCAGCCTCCCCCTGGAGTTGGGGGTGCCCTCACTTACCACCAGTGGTGCCAGGCTGCTGGAGTTCCTCTGTTTAAACCCTGACGCTTGGTCGCCTCTTATATATGGCTGTCTGCAAGCCTTGCCTCCGCCACCAGCCAGGAATGCGGCCCTGACACGACCAGTTTTTCAAGAGCCGCTGTGCTTTTTTCTCTCCCCTGGTTTTCAAGGTGTTTAGCAGCGCAAAACGTCACCGCGAGCAGAGTCAAACCTGTTCCCAGCAGCCAGTGCACTCCCTCGTCGTCTTGAAGGTTGGACAAAAAAAAAACGCCCCACAGGTTTGCAAGACGCTGGAGGTGGGTGAGTAAAGGCGCTCCACCCAGAGAGCGCTCTCACAGGCCCAACACCCTGCAGCAGCAGTATCTGTTTATGACTCTTGTTCAAGTTTCGATTTGATCTGCTACGTCACATAAGTACAACATACACCGCTTTCCATTGCGTTTTTTCACTGTTCGAAATCCCTTTGGCACGCTGCCTAGGATAAACATGGCGCAGAGTGGATTTCAGAAAGACTTACAAGGGTGTAAGAAGAAATAGGAAAGGAGTGCCACTTCCCTATCGGGGAAGACATCATGGAGCTCATCGACTCCTTGGTTTATTTTTATTTATTTTTAAATCATTTAATACTCAAGCACATAAGAACACTGTTACTTCTGATGGTTCAAAATATTTTATTACAATTTTGATAATAGAGAATATACAAAAAAGAGCTCTGAAAAGGTACAAGCTTTAATGCATTAAAACAATATGGATATAGATAAACATTCTAATTTATAAATAAGAGTTCAAGATTATATTATAAGGTAACTACAAAACAAAATCATATCACTGCAATGGAAAATAAAAAAGACAACAGCGTAAATTTATATTAACAGTTTACAGAGCTACTAAGCTAGAAGTTAAACCTGAACATATATAGTTATACTTGAACTAGTACATACTAACGATTCAACATTAAATAATCATCAATTGGTTATCAAAAATTTAGATAGTTTGGATTATTATGAATAATACCAGATCATGTCAAATTAGCACCCCTTCTTGTGCAAATTATTCAAGCCCGCCATGCATGAACTGATAATGAAGGTGAATCTTTCCAATTAAAAGTAATTATCTTTACAGCTGCAGAAATTAAGAAATCAAAAAATGTGTTGTTCAGCAGGGGCATTTTAGTAGTGAGAGAGGAGGATTTGCAAATAACTATTGTATATGATAAAGTATCTAATACAGTCAACATCCGAGTAATCATTTGCCAAACTTCATCCCAAAACTTCTTAACGATATGAAAATCATATAACATATGTCTTTATGAACCTATATTTAAAGAACAATTCCAACAAGTGGAAGAATTTAAAGGTTTTGCATCATATAATTTTAAGGGGGCCCATAAACAATATTAAAGAATTAATGTGATATAATGATACAGGCAACCAACCCGATACGGAATTCAACCAAATCTTCCTCCATGTTTCCAAAGATAAAGACAAATCTAATTCTGCATTCCAAAAGGGAGAAAAAAAATTGATATTACCCCCATCAGAATTATGTAACTTTTTATATAATAATGACACTATATGGGAAGAAGACGCAATTGTTTGGAGATACACTTCTAAATCAGAAGAAACTATGGAAGGAAATCCATTCTGGAAGGAGTCAAGAATAGAGTTGCAGTGCAATTCATATTTAACAATATCTGATGGTTGCAAATGTAATCTTTGTTTCAAGTCCTCAAAACTTAAAAAGGCATTATTATAAAAAATATCTTTAAAATAAAAAATGCCCTTATCCATGAAATCCCAAAATTTGTGTGATTAACTAATTTTAATGATGGATTGTACCACAGCGTTAAGTTCAATGTGTTAGAAATAGAACATTGGAAAACTGAATCTAAATCGTGTAGACTCAATTTAGTAGATTTCAACAGCAAAGTATTGATGAATACATTTTTTATTCCCATTGACCATTAATGAAGGAATGTCTCTGACAGCCTTTCGTATCAAAACTAAAATGGTGATGATGTAAAACTGTGAATATCATTTGACGAGGCTTACCTTGTCTTGGGTTGCGGTGAGAAGGGATTCTGTGCGCCTTATCAATCTAGAATTTTTCAGGAAATGTAATACTTAAAAGACCAGGAAGCAAGTTTTCTAAATATAACCTGCAGTCATTAAAAATTTGCAGGTTATATTGTCTATTGCGATTTTCCAAATCCAGCAATAATGTATTCATTGGTGCAATTTTGGCTGCAATAGGTATAAGATGGTGAATTTTAGCTTTATTGTCCTGAATTGTAATAGCATTGTCAGAGACCTTCATGGCCTATCTTTACATACTTTTTTAATCTTAGCTGCAATATTGTCAGTATTGATACTGCTTCAGTCAATCAACCAGTAGATTTATAGAGCATTTCTTGTCACCCGTAAGGCTATCCTGGCACTGGCAGGGTCCAGTTGATTAGCCGAATAGCCAGGTCTTCAGGGACTTTCTGAACTTTGGAAGAGATGGGGAGGTCCGTAGATGAAAGTGTAGCTGGTTCCTTATCTTTGCTGCTAGGTAGGAGAAGGCGAGACCTCCGCATCCGCTTAGTCAGATGTGGGGGGTGAGGGTTAGAGAAAGAGATGTGGAGTGAAGGTGTCTGGTGGGCTGATGGAAGTTCAGGCGGTCGGTTCAAGCAGACGGGTCCGCAGTTGTGTAGGACCTTGTATCTATGGTTCAGGAGTTTGAACTGTCATTTTTTTCTGTACAGGGAGCCCGTGGAGTTCGCCGAGGTAGGAGTGATATGGGTTTGTCTAGAGAGATCCAGGATGAGTCTGGCATTCTTAATGGTCTTTAGTCGTCAGAGAAGATCAGCTGCGATCCCTGCATCGAGAGCGTTTCCATTTCCAGTCGGCTGGCTGCATCTTGAACTTTGGGGTAGTCTTTTTATTATCTTATGAAGTATGCAGAGGATGAAAAAGCAAAAGGAGTAGACGAAGTTGACCTTAGTCATCATTCGTCTTGTTGTCCAGAATGATGCTTAGGTCCTGGCATGGTCAGTGAGGGTAGGAGTAGGTCCGAGTTCTGAGGGCCACCTGGATGTGTCCCATGGGAGCCTTTTTTCTGAGAATCAGTACATCTGTCTTATCCGTGTTGAGCTTCATGTTCCAGTTGACGACATCTGTCATGCAGTGTGGAAGTTGGTCTTGGTGGTTTTTGGAGAGGGACAGGATGAGTTTTGTGTCATCGGCGTAGGATATGATGTTACGTCCATAGGTTTTGGCAAAAGGTGTCATACAAGTGTTGAAGAGAGTGGGGGTACGCCACAGATTGCTTCCTTGGGCTCGGATGTGAAGGGGAAAGGGTGACTTTCTGCATTCTTCTGGTGAGGAAAGAGGCGATCCATCTGAGAGCAGCTCTTTGGATGTTGTGTAGACTTGTGATGATTATGTGGGGGGAGACTGTAGTGAATGCTGCTGAGAGGTCTAGAAGGATCAGAGCCACAGTCTCTCCTTGGGCGTGTAGGACTCAGATGTTGAAGGTAGCTTCAATAATGGCTGTCTCAGTGCCTTCGGTTACTGTGGAATCCGGATTGGGAGGAGTCAATTAGGAGGTTCAATTCCAGATGTGACGAGAGATGTTGGTTAATCATTTTTCTAATACAATGGCCAGGAACTGAAGCAGGGAGATCAGTCGGTAGTTGTTGAGTTTGCTGGGGTCTGCAGATGGTTCCTTTAGTAGGGCGTTGACTTCTGTTTGTTTCCAGTCCTCTGGGAAGGTGGCCATGGCAATTGAGGGATTGAACAAGGTGGTGAGTATGTGGCTGATTCTGGCTTCACCTAGGTTGAAGATGTGGTCAGTCCTGTAGGGCAAGCTGGCTCCATTCAGTAAGTCTGATGTCTGTGGTGGTAGTCGGGTGATTGTGTTGCTTAAAGAAGTCGGTGGCCTTGGGATGAAGTTTGACGTTTTCGTCGATGTTGGCGATCTTGTTGTGGAAGACATTTGCAAGGTTGTCGCATAATTTTATTATCTCTTTACAAGGTGAGGTCTGTAGTTAGAAGTATTGACCAGAAGAACAAGTTGCTTATCTTTCGTAAAAATCTTTCTGTTGGATACTGCATCTAACTGCAGATTCCTCACTGACTCTCTCACCTTCCCTGTTCTGTGAACTGGATTCTTTTACATCTTAAAAGGTTTCAATCTAGCGATATACACACTGCTCTGCATCTGTGGGCTCAGATAGCTAAAAAAGCAACCAACATCAGTGTGCATGGGTGGTGCTTATATGTGACTCCACTCTTCACTTCCTAAGAAATGACTTAGTCACAGAGCAGGACGACGCTGTCTAGCAATACGTAGAACTGTTCTGAAAGTTTCCAGATCTAGTATGACGCCTGAGGATGAGAGTATCCACCAGAAGATTCATTTGTTCGTTGGGCCATCCTGTTTCTTAGTTCTGTGTTTTTTTTATATATAGAGGAACTTAGACACAGGAAACTAAAATACAAGTTCTGTTAGTTCCTAGCGGAGCACAGTTTGATTAAGCTGAGAGGTGAATCTGTATTAGAACCTGGGTTTTTGGGGACCACAGTTATTGGCACCTTCTGATAGGGCTAAGTTCAACCAAAGAAAATGTATGGTGTCTTTCTGGTTGTTCTTGTGCTCATGTAGGTAACTGTGATTTTGTGGCAGTAAACCTCCCCCCCCCCCCAACTTTTTGTTGCCTGGTATTTGATGCAACTTTGACTGAAGTGTACTGGGTTCCTGCTAACCAGGTCCCCAGTACCAGTGTTATTTCGCTAAAGCTGTACAATTGTTTCCCCCAATTGGCAAAACCTTTGGCACTCTCTGTAAGCCCCTAGTAAATGGTGAATGGCACCCCTGGTACCTAGGGCCTGAGGTACTAAGGAGGGTCCCTAAGGGCAGCAGCACGAATTGTGCCACCCTAAAGGACCCCTCACCAAGCACATGCAGGGCTGTCATTGCGTGTCTTGGTGCAGACAAAAGTGCAAGCACAACATGTCACACATGTCTGTGTGCCTGTGTACCATGTCCCCTAAAACTGCATGTGGTATTTGTACAGCAGGCCTGACAGCCCTAAGGCAGGGTGCAGAATATTACATATGAGGACAAACCTGCATGAGCAGATATGCCCCTGTGCTGGTCAGTCCTATCACTGCCATTGCGAGTGAACAGGGAAGCCCTTTTAAAGCTGTGCTGGGCCCTGGTGAAAACGAGTTCCCCAGCTACATGATGGCTTCACAGAAAACAGGGATGTTTGGTATCAAACATCTCTTATTGATAAACCCACACCGATTCCAGTGATGGATTTACCGATACACGCACCCGGAGAGAACCTTACAGGTGCCACTGGAAAACTTACCAGCCACTGGTGTGCTTCCTGACTGGTTTCTGCCAGCCTGCCTGCCAAACAAGACACTGTTCTGACCTCCTAGGGTGATAGCCTCTGCTCTCAGGAGACCCAGAACAAAAGCCTGTCCGGGAAGAGGGTGTAACACCCTCTACCACAGGATGACCTGCTGATAAGCCTTCCTTGGGTGTCAAGCCTCAACGGGCTGCCACCTTTGAAATGCCAATATGGCTCCCCCTCACAGCAAAGGAAGCCATTCCCTTTGTCCAGGGCCCCCTTAGCACCTGGACAGGCGGGAAAATTAGCTAGTCAGGTAGGCGTGCCACCTCCAGGCTAGTACTTCCCCTAAGGTGGGCTACTGTGAGGTGGACACTATTTTTCAGAAGTAGCCATCCTTGTGATGGCATACTTAGAAATTCTGGGGCCACTTTGTGTCCACTTCCCACAGGAAATGGCAAAATAAGGGGCATAGTGACCCCAAGGGTACTCCCCTCCACTCCCTTCCCTCCCTTACATTCCGTATTTAGGGGAGTCCCTGGTACCAGAGAAGCAGATCCTGATGACCTAAGAAGAGAAAAGACACAGAAGAGCTGCAAAAGCAGAGTGGAGATAAGAAGCAGCTGACCTGGTAACATCCCTGCCGGTTTGTCTGTATCCCTTGCCGAAAACAGTGTCAAAGTCGACTCATCCTCCAGCTGTTGACTCCAGAAACTTGAGATAACTGCCTGCCTTCGATAAAGACAGTGGAACTCTTCCCTGCATCTCACAGCAACTCCAAAAAAAAGGACTCTCAGGCCTCCGGAACCTCTAAATCCCGACATTTGAAACCAACACTCCACCCGTCACTCTAAGCCCGAGTCGAAGTGGGACAATGGTGTCATCAAGGGCCCCCAGTCCTCCAGAGCCTGATTCCATCGTGGACACTCCAATGTTACCTGCAGTCTGTGCATGCAGGCCCCCGCTACCGCTACTGCTCTGGTAAGGAAAAACCCGACGCCTAAGGACACATCTGCACCCATGGCTCCTGGGCCGTTGAGAAGAGGACCAAAGGTGTCCCTATGTCCCGAGCATCGTGAGGCCTAAGCCCCCCTGTTGGTTCAGCCTGATTGGCCTCCTAGCCAGAGCCTGCAGCCTCTTTTCTTAGAGACCGATCTCCATAGAATAACATTGCACTCCTGATGCTGTTTTGCACCCTGCACCTGGCCGCCCTCGTGCCGCTGGTGGTGTACTGTTCGTGCTGCCTTGAACTGTGCCCGCCACTCACCTTAACTCTTGGAGATCGTTCCGTAAGTCGCTGAACTATACCTGTTTTCAGAACATATTCTTTCTTCCATAGGATAACATTGCAGGCCTAAAAATTGCACTAACTGTCCACATTTTGAATTGAAAAGAATTTATATTTAAAAAACGTACTTACCTGAACGATTTCTCTCTGATTTCTAAACATATATAAAGATACTTGCTATTTTTAGAAATTTATGTAGATCTCCTTCTTGAATCGGGTGTGTCATTGGTTGTACATATTTGCAGATGTCTTTCACTCCTCTCGGTTAAGCCTAAGGCTGCGCAACCACACTACCCCTAATAGAGCACCTTGATATTGCTAGAGCAAGCCCCTGTCCACTTATAAGGGAACCCTAGACTCTTTACACGGTATATCAGGGTATTGATATCACATGAAGAGTCAGCTTCCTACAGCTCATGTGGCTGTTAATGTGAACAGTTATCTGTGTTTGTACTGGATATACAGAGATCCCGAGATACACTGCTTGGAATGCTACTTCCTTCCCGTGGTGAGCCATTTTGGACGAGTGCGTAGGACCGTTGCAAGACATAAATGGCTGGGAAAATGAGTATTTATGGGGAGTTGAAGAGTAATGCCTGTGGTTAAAATGATCAAATCTCTTTCAGAGCACTCCAGGGGGACATGATAAACTTGGAGCAGAACAAGCTTGAGCAAGAAAACATCCTGAAGGACATAAACAGTGTGGTGTCTGCCCGAGATGAAGAATTCCAGTCTCTGAACAACAAAATTGAAAGACTGACTGACAGGTAAATAGTCTGTGTTTACTCTGAATATATGTGTCTTTTTAATCGTTATACAATAGTTCTTCATGTGTAAGGTGTGCAGCTTAAGAGCCTAGTTGGGAGCTGTGGCTGTAATTTTACTTTTCGTATGATAACAGATTCATTGGAATGTTTCAATAATACATACCCTTTACTATTGTTCTGTGCATAGCGTGCTGATGCCTTGCTATTTAATGCCCTGTCGATGTGTGTAGAAAAATCACAAATAAATAAATATTTTAATGTTTTAGTCTTCAGAAGCTGCAGGCAGACACAGAGTTGGCAGAAGGGAAAGAGGACCATTACCTCCAAATGCTAAAGGAAGCTGAAAATGTCCTTTTGGCCAAAAAAGATGAACTAGAAAGATTGAGAGATCAGGTAAAGAAAGCAAATGTCTTTAATTTGGAATGGCTCTCATGATTTCAACTCTGAAAAGCAGGCATTATTTAATAAGTAATGTGTTTGGCAATTGGCTTTTGGATTGAAGACCATGTGCATTTTTTTATAGCTTTGAAGATTCTGCAGCACTTTACCTTAATAAGTGATACTTTCGGATCTGTGAATTATTAATGATAAAGCAGTAGCCTGCGGTGGTGGTTTGTAATCATATTAAATTAGTGTATCAGTTACAGGGAAGTAAACTAGACACAGCAATTGGACATTAAAATTGAAAATGATGTTCTCAATGATAGTTGATTAGGGTGTCTATAATATTCTGTTATGAGGATAATTTGTTTCCAGGTTTTCATTTACCACGTTTGTGCATTGTGTGACCTATACATTTGGTTCAGTTACATTTAATTTTTTGGACTTTTACAATAACAATTCTGAGGGATACATCTTACTGCAGATTCCTCACCTCATAAGGCTTCAGACTGGCGCAGAAAAGCTCTTGGGCTTAAACTGACAGTGGCTTCCTCCAGTTCTTTTTGTTAGATAATGAAAGTATCTGTAACAATTCTTAGATTGACACACTTGGCTTTTTGACTGAAAAGGTCTTCCTTTTAAGTTATTTTTGTCTTCACTTAACGTCTTTCTTAGACCAAGTGTTTTCTGACAAAGTCAGTGGATTTTCCCATCTTTTCCACAGTTTTTCCAATGAGTTTGGCAATCATGCTTTCTTTATAAAATACCACAACTATAATGGTTAGTAACCAATAAGTGACCCTGACTCACTGTATGGCCTGACTTCTAACTTCTCACACTGTGCAGAAATGCCCATTTTGCCAGAAAATGTGAACAGATACTCTCAGGATCATGGATCATGAGGATATGCACTTGAGAGTGAGAATGGAGGACGACCCGAAGAGACAGAACTTCAAAGAGATAAAGGTGCATAAAAACAATCAATGGAGGCGCCTCTTGAGCTGGTGCACTTCTCTCAGTACCTAAGGAGCCCCACAGAATGAGATCCAGGTAGAGGTGGCAGTGTAAGAAGCACCGCCCCTCCATACACAGGTTTCGTGCCAGGGAGACATCGAGAATTCCATTAAGGACATTGTCATAGATGAATACGCATCCAATGTGTTTGTCTCCTGGGTATAATCGGTGACACGCTGCATGTTGACATCAGCTCTCTTTTTCTGTGACTTACACACGAAATGCTCCGGTTTCTACAACGACTAGGTCAAATGTTTCCTCAAAATGCCTCAATATTCAAGCTTTGTAGATGGTTCCATAAGAAGATGTACATTTCGGATATCCACAACAACTGAATGCAGTCTCTAGGGTCAGAACAAGATGATAGTCCTATGATTCTTGCACTACCTATTACCCGAAAGCCATCAGGGAGCATGAGGCCAAGTTATTTTTGGCTAACCCTTCAACAAGACCCCCAACAAGTCTCTCCAAGAGGTGCGTCACCTTCCAGGGAAGTTCTCCTTAGAGATATTACCTCAAAAAACACAAAGTGCTGAAAAGGAGAGATCCTCCCCTTTCTCGAAGAAAAGATGTTGCTGCAGCGACCATTCAGAATCATGATGTTCTTCACCTATGCCACACTCTTCCTTGATGTCGGGAGAACCACCAGCAACTAAGGAGCTAAGGTTAGACTTCCCTAGTCCTTTGACAGACAAAACTAAATGTTGAAAACAATTGTATAATTGTAACTGTTTTTCATGAAATTATGGAGCCAGTCTTTGTTCTCTAACTCCTCCCTTCTAGCATCTTAGCTAAGCTGTCCTAGCACCAAAAGTGCTAATCTGAGTTTCTTGAAGTTGGCCACTTACCTACATATCTTATCTGAATAGCAGTCCTGTAGGTCTGTGCTTTAAGAAGATCATCCTCTGTCACTGGGCTCTAGCTGTGACGTTCCAAGCATGCAGATGAGGCCAATCTGGCACTGGGAAGCCAGCCTATAGACTTCATCAAGGATAATTACAGCTCTGCTTGCACAAACCAAGACTCCTAGGACGTGTAAGATTATCTTGTCTGCCTAATACTTGTCTGTACTAAACTTAAATGTATTTCCTGATTATTTTTTAAAAGGGCAGGCTACGCAACGAATGATTTCAAAGAAGAAAATTAACATAACATATTAATCATGTCGCACTTTTTCACTTTATTGTATAAGGCATTATAAATCATGTGAATACATATATATGAATAATTGATGCGCTGTCAAACCATTTTAATGCTAAAAGAACAATTGATTGGCAGAATGCTGATCAATGTCAAACATAAAAACAAAAAAAAACAAAAACAAATATAACAAAATTCACCCCTGTACAGAGATCTGGGCCTAAATCCATCATTTTATTGCTCACCATGCCATTCCAGTTCAGACCTAGCCATATGCAAATCAGTCGCGACCCTGTTCTCCATGGGAACAGCCCAGCCCGAACTGCCAGGCCAGGTCTTCTTTGGACTGGAAACAAGCACCCTGGGACCAGTTTCGGGGCCCCACCCTTCATCAGTCAGGTTAGCTTGACTCCAGTGGCATGGACTAGCCAGGTTTTCAGCTTCTTGTGGAGGTTCTGACGAGGAATGAGAGGTTGTTCCATGCTTTTGGAGCAATGCAAGAGAACTTCCATCCCCCTGATCTGTTCTTTTGTATGCATGGAATGGGTGCATGTAGGAGTCCTGCGGAGGGGAGGTGTCTGGATGGTTGGTAGAAGGAGATGCAGCTGTTCAGGTATGCAGACCTAAGTTATGTTGTGCCTTGAATGTGTATTTGAAAAGTTTGTAATGTGTGTATTTTTGCCCGTGGAGCTTCCTGAGGTGTGTTGTGATGTGTGTTCTGTGTGCAAGTTTGAGGATGTTTGAGCTTGATGAGTTCTGGTTTATAGTCTTCTGATGAGTTGCTTGGTGATCCCGACGTAGAGGGTGTTTATGTAGTCTAACTTGCTGGTGACTAGTGTGTGAGTAAGGATTTTTCTGGTGTTGTTTGGGAGCCATTTGAAGATCCTCCTCAGCATATTCAGGATGCAGTGACAGTGTTGACTTGTGCGGTCATGTCCAGTTTGTGGTCGATGATGATTCTGAGGTTCATAAGATGAGTGCTGGGTGTGGGTCCGAGTTTGGTCAGCTACCAGTTGGAGTCCCATTTTGAGGTGTTCTTGCCTTAGATCACAATTGTGTTGAGCTTGAGGCAGTTGTCTTTCATCCAGTTAGGGACTTCAATCATGCTGGCAGTGAACATTTCCCTTGTGTTGGGGGACTGGTCTGAGAGGGAGAATGAGTTTTCTGTTGTCAGCATAGGAGAGGATGTTGATGTCATGTGCGTGGAAAACATGGGCCATAGGGTTCATGTATGCGCTAAAGAGGGTGAGGCTTAGCGATAAATCTTAAGGCACTCACAGATGAGTTTGCGGGCTTCCGAGGAGTAAGGTTCTAAGCTGACAGCTTGTTTTCTAGTCTTTAAGAAGGAGCAGATCCAGCTGAGAGTGAGGCCTTGGATGCCAGTCTTGTGCAGGGGCCTGATGAGGATTGGTTCGCGAGATTGTCAAATACTGAAGAGAGGTTCAGGAGAATGAGGGCCGCCATGTCTCCTCTGTCAAGGATCAAGTGGATGTCGTCTGAGATGAGTGCTGTATCTGTACTGGGGTCGGACCTAAATCCAGACTGCGTTGCATACAGGGGCTGATGATTGCTGAGATGGTCAGGGAGGCATTGGTTGATTTGTTTCTCTAAGTCCTAGTCCGGGTATTTATAGAAATGAGACGGGTCTGTAGTTGGAGAGCGTGTCTAAGTCAGCAGGTGGTTTCTTGAGCAGGGGCATTCCAGTGGAGTGTTTCCAGCTGTTCAGGAATGTGACTGAGTTGATGAGGCATTGTGGACGGATGTTAGTGCTTATCTGAATGGTAGATACCCTTTGGTGAAAACGTGGTAGCGACAAGGATCAAATAGGGTCCCCGAGTGGATGGTCTTCATGGTTGCAGGGATTTCAAAAGTATTGACTGAAGGCCACGTGGTCAGGGTTAGTTCTGTGTCCGTGATGGGAAGTTGAGTTGCAACAGTGATGGGGTCCGGTTGAGGGTCGAAGTTGCCATATATGGAGATGATTTTGTTAGAGAAGAATTCCTTGAGTTTGTTGCAAAGGTCTTGTGAGGTGGTGCTGTTGCTGGAGGTGGCAGAAGGCATGGTGAAATGTTTGGTGATGGATATTATTTCCTTGCTGGGAGGGTTTGGGTGTGTTATATGGTATGGCTGTGTTGCCTTACCATTGAAAACACTTATAAAAACTTTCTTGAGTCCAGTCAAGCTCGTCTGAACAACCATGAGCTCAACCCTGGGTAGCTATGGCTTTAAGCAGCAAGGCCTGAACAAAGAAATTGGTGTAAAGCATTTAACAGTACCAAACAACGAAATAAGAAAGCCACACAACATGAAAGAAACACAACACCAATTTATGAAAAATATTATGAATTTTTAGAGTCCTTGATTAAAAAAATCCACCAGAGGGTTCTGAAGATTCACGTTTGTAAAGATTTATTCAGTTTTTTAATTCAACCTTAAACAAGCATTGGTCAATCAAATGTTTGCAAACTTTTCAATAGTTTGTGACAGTTAGTTTGGCTACTCCGCCCCGGCTTTGGTGACCAAATCTGACCGGGAGAAGGTCTGAGGGGCTTAGGAGTAGAGTTGGAGAGTTAACTGGCCATCAGAGCATTTTCCAGTCCATTTCCAGACTTCATGGCATGAGCGCCATAGACCTTAATTGAGGGATTTTGATTCTAAGGATACAGCAGGCAAAGATGCTCAAGGATTCTCCGGTTATGGTGCAGTCAATGAGGGTGCCTTTGAGGTGAATCCTTGGTCCCTAGGTCTTGTAGGGCAACTTTGGCCACAGAAGTCTGGTCCCTTGAAGTCCTCTATGAGACCCTGGAAGTGCAGCTGCGGCAGGGTTACTGGTCTCCGTACTCCACAGTCCTTGCGAAATCCTTTAGTTGGGGCTTGTGTCTCTCTTGGGCAGCCAGTCGGGAATCTAACGACACTCCCGGGCCTAGCTGACTTGGGTGCAACTTTTGACTGTCGAGAATCGGTCTCTTGTTGGCGCCCACCAGCTGTCAGTTGTGATTCCTCAAAACTGGCTACTAACTCCCCAGTTTGGGCTTCTTCAACTTTAATGTTCCTGGTACTGTTCCAGGAGGGCAGCTACTGACCCTTGGAGACATTGCTACTGTCTGGGGCTGTGGAGCGACTTTTCCCCGAGGCAGGATCTCCAGAGAGATTCCTAATTTTGCGAGCCTAAAGTGCAGCAGGTGCAAACCTGCAGACGATGCTGCCTCTCTTTGTGCAGTCCAGGGTCCACAGGGCAGTCTTTCTTCGGTCTTTGTTCTTGCTCCAACCTGAACAGAGGTTCAGGGTGCCATATTTAACCTGGGAAAGAGCCCTGAGTGGACAACACGGTCACTAGCCAATGGGCTCCCAGGTCCCCTCCGTCTTGGTGCTGATTATCCGGCAATGTGTGGCATCTGGCAATCTGAGAGTGCTATATTCTGGCCACTCTCAAGACGTCTGAAACTTTTCTCAACTGTGAGAAGGTTGGTAGCCCTCCCTAGAGGTTTGGCTACTTGGGGGCTACATGCCTACGGAAAACCTGTTTGGGCACTGGTCGTCTAACCTCTGTGGCCCTGCCTCAAGCCTGTCTACCTAAACAAAGGGCAGCCCCTCTGGAGTGTTATCGCCATTTGCCTATAAAGTCGACTTTGCTTTGAAACTCCCCTTTTGGCATAACACCCTGAGTGGCTTCCTAAATAGGGAGATGACACCTCTCCCTGCAGCTAGGTTGCTATATTTGTCAATCCTGGGAGTCGTTCACATTACTCCCAGGCAGGCATTAAGCTGTATGTGGGCCAGTGCTTGTTTGAGGCCACTGGACCAGCTGGATCACAGGGTGGCAACTTTCTAAAAGTTGCTTTACTTCAATAGTGACATTAAATTCGACTCGGGTTTCAGGTCTGGTTTAATGTCATGATTAATTTGATACCTTACAGTACCCAGCTACGCAGTCCCATTTAGAAGTTAGCTAGATACTGTAATTGCATTCTGGATTTTTCACAAGGAGCATATCAACACACAAAATAGTTCCCTTTTTTGCCAGGGCCTACTATGCCAATGTGCTTTGAGAAAATAAAAATATTTTTTACTTTAAATCCTTTTTTTATATTTGTGAGGGCCTGACAGCTCTCCCAACAATTACATTCTTTCAGAAGCGTTAACAAAACAAACGGTGACAAAGCCGAGAGGCTGGCCGCTAATGCCAGATCTATTGGCTTTGCTAATGCTGGTTTATCCATGTTGGCTGGTATAAGATGGCCATATATTCCTCTCCTAGGTTTATACTGATTAACCTGTTTGTAGCATGTGCCATTGTAGAGACACATGCTCTGCGTACTAATGCCATTTAGTTTTTGGTGCAGATGTTAAAGTGGGTTGTTTGGATCCCACATTATACCATCGTCCAGACAGGAGAAAGTGGATCCACTGTCTTACGGCTTCAGAACATGTTTGTGTTGGCTCTTTAAGATGCAGCTTTCCTACTCCTTTCCAGACAAAGCCTTTGTGTAAAGTGATTACTCTCTCAGCAAGTAGTAGTGGCTCAAAGCAGAAGTACCCAAAATGTGGGTACAGTGAATTGTGAGCTCTCTGCTCATGGCTTTCCCTCACCTTCCTGAAGCAGTAATCCAAGACGGGCAGGCCCTGCCTATCAATTTCCTTACCTTGAAAAATAAGATGAAGTCTGCTCTGCAACCCTACCATATAGCAAACGGCATGTTTTAGGACAACCTAATCAGCAGTCCTTTGCATACAAGAACATTTATGGAATTTCTAAAGGTATCCCTATCTCCACCCTCCACACTTTAATGTCTGTATCTCCAACCACAGGAATGTAGACAATACACCTCATCAGTCTTGGGTAAGCTGTTTCGTTCCTCCATATTCTACCATGCTAAATCAGGAATCAGGGGCTTCCAAAATTGATCCCTCTTAACTCAGTACTCAGATTTACACAACACTTTCTCTGCCAGCATCTGCGTAGGGGGATATGAAGCATTAGTCCTAGTTGCCTGCCAGTGAACAGTCTTATTTTTAAGTTGATTGACGTTTTCTTCTGCCGCCCTCCACAATGGGGGCACTTCCCCCAGTACAATGATGTAGGAAGTTGTCGCCAAAGGCACCTGGATGGTGGTATTGGAGGGGCAGTATGTCGGCTGTTAGTGTTGAGATGTGTCAGCGGCAGACAAATCTGAGCTGATCAGGCTTCCCTGCTGGGTCGCCGTGTCAAGTGCTTGCCACCCAGAGTTAGCCTCCGTGACACTCGGAACATCGGGTAGGTTGGGAGTGTTGGATCGCAAAGGCAGTTGTGATAAAGCTGCCGATGAGACCTGGGCCTGTGCTTGAGCCTGAGATGTTGCTCCCCCTCCCCCTTCTGCTGGCAATGGCATCGCAGGGGAGAGTACTCGGACCTGCGTTTGGAATGGTATGCTGGGGATCGGAGAGCCGGCTACTTATACTTGAATATAGGGTATCCACTGATCCCTTCAAAGATCCTACAGTTTGCTCAAGTGCAGAGATCCGAGTGTCAAACGCATTTAGGGCTGAAATAATCTTCCTTTCAAAGTCTTGGAAAGAAGCCAAAAGACTGTCAACTGGGATTTCCTTCCTCGTAACTTCAGGATAGACCGCTGCACACGCTCTGGGATAATCTTCCTGCTCGATTTGACAGCGGCAACCTCCTACTGCTATGACCTGCAAAAAATAATTTAAATAAATCTAAATCCTTCACTCTTCACTGAGCAACATATCCACCTCTCAAATTACTTTCATATTTCACTATACTAATTCACCTCTAATCCTTTATGGGTTTACGGAGTAGCATGCTACTCGCCAACAAAAAGTGCTTCAACACCCCTTCAGGGGTAACAAGCACTATATAAGTGCAAACCTTTTTTCACCTCTTCTATCCTTCCGTTATCCTTCTGAATCCAAGTAATTGACTAACCTATCCACCACTTAAATCACTTTCATAGTTCACTATACTAATTCAACACTAATCCTTCATGGGTTCCGAAGTAGCATGCTACTTGCCGAAAACGCACTTCAACACCTCATCAGGGGTAGTAAGCGCTATATGAATGCAATTACAATACAATACAAACTTTTCCACAGCAAAATGACAATTTGAGTGGATTTGCCACAAGGACATATATAAACATACATGTCCTGCCTAATAATATACAGCTCCCTGCCTTAGGGCTCTTAGGCCTTCCTTAGGGGAGACTTGCTTATATTTAGTAAAAGGGTGGCTTTGCCATTAACCGCACTAGCAAAGTCGAAATGGTAGTGTGACAATTTCCCTTTCAGTCTGCAGTGGACGTCTGGCAGTTATTTTGGACTTTATCACACACAGGGTGGCACAATCAGTGCTGCGGCCCTGGGTGGAGACTTTGCCTTACATGCCCTTGGTACCCTGGAAACCATATACTAGGGACCTGTAAGTAAGTCAGTCCTTTCCAATTGGGGATATCCAATTCGACATACAATTTGTGATTGGTAAGATCACTGGCACTGGGATCAGGTTAGTAGGCCTCCGTGCACCCTGAGTCGAAAAACAACCAGCTAGTAGTCCAAATGGGGGCAAAAAGTGGGGGGCATGCACAAAGCCTGTTTCCTTACATATGCTGTGTTTGTGCTGCTATCGATGTGGTCTACAAGAGCTGTATGCTTCAACCGCAGCACTATCAGTGGCTGAAATTTGCTGTGTGGCGACATAGGCATCTCTCCTTACTTTAGCCTATCTTTATTTCCATGTCTGTCCACTTCTTCAGAGTCACCACCTGGCAGGGGGTACTGCTTTGTAGTCTTTTCAAGCTGTAACCAGTCTGCAGGTAGAAGTATTGATTGGTATCAAAATTCTTTTGGTCGATACTCTATCTACCTACAGATTCCTCACAGATCCCAGCCACCTCCCTGTTCTGCTGTTCTGAAGGTTAATCATAAGCCTTGCATTTCCATATATATGAGGGTGGGTCTGGGGTAAGGGGGGCTATTTGTTGGGAAGGGGGATTGTGACTGTTCAGGCATAGCATATGTACGGGTGGTAGGGCTAATCAGAGTTAGTATGATCGGGCAAGGCAAGGTAAAGTCAGGCTCATTTCAACTTCAGATCAGAGCATCTCTGGGAGAATTGCTCATTGGATGTCCAGCAGGAAACAGTATTTCATAAGCAGTGGGGTAAACCTAGATCACAAGAATTCAGTAGACACATAATCATTACAGTGACACTTTAGAATGTAGAATGACAGACATAAGCATAGCTTAAAAAGTCATAAGTGAATTAAGAACATAATAATGATCGATATATTGTAAATTGCCATGTTGTACTCCTCTGTCTCTGCTATCAGCCAATGGCAGATCGCCCACTGGGTTCCCCCTTTTGGTGACTCAGTTGCTTTTAAGGGTGATATGGATTTATCACAATTTGTCTTGTGTGAATTCTTCCACAGTCCTGATCACTTTCTCCCACTCCAACTACTTCCTGAATAGACATTCCTACATTCTGCTGTTACAGTGGCGGTGCCTCTCACCCCGCTGTGAGTTGTCGTGTTTCTTCAGAGGAGGTCTGCCTCGTTTTTACCCCAACGCCTCACTGCAGACAACAGCAGCTAGTCACAGGGACGCGCAGCGGACGGCATACGGACTTGCCACTACAGCAACTACAGAGACCAGAGGGACCTGAGGCAGTGAGGGGCAGCGTCACCACCAGCAGCCCCTCCCCTTCCACCGGCAGGCCTTGAAATTGACCTCGCGCCTCCCGCTTCGCAGGACGCGCAGCGGACGGTATACGGACTTGCCACTATAGCAACTGCAGAGACCAGAGGGACCTGAGGCAGTGAGGGGCAGCGTCACCACCAGCAGCCCCTCCCCTTCCACCGGCAGGCCTTGAAAGCCCGGGCAAAGGGCGGGCCGTCTACGGCCGATCGAGGCTGGGCTGGGCCACCCCCCCTGTCCTGTCCACTCCAACGTCGTCAACCTTCCCTGATCCAGGTGATTGACTTGTGTCTTGTCTCCTTCTGGGTTTACTGGAACTGCCCGCTATAGACTTTTGACAGGCTCATGCGTCTCACTCCCCATATGGTATAACTGCATTAGCTTATATATGATCTGTGTTTTGATATTACCAAGTTAACCAATATGACCTCTCATACGACTAAACGAAGGCCTTCTCTGGTTGGGGGCTCAGTCAGGGGGACACTTGACCACTTTATTACCAGGGCCGCTTCCGTGCTAGAAAAAGAGATCGCCATCACGGAACGCCGATTATCACTGAACCCCGCCTTTCAGAAGCGCTCTTCAATGGGCCATATTCAACAGGCCATTTCACCGCCACTTAGGGATTCTGACTTTGATTCAATCCCTGATCCTGGCCCATCTGCGCCTCACCGCGATTTAATAGATATAGAGTCTATCTCCACCGAGCCTGAAATTTGCCCCCCCAACCCTCAATCCACTGTCGGAACCTCTCCCGTGGATTTATCACCTACCCACACTGCTAAGCCCCCTAAGCGAAAACCGGCAAATAATAGACCCAGCCGCTCGAAGGCAATAGCAAAAACCATCCGGTCTGCTCCATCAAAAACAAGCATTTGCAATGCAATAGGTCTCGCATTTGGGAGAGTTAGACCTATCGGCCTTGTAAATGGCAATATCTTTTACCCATATGTATTTGTTTGGAGTGGATGGATGCATATGGTGTGGAGTAGAATTATGTGGGTTGAATTGGTTTTGTTAGTTGTGGAATTGTGTGGTGTGGATTTGTGTAGTGCAATTATGTGGCATGGTGTGCAGTGGAATTATGTGGATAGTAATTATGTGGCATTGAGCGTAATGGAATTATATGGATTGGGATTGTGCGTCATGAAGTGGAATTATGTGGAATGGTATTTTGTGTTGTGGATTGGTAAGTGGAGTTTAATTATGTGGTGTGTTGAATTTTGTGGCATGATGTAGAATTCTGTGGTATGGATTGGATATATGTGGTGTGTTGTGTAACTGTGTTGTTGAGTTGAATGATGTGTCTTGGTGTCCAGTTATGTTGTGTGAAATGTAAATGTGTGGAGTTGAATTGTGTGGCGTGATACTGTGTGGTGTTGAGTGGAATTATGTGGCATGGTCTGGAGTATCTATGTGGATTGTTGCTATGTGACAGTGGTTTTATGTGGCATGTATTGATTTGGTATTGAGTAGAGTGTAATTATGTGCAGTTGAATGATGTTGCGTGTAGTGGTATGATGCCTGTTATTTATTTCATGCTATAACCTCACTTTAGGTTAGGTGATTTCACGCTGTTATTGAAGCCCACCTGTGATACATTATTAACTGGTCACAGTCTCTAAGTTGAGGCCACCACGAGAAAGAACACCTCGGACAAAACACTGACAGCTCTGCAGATTAACGTGCTTTTCATGTAACCTACCACTGAGCTTGGCAACGCTGTACACATACCTCTGCTACACAGAGACACAAACCAGAGCAGTAAAAACGTACCCCTCGCGCCTAATAAATACCCTCTACCCGTACTTCAGTCTTCAGACAGTACCATTTAAACGTGAAGCGCTTATTAGGTAACGTTTTTCCTATGTAACATTTAAACTATAAAAAACAAATAAAAAGTCCTTTCCTACAGTCAATTTATATGGCTGTTAAGGAGTGCTTCCAACCCCATCTATTTTTCGCAGGTAGTGAACACGAGGCTCAAGGAAATGTAGAAATTAGTGTCACAGCCCTCCTGGAATTAACAGATTCATTAGTGCTTTATTAATCGAAGTTTAGGCGCAACTTTCAAGCATGCACCAAAAGTTGATGCATGGCTTTCTCTATGTGATGCACTTCTCGCGGTAAGACCACAGGCATCAAAGTGGTCATGAATAGGCCACAGAACCCATTTGATTCACTTCTCCTTGGAATTGCCATCTCTCTATGTGAGAAGGACACGAATACTCCAATTCTGGGGTTTTCTTTTACAGATCAGGGAATTCTGGGACGTGCAGTGCTTGATTTGATTTCCCTGTATCCAAATCACCACTGCCATCAGATGCCTCCGTCTTAGAACATGAACAGGAACCGAATAAAATCCCCAAAAATTGTGCCGGTAATTAAAAAACACAAAAACAAATGCCAAGCAGAGAATGTCAAATACGGAGCAGAGCTAGAAACACAAGAATTTCCGCAAAAATAAGGCCCGTGATGAACGAATACATGTAAGTAAGCTTGGGACAAGAGCTGGAAACAAATTCAACAAAAAATGTGCTGGTAATAAAGGAAACCAGGCGGCAAACAGATAAAGTGGCAAATAGGGAGCGAAACAATGTAGGGGCAGATTTACAAGCCCGTTGCGCCACTTTTGCGTCATTTTTCTCATGTTAAAAATGATGCAAAAGTGGCGCAAGGGGCTTGTAAATCTGCCCCTAAATGTTTAAATACAAATTGCGCCAATGTTCTTGATTTCACAAACTATTTAAAGCTTATACAAAGGATTTACGATGTCCGTTTGCAAGAATATGAAGCTAGTCGTCGGTGCACGTTTTCAATTAAAACACATGAATAAAACAACAATAAAAATAATAAGTTAGACAGGAGGGTCCGGGAGTGATGACAGTGGGAAGGAGAGAACCACCGGATGTCGGAGGGAACCATATCGGTCGAGAGTGGGAGTGAGAGATAGATGTGGGAAGCACCACGTTACGATGGCCTAAACTGGATGCCGACCCTAGGAAGTACTACAAGTGATAACCCGGAACAGACACAATAAGAACCCTGATATAACAAACATTGCCAAAATACATCGGTTTGGAAAGGATGTGGCGCAGCGACCAGAGCTGCTGACTCAGATGCTGGGGATCCCGCTTCGAGTCTCGGGGCCTCAACATCGTGTGATTCTGGACAAATCACTCAGTCTCTCCATAAGTTGCAATATTAAATCTATTCAAATCAATACTATATCTACAATGTAGTCCTTTATTTAAAGTCAGGGTCACAGTGTCTACCCTTTGGGAGTAGTAAGTTATCCGGTAACCTTACCAAGGACATGAACAAATTGCCAAGACACACCATGGACCTCAACCGCTCGCAATCAAGCAGGATATTTTAACTCCCGGTTTTCGATAGATCTCAGACATCCATCTGGCTATACTGCGTTTCGGTTTTAATACAATGCGGGAAAACTAATGTTGGCTGCACTGTTTTTACAGCCTGAAACTTGATTACACCCAATGAGCAAGTATTGAAAGTACACAGGTTTACAACACCCTGAACGGCAAATACAAAACAAGCATTTGCAATGCAATAGGTTTTGCATTTGCGAGAGTTTGACCTATTGGCATTGTAAATGACAGTGGCTTTTATTAATTGTCATTTAAAATGCCAATAGCTCAAAGTCTGGCAAACACGAGACCTACTGCATTGCAAAAGCGTGTTACTACAGTGGCAGCCGAGGAAAGCATGCCTACAGGAAGTCAAACATCAATTGCGACACATTCTGACTTGGTGCAGCTGTGTTGCCCTGAAGAGCTCGGCCCCTGTGCCCCGCCCTCTCCCCATAGCATCGGCCAAACAGCCGGCACACAAAATGAAAATGGTGTGCCCTGCAGTTAAACAGATATAACGTTAAACAAGGGGCACCGGAGGAATGGTCCAAATATAAAACAGAAAGTGAAACACTTACTTTCACGTGATGCCTGTCACAGCAGCCCGATTTCGTAGTGGGAGGTGGAGGCTTCTTCAACGGGCTCGTCACTGATGATGTACATAGAGAAGCTGGAGAACAGGGTTCGAGCCTCGGCGTGGGCTTCATTATTTAATTATAAAAAAATTAACAGGGATCTCCGACGAGGAGGGTGGGGAGAGATAAATTAAAAAAATAATATACATGGAGGGGGAGACAGATACAATTTAAAAAAAACACGGTTGAGACGGACAAATGTAGCATCTGAAACCAAGTACAGCAAATGGTGCGATGAGGTGGCTCAACAATTAATGCTGCTGACTTTGGAGCAGGAAAACAGGGTTCAAGCCTAGGCTGAGCTACATCATTTAAATGTAATTCAATTATGATTAAATTAAACGTAATAAAATAAACAGGGTCGGGTAAGTGCCCGTGAAAGTGAAAGTGATCGCGATCGCGTGCAACGGAGGGCGCGCGTGCACGTTCACGTGCACTGTAGCTTTAGGCCACGGCAGCACTTTGAAAAAGCCTGTTTACAAAATGTCTCGGCCAGATCAGCGCAAGCGCTGAATCAGGCGAGACCTAAAAAGGAGAAAGGATGGCCACTTGGATGCGCTTAAAAATATGCCTCAACTAATACGGTCCCCTACACGAACTAGGCCCCCAGTATCTCCCACGCAGCCTCCTATCTCCCCTTATTCCAACTTACTTACCGACATAGAGCATTTGGTAAGATCTTTACTCTCACCTCTAATAGAGAGAGTTAAGAACATCGCATCACAGCTAGCATCTTTGGAAGTCTCGCACGCTTCTCTCCTTGCCTCAAACACAGAATTGAATTCCCATTTACGTAAAAACCCCTCGGTCCCCCATTCTTTCCCTCACACTCAAACGATTACCCAGTCTAGCACATCCAATCAAACACAGAACACACAAGCTTCCCTGCCTACCCTACAGATACAATCTACTGCCAAAGGAGCAACCAGAGAAGATCCAACTCCCATTATCACAGTCCCCCGGGGTATTAATTTCAATAGGCAGCCCCCCTCAGTTCACAAATTAGATAGAAGCTCACACATTGACTTGCCCCCTGAAGCAGCACCTTATGTAGTCACTCTCATTGGCGTCCCAGTTCTTGCACAGGGTAAAACGGAGAGCTACCAGGAACTCAAAAATAAAGTAGTATACTGGCTGACTCAGAACAGACCGCTCCCCCCTGAAATCAATGGCGAAATTCTACACGTCAGGAGACTAAATTGGCTGGGCCCTAGACCCAAGGACAAACAGGGAGATGTCATCATTATTAATTTTCGTGATCATAGAGTGCTACCTCACATTGTGGACTGGTACTCCCCGTGTAGGGGCTCTGGAATCTCAACGGCCGATTTAAGTTATTTTCACCCCCGTTCCCTTCTGACACATCCCACACCTTCACACCTATTATCAAGGGCTACTCCCGAGATATCCCATTTTATTATTCCCACCTCTAACAGCTACGCTACCCTCTCGGGTTTGAACGAACAGGACTGACTCTCTCGCCCTGGACTGATGGCCGACAATCCATCTCAAATGAGTATTCTGTCACCCACCTTAGTACTAGACAACTCTAACATCATGATTCATACTCTGCCTAGTACCACCACGGGGTGGAAACCACCTCCTGCCATCGTTCCCCATCCTTCACTTTCAGAGCCACCGTTTCTGCCGGCGGCCCTGACTACCAACCTCCTTTCCCCCCATCTGGCCCACAGCGACCTTCACCTCTCGATAAATTCCCCGCATTTTATAGAAACTGCCAAGGCTGTAACAGACTCGCCGACTGGTACTATCTGTACGATTGAGCCCCTGCAGGGAGACAGCCTCTTGTCTTGGAACGTGGCAGGTCTCCTTGACAAGCTGTCTAACCCTGCATGGACTCAAATCGTCTCCCGATATAGTATTATCTGCCTCCAGGAAACCTGGACCCCTACAGTGCTCCATCTTCCAGGTTCTCAGACTTTTCACACCCCAGCCTCCCCCAGTCCCCATGGCAGATACAAGGGAGGACTCACGACCTACATCTCTGTAGAACTCCGATTAAAACCAACTTATATTACACAGTCTTCTTACTACCAATTAATTAGTTTGTCCGGCGGCTCCATTCATAATGTCGCTCTGGTCAATCTTTATAATAACATCCCAAATGTATACTTGGACACGGTGTTTAACGGATTAAAATCCGACCTAATAAACATAGAGTCCCAAAACAACTCTGATACTTTAATTATCCTGGTAGGCGATTTCAACTGCCCGCTTTGTTCTCAGAATATCAGAGGCACTTGTGGTCGGATGACTGAAATTGATGATTCCCCTAACCATTTCTGCCACTCTAAATTGGGAGACTTGTTAAACGGATTATTATTCCATTTTAATTTATCCTTTGTTAATGATTTATGTTTTCCCCCTAAGTCCTTTAAATCCACTTATAATGGGAGAGGTTGTCACACCACGATCGACTATTCACTCATATCCACAAGGTACTCAGGCTTGATAACCAATTGGGAGACCCTTGAAATTCCTATCAGTGACCACTACCCCATCGAGGTTACCTTAAAGCTAACCCCGAATATTAACGGCCCGGTCAGGCAGAATACCATTTATTCTCCTCCCCTGCAGCTGGGCACCACCATGGGCCTTTTCCTCAAATGGGACAAAGTAGTCCCCTCCATTTTCCTCAAAAGCTTGGTCAATAATACTTACGATCACTTTCAAATTTGCTTGTCACCCACGGAAAACCCACAGATAATATCCAGCTCGTTTTCCGTAATAATGACAGAAATCAAAACCCTTCTTGCGCGTGCGCCAAAGAAATCTGCCCCTTCCCCCCACGGTTGGTTTGATAGGGACTGCTCTAAAGCCTTGCGCGTGTTGAAAGCAGCTCTGAAATCCAACCCTAGAAACCGTCATGAGATCCAGATTGCCAGACACAATTACCGCACCAAGCGTCAGGCAAGGAAAAACCAGCTGAAGTTGTTGGCCTGGGCAGCCCTGGTGGAAGCCTCCGAAAAGAAAGATTATACCGCCTTCTGGAAGGCAGTCAATGCCCCCTTTTTCCGATTTTCTCAGCCATCGACTTTGGACTCAGCCATCACACCCGAAACCTGGGTCACTCATTTTAGTACTCTATATAATCCTACTAATTCGGACACTCTACCATCTGAAATTGATTCTGTATCCAATTCCCCTCCCGACCCAACTACCTCCTTTTCTTTCCCCCTAATTATCGTTTTCGACCACGTTGAAGTACTAACGGCTTTAAACGACAGCCCCTCCGGGAAAGCCCCAGGCCCTGACTGTGTCCCTATAGACGTTTTTAAGTCACAGCCTGATTTATGGGCCCCACTGCTTACTAATGCTCTGAACTCTCTGAATTCCACCGGTTTCATTTCCACCTGGCCATCGGCTGTTGTTGTCCCGATTTTTAAAAAAGGCGCGAGGGATAATCCCGCCAATTACCGCCCTATTTCACTTTTAGACTCCCTCATGAAGGTAGCCGGGCGAATCATTTTAAACAGACTACACGACTGGCTAAGCACCCAAGATATTATTTCTGAAATGCAATATGGTTTTAGACAAGGCAAAGGCACCATTGAACAGGGTCTAAATCTGTCTCTTATAATAGTCAAATATACTCAGGCAAAAAAAGGAAACCTCTATATAACTTTTGTTGACCTCAGTTCAGCATTTGATTGTGTTGATCATGGGCAGTTATGGGACTCCCTCACAGAGATTGGCTTAGACCCTACCATCATATTATTCATTAGAGAGCTGTATAGGGATGCATCGGCCCGCGTGAGATATGGCTCCAACAGCTCCAACGGGGAATGTTCCGACAGTTTCGCCATTAGACGAGGTGTAAGACAGGGTTGTATATTAGCCCCCTTACTTTTCACCCTTTATATCAACTCTGTCAGTCATCATCTGTCTAGAACTTTCCACGATTACCCAACAATTAACGGTAAATCGATCCCCATCTTGCTCTATGCCGACGACGCGGCAATTATGTCCCAGACTCCCATGGGGCTTCAGAGGGCTGTTTCTGAATTTTCTGACTTTATGTCAAAGAGAGGTCTAAAAGTCAACACCTCCAAAACCCATAGCATGTCCTGTGGTCTAGGGATTGGGAAAAAGCCATGTACTATCTTTTTGAATGGCAACAAATTATCCAATGTCGATAGTTTCCCTTACCTGGGCATTACTTTTAATAAGAGGGGTACTTGGAGAGCCGCGGCCCAAGCCAGAGGTTCAGCAATGTCTAAAGCAATAGGTGCACTGACAAACTTTTCAAAAAAATTAGGGGGTCGCCCAATACGCCCCTTACTCCAGATCTATCGGGCGAAGTGCACCTCAACCGGCACCTACGGGTCAGGGATTTGGGGGATTGAACCTGCCGAACAACTCCAGCGCCTTGAGAATGCTTTTCTACGTTATCTCCTGGCTGTTCCCCCCCGGCACCTCTACCCATATGGTGCACACAGAACTGGGCCTTACATACATTGCAGACACAATCAACTCCTCTCCCCTCATTCTATGGCATAAAATTTGGATTAATGAAGAAACACCATTTAATAGGGAAATCATAGTAGATTGTCTAAAATTGACAGAGGTCAGGAACATTAAATGGTTGAACTATGTAAAAGGGTTATCCACTGACATCGGGCATCCGGAATTTTTTGCTGATCCATCAACCTTAACTCACATATCCAAAGCCGAGCTAAAGCGACTCGTTTTAAATCATCTGCAGCGCAAACGCTGGCTCTTAGAAACACAGAAGTCCACTATCGTTGATTACCAAAATTTGATCACTGTGACTGGTACACAGCAATACTTATTACTAGAACCATCTCCATTCACCCGCTTGCTCCTGACCCGTCTTCGCACCAACACGTTCTTTAGACTCCTTACTTTTCCTAACCCAAACTGTTGGGACACTGACCTACAAAAATGTCCTTGCGATGGCCTCTCGCCCCAATCCAATATTCATTGCATCCTTTTCTGCAGATTTTATCATCTGCCAAGGACTACTTTTTTAAAACCACTGCTGAGATCCTGGGGTATACGCACATGCAAATTGGCATACTGCAAATTAATAACCTTGGAAACCCCCTTAGTCCTGGGAGCTATGTCATCTTACCTGAAAATGACGATGAGGCTGAGGTCATCCATGCAACCCTAACCTGTCTTACACTTTGTTGCTTAGCTGTACTTATCTTTTTAATCTCTGTGATTTTACTTATGTTATTAATTGCATGTAATTTTAGCTGTTTTAAGGATTATTTTTCATGTGTACTTTTTTGATATTGTATTTACATATCGAATAAAGCTCAGTATCTATCTATCTATCAGAGGAGGTGTCATTGTATCCATTTCAAAGTCCTCTAAACTGTCCAGAAACCATTCCAGATACTTGGGTTCCTGTCAATGGTCACCCCCAAAGTCACTGATTCCATGTGGCTGTAGTTGATAACCCAATTCTTGAGCCTGGTCTCATGGACAAAAAGTCATTCCTCTTTGCATTAGTGTCCGCCAATAAGTCAGTGGCAATTTGAAGTTTATGGCCCTCCATAGTATATTGACCGTGCTTACTCGTCACTGTCAATACTGCCATACATGCTCATGCATGCAGGAGATAGCGTGTGATGAAAAAACTTTCATATCGTTGCTCTGCATTTTCTCAGTGATCCCATAAAATCTGACATTGTCACGTCTTGCCCAGTCTTTGAGGTCTTTCACCTTCTGTTTTAGATGCCAAAATCAGGGCACTAGGAATCGGCTCTGTGCCTTCTTCAGCAATGGCCACCTCTCTCTACTCTCTCCACTTTTTTTGTTGTTGCAAGGACTCCATTTCAGCCTTCCGTGTCTTCAGTTCATTTGTGAGAGCCATAATTTTTGCGTTGATAAACCCCAGCTGAACCCCCACTGCCGAGATTTCTTTAAGAATAGCTTCTAGGGAGATTTCTTCCGTCATCAGGGTACTGTTTGCCTTGGTTCCCACCACCACCTCTGTAAAAATAAATTATTGGTCACCCTTGCCATAAGCCATGGTTCAGTATATCAATGCCTGTTAACAAAAAGTGGGTGGCGGAGTAAAAATAGAAATTGTAAAAACTAATTTTTTGGTCACCTTGCCATAAGCTGTAGTTCAGTATATTAGTGCCTGTTAACAAAAAGGCTGTGGTGTAGTTCAAATAGAAATATAGAAATATTCTTCGTAGCAGGGTACAGCACTTCCCCTGTGACTCTAGGTCATCAGTAGATGCGCAAACAAGATTTGTCAGCTGTAATCAGACCAAAAGCAGCTTTCCAGATGGCATCTCCCTCACCAAGGCCCTATACAGCTCACTCTTGTTGGACACCACAGCCCTGCTCCCACTTGGGCAAATCAACTTCAATGACAGGGGATGGAGCAGAGGTAATAGGATGCAGTATAATCCGGCAACAAGGCACTCCTCAGAGCAGCATGTAAGGATGGGACGACCTCAACATAGGCATGGGACAGCTCAACACTGTAGGTTGTGCAGGCAGGACCAGTCTTGTATATAATCCATAAATTCCCTGAAATAAGTGTGATTGCCTGGATCATTGAGGTAGGCTGCTTTAGGTAAAACACACTAGATGGAAATAAACAGCCATGGCAGTTTTTCTCCTGGCATGTTCATGCTTCCCTTTCCACTGCCCCAGGAACTTTACAACATCGTGAAGGAACTCTCCAACCCCAGCTCCAACACCAACGACATCCCACCTTCGCAAGACCTTTGCGACTCGCTGATCCATCAACCTTAACTCACATATCCAAAGCCGAGCTAAAGCGACTCGTTTTAAATCATCTGCAGCGCAAACGCTGGATCTTAGAAACGCAGAAGTCCACTATCGTTGATTACCAAAATTTGATCACTGTGACTGGTACACAGCAATACTTATTACTAGAACCATCTCCATTCACCCGCATGCTCCTGACCCGTCTTCGCACCAACACGTTCTTTAGACTCCTTACTTTTCCTAACCCAAACTGTTGGGACACTGACCTACAAAAATGTCCTTGCGATGGCCTCTCGCCCCAATCCAATATTCATTGCATCCTTTTCTGCAGATTTTATCATCTGCCAAGGACTACTTTTTTAAAACCACTGCTGAGATCCTGGGGTATACGCACATGCAAATTGGCATACTGCAAATTAATAACCTTGGAAACCCCCTTAGTCCTGGCAGCTATGTCATCTTACCTGAAAATGACGATGAGGCTGAGGTCATCAATGCAACCCTAACCTGTCTTACACTTTGTTGCTTAGCTGTACTTATCTTTTTAATCTCTGTAATTTTACTTATGTTATTAATTGCATGTAATTTTAGCTGTTTTAAGGATTTTTTTTCATGTGTACTTTTTTGATATTGTATTTACATATCGAATAAAGCTCAGTATCTATCTATCTATCAGAGGAGGTGTCATTGTATCCATTTCAAAGTCATCTAAACTGTCCAGAAACCATTCCAGATACTTGGGTTCCTGTCAATGGTCACCCCCAAAGTCACTGATTCCATGTGGCTGTAGTTGATAACCCAATTCTTGAGCCTGGTCTCATGGACAAAAAGTCATTCCTCTTTGCATTAGTGTCCGCCAATAAGTCAGTGGCAATTTGAAGTTTATGGCCCTCCATAGTATATTGACCGTGCTTACTCGTCACTGTCAATACTGACATACATGCTCATGCATGCAGGAGATAGCGTGTGATGAAAAAACTTTCATATCGTTGCTCTGCATTTTCTCAGTGATCCCATAAAATCTGACATTGTCACGTCTTGCCCAGTCTTTGAGGTCTTTCACCTTCTGTTTTAGATGCCAAAATCAGGGCACTAGGAATCGGCTCTGTGCCTTCTTCAGCAATGGCCACCTCTCTCTACTCTCTCCACTTTTTTTGTTGTTGCAAGGACTCCATTTCAGCCTTCCGTGTCTTCAGTTCATTTGTGAGAGCCATAATTTTTGCGTTGATAAACCCCAGCTGAACCCCCACTGCCGAGATTTCTTTAAGAATAGCTTCTAGGGAGATTTCTTCCGTCATCAGGGTACTGTTTGCCTTGGTTCCCACCACCACCTCTGTAAAAATAAATTATTGGTCACCCTTGCCATAAGCCATGGTTCAGTATATCAATGCCTGTTAACAAAAAGTGGGTGGCGGAGTAAAAATAGAAATTGTAAAAACAAATTTTTTGGTCACCTTGCCATAAGCTGTAGTTCAGTATATTAGTGCCTGTTAACAAAAAGGCGGTGGTGTAGTTCAAATAGAAATATAGAAATATTCTTCGTAGCAGGGTACAGCACTTCCCCTGTGACTCTAGGTCATCAGTAGATGCGCAAACAAGATTTGTCAGCTGTAATCAGACCAAAAGCAGCTTTCCAGATGGCATCTCCCTCACCAAGGCCCTATACAGCTCACTCTTGTTGGACACCACAGCCCTGCTCCCACTTGGGCAAATCAACTTCAATGACAGGGGATGGAGCAGAGGTAATAGGATGCAGTATAATCCGGCAACAAGGCACTCCTCAGAGCAGCATGTAAGGATGGGACGACCTCAACATAGGCATGGGACAGCTCAACACTGTAGGTTGTGCAGGCAGGTCCAGTCTTGTATATAATCCATAAATTCCCTGAAATAAGTGTGATTGCCTGGATCATTGAGGTAGGCTGCTTTAGGTAAAACACACTAGATGGAAATAAACAGCCATGGCAGTTTTTCTCCTGGCATGTTCATGCTTCCCTTTCCACTGCCCCAGGAACTTTACAACATCGTGAAGGAACTCTCCAACCCCAGCTCCAACACCAACGACATCCCACCTTCGCAAGACCTTTGCGACTCGCTGGCCACCTTCTTCCACCGCAAGATCGCTGACATCCACGACAGCTTCAATGTCACGTCCGCCCCGACAACCACTGAGACCTCCACCCCCCACGACCACCACCCACACCAACCGCCTGCTCTCCTGGACCTACATCAGCGACGACGACACCAGCAAGATCATGAACACTATCCACTCCGGATCACCCTCAGACCCATGCCCACACCACATCTTCAACAAAGCCAGTACAGCCATCGCACCCCATCTCCGGAAAGCAATCAACTTCTCGTTCGAGACAGCAACCTTCCCGGAAAGCTGGAAGCATGCTGAGATCAACGCCTTGCTCAAGAAACCCAAGGCGGACCCCAAGGACCTCAAGAACTTACGGTCCATCTCCCTGCTCCTGTTCCCGGCGAAGGTCATTGAGAAAACCGTCAACAAACAACTGACCCGCTACCTCGAGGAGAACAGCATCCTGGACCCGTCCAAGTTTGGGTTCCGCAGCAACCACAGTACCGAAACCGCCCTTATCGCCGCCACCGATGACATCAGGACCCTGCTAGGCAACGGAGAGACAGCAGCCCTCATCCTCCTGGACCCGTCAGCCGCCTTCGACGTGGTCTGCCACCGCACACTACGATCACGCCTCCACGATGCCGGGATCCAAGAGAAGGCCCTGGATTGGACCACATCCTTCCTCTCCGGCAGAACACAGAGCGTCCGCCTCTCCCCCCCCCCTTCCGCTCCAATGCCACTGAGATCATCTGCGGCGTACCCCAGGGCTCATTCCTCTGCCCAACGCTGTTCAACATCTACATGGCACCCCTCGCGCACGTCGCCCGACAGCATGACCTCAGCATCATCTCCTACACCGATGACACCCAGCTGATCCTCTTCCTCACCAAAGATCCCCACACCGCCAAAACCAACCTCCACGAAGGAATGAAGGCCGTGGCCGAATGGATGAGGAACAGCCGACTGAAGCTGAACTCAGACAAGACGGAGGTCCTCATCCTCTGATCCACCCCTTCGGCCTGGGACGACTCCTGGTGGCCGACCGCACTGGGAACAGCCCCAACACCCACCGACCATGCACGCAACCTAGGGGTCATCCTCGACCCCACCCTCTCCATGACTAAGCAGATCAACGCTGTCTCCTCTTCCTGCTTCAACACCCTCCGTATGCTCCGCAGGATCTACAAGTGGATCCCCTCCAATACGAGAAGAACGGTCACCCAGGCCCTCGTCAGAAGCAGGTTGGACTATGGAAACGCACTCTACGCTGGAGCTTCGGCCAAACTCCTGAGACGGCTGCAACACATCCAGAACGCCTCTGCACGTCAGATCCTCGACATCCCCCGCCGCAGCCACATCACACCCCACCTGAGAGACCCGCACTGGCTCCCCGTCAACAAGAGGATAACCTTCAAGCTCCTCACCCATGCACACAAAGCACTCCACAACACCGGGCCAGCGTACCTCAACAGACGACTCAGCTTCTACACACCCACCCGCCTGCTCCGCTGCACCAGCCTCGCCCTTGCCGCAGGCCCCCGCATCCAAAGAGTGACTTCCGGCGGCAGATCTTACTCTCACCTCGCCGCCAAGACCTGGAAAACCCTCCCCACCCACCTACGACAGACCTAAGACCTACTTACCTTCAGAAGACTCCTCAATACCTGGCTCTTCGAGCAATAGCAGCACCCCACACCCCCAGCGCCTTGAGACCCTCACAGGTAAGTAGTGCGCTTTACAAATGATATGATTGATTGATTTACTCACAGATGGTATACTCCTGCAGGGCAGCTGCTGACACCATCCACCACTCCCTGTGGTCCCTATGCAGCCTTACCACTCCAGCACTCTGGCCTAAGGGGCAGCTCCAGCAGAATGTTCCCTACCCTCCAGAGCATATCTTAAAACAGTCTTCAGGGGATGGGGCACAGACAGCCCATTCACTTCTCCCACTCTATGGGCAATGGCTCGTGTGACCGTTGCTCATGCATCCTCACCTCCTATGTGGTAGTTCAGACCTGGTGGCTCTCCTTTATGTGGGTCCCCACCCTCTCTACAAGATGAGGTACCAACATACCATAGTGCCCAAGACATGCTCTATGGGATTTGTTAGTACACTTTTAACTCATTGAGTGCATGATTCTCAAAAGCGGCGATCTTCCTTTGTGGCCTGACAGTGCTCTCACGTCTACTTGCTCTAAAAGTTTTATATCTGAAAGAGACACGTTAGTGATAAATACTTTACCTTAGAATATACCCAGGTATCGGACTGGATCCGGAAAGCTTTCGTCAGCAGTACCCCTTCGTGTCGGCAGGCGACGTCGTACAGCTCCGCGTACGTCACTGGTGTCGTAGCCACCGAGATGACATTGTCGGAGCTACTTAGATGCGCTCACGCGCGCTGACGTCAGTTCTTTCTTTTTCCTCGCAGCAGCGCAGATCCGAGAGAGAGCGGTACCCCTAGTTAAAAGTTTTAACTTGGTTTCTGACAACTTGTTTTGTCGAGTACTTGACTCCTGGTGCAGGTGGGATGCCCGGCTTTAAGTCCTGTAGGGCCTACAGTCGGAGCATGTCGGTAGCGGACACTCACGACGTGTGTCTCTTCTGCTTGGGACACGGGCATGACCCCGGGGCGTGCCCAGATTGACGGGCCATGGCGTCGAAAGGCTTTGTGGGAGCGTTCCTGAAAGTTGTTGGAGGTCCGGCAATCGGTTCCACACCGATCGAGGTCCCACTCCCGTGGGAGGTCGAGGGACCGGGCGCGGAGCCATCAGCATCGCTCGCCGGAATCGGGGACAGGTAAGTCTAGGCGCCATAAAAAGTCGAAGAAGCGACGTCGCTCTTCCACTACCCCTCGTGGACCCGGTGGAGGGGGCAAGCGGTCACTCCACCGCTGCTCCTTTGGAGCCTCCGTTGTTGCCTGCGGCCTACCCACCCTTTCCGTAACCGCACGCGACTTCGGATGAGGTACAGGCCTTCCTGTCGGCCTTGCGACATTTGTTTGCCCCATCGGGTGCCTCCGGAGCGCCTTCGGGCCTCGCAGACCCGTTGGGTGTGTCTGCCCCCGTGCCGCCGCCTTTGGCCTCGGCTATGCCGGCACCATGCCCTGCGGCGCTGCCAGCTCCGGCCGCGCCACCGCTGACGCCGGACGGCGCCGTACCGGGGCTGGTATCTTACCCCCCAATTTAATTTCTGGGTGAAGAGTTTGTCCCATTTACCCGGGCACCTCGTTCTTATCAGCCTCCTCACCAACCAGTTGATGAAGAGGCGTACTGGGAGGGGTCTGAGGACCCTCTTGCAGCTCACTGCGAGGATGAGCCTGAATGGGAAGGCGACATGGAGGGTCCAGTGGATCTGGATTTCTCTCCACACCCTGGTACACTGTCCCCTTCTTTCGTGGCTACGGAGGAGGTTGGGACTTTTTCAGTGATGTTGCGTCAGGCGGCTGAGGCTCTTAGCCTCGAGCTCGCTTCTGTACCAATCAGGACCAATCTCCTGACCGAGGTGCTGCAGCCACTGTCCTCCTCTGCGGAGCCGATGCTGCTCTTCAATGAAGCGCTTACTGATATCCCCGTTGAGCACCTGGAACAAACCTAACACAGCCTGTTTGTCCAGGCTTCTGCCTTGCCGAGCGCATTCCCTTCTGCTCCTCCGGACAAAGGATCTAGGAAACTGGAGCAGTTTGGGAAAAAGATTTTCACTTCTGCCAGTTGCGGGTTGCGAGCGGTGAACTGCGTGCCTGTTGGGCCGCTATTCCCATTCTGTGTGGGATACCGTGGCACAGGTGCTGCCTCAGTGCCCTGTGGAGGCACGGGCGGTTCGCTCCCAGGCCATTAACGAGGGACGAGATGCTGCTAAATTTACCATCCGTTGTGGGCTTGACACAGTCGATTCTCTCGGCAGGGCACTTTCCACAACGGTGGCGCTACGCCGTTATGCTTTCCTTAGAACTACTGGCTTCTCCGGAGATGTCCAGAACACCTTGCAGGACATGCCTTTTGATGGCACACGTCTCTTTGGTGATAGCACCCTGGAACAATTTAAGGACTCTCGGACTACAGCCCAGTCTTTGGGTCTCGCCACCACGCATACTCCCTTGGGTTCCGCTTTTCGCTCCTTTCGAGGTCAGGGTCGAGGCGCCCAAGCACGTTCCTTTCAGACCCGCAAGCTTGCGCAGCCACAGTCTCAGCGCAGACGTGGGTCCCGCTGTGGTGGGTTCCGAGGACAGCGTGCGTGTCAGTCCACCAACGCCCCTGCCGCCGCTGCCTCAAAACCTTCCTAGTCCAGTGTTTCAGGCCCACCAGAAGCCAGTGGGTGGCAGGATTCGCTATCACTTTCCCCACTGGCGCACCATCACCTCGGAGAGGTGGGTTCTGCAAATAGTCCGAAGTGGCTACTCCCTCCTCTTCGAGTCTACCCCTCCAGCCATGCCACCTCAGTACCACCGCATGTCGGGGGATCACTTGTCAATTCTCCAGCAGGAAGTTGCGGCCCTCTTGGCCAAGGGGGCCATCGAGCGCGTTCAGCTAGAAGTAGGTCGTGGTTGTTATTCCCACTACTTCGTGGTTCCAAAGAAGGACAAGGGCCTGCGTCCAATCTTAGACCTCCGGAACGTCAAGCGCTTCCTCTGGAAGGAGAAGTTAAAGATGCTCACGCTTGCTCAGGTCTTGTCTACCCTAGACCCGCAAGACTGGCTGGTAGCGTTGGACTTGCAGGATGCTTATATTCATATACCCATCCTGCCAGCCCACCGGCGTTACCTGCGGTTCACGGTAGGCCACGAGCACTTTCAGTTCACCGTGCTCCCTTTCGGCCTTACCAGTGCCCCTCAGGTGTTCACGAAAGTGATGGCGGTGGTCGCAGCTCATCTGCGCAGATCAGGGGTCTCGGTCTTCCCCTATCTCGACGACTGGCTGTTGAAGGCGGGCTCGCCCCAGGCAGTCGTTTCCCACCTCCATACTACGGCCGACCGCCTGCATTTGCTGGGGTTTTCCATCAACGTGCCTAAGTCGCACCTGATTCCCTCTCAGAAGCTCCTCTTCATTGGAGCGGTTCTGGACACGGCGCAGTTTCGGGTTTATCCTCCCGAACAGCGAGTCCGGGACATTCAGACTATGATTCTGATCTTTCAGCCCTGATCCTGGGTTTCGGTCAGGAAGACCCTGAGCCTGCAGGGCCTCATGGCCTCCTGTATCCTGTTGATCTATCATGCCAGATGGCATATGTGGGCTCTGCAGTAGGACCTGAAGTTCCAGTGGATACAGCATCGGGGTAACCTGTCAAACTATGTCCAGATCTCGGAGGGCACTGCACAGGACTTGCAGTGGTGGCTCACGAACCAGCGTTGGGTCAACGGCAGATCCCTCTCCCTTCCCCAACCAGAGCACACAGTAGTGACGGACGCGTCCCTCCTGAAATGGGACGGCCACGTGGGAGAGGCGGAGATCAGAGGCCTCTGGTCTCCGGCAGAGTCCAAGCTCCATATCAACCTTTTGGAACTCAGGGCGATCCTACTTGCTCTGAAAGCATTCCTTCCCTCTCTCGAGGGGAGAGTAGTGCAGGTGTTCACAGACAACATCACCGCCATGTGGTACTGCAACAAGCAGGGCGGGTGGGGTCGTGGACCGTATGTCAGGAGGCTCTACATCTCTGGGCGTGGCTGGAACGTCAAGGCATTTCCTTGGTGGTTCAACACCTGGCAGGTACCCTGAACGCCAGGGCGTACAAACTCAGCCGCAGGTGCATGTTGAATCACGAATGGCGTCTTCACTCAGTGGTGGCACAAGGTCTCTTTCAGCACTGGGGAGAACCTCGGTTAGATCTATTCGCCACCGAAGAGAACGCGCAATGTCAGCAGTTCTGCGTGTTGGAGTTTCCAAGGCGGCACTCGCTCAGAGACTCTTTTCGTCGCGAGTGGAGTTGCGGTCTATTGTACGCCTTTCCGCCTATACCACTTCTGCCCAGAGTGCTGAAGAAGATCAGACGCGACTGGGCCCAAGTCATTCTTGTGGCACCGGACTGGGCTCGAAGAGTTTGGTATCCCGAGCTACTCAGTATGAGCGTGGCTCCCTCGATCCGACTGCCTCTTCGGGAGGATCTCCTGTCGCAGCAACAGGGGACGGTCCTCCACCGAACCTGTCCAACCTTCACCTTCTTGCGTGGAGATTGAGCGGCGACAGCTGATTCCATTTCACTTGCCTCCCGAAGTCTGTAATGTAATTCTGGCAGCCCGGCGTCCCTCTTCTAAAACGGTATACGCCTCCCGGTGGAAAGAATTTGTGGCATGGTGCACAGCAAAAGCTGTAGATCCTCTTTCTGAGGTCCTATTGTTGCTTCTCTCTTTAGCCCAGCAGGGCTCTGCTCTGGGCACTATCAAGGGCTACCTTTCTGCTCTTTCAGCCTTTCTTAGGCTACCTGATCAGCCCTCTCTTTTCAAGTCCCCAGTTGTCAATAGATTTCTCAAAGACATTACTCACCTTTTCCCTCCTATTCCTTTTGTGATGCCTCAATGGGACTTGAACCTGGTTCTCACATACTTGATGTGCGCTCCCTTACAGCCTTGAAAACGTCCTTTCGGACAAAACACGTGTTGGCTGTTTTGTACACATATTTGGCCTTTGAAAGAAGATATAATAAAGAAACATGGAAGGAAGGAAAATTTTGAAGCGACTTTGATGTGTGCCTCGGCAAGTGCGTGAAAAACTTGATGTGCGCTCCCTTTGAACCTTTGCATAACTGTCCTTTGTGGTTATTAACTTTGAAAACTGTCTTCCTGGTGGCCATCATTTCTGCTCAGCGAGTGAGTGAGCTCCAGGCTCTTTCCTGTAAACCTCCTTTCCTGGCGATTCATCCTGACAAGGTTGTGCTTCGACCACGTCCCTCCTTTCTACCAAAGGTAGTCTCTGCCTTTCATCTCGGGCAAACTGTCACTCTGCCCACTTTCTTTCCGCCTCTGCACCCTTCAAGAGAAGAGGAGAGGCTCCACCGTCTAGACCCAAAACGTGCGCTTTCGATCTATCTCTACTGCACACAACAGTTCAGGGTGGATGACCAGCTCTTTGTTGGCTACGTGGGCGCCAAGAAAGGCCAGGCTGTGCACAAGCGAACTATTTCCTGATGGGTTCTCTTGTGCATTAAAGCCTGTTACTCTCTGACTAAAAAGGAACCTCCGGTTGGGCTCCGCGCCCATTCTACCAGGGCGACGGCAGCTACTACAGCGTTGGGACGCAGTGTCCCCCTGCAAGACATCTGTCAGGCGGCCACTTGGGCCTCGTTGCACACTTTCACTAAGCACTATTGCCCTGACAGTCCGGTCCGGAGAGACGGCTTCTTTGGCCATTCAGTTCTCCGTGACTTTCTGGTGTAATTTCACTTCGCAGACCCACCACCGGGGTTGGTATTGCTTGGGTATGTATTCTAAGGTAAGGAATCTATCACTAACGTGTCTCTTTCAGATGCACAAGTTACTTACTTGTGTAACGGTATATCTGTAAGAGACATTAGTTAGTGATAGATTCCTTACTGCCCACCCATCCTCCCCGTTCTGCGAACTGTTCTCTAGGGTTCAGGTCATACCTTTCAGGGCCCTAGTTCTATTGCACCAGTAGTCGGTCTCTGGCATGGCTCTGTGCTTCTGGTGCGGAAAAGTTGTGTACAGAACTGACGTCAGCACGCATTAGCGCGTCTAAGTAGCTCCGACAACGTCATCTCGGCGGCTACGATGCCAGCGACATACGCGGAGCCGTTCGGCGACACCTGCCGACTCGCAGGGGTACTGCTGACGAAAGCTTTCCGGATCCAGTCTGACGCCTGGGTATATTCTAAGGTAAGCAATCTATCACTAACTAATGTCTCTTACATATATATTGTTACACAAGTAAGTAACTTGTGCGTCTGTAGCATGTGTGGCTGTAAATATATATGCTTTGCATGCTCCTGCCATTGTGATATCTTGGCATATCACACTGAGTAGAAAAGGTAATCCATAAAGTAATCTGAAAAGTAATCAAAAGTAATTTAACAGTAATTTCCACTGTATGCAAAGTATTTACATTTACAAACCTGTAACAATGTCATTCTCATTCAGCTTGATTGTATTGTTCAACTTGCCTTGAAAAGTATTACTTACAGGGAGGAACTGAAGGATGTTATGACCATTTTGGGAGCAGGGAATATACCATGGCTGTCCCATATTAGGAATACTTGTCAAGCATTGGGGAGGGCAAACATATGGTTAACACTGGAAGAGACTTGCACCTCTATTCCTAAAAAGTCCATGTTCCTCGCCTACAAAGAACATACATTTGCCCAATTATCGCAGAGCATCAACTCATCAAGTCTGTTTCTGGACGTCAAACAGCAATACAAATTAGAGTTGGCTCTGGATAACATTCAACCCTTTCTCGCAAAGAAATTGTTTTTACAATTTAGACACGGGGTGCTTCCACTCCGTGCACTTACTAACAAATGGAAAGGAGCTACAAAATTAGACTGTCCTGGGTGTACTGAGACCGAAGAAACAGAACTCCATGTTCTTCTCTTCTGTCCTGCCTACAGAATGTCAAGGTCTAAGTGGGTGCTCCAGCTCTGCAGAAATGTGGGGATCAGAGATCACACTGAGGCCTTTAGGTTACTAATATACGAGATACACCCTTTATTTGTCTTTGCTACCTCCAGATTTTTATTTGCGATGTGGAATATACGTAGAGGCATTATAAAGAAAGAAGAGCTTGGAAATGACCTAACTGTGCCCATTTGTTAATTATCTTGCTAATTTAAATTTGCACATCTCCCTGCCATCAAAACTGTCTTGAAATCTCCCCCTCCAGCTACTTTATTATCTTTATAATTTTTATTTTATTTTTAATCCTATTTATACTAGCTGTTTTTAAATGTTTTTTAATCTTTTAAATTGTGTTAATAGATCTCCTGATCACGCTTGAATACCTAAGGCTGTAATTTACAGGGTGACGAGTAGTAGTGGCGCCGGTAAACACTTTATGAAATTATAGTACACCATTTCTTGCCGGTTTTGAATGATATTCTGTATTATTATTAATTCTATAAATTGTTGTGTTTTATAATTTTTGTAATTTATGGACGATTGTTATATTTAATTGTGCTTTTATGGCTGTACAGCCGCAATAACGTTTTTTTGACTGACTGACTGATTACTTACATTTACCTGTGCCAGGCTTGCTTGGTTCTAGTAAATAAATATAAGTAAATATCATTTTGGATACAAACAAATAGATCTGAGTTCAATCTTTGAGTGTGTGCAATAATTTCTTGCCTGAGTGTGTTCAACAAATGCTTGACAGTACCCTCTGATAAAGCCTTACTGCTCCCCCACACTACCACAAATAGAGAGTAAGTTGCTATCTACTTTTACCTCTGCCTACCTTTGGGGTTCTTCTGGACTCTGTGCACAGTATACCTCATTTTGGTATAGAATGTACAGGGCCAGCTTCCTACACCCCACTGTTGCTCTATCTGACCAATGAAGGCTGTTTTCTTTCAGAGGAAGCGCATCACCTTTCTGACTTTTTATCCAGGGTGTTGGAAGTCACACCACAAAGGATCACCAGCTGGCCCAAGTTGACGCGCTAGGGTGACTGCATAACTTGAAAGACAACAACCACCTGTTGCAAAGGCTATAATCAAACTTATTTCTAGCATTCTAGAACAGTTTAAATGGTTTAGAAATGTGAGTCTTGACATTTAAAGAAAGTCTCATATACACAAACAGTGGAACCAAGAATTTGGGTGCCAGCACCCGCCAAACAACATGGTTCCCAAGTGTTCAATTGACAGTCCTAGGCTTTTCTGCTGCACTCTTCCCTTGACTACTACTAACTTGCTGCCTGCAGCTCCCTGGTCTAAGACTTGGGACTAATGTCTTTCATCAATCGCTACTTAGGTTTGTGCTACGATAGGGTTCCAGACAATAAGCCTTGTCTTATCTTCCTAGCCGACAAAGTGTACTCGGGCGAACCCTTCACGTTCTCAATGCACAGCATTGAAAACCTTATGGGCATGGTATTTCTACCTTGTCCCAAAAATGGCAGCTGATATTTCCTTGTCTCGCAAGACTGGTAACCACCACAAGACTGGTAACCATCGCAAAACTGGTTTTAGAGGACACAGGAGCCATGTGAAGTCAGAGGATCTTGAGCCAGGGGGAGGGATGTGCTTTAGTTTGAATCCGAGAGGTGTTCAAAGTGAAGGAAATGAAATCCATGGCTACAAGTCTTTTGTGTGCATTTTTGCTAGCCCACGCTGCAATAGGTTGCTCGAGGATACTCGCAGCTGGGGGTAGAACTCAGGTGAAGTCTAGTTGTGAGAGTATAAAGTTCAAGTTGGTACAGAGATGACTTGTGCCTTGGCTCTGGAACCTTGTCCCTGATGTTTCGCGACAATCGTCTTTTGGTGCAAGCAGACACTAAGGTACAGGAGAAAAAAATGTTGAGTGCACCTAAAATAAAACAACAGTCATCCGCTGGATGCTTGATACCTTCAGCGCAAAGACCCCCTCTTTGTCGAGGAAGAGGAGGCATGATTATTCAAGGACCGGTGCATCAGCTGACATCCATCGCAAAGGCTGTTTTTTCTAGCATCTCAGAGAGGGTGGAACATTGAGAGTCTGGGACTGGGCCCCAAACATTCAGCAGCGAAGGGACAGAGGTTTGGTGGTATTCAAAGCTTTTCCTTGGGAGCTTACCCGACTCCAAGGCCTTGTCGCTGTGTCCGACAGATGCCAAAGGTGGCAGTGCACCAGATTCTGAGGCTTTTTTTCCCAGTGTTTGGGGCTGGAAGCTCGACTCCCCCAAGAGCGGTTACCTGCCTTCACACTAAGTGAAGGCAGGTAAACTCTCGATGCCGAAACGCATGCTTTGGAGATCAAGAAGGAAAAGAAAAGACTCAAAGCTGAAATGGCCCGTATCTTACAACGTAAGAAGGAATTTGATGAAAGCTTGAAGCAGTTCAAGATACCGCGAAATTCTCGATCGGAAAAGGAGACAGGCTTCGAGTAACTAGAGCCCCCGGTGACGCCCGAAACATTGGACGAGCAAGAAGAGGAGTTATTTTTTTTTCGAGGAAGAAGAACAAACCAAGCTGGAGTCCGAAACCTCAGAGGTTCAAGAGCTACAGTGGCAAGACCTTGACACAGACTCTCCATAAGGAGGCTATCGACACCTATCCTTCAAAGCCTTCCCCTCCTGACGATATTGTGATGTACAATCAGGTCATCAAGAAGGCAGCAGAGACCTATGGGGTGCATCTCGAGGATGAAAAGCCTCAATCATGTTTCTTACTTGAGACATTAATGCCTACGCAATCAAGAAGCCAATTACTTCCCATGCTACCAAGTGTGCTGAACCAGGGGAAGGAGGCTTTTAAGGAGCCTGCCCCGTGTAATGCAGTCACACATAGGGGAGATATAAAGTATAAACACTCCTCCAAGGACCCAATTTACATCAAGGGATAAGTTACAGTTGACTCCATCATAACAGCCACAGCCAGGAAAAGGGCTAATGTACCTACCACTATTGGTCCACCGCCGGATAAAGAAAGCAAAAGAATGGACCTTATAGGGAGAAAGGTCGAAAGAAGCGCAGTGAACCAGTGGCGCATCGCCAATTCCAACGCCTTACTAAAGAGGCATGCATACCAGCACTGGGAGGAGGTAGGAGGTCTGTTGAAACACCTACCTGAGCAATATCAGCGAAGGGCAAGCCACCTGGTAGAAGAGGAGAAAAACATTGCAAATTTGTGCTTAAATTCTTAAAATCTGCCATAGATGCCGCAGAAACACCAAGCAGACATATGATGATAGGCATCACAGAAAGAAGGCACTCATGGCTGTGGATCTCAGATTTTAAACCAGAGGTGCAAAACACCATATTTCTCTTCCAGGGGATCCTCATCAATAGTCATAAGCACTGAATATTCCCGCCCATGTGCGGGGACCCCGGAAACAATAAAAATTATATATGAAAAACACATATATATATATATACAGCTCTGTATATGTATAAACATATATCATTTTTTCCAAGCCAATGCAGCCCCTATAATAGGCTAGACAATGTTGATATAAATTTCCAATAAAAACATATAGGTATAATAATACACCTAAATCTCTCTCTTTTTTTTTTTTAATGAGGTAAACACGCATGAGAAGGAAAAGAAAAACACTGTGCAAACACAGATCCACAAAACATTGTTAGCCTGCAGGCTGCATTGCAATACAATACCATAGAGACTGAAAAGCATTGTACAGGTAAAAACTGGCACCGTGCCTTAAGGCAGCCCTGACCTCAATATCCCATCATGCCTCAGGGGTGACAGTTGGGTCAGTTGTTCTTTCCGGCTCCTTCTGTCAGGACCCTGGAATTCAGCTCTCTTAATTTTTGACTTTCTAGTCAAGAATTGCTAGTTTTCTAGTGAATTCTTTGCTTCATTTTAATTCAGAAAATGCCTTCCTTGTTCATGCCCTGTCCATCCTGTGGCAAAAAGAAGGCTTCTTCGGATACTCACGATGTGTGTATCATCTGTCTACCGGACACACACTCTCCTGCTTCCTGTCGTCATTGTAAGGACCTTTCAAAGAGGACTTTGAAAGAAAGGGAGAGGATTAAGCTTTATGGCCTTTCTGAAAATGCGGTCGATGTCGAAGCAGTTGATCCCTGTGTGTTCTCCATCGGCGTCGAAGACTCCAGCGGCGGGATCGTCGTTGAGAGGTGAGGAGGCCAGGAAGTCTCATGCTTCCAAGAGAAGATCAACGTAGATACAAGATCCGGTGGCGAAACGCATTCGTTCGTCATCGAAGACTTCGCCGTCGAGGAAACATCGTTCGGGGTGGAAGGAGAAACATCATCGTTCGACGTCGAAGTCAACATCTAGGCGAAAGTTGACGTCTAAGGAAAGAAGGTCGACGTCGAAATCTACAACGACTTCGAGGCATAGATCGTCGTCAAAAAAACACGGGTGATCATCGACGTGGAGACTTGATTCGCCGTCGAGGTAGAGGCGATCGTCGTCGAAGACATTGCTGATGTCGAGACGAAGATCGTCGTCGGAGCATGATTCGACGTCGAGGCGGGCGCCTCCGTCTGGATCGACGTCGAGGCAGGCGCCTCCGTCTGGATTGACGTCGAGGTAGGCGCCTCCGTCGTTAAAGATGTCCATGACGTCGGCGAAACAGACGTCGAGGCGAAGTTCCCCGTTGGGATCTAGGCCTCCGTCCAGGATAAGCCCTCCGTCGACGACAAGGCTCTCGACGTCGAGACATGACTCATCGCCGGTCATCCACTCGGGGTCGAGGTCCAGGTCTCCGGCGATACGCCTATCACCGTCGAGACAACCCTCCGCTGTAGGCTATCAGGAAACGTCGAAGCTTCAATCGACGTCCAGGTCAGCGTCGAGACGCAAGTCTCCGCATAGAGTGAAATATGCATTGGATGTGGCATCGGAGCATGATTCAGCCTCTGGCTCTCCACCTATTTCTAATTCGCCTTCAGCTTCAGCAGGATCAGGATCCCCTCCTTCAATATCCAGATCACCTGAAGTGATAAGTTTATCTCCAGCTCCTATTTCACCAGTAGAGCCTCCTGGGCCAACAAGTCCTCAATTGAGAGCGTCACCAACACCACTAAGGCAGGAAGATGACCATCCTCCGGGACGGAGCCCCACCGGAGTGCTGCCTCAGTCCATACCACCACGTATGCCTTCCATGGCGCATGCAGTAAGCATTTCCTTAACCAGATTGAGGAATCTCTCCCAGCCTAGGAGACCAGCAAGTTCCTACTCTCGGGAAAGAGAGTATGATCGGCGCTCACGTTCGCCCAGGAGAAGATCGAGGTCCACCTCTTGCAGAAGAGGGTCGGTGCGATCGGAGAGAAGACGGCGTAGGTCTCCTACCTCCTCTTCGTCAAGTCATTCTTCCAAGAGAGATTACTCCCCCACACTGTCAGATACGCCTCCATCTCGAGTTTCTCCAGTGGATGGCATCAGCACTTTTCAAGATGTCTTGTGCAGAGGAGCGGCAATGTTGGACATTCCAATGCCTGTCCAAGAGTCATCTTTGAGAACCTTCACGAAAGAACGGCGTCTCGTCCACGGTTGCCTCTGGTCCCTGGGTTGCTTAAACCATTGATGGACGTCTTCCTCACGCCGGCTACCATCAAGTCAGCTCCGCGCGAATACTTAAGAAATATCGTCCTGCTCCAGAGGATCCTCTTTTTCTCAAGGCGGACCCTCCACCTGACTCTGTGATCACTGCGGCCACCAGGAAAACCCACTCGGTGGCTTTGTCATCCACAGTGCCGCCGGTCAAGGAAAGTAAGACGCAAGACTCTTGGGGAAGAAGAGTATGCGGATCGGCTGCCTCCAGTTTGAAAGTTGCCAGTGCCTCAGCGCTCTTGGGCTGCTACGACAGATCACTTTGGGATTCTCTTCAAAGATTCATAGAGAAACTTCCTCAGGAGGATAGAAAGGACTTTGAGGAGATTTTACAGGAGGGCTGTCTGGTCTCTAATCAAGTCATAAGTGCGGCAGCAGATGGGGCAACGCTGGCAGCTCACTCCTATGCCCATGGTATTTCAGCCAGACGATCTTCTTGGCTAAGATTAACGGCTCTTAAACCTGAGGCACATGCCAGAATTCTCAATCTGCCTTTTTCTGGGAGTTCGCTTTTTGGTTCACATACCGATGACGAGATGGCTCATATGAAGTCAGAACTCGAGACCATGAAAGCCGTGGGGCTAGAGAAAAGAAAGGAGTTCCGTCGACGTAGGGGAACTGACAGGCGTACCTTCCAGCAGAGGGTTCAAACCCCTCACTGGCAGAAGAACCAAGACCAGCAAGGGCAGAAAAAACAACAATTCCAGTCCCACAGATCAACTAGGGGACGAGGAAACAACCGCCAGTCCAACAGCGGAAACAAGGCTCAAGGCAAGCAATGAGCTATCGCTTCCTCCAATACCGTCCACCGCTCCGGTGGGAGGAAGTATTTCACGACATCTTCCAGAGTGGCGAAACATCACCAGAGACAAGTGGGTTCTAACTATACTGCAACATGGATATTCTCTTAGTTTCCGGAGACCTCCTCCATCTGTCCACCCAGTACATTCGTCTCACCAGCTCAAGATGCTAAGGGAAGAGGTGGCAACCCTCCTACTCAAATCGGCCATAGAAAGGGTTCCGAGAGCGCAGAGAGGGAAAAGAGTCTACTCCAGATATTTTCTAATTCCGAAGAGAAGTACAAAATCAGAGTTCAGACCCATCTTGGATTTACGAGCACTCAACAAACATATCAAGAGGGAGAAGTTTTGCATGCTTGCACTTCACCAAATATATCCACATCTCCGTCGAGGCGATTGGATGTGCTGACCTGCAAGATGCGTATTTTCATATACCCATCTGTCAGTGACATCGGAAATTCCTAAGATTTGTGGTAGGAACCTCCCACTACCAGTTCAAGGTTCTACCATTTGGCCTGAAATCAGCACCTCGAGTGTTCACAAAGTGCATGGCGGTGGTAGCTGCTGCCCTGAGGCGCGCAGGAGTCTTCGTCTATCCCTATCTAGACGACTGGTTACTAAAAGGTCCATCGCCTCAGATTGTAAGTTCACAGTTGACACGCTGCCTGAATCTGTGTCACCGACTGGGGCTCCAGGTGAATCACAAGAAATCCACCTTCACTCCAACGCAAAGGATACACTACCTGGGAGCAATTGTAGATTCCGAACTAGGAAAAGTGTTTCCTTCGGAGGAGAGACAGTTATCCCTCGCTCAAAAAGGCAGGCATGTGATAACCAACAGGCTGTCTACAGCGCGACAAATATCATCCCTGCTCGGGTCCATGGCATCTTGCATATTCTTAGCGCCCAATGCCAGGTTGCGGATGCGTCCTCTTCAACAGGATCTAGAGGACAAATGGGACCAAAATACTTCTCTGTGGGAGGACAAAGTGTGCCTCTGTACAACGGCCAGACAGTCGATCAAGTGGTGGTTGAAGTCGAGCAATCTACAGGTGGGGATTCATTTCCATCAGGAACCGCAAACATTGATCACCGACGCATCGCTACAAGGTTGGGGTGCGCACCTGGGGTCTCTACAGACTCAGGGGCTTTGGTCCAGCAGTGAGCAGCTATATCACATCAACATGCTAGAGCTCAGGGCAGTACATCTCGCCCTCAAGGCGTTCCTGCCGTCAATCAAGGCAAGTTCCATTTTAGTACAAACTGACAACACCACCACAATGTACTACCTGAACAAGCAGGGGGGGTACTCGTTCCAGGACACTCTCTCTGGAGGCTCAATCCCTGTGGCACTGGATCCTGGCAAGGAATATTTCCATAACGGCGGTGCACCTGCCAGGCGAGCTAAACGTTCAAGCGGACTCACTCAGTCGGCACTTTCAAGACCCAGAGGACTGGGTCCTCAACGACGAGGTGCTAGAGGACATTTTCGAGGAGTGGGGCCGTCCGCAAGTAGATCTCTTCGCAGACGAAAACAACACAAAATGCCGAGGCTTCGCCTCAAGGTACTATCGACCAGGGTCTCTGGGGAATGCCCTTTTGATCGACTGGTCAATGAAATTTGTGTACGCCTTTCCTCCTCTTCCGCTAATCCCGAAAGTGGTGACCAAGCTGCAACACTCGACCACCAAGATGATCCTAATAGCACCGGACTGGCCGAGGCAGTGGTGGTACACAGATCTCCTTCACCTATCGATCCGCCCGCACAAGCGTCTGCCGTGCAGGTCGGACTTGCTAACCAAGATGCAGGGGAGGATTTATCATCCCAACCTTCCCTCACTGAGCTTAACAGCATGGCTCCTGAAGTCCTCCAGTATGGCCATTTAAACCTTCCCCAGGCATGTATGACCATATTGAAGGAAGCTAGGAGGCCTTCTACGAGGCACTCATATTTCTGTAAGTGGAAGAGATTTTATTTATGGTGTATTCAAAATCAATATAACCCTACGAGCTGCCAAGAGGAAGTGATATTACCTTATCTGCTTCACTTAGCCAGAGTGGGGTTGAAATTCTCCTCCATCAAAGTGCACCTGGCGGCCATTACGGCTTATAGGCGCTCTCCATCTCAGCAATCTTTCTTTAAGATTCAAGTGGTAAAAGATTTTTTGCAGGGACTCAAAAAGGTTTACCCCGCAGTGAGGCCTCCCTCGCCTCCTTGGAAGCTGAACCTGGTTCTATCAAAGCTTATGAGTTCACCTTTAGAACCCATACATAAGGCTACATTACAGCACCTTACGTGGAAAGCAGCCTTCTTCGTACCTATTACCTCAGCACGTAGGGTGAGTGAAATACAGGCCCTATGTTCAAAAGAACCCTACATGGTTTTTCACCTTAATAGGGTGGTGATGAGGACTCATCCTTCTTTTTTACCTAAGGTGGTGTCCGACTTTCATGTGAATCAGTCTATTTCACTACCAACTTTCTTTCCCAACCCTTCCTCGCCAGCTGAGAGGGCGTTGCACTCTTTGGATATTAAACGAGTTCTCAAATTTTACCTAGATAGAACTAAGGCTGTCAGAAAGTCTGACCAATTGTTTGTAAATTATGGTGCTGTCCGTACAAGTTTTGCAGCATCTAAACGTTCTATTGCCAGATGGATTGTGTCAAGCATTAAATTAGCTTACCAATTAGCTCAGAAACCGTTGTGGCCTCAACCTAAGGCACATTCCACAAGAGGGAAAGCGGCTACTGCTGCATTTCTCAATAATGTCCCACTCTCCGAGATCTGCAAAGCAGCTACTTAGAGATCTGTCCATACATTCACGAGACATTATTGTCTGGACTCGGACACCATGGCAGACACTCAAGTAGGGCAAGCCTCCTTGAGGAATCTGTTTAACAACTGATTATTTCGGATGTTATCTTCTATGTATAGTACAGTTCTCATTTGCCTGCGGTAAAGGTGAGCTTGCTATTCTATTCAGTGCTTATGACTATTGATGAGGATCCCCTGGAACAGAAGGATAAGTTACTTACCTGTAATCCTAGTTCTCTTCCAGGGGTATCCTCATCAAAGTCATAAGCAACCCTCCTGCCTCCCCAGGCAAATGAAAAGAACTGTTTTATTATATATGGAAGAGGTATATCTTTGTGTTTAGGACTACGGGTCCCGCAAAGAACAACTGACCCAACTGTCACCCCTGAGGTATGATGGGATATTGAGGTCAGGGCTGCCTTAAAGGCACGGTGCCAGTTTTTACCTGTACAATGCTTTTCAGTCTCTATGGTATTGTATTGCAATGCAGCCTGCACGCTAACAATGTTTTGTGGATCTGTGTTTGCACAGTGTTTTTCTTTTCCTTCAAAAAAAAAAATGAGAGATTTAGGTGTATTATTACACCTATATGTTTTTATTGGATATTTATATCTAAATTGTCTAGCCTATTATGGGGGCTGCATTGGCTTGGAAAAAATGATATATGTTTATACATATACAGAGCTGTATATATATATGTGTTTTTCATATATAATTTTTATTATTTCCGGGGTCCCCGCACATGGGCGGGAATATTCAGTGCTTATGACTTTGATGAGGATACCCATGGAAGAGAACTAGGATTACAGGTAAGTAACTTATCCTTACCGCATCATTTAATGGGAAGCAGCCCTTTGGAATCGCAGTGGATGACACGCTTAACAACTAAAAAAGGACACAGTGAGAACTATGGGGGCACTGCAATTCAGAGGTGGAATACATAAAGGAACCTCCTCCGCAAGGCGGCCAGTGGGTAGAGGTAACCATCACCCCACTACCTCGCATCAGGCATACCAACATTTCCAAGTGGGAAACAACAGCCATCACCAGGGGCAGCAACAAAGCTGGCAATACCAACAGGGAAAACAGTCCTTTCGAGGGCGCCCCCGTAGAAGAGGTCTTCCACAAAGGGGAGGAGCATCCGCAACATAGAAATGACTGCATTCAGGCAGGAATACACCCTCCAAAAACTACACACATGGTGCACGCAAAGACACAAATGAAAAAACGTAAACAAACATTTCACACAGCATTTTGCACCAGTGGGGGCAGACTGCAGAACTTCTTTGCAGAATGGAAAAAGATCACTTCAGACAAATGGATCTTAACGACGACGAAGTGCTAGAGGACATTTTCGAGGAGTGGGGCCGTCCGCAAGTAGATCTCTTCGCGGACGAAAACAACACAAAATGCCGAGGCTTCGCCTCAAGGTACTATCGACCAGGGTCTCTGGGGAATGCCCTTTTGATCGACTGGTCAATGACATTTGTGTACGCCTTTCCTCCTCTTCCGCTAATCCCGAAAGTGGTGACCAAGCTGCAACACTCGACCACCAAGATGATCCTAATAGCACCGGACTGGCCGAGGCAGTGGTGGTACCCAGATCTCCTTCACCTATCGATCCGCACGCACAAGCGTCTGCCGTGCAGGTCGGACTTGCTAACCAAGATGCAGGGGAGGATTTATCATCCCAACCTTCCCTCACTGAGCTTAACAGGATGGCTCCTGAAGTCCTCCAGTATGGCCATTTAAACCTTCCCCAGGAATGTATGACCATATTGAAGGAAGCTAGGAGGACTTCTACGAGGCACTCATATTACTGTAAGTGGAAGAGATTTTATTTATGGTGTATTCAAAATCAATATAACCCTACGAGCTGCCAAGAGGAAGTGATATTACCTTATCTGCTTCACTTAGCCAGAGTGGGGTTGAAATTCTCCTCCATCAAAGTGCACCTGGCGGCCATTACGGCTTATAGGCGCTCTCCATCTCAGCAATCTTTCTTTAAGATTCAAGTGGTAAAAGATTTTTTGCAGGGACTCAAAAAGGTTTACCCCCCAGTGAGGCCTCCCTCGCCTCCTTGGAAGCTGAACCTGGTTCTATCAAAGCTTATGAGTCCACCTTTAGAACCCATACATAAGGCTACATTATAGCACCTTACGTGGAAAGCAGCCTTCTTGGTACCTATTACCTCAGCACGTAGGGTGAGTGAAATACAGGCCCTATGTTCAAAAGAACCCTACACAGTTTTTCACCTTAATAGGGTGGTGATGAGGACTCATCCTTCTTTTTTACCTAAGGTGGTGTCCGACTTTCATGTGAATCAGTCTATTTCACTACCAACTTTCTTTCCCAACCCTTCCTCGCCAGCTGAGAGGGTCGTTGCACTCTTTGGATATTAAACGAGTTCTCAAATTTTACCTAGATAGAACTAAGGCTGTCAGAAAGTCTGACCAATTGTTTGTAAATTATGGTGCTGTCCGTACAAGTTTTGCAGCATCTAAACGTTCTATTGCCAGATGGATTGTGTCAAGCATTAAATTAGCTTACCAATTAGCTCAGAAACCGTTGTGGCCTCTACCTAAGGCACATTCCACAAGAGGGAAAGCGGCTACTGCTGCGTTTTTCAATAATGTCCCACTCTCCGAGATCTGCAAAGCAGCTACTTGGAGATCTGTCCATACATTCACGAGACATTATTGTCTGGACTCGGATACCAGGGCAGACACTCAAGTAGGGCAAGCCTCCTTGAGGAATCTGTTCAACAACTGATTATTTCGGTTGTTATCTTCTATGTATAGTACAGTTCTCATTTGCCTGCGGTGGAAGGTGAGCTTGCTATTCTATTCAGTGCTTATGACTATTGATGAGGATCCCCTGGAACAGAAGGATAAGTTACTTACCTGTAATCCTAGTTCTCTTTCAGGGGTATCCTCATCAAAGTCATAAGCAACCCTCCCGCCTCCCCAGGCAAATGAGAAGAACTGTTTTATTATATATGGAAGAGGTATATCTTTGTGTTTAGGACTACGGGTCCCGCAAAGAACAACTGACCCAACTGTCACCCCTGAGGTATGATGGGATATTGAGGTCAGGGCTGCCTTAAAGGCACGGTGCCAGTTTTTACCTGTACAATGCTTTTCAGTCTCTATGGTATTGTACTGCAATGCAGCCTGCACGCTAACAATGTTTTGTGGATCTGTGTTTGCACAGTGTTTTGCTTTTCCTTCATAAAAAAAAAAAAGAGAGATTTAGGTGTATTATTATACCTGCATGTTTTTCTTGGATATTTATATCTACATTGTCTAGCCTATTATGGGGGCTGCATTGGCTTGGAAAAAATGATATATGTTTATACATTTACAGAGCTGTATATATATGTGTTTTTCATATATAATTTTTATTATTTCCGGGGTCCCCGCACATGGGCGGGAATATTCAGTGCTTATGACTTTGATGAGGATACCCCTGGAAGAGAACTAGGATTACAGGTAAGTAACTTATCCTTACCGCATCATTTAATGGGAAGCAGCCCTTTGGAATCGCAGTGGATGACACGCTTAACAACTAAAAAAGGACACAGTGAGAACTATGGGGGCACTGCAATTCAGAGGCGGAATACATAGAGGAACCTCCTCCGCAAGGCGGCCAGTGGGTAGAGGTAACCATCACCCCACTACCTCGCATCAGGCATAACAACATTTCCAAGTGGGAAACAACAGCCATCAGCAGGGGCAGCAACAAAGCTGCCAATACCAACAGGGAAAACAGTCCTTTCGAGGGCGCCCCCGTAGAAGAGGTCTTCAACAAAGGGGAGGAGCATCCGCAACATAGAAATGACTGCATTCAGGCAGGAATACACCCTCCAAAAACTAAACACATGGTGCACGCAAAGACACAAATGAAAAAACGTAAACAAACATTTCACACAGCATTTTGCACCAGTGGGGGCAGACTGCAGAACTTCATTGCAAAATGGAAAAAGATCACTTCAGAGAAATGGATCTTAAACATAATACGACACAGGTACTGCATAGACCTAGTCAAAACACCTCCAAACTAAAAACTGAAAAGAAAGGTACATTCCAAGGGAGAAACGGCTCTTTTACTCCAAGAAGTACAAGAGCTACTATGAAACAAGTTTGCCTATGGATTTGATTCTCGAAAAACAATAATTGATTGGATGCCATAGTGGATACATTGATGCTCCTTTCCACTTGTAGAATTCAGTTCATACAAATACCAAGTTTCTTCCAGAAGACAAAGGCAGAAAGAGCGTTGCACACACTTGACGCTACAAGGGTAGTAATGTACTATATTGAAAGAACGAAAGAATACAGGAAAACAAAGCAACTCTTTGCATCCTTCGCGAACAGTTTCTTGAGAAGACCAAACCCAAACACAATTGCACGATGGATTGCATAAGCGATACAGCTGTGCCACAAACAAGCAGAACAGACGTTGCAAACAGCTGCACAAGCTCACTCAGAAAGAAAGAAAGGGCAACTATCGCCTTTCTAGCCAATACTCCAATTCAAGACATATTCACAAAGCACTACTGCGTGGACATCCAAATGAATAAAGAAGCACAAGTGGAACAAAAAATCTTGCAGCATCTATTCACAGACCAACACTCAATCTTCCACCCTAACACCACAAAACAAACAAACTGCTACAAAATCTATGCACAGCATGTGAATCCAGAATCCACCAATGAGACAGAAAATAATAAAGAAAGGTAAATAATCTGCAACAAACTGGGAGTTATCTTCCCAAAAAAAAAGAGCCTGGAGATAGCAACCTGAGGTGGGAGCTTCTGGAGGATGCACGTTGACGTCACTGAGGGACACCAAATGTTGGTATGTCGACGCCCACTAGCAAATAAAAAAACAATTCCGCACCTAACCACTAGATGGTGGAATAATGGCCCAACCACTAGATGGCGGAATAATGCACAGCATGTGAATACAGAAAATGTATCAAGCTGCAAATCTACACTGACGGGTAAGAAACTTTACGTTGTACACTCATGCTCTGAAATCTGAGTTGTGATGGCTCTGAAAGAAAGTAATGATGCAGGAGCTGCTTTCTGATTGGCTGAAGTTTGGTTCTACGTAAAATGATGTGGATTGGTCTACAGTCTCACTGGTTTTGGCTTTACTTTATAAGGCTTTGCATTACACTACTCATTATGATTTCCGTGGGACTCCCGTCTCAACAACTGGCAATATTCAAGCATGTGAATCCATGAAAGATGTCACTACTGGAGAACCACAGTGTACAGGTAAGTAACTTGTGTTTTTTGTTGCAGGGGATTGCTACACTTCTTGCAGTCCCCCAGAACATTAAAACAATTTCCCTGCCACTCTCTAGGGCACCATGGGAACAGAAAATAAAGCAAAAAAAACTCTCGCGGGGCATTATGGCACGCTGGTTTGATGCAGTGAACATGAAATGAGAGGCTACTCCACTCATTTCACATTGCTAATTGCGTTTTGTTTTTAAAATTTTTATTTCAGGGTGCCTGGGTCCCACTCAGGGCACCAAAAACGTTTTAAAATATTGGGTTGCTGCAGGGGGAGGTCTGACAGAGCCTTTATGCTTCCATCAAATGGGAGCACTGTGGTCTTCCATGCCCTTGCTCTAATGGGCAGTGAACAATTGCCCCACCCAAAATAAATCCAGCCGGTCTCTGAGGCCATTGAAAGGCTTGGGAAGGCAGGGCCCACGCCACCTCCCCAAATTAATTCAGCAGGCCCCAAGAGATGGGGTCCTCGGGCCATGGAATGGATTGGGGAGGGGTGCTGCATGTCCACCCCCCCCCCCCCTTATAAATAATAAGGTGACCCCTCCACCCTGGGCTTGGCCCACCCCGGCGGGATTTCAAATGAAAAAAGGCGGAAGGCGCTCTTGTTTTTTTTTTTTATATATTGATATAATTGTACTGTGGATCCGCAGATCTACCGCAAACCCTTCAAAAACAAAATAATGATCTGGCTTTGGCTCCCAAATGGGCTACAGGGTTAGATTATCCCTATACTATCCCTACATGTTTTTTTACATTTTTTTAGGGCAGGGACTGAGTCCTAAAATGGCTGCTGTAACATCTTTGTTGATGGTGTTGGCAGCCAATCAGATCTAATCTTTTAATCTGTTGGATCCGCAGAGGCACCGGGTCTCAATATATACATTCATTTTTCAAAAACTACTTAACAGATTTACACCAAATCCCAACAAGCATTGGAAATGCAATAGGTCTCGCATTTGTTTATGTTAGAGCGTTTGGCTTTGCTATTGGTATTGTATTTTAGCTATGTGTTATTGAGTGTATCAAGATTTGCCGTCCAGCACCACCGAGTCACTAGTTCAATAGTACTTAGTAAATGAAATGACACATTCATTTTTAGTAGGCACAGGGTGATTACGTGATTTGCTCAGACTACACTGCCTCTCTCCCTCATCTAGCTTTCGCTTCATGTGGTCTCTGAAGATGAACTCTACGGGGTAGGGGCGGTTATTGTGACATGAAGTTTGAGGCTGGGAGGGGTGGCTTTGGAGAATGCCGTAGTGTATGTAAACCAGGAAAGAAACAAGGCTGAAGCAGATAAAAGATAAATACACGGGCATGCAAGCAAATTCCGGGAGAGCGGAGGCGAAGTGGGATGATGGGGGGGACGAGGAAGTAAGGGGGAGAGGAGTGAGCAGATGGCAAGAGGAGGTACAGCATGAAGGGGGAGTGTACAGGCATAGCTGGAGAGGAGAATCGCCCCTCAGGGCGATATGGTGCAGAAAACGAGTGGTGGTGTTGCTAGAGTGCACGAGTCCTTGGATTCAATAGCTCAGTGGGTTCAGGGAGCTGTAGTGATCGTTTCTTTAATGGCATCAAATGGACCACAGCCCATCATGACAATAATTTGCAACTGGATAAAGTCGGGACTTGAAAGGTTAATGACCTGGCAATGGAGGTGGCAGATGCAACATGGAAGGGCTGCAAGGTGTGGCGAGGGGGGCTGCAGTTCGCTTTAGGGTCTCGTTAGGAGTAGTGAGCACTATACACGAGGAGGAAGGTGGATAGGAGGTGATGGTGAGATAAGATTGAAGTGGGGATTTGACAGTCGTGCAGTGGGCGAACTGAGTGTGGTGGAGGGGCTGGAGGGTGATGGATGGGAGAGAGAGCCGGTCAGACTTCAGAAGTGGAAAGAGAGGGGTCGAACTAGCAGGTGGGACAAGAGGGTGATAAAAAGTGGAGGGTGGGCAGACGGAGATGGCGAGACGAAATGAGATCGGGAAGCAGAGATTGTGATTCTGGACAGATCGAAATAGGGTGAGGGGCCAAAAAATGGGACGTGCACATGAGTAGTGATGGGGTGGGTGGCAGATAACACCCAGAGGTAGAAAGTAATGTGGTGTATAGAATGCGCTGAGCAGGCAAAGTGGAGAGGACAGAGGTGTGAGACAGGGGAGGCGGGAAGGGGGTGGCCACGCGGTGCGGCGAGGCGAGGACACGTAGAGAGTGAATCAGGGAGAGGGGGAGTAAAGGGGATAGAGATGGACAGTGGGCGCAGAGAGTCAAGGAGAGGCTGGAGAAGGAAAAAAGAAAACACCCGTTTGGATATCAGTAAAAAGGAGATACATGAAATGAGTGGGTGAGGGGGGCTTAGGGGGCGGAAGAAACGTCTGAAGGGGAACAGTAATTAAGTAAATAAACAAGCGCGGCGGAAGCGGACCACGCTCAAAATTATAAACAAGCATGGCCGAAGCGGACCGCGCCGAAAAGGAACAGTAATTAAGTAAATAAACATCCGCTGCCGAAGCGGACCGTGCTGAAAATTATAAACGCCCCAAATGGAAGTAAAAAAGTGAATAAGTAAACGGACGAAGCGGACCGTGCCGGAAAGGAACAGTAATTAAGTAATAAAACATGTGCGGCCGAAGCGGACCGCGCTGAAAATTATAAACGCTCCGAATGGAAGTAAAAAAATGAATAAGTAAACGGACGAAGCGGACCGCGCCGGAAAGGAACAGTAATTAAGTAAATAAACATGCACGGCCGAAGCGGACCGCGCTGAAAATGATAAACGCTCCGAATGGAAGTAAAAAAATAAAAAAGTTAAGGGAGGGCGGTGCCCACATACAACTTTGAACATCGCGCTTCACAATCGGAATTACAAAAAGAAAGTTCTCTCTCACTAATTAAAGGAGACAGTCTCACGCCGCCAGTAAAAGATCCAGTCCGGGTAGGCGGGGCCAAAAGAGGACAGGGTGGTAACCAGGATGGACTAAAAAGCCTCTGTTACAATCAGAACACACCGTTTAGCATAATCAATGACGCAAAATGACGCACACCAATGGAAATTACGGGCGGACGCCAAACTCAGCTTCTTAAAGAATATTGATTCCAAGAAGCCCATGCAGAGCGAGCAGCGCATGTGCGCTGCAACGCCAGGCGAGACCTAAAAAACGCTTTCTGGGGGAAAATCTAGCTTTTGGCCAAATTTGGTGTAAATTGCTGTTCAATTTCCTTTGTTGCTTGGGGAAAGCCTGTTTTCTGACCCCCTTTTATCTTCACCCCCTTGTGATGGATCACCTTGAAACTTTCCTGGAAGGAGCTAAGGATGAGACTTTTTGGGCGGGACAGTTTTGTGAAGATTTGTCAAACCCTGTTAACAATTACTATCAATCAAAAAAATCAATTTCCTATGGAAACGAGATCCTAACTTTACTTTGGGGTAGTAACTAAAATGAAACACAATTTTCTTTGAAGTGCAGCTAGTATTAGGCACTGATCAGAATTATAATTTTTAGAATTTGTTTGCCTTTAATTAATTTGTGGACAATGGTGAGGGCCAGTGAATGTAATTGTAATTGCATTTATATAGCGCTTACTACCCCTGACGAGGCGTTGAAGCGATTTTTCGGCGAGTAGCACGCTACTCCGGAACCCATGAAGGATTAGTGTTGAATTAGTATAGTGAACTATGAAAGTGATTTAAGTGGTGGATAGGTTAGTCAATTACTTGGATTCAGAAGGATAACGGAAGGATAGAAGAGGTGAAAAAAGGTTTGTATATATATAGCGCTTGTTACCCCTGAAGGGGTGTTGAAGCACTGTTTTTTGGCGAGTAGCATGCTACTCCGTAAACCCATAAAGGATTAGTGGTGAATTAGTATAGTGAAATATGAAAGTAACTTGAGTGGTGGATATTAGTCAGTTATTTGGAGTGAGAAGGATAGTGGAGGGATAGAAGAGGGAAAAAAAGGTTTGCATTTATATAGCACTTGATACCCCTGATGGGGTGTTGAAGCGCTTTTTTGGTGAGCAGCACGCTACTCCTGAACCCATAAAGGATTAGTGTTGAAAATTAGTATAGTAAAATCTGAAAGTAATTTGAGCGGTGGATATGTTATTCAGTTATTTGGATAGAGAAGAGTAGGCGCGGGATAGAAGAGGGAAAAGAGGTTTGGATTTATAAAGCGCTTGGTACCCCTGATGGGGTTTTGAAGCGCTTTTTTGGCGAGTAGCATGCTACTCCGGAACCCATAAGGATTAGTGTTGAATTAGTATAGTGAAATATGAAAGTAATTCGAATGGTGGATATGTTAGTCAGTTATTTGGATTGCGATGGGTTGGGGAGGGATAGAAAAGGGAAAAAGGTTTGCATTTATATAGCGCTTGTTACCCCTGATGGGGTGTTGAAGTGCTTTATCGGCGAGTAGCACGCTACTCCGGAACCCATAAAGGATTAGTGTTGAAAATAAGTATAGTTAAATATGAATGTAATTTAAATGGTGGTGGATTTGTTTTTCAGGTATTTGGATAGATAAGGGTAGCAGAGGGATAGAAGAGGGAAAAAGGTTTGCATTTATATAGTGCTTGCTACCTCTGATGAGGTGTTAAAGTGTTTTTTTGGCGAGTAGCACGCTACTCTGGAACCCATAAAGGATTAGTGGTGAATCAGTATAATGAAATATGAAATTTGAGAAGTGAACATGTTAGTCTGTTATTTTGATTGAAAAGAATAGTGGAGGGATAGAAGAGGGAAGGATTTAGCCTTTTTTTTGTGGAGGTCATAGCCGTAGGAAGAGGCTTTGGGATAAGCAAAAATGGATGCGGCGGGTAAGAGTCGGAATGAAGAGTTTAGAAAGGCTTGTTTTGGGGGATCGGTATAGTCAAGGAGGGGTAGAGTATGGGAGAGTCTAGAAAGGTTTTATGGGGGTCATAGAAGTGGTATGGGGTTTGGGATAAATGAGAGAGCGGAGGTAGAGGATATATTGAGGTATAGGGTGAGAAATAGGATAGTGCATTGGAAAAAGTAGTTGAAAGAAGTTTGAGATGAGTCAGAAAGTTAGAGTAGAAGATATAATGAGAGAAGTATAGGGTAAGAAATAGGATAGTGCATTGGATATGCTGAAATGGAAGAAAGTGATAAATATATAGCTCCATAAGTACATGGAAAGTATATAGATGCATAAAGGAGGTAGGTATATGTAGATTAAAGATATTTATAGAGGTATAGGATGAGAAATAGGGTAGTGCATTGAATATGCTTTTCTAGGAGAAAAGTAATAAATATATAGATCCAAGTACATGGAAGGTATATAGATGCATAAAGTAAGTAAAAAGATGCATTAGATAAACTCTGGTTTTCAAGTGTTATTGTACTTTAAAAATGTATTTGTATTTATTTTTTAATAACATAATTATTCTACATGTTTATACAAAGCAATACACAAAGATAGGTACATGTCTATAGTAAAATAAATGCTTATATACATGTATGCACATTTGTGTCTCTAACGTTTACTGCATGATTATAGATTTAGTGCATTTGCCACGTAATTTGTGGATTTCACCAGAAAACTTGTTTCTTGATCAAGTGGCTGAAAATGCTATTGTCAGAAAACGTACCACATAATTTGCAGTTTTTGTCAAATAGTTTAGATACCCTTGCTGCATAATTTGGTCCTCCATGAAGCATAATCCAAGAGACAGGCTGAGACTACCTGGCTCATTTCAGATTGAATTTGGAGTCATCTGATAGAGACTTCTAGCTGCAGATTCCTTACCTTTGAATTTTCCAGGCGCCAGGCTAGATCCGGAATCTTTTACTGAGCAGTACCCCTTGCGCACACCGTCTGGTGGCTCCATTGGGCTCTGCATGAAGTCGGGATCAGTAGCATCGGTTATAATGTCGCTTTACCTATCTAGGTGCCACCCAGGCGTGTGGACGTCAGCTCTTTTCTTTGTGCGCCAGTTATGTGCCGCTCCAGGAAGAGCTACCTCTCTGTTGCTCTTTGACAGGCTTTTTCTCAACTTTTTGTCAAATTCAGAATGTTTTCCAACTTTTTGTGTGAGGATGCCTTCGAGGAAGACAGGGTTCAGGCCGTGCTGTGACTGCCACCGCATGATGTCTGTTACGAACCCCACCTTGTCTGTCTCTCGAGCACGACCACGATTCAAAGTTATGCTTTGACTGTCAGGCTATGGCTCCGAAGGCCTTGCCTGAGCAGGCTATAAAGATCCTTGCAGCACGGCAGTAGACACCGTCCAGCGAGACTCCGTAGAGGTCCCGGTCTTAATCATAGAAGAGGAGGTCATGGGACCGCTCCCGTAGCCCAAAGTCCTCTTCGTCCCACTCAGGGAAGAGGCAGAAGAAGAAGTAGTAGTCCAAGCGACTTCATCTTCACATCGACTGTCGTCCGGCTGTGCTCTCTCATCCAGTTCAGGACGGGAGAGATGTAGCAAAATTTACCATACGGTGTGGCCTTGATACGATGGATTCGCTGTGCAGATCGATGTCCACAAAAGTGGCCTTAAGGCGCCACACCTGGCTTAGGATAACTGGCTTCTCGGGCGATGTCCAGGCAAATTTGATGGGCATACCATTTGATGGAACCTGTCTTTTTTGAGGAAAGGCAGATTCAGCCCTAATGAGGTTCAAGGACTCTCAATCTACTGCCAGATCCTTAGACCTCTCTTCTACTCCTCGTGGCCAGTCTACCTTTTGTGGCAGCGGAAGGGGTTTTCAGCCGCATCAGCCCTATCTCAGCCACCGTCCTGCGCAGGCTTCCCAAGCTGTGCAGAGAATGGACGCAGTTCATTCTGACCTAGGAATGGAAGCCAGAAGTCGTCGGCCACCCTGCCCTTGGCAGCCACAGCCTCCAAGCACTCCTAGTCTGACTCTGCAAGACCACACCACTCGAGTTGGTGGGAGAATCCATCATCATCTCTCCCCACTGGAGGTCCATAACATTGGACAAGTGGGTCTTGCAGATCATTCAGGAGGGCTATTCCCTGTCTTTCCTTTCTTTTCCTCCTCCCATTCTGCCAAATCAGGAACTGCTGACGGAGGATCATTTAAAATTGCTCCAGGAGGAAGTTACAGCTCTCTTGGCATATAGCTATAGACAGAGTCCTGGTTTCAGAAGTAGGCAGTGGCTGCTATTCCAGCTACTTTCTGATTCCGAAGAAGAACAAAGGGTTGCGGCCCATTTTAGATCTTTGGACCGTCAATCTCTTCCTCAAGAAGGAGAAGTTCGAGATGCTCACTCTAGCTCAGGTCTTGTCTGCCCTAGACAAGGAAGGCTGAATGGTAGCGTTGGACCTGCAGGATGTGTATTTTCACATCCCCATCCTGGTGGGCCACAGGCGTTACCTGCTGTTCAAGTTAGGCTGCAAGCACTTTCCGTTTACCATGCTCCCCTTCGTCCTCACCAGGGCCCCTCGTGTGTTCACCAAGGTGATGGCGGTGGTCACAGCTCATCTGTGCAGGTTAGGTATGTCAGTCGTCCCCTACCTGTTGAAGGAGTCCTCGCCCCAGGCTGTCGTCTCCCACCTTCAGACTACAGCGGACCTCCTGCATTCACTGGGCTCCTCTATAAACATGTCCCACCTGACTCATTCTCAGAGTCTCCATTTCATCGTAGCTGTTCTGGACACAGTGCAGTTTCAGGCCTATCTTCCAAGATCAGCAAGTCCAGGATATTCAGGTTATGATTATGATGTTTCAGCCTCTATCCTTAATTTTGGTGAGACTGACTCTGAGGCTGTTGGGCCTCATGTCCTCCTGCATCCTGTTCGTAAAGCGTGCCAGGTGGAGTATGCGGGCTCTGCAGCTGAATCTGAAGTTCCAGTGGGCACAGCTTCGAGGAAATCTCACCGATGTTGTTCAGATCTCGGAAGGAACTGCAAGGGATCTGTAGTGATGGTTGACGAAGCGTGATTGGATCAATGACAGACTCCTCTCCCTTCTCCAGCCAGAGCTCACAGTCGTGACACATGCATCACTTCTGGTATGGGGCAGCCATCTGGTAGAGGTGGAGATCAGGGGACACTCTTCTCCGGTTTAGTGGGGGCCCCATATTAAATTGTTGGAGCTTCGAGCGATTTGGTTTGCATTGAAGGCATCTCTTCCCTCTGTCAAGGGGAAGTTAGTAAAGGTGTTCATGGACAACACCACCGCCATGTTGTACTGCTACATGCATGGCTGAGTGGGGCCGAGGACCTTTTGTCAAGAGGCCCTGCATCTCTGGACATGGCTGGAATAGAGGGGATAACCCTGCTGGTTCAACACCTGGCAGGTTCTCTGGAAGCGAGGGCGGACAAACTCAGCCGTCGATGCCTAGCGGATCGCAAATGGCATCTCCAGTCAGAGATGGCGCAAAGGTCTCTTTCAGCAGTGGGGAGAACCTTAGTTAGATTTGTTTGCCTCCGAAAAGAACGGTCAGTGTCAGCAATAATGCGCGCTGGAGTTTCCAAGGCGGCTATCGTTCGGCGTCGCATTTAGTCACAAGTGCAGCTCAGGCCTGCTAAATGCTTTTCCGCCCATACTACTCCTGCCCAGGGTTCTGCAGAAGATCAGGAATGACCGGGACCAAGTCATTCTTGTGGCTCTGGACTTGGCGAGGAGAGTCTGGTATCCAGAGCTTCTGAAAATGAGCATCGATCCTCCGTTCAGGCTGCCCCTTCGGGAGGATCGTCTGTCGCAGTAGCAGGGGAGGGTCCTCCACCTGAACCTGTTAACTCTCCGCCTCCATCCGTGGAGATTGATCAGCCGCAGTTGATGGCTTTTGACCTTCCTCCTGAAGTATATAACGTTATTTTGGCATCCAGACTGCCAGATTAAGATGACATACGCCTGCCGTTGCAGAAATTTGTATTATACTGTACAGAAAGGTCTATTGACCCTCTTTCTGCTTCTCTTTCCACTCTTCTATTCATCTTAACCCTTGCCCAGCAGGGCTCTGCGTTGTTTACTCTCAAGGGTTATCTTTCTTCTCTATCCCCTTTTTTGCGGCTGCCAGACCAACCCTCTCTTTTTAGATCTCCAATTGTACATAGGTTTCTAAAAGGGATGGCTCACTTGTTTCCACCCATGCCCTTTGTTATGCTGCAGTGAGACCTTAATTTGGTCCTCACCTATCTTATGTGTGCTTCCTTCGAGCCTTTACACAACTGTCCCCTCCGGCTGCTAACCATCAAGGCAGCCTTTTTAGTGGCGATTACATCTGCCCGGAGGGAGTTGCAGGCGCTGTCTTGCACGCCTCCCTATAGATGTAATTTTCAGACAGAGTGGTGCTTCGCACCGGACTTCATTTTTGCCAAAGGTTGTGACCCCCTTCCATCTGGGTGAATCCATCACGCTGTCCACCTTCTTTGCTCCCCCGCATCCTTTTAAGGAAGAAGAGGGTCTCCACCGTCTGGACCCAAAAAGAGCATTGTCGTTCTACCTTCACCGCACCAAAGAGTTTCGGGCTGAACAACCGACTCTTTGTGGGGTACGTGGGAGCTAAAAAGGGGCAGGCAGTGCAGAAAAGGACCATCTCTCGCTGGGTTGTTCTCTGCATTAAGATCTGCTATGCCCTGACTAAGAAGTAGCCCCCTGTGAGATTAAGGGCCCATTCCATGAGGGTAAAGGCTGTGACTATGGCCTTGGCTCGGGTTGTCCTAGTCCTGGACATCAGTCAGTCAGCAACGTGGGCACCCTTGAACATGTTTGCCAAGCACTGCTGCCTGGACAGTCAGGTCTGCAGGGACGGGCATTTTGCCATTTCGACCCTGCAGGACTTCCTAGTGTGTGGTATTGGTCTGCAACCCACCGCCGGGATGGTATGGCTTTGGTATCTAGTTCAATGGTAAGGAATCTGCAGCTAGAAGTCTCTATCAGATGAATAAGTTACTTACCTTTGGTAATGCATTATCTGGTTGAAACTCTATTTAGCTGCAGATTCCTTACAGCTCCACCCATGCCTCCCTGCTTTGCAGACTAATTTTATAGGGCTAGGGTTACTCCTCATTTCAGGGCCCTAGTTTTGCACACGACTACGTCAGTTATGTAGTGGCTCTGCGCTACTGGCATGGAAAAAACGTATGTCCGTGTGCCTGGGTGGTGCCTATATAGGTATCACGATGTCATAACCGACGCTACCGATGCTGATGAAATCACGCAGAGCCGAATGGCGCCACCCGACGGCCTGCGCAAGGCTTATTGCTCAGCAAAAGTTTCCAGATCCAGCCTGACCCCTGGGAAATTCAAAGGTAAGAAATCTGCAGGTAGATAGAGTCTCTACCAGATAAATCAATACCGAAGGTAAGTAATTTGTTCTTCAGGCCCATTTTGGTTTAGCCCTAGAAAGTGGAAGGCAAACACAAGCATGTATCAGTGACAATTTGTGGTGAACCACCACAGGGTCCAGTGGTTCATACAAACCACTCCTGCCACAGCTTTAGGACTCAATTGCCATTAGGACTACTCCGATTTTAAAATGAATTTCCTTATTGTAGGTTGAAGAGCAACAAGAGGAGACAGTGGCTTTGGACCGGATGCTGGGCCAGAAGAAGGAGGAGCTGCACCTCCTTCAAGACTGTATTGACCAGAAGAAAGTAGATCTTAGAGAAGTCCTTCGTGATGGAGAGGCCGAAGTGACTGAGAAAAGGAAACAAATCCGGGTATGTTTGTGGCATAATCTAACATGGAGAACTCTTTATAAAGAGGACATTATGATGTCCAAAGGGATAGAATAAACTGAATGTTTGTGCTAATTGCTAAAGAAGCTGGATGCTGTCTTGTGGTGGGATTGGGTGTTGAATTAATGCGTTCTTAGTGTGGCATTTTGAGAGTTCAGTGAAAATAATAGGAATGTTTCTGAATGGGCGGCATAGCATGCCATGGCGTTAATACTACATTACTTTTGCACCCTCTTCTCAATTTCCTTAATATTAAATTTTCCTTACAGGTTACAAGCTGTTTAATGTAAGCACCCTAGTGAAATGTACCAGCCCTCAAATACGGTATCACATTAAAATGTATATGCATAAAATCAGTGGAGTACTTTTCACTGTACTGCAAACTGCCAGCAAACAGAATTGAATGCATCTGCCATGCCACCAAAAATATGTGATGGGAGACTAACCCTTTTCACACCCTACCACTCATTTGTCAATATTGCCAATCAGGACCCAATGTACTAAGAAAAATAGCGCGCCAACATTTTGCGATTTTTCTCTGATTTTGTGATGTGACCTATGTAATAAGAGTTCACATTGCAAAATCTCCGGTTACGAGGAGTCGCAGAAAGATCCCCTAATGAATATTGATTAGGCAAGTTGTTAACTGTGATTAGCTGCAACCATAGGGATGACGGGCTGTCCCATCATTTTCTTTGAATTTTAAAGTGCAGAGGACAGATAAATAAAAGCACACTGTCTTAACAAGGAAAAAATAATGTTCGAGGCATATGAGCTGCAGATCACACACTGTGCATACATCGCCATCTGGTGTTGGGCCCGGATGTTTGCACTTTGTTGTTGTATTGGAATAAGTCTTTGGAAGTCACGAGATAGGTGACTCCTCCTTTGGAGAATAGTGCACATGGGCATCAACTCCATCTTCAGATTGTTTTTTCCGCCATCGGGCTCGGATGTGTTCGTCGCGCTCCAGTTAGGTGTCGTGACCGTTCTACCTTTCGACGCGCAATCCTTCACCCATTCTTCGGTATTGTTTCGATCGCGTTTCCCATTCGACGCTCATCTCTACAAACTTGAATCCTTCAATTCCGGTCGTGGATACAGGCCTTCGGGCCTAACTGCGCCATTAGGCCTTTGGCTCATGGATAGGACTCCTTTCAAGAAGTGTCCTCAATGTGGATCCAAGTTTCCACACGTTGATCTTCACGAGGTGTGTAACCGCTGCCTTTCGCCCGAGCCAAAGACTGTCTAGCTTGCGCCTCTTTCCGCTCCAAGAAAACATGGCTCGATCATCAACATCCATACCGGACGATATCTTCCAAAAAGGCATCAATGTACTGGAGCAGGAGCAGATCGAAGAGGGCAACATTAGCGCCTCCGAAGCCGACGACTCTGACGTCGAAGACATCACTCCAGGGCAGCAGGTCGTAAGTACTGACGTCGACCCCGTCCTCCCCACCCATTCACAAAAAGGGATTTGGTAACACCTTCGGGCCTAGGTGCACGCCGGGACAAAACTTCCCACGCCCCGCCTTCGGGCTGGGCAAAGAAGTCAATACATAAGCCTTCAGGCCACTCTGGATCAAGCCAGCCTACCATCGGTGCCGAAACCCCATCCCCATCCCCAAAGAAGAAACCACTGTCTTCGTCCGCACCGACGCCTGGTTCCCCATCGGTGCATTCGGCACCGAAATCCACGGGCACTGACTTTTCGGATCCCAAAAAATCATCGGAACCAAACAAACAACTGGTTCCGAAGACCACTGGCGCTCAACCTTCGGATCCGAAAAAAACATCGCAACCAAAGAAATAACCGGTTCCAAAGACCCAAACGGAACCCAGGAAAACTCCCGATTCCAGACCTAAGGAGCATCAAACAACTCCAAAACTTGGGACACACAATCGGACCTGAAAAAATCGGCACCGAAACACACTCCAGAGGAGGAGCTTTTTCGACCTGATCCAACCCAAAAAAAAAACCTCTCCAAATAGACCCCAAAACAGGTCAACTTATACTTAGTCCTTCCAGGAAAAGGAAAATGCACAAACCTGTACCAGCTCCACGCCCTTTAAAGAAGAGAGACATTGCCACTTCTCCTTTAAGAATTCCTTCTCCACCTCCTCCTCCACACCACATCTCTCCTATCCCATCTCCAGTACCCTCACAATCTCCTCCACCTCAGGATGATGAAGACACCTCTGGGGAGGAAGGTGATGATGAACCTTTAGGGGAACCTAGTCATCCTAATACCTCAGAGGACCCATGGGACGATTATGGCTCACCAGATGTTCCCAATACACCTCGAGATGATATCTACCCATCTAGGCCATCCCCTCCAGAGGACACTATAGGATTCACTCAGCTCATACACAGAGCTGCAGAATACCACACTGTGAATTTGCACACAGACCCTGTAGAAGAAGATTTCCTCATGGACACTTTTGCACCATCTCAAAGGTCTACTTCCATTCTCCCAATGTTAAAAGAGGTAATCAAACACGCTCCTGAAGTTTTTAAGGATCCTGTAAGGGCTAGAGTCATTAACCCCAGGGTAGAAAAGAAATACAAGTCTGGCCCAGCTGACCCTGTTTACATTAAAGGGCAACTTCCCTTGGATTCCTTGGCAGTCTCCAAAACCAGGAAAAAGGCTAACTCCCAAACCTCAGGCGATGCACCACCTCCTGATAAGGAGTCAAAACTGTTGTACGCATCTGGTAAAAGAACAGCGTCCCAAGCAGCCAACATATGGAGAATTGCCAACACACAGGCTTTGCTGGCTAGGTACAATAGGGCACACTATGACGAGCTAGAGACCCTACTACAACGCCTTCCAGATCAATATAAAACAAGGGCCAATGATCTCATCCAGGAAAGCAAACTCATAAGCAATACCTCCATTTGATGTGCTCTGGATGCTGCAGACACAGCCTCCAGAGCTAATAACACCAGTGCCCTCATCTACCAGAGGCTATTACAGAAGAGGCTACACGGGCAATAACAACAAGGGTAGAGGCAAAACTACAATACTCGTACCGCCTCCACTCCAAACAATGACTTCCCTCCACTCCCCCTGGACCACTCTACTATGGCCGGGGGAAGATTGCTCCAGTTCCTACCTGTCTGGAACACCATTACCACGGACAGGTGGGTGAGACAAATCATCCAATCCGGTTATTGCCTAGAACTCGCTTCAACTTCCCCAAACATACCACCCAAACAGCCTCCAATGTCAACAGAGCATTTAACACTTCTAAAACAAGAGGTACTTTCCCTCCTACAACAACGTGCAATAGAACCAGTTCCCCTGCATCACCAAAACACAGGGGTTTACTCATTCCAAAGAAGGATGGAACGCGGAGACCCATGTTGGACCTCAGACTATTAAACCTCTACATACAATCAGACCATTTTCATATGATCACTCTTCAACAAGTCCTTCCTCTTCACAAACAAGGCAATTTCCTTGCCACCTTAGATCTCAAGGACGCCTACTTCCACATTCCCATTATCCAGTATTAGGGTATCTTTCATAGATTCACATGCCTGAATCATTCCCCGTCGTCGGGATGGGAGTCCCCGGTACATAAATGAAGTAATGTCTCAGTAGACATATAGAGTAATAGGCCGAAGGCCTCACCTTAGTAACATATCCACGTCTTTTGTAAAAAAGGACCAAACCTTGGAGAGTAGCCAATCAGCTATCACCACCCTCTAGAACCTTCCTGGAAGGAGCTCTAGTCCCTCAGATTTTCTACCGCACGTCGTGCTAAGGGAGTCTCCACTGAGCTCTGCTCAGCATTCCTTGTTTCTGGATTACCAGTGTTTCTTGCTTCAACTTTCCATCTTCTGGGTGAAGTTCTTCAGTTCTTCATGGCAGATACTCCGAAGAAGGACCTTTTTAGATCTTGTGCTTCCTGTGGAAAAAAGAGACTTCATGTGGACGATCAACACAAAGACTGTCTCTACTGCCTTTATCCGAACCACTCTTCAAAGGATTGTAAGGTATGTTGTACCTTTTCCTCCAAGACCCTCAAAGATCGTGAGCGGCGCCTCTTAATTTGGCTGCAGAGGCTTAAAGACAAAGACTCAGTATTGTCTTCTGAGGAAAGTGAGGGCTCGTCCATATCTTCACAGTCCTCAGAAAAGACCAAGTGTGGCTTCTCCAGGCCCTTCGTCGCATCCACCTCAAAAGAAGGCGCATAAAAAGTCTTCAGAGGTCCTTCCTAAGACTCTTCCAGCGAAGGTTTCTTCTCAGGAAGCTCTTCATGCCTTCAAAAAGCCTTCTTCCACCCCGTCGACGACAGCCTCGTCGACGGTGGCTTCGACGACGAGGAAATCTCCATCAACGGCATTGAATGTGACCTCGTCGACGACGACAGTTTCAACTTCTGTCGCGTCTCATTCCCTATCAACATTGACGTCGGCAACTCCATTGTCGACGGCCGGTAGGTCCGTCTCGTCGATGCTTAAAATCAAAAAGACATCGTCGACGTCCAAACTGCCGTCGACGCTGCGACCACCGACGACGGCATCGACGACACCGTCGACGAAGACTGTCCCGTCGACATCTCCATCATCGTCGTCGACGAGGACTCCGACGAAACCTTCATGGTCGACAACGGCTCTGACGACGGGACCTCAATCTACTATGGTGCCCGTCGACGGTGACTATACCGTAGACGGGACCGTCGACGACAGCAGATTCTGACATACAAAGTACGTACGTGCACCTAAAAATCACGAAACGTACACTAACGCCAGCCCTGACCTCCCCTAGTAGAGTCCAGCTCTTGCCTCCAGCACATCTTTTGGAGGAAGAAGACTCTGATGATGGCAGTATGTTCAGAACGGCGACTAGTCCATTGCAACTGCACGTTAAATACCAAGATGGTTCGGACTATGATGATCAGGAGGTTTCTCCTGAGGAATGCCATCGGCCTCCACCTCCCATGGTTTGTTTGCCTGCATACCTGGTCTCTGACCTGCAGTTCCTCATTTCGGACTATAAGCAGAGGTTTCCAACGTCTGCACCATCTCTGCTTCCGGTTTTGTCTCCAACACCAAGACCGCGACCTCCTCCGTTGAGTTTACAGTCTGAGCCTTTCACATCACCACCTCCACTTTCTACAGACAATGAGGAGGAGGAAGAACATGAAGAAGAGGAACTTCAAGATTCCCAGTCTACTCGTGACGAGTGGGACGATTACATACTTCCCTGTCCAGCTTCTCCCGTGCCTGCCCCAGCTGACTCACCTCCGGAGGACATTGGGGGCTTTCACAACATAGTGGAAAGAGCGTTGCAGCGCTTCCAAATACCTATGCCCTCACACCAACAGGATTGCTTCCTCTACAATTTTAAAGAGCCTTTTAAGAAATCCGTTGATCTATCCCTATTATAGACTACATATGGGAACAGGGTGTTAAGATCATGCAGAAACCTTCCTCGGTGCCTCCAGTATTACCTCGTCTGGATAAGAAATATAGGGCTCCAGATACTGCTCCGGCTTGCCTGATCGGCCATCCTAAACCAGACTCAATCATTACATAAGCTGCTCAGCGGAAATCAAAAAATCCTTCAGCTCTGTTGACCGCTTCTCCGGACGAAGAGGGTAGACGGCTGGACAATATTGGCAAACGCTTCTCGTCCATGTCTGCATTAAGAGTGCGTGCATCCAATTCCTTGGCACTGTTAGGACGTTATAACAGGCAGATGCGGGCAGATATTGCTCCATACCTTGCGGCCTTGCCAGAGAACTCAAAGGAAGAGGCAAGGAAAATCTTACTGGAGGGCGAGCTGTACTACGGCGCCAGGGTTGGTTGAAGGTGACTTCATTCAGACCGGAGGTACAGACCAAAGTCTTAGACATGCCATACGATGGCCAGCTTCTTTTTGGGACACACATCGATGAAGCTCTGCAAGCTATTAAAAAGGATACCGACACGGCTAGGGCTTTTGGTACCCTCCAATTCAAGAACCCATCTTTTCGAGGCTCAAGAGGGAGAGGTCAAACGTCTACCAGAGGTAATTACCAACACCGATCTTCCTTCTCTTCCACTCAGCAATATCGGCCACAATTCTAGCAACGTCAACAGCAAACCACCTACACTAAATCTTCCTTTCGTGGCAAAGGAGGGCGACAGAAAGACGCTGCTCGGCGACAATGACTTCCCACTATCCCACTACCACCGGTCTCCAACTCCTCTCTGCCCTCCAAAGTTGGAGGAAGAATTTCCCACTTTCTCAAAAATTGGAAGCAAATAACAACGGACCGTTGGGTCCTGCAATTGATTCAATCCGGTCATTCACTACAATTAATTCAAATTCCTCCCCGTCCTATGCTTCACAAAAATTTGCGTGCTCTGCTCCTGGAACTTTCACTTATGCTCCAGAAGGGAGCTATAGAAAGAGTTCCTCTACGGCAAAGGGGAAAGGGATTTTACTCCCAATTTTTCCAAATACGCAAAAAGGAGAAAAAATGGAGACCGATATTAGACTTGAGAAATCTAAACAAATTCCTGAAAAAACAGTTGTTTTGTATGGTTACCATCCAGGAAGTGCTACAGCTCCTCAATGCAGACGACTACATGGTGTATTTAGACCTTCAGGACTCCTACTTTCACATCCCGATCCACGGCAGCCACAAAATATTTCTGAGATTCGTAGTGGCGGGCAGGCATTACCAATTTCGTGTTCTGCCGTTCGGACTAAAATCGGCACCACACGTTTTTACAAAATGCCTTTCTCCGGTGGCTGCATATCTCCGACAACAACACCATCAAGTCTTTCCATATCTGGACGACTGGCTCGTCAAAGCACCCTCTCTAGAAGGCGCGTCCAGGTCTTCCAACGCCTGTCTAAGGCTTTTCGATTGTTTGGGGCTTACTCTCAATCAGGACAAGTCCGTCCTTCAGCCTTCCCAGCGCATAACTTTCCTGGGTGCTACTCTCGACATGCTCCAAAAGAAAGTGTTTCCTTCACAAACTTCTTTCCTTGGCGCTTCGCATACGCTCCAAAAAGACTCTTTCTGTGCGCCTTTTCAAATCCCTGCTCGGGATGATGTCTTCCTGTATCCTACTAGTTCCACACGGTGGCCTTCACATGCGACCTCTTCAAGAAGCGTTTTCAGCTCAATGGGTCCAATGTACGGGGTCATTCGACGATGTCATCCAGGTGGACCCCTCTGATGAAAACAGCTCTACGGTGGTGGATTTGCCCTCAGAACCTTTCTCAAGGCTTGCCTTTCTTGCTTCCTGCTTCTCCACATACCGTCACAACGGATGCATCCCTGGAGGGCTGGGGAGCTTTCCTCCAAGAACCTCAGATCAGGGGCAAATGGTCCCTTTCCGAAAGGAAACTCCACATAAATCTTCTGGAGCTTCGAGCAGTGCATCTCACTCTTTTGGCATTCCTTCCGCGAATCAGAAACTCTCAAGTGCCTGTACGGACCGACAATACCACGACAATGCACTATTTAAACAAGCAGGGAGGGACTCGTTCTCTAACACTCTCTCACGAGTCGCAAAAAATCTGGAACTGGTCACTCCTTCACAACATTTCTCTTCGAGCAGAGCATGTTCCAGGAACACACAACGTTCTGGCCGACTCTTTGAGCAGACAACAGGCAGCATGTCACAAGTGGGAGTTGAATCAGCGGACCCTCACCCGCATATTCTCTCGATGGGGCTCCCTGGAACCACCGATCCGGTTGAAACCGTTTCCCTCTCTCCTCACTATGAACCACCAACAAGTCCAGCATCCGGATCCAGCATCTCTCAGATTATCAGCTTGGCTCCTGAGTTCATAGAGTTCCAGGGTCTAGACATCTTTCCGGACTGTAGAGAAGTTCTGGCTCTGGCTCGAGCAGATAGTACTACCAAAACATATTCCTTAAAATGGAAGAGGTTCTGTATCTGGTGCAAGTCAAACAAAATACACCATCTTTCATCCTCTCCAGAGCAAATACTGCCTTAACTTCTTCATCTGACAAAATCTGGTCTCGCTCATGCTTCCAATAAAGTCCACCTGGCAGCAATATCCTGTTTCAGGAGATCCTTTGCAGGCCATTCTCTGTGGTCTCATCGGTTGATTAAAAAATTCCTTAAAGGCCTGTTTAGAACATTCCCTCCGGTAAAAACTTTACCTCCTGCTTGACAACTCAAAACGGTTCTGGCTCAACTTATGAAACACCCTTTCGAGCCAATACACAGAGTGGATCTTAAGTATCTCTCCTGGAAAATAGCACTCCTTCGAGCCCTTACCTCGGCAAGGCAAGTGAGTGAACTTCATGCTTTTTCAATTCAAGACCCTTTCCTTCAATTCAAACACGACAGGGTCATACTTCGTACAAATCCGAAGTTTATCCCTAAGGTTCCGTCAAACTTCCATCTCAATCAGCCTATTGTGTTGTGTTCCTTCTTTCCAAATCCTCAAACAGTGGCAGAAAAAACTCTGCATTCTTTAGACCTTAAACGCTGCCTGAAATTCTACATTGGCAGGACAAAGACATTTTGCAAATCCAACCAACTCTTTGTGGCTTACAGTCGACCTAGGAAAGGTCTCCCACTCACTAAACAAAGTATCTATCGCTGGATCTCCGCAGCTGTTACTTTTTGTCACCAGCAAGCGGGGCAGCCCCTGCTCTCCACAGTTCGAGCCCATTCCACAAGGGCAATCTCTACTTCAATGGCACTTTTTGCAGGCGTGCCCATTGTGGACATTTGCAGAGCGGCAACATGGAAGACGCCGCATACATTTACCAAGCATTACTGCCTGGATACTGAGCTCATGAAAGACGCTGCAGTGGGTCGAGCAGTGCTCTGTAATCTATTTCATAAGAGGTGAGCCCTTCCTTTCATCCCACCATCCTTTCCTCTATATGCACTTTTCTCTATTGTGTTTTATGCCTTTGCTATGTCATTGCTTTTTGGTACTTTCTATTTTCACATTGAGATGTTGTTATCTGTGAATTTATATATACTGTACCTTTCGAAATGTGCTTATCATTGCTTACTATTCTGATTCAGGCATGTGAATCTATGAAAGATACCCTAATACTGGATAAGGAACGTGTTACCTGTAACTGCGGTTATCCAGTATTGGTATCTTTCATAGATTCACATGCAACCCACCCACCTCCCCTGGAAGGACTCCCTTGGGTCTCTCAGTGTACAACTACTTAGCACTGTGCTTACGATAATCTGAGGGACTAGAGCTCCTTCCAGGAAGGTTCTCGAGGGTGGTGATAGCTGATTGGGTACTCTCCAAAGTTTGGTCCTTTTTTTACAAAAGGTCGTGGATATGTTACTAAGGTGAGGCCTTTGTCCTATTACTCTATATGTCTACTGAGACATTACTTTATTTATGTACCGGGGACTCCCATCCCGACGACGGGGAATGATTCAGGCAAGTGAATCTATGAAAGATACCAATACTGGATAACCGCAGTTACAGGTAAGTAACGCGTTCCTTCACCGTGCTCACAGGAAATATCTTCGATTTGTAGTGGCCGGTCAGCATTACCAGTTCAAGTTTCTCCCATTCGGAGTCACCACAGCACCCAGAGTCTTCACAAAATGTCTTACAGTGGTAGCAGCCCACTTAAGAAGGCAACAAATTCACGTCTTCCCATATTTGGACGACTGGCTCATAAAAGCCAAGTCACATACCCAGTGTTTAAATCACACGCACCACAATCCAACTACTTCACGACTTAGGGTTTACCATAAACCTCACAAAGTCTCACCTCCAACCGTCTCACATCCAACAATATCTAGGTGCCACAATAAACACATCAATAGGCTTTGCATATCCCAGTCCAGCCAGGATAGCAAGCATGCACACCCTTATAACAAAATTCCAGCCGCAACACTCACTTCCAGCTGGAGTGTTCATGCAACTAATAGGGATGATGGCCTCTTGTATATTCATAGTACCTCATGCAAGACTCCAGATGCGCCCCTTACACGAATGCTTAGCACGTCAGTGGAACCAAGCTCAAGGTCAGGTAACAGATCTGGTGTTGGTGGACGGCCGCACACATCGCTCTCTGCAGTGGTGGAGCACCCAAAATCTTTCCAAAGGGCGACCGTTCCTAGAGCCGGTTTCACAGATTGTGCTAACAGCAGACGCATCGCTCACCGGCTGGGGAGCTCATCTACTACATCACACTATACAGGGCACATGGACACCTCAGCAAAAGCTACTCCACATCAGTCATTTGGAGTTACTAGCAATCTTTCTGGCACTAAAATCATTCCAGAAACAGATATCAGGCAAAGCTGTCTTAGTCCGCACCAACAATATGACAGCAATGTACTATTTACAAAAACAGGGGGGACGCACTCTCTGCAGCTCTCTCAACTAGCACAGAGCTTATGGGGTTGGGCTATTCCTCAAAACATATTCCTTTTAGCTCAACATCTTCCAGAAATTCAGAATCACATGGCAGATCTGTTAAGTCGTCAGACACAACAGATTCACGAGTGGGAACTTCATCCACAAGTTCTTCAACTGTTTTTCCAAATGTGGGGGCAGCCAGAGATAGATCTCTTCGCCACACATTACAACACAAAATGCCTAAGCTTCGCCGCCAGATATCCACGCCCATTGTCCGAAACAATGCGATATGGATGAATTGGTCAGGCAGATTTGCGTATGCTTTTCCGCCTCTCCCACTAATTCCATTAGTGGTGTGCAAGCTGCAACAACAATCACTAACACTGATCCTAGTTGCTCCAACATGGGCCAGACAACCATGGTACACAACATTGCTGGAACTATCAGTAGTCCCTCACCAAAAACTACACCTCTGCCCACAGCACTTAACACAGAACCATGGAGAGATCAGACATCCCGATCCAGCACAGCTCAACCTAGCGATCTGGCTCCTGAAGTCCTAGAATTTGGCTACCTCAATCTTCCACCTGGTTGTATGAACGTTATCAAAGAAGCTAGGCACCCCACCACTAGAGCCTGCTATGCAGCCAAGTGGAAAAGATTTGTTATATACTGTAACAACAACACCATCAATCCTCTAGATGCGTCCATTCAACACATCATATGTTACCTGCTGCATCTTCAAAGATGTAATGTATCATACACATCAATTAGATTACATCTTGCTGCCATAGCAGTTTACCTACGAAATAGACAACATTTGTCATTGTTCAAGGTACCTGCCATTAAAGCATTTATGGAAGGCCTCAAAAGAATAATTCCTCCCAGGGTACCACCTTCCCCAGTGTGGAATCTAAACATCGTCCTCACTAGATTAATGGGTCCTCCATTCGAACCTCTACATAAATGCGAGCTACAATTTCTTACATGGAAAGTCGCTTTCCTTGTGGCCATTACATCTCTCAGAAAAGTCAGTGAGCTACAGGCACTAACTATTCAAGAACCATTTTTACAACTCCATCATAACAAAGTGGTTCTCAGGACAAATCCCAAATTCCTAAGGTTATTTCTCCCTTGCATCTCAACCAATCTGTTGTGTTGCCAGTGTTCTTCTCGTAACCACAAACAGTAGCAGAAAGAGCTCTTCATACACTAGACGTAAAAAGAACACTCCTTTACTATATTGACAGAACAAAACCCTTTCACAAAACAAAACAACTTTTTGTATCCTTCTCACTACCAGACAAAGGCACTCTACCCGCAAAATAGCGGCTTCAATGGCATTGTTAGGGAACATTCCCTTAGATAATATCTGCAAAGCAGCTACATGGTCTACACCGCACACATTCACAAAACACTATTGTGTAGATGTGAAGGCAAAGCACCAAGCTAGTGTGGGCCAGGCTGTACTCAAAACACTATTTCAAACTACTGCAACAGATACTGGTGGTCGCCGCTAAAGAGGAGTACTGCTATGCAATCTATGCACAGTGTGTGATCTGCAGCTCATATGCCTCAAACGGAAAATGCTACTTACCAGTATGCATCTGTTCTTGGCATGTCGAGCTGCAGATTCACATACGCCCACCCACCTCCCCGGCTACCTTTATCTGTTCCAGTATTATCTTAATTAGATACAACATACATGGACATCTATTTCTGTTTCTCACAAAACTCCATCATTTTCCTTCTTGGCAAAAAAACTATCTGAAAATGGAGTCGATGCCCATGCGCACTATTCTCCAAAGACTTATTCCAATACAACAACAAAGTGCAAACATCTGGGCCCAACACCAGATGGCGATCTATTATGCACAGTGTGAATCTGCAGCTCTACATGCCAAGAACAGATGCATACTGGTAAGTAGCATTTTCCTTTTGTCAGCTTGTTCTCTTTTGTAGGAGCCAGCATGGAATGGAGGCTGAAGTAATAGGGCCGGTAGACAATCATATTGCAGGCTGGCAATTCGAAGGAGCCCACTCAGGCACTACCCAGCGCACAGTCTCCTACAATTCATGACAAAGTACGAAGTGCATTTAAAAGTAGGCTTTCTTGTTCAAGGGTCTCAGCCTTCATTAAAATACTGAGTTGCATTGGATACCTTCTTTTATCCCTGAATCCTTCAAATTAACTAACAAGTTGTTCTATGATGTATCGTTACAAGCCTTTTGGAATCAAGTGCTATTTTGGTAAATATAAATATTTGTGAAGTGGTTTCTTGATTGTGAGAGGACCTTTCTTTATATTTATGTTAACTTATACAGGAGGTGAAGTCTCTTCTGGAAGAACTGAGTGTTCAGAAGGGGGAAATGAATGCCCAGATGAGTGAAAAGAGAACTCAACTTGCATTATTAAAGCAAGAAGTTGTGAAAGAGGAGGAAAATGTACAGGTGGTAGCAGCCCAAGTTACCAAGTACAAGACAGGTATTGTATAAGGTTTAATTTGCTTGTATGTTTCATGGTTTGTTGATGTTTGTAGTAATTCACAGAAGTGTGACTTACAAATTTACCACAGGTAATGAAGGAAGTGGCAAAATAGATATTGTATAAAAATGACAAATAGTTAATATAGAACTTTGCTGCATCTTTCATCTATTACTTATCCAGTGTGAAAGCTCAATAAGCTCAATACTTGCTACCGAGATCTATATGAAATCATGTCTAGTCCTACTTTGGAAAATCCAGCCTTTCTTCTTTCTTCATTTGCAATATTGAGTACAATTGAATTAGGTAATTCTAATGCCTATTACTACAATAAAAAATGCTATTTCTGCCAAAAGTGTTTATACTTGTTTATAAGTTATTGTAATTGTAAGAGATTTGATTTCCTATTACACTTTTGTATGGTACAGGAAAAGAGTTCTGCGATGCACCATGACCATGTTGAGCTTGGCTTAGATGTGTGCCATTGCTGAAAGCATGGTTTGTGAATGTGGGGCAACTCCAGACGGGGCTGATGCTACATAAAGGCATTTCGAGTCAGCAGTCTATGGTCGCACCGGCTAAGATGTGACCACTGAACCTTCAAATTTAGCACCATTATCATGAGAGGGGTTGGAAAAATGTCACTTTGCTTGTTTCATAAAAAATACTGGTATATCCTTTTGTAGATCATAAGCACTTCAGAAATGGTATCCAGGTATTGGAAGGTAACAAGTAGCAGCTTTATGACCAACAATACACTAGAGTAGTCTACTAAAATATTGACTGTTAGCTTCGGTATGGCCAACCTTGGACACTAAATACCATGTGAAGCAAGGCCACGTCTCTGGCTCTGGTAATGCCAACTTATGTGCGCTTCCACACAGTCTCACTTGTAATTATAAATGTGCAAGCATGTTTGAAGTGACTGTTTGGGAATGCTATTGGGTCTGCCTCCAGTCACTGCTAATGCCACCATAGTAGCCACTGTAAGTTGAAATTTTTTTGTTAATGCTTGTCAATAGCAAATGAAACATTATTACTGACCAGTGTTACTATAGGAGAATGACAACAATAGTGACAAGCTGGCTAGCTTTCACAGTTCATTTTCACAAACTGAGCAACTTCGTAGGTAAGTAATCCTTTTGTAAGCGCCTGTGTTTCTGCATACTCCTAAAAGGTGATCATTAACAGACCATGGAAGATTCATAAGATGTTTCTGAAACACAAAATCTGATTTAAACTTTTTTTTTATAGTCAATCAAAACATTATTCTGGTTTTATGTTTAAGGCATTCAGAACACCTGTATTTAGATACTAATATGCTTTTGTCCTAACTCTAACCGTTAATTACTTTCATTACATTAAATATTTCATTGTGTACTGAAATGGTTCTCACCAGATGCACCTTGTAAACCACCGCTTGGTTTCTGATACTTCAAAAGAGCATCTTTGATGAGATTCTTGTTTAGTCCAAGACTAAGGGCCTCATTTAGAGTTTGGAGGGAACCAACATTTCTCCAGCTTCTGGAGGAAACTCTAAACATGGTGCAAAATCCATTGGCTATATCTCCTTCACAATAATATCCTCATGTTTCTGTTGATTATACTCCATGTTTAAAGTCTCCTGGAGAACTGGGAGGATTTTTGTGTTCCCTCCAAACTCTGAGGCCTTTAGTCATTCCAGGTACTTCTGTAGAGAGCTGATGAAGCTCTTGGCTTTGTTACGGTGGTTTGGATCTCCATGAACTTCAAACAGACTGATGTGCTTCTCATCAAGAATAAGACAAGCAAGGTTATGTACCTCATGTATTAAGGCTATGCTATGATCCTGTATTTAGTGCCCACCCCGAAATATTTCATGCATAGTGGTAAATTGGTAGCATATCCCTGGTTTACCGAATCACTTGCAGTAACAGAACATTACTTCTTATCCCTGGCCAGAAACTCTAAAGCACTGTCTGTTGTGCTACTGATTGCAATAAATGCTGCCTCTTTTATTGTGCTTCGTTAATTGGCATGGCTCAAGCGTGACATGGCAGATGCCTCCTCTCAGATATGCATACCATTTTTACCACAATTGAAATGATAGGTGTTTTATATTCCTGATTGTTGTCACAACAGCAGCTGCTGTGACACAGTGTTGCTTAATACCATGATCACGCCCCTATTGATGATCAGATAGTTCCTGTGTCTCCTGATTGTGTATTTGTTTCCACAATGCTAGATTACAAATGGGGAAAGGTCACACAGATGAACCTTTTACACTTCTGATAATTCAGACAGGCATTGAAAAGCCACATGCATGTCCCACACCTATTTTAAGCTAATAGTCAATTTCAAGTGTCTACATATTCGAGTGTGCACATTCTCACATACGGAGTTGCGGTGTTGTTCCCTTTGCACGTTTGTTACTGAACAAATGCGTTGACACTTGTCTTATTTTCCTCCTTCTACAGCATTGCATTTGCCATCACAGAGATGTCTAAATGCGCATAGGCGAATGAAATCTCTCAAGATAACTGCACATCTTCTATGCCTCTACTTTAATTCTCATTTCATTGTTTTTCCATGAGTTTCTGTAGGGAACATATTGTGCCACACTTTCCTTTTCTTGTAAGTAACTGCATTGTATGTGGGCCGTACTCTAGATAAACAGAAGGCGATGGGTTTCCTGTCTCTCCAAATCATAAACCTTACAATATTTTGGTGTTGCTTCCACTTACTTGGAACCTAAAGGTTGTCATCACCAGGTTGAGTCTTCTCAAGAATCTTTCAAACAGCCAACCTTATTCAACGCATGCACAGGTTCAGCCAGTAAAGTTGGAGAAATGTGATGCGCATACGCTGGAGTAAAAGGAATTCTAGCAACACAGGTTCAAAGGCACAGCTGTCCTTGCCTGACTCACTAGCTGAATATGAAGCACAGTGATTCCTCTCCTACACTGGTTATGTTCTGCTTTAAGCAATAACAAATTCCCTAACACTTTAACAGCTGTGTTACAAGGAGGGAAAATAATTGGTCTACTCGAAATACATCACTGTACTGCAATTTGCCATGAGTTCAGAGAAACATTTGTTTAATTCTTATGTTTTAATGAGAGCATAAGATATTTTTACACACATCTTGTTCTACATTCTTTAGCAGATTTTTAAAGATTGAAGTGTTGTTGTAGAACAGTGATTCTATTTGTATGACCATCCACAAGGTTTTGAACTGATACTGCTGTTTTTTTTACTCTGAAGTGCATGGGGTACAATTGGCTGATAACTGATTGACATATTTCACTTACCCATAAGTCACTAGTATATGGTTCAAGAAGTACACAGGGCTAGTAAGTTAAATGTCTCTAGTGGGCTGCAGCACTTAATTGTGCCACCAGTACAGTGACAATGAGAGTGTTGTTTTGAGCTCAGTCTCACTTGCTGCCTACCGTCTTTCTGGAACATATTTTTAATTCTTTAAAAAACTTCTATGTGATGCTAGAGTTTTACCAGTTTTAAAATTGGATAATATTGAGTATGAATGTGACATTTGGCAGTTAAGAATTGGAGGCACTGGTTCCTTAGGCAGCACACTGCTACCATTGAGAGGCACTTGGCCTCCTCAATCATAGAATTTTCATGCAGAGGAAGGAGGTTGGCGTGCTAGTTGCCAACCCCACCTCCTCCTTAAATGTCAGCTGTGGGCCCGACACGCCTAAGGCACACCAAATGCAAGCCCGTCTGCGCCCGTCCACACCCGAACGGGACCAGGGGCCAAGGAACTCTGTCCTCCCACATACAGGTCTGCAGAAATACACGAGAGGTCAGCTTCTAGCACTCAGGCCTCCAACACTTTCCCTGTGTGCTCCATTTCTGGGTTCCGATAATTTGTCTGAACCCAGGGGAGATGCAGCCAGTGTGGTTTTAAGATGCTCGCCTACAAGGTCAAGCACCCAACTGCCCCTAAGCCCCAAGATTCCATCTGGAAACTAGGATTGATTAATGCACGTCATTGACATCAAAAATTTGCTAGAGCAAAATTCCCTTAATGTACTATTTGTTACCGAAACATGGCTTAATGATAGCTCTGGGCCAGATATTCATCTTGCCCTCCGACTAGGCTACCAAATCCATAGACTAAATCGGGCAGGAAAAATTAGGGGCGGGATTTCCATTATTCTAAATGATGCTTTTAAATGCTCTACGGCCCCACTCTCTCTCCCAGAGTGTGAAAGTGTTCAGTTCCATGTCACACTCTCTCCCTCCAGTACGTATTCAGGTGTTCTGGTGTATAGACCGCCGGGCCCCTGTTCCAAATTCTTAGAAAATTACCAGATACTCTAGCTAGCCTATCGGTATGGAAAACCCACATAACAATACTGGGTGACCTCAGCCTTCATTTTGATGCACTTGACGCCCCCTCCACCAAAAGGCTGCAGGATGATCTTGAGGCCCTTCAAATAACCCAATTGGTTTCAACACCCACCCATGACAAAGGGCATACATTGGACCTTATATTTCTCCAATGACCCCCAGGTCATAGTATATGACGTAACCCCAGTCCCCTGGTCTGACCACTGCCTTATTCTTTTCAGACTACCCAAATCTGCCAAACAGGCTAAGGTCAAGGCCGCAACCACTGCTACTAGGAGCTGGTCGACGAACACCGTCCCCAATCTCGCAGGTAGTTTAGAGGAGGACTTCCAGCAGTGGAAAAATTGGGTTGGTCAGTCTCTGGACGCATGTTCTCCATTGAAAAAAATACCTAATCAAAAATCTCAGGCTAAGAAAGCCCTATGATACAACAACCATCTGACCACATTGAAAAACAGTGTAAGAGAATAAAAAGAGACTGGAGAAAGAAACACGATCCAGACCTTAAAGTTAAATACAAAACCTCAATTGGATCTTATCATAAAGAATTAAAAAAGGCACAGTCTAAATTTTATGAGAATTAAATCACTCAGGCACTTAACTCCCCAAAGGAACTCTTCAGAGTAATCAAAACTCTGACCACCCCTCACAAAAGTAATGGATTTCCTCAGGCCACCAAAAAAGATGCAACAAAATAGCATCTTTCTTTCACAAGAAAGTGACAGATATCTATAGCCTTTTTCAGAACAGTACTGAACCAATACATGAGGGTTTAAACAAGGTCAGTGAACCGTCTACAGCCCCAAGTCTATCACAATTTTCCAAACTCGAGGAAGATGCTATCCTCAATCTGATAAAGTCCACTAAATCTGGAACCCCGTTAGACTCAGCACCCCCTCACGCCCTTCTCAAAGTGACAGAGGTTATACTTCCCCCACTAATGGTGTTACTTAATAAGTCGCTAGATTCCGGCTTGGTCCGACAACATTGGAACCATGCCGTAATCAGGCCAATTCTGATTTAAAAAAATCCGGATCCAGATATACTTGATAATCTGCGACCTACATCACTACTTCCCCTCCTCTGTAAATTATTGGAGAAACATGTCAATCGAACATTAGTCAACTATTTGGAGGAGAATAATCATCTCCACTCAACGCAGATGGGCTTCCATGCCCACCACAGCAGTGAAGCAGCTCTTGTGGCAGTTACAGAGGAACTCACAGCCCTATTAGATAATGGATGGTCTGCCGGCAGTATTTTGCTCGATCTTAGTGTAGCATTTGATAGCGTCAATTATGCCATCTTAAAAGATAGACTAAGGAAAATAGGAATCCGGGATAAAGCGATCAATTGGCTTATCTCTTTTCTGGAAGACCAATCCTACCAAGTGATGGAAAAGGACTGCTTCTCTGACCGCCTGCCAATTAAATGTGGGGTGCCACAAGGCTCTTCCCTCAGCCCCACACTATTCAATATATATGTGAGACAACTTACCACTATCGTGCAGGAGTTTAGCACTTCTGTTCTAACTTACGCAGATGACACCCAGTTGAATGTCTCTCTGTCTAATGACACCCACTAAGAAAACCAGCAACTGGTTCCCTGCCTGAACAAATTGTCTCACTGGATGTCGAACTGTTGCCTAAAACTGAACGAAGAGAAGACAGAACTAATGATATTAGGTAACATGGCCAAACCCAGTGCCCTGAATACTTGCCAATTCTGTTTGAGTAATCCGGCTGACCCTAAACCTGTTATCAAAAATCTATTTATATGGATGGATAGTACCCTTGTAATGAACCACCAGGCAAACAAACTGTCTGGAATCTGCTTCGGGCTCTTAAGAATGCTCAGGAAGATACTGGCACTCATCCCAGAGCAGTTAAGAAAAACCGTCATGCAGCCCCTTATAGTCTCGCTCCTGGACTATGGCAACTCTCTTTACCTTAGGCTCACCTAAATATGTGATAAAGAGACAGGTTGTGCAGAACACAGCAGCAAGGCTCCTGCTCAAACTCCCTAGCTAAGACTCTGTAAGAGAATCCCTTAAACTGCTCCAATTGGCTGCCAATTGTGGCAAGAGTCAAGTTCAAATCCTTATGCTAAACTCACAGAGTAGTAAATATTAAAGGCCCTGAAGAACTCAGAAATCTGATATCCGCCCATGCCCCCATTAGACCACTAAGGTCCTCCCATTCCACTTTCTCCACACAAACAGAATCAAAGGATCTAGATGGGGAGGAAGATCCTTTGCATACTTGATTTCAAAACTGTGGCACGAGCTCCCGCCTGACCTAAGAGCATTGCAAAATAAACTTGCCTTCAGAAATAAAACTTAAGACCTTGTTGTTTCCCTTAAATCACTAATGGGCTCCGTTCTCACAACAGCACTCATCATCAGCGCGGGGAAGCCCTCCTATAGCCATGCGCTCTACGAATCCATAAATACAAATACAAAATGTCGCTCCAGGAATTCCACTGCAGCCTAGTTAAGCAGCAGTAAAACTGTCAACTCGACATAGTGAAACAACCGTGTTTGCCAGGTAAAAACCTTCCTTTTTTATATTAATAAGACATATATAGGGAAGGTCTTGGTAGCCCACCAGGCAGGGTGCTAAAAATTAAAAAGAAGTGCATGTTCCTCTCATGTCTAGCGTGCCCTTACAGTAAAATTAGAATTGCCATTTTCATTATGGAAGGCTGGTAGCCAGAATTGGCTAACTTTGAGTTACACTAGGCACCACGTAAAATGCTAACTTCTACTTAGGACCACCAAATATATTACTCCAAGGTATCATGTTGATTGTTACATAAATTGAACTGTTTCTGAGGTTGGGTTTAAAGTAACTTATAATTAGTATGGTAACTTGAGAGAGTCACTACTTTGTTGCCCCAACATCTGGTAGCCTTTCCTGACCATCTACAGCAGTTGTCACGTGAGACAACAGGCTGCCATCCTGCTAGGAAGTGTGAAGTGCTCCCAGAAATAGGGAGCAAAAATAATTGCTGGTTGGAGGCGGTGTGACCTCCTCCAGCAGGCTGGCTACCGGGGTGTGACTACAGATGCCCAGCTTCAAAGAGGCTCCCGCCTCAGTAAAGCAAATGCCAGCCACACCTCAACCTGCTGTTTGTGTAGGCACAGACTGGGAGGGAGAAAAGCTGTTGTAGAACTGGGTTTACCGGAGGAGTGGCTCATTATGCTGGGTTCAACCTAGGGGTGTGCCCAGAGCTCCAAACAGGGGAAGAAGACTTGAGACATCTTGGACTCAGGCAGAGAAGGGTACTCGGGGATTGTTTCTTGCTAAACCTCCAGGTGATGATGTAAAGTGGGAAGGGTTGCCACTTGTGAAATGTTACCCCATTGGCAAATTAGTGCTCCCTTCCATAAAATGTAAGTTGGCATAAAAGAGGCACCCCTGACACACTGGCCTCAGATCACCATTAGTGTGAAAAAAAAGGACTGCTCTAGTGATTCCTGGACCAAGCAAAGAGAGGCTACACGAGTGACTGGACTGCACCTGCTGCAAGAGGGCTGTGCTCACTTGTGGAAAAGAACTCCAACTCCAAGACAGAAGTAGCTCCAAGGGCTAGATGGCTAGCCCTCTATTAAATACCAGCACTACAAAAGCTAAAGGAGCCTACATCTTTGAGAATCCAGCTGTCCAAGAATGCCTGCCTCCCACTGAAAGCCCAATTGCCATCTGGGAGACAAAGTCCTGACATTTTGGAGGTGCCCCCCAGTCTTTGGGCCCATGACCGAAGTCAGCATATTCTGATTCCCCTACAAAAAAGGTTTACCTACTGCCAGTAACTACTGGGACTGCTGTAACCGCAAGACAAGTTGACCAACTGCGACTGGACCTGCGCAAGACCCCACTAGTACCTTGTGGGCGATAATTCCTGGGGCCGGAGACAACCCCTGACGTTCGTGGACCAAAGGAGGATTCACCCCTCGGCTTTTGCGTCGTCAGCATCCTGAGTGTGCAGCATCAGAACTACTTCTTTGTTGTACCACTGTTAGACCTGTCAGCCCTAGGGTGGTCCGTTTTTTTGTCCTTGTCGCCTCATTTTTGCCACCATCTTTTTGTTGGACCTAGGTCTCTAGGCACCTTACCACTGCCAAACAGTGCAGAGGTGCAGGTGATCTCTCCTAATAACATGGCTGCCACAGGCCCCTGCTACTGCGGAGTGGCCATGGAATACACGCACTAGTGGTTAGGAGCAGGCTGGGACATCTTGATACTGTATCTTTGCCATCCCGCCTTTCTGTCCCATAGACCAACATGTAGAAGCTCCTGGAACCTTCCAGCCCAGGGAGGAGTTATGCTTTGCTGCCTTTACAGGAGGGTCACCTGACCTAGGGGTATAAGAGGAAAGGAGGAAAACTGAACTAGTCAGTTGGGGCACCACTGGACCTGGGGGAACCTCTGCCGGAGTATAGGCGGTTGGGCCTAGGGGAGGAACCTACACTTCTGGGACTGACTGAGCTTAGACCCTGCTGTACCCAAGTTAGATGAGGGACTCTGCCAGCCTGCTGATCTTGCCCAGTGAGGGGGAACCCAGGGGACCAACTCCAGTGTGCTGCAGGGAACCATCCCGCCTTTTATGCCTGACAACTCAACCCCCCCTCTACCCTCCCCCAAGAACCTGTAACCAAGCTTTGCCCACATCTAGCGCTAGGACTGAAACCCTGCATGAACTGCTGCTGCTGGGGGATCAACAGGTAAAGCGCTATACTGCCAGAACTGTGCCTACCTAGCGCCAAATTGCTGGAACAGTGGCCCCTGCGCTGTGGAAAAGTAACCTGCCCATGCTGCCAAGCGCTGTGAACTCTAAGCGCTGCAAGCCCATCACCACAGCAGCCCAGGGTGTGGCTGAACTACTGCTGTGCCCCCTGCATGTTATGACTCTCTATAACTCTCTAGCGCTGTGCCAGGCAGCGCTGTATCTGCCCATCACCGTCGCAGCCCAGTACCTGCATTCTAGCGCTGTGCCAGGAAGCGCCATATCTGCAGAGGATCACCGCTGCGGCCCGGGCGCTGGGAAATCCGAGGTGCCGTCTGCGTCTCTCACTTGTGTGCCTTGGTTGGGCGCTGCCGCGAAGTGCGCCTTGGGCCCGAGAATCACCGCCACGGCCCCGGCACCTGCTGATCTGAAGCTGCCTGCCGGCCGAGTTCACCGCTACGGCCCCCGAAGCCTGGGAGGGCCGCCACGGTAGTAGAGTAGGCCGCACTAGGCGCGGGAACGCGTTGTCCGGCAACCAGGGCGTCGGCCGCGTCATCGGCCGCGCCCCCTGTGAGCCGCGTCCTGATTGGCTCCTGGGCCCCGGGCAGAGAGGGAAGCCCGGAGCTCTCTGAGAAGCGGTACGGCGGGGCCGGAGCCCCGAGAAGTTCTTCAGGCGGGGCCCCGAGTGAAGAGAGGAGCGGGCCGCCTGGGGTTTGGGGCGCGAGGCGCTCGCTAGCGCCGGTGTGCAACAGGACGGCCTACAGGCCTCAGAACAGAGCGGTGAGTGCGGGGAAGCTGGGGCCTGCCCGGAGACCCCTATGCACTGGGTGCACACAGCATTGCTTCTCTGCCTGCAGGTGTGAACAGTAATTGGACCTGCCACCCACCTTGCATATAGATTGGGCCGCAAAAGTTGAGTTGTAGTACTTGTATTCCCCCTGCGCCTAGGAAGTGTTGCCCCCTCTATGGGAGAGGTACACAAGTGATGTCAACTGGATCAATATCCTATAAGGAATGGTGCCTTTAGTGTGACCTCACCAAGGGAATGTGTTGATGTTCTATTCATGCCCTGATGCCCTTGAATGAATTTACCCGTGTTTTGTCCTGAAATGAATTTACTGTTGCCCTGAGATTATCTGCTCTATTTACTTGAATTAATTCACTGTTGCCCTGAGATTATCGACTCTATTACTGAAATGAATTTATTTGCCATGACCTGAATGAGATAAAGGGTCTTGTTTTACAAATCAGCCTGGTGTGGTGTCTTTTCATTGTGTGTGCATTACTGAGTCCGGGTGAGGGAGCGCTGCACAACTGCTTTACACATTGCCTTCGGGTGCCTTCCCGCCTCGCGCGAAGCTACCGTGTCGGAATTGGTGACCCCAGTTCTAAGAACCACGATCAAGGATAAAGATACAGTTAGGACCCTAAAACTGTTGGAACTGCCAAATCACTTTCCACCTGGACATGAGTGGTCCCTGTGACTGGCTCTCAACCCACTGTGGGCCACTCAAGAGGTTTTTCAAAGCTGTTCTAGTTCATTGGTCCAGAACCACTAAGGTACTTGAAATACAGTTATGGAACTCAAAAGATGTTTGTTGTTGTGGTGTCTATTTCAAGCTAAAAATATTTTTATGAATTGATGTCAAATATTTATTGTGTCATATTTCATACTTATTGACTATTTTGGTACTTCTAAATGCTTCACACTTGGTCGTTTCATTATGCCTGACTGCTGTGTGCCACATATACCGAAGGCCAAGCTAAGTGTTTTGTTTAAGAACATAAGTAGACCTGATAGAGATTGTGACATTATTACATGGTGTGGTCTCACAACCGCACCATATAATAATTCACTTTGCTACAGCAGTGATCTGATTTTTATGCTGTTTCGGCAGTTGCTGACGCCGACATTGTAGAAGCATTTATGCATAAGCTGCACTCAATTTTGAAATGTGAGACATGTCTGGGTGAACTTATTGTGTTTTGTGGTCTGACAGTCTGCAGATACATCTGTGGCACTGCATGCCAAAGTGTGATTTGTTGCTCTTTGAAGCGAACCTGGGTTTGTGCAGTCTCCTCCACAGTTTTTTAAATGAACAACCTACATTTTCTGTAGCAGTCGCATTTCATTTAGGTCAATTTATTTATGTGAATGCTATAAAAATTTATGCTGTTTTCTCTTCCTCAATTAGAGCTCAAGCACGTTCTAGAACTGGTACAGCTGGAAAACAATGAACTTCAAGGTCTGAAGCAGCAGCACAATCAAAAAATCAATGAACTAGAAAAGGCTCAAGTTGCTGTACTGGAGGTAGGGTCTGCATTGTGCCCTGTTCGTGATAGGACACTTTCCTGAATTAGGTGAGGGTAGGATTGGGTTAGATGTTCGGAGGGCAAGGGACAGCTTCCAGAATTTGGTAGCTTGTATGGAGAAACACAGTAAACTAATTCTTGCATGTGTGATCTTGTTTTTTATTTTTAGCCATGAGCTATGTCCAGCAGCAGCATTCTGGACTGTGTGTTGGCATTTTGTGTGGTGGTATGGCGTGTACATAGGGCATGTCATGGGCCAGCCTAGATTTGACAAGTGTGCTGACAGCACCTCCAGTATTGACCTTCCATGAAGAATCACCCTTCTGATGGCTTTTATTTGGGAGATCATGCTCTTGATAGCATGGTAGCGGAGGAGATGTGGTTTAGTGACTAACGCATGATACTTGACCCAGAAAATTAGCTTCTAATCGCAATGTTTAGATTGTTTCTTACAAATTGAGCACTGTACTACACTATGGCCCTCAATACGAGATCCCAATATTTTGGTATGTGGACAACAAAGGCTGGAATAACAGATTGTGGCTGATATCCCCACATCACATTACAGTAATTATAAATTACTTTTCCTGGAATGGGGCATAACATACAGCCCCAAGAATATTATGTCCAATTCTGTGCTTTTTCCCCATTCAGTGTAAAATAACAACCCCAAATCAGCATCCTTTTTCCACCTGCAAAGAGCATGCAATAGATGCAGTGTTACAAATGTGAGTTTTTTTGGGTTTTTATATCTATCCCTCAGTGCACCAACCCACCAGACCTAGGGCTCAATTCCGATGTCGTTTGGAAGGGCTCCGAATCGGATTCAGGCCTGGCAAATCGGATCCGGAGCCCTTGTTTCTGACCAACTCGTTCCCAGTTCCGAATTAGTAAGTACGATGCCTGGAAACCGTTAGCTCTGACCGAATCGGTTCCAGAAGGCATTCGGACAGGACAAATCTTTCGGATCCGATTTGTGCCGTTCTTTGGATTTGATTTCCGAATGAGCGTGTACGATGAACGATTTGGACAGCCTTTCCTTTTCGGTTTGACCGGAACGAATCGGCTGCCAGAATCGGTCTTTGGGGGCCTGTAGCAGGCCCCCCTTTACCCGGGGTCCTCCGAATCGAGCCCATGAGTCCCCTTTTCTCACCCATGCACAATGTGGCAGGCACCATGGGGTGCCCGCCACAGGGTGCATGCTTTCCCCAACTACCCCTTTTTAGGTCAAGCCTAGGCAGTGCGCATGCGCTGTCTGCAAGACCTGTTGTTATCTCCTCTGTTGGCTTTTGGCATGCTCATGAATTGCCATTTGTTCGTCGTTGTGCCATTTAGAAATACGTATTTTTTTTTATTGGTGCATTGGGTCTGATTCTCACGCCTTTGCGTGCTTGGGTCACGCCCACGCAATTTCATTAATTGTTTGCTTACGTTGGCCATCCAAATACGTCCCCGGTTCCTCCTGGTCATCGTAATCTTTTAGGCCATTTCATGGAGCAATGCTCTGTCCGGCATCTACATAGTGGCAATTTCTGTCCAGTAGCTGTTGAGCTATGCCAATAGCTGTAACTCCCAAAAATGCAAGGCCTTTTGCATTTTTAATGCTTGTTTCAATGGGAGGCTGTGTTCACGTTCGGCACACAGGCTCCCATTGAAGTCAATGGAAGCCAGACCAAATTGTATCCGGAAGCATCCGGATGCATCCTACTCGCTCGGTCGAAGTCCTCCGATCCGAGTCGTCCGGAAAGCATTTGGGAACTGATTTGTTCGCAGTGCTTTCCAAACGAGATCAGAATCGGGCCCTTAATGTTACATGCTGTTTGGCTTGTTTATTGATTTTAACTGTTGCTGCTTCTCAGTGTCCTCAAATCTGCTTCATTCTCGTAATCTAAATTCTCACTGAAAACCTCTATACCTGCATAACGCTTTCTTGCTTTGTAGCTAGGTTTAAACTATATAAATCACTTAAATACAGACCTAATTACAGACCAGTAGCATACATCCTTTTTATTATTTTATACAATCGTCATCCAATTTTAGCACCCACATGGATGTGTAACCTTTAGACCGAAATATTGTTCTCTAATCAACTGCTTTTTAACTGAAGACACCATCCCTTTATTTGTCTGACAGTCCTGTTTGTTTTATTTAGGAAAAACTAAAGCTGGAAAATCTACAACGAGACACCCAGAGACAGCGTGGAGAAGTGGAGTGGCAAAGACAGCTACTAGAAAAAGATCACCAAGAAATTGAGCTTCTTATGGCTCAAATGCGCACTCTCCAAGATAGCGTGGAAACTCTAAGCAAAGAACGCAAGCAGCTTGAGGAAAGTTGTCACAGTCTTGACAATAAATTTGTGAAAACTAAAAGGTATTTCTAAGCAGAACATGAAGTCAAACAAGAGCATTTTGAAATTAAATTATTTTGGTGGGAGCCACTTAGGAGATAGGAAATATTAGGATGGAAGAGTTTTCAGCGGGGGTGCCGAATTATGCCCAGAGGCAGAATCCATGGCAGATTTTCAGGGGTTGAGCTGCCCGTACGGGATTAAAAACTTGGTCCCTTTTCAGGGTAACCACAGGCAGTGTAATGATTTCCATTTAGATTTGTATGTAAATTCACATCATGTGAATATTTGAAAACTCTTGCCCAGATCCAGCTCTCCTAGGATTAAGTTGGGGACACCGGCCATTGGCCAATGATAAAATGAAATATCTAAAAAATGGATACATTTCAAAATACGCAATCCTTTGTGCATCTACTTCACAAAATTCATAGATCAACATACAGTGCATATTTAGAACACAATATTTTCAATAATTTTTAGTTTGCTGGTAACAATTTATATGTAGCATGTGTGGCTGTAGATAAACATGCTCTGCATACTCCTGCGATCTAGTGTTAGGGACAAACTGTTGCAACTTGTTTTTCTTCTGAGACGTCTTTCGAGTCATAAAATCTCGATCACTCCTTCTCTAGTCGTGACTGAGCATGGATACCGACTTCTTCGTTAGACTTTTTTCTTCCTTATCGGGTTCAGATGTGTATAAGCATTGCTTCTGGTTCCAAAGTGTTTGACATTTTCTGTCAAAGCCCATAAGCCTGTTGTCTTCCTTCCCATCACCGAGAAGACCTGTTGAAGCCCTCAAGATTCTTTAGATTCCCTTAATCACACAGGTTATGAGGAAGGTTAGGCAGGATTGCATGCAGGTGGCCTTTATTGGCGCGTACTGCGCAAGGAAGATCAGTAGCTCTGAATTGGTGTTCCTCAGTGTCACCCCTCCTCTGCAACTTCAACTCAGGGTAGCCTTTATATCACAGTAAGGTGGTCTTACCGGACCTTCAGCACAAGGACTCAGTAGAACTTTTTGAACCCTGTTAATCATAAGTTGTGGATGTCCTACTTGCTGCTCACCATTATTGCCCCAAATCCATTTACTCTGGCAACGATTTGTGATTTAGCATGCCAAACTAAAAGTCGACATGCATGATTCAAAGTTATTTGTTTCGTGACACATGCTTTCTCCAGCATTTGGGTATCTTTCATAGATTCACATGCTTGAATCATTACCCATTGTCTATGTGGAAGTCCCATGGTACATAAAAAGCAGTGAGTAATTACTCTAACATTAAAGTTAATAGAGAAAAACATTCACTTTAATATCTCGTCCTAGTCATTAGGTATGGTCCAAACTCCAGCCAATCAAGTGACAGCACCCTCTAGAACCCTCTCCAGGCTCTCTGATTTTCTACCGCATGTCATGTGAAGGGATTCTCTATGAGCTCTGCTCAGAACTTTCTCTTGGCCTTCTGGATTTCTTCAGATGTTCGGTTCAGCATGTCTTCTTCTAAAGGATCTCTCTTCAGGCATTGTGTCTCTTCTGGGAAACTTAGACTTCATTCAGATGATCCCCACAAGAAGTGTATCTACTACCTTCACCCTGTTCATCAGGTGAGAGACTGTAAAATCTGCAAGACTTTCTCTCGAAAGACCCTGACAGATAGAGAAGGACGTCGTCTTCTGCGGCTACAGAAGTTTAAAGCTAAAGAAAATCCTGTATCTGATTATGAAAGTGATTCCTCACTAAAAACCACGGCTTCTAAGAAAAGGTCTAGTGAGGGGGAGTTAGTATCTCCTAAGGCTGCTAAGGTGTTAAAAAAACATCACCACTCCTCGACGGTAGCCTTGTCGACGGTATCCTCATCTACGGTATCCTCATCTACGGTAGCCTCGACTGTCTATGGAAGAACTGTCGAAGAAAACGTAATCTACGACATCCTAGAAGGTGGTTGGTTTGACATCGTGGTCGATGCTTGTTCCGTCAATGAATTTGACTGCATCCAAGGATAATACAGGACTTCTATCTAGGAGAAGACCTTCACATGTAGTAATATTGCCCATTCATACTTCCCCAAGTAAAGTATCTCCCTGTCCTCCAGAATTTTTTTTCGATTATGGAGCAGATTGGGAGGAATTAGAAGATGATGGTATGTTTGGGGTGGCTTGCAGTCCGTCGGATCTTCTCATTAAATGTCAGGAGGAGGAAGATGAGGACTATGTCTACTACCCTCAGGTCCCCAACCAGGACAGACAATCTAAATGCCTGTTTCTCTAGTCTCAAACTTCCACCATATGGTGGAGGATTACTACTGCAGGTTCCCTCCTTCAGAGCCGGTGTCTTCCATTCACCAGACTCCGATTGCGCAGCCTTCTTTATTAATTAGATCACCCCCTCCTGTTTCTCCATTACCTACACAGCAACAGGACCAAGACGTTCATACAGCTGATGAAGAGAGAGAAGAGGGAGAGTTGCATGAATGGGATGACTATCAGATTCAGACACCTTTGCCTTCCACTCCACCTCCACTAGATTCACCACCTGAGGATATAGGGGGTTTCCATACCCTTATGGAAAGAGCGGCAAAGAGATTTCAGCTTCCCATGGTGACTAAACATGCTGATTGTTTCCTATACGACATCAAAAACAAGAGGTTTGCTCTATTCACATTGTAGAATTCATATGGCAAGAGGGCATAAGAGTCATGAAAACACCAGCCTCAATTCCGCCAGTATTGCCCAAGTTGGAAAAAAATATAAAGGTCCTTATAATTCGCCTGCCTGCCTTTTTGGACAACCCAAGCTGGATTCTGTGATTTCACCAGCTGGTCAACATTGTGCCACAAATCCCGCTTTTCCACTGTCGGTCCCTCCGGAAAGAGATAGAAGGTGTCTCGACTCCATCGGTAAAAATATTTCCACCATGGCAGCAACCACTGTTGAGAGCGGCCAACTCTCTTGCCATTCTGGGTAGATACGACCGCCAAATGTGGTCAGACATTTCATCTTTTATTGAAATGTTACCTGAGGAATCCAAAGCTGAGGCGCTGAAGATTCTACAAGAGGGAGAAAGTATCTCAGCTGAGATTATCTCCTGCGCTGTGGATGTTTCTTCCACAGGATTCCGCCAACTGTCTGGAGCAGCGTTACTGAGGCGTCAGGGCTGGCTAAAGGCAACTTCTTTCAAGCAAGAAGTTCAAACGAAGATAATCGGCATGCCTTACGATGGCGAATCCCTATTTTGTCACCACGTCGACGCAGCCCTTCAAACCATCAAAAAGGACACAGATACTGCCAAGGCTCTCTCTTGGCACGCTAAAGTTCAGGAAGCAGCCCTTTTGAGGGGCAAGAGGACGTGGATCGTTCTCCTTTCGGAGTGGTTACAACCAGTACAAGCATTACCAGCCATACCAGGGTCAATAACGATACCAATGATCACATCAGCAGTCATTTAAACAACCTCCGGCCGCTTCCTACAAACACTACAGGGGAAAAACGTCCTTCAGAGGCAGGGATAACACCAAGAAGAAGTAACAAGCGCCCCTTTTCGGCCACAGTTCCCACCAATTCTTTTAAAGTTGGTGGAAGAATTTCCTTTTTCTTCCCCGAATGGTCTTCTAAAACAACAGACAGATGGGTTTTAGATATAGTTTCCAACGGTCACACTTTGGAATTTCTGAAGATTCCTCTAAACTGCCCTCCCAGAGGTCCTCCTCCTTCTCATCTAAAGGAACTCATGTTTCAGATAGACGTAATGTTAAAAAAGGGAGCGATCGAAGTGGTACCAGGTGTACAGCGGGGAACGGGGTTCTATTCAAGGTTTTTCCTCGTAAAAAAGAATTCCGGGGAGTGGTGTCCCATCTTGGACCTTCGTTGTCTCAACAAATAAAAAAAAAAATATATCCTTCTGGATGTTGTCACTTCAGGATGTGCTTCAATTGGTAAATCAGGAATATTTCATGATTACCTTAGACCTTCAGGATGTCTATTTTCATATACCGATCCTCCCCAGGCAGAGGAAATTCTTATGCTTCAGAGTGATTGGAATGGATTTTCAGTTTCGAGTCCTACATTTTGGCCTTCATTTAGCTCCCCGAGTATTCATCAAGGTTCTAGCACCAGTGGCGGCTTACATACGTCAGCACCTACGTCAGGCAGGAATTCAAATCTTCCCTTATCTGGACGATAGCCTCATAAAGGCGAAATCCTTCGAAGTGGTGAACAGTCTTACTCAAAAATGTCTGTCTCTCTTCCAATTCTTGTGTCTTTCCATCAATTTCCCAAAGTCTCAGTTAACTCCCAGGAAAGTGAAAACTTTCTTAGGAGCAACCTTAGACACTCATCAGGCAAAGGCTTTTGCCTTGCAGGAAAGACAGGAAAAGATCTGCAAATTGGAAACTTTATTCCTAAAAAGAAAGTCCACTTCTGATCGCAAGTTCAAATCACTTCGGGAATGTTGTCCTGCTGCATCCCCCTCATTCCAAACTGTTGCTTGCGGATGAGATCCTTGCAAGAGGAGCTGGACAGTCAGTGGCTGCAAATTTCAGGGTCCTTCAATAACATTATCAGGATAACACCTCAAATGAAAGAAATGCTCCAATGGTGGATTCACAGTCAGAACATAGCCACAGGCCTATCGTTCTTAGTGGATTCGCCAGGTTTCATAATAACAACCGATGCATCCTTCGAGGGGTGGTGAGCACATCTAGAACAACTGACAGTAGAAGAAAAATGGAACAGTCACCAACGAACATTACACATAAATGTTTTGGAGTTAAAAGCAATATTCCTGGCCCTGAAATCTTTCCTCTCAAAAATATCAGGGGCTTCAGTAATAATTCGGACAGATAACACAACAAGCATGCACTACTTAAACAAACAAGGGGGGAAAAGGTCAACTACGCTATCCCTAAAGACCCAGCAAATCTGAGATTGGGTGATTCAACACCAGATAACATTGACAGCGGAACATGTTCCAGGAGTGGCCAGCATCCTGGCGGATTCCGTGAGCAGGTCAATTACAGCCATCCATGAGTGGGAACTCCACCAACCAACGCTGGATCTCATATTTCTGTTGTGGGGCAAACCAAGGTTGGACCTTTTTGCGACCAGTCTAAAACGCAAATGCCAATTCTTCGCCAGCTGGCTACCCCAACAAGAATCGTATGGGAATGTGTTTTCAATAAATTGGTCAAACATTTATGGTTACGCTTTTCCTCCAATTCCTTTGATCAGAGTGCTTCGGAAGATGTGGAAAGAACTCTGACGAATACTACTCATAGTGCCCAGGTGGCCTCGCCAGTTCACAGAACTTCTGCTTCTATTGAAGTGCAAGCCCAGGTCGTTGCGCCCATTACATAACTTGCTGACAACTAATTGCGACCAGGTCTGTCATCTGTACCCAACATCTCTTCGATTAGCAGCCTGGCTCCTGAACACTTTGAGTTTGCAGACCTTATTATACCTGCTGACTGTCGTCTTCCACTATCATGACTTAAATACTCTAGTGGAAGAGATTCTGCCTTTGGTGTGCCCTATTCAGTCTTCACCGGAGCAGTAACTACCTTTTTTCTTGCAGCTTGCTAAATCTGGCCTTTCTCATTCTTCTATTAAGGTTTTCCTTGCCACGATCTCCAGATTTCGGCGGCATAGTGGATCTCAATCGCTTTGGTCATCAAGAATAATAAAACAATTTCCTAAAGGATTGTTTAGAAACTTCCCTCCAATTAGGCATCGACCTCCGCCTTGGCATCTCAACATTTTACTTGCGCAACTTATAAAACCGCCCTTTGAACCTAGGGCTGACCTAAAGTACATTCCTTGGAAAATGTCTCTTTTGCTGGCCATTACTTCAGCTAGACGAGTAAGCGACATACATTCTGTGCAAGGCTTTGTTCTAGGTACATTTAAAGACTACCTGCGGGATTTACCAGCTTGAAACATCTTTTGTGTTGCAATTTTTGGAAGGGCCAAATCATAGTTTATATAGTTCCATCTTCTCTTCTTGTCAAGCCTCTAATAAGACTTTTACTTGGTATTTACTGTGGTCATGTGGAAACCCTTCAAGCTCATGAACAGCTGTTCTCTGAGATGTCTTAGGTATCCAGTATTGTGGTATCTTTCATAGATTCACATGCCTGAATCATTCCCCGTCGTCAAGATGGAAGTCCGACGGTACCATAATCAAGCAGTATTTAAATAATGCTATAGGCTATAATGGCCCTGGGCCATGTCTGATGTAGCCTATCTATGTCCTTTTATAAAAAACAACTACAAGCTGAATTTAGCCAATCAGCTGCTAGCACCCTTTTGAACCTTCCCAGCAGAGGCAGTTTCCCTCAGATTTTCACCGCAAGTCGTGTGTGAAGGGAGTTCTACTCAGTTTTTTCTTCCATCTTCTAGGTTTTTCTTGTAAAAAAAAATATTTTTATCATGTCTGATAAGAAAGGACTCTTTCTGGCCTGCAAGACCTGTGGTAAGGAGAGAGTCTATGTTGATGATCCTTACAAGGACTGCATTTATTGCCTCCACCCAGCCCATGGTGTAAAACAATGCAAAATCTGTTGCACTTTCTCTTCTAAAACTTTAAGCTATAGAGAGGGGAGACTGCTTTTGTGGCTACAGTCCGCTAAGCACCGTAAGTCATTGCAGGACGACAATGATGGCTCATCCAGGTCTCACAAGAGAGCAAAATCTCAAGAGAAAGACTCTGGAGAGGGTAGGAAACACCTCAAACCCTCCCCAGAAAGCAAGTGCTCAAAACAGGAGAAACATTCTAAGGTCTCTTCTGAGCCTTTGTCTTCTGTTTCCTCTACTCCAGTTAGGAAAGAAAAGAAGCACCATAGAGCCTCCTCATCGGATCCAGGGAAGAGCAGAACTGAAAAATCCCCATTGACTACTCCACTGTCGACGATAGTCACTGGACCGTCGACGACAAGTTACACAATTACGTCATCGGCCCTGTCGATGTCGGGTACGATGATAACAATGGCCATCTCTGGACCCATACTGTCGACAAAGGTTTAGTTGACGCCGTCATCGTCCTCCCATCTGTGCAGCCGGTGAGGGTTGCAGTAAAGCCGACGTAGAGACCGTCAACGTCCACACTGTCGAGGTCACTACTGTCGCTGACGCTGACATCATCGACGACAGGTCTGTTGACGACGATACCGTCGAGGTCATCGGCTGTTGCGATTCCGTCGATGACGACAACGCCAATTAAGGTGATGAACACATTTAGACCAGAAAGTCCAGTCAAAGGTTCTGGATATGGCGTTTGATGGGGGTGCTTTGTTTGGCAAACCTATAGATGAGGCGCGTCTATCCATCAAAAAGGATACGGATACATCGAAATCCTTGGGTGGCAAAAGGACGTAGTTTTAGCACTTACAGAGTAAACTTCCAGAGGGCACAACAATACCAGCCCTAACAGCCGCAATATAGGCAATCCTATCAACCTGCTGCCTACATTCAACTGGCCACAGTTGGTTTCTCTCGCCAAGCAGCCGAAAGAGAACATTGACCCAAGGCAGAGACAATAGAAGAAAGCAATGATCTCACAAGGGTACCTGCGACTCCCTCTTTTTCCCCTCCCGTGGGTGCAAAGATATCCAGTTTCTTCCGGCAATGGGAGAGTATAACATCGGACATTTGGGTGCTGCATTTGATTGCCTTCGGTCACTCGCTGGAGTTTGTACAAAAACCTCCAACTACGCCACCCAGGGGATCACCTTCCCCTCGTCTTCACTTACTGCAGAAAGAAGAAAAAGTTATGCTTGTAAAAGGAGCCATTGAGGAGGTTTCAACCCTGCAAAGAGGGCAAGGTTTCTACTCCAGTTTCTTCTTGATTATGAAGAAGTCAGGGGAATGGAGACCAATTTTGGATCTCAGAAAATTAAACAAGTTCCTGCGGAAACAAACTTTCAGGATGGTAACTCTGACCGAGATCTTACGATGTCCCAACAAGGGAGATGTAATGACCTCCCCGGATCTGAAAGACGCATACTTCCAGATCCCCATTCATCGGAAGCATAGAAAATTCCTCAGATTTACGGTGGCTGGTACCCACTACCAATTCAGAGTTCTTCCTTTCAGCCTCATCGGCACCCAAGATATTCACGAAGTGCCTCGCGCCGGTGGCCGCAGCCCTACGCTCTCAAGGTCACCAAGTATTCCCCTACTTGGACGACTGGTTGCTAAAAGCAGCAACGGCAAAGCAAGCAACAAGGACCACAAAAGCATGTCTTCAGCTGTTCAGCAAAATGGGGTTGAGAGTGAACATCACAAAGTTTTCATTTGTTCCCAATCGAGTAATTCCATTCCTGGAAGCAATCCAATGCAAACCATTCTTGTCAAAAGAATGTCAGGCCTGTATAAGGCACTTGGCTATGGCCATCTGAAGAAAAAAGTCTGTTTCAGTAAGGAAATACAAGTCGCTCCTAGGGGTGTGCACATCAGCGATAGACTGGTTCCCTAGGCAAGACTCAAAATGTGACCTCTCCAAGAAGAACTGCAAAAGTAATGGCTTCAAACGATAGGATCTTTCGAGGATATCATTCAGATTTCTCAAGCCATGAGAATAGCAATGTTATGGTGGTACCACACCCCAAACCTTTCAAAAGGACTTACGTTCTTGCAAGACATACCAGACTGCACCCTGACAATGGATGCCTCCATGGAAGGTTGGGGAGGCCATTTGCAGGACCTTCAAATTCAAGGCAAACGGTCCACTTCTAGAAAGAAAAAAAAAGTCATATCAACAGCCTAGAGCTGAAGGTTTTATTCCTCTTTCTATAGGCTTTCCTGCCGAGAATAGCAGGTGCTTCGTGCTGGTCCGGACGTACAATACGACCAGTATGTTCTACATAAATAAACAGTGTGGGACCAAATTGCTTTCTCTGGAAGCGCAACAATTGTGGACCACAGGATTTCTCTCAGAGCTAAGCATGTTCCAGGTTTACACAACACGCTAGCAGATACTCTCAGCAGAGCAACAGACAATTGCCACGAATGGGAACTCAACCAATTCCAGCTAGATGGAGTATTCGCACTATGACTTATGGGGAAAACCAACTCTGGACCTGTTTACCATGAACGTCAATGCCAAATGCCGGTCCTATGACAGCAGGTCCCCCCTCCCGGGATCTCGGGGCCATGCCCTTTCGATGCGATGGTAAGGGATTTATGCTTATGCCTTTCCCCCATCCCGTTGATTCCCAGAGTACTAACGAAAATGAAGAAGAAAGGATGTCGCCTGATTCTAATTGCACCCAGATGGCCCAGGCAACATTGGTTCCTGGAACTTCTTCACCTTTCAGCAGCCAGACCCCTACGTCTGCAGCTGTTTCCTCCTGTCCAGGGACAACAGTCAAGCGCGCCATCCGAATCCAGAGTCTCTGCACTTGGCTCCTGAATTCTTAGAGTTTAGAGACATGGATATTTTGCAGGAGTGTAGAGATATCCTTTCGAAATCTAGAGCGGACAGCACCAACAAGAGGTACAAACTGAAATGGAAAAGGTTCTGTTTTTAGTGCCAGCGAAATGGTCTGCATCTGTTTCAGTCTCCACTCAACAGATCTTACCATATCTTCTCTCCTTGGTAAAGTCTGGTTTAGCTTTTGCTTCAGTTAAGGTGCATTTGGCTTCCATCTCTCACTATAGAAGAGCTTCCAGTGCCATTTCTCTTTGTGCCTACAGCCTGGTCAAACAAATAATGAAAGGGCTGTTCTGTACTTTTCCTCCAGTGCGAGCACCTCAACTGGAATGGAACCTCAACATACGCTTTGCGCAACTTATGAAAAGACCATTTGAACCCATTCATAAATCTGAACTGAAATTCTCAACTTGGAAAGTGGCCTTTTTGCTTGCCCTCACCTCAGCCTGGAGAGTAAGCGAGATACAGGCGTTTACCATTAAGAAACCATTCCTAATATTTAAAGAGGACGCTGTGATCCTGAGGACTATTCCTACATTTATTCCTAAAGTACCGTCAGAATCCCACCTCAATGAGCCGGTGATACTCCGATCCTTTTTTCCAAAACCATCAACACCTGCAGGTCAGATGGTACATACTCTGGATGTCAAACGTTGCCTTAAATTCTATCTTCAGGGAACGAAGGGACATTCAAAAGACTGATCGATTATTTGTGGTCGATGGCCAGGGCAGAGAATGGACTGCAATTACAAAAGCGACTATCGCACGATAGATATCGGCTGCGATACAGTTCTGCCATTGGAAAGAACAACAAAGGCTCACTCCACCAGCGCTGCCGCTACGTCAACGGCTCTCTTTGCAGGAGTGTCTCTGGAGAAGATCCGTCGTGCTGCAACCTGGAGGACCACTCATAGCTTCACACAGCACTACTGCCTGGAATCCGCACAAGATGCAGATGCAGCGGTTGGCCAGGCAGTGCTTCGCCATCTCTTCCAGTAAGGTAAGCCTCTTTCCGGCCTTTGGAAAGAGTCTTTTTCTCTCCTGGTAATTTCAAATACTGACATGTATTGGAAGATGTAAAGCATAACTAAGTAAGGAGTACTACTAATTACACTCCTGTTTCTTTTACCTTTGCTATTGCTAATAGTGTGTATATGGAAATGCTAATATATAAGACATAATTTACCATTCTTTTAAGAGTATATTTCGTACATTGATAAACATAACAATGGGACACCTATAGCCCTCCGGGGTCTTTTTTCAGGTTACCGCACATTTTTTGAGGTTCAATAAGGGATAGAAGTCACCCACCATCCACAACAGACAAATTAAGATTGGATGTGACTGCATGCTACTCTGATTCAGGCATGTGAATCTATGAAAGATACCCCAATACTGGATAAGAAAATAAGTTACTTACCTGTTACTATGGTTATCCAGTAATTGTATCTTTTGTAGATTCACATGCACCCACCCTCCTCCCCGTAGGGGCTGTTTCCATATTATTCTCACTTCTCAATTGTGCTTGAAAAATCTGAGGGAAACTGCCTCTGCTGGAAAGGTTCTAGAGGGTGCTAGCAGCTGACTGGCTGCATTTAACGTTTAGTCCTTTTTTATAAAAGGACATAGATAGGCTATATTAGACATGGCCCAGGGGCCATTATACCCTATAGCATTATTTAAATACTGCTTGATTATGGTACCGTGTGACTCCCATCTTGACAACGGGGAATGATTCAGGCATGTCAATCTATGAAAGATACCAATACTGGATAACCATACTTACAGGTAAGTAACTTTTTTTCTTCTACATCACTGTTACCTTGTTGAGGCGGGTGAGCAAACTGCAATCCTATTTCCTCCTCTTTATTTACAGACAAGTTGGTGCTTCATATGAGGGTTTCAGTTCTACATCAGTTTTTGTTGTCATTCCATATGACAGCCCATCACCCTGCTGGTGTTCTTTTCTGCTTAGTTCTTCATCACCGTTACCTTGGTGAGGCTAGTGAGCAAACTGCAATCCTATTTTCTCCTCTTTCTTTACGGACAAGTTGGTGCTTCAGATGAGGGCTTCATTTTTACATCAGGTTTTGTTGCCATTCCGTATAAGACAGTCCATCACCCTACTGGTGTTCTTTCATGCTCAACATCTGACCGAGGAGAGGCAACTAAATCATTGGAACATATTATTGCCCCTGCTTCTAAATCGATAAAACCCAAGTACATTTGGATGCAAAGGTATTCTTTGACTTTGCCGAAAATAAGAAAGGCAAGGTGGTCCAGAAGTAGACTGCTTAAAACTTGATAATGAGTTTTGTGCATCTTGAGCTAATAGTGGGTATGTAGATGCATTCCACTTGGGCGAAGGCTGCTTTGTCCATAGATTTTGTCTACTGTGCATTTTTGATGCTTCGACTTGGGTTTCAGGAGTAAGGAGTAAGGAAACAGGGGGAACCCTATATTCCTTTTAACCTTTGTAATTTAATACTAGATGGATTCAATTAAGTAGAAAATTGAATGACATAAGTGAGGGGCCAAAGAATGTGCCCCCCTCTCAAAAGAACTCATACAAAAAACACTTTTTCCAAGTTGTTCTCCCTACCTTTGAATATCCCCAGGTATCAGAATGAATTCAAAAGATGTTTCAGCAGCGTGGGAAAGTTCCCCTTTTTGACATGGTCACCAGCACTATTTGCCTGGTAATTTATGTAATTTTGACTGGAAGTGCACTGGGCTCCTGCTAACCAGGTCCCCACTCCCAAAACTCTTTGCAAAAACTGTTCAATTGTACACCAATTGGCAATAACTTTAGCACTCTCTGTAGTCCTAGGGACTGAGGTACTAACGAGGGTCCCTAAGGGCTGCAGCACATATTGTGCCACCCTAGGGCACCCCTCATCAAACTCATGCAAGACTGCCATTGCAGGCTGCGTGTTTTGGTGCAGACAAAAGTGAAAACACATGACACATCCCTGTGTACCATGTCCCATAACACTGCATGTAATATTTGTAAGTCACCCCCTACAGCAGGGCTTACAGCCCTAAGGCAGGATGCATTATATTACATGTGGGAACATATATGCATGAGCAGATTTGCCCCTGTGCTGGTCAGTTCCATTACTTCCAGGACAAGTGATCAGGGGAGCCATTTTAAAACATTCGTTCGACACTGGTAAAGTTGAGTTCCCCAGCTACATGATGGCTTCACTAAAACTAGGGATGTTTGGTATCAAACATTTCATAATAATAAACCCACACTGATTCCGGTGATGTATTTATTAATACATGCACCGCGATGGCACCTTAGAGGTGCCTACTGAAGACCTACCTACTAGTAGTGTGCTGACTGATTGTCTTAGCCAGACTGCCACCACAGACTAGTTTCTGATCCCCAGGGATGAGGGCCTTTGCTCTTGGGAGGTCCGAAACAAAGCCTGCCTGGGCAGAGGGTGTTTACACCTCCTCCCACAGATGACCTGCAAATTATCATTCCAAGGCAGGGAGCTTCAAAGGGCCCACTGCCTTTGGTATGCAAATCTAGCTTCCCTCACAAGAAAGGAGACCTCACCCCCTTGACCATAGTCCCTTTGGACCTGGAGAGGCAGGAAAATTTGCAGTCAGATAGGTGTGTCTACACTCAGGCTAGTACCACCGCTAAGGTGGGCTACCTGAAGTGAATATGATTTTTCAGAGTCTGCCATCTTGGTGATGGCAAACTTAGGAATACTGGGACAGGGCTATACCCACATCCCACAGGAAGTAGTCATATAGGGGGTGTAGCCATTGCAGGCTGCGTGTTTTGGTGCAGACAAAAGTGAAAACACAACATGACACATCCCTGTGTACCATGCCCCATAACACTGCATGTAATATTTGTAAGTCTCCCTCTACAGCATGGCTTACAGCCCTAAGGCAGAGAAGTTATGAATCACAGGTATATTTCGTAACCTCAGAATTTTGTGTTTAGTCAATCTTCATGTGTGCAGTTGTTATCGGTATTTGTGGTTTAGGTCAAAGGAACATGGTCCAGGGTCATTCCCACGTCGGTGACTCTCTTTAGGCTGACGTGGGATTGATTCATAACTTCTCTGAAATATAAGCCTTGAAAAAGCCCTGGTCTACTTGTCTTGGTGGGCGAAACACATGTCGGCTGACAGTTCTTGATCATTGTGATTTTGCAACAACATTTCATCCAAACAAGGATGTAACTTTTGTGGTGGATTTACTTAAGAATATTAATTGAAAATAAACAAAACAAGTCGTTTCATAAAAGAACTCGCGTTTTCGCTTTGATTATCTCAATTCTAACAAAATGTAGGCGCATTAACTCTAGAAAACGTTCTACATTAATTACGTTTGAGGTCAGAGAGGTCCAGTGCCTCACGTGAACCTCCTCCGAAACCATTCATTTTTTCATATTGGGCAATACCATCCAGCACTGGGGTCCTCTGGACCTTGTAAATCTAGAGCCAGTGACCAACACAAGGTCTGCAACCTCTGTCTCCCGCCCGAGCACAAGGAGAACAATTGCCAAGCCTGCCCCTCCTTCCATTCCAAGAAGACTATCCGTGATTGCCGGGCTCGACGACATGTTATGGCACAACGGGCTGCTCCGGTGCCAGACGACATCTCCGATGAAGACCCCGACGTTCCAGAGGCAGAGGATTCGGAGGATCTCAACATCGTATGAGAAGCAGATGACTCCGACTCAGATGACCACATCACTCCAGGTCAACGAGTGAGTACAACTGGCCCTGCCCCAACCCCACCCGAAAAGCAAAAGACTCCAGTCAAGACTTCTCCTGAAGGCCCTAGTCGCGACCGAAAGAAACCTTCAGAAGCCTAGCCCCCGGGCCCGGCTCTGAAGACAAAGGAGAAGCCTTCCGGCAGCTTGGGACCAAGCAAGCCGCACGCCAGTGCCCCGAAAACATCGTCGGCACCGAAAGCGGAAACACATCCTACTTCCGCAAGCTCCAAAAAGGCCTAGACACCGAGTCCCTCGGCACCCAAAGAACACAAGGCCTTGGAACCGAAGACACCTTGAAGACCTTCGGATCCGAAAGATTTCGGACACAACACCGAAGCCGAAGGACACAAAACCCCCTTCCAAGGCTCCAGATCCAAAAACTAAACCACATTCGGAACCGAAAAAAACGGCGCCGAAGACTACCATCGAAGAGGAAGAACTTTTTCTGCCTTATTCCATCGATCCAAAGCAAAAAACTCTCCATGTGGACCCTCAATCAGGCCATATTATCAGCGTTCTACACAAGAAGAGGAAATTGGACACCCCACATATCAACTTCAGCTTTAAAACCCTCTTCTCCTGTTCTTCCATCAAAGCCTATCTCTCCTCCAATGTCTCCCATACTTCCACCATATCCACCACCACCACAGGATGATTATGCCCTAGGGGGTGGGGGAGGAAATAATGACCCTTTCACTGATCCTGATGAGGACACTAACATACAACCAGACCCATGGGACGACTACAGTGTCCCTGTGGATCCTCCAGATCTTCCTAATTCGGATGCATACCCCACTAGGCCGTCTCCCCCAGATGACAACATTGGGTTTAGTCAGCTTATTGATAGGGCTGCCCAATATCATGGCATCCAAATGCATTCAGACCCCACAGAGGAAGACTTCCTAGTGGACACTTTTGCACAAACACAAAGGGCAGTACAAACACTGCCCATACTTAAAGGTGTCATCAAACATGCTCCAAATGTATTGAAAGATCCAGTCAGGACCAGGATTATCAATCCTCGGATTGATAAAAATTGTAAACCCGCCCCTAATGATCCCACCTACATTAAAGGACAACTCCCATTAGATACCCTGGTAGTGTCCAATGCCAGAAAGCGTGCTAACTCTCAAACCTCCAGTGAAGCCCCACCTCCAGACATAGAGTCTAAATTGCTAGATGCTTCAGGCAAACGAGTTGTCTCCCAAGTAGCTAATCACTGGAGGATAGCTAATGCACAAGCATTACTTGCCAGATAGGGCTCACTACGACGAACCTGAGACCCTCATGCAACACTTGCCTGATCAATACAAGACAAAGCCAATGAGCTGATTCAGGAAGGCAAGGTGATCACCAACGCATCCATTAAATGCACCCTTGATGCAGCAGATACTGCATCCAGATCAATCAACACTAGTGTGTTACTACGAAGGCATGCCTGGTTGCGCATTTCTGAGTTCAAACAGGAAGTGCAAACTACTATCCTGAATCAGCCGTTCAATCAGGAACAACTTTTTGGCCCGGCTGTGGACACAGCTTTAGAAAAAATGAAGAAGGACACTGAGACTGCAAAATCCATGGGCGTATTACAGTCTCCGTCTACACGAGGCTCCTTTCGCCGCTCCTTTTATAGAGGCGCATCCAAAACCATCAGTAAAGACACTGCTTCTTCTTCCTATAAAAACCCCACACAAACATCCCCCAATAGGGGACATTTTAGAGGTCGATACAGGGGAAATAACTACAAGGGAAGAGGTCGAGGTAACAACACTCACGCCTCTCCCACTAACAAAGAGTGACTTCCCTCCACTCAGTGCTTAATTTGTAAAATAGGAAGTGCAGGTGCTCAGATGTTTTCTTAGGAGGCCACTACCCACTTTTCTGGCTCCACCCACATCCTCCATTGGCCCCACCCACTTCCACCATTGGCTCAAGCCTCTTGATTACACGCTGTTTAGTCAGGCTATAATTGTGCTCATTATTCTGGCTGTGCTGTTTATGATTACTTTTTGTCCACATCCCATGCATTATTGATCTGCAAACACAGAACCAATGATAATACTTTAGTGTTCCTAAAGAGTTGTAATAACACTTTCAGTGTGGCAATGCAAAAAAAAACACGTGTTGATGTAAACATGTCATCAAGACCTGCTAGACTTCTGGAAAGTTCTTTTCTGAGCTGCACCTATAGTTAATGGTATCTAAAAAAAAAAAAAATCACACAATGCATTACTATGTGAAAATAACACGTTGTTGTTTTACATAATCAAAAACTGACAAATGTCAAAGAAAAAAAACACACCATTCAGTGCCTTCCGGGCTGAAAAACATACAGTAGAATTGCACCACCTTAAACATGTCTACGCCAGTTTTCAGACAAGTTACTGTATCACTTTCATTATAACAGCCTATTTCTGTGATGACTCGGCAAGAATATGAGCTGGGACACTTCCTTCGAATGAATCCTCCGATGAGTGCATTTAATGACAGGACAAACTGCAGCGCCTTAGTACTTCTCAAATATCCATTAAAGCGCTGCTCACAGCTTCAATTCGTTATTTTACTGCACCTAGGAGATGCAACATCCTTAAGGAAGACAGAGCACATGGTCACTAAGTAAACACGGGAACAGAATAATACTTTAAGATGAAATCAGCTGAACAGCCAGCTTGAAATCACCTTACTTCCTTTAAAGTCCCTATTGAGTAAAAAAAAAGTTAGCTTAATCCTCAATTCCACTGCTTGAAAATCAACGATTCGAACTATGTCTTTTTGTGACTACGTTTCAAAGTGCAGTACTTATAATTTCCAATCATTTGAACCCAATAACATCACAAAATGGCGAAATGCCACTCACCATTCCCTCTTTAACTCAGCTGTCCATTTGACGAGAAGAATCTTAACTTTTCCTGCGCGAAAAGCTCAACGTGGGGAAGTTACCAAATTCCCCTATTTTGTAAGGATCCCATTGGTCAAAGAATTCCTGTTCATTTAATCCATGTCTGACAATGAGTTTTATCCAGGGGCTGGAAAAATGCAACGCAGGGTAGGCGACCAAGGGAGCAATCGAGGGAAAACAAACCCATCACGGCATATTATTAGCATCATGTCATGGCATGGCTAGTAGAGACGTGGCCTTCTACGATCTAGAACCTTCTCGCCTACCCGAACACTCGGCACCTGGGCACTCTTCACTCCTTGCCCACTCTCCCTCTGCCAGCAATTGCTATGTGTCCACGGAGGCACATATTCTTTCCTGCCAGCTGAGACCCTGCTTCAGCAACATTAACTCCCCTGCCGTAGTTGACTGTTACTGCCTCGCCCGTGAGCGGCAATGCGTGAACTGTGCGGGTGCTTGCTGGACCGAGGCCAGACAGAGGTGGGGGACTGGGGCCCTGGGGGGAACGGCCAGACTGGCATTTATAACCTAGATCACTATGCTTGACTACCATCAAGCGGGGCCCTCACCTGCACTGGCGTCCTGCACCGGGACTTTCCTGCTCACAGTGAAAGCTCCGGCATTGGGGCTGATTCTCGGGCTCTTCTCCAGTGCGCCTGTTACTCCGCCCCCTCTGATGCCCCAATGGTTGCCTCTCCTGGCTACGGCCCATCTGGTGCGTCGGCAATTGAGCGCTACTTAATTTACCGGTTCGTGGTGGGGCGGGCGGGATATACACTGACTGCACTGCCTTTAGCTTTATTAACTGGTTAGGCCTGCCTGACCTGATGCTGTCTGCCAGGGTTCAACGTTGTCGTCGGGTCGCGCTGGCACTCGCACGGAGTACAACAATGACGGTGGAGTGCGGGTATGCTGGGGCGTGGCAACACAGTCGGGAAAAATCTGCGCACGCTGCCTGCTGCCGCACAGCCCCAACTTCCGCAGAACCAAATTCTAGCCCAAATCAGTGTCCCGCCCACCGGGCCGGCAACACTGAACTACGGCAACGGCCGCCATCAGCATATCAGACTGAGATTCATACATATGAATCTCCATTGTCATCTTTGCTCAACCAGGGCAGTCTCAGTCTCACAGCCGTATCCGCAGCACACTGACTCACTCAGGAGACGGATGAGGAGCAGTACTGGGATGAGAAATTGAGAACAGTCTATGACAAGTCCAGTAGTGAGGTAAATTAAACATATCAAAATTTATGACGTGCAACAAGATGCGTGTAGACCCGGCCCTGACAATTAAGTGCCGGTGCTAAGCACCGGAAAGCACCGGCACAAATTAAGCACTGCCTCCACTCCCTCCAGATCATTCCACTCCGGTCGGAGGGAGACTCTCAGTTCCTACCTGTCTGGAATTCCATTACTACAGACAGGTGGGTAAGTCAAATTGTCCAGTATGTTACTGCCTGGAACTTATTGCAACTCCCCCCAACATACCACCCAAACAGTGTCCAATGTCCCCGGAACATATGGCGCTCCTCAAACAAGAAGTTCTCTCACTGCTTAAAAAGCATGCAATAGTGCCAGTCCCCATAGAGCATCAAGGAACAGGGGTTTACTCCCTGTATTTCCTAATCTCCAAAAAAGATGGGACTCTCAGACCAATACTGGACTTGTGATCTCTCAAACTCTACATATAGTCAGATAATTTTCACATGATCACTCTTCAACATGTCCTTCCACTGCTTCAACAAGGCGACTTCCTTGCCACGTTAGACCTCAAGGACGCCTACTTCCATATTCCCATACACCCTGCTCACAGGAACTATCTAATGTTTACAATGGACGGCCAACACTATTAGTTCAAGGTTCTCCCATTCGGAGTCACCACAGCACCCAGGGTATTCACAAAGGGCCATATGTAGGTAGCCTAATACCGGTCGGTAACGGCCGATTTTCGGTAAATATCCCGTTACCGACCGGTATTTAGGCTTGTGCTATGTAGGGGGAACATTTCAGGATTCGGTAATTTACCGAATCGGTAAAATTACCGATTCGGTAATTTTACCTATTCGGTAAATTACCGAATCCTGAAATGAGATGTAGGTGACACTCAAATGAGTGATGTGTAGGGAAAATAATTCGGTATTTAGCACCAAATATATGTTGGTGCTAAATACCGAATTCATTGCAAAAAGCAATATTTTGCTGGACTAACAGTGCCATGTGGCAGACATACATGCCCTTAGGGCATGTATGTGCGCCACATGTGCACACATGCAGGAATCAGGGGTGCAACAGGGTGTCAATGTGACACCCTGCCACCCTTGAATGTGCTCCCCCCATTACCGAATCGGTATTTACCGATTCGGTAATGAGGCATACCTTCCCATTGGCCCATAGGAATCAATGGGAAGGTATGCCTCATTACCGAATCGGTTAATACCGATTCGGTAATTACCGAATTTCTCCGATTCGGTAATATTTACCGAATGATTACCTACATACGAGTTACCACTTCTTAAATACCGAATCGGTAAAGTTCGGTATTTAAGAAGTGGTAACTTGTATGCTACCTACATATGGCCCAAAGTGTCTTGCGGTAGTAGCAGCACACCTCAGAAAGCAGCCGATCCATGTGTTTCCATACCTGGACGACTGGCTAATAAAAGCCAGGTCATACAACCAGTGTGTTCACCACACTGGCCAAACAATTCAGCTACTACATGACTTAGGGTTCACAGTAAACTACAGCAAGTCGCACCTTCAGCCCCCCTACCTTTATCAGTATCTAGGAGCCACAATAGACACTTGAAAAGCTCTAGCATACATCCCCCAATCCAGCCAGGATAGCCAGTATGCAAACCCTTATCACAAAATTTCAACCCCAACACTCCCAGCTCGAGTGTTTATGCAGCTCATAGGAATGATGGCCTCTTGCATTTTCATAGTGCCCTACACAAGACTTCAGATGCGCCCTTTACAGGGATGCTTAGCACGTCAGTGGAACCAGGCTCAAGGTCAACTTACAGATCTGGTGTTGGTGGACAGCCGCACACATCGCTCTCTGCAGTGGTGGAACACACACAACCTTTCCAAAGGGCGGCCGTTCCTAGAGCCAGTTACACAGATAGTGCTAACAGCGGACGCATCACTCACCGGTTTGGGAGCCCATCTCCTGCACCACACAACTCAGGGCAAGTGGACTGCTCAACAAAAAGGGCTCCACATCAATCACCTAGATTTACTGGCAATTTTTCTAGTATTAAAATCATTCCAAGTGCATCTTCTCAACAAGCCTGTCCTAGTCCGGACGGACAATATGGCAGCAATGTATTACATACAGAAACAAGGAGGAACACATTCTATGTAGCTGTCTCATCTAGCGCAAAGCCATTTCACAGAACATCTTCTGGCAGAACATCTTCCAGGAGTGAGCAATCAGATTGCGGATCTGTTAAGTCGTCCGACTCAGCAGATACACAAATGGGAACTCCATCCACAAGTTCTTCAACCCTTTTTCCAAAGGTGGGTCTACCCAGACATAGATCTGTTCGCCACACACACAAGCACAAAATGCCCAACCTTCGCCTCCAGGTTCCCACACCCGTTGTCCAAGGGCAATGCGATATGGATGAACTGGTCAGGCAGATTTGCGTATGCTTTCTGCCAATCCCACTCATTCCGCAAGTAGTGCGCAAGCTCAAACAACAGTCTCTCAAGATGATCCTAGTTGCTCCCACATGGCCACGGCAACCATGGTTCACAACACTCCTCGAACTCTCTGTAGTACCACACCAAAAACTACGTCTCTCCCCAAATCTACTGACGCAGAACCATGGAGAGATAAGACACCCAGATCCAGCACAGCTGAATCTAGCAATCTGGCTCCTGGAGACCTAGAGTTTGGTTACCTTAACCTTCCACCCGATTGAATGAACATTATCAAGGAGGCCAGATGTCCTACTAGTAGAGCTTGCTATGCAGCCTAATGTAAGCGATTTGTCATTTACTGCACTAACAACAACATTTACCCGCTAGATTCTTCCATTCAAAACATCATCTGCAATTTACTACATTTAGAAAGATGTAATCTTGTATATTCATCTATAAGATTACATCTAGCTGCCCTTGCCGCTTACCTACATAACAGACATTTGTCATTGTTTAGAGTACCTGCTATTAAAGCCTTTATGGAAGGCCTTAAAAGGAGAATTCCTCCCAGACTGCCACCCTCTCCAGTGTGGAACCTAAACGTTGTTCTTACTAGATTCATGGGTCCCCATTTGAACCGTTACACAAATGTGAATTACAGTTCCTTACATGGAAACTAGCTTTCCTTGTCGCAATCACCTCTCTCAGGAGAGTAAGTGAGATCCAGGCCTTAACCATACAAGAACCATTTTTAAATATACATCGTAATAAAGTGGTTCTTAGAACTAATCCTAAATTCCTGCCAAAAGTAATCTCTGCTTTTCATCTTAATCAATCGGTAGAGTTACCAGTGTTTTTTCCAAAACCCTGATTCTGTAGCGGAGAAAGGTCTTCACACACACGCTAAACGTCAAAAGAGCTTTACTGTATTACATTGACGGGACTAAAGCCTTTAGAAAAACAAAACAACTGTTTGTAGCTTTCTCTCCACCTCATAAAGGCAATCCCATCTCCAAATGTGGGATTGCCAGGTGGATAGTCAAATACATTCAAATATGCTACCACAAAGCAAAACGCACATTAACAATTCCCCCTAGGGCGCAATCAACATGCAAACTAGGGGCTTCCATGGCATTCTTAGGGAACGTTCCCCTAGAAGACATTTGTAAGGCAGCCACCTTCACCAAACACTATTGTGTAGATGTACAGGCGAAAAAACAAGCTTCTGTAGGCCAGGCTGTTCTTAAGACACTTTTTCAAACCACTGCAACTGATACAGGTGACCACCGCTAAGGGAGACACTGCTGTACAGTCTATGCTACTGTATGAATTCTGCAGCTTATATGCCTCGAACGGAAAATGCTACTTGCCAGTATGCATCTGTTCTTGGCATGTAGAGCTGAAGAGATTCATACGCCCACCCGGAACCTGTATCTGTTCCAGTGTTATCTTAATTAGATACATTCCATGAACATTTTTTCTCTTTCTTACAAACTCCATCATTTTCCATCATGGCGAAAAACAATCTGAGGATGGAGTCGATGCCCATGTGCACTATCGTCCAAGGGAGGAGTCACCTATCTCGTGACTACAAAAGACTTCTTCCAAGACAACAACAAGGTGCAAGCATTCGAGCCCAACACCAGATTGCAATTTATGCTACAGTATGAAATGAATCTCTGCAGCTCTACATGCCAAGAACAGATGCATACGGGTAAGTAGCATTTTCCTTCTATTTTGAAATGTACATACCTGATCGATTGATTATGCTGTGTAAATATGTATAAAGATATGTGTTATTTTTATAAATTAGTGTGGATGTCTTTATTTGAGTTGTGTGCATAATTTATTGGCTGTGTGTGTATTTGCAGACGTCTAAACTCCTCTCTGAAAAGCTTAAGGCTGCTCAACCACACTACCCCCTCGAAAAGCACCTTGGGACTGCTAGAGCAAGCCCCTGCCCAGTCAAAAAGGAGTACCCAGACTCTTTGTACAGTAGACTTCTTTTTGGTATACTATAAAAAGAGCCATCTTCCTGCAAGCAGTCCCCCTGCGCGCCAGTAGGTGGCGTCTTCTATGGCATCTGCACTGAAAGTGACGTGCTCTGTACCTATATAGGCGCCACCTCAGTGTGCTACCGTCAGTTCTTTCCTTGCTATACTAGATGCCACACTAGATAGCATCGATCGGGATTTTGCTACCCCTTCAGTCACTTTTTGACTGGCCTTTTTCAAATTTTTGTTGACCTTTTTTCTGAGATTTCATTTCCTGGTGGGAGGATCTCACCCAAAAAACCATCTGGTTTCAAACCATGTGGGGCCTTCATAGGCAAATGTGGGTGACAGACCCCCCACTTGGTGTGTTAGTGGTGCCTGGAGCCAGAACACAACTCCAACGCATTGTCAGGACTGCCGCGGAATGCACCTAAAAGCGCTGAGGGAGCAATTCCTCAAGCTTCTCACTGCCCAGCGTCAATCGACTTTGCGACGTTCGAGGCCCGTTTCGCATGGGATGTTTCTCGTCGCACTCAAAGTCATTGGGGAAGTCACACAAGTAATCAAAGAAGTCCAAACACTCTTCGACTTCTCTGTGTCCTTTAAAGTCATTTAAGGAGGCAAGGAAGTATCAGCACTCCTGGCTCCGCGAGTCAGAGGAGCCTGAACCTGGGTTGCCTTCTGCTTCCCAGATTTTCCAGTAGCAGGAGCAACCCCTGCCCAGTGCCTCATCTTTGAGTGGCCCATCCCCTCTGGTGTGTCTTCTGGCCCCATGGGTTCAGGGGGGGGCCCCTATTGGGACCAAGCCGGCAGCATCACCCTCGGCGACACTCAGACCCCAATGATCCTTTGCTTGATCCGCAGCAGAGCTGCAAGCGCAACCGAGACCTTCCTCGGCACCCACTCAAATGTTGACACTCCCCTAGACGGCACCATCCCCATTTTTTTTTTTTTTGATCTGTTTTGATTTTATTAAACGTTGCGATGTTACAGTTGAAGGCCAGAGGCCACATAGATATCAACATTCATTACTACAGCGAGAGAACACAATAAAATACCTGGGTTTTTGCAGTACATATTACTAGGGCGGAGAAGGATCAGTGTCCAAGTTAGTCCTGCGTATTTCAGCAGTTGGACACCATCCCCATTCTTGACTCCAACATGGAGCCAGATTGACATCATCCGATGAAACCTGTGTCGCCGACCGAGGACGTCCTTCCCGGAGCAGAGCCAGTGCTGTATTTGATGGATAGGTCTAGTGATAGAGACATTTATGGACCCTTATGGAAAAGATCTAGTTGAGGAGGACCACTGGTGTGAGGAACTGGGTGAAGACAGTGGGTTGGACACCTCACCTGACACTGGCCTGATTTTCCCTCCTACTGTGGCTATGGAGAACAGACCCTCTTTTGCTATGATGCTGCACGCAGGGCAGCTGAGGTCTTGGGCCTTAACCTTTCCTCACTAAAAGTCAAGACTAACATCTTGACAGAGGTGCTTCAGCCGGCAGTCACCCCTTCAGAACCCTTACTCCTATGCAATGAAGCCCTTCTGGAAGTCCTGCTTGGGGCCTTTTCTAAGCCCTGCAAAGGGGTTCCTGTGAATAGGACAACTGCCAGCCGCCATCACACTGATCCTGGAGATCCCAGTTTCCTGACCCCGCACCCCACCCCGGAGAGCTTGGCGGTCTAAGACTCCTCATTCCACATTCAACCTGGCGTGTTCCCTACTACTCCACCGGATAGGGAATCCTAGAGGCTAGACACCTTCAGTAAGATAATGTTCTCTTTCACCAGCCTGGCACTACGGTCGGTAAGCAGTGTGCTTATTGGGCCGTTATTCCCATACAGTATGGGGTTATTTTGCGCAAGTCCTCCTTGTGGTCCCATAGGGGGCCTGGTCCATTCTCTCTGACTGTTGTAGACGGGAGGGATGTAGCATAGTTCTCCTTCAGATGTGGCCATGATATGACCGACTCGCTAAGTACAGAAATTTCATCATTGGTGGCCTTGCTGTGCAACGCCTGGCTGAGAGTTTCTGGCTTTTCAGGAGATATCGAGGCTTCCCTCATGGACATGCCCTTCGATGGCCCTTGCCTCTTTGGAGAAAGGCAGATTCAGTGCTTCCAGGAAAACAGTGCTATGGCCAAGTCCTTTGGCTCGTCTGTGCCTCCTCGTCACCCCCAATCTGCTTTCTGCCCCTTTTGTGGCTACGGAAGAGTGCTCCAATTGTGCCCATACCCTCCCAGCCACCACGGGCAGCGTATTTCTCAGCCTTTTTGTGGCTCAGGGCGTGAGTCTCAGATATCACGTGGGACAGGCAGCCAGTGGTCAGGTCAGTACACTACCCCCTTAGGCAGTTGCTGCCTCCAAGCTTCTTTAGTCCTCCCTCAGACTGCCATGTGCACCCAGTGGGTGGCAAGATACGCCATCACCTCCCCCACTAGCAGTCAGTAACATCAGACCATTGGGTACTACATATAGTCCAAAGGGGCAACCCCCTCCCCTTTGTGAAGCCCCCTCCACCCATGCCACCCTCTTACGAACAGCTCACGGAGGACAATCGCTACAATCTCCGTCAAGTAGTGGAGGCTCTCTTGGCCAAGGGACCCATAGAGAAGGTGCCTTCATGAGAAGTAAGATTTGGTTGCTATTCCCGCTACTTTCTGGAACCTAGATCTGTGCCTTCTCAAGCTCTTCCTGAAGAAGGAGAAGTCCAAAATGCTTATGCTTGCTAAAGTTTTATCTGCCCTAGATCCGGGAGACTGGATGGTAGCATTGAACTTACAAAACGCTTATTTCAACATGCCCGTCCTGTCGGTCCACATACGCTGTTTGCGGTTCACAGTGGGCCGTGAGCACTTTCAATTTGCGGTGCTACCTTTTGGCCTTACCCCATGGGTGTCCACCAAGGGGATGGCTGTGGTTGCAGCTCATCTGCGGAGGACGGGGATTCCGGTCTTTTCCTTACCTCGACAACTGGTTGTTGAAGGTGGACTTGCCCCAGGCAGTTGTCACTCACTTTTAGACTATGGCGTATCTCCTGCACTCACTGGGGTTCACTTTCAACATGTCAAAGTCACACCTGACTCCCTCTAAGATGGTCCCTTTCATCTGGGCTGTTCTGGACACAGTGCTGTTTTGGGCCTATTCTCTCAAGCGGCGAATCCGAGATATTCAGGCTATGATACTGATGTTTCAGCCTCTATCCTGGATTTTGGTGAGACCGACTCTGAGACCGTTGGGCCTCATGGCTTCCTGCATCATGCTGGTGGCAAATGCACGCTAGCATATGCAGGCTATATAGTGGGACCTGGAGGCCCAGTGGGCGCAGCATCAGGGTAGTCTCCCTGACATGGTCCAGATCTCAGACGAAACTGCAAAAGAATTGCAGTGGTGGCTAATGAACCACAATGGGGTTAGGGGCAGACACCTCTCCCTTCCCCAACCAGAGCTTACTGTAGTGACAGATGCTTCACTTCAGGGCTGGGGTGGCCATCTTGGAGAGGTGGAGATCAGAAGATTCTGGTCTCCAGTGGAGTCCGGGCTTCACATAAGCCTGTTGAAGCTTCGGAAGATTCCCTTGGCATTAAAAGCCTTTCTTCCTTCGATTAAGGGAAGGCTGGTGCAGGTGTTCACAAACAACACTACCGTCACGTGATACTGCAACAAACAGAGCAGGGTGGGGTCGTGGACCTTTTGTCAAGAGGCTCTGCCCCTCTGGACATGGCTGGAACGTCGGGGCATTTCCCTGGCGGTCCAGCATCCGGCGGGTTCTCTGAACGCCAAGCGGACAACCTAATCTGAAGATACCTAGAAGGTTACGAATAGCGTCTCCACCCGGAGGTGGTGTAAAGTCTCTTTCAGCAGTGGGAAAAGTCTTGGTTAAATATGTTTGCCATCCGCGAGAACGCGCAATGTCAGCAGTTCTGCACGCTGAAGGTTCCAAGTTGATTGTCACTCTGAGACTCTTTTTGTCTAGAGTGGGGCTCATGCTTCCTGTACGCCTTTTCTCCAATACCACACCTGCCCAAATTTCTCAAAAAGATCAGGAATGACCGGGCCTAAGTTATTTTTGTGGTTCCAGATTGGGCATGGAGAGTGTGGTATACCGAGCTGCTGAGCGTGACCAAAGGTCCTCCAGTCATGCTGCCTCTTCGGGAGGATCTTCTATTGCAGCAACAAGACAGGGTTCTGCGCACGAACCTGCGCAATCTCCACCTCCATGTGTGGAGATTGAGTGGCTCCAAATGACAGCTTTCGACTTTCCTCTCCCTCCCGTAGTCTGTTATTCTGGTAGCCACCAAGTTGGCAGCTACACCTGCTGTTGAGAGAAATTTGTGTCATGGTGTGCTTCCCACAACAGTGACCCTACCGCCACCCCCACCCCCCCCACCCCGCCCCCCTCCGGCCCCTTCAGCACCTCTCTTGCGCATTGCCTTTGGCCCAGCAGGTCTCTGCTTTCTACACCGTTATAGGTTACCTTTCTGCTATCTTGGCATTTTTGCGGTTGCGGGCCCAAGGTTCTCTCTTTAAGTCACCTTGTCAGTTGTGGCTAGGTACCTTAAAGGTCTACAACATGTGTTTCCACCTATGCCCTTCATCATGCCTCAGTGGGACCTCAATGTGGTCCGCACCTTTCTCATGTGTGCATCATTGAGCCTCTGCACAATTCCCCTCTTATGCTATTGACCATCGAAACCGCCATTTTAGTGGCCATAACATTGGCCTGAAAGGTCTACGAACTGAAAACGCTCTCTGGTCAATATCCTTATACCATCTTTTACTCAGACAAATTAGCTCTCGGGACGCGTGCCTCCTTCCTTCTATAGGTTGTTACTCCGTTTTTGAACATCACTCTGACAACTTTCTGTAGGAAAGTGCCCCTTTTTGACATGATAAACACACACACACTCTCTCTCTCTCTCTCTCTCTCTCTCTCTCTCTCTCTCTCTCTCTCTCTCTCTCTCTCTCTCTCTCTCTCTCTCTCTCTCTCTCTCTCTCTCTCTCTCTCTCTCTCTCTCTCTCTCTCTCTCTCTCTCTCTCTCTCTCTCTCTCTCTCTCTCTCTCTCTCTCTCTCTCTCTCTCTCTCTCTCTCTCTCTCTCTCTCTCTCTCTCTCTCTCTCTCTCTCTCTCTCTCTCTCTCTCTCTCTCTCTCTCTCTCTCTCTCTCTCTCTCTCTCTCTCTCTCTCTCTCCCTCTCCCTCTCCCTCTCCCTCTCCCTCTCCCTCTCCCTCTCCCTCTCCCTCTCCCTCTCCCTCTCCCTCTCCCCCTGATATTCGATGCAATTTTCACAAACGGTACACTCTGTTCATGCTAACCAGGTCCCCAGTGCCAGATCTCTTTCCCTAAACTGTACAGTTGTTTCCCTAATTGGCAAAACCTTTAGGACCCCCAGTAAGTCCCTAATAAATGGTACCCCTGGTACTTCGGGCATGAGGTACTAAAGATGGTCCCTAAGGGCTGCAGCATGCATTGTGCCGCCCTAAGGGAAAACTCACCAAACACATGCAGACTCCCATCGCAGACTGCATGTCTTGGTGTAGACAAAAGTGAAAACATGGCTTGGCACACAGCCCTGTGTGCCATGTCTACCCACACTGCATGCAGTATAGGTAAGTCATCCCTACAGCAGGCCTTACAGCCCTAAAGCAGGGTGCACTATACTACATCTGTGGGCATAGCTGCCTGAGCAAATATGCCCCTGTGCTGACCAGTTCAAGTACTGCCAGTACAAGTGAACAGGGAAGCCATTTTAAGTACATGTGCTGGACACTGGTCAAAAACAAGTTCCCCAGCTACAAGATGGCTTCACTGAAACTAAAGAGGTTTGGTATCAAACATCTTGTGTAAGTAAGCCCACACTGATTCCAGTGAGAGGGCACCTTAGAGGCGCTCCCTGAAAACCTACCAACTAGTAGTGTGTTGGCTGACTGGTTCAGACCAGCCTGCCGCCACAGACTAGTTTCTGACCCCCCGGGGTGATGCCCTACTCTTTCAGGAGGTCAGAAACAAAGCCTGCTTCGGCGGGAGGTATTTACAACCCCTTCCGACAGGATTACCTGTAAATTAACATTCCAAGACAGGAAGCTTCAAAGAGCCCACCACCTTTGGTATACGAATCTCAGAGGAGGGCATACCCCTGACCAAGGGCCCATTTGGCGCCGGGACAGACGAGAAAATTAGTAGTCAAAGAGGCGTATCCATCCTCAGGCTAGTTCCCTCCCTAAGGTGGGCTACCAGGTGTGGAGACGAAATTCGGAAGTCTCCCATCTTGTTGATGGCAGAATTAGGAACTCTGGGACAGGGTCATGCCCTCTTCCCAAAGGAAGTGGTCATATAGGGGACATAGTGACTCTAGTGGTAAGTAGCTCATGTGCTATTACCCTACACTCCCCCAACGCCCCTAAATGTAGTATTTAGGTGATCCCCTTTGGTTTTGCTTTGTTCGCCCTGAGTTGGCAGGGTATGGTCCCTTGCTCACTTTGCCACTGGATTCAAGATAGCCTAGCTGATGAGGGTTATGAACCCGAAACCGGTCCCAGGATGCTTGTTTCCGGTCCAGGGAAGACATGGCTTGGCAGTTGGGGCTGGACTGTTCCCATGAGGCACAGGGTCAGACTGATTTGTATATGGCGATGTCGGAACTGGGGTGGCGGAGTGAGCTAAAGAATGATGATGGATTAAACCCAGATCAGTTGACTGGGGGTGAGTGTTTGCAATGTTCAAAACTCCGTCCATCATCCCCTTTGGTTTTGCGGTGATCCCCAAACACCAGGAAATCAGATCCTGCTGACTTGAAAGAAGAAGACGGACGCTGAAGAGAACAGAAGACCAGCAACTAACTTGGCGCCAACCCTGCCTCCTTGACAATTGCACCAAAGACGACTCGTCCTGCAGCTGCCTGTACCTCCAAAAGCTTGGGTGGACTTCCAGCCTTCACCCAAGACCCAGGAACTCCTGTCTAGTATTGGAGCTATTCCCTTGCATCCTCTAGGCACCTCAGAAGAGCTGCAAGGACTCCAGACTTCCATAAACCCAATACACCATCCCCTGTACCTCCTAGTTGATGTGGGCCAACAGTGACAGTGCGGTCCCCAGACCCTCCAGACTTGAAGCTCACCTTGGGCTTCCCAGCTGTGGACTTCCCAAATCTGCCTGCAGGCTCTTTGTACAGACCCCCCTCTACCACAAGTATCTCTGGTGACATAAACCCGATGCCTCAACACCTCTGCACCCGGCTGCCCCGGCCAGAGGAGAAGAGGACCAAAGGTGTCCCTGAGCATCGTGAGACCCAAGCCCACTTGTTGGTTGAGCCTGACCGGTCTCCCAGTACAAGCCTCCTGCCTCATTTCGACTGGATCGATCCCCATTGACTAACATTCGGCATCCAACGCTGTATTGCACCACTGCAGTAGGCCGCCCAAGTACCAACTAAGGTGACCTGTTGGTGCTACCTTGGACCTTGCCCCATACTCACCTAAAGTCCAGGAGATTGGTCTCGTAAGTCGCTTTGAAGTACTTTTATGCAGTGTATGTCTTTCCTCCATAGTTAACAATACCGCTTCAGAAATTGAAAAAAGGAAGTGTCGCTTTTTGAACACTATACATATTTCTATCTTGAAACCCGTTTACCTGATTTTGATGATCTTGATGCCAATAGTTCTATAAAGATATGTGTTATTTTTATAAATTGGTGTGGATCTCCTTATTGAGTTGTATGTACTATTTATTGACTGTGTATGTATTGCAGATGTTTAACACTCCTCTCTGATAAGGCTGCTCGACCTCACTACCCCCTAAGAGAGTACCTTGGGGTTAGCTAGAGCAAACCCTTGTCCACTTATAAGAGATGTCTGGACTCTTTGCACCGTACACCTTTTTGGTGTACTAAATAAAGAGCCAGCTTACTACACTTTCTTTGCTCCACCTCATCCCTCCAAAAAAGAGGAGAGACTCCACTGCTGGACACAAAAAGAGCATTGTCGTTTTACCTTGACTGCACAATAGAGTTGCGGGAGGAAGATCAACTTTGTGGGAATAGAAAAGGGAAAGCTGTGCAGTACAGAAGCGAGCAAACACAAGGAGATGATGGAAGGAGCGCTAAAACATTTTAGACACTAACTCCAAGTCACAGATCTGGGTTGAATCTATCATCATTCTTTAGCTCACTTCACCACCCCATTCCAGACTCAGCTATATGCAAATCAGTCTTGACCCTGTGCTGAACTGGGGTGGCGAAGTGAACTAGAGAACGATGATGGATTCAACCCAGATCTGTGACTGGGTGTGAGTGTCTGAAAAGTTTTAGCGCTCTTTCCATCATCTCCTTGTGTTTGCTCAGTACAGAAGAGAACCATCTCCCGATGGATTGTCCTGTGCATTAAGATCTGCTACGCATTGGCAAAGAAGCAGTTCCTGAGGGCTGGCAAGCTCACTCAACTAGAGCCAAGGATGTGACTACTGCGTTAGCACACAGCATTCTCCTTGGACATCTGCCAGTTAGCAATGTGGGCATCACTGCCCATGTTCACAAAACACTACTGCCTGGACAGTCAGGTTCATGGGGACAGGCAGGTCGCCCGTTTGGTCCTGCAGGACTTTCTCGTCTAAATCGGGTTCGCAGACCCACTTCTTGGGAGGTATTGCTTGCATATCGAATTCAAAGTTATAGAATCTGCGGCTAGAAGTCTCTATCATATAAACAAGTTACTTACCTTTGGTAATGCCATATCTGGTAGAGACTATCTACCTGAAGATTCCCTACTGATCCGCCTTGCTCTGCAAACTGGTTCAGGTGAAATGAACACCCTTTTCAGGGCCTTAACCTTTTCCATAATAGGGCTCATTGTGGCTCCGCACTCCTGGCATGGAAAGTTGCGAAAGTAAGTGACATCAGCCTGCCAAAGTGGTGCCTATATAGGTACCACACACGTCACTTCTGGCACAGCCGATGCTGAGCCGAACCAAGCCACCTACCGGCACACAGGGGTACTGCTCATAAATCTTACATCTACAGTCTGATGCCTGGGGATATTCAGAGGTAAGGATTCTACGGCTAGATAGTCTCTACTAGATAAGGCGTTACCAATGGTAAGTAACTTTTTCATCTGAAAGAGACACGTTAGTGATAGATTTCTTACCTTAGAATATCCCCAGGCATCAGATTGTAGCAGTACCCCTGCGTGTCAGTAGGTGGCGTCGTGCGGCTCCGCGTCCGTCGCTGGCGCTGTAAGCGCCGAGATGACGTAACGGAGACTACTTAGGTTCCACCCATGCACGCTGACGTCAGTTCTTTCTTTTTCCCGCGCCAGCAAGCGCAGATCCGGATAGAGCACGTACCTTAGTCACTTTTTTTTTTTTTTTTTTTTTTTTTTTTGAAACCGTTTATTGCAATCTCAAATATATACAGGTACGGGCCTACAACCTTCCGGCCGGCCGCTAAAATGACAGAAATAAATGACATATATACAATAAGGCACTTGGCGTTACAGAGACGCTAAAGCAGGAGGTATCAGCTACGTGGGCCACATGACTCTGAGCCCACAATACGGTTTCGTTTTATACAACACAACAACATAAAACCACACCCGCAAGGCAACCCGAGAGCGAAAATGACAACATACGCTCCTCAAATGGGGGGACCCCAACCATACACTAAAATCGAAGGAGGGGAAGGGGAATAGGTCTGGGACTGGGAAAACTCTGTGCCCGGGATTGAGGGAGGGGGTCATCTAGGGGGACGGAGCTGGTGAAGCGGGAGGCAACAATGGCGGCTCGCAAATACCCCCGCGGTAGGCGTTCCAGGGGCCCCACACCTTCAGCCACGCCCCAGGCTTACCCCGCGCCACATACACCACCTTCTCTCGGAACCCTTAGTCACTTTTTGACTACTCTTTTGAGACTTTTGTCTCCCCTTTTTTCTCATGGTGCACGTAGGGATGCCTGGATTTAAGTCTTGTGGGGCCCTGCCGTCACAATATGTCGGTGGCGGACCCCCGCGATGTTTGCCTCTACTGCCTGGACAATGACCACGACTCCCGGGACTGTCGGGCCATGGCCCCGAAGGCCTTGCGGAAGCGGCGTCGGAAACTGCTGGAGGTCCGGCACTCGTCTCAATGCCGTTCCAGGTCCAGGGACCGTTCCAGTGACTGCTCGCGGGGCCACAGTCGTCGCTCATCAGGCTCCAAGTCTTCGCCCTCGGATTCCGGTAAGCGACAACATAAAAAGAAGTCGAAGAAGCGTGTTCGCTCTCTGACGTCCCCCTGTCGGTCCTCGGATGCGGACGAGGAGGACAGGGGTTCTGCCCCTGCGGCTCCTTTGGAGCCTGGGAGTCCCGCGGCCTACCCGCCTTACCTGGGTCGGTCAGCGACTCCCGAACAGGTGCAAGAATTTCTTGCCACCATGGACCACCTTTAAGGATCCTATGCCGTTGGCTCTGACCCCGGCGCCACGAGGTCCGGCGCTGCTGGCTCCGTCTCCAGCGCCGCAGTGGGTGCCGTTCGTTCCGCCCTTGCCCCGGTTCCAGGACCATTTGGTTCCTGCCTGGGATCCGCATGGGGAGACGGTGCCGACCCTACCCCGGCCGGCGCTGTTTGTCCCTTCTCAGGCTCTGGCTCTAGTGCCGCGGCCGGTTCCTCCTGCAACGGAGGTGGAGGATGACTGGGAGGGGTCCGAACACACTCTTGCCCGTCAGTGTGACCCCGAGCAGGACTGGGTGGACGATCTGAAGGATGCCGGCGACCTGGATGTCTCTTCTGACCCAGGGTTTGCCTCTCCCCCGCCTACAATGGAGGAGGGCGCTTCCTACACGATGGTGCTCCGTTGGACTGCTGAGGTCCTCAACCTCTGTCTTCCTACGGTGGCCCTCAAAACTAACCTCCTCACTGAGGTGCTCCAGAGGGAGTCTACTTCGTTGGAGCCACTGCTTCCCTTTCAACGACGCCCTCACTGACGTCCTGTTGGGTACTTGGTCGCGGCCGGCCATGGGGGCCCCTGTGACCCCGCGTTTCTGACCACTCATCCCACGCCTGAGAGTCTAGTCATCCAAGCCTCGACGTCGCAGAGTGCCTTTCCCATGGTTCCACCGGATAAGGACTCTAAGAAGCTGGAACGGTTCGGTAAGTGGTTTTTCCTTCCGGCCAGCTTGGGGCTGCGGTCGGTGAACACAGCCTGCTTATTGGGCCGCTGTTCCCACGCAGTGTGGGATACGGTTGCTCAGGTGTTACCTCAGTGTCCTGAGGAAGTCCATGCTGTGCTTTCCCAGAGGGTTGCTGAGGGTAAGGATGCGGCTAAGTACGCCATTCAGTGTGGTTTGGACACCACTGACTCGATGGGCAGGGCGATTTCTAAGACTGTGGTGCTGCGTCGCCACACCTGGTTGCGATCTACTGGGTTCTCGCCCGACATCCAGAGCTCGCTCATGGACATGCCCTTTGATGGCACTCGCCTGTTTAGTGATAAGGCCGACAGTGCAATGGAGCGTTTTAAGGACTCGCGGGCCACGGCCAAGTCCTTGGGTCTTTCCACGAAGAAACCAGCCACTCCTGGTTTCGTTCCTTTTGTGGCCAAGGCAGGGGCGCCCAGGCACGTTCCTTCAGCAAGCCTGTGCAGAACCAGCCTCACAAGGACACGGCTTCCGCAGGGGCGGCTCTGGGAATCAGCGTGGGGGGCATTCCACCTCCGCCCCCGCTGCTTCTACCTCCAAACCTTCCTAATCCGAGCTTTGTGGAGCACCCCACGCCAGTGGGTGGCAGGATCCGCCATCACCTCCCCCACTGGCACGCTATCATATCGGACAAGTGGGTGTTGCAGATCATCCGCAAGGGTTACTCCCTTACCTTTCAGTCCACCCCTCCAGCCATGCTACCTCGGTACCACCGCATGTCGGGGGAACACTTGGCGACTCTCCAGCAGGAAGTTGCGGCCCTCTTGGCCAAGGGGGCCATCGAGTGCATTCCTGGGCCAGAAGTGGGGAGTGGTTGTTATTCCTACTACTGTCTGGTCCCCAAGAAGGACAAAGGGGGTCTGCGTCCCATCTTGGACCTCCGGAACGTCAACTGCTTCCTACGGAAGGAGAAGTTAAAAATGCTGACTTCGGCTCAGGTCTTGACTGCCCTCAACCCTGGAGACTGGATGGTAGCGTTGGACTTGCAGGACGCATATTTTCACATCCCCGTCCTGCCGGCCCAGCGGCGTTACCTGCGGTTCACGGTAGGCCAGGAGCATTTTCAGTTTGCCGTGCTCCCCTTCGGCTTTACCAGCGCCCCTCGGGTATTCACGAAAGTGATGGTGGTGGTCGCAGCTCATCTGCGCAGGTCAGGGGTGTCAGTCTTCCCTTACCTCGACGACTGGTTGTTGAAGGCGGGCTCGTCCCAGGCAGTCAACCACCTTCAGACTACGGCCGACCTCCTGCATTTGGTGGGGTTCTCCATCAACGTGCCGAAGTCGCACCTGAGTCCCTCTCAGAAGCTCCCCTTCATCGGAGCGGTCCTGGATTCGATGCTGTTTCGGGTTTATCCTTCCGAGCAGCGGGTCCGGGATATTCAAGCTATGATTCCGATCTTTCAGCCTCTGACCCGGGTTTCAGTCAGTATGACCCTCCGGCTTCTGTGCCTGATGGCCTCCTGCATCCTGCTGGTGACACATGCCAGATGGCAAATGCGGGCTCTGCAGTGGGACCTGAAGTTCCAGTGGGCGCAACATCAGGGCAACCTGTCCGATCATGTCCAGATCTCGGAGGGCACTGCACGACAATTGCGGTGGTCGCTCACGAATCGCGATTGGGCCAATGGCAGATCCCTCTCCCTTCCCCAACCGGAGCACACAGTGGTGACGGATGCGTCCCTCCTGGGATGGGGAGGCCACTTGGGAGAGGCGGAGATCAGAGGCCTCTGGTCTCTGGTCTCTGGCGGAGCCCCGGCTCCATATCAACATTTTGGAGCTGCGGGCGATCCGGCTTGCACTGAAGGCATTCCTTCTCTCTGTCCAGGGAAGTGTGGTGCAGGTGTTCACGGACAACACCACCGCCATGTGGTATTGCAACAAACAGGGTGGGGTGGGGTCCTGGACCCTATGTCAGGAGGCTCTGCGCCTCTGGACATGGCTGGAACATCAAGGCATTACCTTGGTGGTTCAAAACCTAGCAGGTTCTCTGAACGCCAGGGCAGACAAACTCAGCCGCCGGTGCTTGATGGATCACAAATGGCGTCTGAACTCGGACGTGGTGCAAGGTCTCTTTCTGCAGTGGGGAGAGCCTTGGTTAGATCTATTCGCCACCGAAGAGAACGCGCAATGTCATCAGTTCTGCACGTTTGAATTTCCAAGGCGGCACTCACTCGGCGACGCTTTTCGTCGCGAGTGGAGCTGCGTTCCATTGTATGCCTTTCCGCCTATACCACTTCTGCCCCGAGTGCTGAAGAAGATTCGGCGCGACCGGGCCCAAGTCATCGCTGTGGCTCTGGATTGGGCACGAAGATACTGGTATCCCGAGCTACTCAGCACGGCGATTGATCCCCCGATCCGTCTGCCTCTTCGGGAGGATCTTCTGTCGCAGTAGCAGGGGACAGTCCTCCACCCGAACCTGTCCAGCCTCCACCTCCAGCTTTCGATCTTCCTCCAAAAGTCTATGATGTCATTCTGGCAGCCAGGCGACCCTCCACTAAAGCGGTATACGCCAGCAGGTGGAACAAGTTTGTGGCATGGTGCAAAGCGAAGGCTGTGGATCCCCTTTCTGCCCCTCTTTCTGAAGTTCTTCTGTTCCTTCTTTCTTTGGCCCAGCAGGGCTCTGTTCTGTGCACTATCAAAGGTTATCTTTCGGCCATCTCCATCTTTTTGAAGCTTCCAGATCAGCAATCTCTTTAAGTCCCCGGTTGTTAACCGTTTCCTGAAAGGCATTACGCACACGTTACCTCCCGTGCCGTTCATCATGCCTCAATAAGACTTGAATCGCGTTTTGACCTTTCTGATGTGCGCTGCTTTCGAGCCCCTTCATACCTGTCCCCTGCATCTTACTCTTAAGACGGCTTTCCTGGTCGCTATCACCTCTGCCAGAAGAGTGAGTGAACTCCAGGCTCTTTCTTCCAAACCTCCTTTCCTTTCTGTTCATCCGGACAAGGTGGTGTTAAGGACCCGTCCTTCATTTTTGTCAAAGGTGGTCACGCCCTTCCACATCGGGCAGACCATCACTTTACCTACCTTCTTTCCGCCTCCTTCGAGGGAGAAAGAGAGGCTCCACCGCCTGGACCCAAAACGTGCGCTTGAATTCTATCTGAAGCGTACAGAGCAGTTCCGGGTGGATGACCAACTCTTTGTTGGCTACGTGGGCGCCAAAAAAGGTCGGGCTGTGCACAAACGGACCATCTCTCGGTGGGTTGTTCTGTGCATCAAAGTATGTTACTCCTTGGCTATGAAGGAGCCTCCTGTGGTGCTGCATGCCCATTCTACCAGGGCAACTGCAGCCACTACTGTCTTGGGACGCGGCGTCCCCTTGCAGGTCAGGCAGCTATGTGGGCCTCGCTACACATGTTTACCAAGCATGACTGCCTTGACAGTCTGGTCTGGAGAGACGGCTTCTTTGGCCGTTCTGTTATCAGTGACTTTCTGGTGTAATCTATTCGCAGACCCACCACCGGGGTTGATATTGCTGGGGTATCTATTCTACGGTAAGGAATCTATCACTAACGTGTCTCTTTCAGATGCATAAGTAACTACATGTGTAACGATATATCTGTAAGAGACATTAGTTAGTGATAGATTCCTTACCGTCCCACCCATCCTCCCCGTTCTGCGAACTGATTTCTAGGGTTAAGGTCATACCCCCCCCCCCCTTTTAGGGCCCTAATTTCATGGCACCAGTGGTCAGTTTCTTGCATGGCTCTGTATTCCTGGTGCGGAAAGTCGTGTAAAGAACTGACGTCAGCGCGCATGGGTGGCGCCTAAGTAGTCTCTGTGACGTCATCTCAGCACTTACGATGCCAGCGATGGACGCGGAGCCGCACAACGCCACCTACTGGCGTGCAAGGGTACTGATACAAAAACTTTTCGGATCCAGTCTGACGTCTGGGCATATTCCTAGGTAAGGAATCTAACTAATGTCTCTTACAGATATATCGTTACACAAGCAGTAACTTGTGCTTTAATCCAGTAAAGACAACACAGTAAGTGCTCAACATGGCAGTGCAATGTAGGTGACGAGTGGAAAAAATGTGCATGACAGAACTTTAAAGGAAAAAGACAAAATTCCATATATTATACATTAACTGCTCAGCCAGTAAAATAGAAACATTGGTGTTTCCACCCGGGAAAATGAATAATCATAGAGCCGTCATCAGGTTAAAATGATGGTAGAAACCTCTGTACATGGTAGGAAATTACTTGAATTAAAGGTAAGCTTCTGACAAATCAGGAGTGAAGGTGATAGCGATTTCTTTATAGCATCCATTTTAAAAGACTCACATATGCACTGCTTGTAACTTCCAACATGTCACCTGTCTGAGTTTTCAGGAAACACCTTCACAAAGGCCTACTGTCTTGACTCCCAGTTCTGGAGGCAAGGGAAATAGGGCAGGTTTATTCAAGACCCAGTACTGAGTTGTAAGTGGAAGGGATAAGGTTTTCCCAGGTATTTTTATTAAGATAGGATTTCAACAATTTTGGTTTGGAAAAACAAGGGTGAAAGGAGGCACTTCGGAAAAACTGCTCTCCAGCCTTCCTATGATTTCAGGTCCTCATGTCTTGTGTAGGGATGGTTTGTTCCCCCTTTGTGGCCAGTCTCAGCACGTGGAACCCCAAGAAAAATCCACACGTACCACATTAATAAACCATGTCCACTTTTAGGACTAATACATGTACTACCACCACCTCTTTAGTGCCTGTGACTCTCTTTCCACACGGTTTCCCCTTGAAGTTTCCCTCACCCCGTATACAATCGTGCAAGACCTCTCAAGGTGACTTAAAGCCCTTCCTGTTACCCCACGTCCTACATCACTGTGTCTGTTCTGTCCCCGGCACTTGGCCCTTGCCACAACCCGTCTACAGGGCAGATGCTCTGGTACCCTGGGCGTACTCGCGTCCCCGGCACTTGGCCCTTGCCGCAACCCGTCTACAGGGCAGTTGCTCTGGTACCCTGGGCGTCCTCGCGTCTCCCTAGCTGCCGGGCTTATTTGCGGTGGGTTGGGTTATTCGGGCCGCCTTCCACATCTGTCCTCTTTCTCTCTGATGAAGCCGACCGCTTCTTCACCTTTGAAGTATTTGCAGTCCCCCTCCCTTGCCTATGTTCCCATGGCTCAGCTGCTTCCCGCTTGCTCGCCGTCCGTCGACCACAGTTGCTTCTCTCCTTGCCACCATTAACCTTGCTCAATCATTTTTCAACAGCATAGATGGGCGGTGTTCCTCCTGGCTCCTCCCTATTAGGACTAGCCTGTCTGATGTCATAGCGGTATGACTATCACTGGCAGCCATGTTGGATCCCTGGAACTGATCCCGTTCCGCTTCACATTCTGCTTGGGTATTGATTCAAGTTATGAGGAACCTGCGGGTAGATGTATCCATCAGAAGAAGTTGCTTGTTTTCAGTAATGTTCTTTTTAGTTGATTTTCCACTTTCAGGTTCCTCATCATCTACTTTCTCAGTCATCTTGCAGTTTCTCCTTAATATGGTTCCAGTCTCGTTTCATGCACACTGTCATATACCAGTGATTACATCAGACTCATTACCGGGTTCGAGGATGTGGTAAAAAGGACAGGAACTGGTATCAGTGACATATACTGCCTCATGTAATCATATAGGTGATAGCACCGTAGCTGTGGCTGAAGTTGCACAATGCTACTTAGCAGCCTGTGGAAAGTTTGTAAAGTTCAAGGATCCAGACTGGTGCCACAGGGAGATTCCAGAGATGAGGAATCTGCAATTAGATGGAGTATGCACCAGAAAAACCATAACCAAAGGTAATTGACTTTTTATTTAGTAGGAGATACTATCCACATAAAAATATCTTGCCTTGAAACGGATTTCCTTTTAAGAACAAAGTCTGCAACTGCACAATGAGCAAAAGAAAAATATAATAGAAAGCTAACTACAACATTGCCAGTGCATATGAATACCACACACATTCCATTTATCATATTTGTTTTGCTCTTTAAATAAAAAATGCTATGCAAATTAAGGTTACGTCTTCCTGAGTACTTGTCATGTTCAAATAATTATATACATCTGTTTGAAGGGTATTATTAGACTGCTCAGCACGTACTGTAGATTAAGAGAACAAACCGGCAATTATCAAAATGTAATGTATTCTATTTATGTTGGAAACCGATATTTCCATTCTAAATTGTAATCATCCTAGTGTTGCAAAATAGTTAATACCTTCGTCAGCAACAGTAATGAATAAAAAAGAATGAATTAGTGCTTTAAAGGAAACCATTAAACAATACAGTGTAATGTGAATGAATGGCCATAGATTTATGCATTACAGCAGTATTGTGGTCCTGAAATAGCAAGAAATAAAAGTAAAAACATAAGAATTTTTCACTTAAACTGAATGGCATTTGTACATCCTCAAAAACATACAGAATTATTTTTACCATTTGGAAGAATCTATGCTCTTTGGATTTTGTTTCATCTAAGGGAAGACCGCTATGCTTGTCTTCTGAGATATCAGGAGCCAGAGTATCAAGTTCAGTAATTCTAAATGTATGCAAGGGTTATCCATCTGATCTGTTGTGTGCTCTGTGGGTGATATATTTTGTCTCAGTACCAGATCTGTGTTGGTTGTGGCATGGTAGAGCTATGTGACATCCTATGTTTGTAGTCCATTTTGAGGATTAATGGAAGAAAAACATAAAAAATGGTGTTCAATAACTCAGAAGTAGTGTTTAAAATATCTATAAAAAATGCAGCATTTTATTTGTTTGACCAATGAAAGTACACTACTTTTGCAAAATAGGGAGTGCCATTTAATGTACCAATGTTTGAAAGATTCGCTGTATATTGGATGTGGAAGAATTTGATGAACACCCCTTTACAAACAGTATGCTAAAAACCTTTCTACTGTTGAAAACTGTAACAGGTTTTGTGGCTAACATTTCAGAATGGTTGCAGTGACAGAAGACAGCAATAAAGTTGCATTGTCTAAGGTGGAGGAACTGGAAATGAACATCAAGGAAATGCAACAAGAAATTGACCAGCTGAACAAGCAGAAACATTCAATGCAGAATGAGAACACTGCAGTGCAACAACTTCTGCAAGGTAACTTGTGGAACTGTAGGTAGATGGTGTCCTGGTAAAATCCCATGAATTGTCCCAGTCTCTTTCCCGCTCCTGAATGTCTTTGGTAAAGCTAAAGTGTGTATGCACAATAATGTATTTACAGCTGAAACATACCATCACCTGGTAGGGCCATTATTTATTTGATCATTACAGCACTTGCAAGATTGTTTTTAGTTTGTAAAACTTTATTTTATTCTTTCTTGTGGCCATTACCTGTATAACGGTCCAATTTGGGGCCGACTTGTCTCGCTGTTTTACTGCTTCCCAATTGGGAACTTTTATCCTCCAACCCTTTCTATTGACTCTCCGGTCCGCCGCGTGCATCCGTTTGTGCGGAGAGTGTCATTTCCTTTCCCTGCTATCTTGCTCTTTTGCTGGCTGCAATCTTGCGAGGGTGACGGTTCAGCCTTTTCTCACTTCTGCTGGCTCCAAAGACAGATACAGGTCCGAGGGTGCAGCGGACGCGTGCAGCGGGCACGCCGCTGGTATGCCAAAGGTGCACTAAAGGCAAGCCCGTCTGAGCCCGTCCGCGCTCGGGCCGCGCTCAGCGCCAGCCCCCCTGCCAATTTGGCCTTAGATATCAAAAGCTAAATTAGTTATTCCAGTGATACCCTGTTAACATTTAATTCATCATGTGAGTGTTGCACTGGCCCTCACTTGGACCCTCTCTGTGGTAATGATGGCGTTAAATGCTCAACCTGTTGCTTCTATCTTTCTAATCTACACTGTATGCCTCTCACCCCCACGCACTCAGCAAAGATAACTCCAAAAACAAAGAAAACTCGCTACAGCTGCACTCTCATTAACGCCAGATCACTTGTTAAGCATGCTTTAGAGTTTGCAGACTTCATACAAAGTCAGAGTATAGTCCTAGCTTTTATTACTGAGACCTGGGCAGACTCAACATTTGACCCAGATTTACTAGTAGCATTACCTGCAGGTTTCAGGATATACAGACAGTACAGGTCTTGCAATCATATTTAGAGAACCTTCTAAAACCATTTTTAACATTCTTTCTATTGTGCCTCTTTGCGAAGCTATTTATTTTAAAATTGAAGTAAACAGTCACTATTCTTTTAACTTACTTCCTGTCTTTCGGCCACCCGGCTCCAGAACACCCTTTATTTAATCTATTGGCAATTTTGACCCTCAGCTTCACTGGCTATCCTCCCTCCCCTTGACATGGTCTGACCATAAGGCAGTCATGTTTGAATTAAATGGGCTATCTGAGGTAGAATCAGTCTGCCCACAAATTGGGAGCAGTACGAATCGTCAGTGGAGTATTATTGATGCTGGGCAGCTTAATGCATCCCTTATCCATTCAACTCCTCCTATCTGCCCTGATTTAGACATATCAGTTTGCAACTACCATCAATGGCTGGATACATCATTAACTCAACATGTCCCAGCAAAAGAATCCCAAAGCCATAAGTCTAATCCCTCTAATCCTTGGTTCAACGATGACCTTAGACAGCTAAAACAGGAAGGTAGAAGAGCGTAACGTAATGGACACTTGAGTACAAATCAGCTGATGAAGTGTTTTATAAAAATCAAACTGCTGACTTATAAAAATAAGATTCTTGTAGCGAAAAAGGAATACTTTGTAGCCAAAATAGAAGGAGCTATAAATTCTTCTAGGGTGCTTTTCACAACAGTCCACAAATTATCAAATCTTCCAGACTCTAAGAACCCAAACACAAACCATCAATTTTGTAATAAGTTATCACTTCACTTTAAAGATAAAGTCAAATCTGTCTATGACTCTCTCCGAGACTTTAATCAAACGATGACATAAATAGCAGATTTCCTAAGGGCGCTCTTGATGTCACCACATTATCTCACTTTGGGCCATTAACAGTTGAACAGACACAAATGACACTGACACAGATCAAATCGGGCTCTCTATTGGACCCCTGTCCTGCCAGAATTATTCATCTGGTCCCGAGGGTGATAGCCACTCACCTCACAACCATTTTTAGCAACTTATTCGAAGTTGGATATTACCCAAAAGACTGGAAGGTAGGCTCAATGTTGCCATTATTAAAAAAGACGAATCTAGATAAGGATGACCCCAATAACTATCGACCTATCACTCGTTTACCATTTCCTGCTTAACTGATTGAAAAATTGGTTAATAAGGAACTGAACTCCTTCCTAGACAATTCCAAGTGTTTAGACTCTACACAGTTCTGTTTTCGGAGTCACCATAGTACTGAGCTGGCATTGATCACAGCTACGGAAGAAATCAGGCAAAACCATAGATAGCGAAGGCAATGATCCTTTTGAATCTGTCAGCCGCATTTGATACGGTCAACCACGCTCTCCTAATTGATCGACTTGAAACAATAGGGGTCAAAGGTAACGCTCTTAAATTCATCTCTTCTTTTTTGGGAAATCGGATACCTCACCAACCTTTTCATTGCCCTGTGGGGTCCCCCAGGGCTCATCTCTGAGCCCCACTTTGTTCAACCTTTATGTGACCCCACTTGCAGCCCTGATCAGATCATTTGGCTTCTCCCTAGTCTCTTCTGCAGATGATACACAGATTGTTGTATCCATCACTGACAATCCTGGGGACACGGCAGCTCAGTTTCACGATTGCATGCTCCATATCGGGAAGTGAATGAGCAGCAATTGTCTGAAACTGATCTCCTCAAAGACTGAGGTTATGCTATTCGGCAACAATCCATCTTTCTGGTCCAACAACTCGTGGCCCCAGGAACGAGGGATTTTGCCTACCCTTAGACAAAGCAAAAACCTTTGGATAATTATTGACAGTAACTTATCCTTCAAAGGACAGATACATCATATCACTTCATCATGCTTCTTCATCCTGAAAACTCTAATGAAAGTGTTGCTTTATATACCAGCAAGTGTACAGAAGAGGGTAGTCACAACTCTTATCTTCTCCAAAGTAGACTATGGCAACGCTCTCTCAACAATATCCAAAAGCGATTTCTAAAAAAGCTACAAACACTACAGAATACCGTGGAACAGCTACTTCTGGGCATTCCAGAACATAAATCAGCTTCCCAAGCACTGATTCAGCTACACTGGCTCCCTATTGTTAAACATATTCAATTTAACGCACTCTGTATTGGCTTTAGAGCTCAACAAGCTGTTGGAAGGAAGAGGTGTGGCGCCGCGGCCAGGGGGACTGACTCCGGAATCTGGGTATCACGGTTCGATCCCCGGCGCCAGAGGCAGCTCAGCCCAGCACCATGTGACTCTGGGCAATAGCTTGCTTAATCTTCCCGACGGCTCCCAGCGTCTAGAGACCCTTACGGGTGATTGTTCGCGCTTTACAAATGTGGATTATTATTATTATTATTATTGGCCCAGACTATTTGATTCAGCATTTTCAACGCTACATTCCTTCTCATTCTCTACGCTCATCCACAAGCGGTAATCTTATAATCCCCAGATTTAAAAAAGCCAATTGGGGTGGGAGAGGCTTCATCGTTTGCACATCTAGGCTGTGGAACTCTCTTCCAACAGAATTTAAAATTAAGACAAATCTGTTGGACTTTAGGAAACATCTAAAAACGTGTCTCTTCCGCAAGTAACTGTCTTTTTCCGGATCCTCTTAGCTTTATTGTCCGCCTAGCGCCTAGAAACCCCCTTGTGATTGACACGCTTTATACATTTTATTGTCATTTCATCTCTTGTCATTTCTTCCTGTTTCTGGTCTCAAGGGTGTAGGATGATTTTATGGTTTTCTGTAGCTGAGCAACAAAATATAATGCCTCCATGATACTTTGATAGTTGATTCTACTTTTCTGACATCATGTTACTATTAATGTGTTGCTTCCGCATTAAACAATAAGCCTATCTGTGGCCAAATATCTATCCTCAGTGTTTACCTTTACTGAATTCTTTTCAGAGAAAAAACAAGAATTGGATTTTATGAAAGAAGAGCTGAGTGACTCCAGGGATCAGATCCAGCTAATTCTACTGGTGAGTAATTTAATATTATTGTCTTGAATTATAATGTATGAAAAACACAATATTGATATATCTTTCAATACAATATATGTTTGTTGACTGAATGTTTTGCACTGCCAGAAGAAAATATTGTTGAAAAAAATAAATGGTGTACACTGTTTTTTAGTTGTGTGTAACTCCATAAGATAATTGTGGATCCTTTTAATGTTAAATATTTGGGAAACCAGGTGGGATTCAAGGAGATGTATTGAATTATCTAGTTCAACACAAACATGCTTAGAACTTTGCCCTTGGAAATAGTGAAACCCAATCTGTTGTGATGTATAATTTTACTTTAGCTTCAAAAATAGTCTAACCAATGAAGTACGCAATTGACATGGGGATGTATCTGCTGAGATGACAGAATTTTTTTCATTGAATAATATTGTCACCTGATTGTGCTGTCAATACATGTTTATGTATGCTTACATCCACTTAATATTGTATGCACCGATGTGGACAATTATGCAGTATGTTTTTGATAAACCTGGGATTTGATTTTAGCAGGGGTTCCTTTATTGCCCTTCACTTGTGTATGGTTTACCAAGCCTGCACAGTGAAGAAGGGGTAAAACTGTAATCCCTATACTGCTTTGATCCAAATACTAGGCCTGGGCAAAAATTTCGTTCCGTTCGCGGAAATTGCGATAATTTGACATTTTTGCGTTCCGCGGAGAGCGCGAAAATGTCAAAAATTCCGGTTTCCGCAGCTTGGCGATAATTTGTTTCTTGCTCGCGCTGTAAAATGATACATTCTCGCGCGCGCGCGATCGCCTTACCTGAATCCCTGCGTTCGCCGACAAGTTTTCTTGATCCGGTCGCGTTCTCCATGAGATGTTGTATTGTTTTTAGCCATTTGCGCTGTCTCGCGACAGTTCGCGCCCGCAGTGACGTCATGCGTCGCGCGATCACGTCTTTCTTCTCGCGATCATGCACCGCGAGAACAACTCAAAACAAGATGGCCGCGCCCGCAAGCAACCACATGGGTAAGTTGGCGACCCGCAACCATGCAGAAAATCTCGCGAACATGCCGGAAAAAAACTTCCGCATCTTTGCGATATTTCTGCTTGTTTGCGATAATTTTAAACATTCTCGCGATAATTTGCGAAGGTTAATTCCGCAAATTCCGCCCACCCCTACCAAATACCAACATTTTTGTTTGCTAACCTTTGATGTTTTGTCTCTGTGTTATTTGCGTAGCACCCTCACTTTTTATTGATTGCTCTTGTTGCTAAGTTGTTGATTGTGAAGCTAGCAGATGTGGACCCTAATCCAAACCTTTCCCCATGTGCTTGATTTTTGTGATCTAGGCAGATTTCTTTTTCTAAATGTCTTGTTCCCTTATCGGCAAACTTTAGGAGTGTTTATTAACAGGCTAACCCTAAGTGTTAAATATAAAAATCTAAATTTGTGTTAGCAATGAACAAAGTAAAAATACTTAATCCACTATAAATAATATATTTATTCAAAGTATTGCATTAGTAAACCTTAGTTACTTAGCTTGACTAGCAGTTGGCCTTTCGGCACCACATCCCACAGCAACAAAAAAAATGAAATCTAGAAACTTAGTATGGAAGAGATATGGGGATTGCATTGAGTTTGGACCTGTGAAATAGTAGGTGAAGCACAAATTAACTTGCTTGTATCTTGGTACATCGATTTATCATTTCTGAACCCATGGCTGTCATTATACTGAAATCTAGTATGGTACTATTTCGAATATGGTTGAAAATGTAGGGCAGTACTCTGAAAAGATTTGCTTTATATTGTAAATGTTTAATGCTATATACTACAAATTGATGTTGTTTGTTTGTTCCCCTTCATATGAGTTAAAATAGCTGTGCAATCTTCATATGAGTTAAAATAGCTGTGCAATCTCTTCTGCGTTACCAATAGTGCATTTTTAGTTTTGGATGTAACCTTTGATTTTCATCCATTTTCATTTTTTTAAATATATATTTTTATTGAACTTGTTGCAATCTTATACACAATAATATAACCAAGATAGGCACACAACATCAAAATTAAATCTTTGTGCAGGGTAGTGACCAGCATACCAAGAAGGAAAGATATAGTAAAATAGAACAGCACAAATAAAATAGGAAGAAAGCACACGTGAAAAAAATGTACAAAGATACCTAATTCTAGGCCACACAAGAATAGATTGACCCAGACATTATTTAAATGCGTTCGAGCCTTCGGGCTGTTGTCCTTAAGAAGAGCAGACTCGAGTTTGTACATCTGTAAAAACAATGACCATCATTTAGAAGCCGTGGAAGGAATTGGTTTGTACCCAAGCTCTGGTAATGCATAAACTGGCGACCCTGGTTGCAACTGATGCCACCAAGGTTAATCTGGGGTTAATATCAGGTTTGTAAGCCAACATAATATCCTTAACTGACCACTCAATATGATAATCCAGATGAAAAGATAGTAATTGTACTACACCAGACCAAAAGGTTTTAAGTTCAGGGCATTCCACAAACATATGAATTATATCAGCTGCATATTGCCCATAATATGTCTATGGTTCGAACTGCTCCTAGACATTTTACATATTCTTTCTGGGGTATAGTATGCACAGTGTTCGAAATGTAAGACTAGCTGAACAGACAGGTTGATTTATAACATAAAAAGCATTTTATCAACTGAAATATCCTGAACAAGCTTAACACTTCATTTAGCAGCTAAAGTAGGTCTATTATCTGCTCTATCGATGGGCAAAATTCGATACAGAGTTTTATTGCGATCTAGGGTGAAAAGGTCAGGATATCATCATCCTTATCCCAGCCATAAATACCGAATTATGCAAAAATCTTGCATTTGTAAATATTTAAAAAAGGACTGATAGAGTAGAAAAAGCACAAACCGCATCTGAGTCAAAAATCTGTCCCCCGTTAACCCAGCTGTGGAACACCGAATCCTGGAAAATAGATGGAAAAATAGGATTCCCCCACAGCGGTGTAAGTGAGTGGATAGCTTGTTGAGAATATTGGGTGCCGATTTCCCCCCCAAGTTTGAAAAGCGTCCCGAATGATCTTAAACCGTACCCGCTTAAAATAGTTCGGATCAGGACATTTACTCAGAACAAACTTAAAATCTGTCCCCAAAGCCATTTGATACCCCTAAACATAGCTGTCCAGCTCATGATGGGTAAGAATAGTCTTAATGCAAGAGCCAAAAGTGGCCCAAAACTATAGCTGAAAGTCTGGGAGAGACAAGCCACCTTGGCTAGGTGGGAGTTTTAAAAGGCTGATATCCCTTCTGGCCTTCTGAAACCCCATGATGAAGCTGTCTATCACTCCCTCTAGGCACCTTAAAAAAGTGATTTGGAACACGTAATGAGATTGCCTAGAAAAGATAAAGAATTGTAGGTAAGATATTAATTTTAACAGCATTACATTGTCCAAAAATACTGATTGGAAGGCGGTTCCAAGACCGCATCTTCGCAATGATAGAATTTAAGAGAAATTCATAATTCAGTAAAACAATACGCTCCGTGTTGGCAGAGTTTTCATCCATTTTCTGCAGCAGGAGGAAATAATTTCCCCCAAAACTTAAATGAGTTAGGGTCTGATTTAGACTTTGGCAGGAGGAGGGTACTTTGTTGGGATGGAGGAGGACATTGCCCCATCATTCTGAGGGACCTCTCTCTCCAAATCCCGAGTTGTCCACCAGCTCTATGGACACCTCCTAACTCCTGTCGGTGTTGTAAAAAAGTTTGACAGACAGCTCCACCAAACATTACGGCCCGTCAGACATTTACAAAGATTTTCGTTTTTCAAAAATAAACATCCCAAAGTGGGAGATAGTTTAAAAAACAAAGAAAAACAAATGACCCCCCAATGCATGTGAGTTTAGGAATCTAGGACATTTGGGCTATGTTACCGGTGTTATCGCCACAGTCCTGGATCTTGTCGAGAGCAACTCTGAGGCTTCTTGTCCTGTCGGCCTCCTGCATCTTGATTGTCCACTTCGCAAGGTTTCATGTGTGGGCTCTGCAGTGAGATCGGAAGTAATAGTAGGCTCAGCACTGAGGAAACCTGTTGTACGTCATCCAGGTTTCAGAGACGAATGCACAGGATCTGCAGTGGTGGGTTGCTTGACCACAGCCTGAGCAGCAGCAGACCCTTGTACCTCCCCCACCCAGAGGTGACGGTGGTGTCGTTTGCTCCTCTGCTGAACTGGGTAGGTCATCTGTGAAAAGAGGCGATCAGAGGTTTTGAACCTCTAGCGAAAACTCAACGCTGGTGCAGGTTCTCACAGACAACACCTCCACAATGTGGTACTGTAACAAGCAGGGCGAGAGTAGGGTCTTGGGTAGAGATCCAAGAGACACTGCATCTCTATAGTTGGCTGGAACATTGGAGCATTTCACCGATTGTGAACCACCTGGTTGCAAATTTGAATGCCCGTGTGGATAAGAACAGCCAGTGACACCTGGCTGATTGTCGGGGAACAGGACTTGCGGGTTCTTACCCATGATACTGTCTTGCTAGCACAGGTACAGGACAACGTCGGTCCCTTTAATTACCCTCGCTGGCAGCAGGAGGAGGAACTCAGCGGCGTGACGTCTGCCTCAGGAAGCCTATCCCGGCGTCCCAACATGTTGAAGGAGGAAGTGGTCAAGGCTTGCGGCACGCATGCAGCGAAGGAGAGAGACGCGCCCAGAGAAGAGAAGATTCCGTGGAGGAAATCAAGTGAAGGTAGGCCGACTATCCCTGATCCAAAAGCTGTCCAACAGGAACCGGAGCCTGGAGTGTTCGTCGGGGAATTCCAACACCGCGCTACGACCCGCCACACGCCAGTAGGAGGGTGGCTGGCTCAGGTACGTCAGCGTATCCTGGGTCTGACTATATCACGGGGAGGGCACGGATAGTCTCGTGGGAGGACGCTGCTTTCTTTTCTTTGGGTTCCACTTTTTCCAGTAGAACTGGTGAATCCATCACTCGCCTCACCCCGTTATTACACGTGACAGACGACAGTCACTGACCTTCAGTCTCCTTTTTGTTTTTGCGGTTTCTTCCTTCAAATGTCCTGATGCCCTGACCTCCTGCCTGGGACGGCAACCAAGACCCCCAAATGATCCCAACCTTCCTGGACCCGGTGAAATCGAGAACTTCCCGAAACCGTACTCTTGTTTTTTTTTTGTTAACTGGACCGATTCTTGTGACTATTAAATAAAAACAGGCACACTGAACTTCTCTTGTGTTTACAGCCTCATTAGAGGACGGTCTCACACCTAACCTCCTCCTGTGGGTCCGACAGTCTGGTGGAGAATGCGGGCACTGGCCATCTGAACCGAGATGGAACAAGTCATAGCCCAAATGAGAGAGGCCCAGAGCAAGCTAGAATGGGCCGTAGAAAAAAACGCTAACCAAGCCGAGATGGACCGTGCCGTGTTTTCCTCGGCCATTCAAACACAAGCAGAGAATGTCTCGAAACTAGCTGAAGTCCAGACACAACTCCTGCAGGGCTTGGGACAAGGGAGGGCCCCTGCTCTACCCGGAACAGTGATTCCCTTACAGAAATACGTCCCTGGCGATGACCCAGTACCTGGCCAGCAGACCACTGGCCCTTTTACCTTGCTCTCCTCCTCACCTGTGAAGCCCAGGCGGCATACCAAATAGCTAATCGGGATGGTACCGCCGCATACGTGCATGTAAAACAGTTTATTCTCGATAGGCTGGGGGTCGATGATGAAGCCCACCGCCTTCGCTTTAGGCAAGAAAGGGGTGCACCAGGGGATACACCAAAGACTCTCTTTTATAAAATAAAGGATGCTGCAGGCTGATGACTAAAGACCTTGGACTGCTCTCGGAAAGAGATAATGGAGAAAATGTATCTAGAGCAGTATTTGGAGGCACAACCCAATGGGACCCAGAGGTGGTTACGCAAGCACGCAGGCCTTACTCTGGAACACGCAGTTGAAATGGCCACGTCTTACACTAGGGCTCAGAATAGGGGGCCGGTGAAAGAACCCGAAAGAAATCCCAAACCATCCCAAATGGGAAAAACAGACAGGAAAGCAACCAGGCCATTCTTGGTATAGTCAAAACCACACTCAGGACGGTCAGACGCTGTCCCCTCTACTCGCCCTCAGTGTTGTGGAGACTGGGGCCACATAGCCAAGTTCTGTAGGAAGAGAAAAGAAAAAGCAGAAGAAGAAACTATGGACGTCAGCTACTTTCCACAGTCTATATTGTATGCATAGGAGACAGTGCCGATGTATTACGTGAGTCTAAGATTGAACAACTATCCCATAACCGCTCTTTTGGACTCTGGTTGTAGGCACTAAGTTATACGCTCTGAGCTTGTTCCCCCTTCCTCTTTCATACCAGGGAAGTTTGTCAGCATCAGGTGTGTGCACGGTGATGTTAAGAACTACCCCTTAACCAGAGTACGACTTCAGAACAAACATGGGGCAACCCTTATGGCCGACGTTGGGACCCTACCACACCTCCCAAAGTCTCTTATCCTAGGCATAGACAACCCTAGGTTTTCGGGCTGTTGTATAAGAATCTAAAAATCAGCCCAGCCAAACCTAGGCCTCAGAACAATCTTTTGACGTCAGAACCCTGGGCCATAGATACCCACTTTCGGACCGCCCAGCTAAATGACAGCACCCTTGGCTATGCCTGGCAAGCAGCTAAGAACGCCCAGTTGTCTCCCAAAAGGGTTTACCCTTGTTTCATTGAGATGAATGGTCTTCTGTATCGGGTGGGCAAGGAAGGAGAAGAGCCCCAATTATTGGTCCCCCCTCCTTTTAGAGACCAGATCCTATTCTTTGCTCACGCGCACCTCCTGGCGGGGCATTGTGGAGCTGAAAAAACATCACAATCCATACTCCACAGTTTCTTTTGGCCAGGGATCCATGCTCAGGTACGGAAGTACTGCCAGGAGTGTACGATTTGTCAAAAGAAGAATCCCTATATCCCACCACTGGCCCCCTTATGCCCTCTCCCCATTATAGGTAAGCCTTTTGATCGCGTGGGTATGGACCTGATAGGACCCCCTCCCCAGGTCCACCTGGGGTCACCAATATGTTCTCGTCCTTGTTGATTACGCAACCAGATATCCTGAAGCCCTCCCTTTACACTCAGCCAACACCACTACCATAGCCCAGAGACTTATAGAAGTGTTCTCCCGGATGGGCTTTCCACGAGACATACCAACAGATCAGGGAACTCCCTTTGTCTCAAAATTGATGAAACAGGCTGTGCAAACAGCTAAACATCCAACACATAAAGACCTCTGTGTACCATCCTCAGACAGATGGTCTGGTGGAACAATACAATGGAAACCTTAAGCTGACCCTCAAGAAGCTCCTTCCTTTGGCGCTGTTTGTTATCAGAAGCCAGGTCCAGAAGAGCTTAGGGGTATCCCCGTTCGAGCTACTCTTTGGTAGGAGACCCCGCATTCTCCTGGAAATCACGAAAGAGAGTTGGGAAAAAGACAGTGCTCATGAAGCCCAAACCACAAAGAGGTGATATACACCCTACTCAAATCCTTTCGGGACGTGTTCTCTGACCAACCCGGAGGAACGCATCTGGCGATGCACTTGATCCCCACCCAAGAGCGCGTCACGGTGAAACAGAGCCCCTACCGGGTCCCAGAGGTCTAACGTCTGGCTCTTCAGAAAGAAGTAAAACAAGTGCTGAAGACTGGAATAATTGTCCAGTCTCGTAGTAATTGGTGCTCACTGATCGTATTGGTACCAAAACCGGATGGTAGCCTCCGGGTCTGTATCGACTTCAGGGCAGTGAACCCTATTTCCAAACAAGACGGTTATCTCCTTCCCAGGGTGGATGAACTGATAGGACGTCTTGGTGAGGCACGATACATCTCTACCATCGACCTCACCAAGGGCTTTTGGCAGATTCCTCTGGATCCCAAGGACCAGGAGAAAACAGCTTTCTCCACACCTGACGGTCTTTTCCACTTCACTGTCCTACCGTTTGGGTTACATGGTGCACCTGCCAGTTTCCAGAGATTAATGGACACTCTCCTAGCCGGACATCTAGGTTACTCGTCGGCCTATCTAGATGACATAGTAGTGTATAGTAAGACCTGGGACGACCACATGAGACATCTAGAGGCCATATTCACAGAACTAAGAGATGCGGGGTTGCATATCAATGCAATGAAGTCCCGTTTTGGCTTCCAGAAAGTGAAGCACCCGGGATACGTGCTGGGAAGGGCCTAATAGAACCCTAGAAAGTCAGAGCCATCCAAGAAACCCCATTCCCTACCACCAAACGTGATCTCCGGGCCTTTTTGGGTTTAGTAGGGTATTATAGGCGTTTCATTCCCCAGTTCGTAGATATTGCGGCTCCACTCACTGACCTTCTGAAGAAGTCTGCTACGTTCTCACAGATCCGGTCACCCTCGGCCCCTGAACAAACCGCATTCTCTCGTCTCAAGACAGCCCTGACCACCTCCCCTGTTTTGCTAACACCTGATTTCCGTAAACCCTTTATTCTCCAAACAGATACCTCTGGGGTGGGTATAGGTGCTGTTTTGTCCCAACTTGATAGTGAAGGCTCAGAAAGACATATCCTGTACATCAGCCGGAAGCTCTTGCCTAGGGAACGTGTTTATCCAACCATCGAGAAGGAGTGCTTGGCAGTCAAGTGGGGAATTGAGAAGCTGAGATACTACCTGGAAGGCAGGCCCTTTGTCTTATATACTGACCATGCCCCATTGACTTGGTAACAGCGAACAAAGGCTAGAACGACCGAGTACTCTGGTACTTTTGGTCTCTGCAGCCATTCCAATTTGAGGTCCGTCACCGTAACGGCACCGAGGGAAATCTTGGAGGAAGGGTATGTCGGGAGGGACCTGGGGAACAGGACTCGTGGATTCTTACCCATGATACTGTCCTGCTGGCACAGGTACGGGACGACCTCGGTCCCTTTAATTCCCCTCGCTGGCAGCAGGAGGAGGAACTCAGCGGTGTGACGTCTGTCTCGGTAAGCCTATCTCGGCATCCCAACATGTTGAAGGAGGAAGTGATTAAGGCCTGCGGCGCGTATGCAGCGGAGGAGAGAGACACGCCTGGAGAAGAGAAGACGCTGTGGAGGAAATCGAGTGAAGATAGACCGCCTATCCCTGATCCAGAAGCCGTTCAATGGGAACCGGAGCCTGGAAAGTTCGACGGGGAAGTCCGACACCGCGCTACCACCCGCCACACTCCAGGAGGAGGGTGGCTGGCTCAGGTACGTCAGCCTCTCCTGGGTCTGACTATATTACGGGGAGGGCACGGATAGTTTCGTGGGAGGACACTGCTTTCTTTTCTTTGGGTTCCACTTTTTCCAGTAGAACCGGTGAATCCCCCACTCGCCTCACCCTGTTAGTACACGTGACAGACGACAGTCACTGACCTTCGGTCTCCTTTTTTTTTTGCGGTTTCTTCCTTTTGATGTCCTGATGCCCTGACCTCCTGCCTGGGACGGCAACCAGGAACCCCAGACGATCCCAACCTTCCTGGACCCGGTGAAATCGAGAAGAACTTCCCGAAACCAGACTCTTGTGTTTTTTATTTGTTTTATTAACTGGACCGATTCTTGTGACTATTAAATAAAAACAGGCACACTGAACTTCTCTTGTGTTTACAGCCTCATTAGAGGACGGTCTCACATCTCACCTCCTCCTGTGGGTCCGACACTGATCAAAAATGGCAGTTGCATCCAGAGGTGTCGAAGGACATCTTCTGATAGTGGGTATAGCACTGGCTGGATATTTTCGCCACCTTCGAACGTGCACTGTCGAAACGTCTGCTCTTTGGAGTTTTGAAGAACGCTCTCTTTAGGAGACTCATTCAGGCTAGAGTGAGGCACGGAACTCCTGTGTTCTGCAGAAGATCAGGAATGACTATGCCCAAGTCATGCTATTGGCTCCTTATTGGGCCAGAAGAAGCTGGTACTTGGGACTTCTGGGCATAAGCATTTGTTTTCTGATCAGGCTAATGGATGGATCTGTTGTTGCAGCAGGGCAGGGTTCTACACCCCAATGTGCTCAATTTACACCTCGAAGCTTCAAGATTGAGCTGTGGCATTCATTCTGCCACCTGGGGTTCTGGATCTCATCCTAGTATCCAGGATGCCTCCTACAAAGTCCATCTGTGCTCGGCACTTGGACAAATTTGTGGCGTGGTGTGTGGTCCTCAACAGACCCCTTTCAAGTCAGACTCTCGGATGTATCACTGTTTGTGTTGTCCTTGGCCCAGCAAGGTTTTGCAGTGAGCACTCTAAGGGGTTATATGTTGTCCCTTTCAGCCTTTCTGTGGTTGCTCGACCAGCCATCCTTGTTTAAATCGCCTGTTGTGGTATGTTGTTTTAAAGGTTTGACACACATGTTCTTAATTTGGTTCCGACTCTCCGTAACAAAACAGTATTTTTCTTTGCGATCACTTTAACTCGTCTTGTGACCAGGAAAATGCCATTAATTTATCTGTGCCGCCAACCTATACCATTCTTTCCCCAGACAAGATGGTGTTGAGGTTCAGGGCAGCTTCAGCCGAAAGTTGTGACTCTGTATCACGTTGAGCAACCCATCACCCTCCCAAAGACTCACCAATTGGATCCCAGGAGAGCTCTGAGTTTTTGTATTGACCAAACCAAAGACCCTTGGGTGGATGATCAGCTCCATGTGGGATTCTTCAGAGCAAAGAAAGGCAAGGAGGCGCAGAATAGGATTCTGCCGCGGTGGATAGCCCTCTGTATTAAGATGTGCTACGCACTAACTAAAGCATCCTTGGGAAGGATTGAGGCTCATACCATGAGGGTCAAGGGTGCTAACACTGCGTTGATGTGCTAAGTGCTTGTTCTAGACATGTTCATGAAACACTACTACTTTGAGAGACCGGTCTGACAGGAAGGGCATTTCACCTGTTTGGTCCCACACCACAGACCCTCCACTTTTGAAAGGTACTGCTTTGGTCTCAGTTGAGGAATATACCGTTGGAAGTATCCATCAGAAAAACAAGTACACACTGTAGCACTGTCTGGTGGATACTTGTTTAACTGCAGGTTTCTCACTGCTTTCCCATCTCTTTGTCCTGTGGAGTGGTAATCTTTTTTCATCAAAAACAGTCACAAGTTAGAAATCTGCTTACTGGCACCTCCAATTGTTTCGTGCTCAGCATCGTAGAGCGCAGAAAGAATTAAACAAGAAATGCGCCACAGTGGTGGCGCTTATAATCAAGTCCGCTCTTTGTCTTCTCGGAAGGAGTGAACTCAGTGGTGAGCAGCACAACACCATCTAGCAGAACAAGGGGGCACGGTTTCGAATTCTTCCTGATACAGTCTGGTGCCTGGGGAGTATTTTAAAGGTGAGGAACCTAATCAGACAGAGTAGCTACCAGAAACTGGGTTACTGTAGGTACACTACTTGTGAGTGACATCTGGAGTATTGTGAAGTACTTCAAACGTCTATGTAGACTCTCCTTCCTCCATAAAAGCATAAGAATAACTAAAACTTCTCTTCCAGTGGATACTCATCAATAGTAATAAGCACTGAATAGTCCCGCCCACGTGCGGAGCATTAACAAAAGATATATTCATATACATAACATACATATATATATATATATATATATATATATTCACTGAAAAAACCAAAGGTTTCACACGTTATAGTTAACTGGACATTTCACTCGTAAAAAACCATTGAAATTCCCCCGTTATAGTTAGTTCAGCTAACTATAACTCGCGCGACCGCAATCCACTGCTGATGACGTCACATATTACATCACTGTATTCACTAAGATACTGTTAATAAGTCAGTTATACAATTAATTTTACAAAAAAAAACATCCATTTAGACACTTATTTACCCATTTATTCTTCCATTAACCTTTAGATATACATATATAAAAAATATTTTTTTTTCAGAAAGACACATATTCACTGGATGATGTCATCAGTGATGTCATTTGAGATGTCATCAGTGATGTCATGAGTGATGTCACTGACCATGTCATGAGTGATGTAATATGTGACGTCCTCAGCAGTGGATTGCGGCGCGAGTTATAGTTAGCTGAACTAACTATAACGGGGGAATTTCAATGGTTTTTTACGAGTGAAATGTCCAGCTAACTATAACATGTGTGAAACCTATGGTTTTTTCAGTGAATTTGCAAGGTTTTTTAAATGCTAATTCCTAACTATAACGTGTGTGAAACCTATGGTTTTTTAAGTGAATTTGCAAGGTTTTTTAAATGCTAATTTCTAACTATAACGTGTGTGAAACCTATGGTTTTTTTAGTGTATTTGTAAGGTTTTTTAAATGCGAATTTATGTATGTATTATTATATTTTTTATATATTTATTTTACAATAAACTGCCTATGTATATAGTTATAGATTGATTGTATCCTGTAATATGGAATGGCTCAGCTCTTTTTTTTTTATTTTGGATAAAGTTGAGCAGCATAGTTAATATCTTCTATAAACTTATAAGCAGTTTAAAATGTTTTTTTTTAAGGGGTTTTCACCGTGCGCGCACTCCACGATTTTTTGAAAAAAAATCAAATGTTTTTTTCACCCTTCGGGGTCCTTCAGGGAAGGCTAGGGGGTCAGGAACTCTCTACCCTGCCCCCTTTTCACGTTCTCCACCTTTCTTTTTCACTGTGACACACAAAATGGCGTCCGACACTTCCTGATTTCGACCGATTCGAATGTTGACTGACATCTAACCACCAATCAAAATTACGCTCGCGCACATTTGGTGCGCGCACGGTGCGCGCATATAGATATTTATGTACTTTTAACTGCAATTTTCTCAGGAACTACTGAACAGATTGACACCATATATGCAAAAGGCACATGCCTGACCTGAGGACTACCTCTTTGCCAAATTTCAAGTAATTCTGTTCAGCCGTTCGGGCTGTACCTTCGACTAAAGGTCCTATGGGGAAATGCATGGGGAAAACGCGTTTTGGGACCCCCCTTTTTTCTCAGCCCCCGCTTGACGAATCACCCCAAGACTTTCAGGGTAGGAGCTGAGCGGAGCGCACCATTAGTTTTGAAAATTTCACGAAGATAAGTCAACCGGCGCCAAAGTTATTCAAAATAGAATTTTCAGATTTCCTATGGGAACTCGGTCCTAACTATAACTATCTACTGGCGACCGGCAGTAGATAATAAATAAATATATATATATATATATATATATATATATATATATATATATATATATATATATATATATATATATATATATATATACATACATATATATATATATATATATATATACATACATATATATACATACATATATATATTTAATATGCATATATTTCAAATATACACACATGTATATAAAATGTGCAGCCTAAACTAGGCTCAAATATACCAATACTGTGGAGAAGTGTAGCTCACTGGTTAGAGGAGGCATACCCTGAAGCAGAGATCAGGCCCGGGACCTGGGTTCGATTCCCGACGCGGCAGGGTCCAGAACCCAATTGTCCACGGACTCGATAATTCTCGCTTCGGTGCCCACTCTAAGCACGAGTTCACACTATGCAGCTCTGGGCAACAAGCCTGCTTAATCTCCACAACGGCCCCCCGCGGCGGGATGCCTGGCTTTCACCTTGGGGATGCCCAGTACGGGTTATCTTACAGGGAAAAACCAGGACGGGTTCCCAATGCAAGCGCCAAGATGCCCGTAGGGTGATAGTTGCGCTCTATAAGTACCCCAATCAATCAATCAATCAATCAATCAATACTGCATCGCAATTCTTTTTGTTTGAAATACTTAAGCACATGTAAAATAACATTTTCATGACAAAGAAAATGCACCTCTGTTAGAACTGGGGGTCTCTAGTTGGCAGAGGTAGGTACCTTTGACCAAATAGGGACCCTTGCTTCTAAGTCAGGAAAAGGGGATTACACTACTGGATAACCCCTGCTCACCCCCTTGGTAGCTTGGCACAAGCAGACAAGCTTATCTTAGGCAGTGTGTTAAGCATTTGTGAACACATACAGTAATATAGTGAAAACACTACAGATGGACACCACACAGGTTTTGTAAAAATAAGTATTCTTTATATAGACTTAACACACAACAAAAAAGACAAAAATTCACAATACTGTACTCAAAAATTGACTTAAAGGTGGTACAATTAGCTTAGTTCAAGTTGTTGGTAAATGCGACACAGTTCTCACAAAAGTACCTTGATGCGTAACGCAAAATAAACAAAAGGTTTGCAGCGTTGGAGATGCGTCGGTTCCTTGCTTCGGGGGAGACGATGCGTCGCGCCTCAATGCTTGCGCAGAGTAGGGGATGTGTCTTGATCCTTACCGGAGAGGAGGTGATGCGCAGGTTCTCGTGCTGCAGCCCGGTTACGATGCAGCAAGATGGCGCCTCGATGCGATGCAACAATCCGTTGCAATGCGATAAGATGGCGCCTTTGATGCGACGACGTCGAGATGATGAGGAACGCCCTGGCAGCCTTGCAGCGACTCTGTACTTTGGAGCAGCGACAGGCCCTGTGACAAGCTTCTCCGATGATGCGACGGCGACCCTCCCGGTTGCGACGCGTTTCTCCGGTGATGCGACAGCAGACACCTGCGATGAAGACACGCTTCTGGGAGATGCGGCGGCGGCACGCTTCTCCGGCGATGCGATGACTACAGCTGCGGCGGCGACATGCTTCTTCTAGTTGCCTCGCGCTTCCAGCTCCCAGCGACACGCAGGCTTCTGCAGATAGAATTCCCAGCAAGGAAATTCAGAGGGGAGCTGGTGGTGCAGTCTGTTGTCCCTGAGACTTCAGCTGGAGGCAAGCACAGGTTCAAGCCCTTCAAGAAATATTCTACAAGATGATGAAGTACACACAAAGTTCCTTCTCCTCTCCTTGGCACTGAAGACACCACTGTAGGCCAACCCAGCAACACAGCACTCTGGCAGGGGGCAGTCCACTCCTACAGCTTCCTTTGGTTCTTCTCCTTTTTTTTTTTTCGTTTGGGAGCTCCTTTATTTCATGCACATTTAGAATTTAAGATGAGAAACTTCATTTACTTGGATATCCTGCACAGGAGAGTGAATGATTCTAACCCTGCCATCTTCCGTTGTATGTCTCCCAGTCCATGCACATTCTATGAGCTAGGTAAACACTCTAGTTCTTTATTTTTATTGTTTGCTCAGGTACTAAGATATATCAACGCAGCAAAACAATATATATAGCATACATCAAAAGTGCATGTAATGTATAGTTCTTTATTAGAAGCCTGTAATCTTCACAGATATCTGTTAGAATAAGGCAGATGTGTATTCATACTGTAAACTGCAGCATTTCAATAGTGTATAGCTGTCCAAATTACAAATGTAATTGGTCAAGCTTCAAATTATAACAGTTTTGAAGTAACACAATGGTATCTCACATTATGACTGGAACACATTGGCAGCATAGCTTAGCTTCATCACTGGGAGCATAATGATATCCTTTTTTTTTTCCCCCCAAAAAAACTTTATTCAGCATTTAATCACAATACACAGCATAGTGCCTTCAACCACAAATGGCCGGCAGCGTGGTGGCAGATAGGAAGGCAATGGTGTACACAGCGGTTCGCCTACAACCCGCTAGGGGCCGGCCGCGTTGCAGTGTTATCAATAGGTAAGATGATAGCTCAAAAGGGACTCTCGTCCTGTTGTTTATTATTGGAACTTTCAGTTAACAGCTGTGACATACCCCGTGTACACACTGTGCAGAGGCAAAAACACATGGTGCAACATTATCACATCACATTTCCCAGGGGTGCAATATATCCCATTTTATTACGTAATCCAACAATGCCAGAGGAACACAGAGGGAGAATCCGCACCATCACCCCCCTCCAGCATCCCCAGAAGAGGCTACTCTGAATCCGGGAAGCCATATCCCCCATCTGTTGAAGTGTGGACAAACCTTATATGAATGCGATGGAGGATCAGCCCAAACCCGATCCCGACCCCATGCACTACCGCTCAAGCAGGGTGTCCCAAGTGGGCGTGGCGCTATAGGATCTATCTAATACAGCTATGTGATGATGTGTTATGATAGGGGGTGTGATAACAGGTAAGTCGTGAGAGGGCCCCATATATCCACCGGTCGAGACGCTGTGGGCAGAAGCTCCGCATATTGGAGCAGCGTTTCTTGACACTGTACCATGTCTCTGATCCAGTCTTTGAATTTCGGGGCTCTGCCCCTCCCCCACCTGCAAGCTATCAGTCTCTTGGCTATAAGAAAGGCGACTGTGGCGAATCTGCGGACAGGTTTCCTAACAGTTTTTGTGTAACCCAACAGTGCCTGCACTGGAGATGGCGTCAATGGTTTATCTATCATCTCCGAGATGCTCGAATATACCCGACTCCAATAGTCGGCAACCTCCCGGCATCCCCATGCTACATGCAAAAAGTCCGCCGCAGGCGCGTGGCATCGCCAGCAAAGGTCGTCCTCCCGGAGACATATCCTGTGCATACGGGCTGGAGTACAATAGAGTCTATGTAGGAACTTATAGTGAATGACCCTGAATCTGCTGCTGGAAGAAATTTGTTCGGTTTGTAAACAGCAGAAGTTCCAGAGTTCGTCTGTAATGGGCTCTCCCAACTCCCCCTCCCAGCCAGCGCGCGCCCTGCAAGGCCCTGGCTCCGGTGTGGTGTGCAGTGAGTGATAGAGGTTCGATACCGCATGTGCAGGGGTAGCAGCTTTGAGCAACTGATGTAGAGGGTCTAGTGTGGGCGGCTCGGCCGGAAACTCCTCCGTCAGCGCTCGAATCCCACTACGAAGTCTAATGTAAAGAAATGTATCCATGGGAGTGGGTGTGAGGTCGGCGAACATGTGTGTCTGCGACCTAAAGCGGCCGTCCCGATAAAGGTCTCCCCATGTCTTGATGTTGAGTTTGATCATAAAGTTCTTAAATATTTGTTCCTGCAGAAGGGGTAGTATGGGATGGTTCGCCAAGGGAAGCAGCGGAGAGTATGCTAATGTCGTGTGAGTTTTATTCGCAATATGGCGCCATGCTAGGACCGTGCTGGAAACTGTTGTAGTATCTGCAGTAGGTGTTTCGGGCTCGCTAAATAAGGCGCCCTCCAACGGGATCGGGTCCGCCAGCCAATGCTCCACCGCTATCTGAGGCAGGAAGGGCGTGGGGCGAATCCAATAATGCACATATTGGGCCTGAGCACTGTAATAATAAAGTTCGAACTCCGGTAGATCAAAGCCACCTTCTGCGAATGGACGAGTCAAGATGTCCCAGCTCAGTCGTGGCCACTTTCCCCCCCAGACCAGTCGGATAAGTTCAGAACGCAAAAGTTTAAAAAAGGACTTGCCCGGATAGTATGGGATATTTAGGAAGAGGTACAGGAGTTTAGGTAGAACTACCATCTTAATGAGGGATGCGCGTCCTGCAAATGAGAGCGGCAGCGTGATCCATCTGGTCACGCAAGTTTGTATGTGGTCAAAAGCACGGCCATAATTCAGCCGCATCAGTTCGTCCCGGTCTCGAGTGAGGAATATGCCCAGATAGCGGACCTCATCTGTTCCCCAACGCAGTGGATAATCGAGGGGGAATGGCTGGGCCGCTGTAGTGAGCGGAAAGATAGTGGACTTTCCCCAGTTAATTTGAATACCCGACATGCCTGCAAAACGAATGAATTCCATCAGAATGGGGTTGAGGTTAGTAGCGGGATCGCGTATGTATAGCGTTATGTCATCCGCGTAAAGGGATATAAGGACCTCCCGCTGTAGGCAGCGTAGAGCCTTGTCCCGGTGGTGTTGCCGGAGTCTGGCCGCCAGCGGCTCCATTGCTATGGCGAACAGCAACGGAGATAAGGGGCACCCCTGACGCGTGCCCCTCGATATAGCAAAGGCGTCAGATATCCGACCATTTACCCCAACGCGAGCAACTGGCTGACGATAAAGTATATCTAACCACTGCTTGAAACCTATTGGCATCCCCATGTTTCGTAGAATACATTGGAGATAGTCCCATTCTAACGAATCAAAGGCCTTGGTGGCGTCTAAAAAGACCGCCACCAACGGCAAGTCAGGGTCTACATTTTGCAATATGGATAAAAGCGTACGAAGGTTGTATGAGGTAGCCCTGCCGGGGACGAAACCCGCCTGATCCGACAGCACCAACCCCCCCAGTAACAACTGCAATCGATTAGCCAAAACCTTGGTCAGAATTTTCGCATCACAGTTGATTAGGGAGAGGGGACGGTAGGAATCACATGTGGGCGGTTTACCGGGTTTTAGAAGAGAGATGATTAGAGCCTCCTGCACGGATGGGGGAAGTATTCCGGACTCATGTGCCTCAAGATAGACCTCTCGAAGCACCGGTGCCAGGATATCTGCATATGCCTTGTAAAAGTCCATGGGCATCCCGTCCAGCCCGGGGGCCTTCCCGGGTGCCATCTGATTGATCGCATCCCTAATTTCATCTAGACTTACGGGTTCAGCCAGGAACTCTCTGTGTCGGTCCGGAAGCCACCCCAAGGTGAGTTCCCTCAGGTAGTCATCCATATCTAGGTCCCCCACTCTAGTAGTAGAGTAGAGTGCGGAATAGTGTTTAATGAAAGCGTCTAGGATCGACCGTGTGTCTCGTAAGGGTACCCCTCCGTCTCCCTCCAGCTCCAATACGAAATTTGAGCCACGCTGGGGGCGAACCACTCCCGCCAAGAACCTCCCGGGTCGCTCTCCCTCCCCGTAAGCCCTAGCCCTGAAGTGTTTACCTCGGAATTTTACCTCTCTGTCAGCGGTGGAAGTATACTCAGACAGCGCCTCTCGGTACCGCGCCTGGGCGGCGGAGTCAGCGGCATAGTCCGGCTGAGTTTCTAGTATACGCAGTGTGTTTTCCAATGTATGTAAGGTATTGCGTAAGACCCGCAATACACCGGAGCCTTTAGAGATACAAATGCCACGTACCGTGACCTTTAGTGCCTCCCACAGTGTGGCCACCCGCTCCACTGATCCCTTATTATGCGAAAGAAAATCTTCAATGTCCTGGCGTAGTTCAGATCGGAATAGCTCATCAAGTAGTATGTTGTGTTGGAGGCGCCAGGCGGGGGGTCTCCCCAATATGTCTGGTAAACGGAACCTGGTCAGTACCGGGGAGTGGTCAGAGAACGTGAGACCCACATGTTGTGCCGCAGCTATGGAGGGGGCCAACCCCCGAGACACCAAGATGTAGTCTAGTCTAGCCCAAGTGGCGTGAGCCGAGTTCCAATGTGTGCCCTCCATACTAGTCGGGTGCAAGTGACGCCATGCATCCACTACCTCCTGAGTGTCGCAAATGTCCCGCAGGTATCTGTGGGTGTTGGTGTAATGTTGTGTAGAAGGGTTGGGCCTATCCAAGGCCGGGTTAAGTACCTCATTGAAGTCCCCTCCCCATATGAGATGTGTTGATCCCACCTCCCTGATCTTGTTCCAGAGGGCAATGAAGCTACTCGGGTCATCACAATTAGGGCCATAGGAGCATGCTAAGGCGATGCTGTCAGCACCCATCCTTCCCCAAGTTATGCAATACCGTCCCTCCCGGTCGGCTGCGTCTCCCATGGGAGTATAGGGGACATTCTTTTTTATCAAAATAGCAGTGCCTCTTGCATAAGACGAGTATGATGCGAAGACCGAATGCGCCGCCCACCGGGCGGCAAAGCCGCCTCTGCGTTGGGGATCTATATGGGTCTCCTGCAGGAATACGATATTGACATTAAGTCTGTCCAATGCCCCCAAGATCTGTATCCTCTTCCTCGGGTCCCCCAGACCTTTAACATTCCAAGTAATAGCGGATAGAAGGCCCCCCCCTTACTATCAAGATTCACGGCTTGGCTCATGTCTACAGCTAGAGAAACAACATATCATGGATGGCGCAGAACCATGCCTGCTGCGGTGCCATTGTATTGCGGAGGGTACAAAAGGCGAGTTGCACGATGCATTGTGACCGTATCCATGCTTCGTTCAAACAAGACATAAACAACCCCTTTAATATCACCCCCCACCCACACCGACATCCCAATCATGCCGAGCATCCCCCCCACCCCATGTCAACACAACATTCCAAACCATTATCCTGTTGGGGAATACCCAATTGGGGAACACTAGGGGTCCAGACCCGCCATCCAACTCCCCCGATATTTCACGCGCTGCCCGCTTGGGTCAGTAGCAGCGGACTGCGCGGGAGGGGGAAGGAAGTGCCAGGGCAAGATCAAGTTAAACATCAGCCGTGGGACCCTGGAAACAACCGAGCCCAATAATCGACAAGCCATCAACCCGAGGTCAGGGCACAGAGCAGAGTAAACTACGAGCAGTAAGGCCCGACGTGCGGTAAAAGCTAAGCAATGGCAGTGTAATGAAAAACAAGAATAACAGCCATACCCTCCCAGTTAGTCCAGAGCCGAGGTGGGCGAGCGGGAGCCAGCCCTCAGGCGGTGTTCGGGCAGCCTCATGAGGGCGTTTTTGGTCTTTTAGGAAGAGTTCCACTTGAGATGGGTTCTGGAATATGTGTGGCTTGCCATGGTGGACCACCCGTAAGCGCGCCGGGTACAGCATGGAATATTGAATGTCATTTTGAATTAATCGTTTCTTGACTGCCCCAAATTTACGGCGTGCCTCCTGTACCGACTGTGTGAAGTCAGGGAAGAATGATAGCGTGGTGTTTTCATACTGAACAGGCTGCTTCTCCCGTGCCAAGCGAAGCAGAGTATCGCGGTCGCTATAATTCAGAAAGCGGATGATGATTGGTCTCGGAGGGGCTCCGGGTATGGGGCGAGGCCCAGGGTGCAGTGAGCCCGCTCCATCACCAAGTGTGGGGAGAAGGCCTTTGCGCCAAAGAGGTCAGACAACAGCTTTTCCATGAAGAGTTCCATTTTGCCCACAACGGTGGATTCTGCCAGTCCAAGAAGGCGCACTTTATTTCGGCACGATCGCGCTTCCAAATCTTCATTCTTGTCGGCAATCACCTTCAGCAATCGCTCCATCTGCGATACAGTACTGGCAGTGGCCGACGCCCCATCCTCCAGCCCCGAGATCCGTTGCTCCGACTCCTTAACTCGCTCCTCTTGTTGGTCAAGACGATGTACCACAGAATCCAGCCGTCTAGACATATTGTCAATCTTTGAGTCAATGGAGGTAAGGCTAGTTTGCATGTTTAATAGGAGCGCCTTCCAATCTACCTCCTCGGCGTCTCCCACCTCCAAGTCACCATCCCCCGTCGGCGGGGTACGGGCTTTTTGCTTTTGGGACTCAAAAGGAAGCTTGGATTGCTTAGTATCCGTCTTCCCCATTATGGTAAACCATACGAACCAGCCCTCCACGCAGGAATACCAGAGCGGAACGCTCCCTCCAGAACAGCCAGAGTAAGGCGTGTGATATGATTTGTGACTAGGCCCGCGGCCCAATGCGCGTTTCGCTGACAGCCCTCTTCGTCCCCAGTGATGTGGATGGTCCTGTCACTCCCGACAGATCACTAGCTGCAATAACGACCCTTAACAACAAGATTTCGTTCGCGGTAGCGGTCCCGCCAGTGTCCACTCAACAAGGTAAGTAGTAGCTCCGCGGCGATTATCCATACAGCACCGCGGGAGGATCACCCCCCGTCAGCCCCGTGTGTCACTTTCCTCCCAGCGTGTCGTGATTCAGGATGGCTATTCGGGGGGAGCACTCCCACCCCCGCGGAGAACACTTTCGTCGCGGGCCAGCAGCGCCCCGCTCCCCGGGCCCTCAGTAGTCATAGGGAGGCCGGCAGGCGTCTGTGAGACCCTCCCCCAGCGGGGTCCCCTCTCCTGGCAGATCCCCTGTGGGTCGGGCGCACCACAGCAGCGATGGAGGGTATTCCACACTCTGATCTTAGGGGGTGCAGGCTGCAAGGAATCTCCGCCCCTCGCTCGCTCAGAGGCCTCCCAGGGCTATGCAGTGCGCGGAGGCCTACTTCTCTGGTCTCTGGGGTTTAGGGCATCCATGCAGGTGTCATCTCAGCTTAAGTCACCACTGCAGCCCGCATCCCCCGCTGTCTTACCGGCACTCCAGGCGTTCCGACGCCGCCGCAGGCAGTCCGGATATGTTAATCGCCTCCACCAGTCCCGCTCCGGCAAGGGCCGCGTCTTGCGGCCTAGCGACCACGTCCGAGCTCCGGCGTCGCGTGCACACGCACGCCGTCTTCCTCGCGTCGGAGGGCTTCAGCGCCGCCCGTGGGACTCGATAGGGCAAATATCTCCCTCGTCCCTGAACCAATTCGCTCAAAACTCGCCACAGATGTGCTCTTGCCCCTGCGGAACACTCGACACTAGGCAGCTTCCAGTTTCCAGGGTGAAGAATGGGTTTTACGGATCGTTGAAATGCCCGGCTGGCGAGAGCCTCACCGATGTGCGGCCATGACGGTCTGGCGCCCTCCAGCGCCCCCTTTGGTTCTTCTCCTTGGCAGAGGTTTCTTCTTCTTGTTCCAGAAGTGATCTAAAGTCTTAGGGGTTGGGTCCCCATATTTATACTACTTTTCTCTTTGTTCTCTGAAAGCAGAGAGGCCTTTGCCTAGTCCAAACCAGTTCTGGTCATTCCTGGAGCACTTTGTTTACCTGACTCCTTCTTTCCTTTCAAAGTGCAGGGCAGAGACATCCGAGAAATTACAGGAGGTGGAGCCAGCATTGTGGAGGGAAAGCACAGCCCTATTCAGGTCCCAGGTGCAACTCCTCCCACCCACCTACATTCAGATCTTCCTATTCAGCCCTGTGCTGACTCACCCTCTCCCCTGGAATCCCCAGCCCCTGTTACTCACAGAACCAGACACACAATACACAACCTAGCAGAGGCAGGCTTGGACAGTTAAGCAAGAAAATACCTACTTTCTAAAAGTGGTATTTTCATACACAGAATGTTAAAACCAACTTCACTAAAAAATGTATTTTATCATTCTGAGTTCAGGCATACTAAATTCGAATTTCTACCATGTTCCCTGAGTCAGTTAGGATTATAAGATGTAATAATCAAACTGCCCACTCTAGCCTATGGAGAACAGGTAGCCTTGCAATATTGAAAAACGGAAATGGCTGTAATTCACTATTAGGACATGCCCCACAAACCAGGGCATGTCCTACCTTATACTTACAATGCACCCTGCCCTGGGGCCTACCATATGGGTGTCTGATATGAAGATAAGGGAAGGTTTAGGGACTGGAAAGTGGGTGCTCTTGGTCAGTCAGCATGGCAGTACCCGACTGCACATAGGCTCTGCAATGGCAGACCGAAGACACACTTTACAAGCTGCTTCTGTGGGTGGCACAACCAGTGCTGCAAGCCCACCAGCAGCATTTGATTTACAAGCCCTGGGCACACATGGTGCACTGTACTAGGGTCTGACAAGTAAATCAAATAATCCAATCATGGAGTCACTAATCATTACATCAATTTAACATAGGGAGCACTTGCACTGTGCACTGAATAGCAGTGGCACAGTGCCCAAAGCATCTAAACCAGCAAAACATATCAAAAACAGAGGAGGCAATCAGAAAAAAAGGAAGGGAGGCTCACGCCAATGGTACCAGGTCTAACAACCTCCAACTAGTTTTTGAACATAGCATTTATTTTCAAAGGTAAAAAGGCAAGGTGATAGCAGGCAGATTAGCCTAGAATGCTGCATATAGAACTCTCATAAAAAACTGGCCTTTAAGACCTCAAGGACCTCCAGGCTCCCATCATGCCCCACAGGTGACAGTTAGGTCAGTTATTTTTTCCGGCTTCTTTTGTGAGGATCCTGGAGCTTGGAGCTCATCAGTTATTGTTTTTTGTCACTAATTGATCTTTTCCGGTGAGATTTTCTGTCTACATTCAACGTTTTTAGTACTTATTGTACTATTCTCATAATTGTTTCGGACTTTGCAGTGTATTTTTCCTGTCAGAATGCTCGCCTTATTTAATACGTGCCCTTCCTGTGGGAAGGAAATGGCAAAGTCTGACCCACACTCGGTCTGTATTGTGTCTACCATCTACACGCAGGCCTGACAAGTGCTACTACTGCCAACACTTTTCAAGAAGAAACCTTCGTGAGAGGTTGAAGATAAAGCTTCATGCTATGCAGGAGAGAGGAAAATCCACAAGTGGCAAGGAAGGACATTACTCTAAAGAGCCCTCCTCTCAAAGAAGACCAGAGCACAAGAAAAAAGGTGAAAAACAAAGACATCGGTCAAATTCGCGTTTGAGGGAAAGATCGACGTCGAGAATACCCTTGTGCTCTTCTTCAGTTTCGAAATCCCTGACGCCAAGACCGACGTCGAAGACTTTCGCCGTCGAAGGGGGTTAATACAGGTACTGATAAGACCTCTCACCGACTGACAGCGACACGCTCTCGCAGGCGGTCCGAGTCAGGCTCACCTAGGATGGTGGAAGGCAGACTCTCAACATCGAAGACACATCGGCAACAGGTAAGGTTGCCGTCGAGAACCTCGGTTCCGACGTCGAGAACACCACTGACGTCGAAGGTACATAGAACATCGACGCCAAGCCCGGCACGCACTCATAGCTGTTCGTCTGCTTCGCCGATGATGGCAGGGCGAGCATCACCGTCGAGGAGGTCAACAGTAAGAAAGTCACCTCCGACGTCGAGAAAAAGGTTCGCTCCGATGTCAAGAAGGTCACCGGCGGGGTCAGTGTCAAGGAGGTCAGCGTTGAGAAGGTCAGCGTCGAGGAGGTCGACGTCGAGGCCTATTTCCACTCATAGGTCTCCACTGGCCAAGGGGCTGAGAACAGATCGAGTCACCAGTGTTGACGTCGAGGGATCTGTCGAGGGCGATCCATGATCTGACTGGTAAAGAGCTGGCTTTGAGGGATGCGTCATCCTCTCCAGAACTGCATATTGTCCAGGTAAAGTCGAGGGCTCTTTGGTTCCAGTGCACCATACACCTCCGACTAACCTCTCACCAAGATGGTTGGAGAGTGTAAGGAAATAAAAGATGCAGAAAACTACCCCTGGTTCAGACTACTCGCAAATATACTCGCCTTCGTCTGGCAGGCAAGTGCGACATACTACACCTTAGAAGTCCACAGCATCGAAGAGAAACAGATCAAGATCTCCCCTTAGTCATCCCAGGTCTAGGCACAGTTCAACCAGAGAGCGAAGACACAGGCCTTCTTCATGGTTTCCGGAATCATCATCATCAAATGCTGATTACTCTCCGACTCTGTCATCCACTCCCCCAGCTAGAGTGTGGCCAGTGGATGATATTACATTTAACGAGGTGTTGTGTAGAGGGGCTTTGAAGCTCAACATTGAAATGCCTACAGCTGTTCCATCAACATCTGTAATTTTTGAGACTGCATCACAGGTTTCCCACTAGACCTCTTCTCCCCTTGGTGCCTGGCTTGCTAGAACCGTCTCTCCACACTTTCCTGACACCGGCTTCGGTGGGAGTGGCACCATTGAGGATATTAAAAAAAGTACAGGGCTCCAGAGCAGGACCCTCTTTTTCTGAGGTCTGACCCACCACCAGACTCTATCAATCTATCGGCTGCAAGGAAAGGTCACACGGGGCCCTCATCATCTACTGTTCCCCCAGACAAAGACAGCAAAGCCATTGGAAAGAGAATGTGCAACACCTCTGCCTATTTTATGACGGTGGCAAGCGCATCTCCTCTACTAGGATGTTATGACCGCTCGCTATGGGACTCCCTCTCACGCTTTACAGAAAAATTGCCAAAGGAAGATCGCCAAGATTTTCAGGAGATTCTGCACCACGGAGGTCTTTTGGGGAATCAGGTCATCAGCGCGGCAGCGGATGCCTCAGACCTTGCTGTCTATGGCTATTCATGTGGCATTTGTGCTAGGAGATCCTCATGGCTGAGACTCACAGGACGGAAACCGGAGGCCCAACATAGAATACTTAACCTCCCCTTCAGGGGTACATCTTGGCTCTCATGCGGGCGATGAGATGCCAAGGATGAAATCCGAGTCGAATACCTTGAAGGCGGTTGGTTTGGAGAAAATGAAGGAAGTTCGACACCGTTACCGACCCTGTGATCGTCGTCAGTACCAGCATAGGGTTCAAACCCCTCATTTGTCCTCGCAGCACCACCATGCGAGATCGCATTTCCATCAGGCGACGGCCTGGTAGAGGAAGAGGGGGCTCTAGACAAACCATTCCTACTGCAAAACAACAATCTAAGCAGACTAATCTAATCCAGACCCCTGTCTCCGGAGGTTCAAGGAATTTGGAAATGGCTACTGGCGAGGAAGATGTCTTTATCTGCAGTCCTCCTTCCAGGCTCCCTCAATACACAGGTCGGACGACCTAAGCTGAAACTGCGTCGAAGCACACGACTGGGTGCTGAAAGACGAAATAGCACAAAACATTTTTCGGACATGGGGTTCTCCAGACATCGACTTATTCGCAGACGCAGCAAACACAAAATGCTGCTCCTTCGCTTCCAGGTACAATCCATGCTCCAGGGGAAATGCAATGTTGATCGACTGGTCAGAGAAATTACTTTACGTCTTTCCCCCAGTCCCTCTCATACCACTGGTGATCAACAAGCTCTACAAATCCAGGACAAAAATGATCCTGATCGCACCAGAGTGGCCTCACCAGTGGTGGTACACAGACCTGTTACACCTATCCAAGACACAGCAGAGGAGGTTGCCATGCCTTCCGGATCTGCTAACTAGGTCAGGAGGGAAGGTTTTCCATCCCAACCTCCCGTCATTGAGATTGACAGCATGGCTCCTGAGGTCTTACAATATGGTCACTTAGGCTTCTTGCAAGACTGTATGCAGATCTTAAAGGAAGCGAGAAGGCCTTTGACGAGAAAGTCATATGCTTTCAAATGGAAGCATTTCTATTTATGGTGTACAGATAATGGACCTGTTCAGGAGATATGCAAAGCAGCTACATGGCGGTCGGTTCACACCTTTGCCCGCCATTACTGCCTAGATTCTGCAAGCGGATGCTCAGTTTGGGCAAGCATTTGTTAAAATCTTATTACCATACCTAATTATATTGTGACTTTTAACAATTCATTTGTTCAATACATTTCAGTGTTTTAATCCGATTAAAATGGAGCATATGGGGTCATGGCCTGATGGGCAAAATTACCCCCAGTCGCATCGGTGACTGCCGCTGAGGTGGGGAGCACTGGAGAGTGGCTGGACCTGCTGGTGTCTCCTGTGGCAGACAGGGGTGGCAAGAGACAGTACTGAGAAATCACGTGGTGCTGAGGGTAGTGACACCTTGGCGGAGACAAAAGGGCCTTTGGAACATGGCGGGGTTCTCCGTGCTGTGCCTGCTGCTTTGGGTCCAGTTTTGGCACCTCCTGTGTCCAGCCTATGGGTTGCGGGCTTAGCGCTGTACTAAGCCCGCAGAACACAGAATTCATCTACAACAGTACGGCCCTGACTGTAGAGAGCCGCGTTGTGCAGACCGTGGGCATTGTTGCGTCTGAGATGCCTATCATTTATAATCAAAAGATGAGAGGCAGAGTAGTAGTAGAAGTTTATATCGGCGGCAGCAGCAATACCGCCGCAATAAGTGGATTGGAAGTACGCCCCTCCTCCCCCAAGAACCTGCAGAGAACTGCGTTGACCTGTCGAAACCACAACTGGGGGATAGCATATGGGTAGTTCTGCAACTGATACAACAATTGGGGCAGGGAAAAGCGACCAGACCCTCACTTCTTTTACTCGCATTAACGCTAATATTAGGTTATGGGACCACGACAGTGCCGGATCCAGGGAGATATACACCCCCAGTTAAACCCACCCCCGGTTAGCGTCACTCCACGGTACCTGCAATGCCACAAATGGGGAACACTATGGATTTCAAGGCGTTCTTATATATCCCTGACGTTTCGCCGAAGATATACATGCCCCAAGGTCGCCGGATCTGTGAGGAATAATAGAACGTCATCTGCATAGAGGGCAATCCTGTCAGATAACTTCGCAGTCCACTCAAAACCCCTCATCTGGCCGTCCATCCTGACCCACAGAGCCAGAGCCTCCATGGCCAGTGTGAATAATAGTGGGGAGATTAGACACCCCATTCTCGTACCCCTGCGGATCGAGACTGGATCAGACACAGCACCCTCAATTCTAACCGTTTCTTACATGTCAGTATATAACAATCGGACATAGGAAAGGAATTTGAGACCTAAATTCAATCTCAGAAGAAGGATAAAAGGATAATCCCAGCTGACTGAGCCAAATGCTTTGTATACGTTCACTAGAACCACTGCCGCTGGTTTCCCCAGTCGATCTGCAAGAGCTAAGGCGTTATGGACTGATATTAATGCACATGACTCGGTTTGGCATGAAGCCTGTCTGGTCAGGGTGGACAAAGTCTGAAATGTGTTTCATCAGCCTATTGGGCAATGTTTTGGCAAGGAGTCTCACCTCCATGTGAGGGAAATTGGGTGAGAGGAGATGTGCTCCTCCGGCGCACGTCCTAGCTTAGGAAAGACTACAAGTTTAGCATATCTCCAGTCCTGCGGAAGCGATGCTCCCTCAAGTGTGGAGTGAATCACCCCCAAGAGAGGCCTAAATGCTTTAAAGAATTTACACTTGAATCCATTATGGCCCGAGGTCTTCTCAGTCTGCAGCCTCGCTAGGGTCAAGGAAAGCTCCTCTTCTGTATCACCTCCACCAATTGAGCCTGCGAAGTGTCCGCAAAGGGCCGAAGAGGTAGGGCTTCCACAAATTCAACAATTTGATCAAAGCTGATGTCTCTCTACAGGCATACATCTCCCTGCAGTGAGTGGCAAAACTCCGGGCCACCTTACTGGTGCCCGACAGCATCTGTTCCTGCCCATCGAGAATTACCGTTATAGAGGTGGAACAATGGGTGGTTTGACACAACCTATGCAGCATCCTACCTGATTTGTCTCCCCATTGATATATGCAGCTCTGCGCTGCCTGCCATGCCTGATTACCTTCTTCTAGTAGTAACTATGAGTACTGTTGCTGAGCAAGGCCCGACTGGTGCTGCACACTCCCACCATCAACTTGACGGCCACACACTTCAAGCATCTGCATCAGCACCTCAAGGTCTACAAAGTCTTGTGCTCTATGTCTACGCTTCCCGGAGCAATAGCTGATGTTTATCTTTCGGATCATCATCTTAAGAGCCCCCCATAAAATTGCTTCAGAAGCCGCAGTGTCTGTATTGAGTATTCTTCAATGGCGCGATTAATAAGTGTTTTGTATGCAGGATTCCACAGATACCACAGCGAGAGGTGCCAGTGAAAGGCAAGTCTCTTGAGCCCCACGTGAAGTCTGAGGGCCACCGGGGAGTGATCAGAAACCCCCCGTCTAGTATGTCAACATTGAACACTCTATGGATGAATATACTGGTGATCAGGGAGTAATCCAGCCGAGATAGGGAGCAATGAAGCGCCGAGTATCATGTTTACCCAGTACCATTAGGATGATATGTTCTCCCGGCATCAACCAACCCAAATGCAGACGTTAGGGAGGTAAGCTTTAACCTACGCGTCTCCGCTACACCACTGTGAGTTCCCACCTATCTACTTGAGGATTCATCACATAATTCTAGTGCCCTCCGATCACTGAGGGGACTCCAGGCCTATCTCCCCACAAGCATATCACCAGGTCTACAAAGGTCTGTCCAGCGAACGAGGGCCTATATATACTGCCAAAACGTGAGAGATTCACTGTATAAGGTGCCTGTTACTATTGTGTATCTGCCATGACCGTCTATCCAAGTTTTGGTTACGTTTGGGAACGTTATGCTGAATCAATATACTAGTACCTCTTGATCCCCTTGTGAATCTGGAGTAGAATGCCTAGCGTAGCCATATCTGGCAAGGCAAAGGACCTTAGTGCCAAGAAGGTGTGTCTCCTGTAAGAGTAATATGTCTGTCCCCCATTCTCTTGGCATGCTTCAAGCCCGCTCCTCATTTAATCTTATCAAGAACCCCCAGCAAATTCCACAAAACTATGTGGAGGTGAGCCATGGGGCAGATAGTTCTGGTGTCATTCATCGGTGACTATGGTGGATGAATCTGGGTCTCTGCATATAGACTCGAGAAAGAGTGTGCACTGGATCTGTGCGACGCAGCTGGAAAATCATACAACATCCCCCATTGCTCCCCAACTTCAACAAACTAGAAGTATCTGTTGCGGAAGAAGCCAGCTCAGAACCCCAATGGGGTGCACCAGGTGAGTACTCCCAATGGATCCCCATTCCCAACTAAGAAGTTCCACTAGAGATAATTAGACCTGTGGCTCTATGGGTCACAGTCATATGCATTATGTCCCACACTGTAAAGCATGCAAGAGTTACCAAATACACACATGTTACCAGAGACACAGCATAGTTCAAACATTCGGAAAGAAGTATGGGCCTCACAGGGAAGCCAGGTCTGGGCTAGGATGCTTCATCACATTGTGTGTTCCGCCAGGAGGATCTAGATCTCTTGCATTGTTTCACTGTGGACTTTGCAGTGCCATTCCTCCTGTCACCCTGAGATGAGTCTGAGTCCATAAGAGGCAGGTTATGAGGCCTCGGTGTCACTGACTCATCCGCCCAACCGAACTCATCCTCTGGAGATCGAAGAACAGGGATTCTGAGTTGAAGACCACCCTCAGGCGTGACGGGTATAGCGTCATATACTGTATGTTTAGGTCTCATAGGCGTTGCTTGGCCGTCGTGAAGGATTGATGCTGCTGTTGCACCATTTTTCAAATAGTCAGAGAATATCATGATGTGCTGGGATTGGTAGGTGATCTCATCCTGACTCGTGCATGTTTAAGGAATTGCATCCCTGTCTATATAGTATAGGATTCTGCAATCACTGGTCGACGCCTAGCCCAAGGGGGTGGCTGGGTAGGGGGGTTCTTCACTAGTGCCCTGTGAGCCCTCTCCACCACAGAGCACAGAGTGACTCTGTGGGTACAAATGATTGGAGCCATTGTGTCAGGAACTTGTCCATGGATGAACCCTTGCATCGTTCTGGGAAGCTGACACACTGTAGACTGCTGCGGTGGGTGCAGACCTTGGCATCCTCCACTTGTGCTGCCAGCTCTTTCGACACAACCATGAGAGCAGTCACTTTTTGTTGGAGTGTCACAACTGAGTCCTCAACACTAGACACTCTGGTCTCTGCCTCCACGATCCTTTCCGTTGCATTACTAAGAATATCGCGAAATAAGGTGACTACACCACTGCCAATCCAAGGCACCACACCCCAAGTACTGCTCAGAGCAGGCCCAACAATGTCCAGGCCCAGGAAATGCACACTGCAGGTGCTGGCTAGCCCACAAGGTCGTGCGCCGCTACAGTCCAAGGCCTGGATATTCAGCACCCTCCTGGACGCAGGCTCGATGTGCAGGGGAGAGGCACGGGGGCACCTTCGCAGCCCAGTGCGGCCCGGAACACCACAGTCGAACAGGACCTCCCGGCGCCCCCTAGTTCCCAAGGGCCAGGCCCGCAGTCCCAGGCCCCAGCCTACACCTGCAGCCCGCCTATTCACTTACAATCCAAGCTGGGTTTTCAGGAGTGCTTCCAGACTGGGCCACCAAACCCTGCTGGAGCACAGCGTCAAGCCTCCGCCGACAATTTTGGGGGTTAGGCAGCTGAAGATACAAAGATTTTAAAAGGTTTGGAACACACTGAGAAAACACCACTGAAATTCACAAAACAATAAGACTGAAAACAGGACAGCCTAATGATACTTCCTCCAATTCTGAATTCTTTAGTTCCTACAGCTCACATTCTGTGGAATTCTGGGAGTGGTAGAGCATCTAAAGTGTTCCATTCCACCTTGATGAGGCCTCAAGCAAATCACATGAGGAGAATAGTTTCTATTCCTGTATGGTCACAAGTCAAAGGATTCCAATGACATCCACTTTCCCATTTGATATAATAAGAGGAAAATTAAAAATATCAAACTTCAAAAGCCACTGGCATCTCACAGTACTTTACACTGAACTAGGTTCAACTGCAAGTGAGTTCACTAAGTGCACTTTAGTGGTAGCTAATCATCTCACAAAGGTCAGAGCAGGCAACACTCATCTTTAAAAAAGACTCGCTCATAGAATCTCCTTTGCAGGAGGTAACTCTTTTGGTAATGCTAGGTAGTCCCCCTTGGTGATATTTACATCATCAGTAATTGAAAACAACAGGTTTACATTTTTCCTGACTGGTTCCTTTTTGAAATGATGGTACTAGGCTTAAAAGGGACTGAGCACTCTCCTGAAAAGCGATTCTATCTGGCTGCAGTTTTAGCACCTCTCCCTGGTAGTGTAACCGACTAGCATCTCCCTGTGTGTGACTGTTCTAGTTCTATTTCTAGCATTTTTCTCTGTGTAGTTCACTCACAGGGACCTCAGCCTGCCTGTATGTGTTAGTGATTGCTAGGCATTATAGTATTTGTGAATTTGTCTCCTAGGATTTAAACAATACCTCAAAGCGGAGAGATGAGTTGCTTGGTGACCAGGAATCGCTGAAAGACGAGATCAGTGAAAGTTTGAGGAGATACAAGCAATATCAAGAGAAGGAAGACCAGAAACAGCATCAACTTCAGCATCTTGAAAGAGCCATAGAAGAAAGGAAACATGAACTAGAATTGCAAGAAAAGGTAATAGTGATTTTAATTAGAGGTTTTTTTAGTGGTTCAGTGGTTGATTGTGTACTAAGGAGTGTAATGTCAGTAGATGTGCACTGGCATTTTAAATTTGTCTGTTTATTGTCATGGTAGCTAGACATTTATCACTCGTTTATGGATATGAAAAGTCACCCTAAACCGAGAATGCGATGGCTGTCATTGTATTAGGTGTCTCTCCAGATATATGGAAGGTGGAATTGAGCTTGATTAAGGATATATGTATTTAAGAGCTTTGTTCTACTTCTAACCAGTTTAGGTATTATAAAACAATAGCACTTTTAAGATTGTTATCATGTAATCTGTATTGTGTAATACGTTTTGCAGTACTTTTTGCGGAGATGTTTTAATTTTGTGTGCTTTTTCATTTTGTGTTCTGTTTTGTTGCCCCAAGAGACAGGGCATAATTTGTTCTACAGCTCACTTTACACTTTTTTGCTCCTACGTTTCACTCCTGCAAATTTGGTATTCCCCCTGGCTTCGCTGTAAAAAAAAAAAATGCCAGTCCTAGTGCAAAGTCCCTTTCATCTCACTTGACTCTGATCAAAACCTAGCTTGCCCCTCTGTCCTTAGAGCGGTGTTGCACTGAGTACTGCGCTTCGTGGGAAACAAAAGCAGCAAAAAGATTTATTTGGCATGAGTGAAAAAATGAAAAAGGTTATGGTTACGTTTTTTCTTGGAATTGAAAGTTATTCATGGTCTTCTTGTGAGTGGCTATCTACAGTCCCTGTTCTATGTGGCTCATTTCTTTGCACAGAACTGGACACCGCAACCAATACTCGGCGAGGCAGTAAAAACAACATCCATTTATTCATGTTTGGTGGCTTAATGACTCCTTTAAATTGCTTAGAATGGCAAAATTCAGTGGCACTCCTGTCTGAAAGTACAAATCAAATATTATTGTAACGTCCTCTTTCAATAGTACTTTATTTTACTTCAGTGAGTTTTTATTGGGATTTTTAAGAGCATAACAAGCCACAGAACATTGAACAATATAAACGTGTAGATGGCACATCCTAATGAAATAAAATTGAGAAGCTAGAGATTGCATCCTTGGCATATAATACAAGAGTGGTACGAGACTAACAACATAGTGTTGTCCTGTAGTAAATTAAAAGCAGGTTAAGTAATACGAGCAGGAGAGAACCAAATGTCTTGAAGCAAGATTTAAAAGAGTTTAAGTGTTGTGCCAAGTCTGTATAAATGGTGGAAATTGAATGGGGAAAGTGTTAAAGTAAGAAAGATCATTTTGGGGGGGAGGTTAGAGATGGACAAAGATATAAAAGTGGTATGTCTCCAGGTTATGGGTGGAGAGGAAGTGAGACCCAGAAGGAGATGTAAAGTGAGTCTCTTGTAAAAACAGGTCTAAAGTGTTACAACATTTTCGGAGAAATGCTGTGGTGACCTGTGGCCTTTTATTGGGAGATGTGAGTTCTACTTAAATAAATCACCTAAGCCCACCAGTTGTGAAAAGAGACAAGACTGGATGAATTCCAGTCCAGGAGAATGACTTTTATAGCAGTTGTCTATAGTAAGTCAAAGTGTATAAAATCAGTGTGTGATAGGAACAAACAAGATGAAACCATGTGAGGACCCAAGGTTATAGCAGGGAAATTGAGGTTTAGATTCATTCTAAAAATGCAGTCCAGTTGGTTTGTGATCTGCTCACATAACGGGGTAACAGAATTGCATTTAAAGAGCATGTTCAAGGTCATCACAAATTACATTGCAGGACCAACATAGGTTAGAACTTAATAGTTTTAGTTTGTTTAATTTGTCAGGCAACCATCAATAGTCCTTCTTGGACAAGTTCAAGCACTTGGTGGCATTTTCAAAGCCAATGTCATGTGTTTCTACATTTTGTTTCTTAATCTAATTTTTTAAACATAATAATACCACATGCATGTATATAGGGTAATTTGTGTAGTGCAAACCTACTTGGAGAGAGAGTAATGGGTTCCTGACGTATGATTCAGGTTTGGTTACAGTGAAGCAGAATAATGATGTTACAACATGTTACAACGTTGCATTAGACTGTTTTCACAAAGCATACATTTGATTCTGCTAGTCATTCTGCGTTCATAGTTAACTTAGCGTTTCAGTGGATATAGACATTCTGCATTCATAGTTGAGTGTTCCAGTGCATGCGTTGTGTGTCAACTCATCTCTTGAATCACTCCTTGAATTAATGGCCTACCTATATTTCCTGTGTGGAGTCTTTGCCATTGTTGCCCTTCCTACTTTTTACCATTTAGTGTGAGTCATATAGTAGTGTGACTGTCAGCCATCTTGTGTCTTTCTTCCTTGGAGCTCCAAGTGCGGTGGGTGTACCGATGTGTCATATTCTGTGCTTCACCATTGTTCTGATTTCTCATCTCTCTAATCAGCTCTATTTTGGTGTGTGCTCATTCAGTCGAGTATTTGATTCAGCTTACATGTGAGAGCCTAATCCTACTTTTCCATGTTATGGCTCTTAGTTTTTTATTAATATTGGTGCTGTCACCCCAATTCAACTGTGCAATAGTACAGTGCAGTAGCAAATCAGATATAAAAGTTGACACTGTCTTCTTTGGTTTTTGTGCACTGTTTGGTATATTGGTGTCTATTTTCTGCAGAGAGGGAATATTTGTGCATTTATCCTCAACGTATAAGTCTGAAGGATGTGCTTAGACAGTTTCCTGACATAGGTGGATTCTGTTCTCCAATACTTCTCCATCATTTCTATGTGTGCTTTTTAGGCATGCTCATAGTCATTAGCACCTTAAATAGGATTCAACTCAGGGTCCTTCCATCACCAGTGTTTAAACTCCATACTTTCTTTTTAATGTTTGATTTTTATTGAGAAATAACAAGAGAAATAACAGCAGTAAAATGGATATAACATAAGTGAGGAAGTAAAGTAAAAAGAATATATAGGGATTGAACTATTAATTGTATACAAAAGGAAGAAGTACATCATAGATAAAACAATCAAACAAAAGGGGGATCAAGGGGGAGGAAGCAAAGTAATGACTATAGAACAGTTAAAAATAACATGCATGTTGTATGAATAATGTGAGGCTGTAAGCATAACAATGAATGTAGATTAGAAAAGTAATAAAGAACCAACTAAACAACCAATAAGGGAAAAGGCAAAGGGAGAAAATTAAGGTGGTTTCCGTACATCATCTGATACATTTTTAGAGGCAGCAGTTTGAGAGAAATAATTTGTTAGGGGAAGCCATAAAAGATCTCTTTTGATTGCTAGAGATATGAGGGGGACATAGTTAGTATCTAGTCGATGATGAAAACAGACCACATTCCACCAGACTCTAAAGGTGACTTTATCGGCTTGTTTCCAATTCAAAGTTATTCAATGGAATGCGATAGCTAATAGTAAGTCTAAAAGTTTAAAACTCAGCAGCGCTTGAGGCTATTGGGGAGATAGGGTACCCAAAAATATATTTGTGAAAGAAAAGAGGATTTGGACCTTAAAAATTATCTTAATTTGGGACCAGACTAATTGCCAGAATTGATGGATTGAAGGGCATTCAAACAAAATATGTTTTAAATCTGCAGCAGGGCAAGTACAGGACCAGCAAATCGGAGATGAGTCCGATGAAAAATAAGCTAGGGACATTGGGGAAAATAGTATTCGATGATAAATTAAAAAAAGGGTTTGTGTGCTATTAGCAGTCCGAAAGGTCTTATGAACTTTAGACCATATTTTATTCCATGTAGCAATTGGCCATTCTTGTGTAAAATCCTTTTCTCATGTCCTCTCAGTTTTTGATTTTTGCTCTATCTATAGAAAATAGTAATGATTTGTAAATATTAGATGCTGAGGGGGAACTATCCAGAATTAAGAGTAAGGATTTACAAGCAACAGGAAAGTCAGTAGAAACTGGTAGACTGTAAAGAAATAACGTAAGAGAAGGGTAGATAAGATTATATTGCGATTTAGAGGATGAAGGTAAAGAAAATTCAGATTGAAGATCAGAGAAAGTAAGGGATTTATCATCAGATATGAGTTGAGAAATCCAACGTAAGCCTCTAGAATGCCATGTTCTCCAGTATATAGGACAGTTACGAATCCGTACTGATCTATTATGCCAGATAGGTTGTGTATGAAGGGAGTTCGTAGAGGGACATGATGAATATAGTAGAGGAAATTAAAGTTTACGAGAATGAGAAATGACAGGGGAATGTAAAGAAGTAGTGTTGACAGTAAAAGTTAAGATCTCTTGAAAATCAAAAGGAGCAATAAGCATTTTTCCAACTGTAACCAGAGAGGAGGATATAAAGGAAGATCCATAGATATCCACCTTGCAGCTTGTTTTAGCGTAAAAGCGGAATGGTAAGTCTTAAAGTCGGGGAATTTGAGACCTCCATTAGGGAGGGAGAGAGTTTATTCACAAAATGGTGGACTAAACTGTCACCTCAGAACCTGGGCCATAGACTGTCGTGAGAGGTTCCAGAACCTTCTGGACCACTCTGGCCAGTCAGGGCCCAGGTTATAAATAGAGGTGAGGTGCGTCGGCCGTTTTAGAAGAAGGTGTGCTGTGAGGAAGTCAGGAGTAAGGCACCTGAGTGGGGAGGTGGCTGCGCTAGAGAGGGAAATTGACAGTTCTTAGGGTCTGCGTTACTTCCCTCCTCAGCTGATACCCCCCTCGACCTCTTGACCTGTCCCTGTCCACGGCCACTGACTCTGGGGTCACATTTACTTTAGGCGCTCCTGTTTAGTCAGGACCTCTGAAGGAAGACAAGGTAAAGAGTCACCGTCCTTGGCTACATCTCCCACACCCCTGCTGTTGCCTGGAATTCTGGATTAATCCGGACCTTTTGACTGTCCACTATTCCTGACTGAAGGGAAGGTGACCTTGTCGTAGACCCAGGAAATTGGTTGACCGATTCAACTGCCCCGGTGTGCAGATCGCCTCCTTAATTTCAGCCACCCCTGTCGTGAGTCCCTATCTGGAAACACTCACTGCCGCAGCCCAGGGGTCAGAAGGTTGTCTGATGTCACCTGGGGGACTGTGGGGAGATCCGGGGCTCCATTGTGCTTGCGTGTGAACAGGCGGCGCGGCCAGAGGTGTGAGGAGGCTGCACCCGGGAAGAGAGAGCCGTGTCAGGCCTTGAAGCGGCCATCCTTGTGTCACGTGACGGGGGCGGACTTTGAAGCTCCGCCCCCGCTGTTGCCGGTAGAGTGAGGAGGCCGCGCCCCCGCAAGCCGCGCTGCTCCTGGCGGCTGCGGGCGCACCTCCCAGCAGTCGCGGAGATTGAAGGTGACAGCGCCTGGCCTGAGGGGTCAATGTGGAGATCGACGACGACTCTGCGCCAGCGCTGCAACTCCCCAAGAGTCCGCCAGAGAGTGGGGCCCGTTGGACTGTGGAAACGGGAGGAGCGAGGCCTCAATCAGCTGGGAAGTCCCGCAAGTAGGGAAACCCTTGGGGAGGTGGGTTGAAGGTGTGGTGCCCTGATTTCGCCCCCCCCCCCCCTCCTGAAGAGATCTCCCCTTGAGCACGGTGAGCCCCCGTCCCGTAGGGAGAAGAAATTCAGCTCAAGGCTCCTCTGAACTCCCTGTGTGGAAGACGCCGTTCTCAAATAGTAAGCTGGGCATTGTGGGGGGGGGGGGGGGGGTACAGGAGTCTGCGAAATAAATGCCAATTGATGTCCTGACGGACCAGATTGCCGGATTTATGGGAAAGCCAGATTATATGTTGTAAAGACCAGCCCGGTGTTGTAAGCATACATGAGACTATATTCTATGCAGTGTAAGATCCAAGTATAGCGCTTAATGTAACAAATTGATTCCAAGCATATTGTAAGTTCTAAAGGTATAGCACCTAGTGTAACCACCTAAACTCAGGCGCATTGTGAGTTCCAAGTATAGCTCCTAATGTAACAAATTGATTTCAAGCAACAGTGTAAATTCTGAAAGTATAGCGCTTAGTGTAACCGCCTGATCTCAAACACATCGTAAAATCCGAGTATAGCGCTTAATGTAATCACCTGATTTAAAGAGCATCGTGTAGACTAGATGACCACCTGATTTCCAGTGCCATGTAAATGTTATGCGGAGCGCTACATTTGGTGACTTAATTCGGGGCGCTCTAGAGTCAAGGCTCTGGATTGAATCATCCAGTGGTGTTTAGTTATCTGCCAGACTGAAGTAAAAATTGTACTGCTAATTTGGACACAATGAAATGTTTTGAACCTGAAATGCAATGGATAAAACTTGATTGACTTCGCTTGATAAGGGAAGATAATTTTTTTTTACCTTTTCTAATTATTCGGTGTAGCGTCATTTTTAAGTGGTGAAGCGCTGGAGTGTGAATTGAGTGTGGTGCAAGCACGACATGCGATTCTGGAGTAAAAGCCTTTCTACCTGAGCCAAGCTACCCAATGACTTTAGGTCCAACAAGTTGGTGTTCAGCGGTGGGATACTGAGCTTGTGCTTGCATCCACTCATTAACAGTTTAGCGTGCGCCACCCACCCGACACCTGATTTTTGTTTTTTATTGGAGTTTTCTCCAGGTTGTCTCCCTGATTGGAATTTATGAAATTACTCCTGTCCTGTAGTGTGACTTCCTTTTGAAGGAAGGGTCTCCTAACGTTGAGAGCTCTTTTCCCCAGTGTTTAGGGCCCCACCTGGCAGGATGGAGTTTGAGCTGGGTAGGCTAGAAGAGTACACTGTAACCCAGCTAAAGGAATTCTGCCAGGAGAGGGGGGTATTTTTCAAGCAGGGAGCGAAGAAAGTAGAACTCCAGACTAGCTTGAGAGCCTGGGTTATGGCCCACCCTAGCGGGAAACAGGAGGAGGAGGGACCGGGACCGGACACCACGGAAGGGACAGAATCACTTTTCCCCCCTGAGAGCGGCAATATGGATGTAGGACCTAGTGCACCTTCAAGGGCCGGTAGTAGCGCTTCAGGGGGAAGCCTGTCTTCGGCTGATTTAGCCGACAGGAGGGAGGAGAGGCAATTCAAGATGGATTTACCCCGCTTGGAGAAAGAGAGGGAAGAGCGGAGGTTCCTCCATGAGCTCCATTTGAAGGAATTGGATCTCAAGGCCCTCCAGTTCGGAACCCCCAGTAGTCCTGTTGGTGGCAGCGTACAGAAAGAGATCACCAGGGAGCCCAGACCCTATTTACCAAAGGACGTAGTTGCCAGCTACGGTGTTGGGGACGACATCGCTAAGTGGTTGGCTGCCTATGAGGTCTCCTTACGAGCCCATGGGATCTCCGAAGCTCAGTGGGGGGGTGGTCTGTATAGGTACATGCCTCCGGTGGGGAGGGATGCCCTTTTAGCCCTAGAACAACGGTAGCAGACCAATTACCCCACCATGAGGGTCGCCTTGATTAGGAAATTTGGGCAGACCCCTGAGAAGTACAGGCAGAGATTCCGGGGTAGCCAAAAGGTGGCCACCCAAAATTGGGTGGACTACGCAAAAAAAGGCTTTGGAGGGCTGGGTGCAGGGCAGTGAGGTAAAAGACTACGAGGGGTTGTATAACTTGACTTTGAGGGAGCACCTCCTCGAGAAAAGTTTTCCGGAGCTGCGTCAACACCTGGTGGACAGCAAGCTAACTAGTCCTAGGAAGCTTGCAGAGGAGGCGGACATCTGGGCAAGTACCCGGGTGTCCTCAAAAGGGAGTGGGGGGGAACTTCCAAGGGACTGGTCAGGGCGCCCCCCCAGAAGAAAGAGGGGGGAGACAAAAAGAAAGAGTTCCTTAAAGGCCCCCAAAAGAGCTCGCAAGGAAAGGGATTAAGATTCCCTCCTAAGGTTGGCCCCCACAAACCCCCTTATCCTGACCGTGGTCAGCAGCCTAGGGTTGTCCGTTGTTATGAGTGTGGCGAGATTGGGCACTACAAGGGGGATACCAAGTGTCCCAAGAGACCACACCCTCCCACTGGAGGAAAGACCCCTGGGGTGGCGAGTGTAGTGCTCGGGGAGGAGTTGCCCCTAGATAAGGGAGGTGAGTGGGCAGGGCTAACACTAGTGTCCCTGGGAGACTGCGAGATGGTTCCTAAGACCCATGTGCCCTCGAATACTAGCAAGTACAGGCAATGGGTCACCATCAATGCCCAGAGGGTGGAGGCTCTGAGGGACACAGGAGCCAGCATGACTATGGTAAGGAGTCAGCTGGTGTCCCCAGAGCAGGTGGTTCCCAACGTAGTCCACCCGGTTGTGATGGCTGACAACCGAGAGGGTCATTATCCGGTGGCTCAGGTTCCCTTCGAGTGGGGAGGGGTTGCGGGTCCTCTTCGAGTTGCGGTAAGCCCTGCCATGCCAGTCGACTGTTTGTTGGGAAATTACCTTGAACATACGGCCTGGAAGGAGGTCGAGTTCAAGGCTCATGTGGAGATGTTGGGGTCGCCTGGGTGGACTTGTGCCAACACGTGGTCCGTGACTGCCCGGAGGGGGAGTTCACAGAGGTTGGAGCCTGGGACAATGGCCCAACCAGCTGCCAAAAAGGGTAAACGGGGACAGGGGAAGCCTGCCCCGGCATCTGCACCTCAGAAGGTGGATGGGGCAACGGAGGTGGTCCCGGAGTCCCCAGAGGGGGATGTGACTTCCCTGGAGGGCTTACCTACCCCTGCAGAATGGCAGGTGGAGGAAGGACCTACCAGGGAAGAGTTTTGTCGAGCCCAGTAGGAGTGCCCTACCCTTGAGGGCTTACGGCGACAGGCCGAAGCCCAGGCAGCGGGTAACGATCCAGGGAACTTCCACATATATTGGGAAGATGGTCTCCTCTATAGCGAACCCAAGGCTCCGGTGCATGGATCATCCCGGGCCTTGGTGGTTCCCCAGCGTTACCGAGCCTTCCTTTTGGAATTGGCTCACGAAATACCCTTGGCAGGACACTTGGGACAGGACAAGACTTTTGCTCGGCTTGTCCCTCATTTCTACTGGCCTCAGATGAGGATTACGTCCGACACTTTTTGTAGGACGTGTGTCACCTGCCAAGCTAGTGGGAAAACAGGGGTGAAGCTGAAGGCTCCCCTGGAACCACTGCCTGTCGTTGGCATCCCCTTCGAGAGGGTGGGCATCGACATTGTTGGGCCATTGGATCCACCAACGTCTGCCGGTCACAGTTTCATCCTGGTTCTGGTGGATCATGCCACCCGGTACCCAGAGGCTATCCGTCTGAGGACCATTACTGCACCTGTGGTGGCACGGGCTCTGATGGGGATTTTCACCCGGATGGGGTTCCCCAAGGAAGTTGTGTCGGACAGAGGTACCAACTTAATGTCGGCATACATGCGGGCTATGTGGAAGGAGTGTGGAGTCACTTACCGATTCTCCACCCCTTATCACCCGCAGACCAATGGTCTGGTGGAGAGGTTTAACAAAACCTTAAAGGGCATGATCAGGAGTCTGCCCGAGAGCCTGCGGAGGAAATGGGACGTCCTCCTACCTTGTTTACTGTTCTCCTACAGGGAAGTACCACAGAAGGGAGTGGGCTTCAGCCCCTTCGAACTGTTGTATGGACACCCTGTTCGTGGACCCGTCAGCCTGGTGAAGGATGGATGGGAAAAGACTCCCAGAAAACTTCCCCCGGATGTGGTGAGCTACATGCTGGCCTTTCGTAGCCAAATGGCTAGGTTGTGGAAGCAAGCTTCCGAAAACCTAGAAGCCAGCCAGACGGTCATGAAAGAATGGTATGACCGAAATGCTCACCCGGTGGAGCTGGAGCCTGGCCAGAAGGTGTGGGTTATGGAACCTGGAGAGCTTAGCGCCCTCCAGGATCGCTGGTCAGGCCCCTTTGAGGTGATTGAGAAGAAGGGCAAGGTCACCTATGTAGTGGACCTTAAGACCCCCAGGCAGCCCCATCGGGTGCTCCATGTCAACCGCCTCAAGCCCCACCAAGAGAGATCAGAGGTCACTTTGATGATGGTGACTGATGGATCAGAGGAAGAGGAAAGTGAACCTTTCCCTGATCTTTTTGCGTCCCAAGAGAAGGATGGGTCGGTGGAGGGAGTGAACCTCTCACCATCTCTAACTCCCGAACAGCGGAGAGACTGCCGCCAGGTTCTGGAGCAGTATGCTTTCCTGTTCTCACTTATCCCAGGAAGGACTCATCTGTGTACCCATGACGTGGACACAGGGGACAGCCCACCTGTGAAGTCCAAGTCCTACCGGTTGTCGGATAAAGTGAAGGCTAGCATCCATGGTGAAGTCACCAAGATGCTGGAGCTGGGAGCGATTGAACCTTCAAGCAGTCCCTGGTCCAGTCCGGTGGTACTGGTACCCAAAGCTGCCCCGCCGGGCACTACCTCAGAACTCTGGTTCTGTGTGGATTACAGGGGACTGAACTCTGTGACAAAGACCGATGCTCATCCTATCCCGAGGGCAGATGAGCTCATTGACCGGTTGGGAGCTGCCCAATATCTGAGTACCTTTGACCTTACATCTGGGTACTGGCAGATCTCCCTGACAGATGGAGCAAAGGAAAGGACAGCCTTCTCCACACCCGAGGGTCACTATCAGTTCTGTGTGATGCCCTTTGGGCTCAAGAACGCCCCTGCCACTTTTCAGCGGCTAGTGAACCAGGTCCTCTCCGGGATGGAGGCTTTCTCGGTTGCTTACCTGGATGACATCGCTGTCTTGGACCATTTGTGTCACCTTCAGGCTGTCCTTCATGCTTTGCAGCAGGCAGGTCTGACGATCAAGGCCAGTAAGTGCCAGATCGGGCAGGGGTCGGTAGTGTACCTTGGTCACTTGGTGGGTCGGGGCAAGGTGCAACCCCTCCAGGCCAAGATTGAAACCATCATGGCCTGGGAACCCCCCAAGACTCAGACAGAGGTCCGAGCCTTTCTGGGCCTCACCGGTTACTACCGACGCTTCGTCAAGGGGTATGGAACTATCGTGGCTTCCTTGACCGAGCTTACATCTAAGAAGCACCCTCGATGAGTAATCTGGACCGAGGTGTGTCAACGAGCCTTTGACACCTTGAAACAGGCAATGTGTGCGGCACCGGTCTTTAGGGCCCCTGACTTCTCCAAAGAGTTCATCGTCCAAACGGATGCGTTGGAGCAGGGCATCGGGGCAGTGCTGTCGCAGCTCAATGAAGAGGGTCTGGACCAACCTGTGGTTTTCCTATCTAGGAGACTACTCCCCCAGGAACAGATGAGGAGTGCGATTGAGAGGGAGGCTTTTGCGGTGGTGTGGGCTCTGAAGAAGTTGCGGCCATACCTGTTTGGCTCACACTTCCTGGTTCAGACCGACCACCGGCCCCTCAGGTGGCTGATGCAAATGAGGGGCGAGAATCCCAAGTTATTGAGGTGGTCCATCTCCCTACAGGGAATGGACTTTAGGGTGGAACATCGCCCAGGAGTGGACCACGCCAATGCTGACGGTCTCTCCAGGTATTTCCGCCTTAGTGAAGAGAACTCCCAAGGGATTGGGTAGCTCTCCCCACTTTCAGCTGGGGTGACGCGTGTTAGACCTGCCAGCCCTTGGCTGTCCCCTCCTCATTTTCTTTCTTCCTTTTCACCCTTTTGCCTTCTAATTTTTCTGTCTACTAGTTTTTTTTTTTGGATGTTGACGTAGATGCTTTGGGCGCCCCATTTTCACTAACTGGGGGTGAGGCGCAAGGTGCTTCACTAAAATGAAGGGAGGGAGAGTGTTTCTTCACAAAATGGTGGACTAAACTGTCACCTCAGAACCTGGGCCATAGACTGTCGTGAGAGGTTCCAGAACCTTCTGGACCACTCTGGCCAGTCAGGGCCCAGGTTATAAATAGAGGTGAGGTGCGTCGGCCGTTTTAGAAGAAGGTGTGCTGTGAGGAAGTCAGGAGTAAGGCACCTGAGTGGGGAGGTGGCTGCGCTAGAGAGGGAAATTGACAGTTCTTAGGGTCTGCGTTACTTCCCTCCTCAGCTGATACCCCCCTCGACCTCTTGACCTGTCCCTGTCCACGGCCACTGACTCTGGGGTCACATTTACCTTAGGCGCTCCTGTTTAGTCAGGACCTCTGAAGGAAGACAAGGTAAAGAGTCACCGTCCTTGGCTACATCTCCCACACCCCTGCTGTTGCCTGGAATTCTGGATTAATCCGGACCTTTTGACTGTCCACTATTCCTGACTGAAGGGAAGGTGACCTTGTCGTAGACCCAGGAAATTGGTTGACCGATTCAACTGCCCCGGTGTGCAGATCGCCTCCTTAATTTCAGCCACCCCTGTCGTGAGTCCCTATCTGGAAACACTCACTGCCGCAGCCCAGGGGTTAGAAGGTTGTCTGATGTCACCTGGGGGACTGTGGGGAGATCCGGGGCTCCATTGTGCTTGCGTGCGAACAGGCGGCGCGGCCAGAGGTGTGAGGAGGCTGCACCCGGGAAGAGAGGGCCGTGTCAGGCCTTGAAGCGGCCATCCTTGTGTCACGTGACGGGGGCGGACTTTGAAGCTCCGCCCCCGCTGTTGCCGGTAGAGTGAGGAGGCCGCGCCCCCGCAAGCCGCGCTGCTCCTGGCGGCTGCGGGCGCACCTCCCAGCAGTCGCGGAGATTGAAGGTGACAGTGCCTGGCCTGAGGGGTCAATGTGGAGATCGACGACGACTCTGCGCCAGCGCTGCAACTCCCCAAGAGTCTGCCAGAGAGTGGGGCCCGTTGGACTGTGGAAACGGGAGGAGCGAGGCCTCAATCAGCTGGGAAGTCCCGCAAGTAGGGAAACCCTTGGGGAGGTGGGCGGAAGGTGTGGTGCCCTGATTTCGCCCCCCCCCCCCCCCCCTCCTGAAGAGATCTCCCCTTGAGCACGGTGAGCCCCCGTCCCGTAGGGAGAAGAAATTCAGCTCAAGGCTCCTCTGAACTCCCTGTGTGGAAGACGCCGTTCTCAAATAGTAAGCTGGGCATTGTGGGGGGGGGGGGGGGGGGTACAGGAGTCTGCGAAATAAATGCCAATTGATGTCCTGACGGACCAGATTGCCGGATTTATGGGAAAGCCAGATTATATGTTGTAAAGACCAGCCCGGTGTTGTAAGCATACATGAGACTATATTCTATGCATTGTAAGATCCAAGTATAGCGCTTAATGTAACAAATTGATTCCAAGCATATTGTAAGTTCTAAAGGTATAGCACCTAGTGTAACCACCTAAACTCAGGCGCATTGTGAGTTCCAAGTATAGCTCCTAATGTAACAAATTGATTTCAAGCAACAGTGTAAATTCTGAAAGTATAGCGCTTAGTGTAACCGCCTGATCTCAAACACATCGTAAAATCCGAGTATAGCGCTTAATGTAATCACCTGATTTAAAGAGCATCGTGTAGACTAGATGACCACCTGATTTCCAGTGCCATGTAAATGTTATGCGGAGCGCTACATTTGGTGACTTAATTCGGGGCGCTCTAGAGTCAAGGCTCTGGATTGAATCATCCAGTGGTGTTTAGTTATCTGCCAGACTGAAGTAAAAATTGTACTGCTAATTTGGACACAATGAAATGTTTTGAACCTGAAATGCAATGGATAAAACTTGATTGACTTCGCTTGATAAGGGAAGATAATTTTTTTTTACCTTTTCTAATTATTCGGTGTAGCGTCATTTTTAATTGGTGAAGCGCTGGAGTGTGAATTGAGTGTGGTGCAAGCACGACATGCGATTCTGGAGTAAAAGCCTTTCTACCTGAGCCAAGCTACCCAATGACTTTAGGTCCAACAAGTTGGTGTTCAGCGGTGGGATACTGAGCTTGTGCTTGCATCCACTCATTAACAGTTTAGCGTGCGCCACCCACCCGACACCTGATTTTTGTTTTTTATTGGAGTTTTCTCCAGGTTGTCTCCCTGATTGGAATTTATGAAATTACTCCTGTCCTGTGGTGTGACTTCCTTTTGAAGGAAGGGTCTCCTAACGTTGAGAGCTCTTTTCCCCAGTGTTTAGGGCCCCACCTGGCAGGATGGAGTTTGAGCTGGGTAGGCTAGAAGAGTACACTGTAACCCAGCTAAAGGAATTCTGCCAGGAGAGGGGGGTATTTTTCAAGCAGGGAGCGAAGAAAGTAGAACTCCAGACTAGCTTGAGAGCCTGGGTTATGGCCCACCCTAGCGGGAAACAGGAGGAGGAGGGACCGGGACCGGACACCACGGAAGGGACAGAATCACTTTTCCCCCCTGAGAGCGGCAATATGGATGTAGGACCTAGTGCACCTTCAAGGGCCGGTAGTAGCGCTTCAGGGGGAAGCCTGTCTTCGGCTGAATTAGCCGACAGGAGGGAGGAGAGGCAATTCAAGATGGATTTACCCCGCTTGGAGAAAGAGAGGGAAGAGCGGAGGTTCCTCCATGAGCTCCATTTGAAGGAATTGGATCTCAAGGCCCTCCAGTTCGGAACCCCCAGTAGTCCTGTTGGTGGCAGCGTACAGAAAGAGATCACCAGGGAGCCCAGACCCTATTTACCAAAGGACGTAGTTGCCAGCTACGGTGTTGGGGACGACATCGCTAAGTGGTTGGCTGCCTATGAGGTCTCCTTACGAGCCCATGGGATCTCCGAAGCTCAGTGGGGGGGGTGGTCTGTATAGGTACATGCCTCCGGTGGGGAGGGATGCCCTTTTAGCCCTAGAACAACGGTAGCAGACCAATTACCCCACCATGAGGGTCGCCTTGATTAGGAAATTTGGGCAGACCCCTGAGAAGTACAGGCAGAGATTCCGGGGTAGCCAAAAGGTGGCCACCCAAAATTGGGTGGACTTCTTGGACTACGCAAAAAAGGCTTTGGAGGGCTGGGTGCAGGGCAGTGAGGTAAAAGACTACGAGGGGTTGTATAACTTGACTTTGAGGGAGCACCTCCTCGAGAAAAGTTTTCCGGAGCTGCGTCAACACCTGGTGGACAGCAAGCTAACTAGTCCTAGGAAGCTTGCAGAGGAGGCGGACATCTGGGCAAGTACCCGGGTGTCCTCAAAAGGGAGTGGGGGGAACTTCCAAGGGACTGGTCAGGGCGCCCCCCCAGAAGAAAGAGGGGGGAGACAAAAAGAAAGAGTTCCTTAAAGGCCCCCAAAAGAGCTCGCAAGGAAAGGGATTAAGATTCCCTCCTAAGGTTGGCCCCCACAAACCCCCTTATCCTGACCGTGGTCAGCAGCCTAGGGTTGTCCGTTGTTATGAGTGTGGCGAGATTGGGCACTACAAGGGGGATACCAAGTGTCCCAAGAGACCACACCCTCCCACTGGAGGAAAGACCCCTGGGGTGGCGAGTGTAGTGCTCGGGGAGGAGTTGCCCCTAGATAAGGGAGGTGAGTGGGCAGGGCTAACACTAGTGTCCCTGGGAGACTGCGAGATGGTTCCTAAGACCCATGTGCCCTCGAATACTAGCAAGTACAGGCAATGGGTCACCATCAATGCCCAGAGGGTGGAGGCTCTGAGGGACACAGGAGCCAGCATGACTATGGTAAGGAGTCAGCTGGTGTCCCCAGAGCAGGTGGTTCCCAACGTAGTCCACCCGGTTGTGATGGCTGACAACCGAGAGGGTCATTATCCGGTGGCTCAGGTTCCCTTCGAGTGGGGAGGGGTTGCGGGTCCTCTTCGAGTTGCGGTAAGCCCTGCCATGCCAGTTGACTGTTTGTTGGGAAATTACCTTGAACATACGGCCTGGAAGGAGGTCGAGTTCAAGGCTCATGTGGAGATGTTGGGGTCGCCTGGGTGGACTTGTGCCAACACGTGGTCCGTGACTGCCCGGAGGGGGAGTTCACAGAGGTTGGAGCCTGGGACAATGGCCCAACCAGCTGCCAAAAAGGGTAAACGGGGACAGGGGAAGCCTGCCCCGGCATCTGCACCTCAGAAGGTGGATGGGGCAACGGAGGTGGTCCCGGAGTCCCCAGAGGGGGATGTGACTTCCCTGGAGGGCTTACCTACCCCTGCAGAATGGCAGGTGGAGGAAGGACCTACCAGGGAAGAGTTTTGTCGAGCCCAGTAGGAGTGCCCTACCCTTGAGGGCTTACGGCGACAGGCCGAAGCCCAGGCAGCGGGTAACGATCCAGGGAACTTCCACATATATTGGGAAGATGGTCTCCTCTATAGCGAACCCAAGGCTCCGGTGCATGGATCATCCCGGGCCTTGGTGGTTCCCCAGCGTTACCGAGCCTTCCTTTTGGAATTGGCTCACGAAATACCCTTGGCAGGACACTTGGGACAGGACAAGACTTTTGCTCGGCTTGTCCCTCATTTCTACTGGCCTCAGATGAGGATTACGTCCGACACTTTTTGTAGGACGTGTGTCACCTGCCAAGCTAGTGGGAAAACAGGGGTGAAGCTGAAGGCTCCCCTGGAACCACTGCCTGTCGTTGGCATCCCCTTCGAGAGGGTGGGCATCGACATTGTTGGGCCATTGGATCCACCAACGTCTGCCGGTCACAGTTTCATCCTGGTTCTGGTGGATCATGCCACCCGGTACCCAGAGGCTATCCGTCTGAGGACCATTACTGCACCTGCGATGGCACGGGCTCTGATGGGGATTTTCACCCGGATGGGGTTCCCCAAGGAAGTTGTGTCGGACAGAGGTACCAACTTAATGTCGGCATACATGCGGGCTATGTGGAAGGAGTGTGGAGTCACTTACCGATTCTCCACCCCTTATCACCCCCAGACCAATGGTCTGGTGGAGAGGTTTAACAAAACCTTAAAGGGCATGATCAGGAGTCTGCCCGAGAGCCTGCGGAGGAAATGGGACGTCCTCCTACCTTGTTTACTGTTCTCCTACAGGGAAGTACCACAGAAGGGAGTGGGCTTCAGCCCCTTCGAACTGTTGTATGGACACCCTGTTCGTGGACCCCTCAGCCTGGTGAAGGATGGATGGGAAAAGACTCCCAGAAAACTTCCCCCGGATGTGGTGAGCTACATGCTGGCCTTTCGTAGCCAAATGGCTAGGTTGTGGAAGCAAGCTTCCGAAAACCTAGAAGCCAGCCAGACGGTCATGAAAGAATGGTATGACCGAAATGCTCACCCGGTGGAGCTGGAGCCTGGCCAGAAGGTGTGGGTTATGGAACCTGGAGAGCTTAGCGCCCTCCAGGATCGCTGGTCAGGCCCCTTTGAGGTGATTGAGAAGAAGGGCAAGGTCACCTATGTAGTGGACCTTAAGACCCCCAGGCAGCCCCATCGGGTGCTCCATGTCAACCGCCTCAAGCCCCACCAAGAGAGATCAGAGGTCACTTTGATGATGGTGACTGATGGATCAGAGGAAGAGGAAAGTGAACCTTTCCCTGATCTTTTTGCGTCCCAAGAGAAGGATGGGTCGGTGGAGGGAGTGAACCTCTCACCATCTCTAACTCCCGAACAGCGGAGAGACTGCCGCCAGGTTCTGGAGCAGTATGCTTTCCTGTTCTCACTTATCCCAGGAAGGACTCATCTGTGTACCCATGACGTGGACACAGGGGACAGCCCACCTGTGAAGTCCAAGTCCTACCGGTTGTCGGATAAAGTGAAGGCTAGCATCCATGGTGAAGTCACCAAGATGCTGGAGCTGGGAGCGATTGAACCTTCAAGCAGTCCCTGGTCCAGTCCGGTGGTACTGGTACCCAAAGCTGCCCCGCCGGGCACTACCTCAGAACTCTGGTTCTGTGTGGATTACAGGGGACTGAACTCTGTGACAAAGACCGATGCTCATCCTATCCCGAGGGCAGATGAGCTCATTGACCGGTTGGGAGCTGCCCAATATCTGAGTACCTTTGACCTTACATCTGGGTACTGGCAGATCTCCCTGACAGATGGAGCAAAGGAAAGGACAGCCTTCTCCACACCCGAGGGTCACTATCAGTTCTGTGTGATGCCCTTTGGGCTCAAGAACGCCCCTGCCACTTTTCAGTGGCTGGTGAACCAGGTCCTCTCCGGGATGGAGGCTTTCTCGGTTGCTTACCTGGATGACATCGCTGTCTTGGACCATTTGTGTCACCTTCAGGCTGTCCTTCATGCTTTGCAGCAGGCAGGTCTGACGATCAAGGCCAGTAAGTGCCAGATCGGGCAGGGGTCGGTAGTGTACCTTGGTCACTTGGTGGGTCGGGGCAAGGTGCAACCCCTCCAGGCCAAGATTGAAACCATCATGGCCTGGGAACCCCCCAAGACTCAGACAGAGGTCCGAGCCTTTCTGGGCCTCACCGGTTACTACCGACGCTTCGTCAAGGGGTATGGAACTATCGTGGCTTCCTTGACCGAGCTTACATCTAAGAAGCACCCTCGATGAGTAATCTGGACCGAGGTGTGTCAACGAGCCTTTGACACCTTGAAACAGGCAATGTGTGCGGCACCGGTCTTTAGGGCCCCTGACTTCTCCAAAGAGTTCATCGTCCAAACGGATGCGTTGGAGCAGGGCATCGGGGCAGTGCTGTCGCAGCTCAATGAAGAGGGTCTGGACCAACCTGTGGTTTTCCTATCTAGGAGACTACTCCCCCAGGAACAGATGAGGAGTGCGATTGAGAGGGAGGCTTTTGCGGTGGTGTGGGCTCTGAAGAAGTTGCGGCCATACCTGTTTGGCTCACACTTCCTGGTTCAGACCGACCACCGGCCCCTCAGGTGGCTGATGCAAATGAGGGGCGAGAATCCCAAGTTATTGAGGTGGTCCATCTCCCTACAGGGAATGGACTTTAGGGTGGAACATCGCCCAGGAGTGGACCACGCCAATGCTGACGGTCTCTCCAGGTATTTCCGCCTTAGTGAAGAGAACTCCCAAGGGATTGGGTAGCTCTCCCCACTTTCAGCTGGGGTGACGCGTGTTAGACCTGCCAGCCCTTGGCTGTCCCCTCCTCATTTTCTTTCTTCCTTTTCACCCTTTTGCCTTCTAATTTTTCTGTCTACTAGTTTTTTTTTTTGGATGTTGACGTAGATGCTTTGGGCGCCCCATTTTCACTAACTGGGGGTGAGGCGCAAGGTGCTTCACTAAAATGAAGGGAGGGAGAGTGTTTCTTCACAAAATGGTGGACTAAACTGTCACCTCAGAACCTGGGCCATAGACTGTCATGAGAGGTTCCAGAACCTTCTGGACCACTCTGGCCAGTCAGGGCCCAGGTTATAAATAGAGGTGAGGTGCGTCGGCCATTTTAGAAGAAGGTGTGCTGTGAGGAAGTCAGGAGTAAGGTACCTGAGTGGGGAGGTGGCTGCGCTAGAGAGGGAAATTGACAGTTGTTAGGGTCTGCGTTACTTTCCTCCTCAGCTGATACCACCCTCGACCTCTTGACCTGTCCCTGTCCACGGCCACTGACTCTGGGGTCACATTTACCTTAGGCGCTCCTGTTTAGTCAGGACCTCTGAAGGAAGACAAGGTAAAGAGTCACCGTCCTTGGCTACATCTCCCACACCCCTGCTGTTGCCTGGAATTCTGGATTAATCCGGACCTATTGACTGTCCACTATTCCTGACTGAAGGGAAGGTGACCTTGTCGTAGACCCAGGAAATTGGTTGACCGATTCAACTGCCCCGGTGTGCAGATCGCCCCCTTAATTTCAGCCACCCCTGTCATGAGTCCCTATCTGGAAACACTCACCGCCGCAGCCCAGGGGTCAGAAGGTTGTCTGATGTCACCTGGGGGACTGTGGGGAGATCCGGGGCTCCATTGTGCTTGCGTGCGAACAGGCGGCGCGGCCAGAGGTGTGAGGAGGCTGCACCCGGGAAGAGAGGGCCGTGTCAGGCCTTGAAGCGGCCATCCTTGTGTCACGTGACGGGGGCGGACTTTGAAGCGCCGCCCCCGCTGTTGCCGGTAGAGTGAGGAGGCCGCGCCCCCGCAAGCCGCGCTGCTCCTGGCGGCTGCGGGCGCACCTCCCAGCAGTCGCGGAGATTGAAGGTGACAGCGCCTGGCCTGAGGGGTCAATGTGGAGATCGAGGACGACTCTGCGCCAGCGTTGCAACTCCCCAAGAGTCCGCCAGAGAGTGGGGCCCGTCGGACTGTGGAAACGGGAGGAGCGAGGCTTCAATCAGCTGGGAAGTCCCGCAAGTAGGGAAACCCTTGGGGAGGTGGGCGGAAGGTGTGGCGCCCTGATTTCGCCCCCCCCCCCTCCAGAAGAGATCTCCTCTTGAGCACGGTGAGCCCCCGTCCCGTAGGGAGAAGAAATTCAGCTCTAGGCTCCTCTGAACTCCCTGTGTGGAAGACGCCGTTCTCAAATAGTAAGCTGGGCATTGTGGGGGGGGGTACAGGAGTCTGCGAAATAAATGCCAATTGATGTCCTGACGGACCAGATTGCCGGGTTTATGGGAAAGCCAGATTATATGTTGTAAAGACCAGCCCGGTGTTGTAAGCATACATGAGACTATATTCTATGCATTGTAAGATCCAAGTATAGCGCTTAATGTAACAAATTGATTCCAAGCATATTGTAAGTTCTAAAGGTATAGCGCTTAGTGTAACCACCTAAACTCAGGCACATTGTGAGTTCCAAGTATAGCGCCTAATGTAACAAATTGATTTCAAGCAACAGTGTAAATTCTGAAAGTATAGCGCTTAGTGTAACCGCCTGATCTCAAACACATCGTAAAATCCGAGTATAGCGCTTAATGTAATCACCTGATTTAAAGAGCATCGTGTAGACTAGATGACCACCTGATTTCCAGTGCCATGTAAATGTTATGCGGAGCGCTACATTTGGTGACTTAATTTGGGGCGCTCTAGAGTCAAGGCGCTGGATTGAATCATCCAGTGGTGTTTAGTTATCTGCCAGACTGAAGTAAAAATTGTACTGCTAATTTGGACACAATGAAATGTTTTGAACCTGAAATGCAATGGATAAAACTTGATTGACTTCGCTTGATAAGGGAAGATAATTTTTTTTTACCTTTTCTAATTATTCGGTGTAGCGTCATTTTTAAGTGGTGAAGCGCTGGAGTGTGAATTGAGTGTGGTGCAAGCACGACATGCGATTCTGGAGTAAAAGCCTTTCTACCTGAGCCAAGCTACCCAATGACTTTAGGTCCAACAAGTTGGTGTTCAGCGGTGGGATACTGAGCTTGTGCTTGCATCCACTCATTAACAGTTTAGCGTGCGCCACCCACCCGACACCTGATTTTTGTTTTTTATTGGAGTTTTCTCCAGGTTGTCTCCCTGATTGGAATTTATGAAATTACTCCTGTCCTGTGGTGTGACTTCCTTTTGAAGGAAGGGTCTCCTAACGTTGAGAGCTCTTTTCCCCAGTGTTTAGGGCCCCACCTGGCAGGATGGAGTTTGAGCTGGGTAGGCTAGAAGAGTACACTGTAACCCAGCTAAAGGAATTCTGCCAGGAGAGGGGGGTATTTTTCAAGCAGGGAGCGAAGAAAGTAGAACTCCAGACTAGCTTGAGAGCCTGGGTTATGGCCCACCCTAGCGGGAAACAGGAGGAGGAGGGACCGGGACCGGACACCACGGAAGGGACAGAATCACTTTTCCCCCCTGAGAGCGGCAATATGGATGTAGGACCTAGTGCACCTTCAAGGGCCGGTAGTAGCGCTTCAGGGGGAAGCCTGTCTTCGGCTGATTTAGCCGACAGGAGGGAGGAGAGGCAATTCAAGATGGATTTACCCCGCTTGGAGAAAGAGAGGGAAGAGCGGAGGTTCCTCCATGAGCTCCATTTGAAGGAATTGGATCTCAAGGCCCTCCAGTTCGGAACCCCCAGTAGTCCTGTTGGTGGCAGCGTACAGAAAGAGATCACCAGGGAGCCCAGACCCTATTTACCAAAGGACGTAGTTGCCAGCTACGGTGTTGGGGACGACATCGCTAAGTGGTTGGCTGCCTATGAGGTCTCCTTACGAGCCCATGGGATCTCCGAAGCTCAGTGGGGGGGGGTGGTCTGTATAGGTACATGCCTCCGGTGGGGAGGGATGCCCTTTTAGCCCTAGAACAACGGTAGCAGACCAATTACCCCACCATGAGGGTCGCCTTGATTAGGAAATTTGGGCAGACCCCTGAGAAGTACAGGCAGAGATTCCGGGGTAGCCAAAAGGTGGCCACCCAAAATTGGGTGGACTTCTTGGACTACGCAAAAAAGGCTTTGGAGGGCTGGGTGCAGGGCAGTGAGGTAAAAGACTACGAGGGGTTGTATAACTTGACTTTGAGGGAGCACCTCCTCGAGAAAAGTTTTCCGGAGCTGCGTCAACACCTGGTGGACAGCAAGCTAACTAGTCCTAGGAAGCTTGCAGAGGAGGCGGACATCTGGGCAAGTACCCGGGTGTCCTCAAAAGGGAGTGGGGGGAACTTCCAAGGGACTGGTCAGGGCGCCCCCCCAGAAGAAAGAGGGGGGAGACAAAAAGAAAGAGTTCCTTAAAGGCCCCCAAAAGAGCTCGCAAGGAAAGGGATTAAGATTCCCTCCTAAGGTTGGCCCCCACAAACCCCCTTATCCTGACCGTGGTCAGCAGCCTAGGGTTGTCCGTTGTTATGAGTGTGGCGAGATTGGGCACTACAAGGGGGATACCAAGTGTCCCAAGAGACCACACCCTCCCACTGGAGGAAAGACCCCTGGGGTGGCGAGTGTAGTGCTCGGGGAGGAGTTGCCCCTAGATAAGGGAGGTGAGTGGGCAGGGCTAACACTAGTGTCCCTGGGAGACTGCGAGATGGTTCCTAAGACCCATGTGCCCTCGAATACTAGCAAGTACAGGCAATGGGTCACCATCAATGCCCAGAGGGTGGAGGCTCTGAGGGACACAGGAGCCAGCATGACTATGGTAAGGAGTCAGCTGGTGTCCCCAGAGCAGGTGGTTCCCAACGTAGTCCACCCGGTTGTGATGGCTGACAACCGAGAGGGTCATTATCCGGTGGCTCAGGTTCCCTTCGAGTGGGGAGGGGTTGCGGGTCCTCTTCGAGTTGCGGTAAGCCCTGCCATGCCAGTCGACTGTTTGTTGGGAAATTACCTTGAACATACGGCCTGGAAGGAGGTCGAGTTCAAGGCTCATGTGGAGATGTTGGGGTCGCCTGGGTGGACTTGTGCCAACACGTGGTCCGTGACTGCCCGGAGGGGGAGTTCACAGAGGTTGGAGCCTGGGACAATGGCCCAACCAGCTGCCAAAAAGGGTAAACGGGGACAGGGGAAGCCTGCCCCGGCATCTGCACCTCAGAAGGTGGATGGGGCAACGGAGGTGGTCCCGGAGTCCCCAGAGGGGGATGTGACTTCCCTGGAGGGCTTACCTACCCCTGCAGAATGGCAGGTGGAGGAAGGACCTACCAGGGAAGAGTTTTGTCGAGCCCAGTAGGAGTGCCCTACCCTTGAGGGCTTACGGCGACAGGCCGAAGCCCAGGCAGCGGGTAACGATCCAGGGAACTTCCACATATATTGGGAAGATGGTCTCCTCTATAGCGAACCCAAGGCTCCGGTGCATGGATCATCCCGGGCCTTGGTGGTTCCCCAGCGTTACCGAGCCTTCCTTTTGGAATTGGCTCACGAAATACCCTTGGCAGGACACTTGGGACAGGACAAGACTTTTGCTCGGCTTGTCCCTCATTTCTACTGGCCTCAGATGAGGATTACGTCCGACACTTTTTGTAGGACGTGTGTCACCTGCCAAGCTAGTGGGAAAACAGGGGTGAAGCTGAAGGCTCCCCTGGAACCACTGCCTGTCGTTGGCATCCCCTTCGAGAGGGTGGGCATCGACATTGTTGGGCCATTGGATCCACCAACGTCTGCCGGTCACAGTTTCATCCTGGTTCTGGTGGATCATGCCACCCGGTACCCAGAGGCTATCCGTCTGAGGACCATTACTGCACCTGCGGTGGCACGGGCTCTGATGGGGATTTTCACCCGGATGGGGTTCCCCAAGGAAGTTGTGTCGGACAGAGGTACCAACTTCATGTCGGCATACATGCGGGCTATGTGGAAGGAGTGTGGAGTCACTTACCGATTCTCCACCCCTTATCACCCCCAGACCAATGGTCTGGTGGAGAGGTTTAACAAAACCTTAAAGGGCATGATCAGGAGTCTGCCCGAGAGCCTGCGGAGGAAATGGGACGTCCTCCTACCTTGTTTACTGTTCTCCTACAGGGAAGTACCACAGAAGGGAGTGGGCTTCAGCCCCTTCGAACTGTTGTATGGACACCCTGTTCGTGGACCCCTCAGCCTGGTGAAGGATGGATGGGAAAAGACTCCCAGAAAACTTCCCCCGGATGTGGTGAGCTACATGCTGGCCTTTCGTAGCCAAATGGCTAGGTTGTGGAAGCAAGCTTCCGAAAACCTAGAAGCCAGCCAGACGGTCTTGAAAGAATGGTATGACCGAAATGCTCACCCGGTGGAGCTGGAGCCTGGCCAGAAGGTGTGGGTTATGGAACCTGGAGAGCTTAGCGCCCTCCAGGATCGCTGGTCAGGCCCCTTTGAGGTGATTGAGAAGAAGGGCAAGGTCACCTATGTAGTGGACCTTAAGACCCCCAGGCAGCCCCATCGGGTGCTCCATGTCAACCGCCTCAAGCCCCACCAAGAGAGATCAGAGGTCACTTTGATGATGGTGACTGATGGATCAGAGGAAGAGGAAAGTGAACCTTTCCCTGATCTTTTTGCGTCCCAAGAGAAGGATGGGTCGGTGGAGGGAGTGAACCTCTCACCATCTCTAACTCCCGAACAGCAGAGAGACTGCCGCCAGGTTCTGGAGCAGTATGCTTTCCTGTTCTCACTTATCCCAGGAAGGACTCATCTGTGTACCCATGACGTGGACACAGGGGACAGCCCACCTGTGAAGTCCAAGTCCTACCGGTTGTCGGATAAAGTGAAGGCTAGCATCCATGGTGAAGTCACCAAGATGCTGGAGCTGGGAGCGATTGAACCTTCAAGCAGTCCCTGGTCCAGTCCGGTGGTACTGGTACCCAAAGCTGCCCCGCCGGGCACTACCTCAGAACTCTGGTTCTGTGTGGATTACAGGGGACTGAACTCTGTGACAAAGACCGATGCTCATCCTATCCCGAGGGCAGATGAGCTCATTGACCGGTTGGGAGCTGCCCAATATCTGAGTACCTTTGACCTTACATCTGGGTACTGGCAGATCTCCCTGACAGATGGAGCAAAGGAAAGGACAGCCTTCTCCACACCCGAGGGTCACTATCAGTTCTGTGTGATGCCCTTTGGGCTCAAGAACGCCCCTGCCACTTTTCAGCGGCTGGTGAACCAGGTCCTCTCCGGGATGGAGGCTTTCTCGGTTGCTTACCTGGATGACATCGCTGTCTTGGACCATTTGTGTCACCTTCAGGCTGTCCTTCATGCTTTGCAGCAGGCAGGTCTGACGATCAAGGCCAGTAAGTGCCAGATCGGGCAGGGGTCGGTAGTGTACCTTGGTCACTTGGTGGGTCGGGGCAAGGTGCAACCCCTCCAGGCCAAGATTGAAACCATCATGGCCTGGGAACCCCCCAAGACTCAGACAGAGGTCCGAGCCTTTCTGGGCCTCACCGGTTACTACCGACGCTTCGTCAAGGGGTATGGAACTATCGTGGCTTCCTTGACCGAGCTTACATCTAAGAAGCACCCTCGATGAGTAATCTGGACCGAGGTGTGTCAACGAGCCTTTGACACCTTGAAACAGGCAATGTGTGCGGCACCGGTCTTTAGGGCCCCTGACTTCTCCAAAGAGTTCATCGTCCAAACGGATGCGTTGGAGCAGGGCATCGGGGCAGTGCTGTCGCAGCTCAATGAAGAGGGTCTGGACCAACCTGTGGTTTTCCTATCTAGGAGACTACTCCCCCAGGAACAGATGAGGAGTGCGATTGAGAGGGAGGCTTTTGCGGTGGTGTGGGCTCTGAAGAAGTTGCGGCCATACCTGTTTGGCTCACACTTCCTGGTTCAGACCGACCACCGGCCCCTCAGGTGGCTGATGCAAATGAGGGGCGAGAATCCCAAGTTATTGAGGTGGTCCATCTCCCTACAGGGAATGGACTTTAGGGTGGAACATCGCCCAGGAGTGGACCACGCCAATGCTGACGGTCTCTCCAGGTATTTCCGCCTTAGTGAAGAGAACTCCCAAGGGATTGGGTAGCTCTCCCCACTTTCAGCTGGGGGGACGCGTGTTAGACCTGCCAGCCCTTGGCTGTCCCCTCCTCATTTTTTTTTCTTCCTTTTCACCCTTTTGCCTTCTAATTTTTCTGTCTACTAGTTTTTTTTTTTGGATGTTGACGTAGATGCTTTGGGTGCCCCATTTTCACTAACTGGGGGTGAGGCGCAAGGTGCTTCACTAAAATGAAGGGAGGGAGAGTGTTTCTTCACAAAATGGTGGACTAAACTGTCACCTCAGAACCTGGGCCATAGACTGTCATGAGAGGTTCCAGAACCTTCTGGACCACTCTGGCCAGTCAGGGCCCAGGTTATAAATAGAGGTGAGGTGCGTCGGCCATTTTAGAAGAAGGTGTGCTGTGAGGAAGTCAGGAGTAAGGTACCTGAGTGGGGAGGTGGCTGCGCTAGAGAGGGAAATTGACAGTTGTTAGGGTCTGCGTTACTTTCCTCCTCAGCTGATACCACCCTCGACCTCTTGACCTGTCCCTGTCCACGGCCACTGACTCTGGGGTCACATTTACCTTAGGCGCTCCTGTTTAGTCAGGACCTCTGAAGGAAGACAAGGTAAAGAGTCACCGTCCTTGGCTACATCTCCCACACCCCTGCTGTTGCCTGGAATTCTGGATTAATCCGGACCTATTGACTGTCCACTATTCCTGACTGAAGGGAAGGTGACCTTGTCGTAGACCCAGGAAATTGGTTGACCGATTCAACTGCCCCGGTGTGCAGATCGCCCCCTTAATTTCAGCCACCCCTGTCATGAGTCCCTATCTGGAAACACTCACCGCCGCAGCCCAGGGGTCAGAAGGTTGTCTGATGTCACCTGGGGGACTGTGGGGAGATCCGGGGCTCCATTGTGCTTGCGTGCGAACAGGCGGCGCGGCCAGAGGTGTGAGGAGGCTGCACCCGGGAAGAGAGGGCCGTGTCAGGCCTTGAAGCGGCCATCCTTGTGTCACGTGACGGGGGCGGACTTTGAAGCGCCGCCCCCGCTGTTGCCGGTAGAGTGAGGAGGCCGCGCCCCCGCAAGCCGCGCTGCTCCTGGCGGCTGCGGGCGCACCTCCCAGCAGTCGCGGAGATTGAAGGTGACAGCGCCTGGCCTGAGGGGTCAATGTGGAGATCGAGGACGACTCTGCGCCAGCGTTGCAACTCCCCAAGAGTCCGCCAGAGAGTGGGGCCCGTCGGACTGTGGAAACGGGAGGAGCGAGGCTTCAATCAGCTGGGAAGTCCCGCAAGTAGGGAAACCCTTGGGGAGGTGGGCGGAAGGTGTGGCGCCCTGATTTCGCCCCCCCCCCCTCCAGAAGAGATCTCCTCTTGAGCACGGTGAGCCCCCGTCCCGTAGGGAGAAGAAATTCAGCTCTAGGCTCCTCTGAACTCCCTGTGTGGAAGACGCCGTTCTCAAATAGTAAGCTGGGCATTGTGGGGGGGGGTACAGGAGTCTGCGAAATAAATGCCAATTGATGTCCTGACGGACCAGATTGCCGGGTTTATGGGAAAGCCAGATTATATGTTGTAAAGACCAGCCCGGTGTTGTAAGCATACATGAGACTATATTCTATGCATTGTAAGATCCAAGTATAGCGCTTAATGTAACAAATTGATTCCAAGCATATTGTAAGTTCTAAAGGTATAGCGCTTAGTGTAACCACCTAAACTCAGGCACATTGTGAGTTCCAAGTATAGCGCCTAATGTAACAAATTGATTTCAAGCAACAGTGTAAATTCTGAAAGTATAGCGCTTAGTGTAACCGCCTGATCTCAAACACATCGTAAAATCCGAGTATAGCGCTTAATGTAATCACCTGATTTAAAGAGCATCGTGTAGACTAGATGACCACCTGATTTCCAGTGCCATGTAAATGTTATGCGGAGCGCTACATTTGGTGACTTAATTTGGGGCGCTCTAGAGTCAAGGCGCTGGATTGAATCATCCAGTGGTGTTTAGTTATCTGCCAGACTGAAGTAAAAATTGTACTGCTAATTTGGACACAATGAAATGTTTTGAACCTGAAATGCAATGGATAAAACTTGATTGACTTCGCTTGATAAGGGAAGATAATTTTTTTTTACCTTTTCTAATTATTCGGTGTAGCGTCATTTTTAAGTGGTGAAGCGCTGGAGTGTGAATTGAGTGTGGTGCAAGCACGACATGCGATTCTGGAGTAAAAGCCTTTCTACCTGAGCCAAGCTACCCAATGACTTTAGGTCCAACAAGTTGGTGTTCAGCGGTGGGATACTGAGCTTGTGCTTGCATCCACTCATTAACAGTTTAGCGTGCGCCACCCACCCGACACCTGATTTTTGTTTTTTATTGGAGTTTTCTCCAGGTTGTCTCCCTGATTGGAATTTATGAAATTACTCCTGTCCTGTGGTGTGACTTCCTTTTGAAGGAAGGGTCTCCTAACGTTGAGAGCTCTTTTCCCCAGTGTTTAGGGCCCCACCTGGCAGGATGGAGTTTGAGCTGGGTAGGCTAGAAGAGTACACTGTAACCCAGCTAAAGGAATTCTGCCAGGAGAGGGGGGTATTTTTCAAGCAGGGAGCGAAGAAAGTAGAACTCCAGACTAGCTTGAGAGCCTGGGTTATGGCCCACCCTAGCGGGAAACAGGAGGAGGAGGGACCGGGACCGGACACCACGGAAGGGACAGAATCACTTTTCCCCCCTGAGAGCGGCAATATGGATGTAGGACCTAGTGCACCTTCAAGGGCCGGTAGTAGCGCTTCAGGGGGAAGCCTGTCTTCGGCTGATTTAGCCGACAGGAGGGAGGAGAGGCAATTCAAGATGGATTTACCCCGCTTGGAGAAAGAGAGGGAAGAGCGGAGGTTCCTCCATGAGCTCCATTTGAAGGAATTGGATCTCAAGGCCCTCCAGTTCGGAACCCCCAGTAGTCCTGTTGGTGGCAGCGTACAGAAAGAGATCACCAGGGAGCCCAGACCCTATTTACCAAAGGACGTAGTTGCCAGCTACGGTGTTGGGGACGACATCGCTAAGTGGTTGGCTGCCTATGAGGTCTCCTTACGAGCCCATGGGATCTCCGAAGCTCAGTGGGGGGGGTGGTCTGTATAGGTACATGCCTCCGGTGGGGAGGGATGCCCTTTTAGCCCTAGAACAACGGTAGCAGACCAATTACCCCACCATGAGGGTCGCCTTGATTAGGAAATTTGGGCAGACCCCTGAGAAGTACAGGCAGAGATTCCGGGGTAGCCAAAAGGTGGCCACCCAAAATTGGGTGGACTTCTTGGACTACGCAAAAAAGGCTTTGGAGGGCTGGGTGCAGGGCAGTGAGGTAAAAGACTACGAGGGGTTGTATAACTTGACTTTGAGGGAGCACCTCCTCGAGAAAAGTTTTCCGGAGCTGCGTCAACACCTGGTGGACAGCAAGCTAACTAGTCCTAGGAAGCTTGCAGAGGAGGCGGACATCTGGGCAAGTACCCGGGTGTCCTCAAAAGGGAGTGGGGGGAACTTCCAAGGGACTGGTCAGGGCGCCCCCCCAGAAGAAAGAGGGGGGAGACAAAAAGAAAGAGTTCCTTAAAGGCCCCCAAAAGAGCTCGCAAGGAAAGGGATTAAGATTCCCTCCTAAGGTTGGCCCCCACAAACCCCCTTATCCTGACCGTGGTCAGCAGCCTAGGGTTGTCCGTTGTTATGAGTGTGGCGAGATTGGGCACTACAAGGGGGATACCAAGTGTCCCAAGAGACCACACCCTCCCACTGGAGGAAAGACCCCTGGGGTGGCGAGTGTAGTGCTCGGGGAGGAGTTGCCCCTAGATAAGGGAGGTGAGTGGGCAGGGCTAACACTAGTGTCCCTGGGAGACTGCGAGATGGTTCCTAAGACCCATGTGCCCTCGAATACTAGCAAGTACAGGCAATGGGTCACCATCAATGCCCAGAGGGTGGAGGCTCTGAGGGACACAGGAGCCAGCATGACTATGGTAAGGAGTCAGCTGGTGTCCCCAGAGCAGGTGGTTCCCAACGTAGTCCACCCGGTTGTGATGGCTGACAACCGAGAGGGTCATTATCCGGTGGCTCAGGTTCCCTTCGAGTGGGGAGGGGTTGCGGGTCCTCTTCGAGTTGCGGTAAGCCCTGCCATGCCAGTCGACTGTTTGTTGGGAAATTACCTTGAACATACGGCCTGGAAGGAGGTCGAGTTCAAGGCTCATGTGGAGATGTTGGGGTCGCCTGGGTGGACTTGTGCCAACACGTGGTCCGTGACTGCCCGGAGGGGGAGTTCACAGAGGTTGGAGCCTGGGACAATGGCCCAACCAGCTGCCAAAAAGGGTAAACGGGGACAGGGGAAGCCTGCCCCGGCATCTGCACCTCAGAAGGTGGATGGGGCAACGGAGGTGGTCCCGGAGTCCCCAGAGGGGGATGTGACTTCCCTGGAGGGCTTACCTACCCCTGCAGAATGGCAGGTGGAGGAAGGACCTACCAGGGAAGAGTTTTGTCGAGCCCAGTAGGAGTGCCCTACCCTTGAGGGCTTACGGCGACAGGCCGAAGCCCAGGCAGCGGGTAACGATCCAGGGAACTTCCACATATATTGGGAAGATGGTCTCCTCTATAGCGAACCCAAGGCTCCGGTGCATGGATCATCCCGGGCCTTGGTGGTTCCCCAGCGTTACCGAGCCTTCCTTTTGGAATTGGCTCGCGAAATACCCTTGGCAGGACACTTGGGACAGGACAAGACTTTTGCTCGGCTTGTCCCTCATTTCTACTGGCCTCAGATGAGGATTACGTCCGACACTTTTTGTAGGACGTGTGTCACCTGCCAAGCTAGTGGGAAAACAGGGGTGAAGCTGAAGGCTCCCCTGGAACCACTGCCTGTCGTTGGCATCCCCTTCGAGAGGGTGGGCATCGACATTGTTGGGCCATTGGATCCACCAACGTCTGCCGGTCACAGTTTCATCCTGGTTCTGGTGGATCATGCCACCCGGTACCCAGAGGCTATCCGTCTGAGGACCATTACTGCACCTGCGGTGGCACGGGCTCTGATGGGGATTTTCACCCGGATGGGGTTCCCCAAGGAAGTTGTGTCGGACAGAGGTACCAACTTCATGTCGGCATACATGCGGGCTATGTGGAAGGAGTGTGGAGTCACTTACCGATTCTCCACCCCTTATCACCCCCAGACCAATGGTCTGGTGGAGAGGTTTAACAAAACCTTAAAGGGCATGATCAGGAGTCTGCCCGAGAGCCTGCGGAGGAAATGGGACGTCCTCCTAACTTGTTTACTGTTCTCCTACAGGGAAGTACCACAGAAGGGAGTGGGCTTCAGCCCCTTCGAACTGTTGTATGGACACCCTGTTCGTGGACCCCTCAGCCTGGTGAAGGATGGATGGGAAAAGACTCCCAGAAAACTTCCCCCGGATGTGGTGAGCTACATGCTGGCCTTTCGTAGCCAAATGGCTAGGTTGTGGAAGCAAGCTTCCGAAAACCTAGAAGCCAGCCAGACGGTCATGAAAGAATGGTATGACCGAAATGCTCACCCGGTGGAGCTGGAGCCTGGCCAGAAGGTGTGGGTTATGGAACCTGGAGAGCTTAGCGCCCTCCAGGATCGCTGGTCAGGCCCCTTTGAGGTGATTGAGAAGAAGGGCAAGGTCACCTATGTAGTGGACCTTAAGACCCCCAGGCAGCCCCATCGGGTGCTCCATGTCAACCGCCTCAAGCCCCACCAAGAGAGATCAGAGGTCACTTTGATGATGGTGACTGATGGATCAGAGGAAGAGGAAAGTGAACCTTTCCCTGATCTTTTTGCGTCCCAAGAGAAGGATGGGTCGGTGGAGGGAGTGAACCTCTCACCATCTCTAACTCCCGAACAGCAGAGAGACTGCCGCCAGGTTCTGGAGCAGTATGCTTTCCTGTTCTCACTTATCCCAGGAAGGACTCATCTGTGTACCCATGACGTGGACACAGGGGACAGCCCACCTGTGAAGTCCAAGTCCTACCGGTTGTCGGATAAAGTGAAGGCTAGCATCCATGGTGAAGTCACCAAGATGCTGGAGCTGGGAGCGATTGAACCTTCAAGCAGTCCCTGGTCCAGTCCGGTGGTACTGGTACCCAAAGCTGCCCCGCCGGGCACTACCTCAGAACTCTGGTTCTGTGTGGATTACAGGGGACTGAACTCTGTGACAAAGACCGATGCTCATCCTATCCCGAGGGCAGATGAGCTCATTGACCGGTTGGGAGCTGCCCAATATCTGAGTACCTTTGACCTTACATCTGGGTACTGGCAGATCTCCCTGACAGATGGAGCAAAGGAAAGGACAGCCTTCTCCACACCCGAGGGTCACTATCAGTTCTGTGTGATGCCCTTTGGGCTCAAGAACGCCCCTGCCACTTTTCAGCGGCTGGTGAACCAGGTCCTCTCCGGGATGGAGGCTTTCTCGGTTGCTTACCTGGATGACATCGCTGTCTTGGACCATTTGTGTCACCTTCAGGCTGTCCTTCATGCTTTGCAGCAGGCAGGTCTGACGATCAAGGCCAGTAAGTGCCAGATCGGGCAGGGGTCGGTAGTGTACCTTGGTCACTTGGTGGGTCGGGGCAAGGTGCAACCCCTCCAGGCCAAGATTGAAACCATCATGGCCTGGGAACCCCCCAAGACTCAGACAGAGGTCCGAGCCTTTCTGGGCCTCACCGGTTACTACCGACGCTTCGTCAAGGGGTATGGAACTATCGTGGCTTCCTTGACCGAGCTTACATCTAAGAAGCACCCTCGATGAGTAATCTGGACCGAGGTGTGTCAACGAGCCTTTGACACCTTGAAACAGGCAATGTGTGCGGCACCGGTCTTTAGGGCCCCTGACTTCTCCAAAGAGTTCATCGTCCAAACGGATGCGTTGGAGCAGGGCATCGGGGCAGTGCTGTCGCAGCTCAATGAAGAGGGTCTGGACCAACCTGTGGTTTTCCTATCTAGGAGACTACTCCCCCAGGAACAGATGAGGAGTGCGATTGAGAGGGAGGCTTTTGCGGTGGTGTGGGCTCTGAAGAAGTTGCGGCCATACCTGTTTGGCTCACACTTCCTGGTTCAGACCGACCACCGGCCCCTCAGGTGGCTGATGCAAATGAGGGGCGAGAATCCCAAGTTATTGAGGTGGTCCATCTCCCTACAGGGAATGGACTTTAGGGTGGAACATCGCCCAGGAGTGGACCACGCCAATGCTGACGGTCTCTCCAGGTATTTCCGCCTTAGTGAAGAGAACTCCCAAGGGATTGGGTAGCTCTCCCCACTTTCAGCTGGGGGGACGCGTGTTAGACCTGCCAGCCCTTGGCTGTCCCCTCCTCATTTTTTTTTCTTCCTTTTCACCCTTTTGCCTTCTAATTTTTCTGTCTACTAGTTTTTTTTTTTGGATGTTGACGTAGATGCTTTGGGTGCCCCATTTTCACTAACTGGGGGTGAGGCGCAAGGTGCTTCACTAAAATGAAGGGAGGGAGAGTGTTTCTTCACAAAATGGTGGACTAAACTGTCACCTCAGAACCTGGGCCATAGACTGTCATGAGAGGTTCCAGAACCTTCTGGACCACTCTGGCCAGTCAGGGCCCAGGTTATAAATAGAGGTGAGGTGCGTCGGCCATTTTAGAAGAAGGTGTGCTGTGAGGAAGTCAGGAGTAAGGTACCTGAGTGGGGAGGTGGCTGCGCTAGAGAGGGAAATTGACAGTTGTTAGGGTCTGCGTTACTTTCCTCCTCAGCTGATACCACCCTCGACCTCTTGACCTGTCCCTGTCCACGGCCACTGACTCTGGGGTCACATTTACCTTAGGCGCTCCTGTTTAGTCAGGACCTCTGAAGGAAGACAAGGTAAAGAGTCACCGTCCTTGGCTACATCTCCCACACCCCTGCTGTTGCCTGGAATTCTGGATTAATCCGGACCTATTGACTGTCCACTATTCCTGACTGAAGGGAAGGTGACCTTGTCGTGGACCCAGGAAATTGGTTGACCGATTCAACTGCCCCGGTGTGCAGATCGCCCCCTTAATTTCAGCCACCCCTGTCATGAGTCCCTATCTGGAAACACTCACCGCCGCAGCCCAGGGGTCAGAAGGTTGTCTGATGTCACCTGGGGGACTGTGGGGAGATCCGGGGCTCCATTGTGCTTGCGTGCGAACAGGCGGCGCGGCCAGAGGTGTGAGGAGGCTGCACCCGGGAAGAGAGGGCCGTGTCAGGCCTTGAAGCGGCCATCCTTGTGTCACGTGACGGGGGCGGACTTTGAAGCGCCGCCCCCGCTGTTGCCGGTAGAGTGAGGAGGCCGCGCCCCCGCAAGCCGCGCTGCTCCTGGCGGCTGCGGGCGCACCTCCCAGCAGTCGCGGAGATTGAAGGTGACAGCGCCTGGCCTGAGGGGTCAATGTGGAGATCGAGGACGACTCTGCGCCAGCGTTGCAACTCCCCAAGAGTCCGCCAGAGAGTGGGGCCCGTCGGACTGTGGAAACGGGAGGAGCGAGGCTTCAATCAGCTGGGAAGTCCCGCAAGTAGGGAAACCCTTGGGGAGGTGGGCGGAAGGTGTGGCGCCCTGATTTCGCCCCCCCCCCCTCCAGAAGAGATCTCCTCTTGAGCACGGTGAGCCCCCGTCCCGTAGGGAGAAGAAATTCAGCTCTAGGCTCCTCTGAACTCCCTGTGTGGAAGACGCCGTTCTCAAATAGTAAGCTGGGCATTGTGGGGGGGGGTACAGGAGTCTGCGAAATAAATGCCAATTGATGTCCTGACGGACCAGATTGCCGGGTTTATGGGAAAGCCAGATTATATGTTGTAAAGACCAGCCCGGTGTTGTAAGCATACATGAGACTATATTCTATGCATTGTAAGATCCAAGTATAGCGCTTAATGTAACAAATTGATTCCAAGCATGTTGTAAGTTCTAAAGGTATAGCGCTTAGTGTAACCACCTAAACTCAGGCACATTGTGAGTTCCAAGTATAGCGCCTAATGTAACAAATTGATTTCAAGCAACAGTGTAAATTCTGAAAGTATAGCGCTTAGTGTAACCGCCTGATCTCAAACACATCGTAAAATCCGAGTATAGCGCTTAATGTAATCACCTGATTTAAAGAGCATCGTGTAGACTAGATGACCACCTGATTTCCAGTGCCATGTAAATGTTATGCGGAGCGCTACATTTGGTGACTTAATTTGGGGCGCTCTAGAGTCAAGGCGCTGGATTGAATCATCCAGTGGTGTTTAGTTATCTGCCAGACTGAAGTAAAAATTGTACTGCTAATTTGGACACAATGAAATGTTTTGAACCTGAAATGCAATGGATAAAATTTGATTGACTTCTCTGATTATTCGGTGTACCGTCATTTTTAAGTGGTGAAGCGCTGGAGTGTGAATTGAGTGTGATGCAAGCACGACATGCGATTCTGGAGTAAAAGCCTTTCTACCTGAGCCAAGCTACCCAAGGACTTTAGGTCCAACAGTATCATTTAATGTTTTAATAATATAATCAAAGTTTAATTGTAGTGTGTCAGATAGTAAAGGTGCAAACCATAATCCCAGGTATTTTTTTAAAATTGTTTGCCAGGTGAAACCAGAGGACTAAGATGTATTTGGACAGAGAAAATGTAAAGGCAAAATTTCGCATTTATCAGCGTTTAGACAGTATCCTGAGAGTTTAGAAAAAGAGGATACCTGCTGAAGAAAAGGAGTGAGAGGTGTAAGGGTTAGAGCAATATAAAAGAATATCATCAGCATAAACTGACATCTTAACTTGATGAAGACCAAATTGAAACCCTGTAATACGATCATCCTGTTTAATTTTAGTTCGGAAAGGTTCCAGAGCTATGACAAATAATAATGGAGATAAAGGGCATCCCTGCCTTACTCCCCTATGTAATGAGAAGTAATCGGAAGCCTTACCATTAGCAAAAATGGAAGGCCGGGGATCTGAGTATAATAACGAAATTAAAGCTATTAGTTTAGGAAGAAAACAAGCCCATTTCAGAGCATGAAACATAAAATCCCAATCAATCCTGTCAAATGCGTTTTCAGCACCTAGGGTAACACCGCAATAGGATGATCCAAGGAAGAGGCTTTGCTTAAAATAGTAAAAAAAGACTCCAGGGTTGTCAGATGCAAGTCGTCCTTTAACAAATCTCGCCTGTTCAGGGCCAATAAGATCAGGCAGAATAGGATCGATACGGAGTGCCAAAATCTTTGCAAAGATCTTATAATCTGTGTTAACCAACGAATTAGGCCGATAATTCTTACAGAGTTAGTGATCGTTATCTTCTTCGGGAATTAAGCAGATCAGTGCTTCTTGAAACGTACCACTAGAAGAACCATTATCCCCGAAAGCTTGAAACAAAAGTAAAAGATTGTGTAAAAGGATTTTTGCAAAGTGAGAATAGAATTCAATGGTAAAACCATCTGGTCCAGGTGCCTTCCCATGTCGTAATACTGAGTGATATCTACTAAGGAAATATTGACTCCAAAGGTTCAAAATCAATGTGGTTAGATGCACGAGAGGGAATAGAGCGAAAATAGGAGAGAAGGTCAGACTTGTGTGGTAATGATTCAGGAGTATAAAGACACTTATAGAAGGAGACAAATTAATTTAAGATATCCTTATCGTTATAGATAGGAGTACTTGCAGAGCTTTCCAAAGAATCTATTTTTGTTCTCTCTTTCCTCACTTTTAAATAGTTTGCCAACAGTTTTCCCATTTTGTTTTGGCCTACATAGTAGCGAGAACCACATTTTTGAAGATAATTGGAAGCTGCATCAGTAGATAATTTATTAAAAGAAAGTTTGGCATTAAGAAGATTTTTCAAAGCGGACTCATTATTAGAATGATAATAAGTGTATTCTAATTGCTTAATTTTATGAAGTAACTGAGAGGACTGGACTTCTAAAGACCTTTTCTTTTGTGAAACAAAATTTATAATAAAACCTCTGGCAGCTGCTTTAAAGGAATCTCAAACCATCACAAAAGGAGAATCCGGGGTATTGTTGATAGTGAAAAACTCGGAGGCAAAAGAATTGAACTTCTGACAAAAATTAGGGTCAGTTAGTAGGGAGTTGTTAAAACCCCATCTTCCAGGGTGAGGAGAAAAGGGGACAAAAACAATATCAACAAAAACAGGAGCGTGATCTTATATTAGAATTGAACCGATTTTTTAAACTAAACTGGCGTGGATTCTAAGGGCTTCAGTTCATAACGCTGCAGAAGTCTTTCAAACAAAGAAAGGACCGATATACTTTTTTTTTTTTGTACGAAGTGTGTTCGTATTTAGAATTAGAAACAGAGCTGTAAACATCCTCACATGATAATAAAGGGTTTGTGTTTCGAGAGCTTTCCTGTCTTGAGAACATTCTCTTGCAATCTCAGCCCAGCTATAAAACGTCATCTCATATTTACAATACAACCCTGCGCCTCCTGAGTTTGCCTCCAGCTCCGTCAAACTCCCACCGCTGAAGTGAGATAACGGGCTTCAGGGGCTGGATACCGTGGCAGCAGCTGGGGCTTTCCTCCCCCCTTGTCTGTTGGCGAACTCAAGTGCACAGGGGGACCACCACCGGAGGGGAGCAGGGAACTTACAGCAAACGGCCACCAAGAGCCCGAACTGGACCACCCGCCTCCTCAGCTGCGCCATCTTCGCAAACGTCCCGGGCGATGGAAAGCTGCTACAGTTTCAAGTTCACGGAGGCGTGGGAAGGACCAAACTCGGCCGGACACAAGAAGGAGTCCGGGCGCTGTGAGAACTCCTCCAAGTAACATGCCCCTCCTCCCCGCACTGCACTCCGCTGCCAAAAGTGCAACGCAAATGGCTCAGCTTGCCCCGCTCCCGTCTGAGGAGGAGGATGGGAGGCCCGGGCGAGGGGTGAGATGCACGCGCTTCTATTTGGGGTCCTAGCAACCATCAGCAAAACGGAAAATGCAGCCCCATTCATCCCAGCTCGAGAGCTTCCCAGGGTTTACTTTGCTGGAGCGATGGACACTTTAACTCCACTTGGACACGGGACGTTTATACCGGCCGTAAATCAAAACCCGCACTTATCCTCCGCAGAGTACGCGCTGCTGATGGCTGTAATGCAGTAATGTATTGTAATGCTGGCCCTGCATAACAAAGGTAATTTTTGAAATATGGAGGCACCAGTAGCGTATTTGGACAAGCGCTGAAACACAAGCACGGCCCCGTGCGAAAGTGAAACAGTACTCCGGGTTAACAAGTGGGAGGGATGGAGGGAGTGCGGCTGAGAGAATACACAGCGATTCCCTTGCATGAGCGAGCCTTGGGAAACATCTGTTTGGAAGTTAATTACAAACAGATGTTACCAAAGCTCACTCCCGCAAGGGAATTGCCAAACGTGCACGCATTGCCACTGAAAGCAATGCAACACGTCCGCGTTTTTGGGGACAAAAGCGGATCGATTCCAAGAGGTCCCCACTAAGCAGCACATGCGCGCTGCGTAGGCGAGACTTAAAAACAAGCGCCAATTCATGATTCTAATTGTATATTGACAATAGCCAGTGGAAAGAAATCTTTGCAAGAGCGCATTCTGGTGCGCCAAAGGTAGGCTTCACTGTATTTCATAATAAATACACGGTATACGTCTGCTGTGGGTAATCCGTGTCCCGGAAATAAAGAACCAGCAAAGGTGGCAATCTCGAGAATGGCCTTTACAGGGGGAGGGGCTGTGATGTGAAATGGGGAAAATAAAGATGTAAAACCACCAGATACCATGCTATAATAGCGCATGGCTAGTATTTATTAAATAAAGGAGCGTATGAGCCAAGAATGTCATCTTGGAAAACGAACAGCGCTGGTTTATTTAGGAAGGGTTTATTTAGGAGTGAGAAGAGGGCGGTAGCGCAGATGGCGTGTATTAAATAAATGTTTGTTTTTCTTCGGTATCAATGAGTGCTGTCTAAGAGAGGCTCAAAAGAAGGGTGTGTCTACATACGTTTAGGTTCTGCTGCTGAAGTCGTCGGGCAAATCAAAAAATGATGTCAGAAAGCACGTTTTAAATGCTTGCAGGCAGAGTCGTCTGACAAAGCACAAATTATTTTTGTTAGAAAGCACACTTTAACTGCATGTGGCCAGAGTCGTCGGACAAAGCAAAAAAATGAATTCAGCCAGGAGAAGATAATGAAAGGAAAACGGTAAATGCCGTGCAGCCTTAAGCAATTAAAAGAAGTTCCTTTTAGATTTATTAAATACAATAGATTTCACAAGCACAGCGCAAGCGCTGGCGTGGAGTGCAGTGGGGTAGAGTAGAGTGGTGCAGAGTAGAGTGACATAGAGAACTGTGGCGTATTGCACAATGGCATAGAGTGCAATTGGCTTGGATTGCAGTGGCGTAGAGTACAGTGGCATAGAGTGCAGTGTAGAGTGTTGTAGAGTATAGTGGCATTTGAGTAGAGTGGTGCAGAGTAGAGTGCTGTGGTGCAGAGTGCTGTGGCACTGACTGCAGTAGCGTAGAGTAGATTGTTTCTGAGTAGAGTGGTGCATGGTAGAGTACAGTGGAGTAGAGTAGTGTGCAGTGGTGCAGAGTAGATTAGAGCATAGAGTGGGTTGGTGTAGAGTGGAGTTTGTCAGAGTAGATTGCATTGGTGTAGAGTGCAGTGGGGTTGATTGCAGTGGTGCAGAGCAGAGTGCAATGATATGCAGTGTGGGGTGGAGTAGAGCTCAGTCGCATGGAGCAGTGCAGAGTAGAGTGAAGTAGGGTAAAGTGGTGTATGCGTGATGTGGTAGTGTACTGGCACTACAAAGAACAGATCTTCAGTTAAAATGACAGTTACATTTGTATAGACATACAGTTTTACTGATGAACGTATCCAGCGCACAAATGATAATGTGTGGAAATGTCATCACCTAGGGCCATATGTAGATAATTTCTATTTACCGATTCATAAATACCGAATTTTCCCGATTCGGTATTTATGAATCGGTAAATAGAATGTAGGTAAACATTGGGTAATTATTACCGAATCGGTAATATTCGGTATTACTGATTCGGTATTTACCGAATCGGTAATAATGCATCCCTTCCAATACATTCCTATGGGCTTGGAGGCCCATAGGAATGAATGGGAAGCCATTCACTATTACCGATTCGGTAAATACCGAATCGGTAATAGGGGGAGCATATTCATGGGTGGCAGGGTGTCACATTGACACCCTGTTGCATCCCTGAATCGTGCATGTGAGCACATGTGGCGCACATACATGCCCTAAGGGGATGTATGTCTGCCACATGGCACTTTTCAAAAAGCACAAAATTGCTTTTTAAAAGGTATTCGTTATTTACCATCAACTTGTAGTTGGTGGTAAATAACGAATCCAGAAAACAAAAATGCACTCACTTGAGTGCCCCCTACATATGATTTCAGGATTCGGTAATTTACCGAATCGGTATTTTACCGACTTCTTAAAATTCCGATTTGGTAAATTACCGAATCCTGAAATCCAGCCACCTACATCTCAATTGCCTAAATACCGGTTGGTAACGGGATATTTACCGATTTTCGTCCGTTACCGACCGGTATTTACGTACCTACATATGGCTCCTAGTGTTTTGAATTAATATATTTGTTTCCACCACAATTCCGAACTTCCAAACAAAAAAATTACATTCTACAGCCTTCTGGCCAGCACACTCTCAGTAGCCAGCATGATTATCACATAAATCTTCTCACTTTGAAATCAGAGAAATAAAAGTGAACACCAAGCATCTAGAAAACAAAGCTTGACATTTGACCTCTGTCTTTGACTGCACAGCAAATGTGATAAGATAAGAACGAGATTTAAAGGCCTCTTTACAGAAATCCAGTACTGGTGGAAGAACATAGTAAATAATATTTGGGCAAGAGAAGGAACAAACTCAAGCTGGACAGCCTAAAACACATACAGCCAGCAAATAGAGAGCAAGGAAATGGGAGTTACAAAGGTGAGCAAAGTCTGATTTGCACATTTATTTATTGAGGTGAGCCAATTTCTATGAAATTGATGGCTTTTTTTGTTTGTATATCTGTATTGAATGCTATATTTGACTGAATGTGACTTTTAGTATTTATTTATTGAAGTCTATGTGGTATTTTTACTTGTAAAGGACACATAAAAAGTACATATTTTGTAAAGATAAGACATATGATAGTATTTCTCCCAAAAATACAAGGCTTGGACTGCATCATCTTTCCACTTCTACTACTCTGCTGCAGTCTCAGGTTCCAAAATTAAACAAGCAGCATGTAGAACATGACACACCCCGGAGAAATCTCTGCACTGCTAGTTCTGTGAAAAAGCAATTAAGAACTGGGTAAAATTCACTGTTTCTCAATGTCCAGGTGTTCATTAGGGTAAAAAGAATAACTCAAATGCCGTCTACTGCACGACCAATTAAATAAACTCACCACTGATTTCCTGTAATGGTCTGTGAAGGTGCAGGTCCAGGGCCGCCATCTGCTGGAATCACACTATGAGGAACAAGATACCAGAGTGTTGTATCCTGGTTTCTATGTGTTCATGCTCTGCCAGTGAGTTCCTCCTAGAATGATGTAATATGGAATGTTGGGGGTCAGAGACTACAGTTGGTGAAGGGCTGAGCAGCATGCTGGGTGCTCCTGGTGGGGCTAGTCCGGGACTGAACATGTGGACATGTAACTTGTACAATAAATACTCCTGAAATACTACCATCTGTCTGGACCAAGTTACTACACAGAGGTATCTCCCATACATTGAAAACAAAGCCAGTAGACAACCTATTAGAAAACATTGTATTCTAATCACGAGCAGGCGTGGATATTAGCTTCCCAATACATTTCTGGGCGAAGAGGATAGCTATCCCGTTTGTCTTTGAGGGGCCAGAGGACCAAATATGACTGGGAAACCAGCAAGGGGTGCATGCGAGAGGTGTCTTTGGGTATCAGGTCGGTCTCCTTGAACAAGCATATGTCACTGCCGAATTTTTCTAGGAGAGACAGCACTGCAGTGTGCTTCACTAGATTGTTTAAGCCCTGGACATTAAGGCTGATTATTTGTAACTCTCAGGTCATGGGTCATGAACAGAAAGAGTTGTCTGGCACACCTGGTTCTGAGGCCCCATAAACAATACAAAGAGCACAAGCAATAAGGAGTGGGGGCGCACTGGATTCTGTTGGTGCGGAGGAGTAAAAAGAAAAACAAAACAAGTAAGCACAATCTAAGAACATTAAGTGAAATATGAAGTGACAATAGTCCGTCATAGTGCAAAACGTTTGTGGAGCGTCGACTAATCGGGGCCAGGCCAATTGGTATAATAGCTACTTCAGAGGAGCACATCTCCAGAAAAATAGAACATAGAAAAAAGTACCTTCACGGCTGGCGGACCTCTCTGAACCCATCGTACTGAAGCCCTCCTCCCTTAGCGGTTTCAGTGAGCCTCTGATTGCACTAGAGAGCCTGGCCGGGTGGTGAGCACTGATTGTCTCCCCTTAGCGATGGTGGCCGTGTCTGGTTTGTGTCTCCCAGAAACTTCTTTCTTCTTATGCCACCTTTGCCGTCTACAGCCCTTATCACCTGGATGGCTGTCCCTCCCCTCAGCAGCTGGCGAATCCATGAGTCCTACGACACTGAGTGCCTCCTAAGGGATCGTATCTGCCTCAACTTGCCCTCATAGCGGAGGAAGGGGTGTCCCTAAGAATATAATATTCCCACCTCCCATAGATGCATCAGACAGGGTGGAATTCTCAGCACTTCTGAAGTGTAATTGCAGATTAGGCCTGACATAGCACAGGCAAATGGCCTCTGAACTGGATTGTGTTGGCCTCTCCACAGAGAGCTGGGTTATTGTAGCCTGTAAATCTTCCTGGAGAAACATAAAGAGCAAAGCTATGAAGGATTTCGTAGCAAGTCCATCTGGTTCCTCGACCTCCGGTCGTAGGTCCACATCGGGCTTAGGGGATTTTGAGGAGCCCGCTGCCCTGGCATGTTTAGTGAGCATCTCCCTGAGAGTACTGACTTTCTTAGATCTCACAACAGACAAGATATCAGAAATGGTCAGGTTCCAAGGGCAATCCGCCCAGGGTCAGCGTATAGGAGAATACTCTGGTAGAGTGCTGGGCCCAGAGGTTAAAATAGGAAGCGTCCAAGGTTCTCAAACGAGGTCTATGTCGGGAGTGCCTGGGCCATCACCCTGCCATACAGTATCTGGCTGGTTCACAAGGGACTCATCAGTCGGTCAATGCTACTGCTGAAGGTCAGACAACCGGGCCGACCACCTACCTTAAGTCGTGCTGGTTCTTTTCAACGGGGAAGCAAGGAGGCGCAGCTCCACCTTAGGCCCTCAGGCGTTTGAGAGGGGAGGGGGTCGTATCTCCGTGTACCCCCCGCAAAGATGCCTGGTGTGCCACCCAAAAAGGCCCCACTCACAGTTCTCCAGAGTCCACCAGGCCCTCCAAGCACAGGGGCCCATCAGGATCCAGGTACAGGTCCAAGTAAGGGCTCACTTGTTGGGGACTTGACTGCAGTGACATTGCCAAGTCTTTGGGTCCGGTCTCATGTCCCCCAGGCTAGTACTTTCCAGTGAATTGTCAGGCGGCGTGGGACCCGGGGACACTCTCCTTGTAAAACTGGCCCAGCAGGAAAGTGGAAACAAGGTGGGGGCAGCACCAACTCAGTCCTCCTCGCCCCCTTTATAGTGGACAAAGTCAGGCTCCGCACCTGCCTCACACCATGCCAGTCGCTCCCCTACCGGGGCACCTAGACGTCATAGGGGACCTCGGGCCAATACAAAAACCAGGCCCCTCAGTGGCCCCCGTGATGGCCAGATTCCCCACAAGGGCTCACCTCGTCAGCCACCTTGCATGAGTGGCGCTGCCGAAGATAGCTCAGAATGTATCTTGACCTGACTCCTCCCAACCAGGCTTCATCAAGCATGAGCCACCAGTGCTGCGTCCCTCACCAGCCCTGCGGGAATGTAGAGAAAAGGGGGAGGCTACACCTCCACAGTCCCCTTCTCTCCCCCGCTCACCTCATCCTCCTTCCTCGGGGCCAGCCCAGCCTCCAAATACTACCACTGCTCCAATCTGTAGCTCCAGCAGCAGGTGAGGCAACAGGCAGTGCTCCTGCTCATGTACTTCAACCGGCGGCCCCTCAGCGTCCGCCACTGCAGCCCACATAATTCACGTTTTTTTATACCAGACGTTACTTACTAATTGACTCTATCCAGAACCGCTACATCAGTTTTCTGACTAGAAAAGTGTCTAATTGTGCCTATTTTCCTCTTAAACCGGACAACAGCACCTGTTTCTTTCTTCATTAAAATGCTGCTTTCTTACTTTGGTACGACGATGACAGTTTGCAGTCTAGTCTGATACCAAGATAGTCAAACCAGTCTACTCTCTCAAGCAGTTTGTCCTAAATAGAGAAGGTGCATTTCAATTGTCCTGTAGGAGTCATAATCATACATTTTGTGTTTTGAAGTCATAATGGTCATCTCCTGTTCCAGCAGTATAAGAAGTATTGCAACAACACTTGAAAGTCTGAGTTTATTAAATGCAACTTTAATCTACATAAATTACCTTCCTTATGCATGTATATAGCTTCCATGTACTTATGTATCTTTATATTTATTACTTTGCTTCTAATTCAGCATATCCAATGCACTACCCTATTTACCACCCTATACTGCTCTCAATATAACCTCTACCTAAACTCTCTGACTCATCTCAAACCTCTTTCTACTATTTCCAGTGCACTACCCTACACCTCTATCATTATATTCTCTACCTCCACACTCTCATTCATCCCAAACCACATACCACTATTATGATGTGTGAGAAAGTGCCATCTTTCTTGCATGGTATGCCCCCACTTTTTGCTGAATTGCTGAATGTACTTTGACTGAGTGTGCGCTGGACTCCTGCCAATCAGGTGCCCAGGGCCTATGTTCCTTCCCTAAACAAAAACCTCAAAACCAAATTGGCAAACCCTGGCCACATGTCAGCCCCTGGTAAGTGGTACCCTAGGTACCCAGGGCCTTGTGACCAGGGAAGGCCTCTAAGGGCTGCAGCACTCATTGTGCCACCCTTAGAGGCCTTGTACCCTAACACACACACACTGCCCTGGCAGGCTGAGTGTCTGGGTACACGACAAAACAGAGAGTTGACATGGCACCCATCCCTGTGTGCCATGCCCACAACCAACACTGCCCTGGCATACATCAGCCACCCCTCTAGCTGGGTGCCCTATGCCAGTGGTGTGGGCACAGAGGCAGGAGCCCTGTGACCCCTAAAGTACCCAGGTCCATTCCTGGGCCCTGTAAGTGCAGTGCTGCCATTTTAGAGTACATGGTGCTGGGAGCTTGTCAAACATGAACTCCACAGCACCATAATGGCAGCACTGAAGACTGAGAAGTTTGGTATCAAACTGCTCCGCACATTAAATCCACACTGATGCCAGTGTGGGATTTAATGTACCAAGCACCACATAGGGCACCTAGAGAGGCCCCCTGAAACCTAACCTACAATCCATGTCTGTTCTGAGGCTGCCTAGGCTGCCATACAGCAGACATGTTGCTGGACCCCTGGGTAGGAGAGCCCTTGCTCTCCTGGGCCTGCAACAATGCACATCCTGGGCGAGGTGCTAAATCTCCTCCCCCAGGATGGGCAGGGGGAAGCTTCAAAGGCATGCCGCCTCTGTGAGCTTCCCCAGGCCACTGAAACCCCCCACTCTGGCGGGAAGCTTGGCCGGAAAACCCAAATAAGGACAGGGGATGTGCCAGCCTGCCAACCCCACCCCTCCGGTGGCGGAGGCGAGGTGAAGCACATCTCCGGGCTCTCGCCATCTTGAAGATGGGAAGCCCTGCCCAATCAGGACTAGGCTACTGCCCCCCTCCCACAGGAGAGAGGCAGGATAGGGGGTGTACCCACCCCTGGACAGGGACCCATTGGTCCCTGCCCTTCACCTACCTGTAACGCCCCTAAATCTAGTATTTAGGGGCACCCTGAACCTTCCTTCCCCAGATTCCAGATTCCGAAATCCGAAGTAGAGCTAGAAGAAAGAAGACCTGCCCTGCAGCTGCTAAGAAGAGGAAGATACCAACTGCTTTGGCACCAGCCCTACCGGCCTGTCGACCCTCGAACGTGCTCCTGCTCCAACCCGGCATCTCTTGTGGCCAGCAACCTCACAAACCCCGGAGGACCTGGCTACCTTTTGACTCTAAGCCCCCTGGGACTCCCATGAGTAGAGTCTCTACTCAAAATCTACTTCTAATCCCTGGCAGCAGCCCGGAACCGCGAACCCAGCACACTCTGCACCAGCCAAGCCTGGCCTGTGCCGGAGTGAACAAAGACCACAAGGACGACCCCACGGCGACTGTGACCCCGAGTCCGGCACCCAAGGACCTCCCTCGACCCTCCTGAAGAAGCCTGCAGCCTCAGAACCAGGAGCCCCCCCCAACCGCGATCAACAGAGGCTAAGATTTCCTGACACCAAAAGGCACCCCTGCACCCGGCGCCCCGCGGCCCCCTGTGCCCAGTCCCGGGTTACCTACCTATCCTCCAACTAACCAACTTACCTCTCGAAGTGGTGGTGGCACCTGAAGAATCTTCGTCCCCGAGCTTGCAGTCTTTTTCTAAACCGGAGATTTCCCATTGAAATCAATTGAGCGCCCGAAGGCTCAAAAGCAACCTGCGCCCAGCCGCCCGAGTGGCCCTGGCATTGCAACCTCTACACCTATCTACTTCCCCACTTGCCCTTAGTAAGTGACCAGGAGCCCAGCTCCCACAGCCGTGTGGCCTGCTAGTCAGCAGCCACCAACCAAGGCCCCCCTACCTCTCATAGGATAACATTGGGCCTAACTCTCTCTGCACCCGGTTGACCTTGTGCTGCTGAGGGTGAACCAACTGTACCTACCTGACCCTGGGAGACCCCCGAGTCTATGCCCAGAACCTTAACTCTGCCAGTTGAGTACTTACCTTTAAACCAATAACTCAATTTTCCTCATAGGGTAACATTGACTGGCTTTTTCCTGAAATTTCTTCTAAGGGTGGACTTTTCTAATCTTAAAATATTCACCAAAAATCAGCCGAGTAACGAAAACGAAAATACTCACCTGCTATTGGGTGAGCTCTCAGTGCTGGATCTTGGTACCCAGCACTGACTCTGAAAAATACTTACAACTGTACTTACCAGTAACCCAATTTTCTCCCGTAGGAAATCATTGACTGTTTTTCTGTGAAATTTCTTCTAAGTGTCAATTTCTACAAACTTTAAATATTCTTTAAAAATCGGATAACTTCTGAAAACATAATTGCTTACCTGTTTTGGATAAAGGTCCCGGTACTGAGTCTAGGTACCCAGTACTGGATTACAAAAGTAACGCGAACATACTTCTGCCTGCAACTTGAATTTTCTTCCATAGGGAATCATTGGCTGTTTTCTATGAAATATTTTCGAAGTTTCAACTTTTAAAATAGCAAAATATTGTCTAAAAATCATCACAGTAATTAAGTCGACTTTTATCACTTGATTCTAAGCACTGACCCAGGACTGAATCTAGGATCCAGTCCTGGAATTCCAAATGTAATCCTAAAAGTAATCTGTGGCAAATAACTTGAAACTTCCATTGAACTCAATGCATTATTGTGTTTAAACTTGTGTTGCCTATTGCAACCACTTGTAACTTTTTACAAAAGTCAATTGCATATTGCAAAAGTATTTATATAAAGCATCTCATTCTGAGAAAGTATATTTTAATACCTATTGTTGGTTCTAAAATACAACTAGCATATATTTTTTATATATAAACCATTGGCCTAGAGTTCAGTTATTGAATGTGTGAGACCATTTGCTGGCTAAGTGTGTGCAACAAATTCTTTACACTGTCCTCTAAAACTGCCTTACTGCTCGACTAAGCTACCACTTTAGAGAGTAAGGTTATATCTAACTTTAGCCTCTGTCAAACCTCTGGGGACTGTGGACTATGTACACCCTGTACCTATTTGGGAACAGTATATACAGAGCCACTTTCTCACATGATGCTCAAAATAACCTTTTCTAGACTCTTCCCTCCTCTACTCCTCCTAGCATCATCTCATACCTCTTTTACTATTCAGATCTCCTAAGCAAGCCTTTATAAACACTTGCCTCTGATTCTTCCTCCCTTCTACCTCCCCTTTACTTTATAGACCCTTCCCTCTTCTATCCCTCCACTATGCAATCCAAATAACAGACAAACATGCCACCACTCAAAATAATTTCCTATTTCCCTATACTAATTCACCACTAGTCCTTTTTTGGTTCCAGAGTAGCGTGCTACTCACCTAAAAGCGCTTCAACACCTCATCAGTGGTAGCAAGCACTATATAAATGCAACATTTCTCCCTCTTCTATCTCTCCACTATCTTTCACAATCCAAAAAACTGACTAACATAACCACTGCTCAAATTAATTTCATATTTCACTATACTAATTCACCACTAATTATTTATGGACTCTGGAGTAGCGTGCTACTTGCCGAAAAAGCAATTTGACGCCTCATTAGGGTAGTAAGCGTTCTATAAATGCTATTACTATACAATATACAATTACCATACAATAACTCTGTAAACATAGGTAACATGATGGAAATGTTGCACAAATCTTAAAACTTGCAGAGTAGCTCATTGAGGTCCAAAACACAAATTCCACACAAACATACCAACTATAGACTCAATGAGTATAAACTGAAACCAGACACTGCAAGACAAAGATAAAACCAGATAACCAATGGCAATAATTTGCTCACAGCGACTATGGACAGGGACAGATTTCAAATGCATTTTTTTCTACTCTACTGCTCATGCAAAGCATTTGTGCCCTTCATTTCCACACATTAGCACGTAAATTGAAGACTGCTAGGAAAACAGGTAAAGCAAAAATATGTATCATAGTTGATAAAATACAGAAACAATAATGATGGGAGTCACCCCCAAATGACTAGTCAGAAAGAAACATAAAGCATTTTCACAGAAAAAAAAACCTAAAAAGACAAAGAGCACGATGGTCAAGTATATATCACTTATTGGATCCCATGTGCTCACTTTGCTTTGACATTACTTGCCTAAATTATGAAGCAAACAAAATGGTGTCTAGCCCATTGAATGAATGAAGTAGGCTTATGGGATTTTGAAATGGGTTCCGAGTACATGTGACTGGGCACTGCAGCTTATACTGGCTCAGGGGTGTTTCCAAAGGGCATCAGTGGGTGAAAGGACTTTGTTTCATGCACTATCGGTTATGAAATGTGAGAAGGTGCGTTCTGTGGCAAGTAAGGGTGTTAGTGGGCCATGGCATAGATTTAAACATTTTACAAATGACCAAGAGAAAAAGTATTTGCCTACTGACCAGTACAGTAATGATTGAGGTTGTGTTATGTAATGTTACTTACATTTGTATAGTGCACAATCTGCTATTGGAATGACATTGCAGCCCTTTCAGTAACGAGGTGCCTTTCCAAATAATTGGAAGGTCGCCATCACAAACTGTAGTCTGATTCGTCTTGTGAACATGTGCTATAAGTAGTTCGCACAGGTATTTTCTCATGTTTAGCGAATGTGTCAATTCCGATGAGTTATGAGTAAATGTTGTTATAGGGTTTGTTTAGATTCGAAGATTGTCCCAAATTGCATACGCATTTTTACGCTAGACATGCCCACTATCTGACAGTTTTTAAAGTAAACTTGTGTTGGATACATGTACCTGTGCATTCCTCACCTTTTGAATTACCCCAATGCGCAGCATTCCACGGAAACTTTTCTCCTCAGCTCTTCCACATAGTCGAGGATTTCACAATGGAACGGCTCCACACGCAACTCCGTGTGACATCATCGGAGTTTACTTTGATACTGTTGCTACGACTTTACAGGATTCAAGCCATGCGGAGGCCAGATGTCCATCACTGACCCGAATGAAGATGGTTTGTGGTGTTTGTCTTCGGATCACAGCTTCGGGACATGCACTTCGTGTAAGCAGATGAATCCGATGTCCCTCTAGGAACGGGAGGCCAAGTTATTCACGACCAAAGCCAAACGAGAGAAGAGGGGTGGCAGGAGATCTGGGACCCGGGAGAACTTGCCTCATAGTTTGAGAGCTTCCAAGAAGCAGCGGCATGGTTTTCGGCATTGTTCTTTGAAGGACGCAACTCCGAAGTCAGTGTCTTTTAGTCCTAGGCGTCATCGCAAACATGAGATTTCTCCAACACATTTTGGGTCCACTTTCATACTCTCTTGGAGGGTTTCCCCCTCATTTTGCGCAGGAGCCGTTCATGCTTTTAATGCCTGTGACTCCAGGAAGTTGCCCTCCTCCAGCGGAGAGGCTGCAGACATCGTTACTGGCGCTGTTTCAACCTCAACTGACTGTTCCTTTGGATCCTCCTACGATGCCGGCACCAAAGTCACCGGCACCGCTTCTAGCACCATCACCGCCGAAAATGAGATGTCGGAGAGAGACTCAAAGGAAGAGGACTACCAGGAGGAGCATGAAGTGGCTGAAGAAGGGGAAAACGTGGACGAGTTTTAGGGATTTCAAGAGCCAAGTGGTCTGGATACCTCCCCTGAGTGGGAATTGGCATCACCTCCTGAGGTTACTTCTTTTCATACTTTTATTTGTAAAGCTGTGGACCTTTTGGAGTTACCACTTCCCACAGCTGAACTGAAAAATGAATGTCCTCAAAGAGGTTCTCCATTCTTCGACTTCCACATCAGAACCATTGCTGCCCTTCAATGTGGCTTTAACGGAGCTTATTTTAGATGTCTGGCAGAAGGCAATGTCCTCTCCTGCAGTTTCTAGGACAATGTCTAGAAGGTACAAGGTAGCTCCTTTGGATCTGGCTTTTCTATCTTACCATCCCTCACTGGAAAGCCTAGTGGTCCAAGCTTCTTGCTCTTCTAAGTTATCAGCAGGATTATTTCCATCCACGCCTGCTGATAGGGAATCAAAACGAATGGAGCAGTCAACCAAAAAGGTTTTTTCATCGAGGAGTATGGCCTTAAAATCTACAAATGCCACATGTCTCTTAGAACGTTAAAATTAACACCCTCATGGATACAGCTAAGGAGGTTGTTCCAAAATTGCCTTTGGAGGTCCAGGGGCATTTTTCTTAACTGCTGCCGGATGCTCAGGTTGCTGCCTGTGAATTTATTTAATCTGATTTTAACACGGCAGACTCTGTGGCCAGAGCAATGGTGTATTCTGTGGCAACAAGAAGGCATGCCTGTTTAAGGGGTTCAGGCTTTTCGCCTGATGTTCAGGCTACGTTGCTGGATTTGACCTTTATTCTTGCTTGTTTGGAGCTAAGGCGGATTCTGTGCTTCAAAGCTTTAAAGATCGCTAGGCAACAGCAAGATCCATAGGTCTTCAGACCCAGCCCAGGGACTATAGACTGTTCCATAGGTTTCGGGGCGTTCGCGAAGAACTTGTCCTTTCGTGGCAGACAACAACCACAGCAGCAGCAGCAGACAAATACTCTGTATAGATCCTACACGGGAAGGGGCAAAGGCCGTTTGTGGGGTTCTGCCCGACCACAAGTCTCCTCCTCATCCTATCTCCTCCTCTTCTGCCTATCCGACCATTGTTGCAGGGAAGCAGCTCCAGCTCTGCCATCTTTGAGGACGGGTGGCCTATTTTCTATCTCCTCGGAGGTCTGCAACTACAGACCTCTGTGTTTTAAACATAGTAGAAAATGGGTATGCCCTACCCTTCTGGGAGTTTCTTTCTCCTTTTCCCCTCCCAGCTCAGAAGAGCATCTTCTGCTTCTCCAACAGGAAGTACTGTCATGGCTTCAAAAGGGTGCATGGGTGCTACTCCCGGTACTTCCCAGAAAGGATGGTTGTTTACAAGTGATTCTCGACCTCAGGATTTTGAATTTTTATCTCTAACAAATGTTAACCCTGGCACAGGTTCTTATCACGCTGGAGAAGGAAGACTGGATGGTGTCGATCGATTTACAGGATGCATATTCTGAAGTCACATCGGAAGTATCTCTGTTTTACAGTGGGGTCTCAAAATTACCAGTTTGCGGTCCTTCCGTTCGGCCTTTATTTCCGCATTTCGGGTCTTCACAAAGGTGATGGCAGTCTGGATGACTGGCTGCTCAAAGCAATGTCTCCAGAGATAGTGTTGCATCATTTGGAGGTAACAACACAGCTGTCATTCAGCTTGGGGTTTTCGATAAATGTGCCCAAGTCTCACCTGGTGCCTTCTCAGCGTAACCTGTTCATAGGCGCAGTACTGGACACTATTGTAAGTCGTGCCTCCACAGAGGATTCAAGACATCCAGGCTATGATTCCACTTTTTCGGAATGGAGCATCTGAAAGAGACACGTTTGTGAGAAGTTGGCCTGATGTATGATGTCACTAGTTCTAGTGTACACCTTATATCAGTCCAAACAACCCTTATGGTGATTGGTTGTAAAGTCAACCTTATAGACCAGCTATCCTAGTGGTAGCATGGACAAGAGCAGTCTTAGGCTAAACTCTGAATGGCATGTGAAGCCAGCTGTGATTCCATATATAATCCCTTGAATACCAAATGAAAGGACACCACAACAGATATATATATAAAATAAAGTGTATTTATTCTAGTCAAACCCTCAGCACTCTTTATGAGATTAGAGGTAAGTACAACACAGTCTTATTTAAGCATACATTAAGTCACACAGGTAAGTAATACAGTTAGGCCCTAGAGGCCACGCAAACCATATACTAAGTAAGTGGTATAAGGGCCACTGTCACGGAAATAGGATAGGTCTAGGCCTAGGGAATCGCTGGGGCTACACTGCACTAGCAACAGTTAGAAAGTGGGAGGCCCACGGGATTCAGGTGCAGAGTGGAAACACTCACGCGTAATGCGTAAAAGTCGATAGAAATAGTAGTTGTTAGCAATTAACAGTCTAAGGACACTTCTGAAGCAGCTAGAGAGTCGAGACTCGGAAACTAGACCCTAGGATAGTCACTACCCTTGTGAGCACCGAAGTACCCAAGTTACCTAGCCCACGGACTGCGGGTGCATAGGTGTGAACTTGCGTCGGGTTTCGTCGTGGACTTCTATGGATGCCTGAAGGAAAGTTGCTGACAGGCAGTCAGTGAAGAGTGTCCGGTGGATCCCAAGGCTGGGATCAAGAAGAGAGGAGACCTGCAAGCAGAAGGGACAGAGTCAAGGTCACTAGCCAGTGACCACATGGAACCAGGAAGGAACCAGGCGATGTCGTGAAGATTGCAGGTGAAGGTGAAGCTTGTCGCTGCAGCCACGAGGACCAGGGAACGTCGAGGACGACCAGGACCAGGAGGCGAGCTGTCCCACGAAGGCTCTTGCTGTCGGCGGCGTCGAAGTTGGACTAGGACTCACCAAGCCTTGGCAAGCGGAACCCACGAAGAACGAAGGACTTGCTTCTGGTGCAGACCAGGAAGGTCTGGGGTGCTTCTCTTTTGCAAGGAAGCGGGAGCCAGTCTGGAGGAGCCAAACCAGCAGTGAAGATTTCTGGATGCGTCGTCACAAAGGCCACTAGCCAACGGGCAAGCAACCGGACAGGCGCGGCAAGCAGGAAAATGCAGAAGGGCCCCACGCAGGACTCGTGGAGTGTGGGGGGCTGATCTTCGGTGCAGATGGTGCTTGGGGTTGGGGCTTCTCAATCCCCGGTGCACAACTTCGAGGGTGCCTCAGAAGCTGCGCTGGAAGATACTCGCCACTTTTCCCAGGTAGCCGGTCCCACGTCTCTCGTCGCCTCCACGGATCTCAGCTCGGCTGTGGATGTGGATCAGGGTCGGAGAAGTCTGGAAGTCAAGGCTCTGGTCGGGCTCTGCAGTCGGTCCCTCGTAGAACTTCAGCAAAGCAAAGGGTAGTCTCTTGATGGTGCCTGTTTGCACAGGGTAGCCACTCCTTGGCCACAAGGGAGATTCTTCAGTCTTCTTCTTTCGTCGAATGTCGAAGGTCCAGAGTTTCTGTTCAAGTTGCAGGTTCAGGTTAATCTAATCTCCTGGGGCCCAGCTACCACTCTTATACTAATCTGGGGGGCGGGGTTGCCTGCTAGGTCACGCCTTATGGGTGGGACCTGGGAGGGGGGTGGTTACACCCCCTTCCCTTTGTCCAGTTTCGCGCCAGGACTGGGGCTGGAGTGCCCCAGCACCGGTTTGAACTGGACTATGCATGGAGCACCTTGTGTGCCCCAGGCATGTCTCATTCCTTTCAGCCCTCCCTGCCCCAATACACTAAAGTCTGTCTGGGGAGGTGCTAGCACCTCCCCAAGCAGGAAACCTATTGTCCAAGCCTCCCTTGCCAGGATCACTCCCAGCAGCAGGAGGTCAGACTTGTGTCTGTGGCAGCAGCATCCATTTTGTGATGCTGAGGCTTTGGTTAGAGTTACACAGCAAAGTAGGATTTTAACATGTCTCTCCCTCTAGAAGGGGGGAATAATATCCTCATTACCAGAAATGGTATAAGGGTATTATTCCAAAGTGTTAGACACCTTACACGACATGTTTTGATAAAGCCAAACCATAGTTACCATAACCGTTTAAGATTATAAGGCACTTTAAGAGTATATGGTAGGCTATATCATAGAACAGCTATAAGGACATGGTTCCGAAAGCTGCAGACAGGCTCAGCTCATGCTAGAGCACCATCTCACATGTTACCAAGCACTCTGCCTCCAGGATTGTTAAGGCCAGCCATAGGAGTGGCTGATAGGTACACATGTGTCTATTTTAAGGGTAGATATAGGTATACTATATCTAAGCAAGGGGTGATTACACGACCTTGCCCCAGCTGAGTGATCAGCCAGTTGTGTCTGATTGGAAGGCCAGACCAGGGGTGGCATAATACATGCTGCAGCCCCTGGGAGGCCTAGGGTACACCTATGCCCTGGGTACCTAGGGTACACTGTACAGGGTCCAATAGGGTGATCCTTACCAATTGGGAATTTACCTAGGGTACATGGAGTCCATTTTAAAGAGAGAGCAGACAGCCTGAGACCCTGAATGGCAGGATCTCAGGCCAACTAAGTCGAAAAACCAGCTAGACACTAGGCAAAAAGTTGGGGGTAACCATAGTCAGATATCCACCTTCCTACAACGTTAGTGATAGATTCCTTACCTTAGAATATCCCCAGGCGTCAGACTGCATCCGGAAAGCTTTCATCAGCAGCACCCCTACGCATCGATAGGCGACGTCATATGGCTCTGCGTGCGTCGCTGGCGTCGTATTCATTGAGATGACGTCACTGGAGCTACTTAGACGTGCCCACGCGTGCTGACGTCAGTTCTTTCTTTTTCCGCGCCAGAAAGTGCAGATCCGGAGAGAGCGGTACCCCGTCACTTGTTGACTAAGTATTTGTTTGTTATAAATGTTATAAATTGTAAGTAAACTTACCCCTGGTGCATAGGGATGCCCGGTTTCAAACTTTGCAGGGCCTGTCCGCGCACAATGTCGCTGACGGACCCGCACCGTGAGTGTCTCTTCTGCCTGGGGCGTGACCACGACACCGAGTCGTGTCCCTACTGCCGGGCCTTGGCCCCGAAAACTTTGCGGGAGCGGTCCCGAAAGTGGCTGGAGTCCCGGTCCCGTGGGAGGTTGAGGGCCCGGTTGCAGAGCAAGCACCATCATTCGAAGTCTTCGCACTCGGAGTCAGGTAAGGCGAAGCACAAGAAGTTGAAGAATCATCGCCGCTCTTCGGCCTCCCCTCGCCGGTTGCAGGACGCGGCTGAGGGGGCAGGTGGCGCCGCCCCTGCGGCTCCAACGGAGCCTGAGCAGTTGCCGTTGGCTTACCCACCTTTCCTGGGTCCATCGCGCACTCCGGACGAATTGCAAGAGTTTGTGTCCGCAATGGCACATATCTTCGGCCCATGCGGGCCCGTCGGCACGTTTCGGGTCCCGCGGGCCCCACTGTTCCACGTTTCTCGACGTGGCTGGCTCTGGCCCCGACTTCGTTGACGCCCAGAGGCCTCCATGGCTCCGGCTGGGGCTCCCTGTTCTTGCCGGTGGACCCTGTATGGCCCCCGCCAACATAGACGTCGCCGGCGACTGACGCTGGCGTCGACTTCTTTTCTGACATCAACACGGTGCCGGAGGGATGTCTCCCGACGCCGATCCCGACGCAGATGGGGAACTTTTACCCTTTTATTCGCCCACGTCCTCGTCCACTTTTGGCGGAAGGGGAGGACTGGGAGGGGTTTGAAGACCCTCTCACAGCACAGTGCGAGTCTGTCCCCAACTAGGATGAGGAGGCGGAGGCTGGTGGCCTGGATTACACTCTGGCGCCTGGTTTACCATCCCCTTCAGCTACTATGGAGGAGAGTGGTACCTTTTCCACGGTGCTACGTAGGGCGGCTGAGACTCTTGGCCTTGAGCTCCCTACTGTGGCTGTCAGGACCAACCTACTGACTGAAGTGCTTTGGCCAGCCTCTTCTTCTACAGAACCGCTGTTGCCATTTAGTGATGCACTTACTGATGTGCTTCTGGGCACCTGGGCCCGGCCCAACACAGGGGCCCCTGTGGAAAAGGGTGTAGGACGACGCCATCGCCCGGCCCTGGGTGACCCCGCCTTCCACACCCAACACCTGAGAGTTTGGTGGTTCAAGCCTCAACGCCCCCGAGTGCGTTTCCTTCTTCTCCACCAGACAAGGAATCCAAGAAGTTGGAGCAGTTTGGCAAGAAGATTTATTCTTCCGCAAGTTCTGGACTGTGGTCTGTCAACACTGCCTGTCTCTTGGGCTGCTATTCCCATTCTGTATGGGATGCGGTTGAACAAGTGCTACCTCAGTGTCCAGAGGGGGCCTGGGCAGTTCTCTCCCAAGCTCTTATGGAGGGGAGAGACGCGGCCAAATTCACTATAAGTTGTGGTCTAGATACCGCAGATTCGCTGGGTAGGGCGATTTCCACAATGGTGGCGCTCCGTCGTCATGCCTGATTGAGTACGACTGGTTTTTCGGCAGATGTCCAGAATACTTTGATGGACATGCCCTTCGATGGCACTTGCCTCTTTGGTGATCAGGCGGATTCCACATTGGAGCGTTTCAAGGACTCTCGGGCCACGGCCAAGTCCTTAGGCCTTTCGGCTACATGTACTCCTTCCGCTTCTAACTTTTGTTCCTTTCGAAGCTCCAGAAGGCGCGTACAAACACGTTTATTTCAGAACAAGCCTGCGCAGCAACAGTCCCAGCGCAGCCACGGACGTGGAGCTCGCAGAGGCGGGTCACAGGGCCAGCGTGTGGGTCAGTCCACCAACATCCCCGCAGCTAGTGCCTGCACACCTTCCAAGTCCGGTGTTTCAGGCCCACCAGACGCCAGTGGGGGGCAGGATTCGTCATCACCTCCTCCACTGACGCACCATTACATCAGACAGGTGAGTTTTGGAGATTGTTTGTCGGGGCTACCCCCTCCCCTTCGAGTCTACCCCCCCAGCCATGCCACCTCAGTTCAACCGCATGTCGGGGGATCATTTGGCACTTCTCCAGCAGGAAGTTACAGCCCTCTTGGCCAAGGGGGCCATCGAGCGCGTTCCGACGCCAGAAGTAGGTCGTGGTTGTTACTCCCACTACTTCTTAGTTCCAAAGAAGGACAAGGGTCTACGTCCCATCTTAGACCTTCGGAGCGTAAATCGCTTCCTCCGGAAGGAGAAGTTCAAAATGCTCATTCTGGCTCAGGTCTTGTCTGCTCTCGACCCACAAGACTGGATGGTGGCACTGGACCTGCAGGACGCTTATTTTCATATTCCCATCCTGCCGGCCCGTCGGCGTTACCTGCGATTCACGGTGGGCCAGGAGCACTTTCAGTTCACCGTGCTCACCTTTTGTCACGTTCCACTGCGACTCCTTCAGACTTGAGCGATGCACAAAGGGTTCCACCTCCAAATGTCCCCGACTCTGGATTAAACCAACACAGAGTACTAGGGCAATCAGGCGAGGGAAAGGAATTAGGGCGGGGACAGCGAGGAGTAGGATACCTGCAATAAAAGAATGCACAAAGAAAAACAGCACAACAACACCGCTACTCTCATTAGGTCTCACTATAAATGCCTAACAAGTGTGTCTCTTCTAGCACTCCACTGCGCATTCAACAAAACCATGTAGAGATGCGTTTCCCCATGAAGGACATCATGTACCCTGTACAAAATGACAGTCTCCGACCATCCATACAATGCCTCCCTCTTCTGTCGCAAATTATAACCTGACAGCGCTGCGCATTTCAGCAGTTTCCTTCTTAATCCAAAAGGTTGCCAGGCAGTCAATAGTTATAGCAACGCTAGAACTACAACCATGCCAGAACTAGAACCAGCCAAGAGTCACTAAACGAAGAGAACTAAAACAAACCTAAGGTTTAGTCCAAGGCCTCCTGAAGCCCTGCCTTTCTACAGGCAATGATATACGAGTCTCGCACAGGGCAGCCCCCCTCTTTTGTACCTGACTGGCAGTCCGTCTGCGAGGGATCTCAACCCCGGAAGCTACCGCAAGGAAACTCCTCCCACTTCACGGGCGTAGGGAGCTCCTCTGTTACTCGTAGCCGTGTGGAACAAACCAAATGAAGTGCGGCGGCGCTTACATCAGGGCCCCGCGGCGGCCTCCCTCGTCGCGGGAACCGCAAGAATCCTCCCTGAAAGCCAAGCGTCCTCCGCAAGCCAAGCGTCCTCCGCAGCTTCCAACTATGCATTACAGTATAACGCGCGCCTGTTAGTTCGCGTCCCCGGGATTTAAAGGCATTGGCCACGCCTTCCCGCAGCCGGGTATTCTGGGTATTGTAGTCCCGGGTCCTTCTAGAGTCCCGGTTTGCGCCCATGCTCAGCGCCTGACACCTTTGGCCTTACCAGCGCCCCTCGGTTGTTCACTAAAGGGGTGGCGGTGGTCGCTGCTCATCTGCGCAGATCAGGGGTTTCAGTCTTCCCCCTATCTCGACGACTGGTTGTTCAAGGCGAGCTCGCCCCACACAGTCGTCTCCCACCTCCAGACTACAGCTGACCTGCATTTGCTGGGGTTTTCCATCAACCTGCCGAAGTCGCACCTGATTCCCTCTCAGAAGCTCCTCTTCATCGGAGCGGCTCTGGACACGGTGCAGTTTCGGGTTTATCATCCCGAACAGCGAGTCCAGGACATTCGGGCTATGATTCCGATCTTTCAGCCCTTGTCCTGGGTTTAGGTAAAGACGACCTTGAGGCTGCTGGGACTCATGGCCTCTTGCATCCTGCTGACCAACCATGCCAGGTGGCACATGCGAGCTCTGCAGTGGGACCTGAAGTTCCAGTGGGCGCATCATCAGGGGAACCTGTCCAACTACGTCCAGATCTCGGAGGGCACTGCACAACAATTGCAGTGGTGGCTCACGAATCAGCATTGGGTCAGCGGCAGATCCCTCTCCCTTCTCCAACCGGAGCACACAGTGGTGACGGATGCGTCCCTCCTGGGATGGGGCGGCCACATGAGAGAGGCGGAGATCAGACGCCTCTCGTCTCCGGGGGAGTCCCAGTTCCATATAAACTTTCTGGAGCTTCGGCCGATCCTTCTTGCACTGAAGGCATTGCTTCCCTCTGTCAGGTACACCAGCGCCATGTGGTATTGCAACAAACAGGGCGGGGTGGGATCACGGATCCTAAGTCAGGAGGCTCTACGCCTCTGGACATGGCTGGAACTTCACGGCATCTCCTTGACGGTTCAATACCTGGCGGGTTCTTTAAACGCCAAGGCGGACGAACTCAGTCACCGGTGTCTGATGGATCACGAATGGCATCTTCACTCGGAGGTGGCGCAAGGTCTCTTTCAACAGTGGGGAGAGCCTTGGTTAGATCTATTCGCCATAGAAGGGAACGCACAATGTCCGCAGTTCTGCACGTTGGAATTTCCAAGGCGGCACTGGCTCGGCGACGCTTTTCGTCGCGAGTGGAGCTGCGGTCTGTTGTACGCCTTTCCGCCTATACCTCTTCTACCCAGAGTGCTGAAGAAAATCAGACACGACCGGGCCCAAGTCATCCTTGTGGCTCCAGACTGGGCTCGAAGAGTTTGGTATCCCAAGCTACTCAGTATGAGCCTGGATCCCCCGATCCGACTGCCTCTGCGGGAGGATCTTCTGTCGCAGCAGCAGGGGACGGTTCTCCACCCGAACCTGTCCAGCCTCCACCTATATGCGTGGAGATTGAGCGGCGACAGCTGATTCCATTTTACTTGCCTCCCGAAGTCTGTGATGTCATTCTGGCAACCAGGCGTCCCTCCACGAAATCGGTATACGCCTGCAGGTGGAACAAATTTGTGGCATGATGCACAGCCAAGACTGTGGACCCACTTTATGTCCCTCTGTCTGAGGTCCTTTTGTTCCTTCTTTCTCTGGCCCGGCAGGGCTCTGCTCTGGGCATTATCAAGAGCTACCTTTCAGCCATTTCTGCCTTTCTGAGGCTTCCAGATCAGCCTTCTCTTTTCAATTCCCCTGTTGTACAAAGATTCTTAAAAGGCATTACGCATATGTTCCCTCCTGTTCCTTTCATAATACCTCAGTGGGACTTGAATCTTGTTTTGACTTATCTCATGTGCGCTCCCTTTGAGCTGCTTCACAATTGTCCTTTACGTCTTTTGACTTTGAAAACTGCCAGGAGAGTGAGGGAGTTTCGGGCTCTTTCTTGTAAGCCTCCTTTTCTGTCGGTTCATCCGGACAAGGTTGTGCTTCGTACTCGTCCTTCCTTCTTGCCAAAGGTTGTCTCTGCCTTCCACATCGGGCAGACTATCACCTTGCCCACTTTCTTTCCGCCTCCGCACCCTTCCAGAGAGGAAGAGAGGCTCCACCGTCTGGACCCAAAACGTGCGCCCTCCTTTTACCTGAATCGCACACAAGCATTCTGGGTGGTAACCAGCTCAATGTTGGCTACGCAGGCGCTAAGAAAGGCCGGGCTATTCACAAGAGGACTATCTCCCGCTGGATCGTCTTGTGTATCAAGGCCTGTTATTCTATGGCTAAAAAGGAACCTCCGGTGGGGCTGCGTGCCCATTCTACCAGGGCGACAGCAGCTACTACTGAATTGGGACGCGGTGTCCCCCTGCACGACATCTGTCAGGCTGCCACGTGGGCTTCGGTGCACACTTTTACAAAGCATTATTGCCTTGACAGTCCGGTCCGGAGAGACGACTTCTTTGGCCGTTCTGTTCTCCGTGACTTTCTGTTGTAATCTTGTTCGCAGACTCACCACTGGTGTTGGTATTGCTGGGGTATCTATTCTAAGGTAAGGAATCTATCACTAACGTGTCTCTTTCAGATGCACAAGTTACTACTTGTGTAACGATATATCTGTAAGAGACATTAGTTAGTGATAGATTCCTTACCGCCCCACCCATCCTTCCCGTTCTGCGAACTGATTTCTAAGGTTAAGGTCATCGTTTCGGGCCCTAGTTTCTATGCACCAGTGGTCAGTATCTTACATGGCTCTGCATTCCTGTCGCGGAAAGTTGTGTACAGAACTGACGTCAGCACGTGTGGGCACGTCTAAGTAGCTCCAGTGACATCATCTCGGCGAATACGACGCCAGCGACGCATGCGGAGCCATACGACGAAGCCTATCGACGCGCAAGGGTACTGCTGATGAAAGCTTTCCGGATCCAGTCTGACACCTGGGGATATTCTAAGGTAAGGAATCTATCACTAACTAATGTCTCTTACAGATATATTGTTACACAAGTAGTAACTTGTGCGTCTGTTCCAGTCCTGAAGGCCTTCTGCCTGCTTGGTCTGTTTGCTTTCTGTATTCTGTTGGTCAACCATGAACGCTGGCATTTGAGGTCCCTCCATTGGTGCTTTCGCAGGCAGTTGTTTCAACACAACGGAGATCTCGAGGAGTTGGTCATAATCTCTAGAGACACTGTAGCGGATCTGCAATGGTGGAGTGTTCCAGGCAACCTGTCTCAAGGGAAGCCATTTCACTCTCCTTTTCCGGTGGCCACAGTGATAACGGATGCTTCCACTCTAGGCTGGGCAGCTCATCTGGGGGATCTGAAGGTCAAATGTCTTTGGTCTCCCGAAGAAAGATTGTTTTACATCAGTCTTTTGGAATTGTGGGGGATATGTTTGGCTCTCAAGGCCTTCCTCCCTTCCCTTCGAGGTCAGTTTGCTCAGGTATTAACAGACAACACCACCACGATGTGGTACATCAACAAACAGGGAGGAGTAGGGTCATATCTTCTCTGCAGAGAGGCCCTGCGACTCCGGTCGTGGGCTCAGGACCATCAGATTTGCGTGGTCACAAGTCACTTGGCCGGAATGCTAAATGTGCGTGCGCACAGTCTCAGCCAGTAATATTCGGCTCATCAAGATTGGCGCCTCCATCTAGAGTTGGTACTTCACATTTTCAGGAGGTAGGGGTTTCTCCAGTTGGACCTTTTTGCCACTCTTAAAAACGTGCACTGCCCGTTCATTCTGCAGTCTCCAGTATCCGGCGCAGGGAGTGTTGGGGGACACGTTTCAGTTAGATTGGTTCTCACAGCTTCTTTATGTGTTTCCCCCTTACCCTTGATTCCTTGAGCTCTGGGGAAGATTCGCCAAGACCGAGCCCAGGTCATATTGATTACCCCGGACTGGCAGCGAAGGGTGTGGTACACACACCTCCTTTACCTCTCATTGAACCCTCTGCTCCATCTCCCTCTCAGGGCAGACCTCCTCTCGCAATCTCAGGGGCACGTTCTACACCCACACCTCCAGAGCCTGCACCTTCATGCCTGGAGATTGTTTTCTCTCTCCCACTGGATGTAGTGAACGTTATTTTATTGGCCAGAAGACACTCCACCAAATTTGTCTATTCTGTGAGGTGGGCTAAATTTGTGAACAGGTGTGGAGAGAAGTCAATTGATCCCTTAAACGCCCATGTTCGAGGCATGTGAGCTGTAGATCACATGCTGTGCATAGATTGCCATCTTCTGTTGGATCCGGATGTTTGTAATTTGTTTTTCTTCGAAGAAGTCTTTCCAGTCACTGGACCAGTTACTCCTTCTTTTGATGATAGTGCGCATGGACATCAACTCCATTGTTCGATAAAAAAATGTCACCATTGAGTTCGGACGTGAATTGTTGTGCTCCGGTTCGACACTGTTTCTCGAGTTCCCATGGTGCGCGATCCACCACCCTCAACAGTATTGTTCTCTCTAACGCGTTCCCATTCTGATGGATACATCTGCCAGTGGATTCCTCACCTTGTGAATATCCCCTGCGCCAGCAACATTCGGAAACTTTTGTAGCAGTCCACACCGATTAGGTCGAAGACGACGTCACAGAGACACGGCTCCGCTCGCAACTCCGCTGGCGTCACCGGCTCCATAAGAAGACCTCGTCGGCTTGATGACGTCAGTTCCCTTTTTTCCGCGCCGTCGACGCCAAAGGATTTCGGGAATCTCTATCTGTAGCTTTACTGTTACTTTGTTTTTCTACTGCTTCTCTTTGTCTTCTTCTGTAGAAATGTCGACGAAGAAGTCAGGATTCAAACCCTGTCTTGAATGTGGGAAGCATATGTCCATTACGGATCCACATGACGACTGCGTATGGTGCCTGTCATCAGACCATGATGTCGAGGGATGTTCTTGCTGCCGCAAGATGAGTTCCAAGGCTCTCAAGGAGAGGGAAGCAAATCTTTTCATCGCGAGGATGAAGAAAGCGAAAAGAGGCCGGAGAAAATCGAGGTCGAGATCGAGGTCGGCGTCGAAGTCGACTTCGGGGCATGCTTCCAAATCCAGGAAGCACAAGAAGAAGAGGAGGCATTCCTCTCGGCGTCACTCGGATAAGAATACGGCTCCGGGATCGACGTCGCCCTCTCGACGCCGGAAGGACTTTGTATCTCCCTCACCCGTTCCGGATTCACCTGTTGGCCTGTCTTCACCTGTGGCTTCACCGGAACATTCTCCGGCTCCATCTCCGACGCCGGCTCCATCTCCGACGCCGGCTCCATCCCCGACGCCGGTTCCATCTCCGGCTCCGGTTCCATCTCCGGCTCCGGCTTCGTCCCCGGCTCCGATTGAGGAGCTTCCAGTTCCGTGTGAGCCTTCGGCCCCACAGATTCCACCGTCGGCGCCGGTTGGCCCGAGTCCAGTGATGCCTGAACAGTATCCTGCGTTCCCAGGACCAGGTCAGGACCCCACGCATTATCTTAATGCGATGTATGGAGTCTTCTCCGGAGCCATGTACCCCTCTGGTGCACCTTCGGGTCCTATGGCTTTTAGTTTGGGAGTTCCTCAAGCCTATCCTCAGCCTCCCTTCATGCCATTTTTTCCGGCGACGCCGTCTTGGCATCTACCGGTGCCGAGGGCTTCGACGCCGCTCCCTTCTTCACCGGCACCGACTCAACCTCGCTCGACGCTGGCCTCTCCTGTGGATCCACGTTCGACGCCGGCACCGGCGCCGTCGGATTCGATCACGGCGCTGCCAACGCCGGTTGTGAGAATTAGATCTAGGAGGGAGGCTCAGAGGATACTGGATGAGCGAAGTTACCTTATGGAGGAGGTAGAAGAAGGGGAACTCATGGAGTTGGACGATGTTTTTGAGGAATTGAAGAAGACTAGTGGCCTGGACTTGTCACCCGAATGGGAGATTACTCCTCCTTCTGATGTCCCTTCGAAGGATGTGGCGCCATACCATGCCATTATAAGAAAAGCGGCAGAAATTTTAGATCTTCTGCTGCCGTCTGCTGGGTTCAAGCCGAGCATTTTGACGGAAGTTCTGCACTCTCCTTCTGCTGTTTCTGAACCTCTGCTTCCTTTTAACGATGCCATCTTAGAGCCAGTGATGGAGGTGTGGCGTAAGCCCCTTTCTGCTCCGGCAGTTTCAAAAGTCGTCGCCAGGAGGTATCGGACAGCTCCTGGAGACCCGGAATTTTTAACATCTCATCCGTCTCCTGAGAGTCTGGTTGTTCAGGCTGCATGTTCGAGGAAATCATCGGGTTCATTTCCCCAGGTCCGAGTGATAGGGAAGCAAAAAAGCTGGATCAATCGGCCAAGAAGGTCTTTTCTTCGGCCAGCATGGTTCTTAAATCAACGAATGCTACCTGTCTCTTGGGACGTTATGTACATGCTCTCATGGACTCAGCTAAACTGCTAGCCCCGAAACTATCAGAGGAGGATAGGGTTGGTTTTAATGAGATCCTTTCGGTTGCCCAGGTGGCGGCGCGTCAGGTGATCCAGAGTGGATTGGACACTGCTGACTCTGTGGCAAGAGTCATGGGATCATCTGTTGCCACTAGGAGAGGTGCGTGGCTGAAATCATCGGAATTTTCCCCTGATGTCCAGTCAACGCTCTTGGACTTGCCTTTTGATGGCTCTGGTCTTTTTGGCAAGAAAGCGGATGCTGCGGTGGAAAGATTTAAGGAGAGTAAGGCTACGGTTAAATCTTTGGGCCTTCAAACTCAGCCAAGAGGCTCTTTCAAGAGGTGCAGGGGCTTCGGAAGGTCTACCTTTCGTTCATACGGACAGCCACAGCGGCAACAGCAGCAGCCGAGCACTCTGTATAAGGGGTACAGAGGCAGAAACGGGGGTCGCGCTCGTGGCCGGCAGCTCTCCTCCTCCTCCTCCTCTTCCTCAGCCCCTCCCACCACCGCAAAGCAGCCCTAGATCCACCATTCTGGATCATGTTGGTCCTGTGGGGGGCCGGCTTTCCCATTTTCTACAAGATTGGGAATCGGTTAGTACAGACCTTTGGGTTCTAGATCTTGTAGAAAATGGGTATGCCCTTCCCTTTCGGGAATTCCCTCCAAACTACCCTCCATGTCAAGGGGTTTGCTCAGAGAACCACCGTCTTCTCCTACAGGAGGAAGTCTAGAAGTTAATAGAGAAAGGTGCGATAGAGGTGGTTCCAGAGCAGGAGTGGGGTCAGGGATGCTACTCCCGGTATTTTCTGATTCCGAAAAAGGATGGCAGATTGCGTCCGATATTGGACCTCAGGATCTTGAATCTTTATCTGAAGCAAGAGAAGTTCAAGATGCTCACCCTTGCGCAGGTTCTTCAAGCGCTGAATCAGGAGAACTGGATGATGTCGATCGACTTGCAGGATGCGTATTTTCACATCCCCATCCTGAAGTCTCACAGGAAATATCTCCGGTTTACGGTAGGGTATCAGTTTGCGGTCCTTCCGTTCGGTCTTACTACTGCACCTCGAGTCTTCACGAAGGTGATGGCAGTGGTGGCAGCCCATCTCAGAAGGTCGGGGATTTCAGTTTTCCCCTATCTGGACGACTGGCTGATCAAAGCGGAGTCGCCAGAGACGGTGCTTCATCATCTGCAGGATACAGCTCACAAATTGGGTTTCTCGATAAACATGCCTAAATCTCACCTGGCAAACTGTTCATAGGTGCGGTACTGGACACTACTGTGTGTCGGGCATTCCCTCCACCACAGAGGATTCTCGACATACAGGAATTGATTCCTTTATTTTACAATGGAGCGGTCGTTCCAGTCCTGAAGGTCCTTCGCCTGCTCGGTCTGTTTGCTTCCTGCATTCTGTTGGTCAACCATGCACGCTGGCACATGAGGGCGCTTCAGTGGTGCCTCCGCAGGCAGTGGTATCAGCACAAAGGAGATCTCAGGGAGTCTGTGAGGATCTCCAGAGAAGCTGCGGCAGATCTGTCTTGGTGGAGCGTGGAGGGCAATCTGTCTCAAGGAAAGCCCTTCCATCTACCTCCATCGGTGGCTACAGTAATAACGGATGCATCCACTTTAGGGTGGGGTGCTCATCTGGGGGATCTGGAGATCAAGGTTCTTTGGTCTCCAGAGGAAAGGTTACTTCATATCAACCTTCTGTAATTGCGGGCGATACGTTTGGCGCTCAAGGCCTTCCTCCCTTCCCTTCGAGGTCAGTCGGTTCAAGTCCTGACGGACAACACTACCACGATGTGGTATGTCAACAAGCAGGGAGGAGTGGGGTCGCATTGTCTCTGCAGAGAGGCTCTGCGTCTCTGGTCCTGGGCTCAGGATCATCAGATTTGTCTGATGGCAAATCATCTGGCCGGGGTTCTGAACGTGCGTGCAGACAGTCTCAGTCGGCAGTTCTCCGCCGACCATGAGTGGAGGCTTCATCCGGAGGTGGTTCGTCACGTCTTTCGGATGTGGGGAACTCCTCGGATGGACCTGTTTGCCACTCACGAGAACGCTCACTGCCCGTCATTCTGCAGTCTCCAGTATCCGTTGCAGGGAGCTTAGGGGGACGCGTTTCAGTTGAGATGGGACTCACATCTCCTTTACGCATTTCCTCCCATACCCTTGATTTCCAGGGTTCTGAGGAAGATTCGCCAAGACCGGGCCCAAGTCATATTGATCGCCCCGGATTGGCCAAGAAGGGTGTGGTATACAGATCTTCTCCACCTCTCCTCGTGCCCTCCGCTCCGTCTCCCTTTGAGGGCCGACCTCCTCTCGCAGTCGGAGGGGCAGGTTCTACACCCCCACCTCCAGAGCTTACACCTTCATGCCTGGAGATTGAACGGGGCAACCTGAATTCTTTCTCTCTTCCGCAAGATGTGTTTGATGTAATTTTGTCTGCCAGACGTCATTCCACTAAATCTATCTATTCCTATAGGTGGTCTAAATTTGTTCTCTGGTGTGGAGAGAAGTCAATTGAACCTTTGAGGGCTTGTTTATTTGACATTCTGCAGTTTGCCTTTTCTCTCGCTCAGCAAGGCTTTGCTGTGGCCACTGTAAAGGGATACTTATCGGCTTTGTCGGCTTTCCTTTGTTTGTCAGATCAGCCGTCTTTGTTCAAATCACCTATTGTTTTACGATTTCTAAAGGGCCTTACAAACAAGTTTCCTCCTACTCCTTTTATTGTGCCTCATTGGGACTTAAACCTTGTCTTAACTTATCTTATGGGTTCTCCCTTCGAGCCCTTGCACAAGTGTCCCTTGAGATTGTTGTATTTCAAGACGTTTTTTCTCATTGCGATCACCTCGGCAAGGAGGGTAAGTGAGCTTCAAGCTCTGAGTTCAAAACCCCCGTTCTTAACCATTCATGCTGAAAGAATGGTACTCAGGACCAGGGCTGCTTTTCTTCCAAAGGTGGTAACTCCTTTCCATCTGGGGCAGTCCATTACCCTTCCTACCTTCTATCCTCCCCCTCACCCTTCCAAGGAGGAGGAGAGACTTCACTGCTTGGACCCTAAGAGGGCGGTGAGCTTCTACCTTGACAGGACAAAAGACTTTCGGGTTGATGACCAGCTCTTCGTGGGCTTTGTTGACGGCAGGAAAGGCAGAGCGGTGCACTAGCGCACCCTTTCCAGATGGATTGTCTTGTGCATCAAGATATGCTACTCTTTGGCTGGTAAGGAACCTCCAGAGGGTTTAAGGGCTCATTCCACTAGAGCTAAGTCTTCCACTTCTGCTTTGTCTAGAGGTGTTCCTGTGGAGGACATTTGTAGGGCGGCAACTTGAGCCTCCCTTCACACTTTCGCAAAGCATTACTGCTTAGACACCGAGGTGAGGAGGGACGGACACTTTGCTCGTTCCGTCCTTCAGGACTTTTTGGTATAGAAGGGTGGACACCCTCCTCCGGGAGTGGGGACTGCTGTGGGAATCTATTCACAAGGTGAGGAATCCACTGGCAGATGTATCCATCAGAAGAGCAATTTACTTACCTTCTGTAACGCTTTTTCTGGTGAATACAGTATCTGCCTGTGGATACCTCACTGACCCACCCGCCTCCCTGTTGTCCACCTTTGTATACCTACAACTTTAATAATGGTGTATCAAAATGTATTCTTTACTGTCAAAGGCATTGCGTTATTTCTTTTGCCTTTCTATTTATTTTCCACACTGGGTGTGTTGATTTGTATATTATGTACTGTGTATACTGTGTATGTATTGTTGTCAGTCCGTCCGTGTGCCTCGAAGGCACGGAAAAAAGGGCGGAACTGACGTCATCACGCCGTCGAGGTCTTCTTATGGAGCCGGTGACGTCAGCGGAGTCGCGAGCGGAGCTGTGTCTCTGTGACGTCGTCTTCGACCTCATCGGCGTGGACTGCTACAAAAGTTTCCGAATGTTGCTGACGCAGGGGATATTCACAAGGTGAGGAATCCACAGGCAGATACTGTATCCACCATAAAAAGCGTTACCGAAGGTAAGTAACTTGTTCTTCTCTGCGTATTGTTTCAAGTTGAAAACCTTTGATCGGAAGACTCGTGGAGGGCCGTCCCGCGTCAGGCTCCATAGCAGTCAATGGAACAGACTCCATTTAACTTATGTCCTGGGTGTCGCACTACGTTTTCACGCACCGACTTGCACGAAGTGTGCAACCTCTGTCTGCCTCTGGAACACGACGAGAAGGACTGCGACGTGTGCTGATCGTTTCGATCAAAGAAGACGCCACGTGACCGTCGGACTCGATGTCACCAAATGCAACAGCAAAGCGGCTCCACGGTGGATCTTTTCGGAGAAGAGCCTGATCAAGAAGAGTCCAACGCGCCGGAAGCGGATGCAGAAGTGGAGGAAGAATACATCTCCGTGCCTGAAGCCGACTACGATGTTAAGACCAAATCACACCAGGTCAACGTATCGTGAGTACAGAGACTTCCTTCCCCTACCACTTACTCCACAAAAAGGCTCTGGTCCCTCCTCTGCCCTCGGGCCAAGGTCGGCACCGACAAAAAGTTTTGAGCCACCCACCTTCGGGCCCGGCGCTGAAACACAAACAAAAACCTTCGGGCTCGGGTCGGCCCTATACCGGCAGAGAACTGAAAACGTCAGCACTAAAATCAAAGCATGTCCACGTACATCTTCCATCTCTATCCAAGATTAGAGCTTCAGCGCCGAAAACCTTGGAGCCAAAACCTTTGGCGCTGAAATCAGCAACTAAAGAAAACACTCTCTCTAAAGAACTTCAGTTCGACGGTCCATCAATGGATCTGAAACAAAAGGAGCTGGAAATAAATCCAGAAACTGGACATATCACGGCCGAACTACCTGAAAAGAGAAAAATGTGCCTTCCGGAGGATTACCACATACCTCTGAAAAAGAAAAATGTGGGCACTAACCCTAACCCTTCCCCACCTTCCCCATTCCATCACCTCCGCTAATTGATCCAAACCTGCTTATTTCACCTACAAACTCACCACCACCACCATCACCTGACCCACAGTATGGGGTGATGGGGACGATGATCAGGGTAGTCCAGCAAACCCTGACCCATGGGACAATTACGATACTGACAATAACACTGATAATGATCCAGATCTATATCCGTCTAAACCCTCTCCACCTGATAACATAGGATACAGTGAGCTTCTTAACAGGGATGCTCACTATCATGGGGTGAAATTATATAAAGAAAACTTAGAAGAGGATTTTCTATTTGAAACCCTTAGTACCTCTCCAAGAGCCACTCATACCTTACCTATGTTAAAGGGTATGCTTAAACATACAGACCAAATTTTTAAAGACCCTGTAAGGGCAAGAATTATCACACCTAGAGTAGATAAAAAGTACAAACCTGCACTTACTGACCCCGTCTACATCAAAGGTCAAGTGCCTTTAGACTCTCTTGTATTTTCCAATGCACGCAGGAGAGCTAACTCACAAACCACAGGTGAAGCCCCTCCTCCTGATAAAGAATCCAAGTTAATTGACGCTTCAGGAAAACGAGTGGTGTCTCAGGCAGCCAATCACTGGTGCATTGCTAATACTCAAGCCTTATTAGCCCTTTACGATAGAGCTCACTATGATAAGTTAGAGAAGCTCATGCAATTTTTACCTGATGCGCACAAATCTAAGGCTAATAATCTTATTAGAAAGAGCAAGGTCATCACGAATACCTCTATTAGATGTGTCCTAGACGCAGCAGACACAGTGGCCAGAGCAGTTAACACCAGTGTAATGCTACGCAGACATACTTGGTTAAGAATATGAGGTTTCAAACCTGAGGTGAAAGCCTCCATTCTTAACCAACCATTCGATAAGGAACACCTCTTTGGTCCAGCAGTTGACAAGTCCATGGGAGCTTTGCAATCACCTTCAGATAGAGGTTCCTTTCGTCGCTCCTATTATATGGCAGGCTCCAAAAGTATGTCCACTGAAAATCCCTCCTCCTCTTACAAGTGCAACAGTCAATCGCCCTCCTCAAGAGGCTATTTCAGAGGTGGATTTAGAGGAAATAACGGAAAGGCGAGAGGTAGAGGAAACTCAACACGCACTTCCCCCGCAAATACCAAACAGTGACTTTTAGCTCTACCACCAGACCCTTACACTCCTGTTGGGGAACATCTAACTCAATTTCTCCCAGTCTGGAATACCATCACATCAGACAAATGGGTATTACAAATTATCCAATCTGGTTATTGCCCGGAGCTTACCAACAACCATTCGACCAAGAGTACACAAACTATCTCCAGAACACCTTCCTCTGTTAAAGCAAGAGGTTCAATCTCTTCTGGAGAAAGGAGCAATAGAGCCACTCCCAATAAAATATCAAGGGACAGGCGTCTATTCCCTTTACTTCTTGATTTCCAAAAAGGACGGATCACTCAGGCCCATTTTGGACCTCAGAGATTTAAACCTCTACATTCATTCCGACCACTTCCATATGGTCACTCTACAAACAGGTGCTTCCACTGCTATAACAGGGTGACTGTATGTCCACTCTGGACTTAAAGGACACATACTTCCACATCCCGCTCATCGCAAATATCTAAGTTTGTGGTAGCGGGTCATTACTACCAGTTCAAAGTGCTTCCCTTCAGAGTCACCAGTGCTCCCAGAGTGTTCACCATATGTCTGGCAGTAGTTGCAGCTCATCTCAGGAGACAAAAAATACATGTCTTTGGCAGAGTGGCCATCATGAAAATGGTGGTCCTGCCGAGATTTTTGTTCCTCTTCACTAACATCCCTATTGTAGTCTCTAAGGCTTTCTTTGCGCAGTTGACCCAGACCCTGGTTCGGCTGGCCTGGGGCGGTAAGCAGCCTAGGGTGCAGTGGAAGGTCCTGACGCTCCCCTACGAGATGGGGGGACTTGGGGCCCCTGACCTGGAAAGGTATTATAGGATAGCGCAGGCGGCCCACCTACATACGTGGGTCCATGCCACCACGGATATACCGCACGTGCTGATGGAGCGGTTATTTGCGGACCAGCTTCCCCTCCCGGCAACTGTCTTCCAGCCGGTGGACCGCAGGGTGGGAACATTGGACTCCCTAAAGGCCACGAACCATGCATGGCATGCGATCCGGAGGGCGCAGGACTGCGATCTACTGTATTCCCCACTGATGCGAGTGGAGTGGGCGATCTGGCTCCCCCCACTGAGGGACGCTGGGGTGAGACGGGCGCTGGGCACCTTGGGCATCGCCAAACTGGCAGACCTGTTCCAGGATGGGGTGGTTAAAACGTGGGAACAGATCTGCTCGGCCCGGCCTGGGGCTACCCAGCTCCAGCGCTTCCAATTCCATAGGATCCGTAGTGCGCTGTCGGCCCTGCTGGGGCCGGGCCTGGAGGAACCGCCAGAGGTCCCGGAACTTACATATGTCATCAAAACGGTGGCCCCAGCCAAACTCGTTTCGACTCTCAAAAAACTTGGGGACAAGCACCGGGCGCCCGAGTCCTCGGCGGCGCGACGGGGGTGGCAGGCCGACCTACAAATGGAAATAACGGACGAGATGTGGACCTATTGCTGCTCTAGCACTAAAAGGGTGTCGTTAAACGGTAGGCACCGACTGATACACTTTAAGTTCCTGCAGCGAGTCTATTACACCCCAGAGAGACTGCACAGGTACGGGCTTCGCCCATCGGCAGAGTGCGAACGCTGCCATATCCCGGTAGCGGACTTCATACACATGGCCTGGCACTGTCCGGGTATAGCCCGGTTCTGGACAGCAGTGTTCCTGGAACTGAGCCTGATACTAGAAAAGGACATACAGCCTAACCCGGCGCTGGCGTTGCTGGGTTTCTCCAAGCCACTCCCGCGGGCGCTCAGACGCCTGACGGATATAGCGCTTTTAACGGCTCGGCGCGTTGTGGCGTCGTGCTGGATGAGGGGGCCGCTCCCCACTAAAAAACGCTGGGTCAGAGATATGCTGTATTGCTGCACGCAAGCGGAGACATATAGTGACTTGTTGCCCCCGAAGTGCCGTCCCAAGAACTTTTGGGGACTGTACAGAACATATCTGACGGCTGGGGAAGCGGAGGGGGCGTGCCGGGGAGCGCCACAGGACGATGGATCTGATGCACACGGCGAGGCGGAGGCAGGTGTGATACTGGAGCGCACGCTGGTAGACGCATGACTGGATGGCGGGTCGGCGTGACGCTCAGGAGGCGCGCCGGTGGGCTGAGTGTGTGGCGGGGCATTACCCGGAGGGGCGTGGCATGCTTTGAGTGGAACCGAGGGGGAGACGGAGGGTGGCTGCAGAGTGGACGGCGAATCGAGAGTGGAGCACTGCTTTGCCTGCTTACAGCCGGACGCAGAGAAGGCGGATAGGACAGCACGCAGATGCGAGAGTGATGAGACGACGTGCGCGGGGTGGGTGGGATGGGAGGGGGACTTGCTTTACAGAAACTCAGGGATTGGCTCAGGTTAGCTAGTGAAGGAGGTTACTGGTGGAACCGCCCCACATACATGATGGTCTGTAGTGGGGTCTGAGGGCTGGTGCTGCCACTGATATTTGCAGTAATGGCAATGGGATTCCTTGCGGGTAGATCCCCTTGAAACGCCGCCGGTCCTCCGGGATGTCGGCTAAATGGCCGTGTACGTGTAAACTGCACCTCCCTCTTTCCCCCCCCCCCCCCCCCACCTCCTGCGGATCAGGGGGGGTAACATATGGCTATGTGACTTCCTGCTGTGCTGACCTGTATGTTTACTTTTTGTCAAATAAAGGTTTTTGAAACTTAAAAAAAAAAAAAAAAAAAATACATGTCTTTCCGTATCTGGACGACTGGCTCATCAAAGCCAACTTCCAACAAAGGTGTCTCCAGCACACACAGACTACGATACAACTGTTACACAGTCTGGGCTTAACAGTCAATCTGGCGAAATCACATCTGCAGCCCTCCATGTCTCAGACATACTTGTGGGCCAATGTAAATACTCTAAAAGCTCTGGCATTTCCAACTGTGACCAGAATACACAATATTCAAAGCCTAACCTCGAAATTCCCAAGCCAACCAATCGCTTCCTGCAAGAGTGTTCATGCAATTGCTAGGAATGATGTTGTCATGCATCACAATAGTCCCACATGCAAGACTTCAAATGCGCCCCCTTCAAGAATGTTTAGCTCGTCAGTGGAATCAGTCACAGGGTCAACTGAAAGATCTTGTGTTGGTGGACGGCCACACCCATCACTCTCTGCAGTGGTGAAATCCACAGAACTTGTCCAAGGGGCGGCCATTCATCGACCCGATTCCACAGACAATCCTAACAGCAGACGCATCGCTAACAGGTTGGGGAGCACATCTCCAGACTCTAACCATTCATGGACTGTGGAGTCGGGAGCAGAAGCAGCTGCATATCAATCACATAGAATTGCTTGCAATTTTCCTGGCACTGTAAGCTTTTCAGACCCCCCTCAAGGGGAAAGCTGTCTTGATTCGTACAGCCAACATGACCGCAATGTATTATGTACAAGAACAGGGGGGGGCACACACTCTCCAACTGTCACGTCTTGCACAGACTATTTGGAGGTGGGCCATTCCTCAAAAGATCTATCTCATGGCAGAACACCTACCAGGAGAAAGCAATCAAATAGTAGACCTGCTCAGCAGACAAAAGCAGCCGATCCACGAGTGGGAACTTCATCCTCAAGTTATCCTTCTGTTCTTCCAAATAATGGGGGTTTCCGGAAAAAAAATCTGTTTGCGACTCACCTCAACACAAAATGCCCAAGCTGCGCCGCCAGGTATATACATCCACAATCCAAAGGCAATGCCCTATGGATGAACTGGTCAGGGAGGTTTGCTTATGCTTTTTCGCCTCTCACACTCCTTCCGTTAGTGGTTTGGAGGCTCAGGCAAGCGTCCCTGACTCTGCTCCCGGTTGCTCCAACATGGGCTCGGCAGCCATGGTTCACAACCCTGCTGGAACTGTCGGTAGTACCACATCAAAAGCTGCACTTCACACACAGTCTCCTCTCTCAGAACCATGGAGACATATGGCATCCCTATCCGGAGGAGCTCAATCTAGCGATCTGGCTCCTGAAGTCATTCAGTTTGGTTATCTAAACCTACCACCAGGGCTTGCTATGCTGCCAAATGGAACAGATTTGTAAGATACTACAATAACAACCTCACTAACCCACTTGATGCTTCAGTACAAAACATCATATGTTACTTACTCCATTTACAACGCTCACATTTAGCATACACATCTATAAGGTTATATCTAGCTGCCATTGCTGCGTATCTGCAGAACAGACAGCATGTCTCTCATTTCAGTCCCCGTGATTAAAGCATTCATGGAAGGACTAAAAAGAGTGATTTCACCAAGACTCCCCCCAGCACCAGCGTGGAACTAAATATTGTCCTTACCAGGTTAATGAGTCCACCATTTGAACCTTTGCACAAATGTGAGCTGCAATTTCTCACATGGAAAATTACTTTCCTTGTAGCCATTACATCACTGAGGAGAGTTGGTGAGCTACAGGCATTTTCAATAGAAGAACAATTTTTCCGCTTACACAATGACAAAGTGGTTCTTCGTACCAACCCAAAATTTCTACCAAAGGTAGTTTCTGCCTTTCATTTGTAGCAATCTGTAGAGTTGCCCGTATTCTTCCTGCAAACAGATTCAGTGGCAGAAAGAGCTCTTCACACACTAGATGTTACTTTACTATATTGAAAGGACAAAACCATTTCACAAAACAAAGCAACTATTTGTTGCTTTTGCACCACCACATAAAGGCAATGCAATTTCAAAATCTGGCATTGCAAGATGGAAAGTAAAATGTATCCAAATTTGTTATGCTAAAGCAAAAAGGACTTTACCTACACCCCTAGACCTCATTCCACAAATTGGGGGCTGCTATGGCTTTTTAGGCAACATTCCCATTGCAGATATCTGCAAAGCTGCAACATGGTCTACTCCACACACATTTACTAAACACTACTGTATAGATGTGTTAGATAGACAACAGGCTAATATAGGCCAAGCAGTACTCAAAACATTATTTCAGACAACTGCAACAGCTACAGGTTAGCCACTGCTTTGGGAGCAACTGCTGTATAGTCTATGCGCAGCATGTGATCTACAGCTCACATGCCTCGAACGGAAAATGTTACTTACCAGTAGACATCTGTTCTTGGCATGTAGAGCTGTAGAGTCGCATGCGCCCATCCACCTCCCCGGGTACCTATACCTGTTGCAGTAACAATCTTTTAATTCAATACTTATTACGCATAGTCCTCTTTTTATACACTACTAACTCCTTTCTCACCCTATGACGGCAGACAATCGAACAATGGAGTCGATGTCCCTGCTCACTATCACTGAAAGGAGAAGTCACTGGTCCTGTGACTGGAAAGACTTCTGAGAAGAAAAACAAACTGCAAACATCTGGACCCAACACAACATGGCGATCTATGCACAACATGTGACTCTACAGCTCTACATGCCAGGAACAGATGTCTACTGGTAAGTAACATTTTCCTTATCTGATGTGCTGAGTTTTTCTCTTTGACCCTTTGCATGCGGATAAGATGGTTCTTAGGACCAGAGCTGCTTTCCTGCCTAAGGTGGTCACCCCATTCCATTTTGGACAATCCATCACTTCCAAAGAGGCGCAGAGACTTCTTCGCCTGGAGACTTCTTCGCCTGGACTCCAAGACAGAACGATTCAGGCTGTATCATCAACTCTTCATAGGATGTGTGGACAAGATGAAGGGCAAGGCTATCCACAAAAGAACGCTGTCTAGGTAGATAATCCTGTGCATTAAAATCTGCTACGCCTGGGCTAAGAAGGAGCCTCCTGAAGGTATACACGCTCCTTCTACCACAGCAATGTTTTCTTTTTCTGCTTTGACTAGAGGTGTCCCTGTGATAGACATCTGCAAAGCGGCAACTTAGGCCTCCCTCCACACTTTAGCGAAGCACTATTGTTTGGATTCGGAAGTGGAGAGAGACAGCCATTTTGCTTGTTCTCTGTTGCAGGATGTTTTGGTATAGGCAGGCAGGCACCCTCCTCCGAGAGCAGGACTACTTGGGGATTCAATTCAAAAGGTGAGGAATCCACTGGCAGATGTATCCATCACAAGAACAAGTTACTTACCTTCGGGAACGCTTTTTCTGGTTGATACAGTGTCTGCCTGTGGGTTCCTCACTGACCCAATGCCTCCCCGCTGCCTGTCTGCTTATACCAGAAATTAATCAATTTATGTTTTATGTGATTCATTGTTTGAATCATGAGTTTAATTGGAACTGGGAAATGTCTGATGTAGAATTTCCATTTTTGGTTATGTTCTGTATACTATGTATACTTGTGGGAAGGTTTTTGGTTCACCCATTTCGCTTCAAAGGCACGGAAAAAATGGGTGGAACTGACGTCAGCACGCTGTCAATGTCTTCTTATGGCTCCGATGACGTCACGCGAAGTCACGTTTGGAGCCGCTCTATCGTGACATCCTCGTCGACGTGGGAGAACTGAGCAGAAAAGTTTCCGTGGAATGCTTAGCATTGGGGTAATTTTAAAAGGTGGGTAATCCACAGGCAGATACTGACTCTATCAGAAAAAGCGTTACCGAAAGTAAGTAACTTGTTCGTTGGTAGCTGGGGCTGTTTGGGGCTGTTAATAGCAGACCAATAGGTTATTTGGCTTGTGTTTGATGGGACGAAAGTAAAGTTAAAAGCACACATGTTAGCTTAAAAATGGGTATCCTTCTTCCTTGAATAGGGATAGTTTACGTAAGTATTAGGTGCACTGTAGTCTTTGGAGTGAGATAAAAAGACTTTGGTGCTTCTAGGCGTCACAGAGGTTGGTCCCTTGGAGGTATACGAGTGAGGTTACATGTGAATGCTATAGGTTTCAGGGGTTAGACACTAGGGGCCTCAAGGAATGTATTCCCAAAGAGTCTGCTTCCAAAGGCTATAGGTGGACTCACGCAAATTATTATTGGGGCATCCGTAGGCTGACCAGCTGGCTCCATTTAATTGCGACACCGCTTTTCCATTCCTTCACTTTGCTTTTACAGATCAATGCATTTTTTGAGTTGTAGTTGTTCAGTTTAATTGAGCCAACCCACCGGATAACAATAATATGTAAAGTTCGGGAATGGAAAAGTGGTGCCCCGGAGACATGGAGCCACTTGGTCACCGTGGGAATAGGAGCATGAAAGTTCAACTCCCCTACCCCTCTCCCAACCCCGGCAAGGGTAGTAGATCGGTGGAGTGCATCATGAAGGTTGACAAATGGTGCTAGAAGATTGTAAGGGGACTTCGGAAGGATCCTAGTCAGCCTGGTCAAAGCAAATCATGCATAGACTTTCACCACTTACTGATGCGCAAAAGGGGCATAACAATTCCAATCCGGGTCACGTATCTCACCTGTTTAGACAAAGAAAATTCACCTCTTCACTGAGAAAAGCCCCGCCACATCAGCACAGGAAACTAGGCACTCTTCCGGGCTCCTTCGCTGGCCAACCCTCTTTTCAGAGAGCACCAATCCGTCTTCAGCAAGCAATGACAGTTCTGCCTGTAGACCTATCAATTGATACAACTCCAGCAAAGATCAGTCTATTCGCATTAGCCAATGAGTGAGTCACAGAATGTGGTAGCTGACATCTGTTTCTGGAATCATTCCGTAAAAGCCAACCAGAAAGTAGAACGGAGGCAGCATAGCTAAAGCGAAGCCAATCATAGCTTTGTTGTGGTCCTGTTGGTACTTTGATACTGGTAAACCAAATGTAAATGTAAATGTCAAGGTACTTATAGAGCGCACTGTCACCAGACGGCCACCTTGCGGTGTCGCCTTTTGCGGTTTCCTGGCGCTGATACTCATACCGCTGTGGAACCCCTCCTGGCTTTCCCTGTGAAGTGTCCACTCCTGGGCACCCCCAGGGTGAAGCCAGGCATCCTTAGCGCTGTTGGGGCCGGTGTGGAGGCTAAGCAAGCTATTGCCCAGAGTTGCAGCGTGGGGCCCGTGATTAGAAGAGGCACCGAGAATAGACAGGTCCGAGGAAATTTGAGCCCGAGCCCCGCCGAGGCGGGAATCAAACCCTGGTCCCTGGCCAGAACTCTGCTTCAGGGTCTGCCGCTCTAACTATTGAGCCACACTCCTCCACACAGTCTCTCTGTCTCTCTGTCTCTCTCTCTCCAAGCCATACCTTTTGTTTACAAACAAATGGGCATGGTAACCATAAAAACAAACAAGAAGCACGGCACGCGGCACCAATAGCAAAAGAATACGCTGCACACACGAGACGAAGGGTTCACTGCACAGGTACCCAGGACTGTAGTTGCCACGTCCAGTGGGACGCATGCCAAACGGAAAACACTACTCGCTGCAAAGCAGCCCTGCACATAGCAGCCAGTTTACATAGGCTACAGACCCTGTGCACTCAAGCACAGCCAAAAGTCACTCCTAGAGCAGTGTAGTATCCCGATTTCTTATTAGCATGACTGCTCCCTGGCTTCAAGATGGTGGCAATCTCACAAGGGCAAAAATGGGGATGTGGTGAGATGGTGGATAGTTGTCATTAAAGTGATTCATGGGAGGCAGAAAAAGGGCTGGGGGAGCAACATGGGGGACTGAGACTAAATATAGAGAGCACTGCACTCTGCAGAAAGTAAAAAACAAGCACAGGGCAAGCGTTGTGCAGGGAAAAGCTTTAACAAAAAGTCCCTCAAAGTGGATGAAAACAGTACTTTGGCCATGGGAGACTGGTAAGAGAAAAACAGAGGAAATCGTATGCTACAGCCAGTAGAAATGGAGGAAAAGTAAGTGGCAAGCTCAGGTACCAATGAAAAGCAAGGAGGGATGTAAGCCCCTTTTAAGATTTATATTAACAATAGATTTTACAAGCACAGTGCAAGCGCTATGCAGGTGAAACTGAAAAAGTACAAAATAATGAAGTAATACTATCGCAAAAGGTGCTGCTTAATTTGCCTTTTCTTGCTGCATAGTTTATTCCACCATGACGCATAATTTGCCCACCCCGCCGCATAATTCTAGTGGCCCTGACAAATGCCTCACCAGTAAAGGAGCGTTATGCAATGCTAAAATAAATATTAATTATCAGTATAGAGGTCAACCTCCTTTTTTTATTTCTGTGCACCCATTTAACAGTTGAGCTTGCTGATATAGCTAGTATCAAAAAAAAGTTTTTTAAAGATAATATTGATATTATATCACAGTTCTGTATTGTAGCGGTTTCTAGAGCCCTTCTAAATACATTTTCTATTTTATTTAGCTTCTTCTGCAGATCAGGGATCATGTACAATGTGAAGAACAAAGGTATGAAGAATTGGCAGCTAAACTGAAAGACCAGAAGCAAGTGTTGGAGAGGGAGCTGTCAAGCAAGCAGAGCACCCTGGAGCAGATGACAGAAAAGGTTTCCACTCTGGAGGAACAGGTCCTAAAATTTCAGAAAGAGGAGAAATGGTGCTCAGCCCTGGAGGATTCTCTCACAAAAGCCAGTAAGCCCTGTGAATATTAACATCAAATCTTGCTGCATAACGGTGTTGTTATCTTTACCTTTGATCGTAGTATAGACCAGTGCTTCCCAAACTTTTAAAAGTATGACACACTTTTTAGAGCACAACCTTTGTGACCCACCTAGTTTTAATGGACATGAGGCAGGAGATTTTTTGATGTAACAAAACTATTGTGTGGTAGTGCACTGTCATTTATAGACAGCACATTTTCCATTGAAATCGCCATCAAATTTGCACATTCATATAGTTTTACTGATCAAACGATATTGTACACAAATGGTGTGTGGAAATCGGGTTTCTGTCAATAGTTCTCATTTGTGCATTACCAAGTAATGTGTCTCAATTGGGTTTGATCCTATTGACCCCCATTGAAACTCATTCCATAATTACACTGGCTGCCTGTGGATAAGAGAATCCATTTTAAGACCTTGTGTATCGCTCACAAAATCCTCACCCATCAAGTGCCTCCTATCTTGTTCAATCTTCTCTTGCCTTATATACCGCGCCGTAAGCTGCGCTCTGCGGATCTGCACCTGGTGTGTGTTCCCTGAGTCAAAAGAGCAAGACCTGGGGGCGCTTTTTCAGGGCAATGGCGTCAGCCTTTTGGAATACTCTCCCTGTGACAATCAGGAGCATCCAGAATCACGGGGCCTTTAGAAAGGCCATCAAAACATGGCTCTTTCCGGTCTAGTTTTTGCCCCCTCGTCTCCACCCTGCATTCTGTTTCTGGTTCTAGCGCTGGGATGCCCCCTTGCTGGGGCAGCCCTGCGCTCTTTAAATCTATTACCATAAGATAAAATAACATTTAAATCTTTATTTCTATCACACTTTCTCTTCCGTAACGCCTAAATGTGTACAATTCATTTACAGGTATCTACAATGTGTTGTGTGTTACAAAAACGTTTTTTTTTATCATACTGCGAAGTGTGATGAGTTTTTAGACACCAGTCTCCATCTTTAAAAATGTAAGCAGCAATTTATCAGAAGACATAGCCTGACATTTGACCTTTGCCATTGAAGTGCATCAAATATGACCAGATCAATGCAGACTGTAAAGGCATCTTTATTTATTGCTTGTACTTTCACGGCCCACCAAAAATCAGCTAGCGACCCACCAGTGGGTCACAACCCACAGTTTGGGAAATACTTGGATAAATAGCATCATCTTCATGGTAGAGGTTGTAGGTCTAGCAGTTTCTTCATAGAAGTTTGCAGGTTAAATGGTGCCATGGGTGGGGGGATAGCGGGAGTAACTTTGTATGAAGTCACACTGTTGGAATTTCAGATATAACTAAGGGGCTTTTTTGATGGGGTTACTTTTTCCAGTGTTGCCTGTCTTTTTCTTTGTATTAGAAGGTAGAGGCGATCAGCTCTATGATCCATTTAGAGTAAACGCAAACATTCCACTGAAAAGTTATGGACTGCTTTGAGTCCCTAGGACTAAGATGCAAACAGTAACCTGACCTCCTTGATGCATCTTAAAAGTGTACTCTTTGTTTCTCTTGTGCTGTGCATGAAAGTAAATATCCAAGTATGCCTGTTCAAATGCAGGTTTCAAGTTTATCATGGTTTACAGGTGACACATGGTGATCAATGCATTTTATTGACAAGCAGGTGGTCTGCCTGATGATTTAGCCAGGCAGATGACCTTGTGTTTTTTGCCCACTGTAGGAAACTGTGTTTCTGTTACAGTAACCCTCCCACTTTTTGCCGGACTACTGTTGCACTTTGACTTGATGTGCCCTGGGTCCCTGCCAATCAGGTTCCCAGGGCCTGTGTTCTTTCCCAAAACTGTACCTTGTACTCCTAATTGGCACCTCTCTGCTCACATGTCAGTCCCTAGTAAAAAAGGTACCATGGGTATCAAGGGCACTGGGGCCAGGGAAGTACTCTAAGGGCTGCAGCACTTATTGTGCCATCCTTAGAGGTCCTGTACCTTTACCCACACACACTGCCATTGCAAGCTGCGTGTTTTGATGCAGACAAAGTGAAGAGTCGACATGGCACACATCCTTGTGTGTCATCCCCACAACCCACTGCCCTGGCATAGGTCAGCCACCCCTCTAGCTGGATCCACTATACCAGTGGTAGGGTACAGGTGCATAAGCCCTGTACCCCTACAGTGTCTAGACCAATTCTTAGACATTGTAAGTGCAGTAATGCCATTAAGAGTATATGGTGCTGGTAGTTTGCCATTACAAACTCCACAGCACCATAATGGCTTTACTAAAAACTGGGAAGTTTGGTATTAAACCCACACTTGATGCCAGTGTGGGATTAAATGGAAAATACACTCGGAGAACATCTTAGAGATGCCCCTTGAAAAACGACCAGCCTCTGGTGGGATCCCTTACTGGTACACACCAGCCTGCCACCACAAGACATGTTTCTGGACCCCTGAGGTGGGAGCCTTTGCTCCCTGAGCCCAGAAACAAAGCCTATCATGGGCGGAGGTGGTCACTCCTCCCCAGGTCAGGAAGAGCCATCTGTGGCAGAGGAGCTTCAAAGGCCTTGCCACCTTTGTAATGCGACTCCCAGCCTCTCCTGCTATCAGGAGTAGGCCCCCTTCTTGTCTCCCCTTTTCGGCAAGAAGACAGGCAGGGAAAACTAGCTCCACCCAGAACGTGTACCCACCTCTACCAACCCCACCTCTCAGGGGCAGGTGAGGTGAAGCTCACTCTTCAGTGCCCGCCATCTTGCAGATAGCAGGCACTCTCCAATCAGAGTGAGGGATTGTGCCCACTCCCCCACATGGGGTGAGCACACCAAGGGTGTAGTCACCCTAAGGTCAGTAGCCCATTGGCTACTGACCTCGATACCCCCTAAAATGCCCCCTAAATCCAGTATTTAGGGGGCAGCCCTGAACCAAGAAGACAGATTCCCGCAACCTAGGAAGAAGAAGGAAGAAAGAAGACACCAAGCAGAGGAGACTGCAGAGAACAACTGACTTGGCCCCAGCCCTACCAGCCTGTTTGCAGTTCCCAGAGATCCTGCGCCAAAAGTTGCCTTGTCCTACAGCCAGCGACCTCCATAACTCCCGGGAGGACTGACTGCCTTCAAAAAAGACCGGATCTCCTGTGAACAGCAGCTTTGGTCAAAAGAATCTCCTAAGACAGACTCTGGCCTGCTGAGGACAAAGAAACCTGACGCCTGGAACCACCACTGCACCGGACACCTTCGGCTCGAATCCGAGTGGTCAACCGGTCCTAGCATGGTCCCCCAGCGCTCCAGAGTTCGAGTCCACCGTGGGTTGATCCCTCCAGGACTCCCTGACGTCACCTGCAGCTTCTGCACGGAGACCTCTCCCCCCGGGAGTAGCCCGGTAAGGTTAAATCTGACCTCAAAAGACACCCCTGCATCCAGCCGCCCTGTGCCCTGGAGAAGAGACCCCAAGGTGAACCTACGTCCCCGAGCCCTCCAACTTACCTGCCCAGCTGTTGATGCCTCCTGGAAGACTTCCTGGACATAGCCTGCAGCTAAAAAACAAAACCAGCAATCCCCATTGAAAAAAACAGGGCACCCAATGCCAAAACAGCACCCTGCACTCAGCCGCCCACGCGGGTGTACTTTGGGTGTTAACCCTTTGCCCTGAGCTTAACACCTGGAGCTTTGCTCCCACAACCTTGTGGCCTGCTCATGAGCAGCCACCAAACGGAGGTCCCCTATCCCCCATTGGATAACATTGGGCCTCTGAACTCTGCTCCCGGCCGCCCTAGTGCTGCTGAGGGGGATTTGAGACTGCATCCTTGACCCTGGGGAATCTCTGGTTCTAACCCCAGAATACCAACTCCCACAAACTTGTACTTACCTGTAACCCGATAACTCAATATCCTTCCAAAAGGATTGCATTGAGTGTTTTTTTCTAAAAAAAAAAAAGTTGTGTGAAGTTGGTTTTGTATAAAACATTGAAAAACGGCAAATAACTAAAAACTGCTTTACTTACCTTTTCTCTAGGAAATGTCCCAGTGCGATATCTTGACATATCACACTGAGTGGAAGGAGTAATCCATAACGTAATCTAACATAATCTAACAGTAATTTCCCACTGTATTGAAAGCACTTGCAAAGCTGTAACAAAGTAATTTTCATTCGGCTTGCTTGTATTGTTCAACCTGCCATGAAAATTACCATTTACACTTACCTGTACCAGGCTTGCTTGGTTCTAGAAATAAATATACCTAAATAATATTTATATACAAGTCAAATTGATCTGAGTTCAGTTTTTGAGTGTGTGACATAAATTGCTGATTGAGTGTGTACAACAAATGCTTAACACTACCCTCTGATAGAGCCTTACTGCTCGCCCACACTACCACAAATAGAGAGTAAGGTGCTATCTACTTTTACTTCTGCCTACCTCTAGGGTTGCACTGGACTCTGTGCACACTATGCCTCATTTTAGTATAGTATATACAAAGTCAGCTGCCTACACCCACCTAATATTTTTCTTAGCTCCTAGCACACTCAACCTGCTATCTACATTGTTGGTACTTGCATTTAGGCACATTTAGACATATTGTGCTATCTAGAAGTATGGTTAAGAATTCAGGTAAGAAGAGTTGGTCTGGAAGGAAAAGTGACCTTGGCAAAAGAATAAACTATGACATAGCAAGCAGTGGGAAGCAAAAAGAATGCTTCAGGGTGGATGATTGAGTTGGAAGATAGGATAACTGAACTTCTAAGGGATGTTTATTTAAAAAAAAAAAAAAAAAAGAAAAGCAAGTAGCACTTTCCGACTCAACCTCATGATGGTGGGAAATATGTATAGTATGTGAATCTAGAAGAGTCAAGCCTCAAAACTAATGTTCCAGGTAAGTAATCCGCTTCTTATTCTGCTTTTTTGTGAGAACAGAGGCATGGGTTCTTTATTCAGCGGAAGGATGCTGTACAAGAACATGCACGCATCCAGAGGCTAGACTTTTCAACCAATATATGCTATGCAAAAAGGAAGAGTGTCCAGTAGATGTGTGCTAAACAAGAACTGCACGACTGTGCAGAGGACAAGGATTGATTATTCTGTAGATATTTGCTCTATAAAAACTCCCACCATTTGCTAATATGGAGTGGGCTTATTAGCTGTTAAATATTTATTATGCAGTTGCACCTCTGTAGTTACATTCAACACCTCATTCCATGAGAAATACCAAAAAAGCACCCTAATAGCTTTATCCTCTTTATGAATTGGTATCAAGCCTTGGGGGATCTAACTTTAGGAATTTAAACTAAGTACATGACTAATTTAATGCAGATTGGTCTAATGGTTCGTTGGCTATACCATACAACATTGAAAACCCATTGAATGTTAACACCATTTTTGCCATTAAGACATATACCAGTTGACCAGTTTCAACATTGAGAGTTCTTTCGGTGATGAAATAGCCTTGTGCAGCTAGGAAATCAATAGGATGTGTGTTCTATTTTTGTCACTGAGGAAGAAATGATTGATTTGGAGAAAAAAACGTAAGCACTAAATGGGCTACAGCCTAAGAGCCTCTTAAACGTGTGCGATGAAGAGAATCTAAAGAGAAATCACCAGTTCTTATAAAGAAACATATCCTCTGATTCTCCACATAATATAAACTGCCCTATATCCATTGGCAATATAGCCTTGAAATTCTCACCTATTGATAATGTGACATTCCACGAGATTCTGTCCCAGTAGAGCAACATATTTCAACATGTATTAGGTCCTCAGTAATACCTAGCACTATAACAGATCATTTGAACCCTTTCGCAGTTGGTTTCCAGCCACCAGATGAGCTATTATATCTCAGTTACTGAACAAAGCAAGCGCTAGTACTGAGATCCCTTGTTTCTGACATCAGACCCACAAGAAGAATCCATAGTAGTATCAGAAGTAAGGGAGTGGTACTCTATTGCACTATTATCATCTTTACATCTGGACAACAGGCGGCCTGGCGCAGTTGAAAGGAGAGGTGGATAGATTTACTCTTTCAAGGCTGCTAATGCCTTAGCATTTCTAGGGATCTGTAGGAAAGTTCCCCTTTTTGACATGGTCACCCAGACTTTTTACCTGGTATTTAATGTGATTTTGTCTGGAACCGCACTGGGTTCCTGCAAAGCTAACCAGGTCCCCAGTGCCAGATCTCTTTCCCAGAACTGTTAAATTGTTTCCCCCAATTAGCAATACCTTTAGCACACTCTGTAAGTCCCTAGTAAATGGTAGCTCTGGTACCTAGGGCCTGAGGTACTGCAGAGGGTCCCTGAGGGATGCAGCACGATTTGTGCCACACTAAGGGAACACTCATCAAACACATGGAGGGCTGCCATTGCAGGCCGCGTGATTTGGTGCGGACTAAAGTGAAAAACACAGCATGATACACATCCCTATGCGCCATGTCTCCTAACAATGAATGTAGTATTTGTAAGTCACCCCTACAGCAGGCCTTACAGTCCGAAGGCAGGGTGCTTAATATTACACATCAGGGCATAACTGAATGAACAGATATGCCCCTGTGCTGGTCAGTCCATTGCTGCCAGTGCAAGTGACCAGGGAAGCCATTTTAACCCCTTCGCTGCTGCGGACATTCCGCTGCAGCGCTGGGGGGGGGCAGGGGGGCAGCGCGGTGGGCCTGTGCTCATGACGGAGCCGCTCCGTCATGAGCCACAGTTGAGCTGTGCTCATGACGGAACGGTTCCGTCATGACTCCGCCCATTTGCGTTGTCCCCTCGCACAGGCGGGGAAACAGCGCCGCGCAGGCGGAGCGGCCGCCAAAAGGATTGTCATGACGGAACCGTTCCGTCATGAGCACACGCCAACCGTGGCTCATGACGGAACGGTTCCGTCATGAGCAGGGAAGGGGTTAAGACATTTGCTGGACACTGGTGAAAACGAATTCCCCTGCCACATGATGTCTTCACCGAAGATAGGGATGTTTGGTATCAAACGTCTCAGATTAATAAACCCACGCTGATTCCAGTGTTGGATTTGTTAATACATGCACTCAGGGAGCGCCTTAGAGGTGCCCCCTGAAAACCTACCAGCCTCTGTTGCGTTGGCTGACTGGTTTCTGCCATCCTGATACTCGAGACCAGTTTCTGATCTCCTAGGGTGATAGCATTTTGCCTGTCCGGGAAGAGGGGGTCACACCCCCTCCTACAGGATAACCTGCTGATTAGCCTTTCTAGGCCAGCAAGCTTCAAAGAAGTTGCCGCCTTTGAAATGCAATGTTCGAGGCATATGAGCTGCAGATCACACACTGAGGATAAGATCGCCATCTGGTGTTGGGCTCGGATGATTGCAGGTTGTTGTTGTCTTCGGAGAAGCCTTTGGTCACGAGGTTGGTGACTCCTCCCCTGGACAACAGTGCGCATGGGCATCCACTCCATCGGCAGATTGTTTTTTTCCGCCATTGGGTTCGGATGAACTTTTTTCCGCTCCAGCAGAAAACTTCCAGCAATCGATTTAACTCTTTGATTTGTATTCCATCGACGTCGACATCAACTCGGACCGGTTCCGGAAGCGGCTGATGGACAGGACACCCTTCAAAAAATGCCCCCAGTGTGGAGCGAAGTTCCCCCACAGTGACCACCACGAGGTTTGCAACCTCTGCCTGTCGCCGGAACACAACGAGTCCACCTGTCCAGCTTGTTCCGCTTTCCGTTCGAAGAAGACCCTCCGGGACCGAAGAGCTCGACGCCATATTATGGCCAAACCAGCTCCAGAACCGGAGGACATCTTTGCTCAAGATGTTCCCGAAGACGACACCGAAGATCTCGAGATCGTGTCCGAAGCCGACGATTCCGATGACCTCATCACTCCAGGGCAGCGTGTGAGTACCACCCCCCCTGCCCCTGCCCCATCCAAAAAAGCAGTGGTCAAGACTCCGCCAGTTGGGCCCAGTCGCGACCGGAAATCCTCTTCAGAAGCCCCGCCCTCGGGCCCGGCTCCGAAGACATCTAAGCCTGTGGGTGGCTCGGGCTCGAGCAAACCTCACCTAATTGTGCCTTTAACACCCTCGGCACCCAAACACTCATTGTTGGCACCGAAACAGGCTCCAAGACCGAAATCTCCTTCGGCACAGAAACGTTCCTCGGCACCGAAGTCTCCACCGGCACCGAAACGTTCTTCAACATCGATGCCTAAAAGTCCATCGGCACCGAAAACTCATTCGGCACCGAAACATCAATCGGCACCGAAACCTCAGTCGGCACCGAAAAATCAGTCGGCACCGAAAAATCAGTCGGCACCGAAAAATCCATCGGACCCGAAAAAATCATCGGAGCCGAAAACTGCGTCCCCGCCGAAACAAGCTCATAAAGACCCGAAGCGGACGTCACAGACACCACCTTCGGAGCCAGATGATCTTTTTCGACCAGATCCTACTCAGAAGCGGATCTACATCAATCCTAAAACGGGACATGTGACTGCCATCCCATATAAAAAGCGGAAGCTGGACACTACACCTCCCCCAGCTCCCATACGGAAAAAGGACTGTGCTACTTCACCACTTCGTCCTTCCTCTCCTGTTTTACCTCCTAACCCGTCCCCCCCTCCTCCTCCTGCTTCTCCTTTACCTTTACCTTTACCATCTCCCTATCATTCACCTCCTCCACAGGATGATAATGATGACTTAGGGGGAGGGGCGGACCCTGATTTATTTGATGATCCTGCTGACCCAAACGACCCTTTTACGTTCCCAGACCCAGCACCCATGGATGACTGGTCTTATCCTATACCTGACATGCCTGACCCCACTACCTACCCTTCCAAGCCCTCCCCTCCTGATGACCACCTAGGGTACGGCCAACTTATAAATAGGGCAGCAACATTCCACGGCGTTACAATGCACACAGACGCCATTGAAGAGGACTTCCTCCTTGATACCTTTGAGCAGTCACAAAAGACTGTCCACATACTGCCCATGATCAAAGGGGTTATATAGCATGCTACTGAAGTCTTTAAGGACCCTGTTCGAGCTAGGGTGCTCAACCCACGCATCGAAAAAAAGTACCGACCAGCCCCGCAAGACCCTGCATACATTAAGGCCCAGCTCCCTTTAGACTCCCTAGTCGTATCAAATGCCAGGAAGCGCGCTAACTCTCAGACAACTGGAGAAACGCCTCCCCCAGACAAGGAGTCTAAGCTTTTAGAAGCCTCGGGCAAACGGGTCGCCGCGCAGGCGGCTAACCATTGGCGTATTGCCAATACCCAGGCCCTGTTAGCCAGGTATGATAGAGCGCATTATGACCAACTTGAGGACCTTATGCAGCATCTGCCTGAACCTTTTAAGTCCCAGGCCTCTGACCTCATCCAAGAAGGCAAATTAATATCTAATGCCTCCATTAAATGCGCCTTAGATGCAGCAGACACTGCTTCTAGAGCGGTCAATACTGGCGTCTTACTCAGACGACATGCCTGGCTCCGTATTTCCGGTTTTAAACCGGAGGTTCAAACCGCAATTCTTGCTCAACCTTTCAACCAAGAGCAGCTATTTGGCCCTGCAGTGGATACTGCATTAGAAAAAATGAAAAAGGATAATGAAACTGCCAAGTCTATGGGAGCACTGCAGTCTCAACAGAACCGGGGTTCCTTTCGTCGCTCCTTTTATAGAGGAGGCTCCAAAAACACATCAACTGAGACCACGTCCACCTTTAAAAATTCTGGACAAACATCCCCTAACAGAGGTTACTTCCGGGGAGGTTATAGGGAAAACAATAACAAAGGTCGAGGACGCGGCAATAACAACAACACCCGCACCTCACCAGCCACCAAACAGTGACTTGCCACCACTCCCCCCAGACCATTCCACTCCGGTCGGGGGACGACTCCAACAATTCCTGCCTGTCTGGACTTCCATCACCACAGACAGGTGGGTAAGACAAATTATCCAGTCTGGCTACTGCCTCGAACTCATACAATCCCCCCCAAACATACCGCCCAAACAACGTCCAATGTCCTCGCATCATCTCTCTCTCCTCAAACAAGAAGTTCAATCCCTGTTACAAAAACATGCGATAGAACCAGTTCCCCTTCAACATCAGGGAAAAGGGGTATATTCTCTATACTTCCTCATTCCCAAAAAGGACAAAACACTAAGGCCCATACTGGATCTCAGACTACTAAACCAGTATATACATTCGGATCATTTTCACATGACCACTCTCCAACAAGTCCTCCCACTTTTACAACAGGGAGACTTCCTCGCCACATTGGACCTCAAGGACGCATACTTTCACATCCCTATGCATCCCGCTCACAGAAAATATCTACGATTTGTGGTAGATGGGCAACACTATCAATTTACAGTTCTCCCATTCGGAGTAACAACAGCACCCAGAGTGTTCACCAAGTGCCTAGCAGTCGTGGCAGCGCATCTCAGAAGACAACAGATCCATGTCTTCCCCTATCTGGACGATTGGCTCATAAAAGCCAATACATACCAAAAATGCGTTCTCCACACTCATCGCACGATTCAAACTCTCCACGATTTGGGATTCACTATCAACTACCGCAAATCCCACCTACAACCTTCCCACTTACATCAGTATCTAGGAGCAACCATAGATACATCCAAAGCCATTGCCTATCCCAGCACAGCCAGGATAGCCAGTATACAAAATCTCATCTCTCAATTTCAAACTCATCCATCTCTTCCAGCAAGAGTGTTCATGCAGCTCCTAGGCATGATGGCGTCCTGCATCTCCATAGTCCCACACGCACGACTTCAAATGCGTCCCTTACAAGAATGCTTAGCACAACAGTGGAACCAAGCTCACGGACAACTTACCGATCTGGTGTTGGTGGACAGTCGCTCACTTCGATCACTGAAATGGTGGAACACCATCAACCTGTCCAAAGGGAGACCGTTCTTAGAGCCTCTTCCACAAGTTGTGCTAACTACAGACGCATCTCTCACGGGGTGGGGAGCCCACCTCCTTCACCATACCACTCAGGGCAGATGGACCAGTCAACAGAAACTGCTCCACATCAACCACCTGGAACTCTTAGCAGTGTTCCTAGCACTAAAATCCTTTCAAATTCACCTAAAGAACAAAACTGTCCTCATACGCACAGACAACATGACGACAATGTATTATATACAGAAACAGGGAGGGACACACTCTCTCCAACTGTCCCAACTGGCACAGCAAATCTGGAGATGGGCAATTCCCCAAAACATCTACCTGTTAGCAGAACATCTCCCAGGGATCCACAACCAAGTGGCCGACCTCCTAAGTCGCCACACACAACAGATCCACGAATGGGAACTACACCCCAAAGTTCTACTCCCCTTCTTCCAGAAGTGGGGACAACCAGACATAGACCTGTTCGCCACTCCCGAAAACACAAAATGCCCAACCTTCGCCGCCAGGTTTCCACACCCACAGTCGAAGGGCAATGCCCTATGGATGAACTGGTCAGGCAGATTTGCGTACGCCTTTCCGCCTCTCCCACTAGTTCCATTTGTGGTACGCAAACTGAAACAACAGTCACTAACACTAATACTAGTGGCTCCCACTTGGGCACGTCAACCGTGGTTCACCACACTTCTGGAACTATCTTTAGTTCCACATCAAAAGCTACGCCTCTCCCCGGATCTGTTAACCCAGAACCATGGAGAAATCAGACACCCAGATCCTCAAACACTGAACCTAGCGATCTGGCTCCTGAGGTCTTAGAGTTCGGTTACCTCAATCTCCCTCCAGACTGTATGAATATCATAAAAGAAGCCAGACGCCCTACTACTAGAGCGTGTTATGCCGCTAAATGGAAACGATTTGCCATCTACTGCGCTAATAATGACATACATCCATTGGATGCTTCCATCCAAAACATCATTTGCTATCTACTACACTTGCAAAGATGCAATCTAGCGTATTCCTCTATACGATTACACCTAGCAGCCTTGGCAGCCTACTTGCAAAATAGGCAACACCTGTCCCTTTTTAAGGTACCAGCCATCAAAGCGTTTATGGAAGGTCTCAAAAGGATTCTTCCCCCAAGATTGCCACCTGCCCCAGTGTGGAATCTCAATGTGGTCCTAACAAGACTCATGGGCCCCCCATTTGAACCTATGCACAAATGTGAATTGCAATTCCTAACATGGAAGGTAGCCTTCCTTATCGCAATCACTTCCCTGCGCAGAGTAAGTGAAATACAAGCCCTTACACTTGAAGAACCTTTCTTACAACTACACCGTAACAAAGTGGTTCTTAGGACAAACCCTAAATTTCTTCCAAAAGTGATTTCCCCTTTCCACCTTAACCAATCAGTAGAATTACCGGTCTTTTTCCCAAATCCAGACTCGGTAGCTGAAAGGGCCCTACATACCTTAGATGTTAAAAGAGCATTGCTTTATTACATCGACAGAACAAAACCTTTTCGAAAGACAAAACAACTCTTTGTTGCTTTCGCGCCACCACACAAAGGCAACCCAATCTCCAAATCAGGGATAGCCAGGTGGATAGTTAAATGCATCCAAATATGCTACCTCAAGGCTAAACGTACACTCACAGTTCCCCCTAGGGCGCACTCCACGCGTAAAATAGGGGCTTCTATGGCCTTCTTAGGCAATATTCCCTTAGAAGACATTTGCAAGGCAGCCACATGGTCTACCACGCATACCTTCACTAAACACTATTGTGTTGACGTGCAGGCCAAACAACAGGCCTCCGTGGGCCAGGCTGTCCTAAAAACTTTATTTCAAACTGCTGCAACGGATACAGGCGACCACCGCTAAGGGGAGCACTGCTGTATAATCTATCCTCAGTGTGTGATCTGCAGCTCATATGCCTCGAACGGAATATGCTACTTACCAGTATGCATCTGTTCTTGGCATGTAGAGCTGCAGAGTCACACACGCCCGCCCGCCTCCCCGGGACCTGTATCTGTTCCAGCATCCGTCTTACTTAGACATTACACATGGACATCCTTTCTTTCTTTTCTATATACTCCATCTTTTCCCAACATGGCGAAAAACAATCTGCCGATGGAGTGGATGCCCATGCGCACTGTTGTCCAGGGGAGGAGTCACCAACCTCGTGACCAAAGGCTTCTCCGAAGACAACAACAACCTGCAATCATCCGAGCCCAACACCAGATGGCGATCTTATCCTCAGTGTGTGACTCTGCAGCTCTACATGCCAAGAACAGATGCATACTGGTAAGTAGCATATTCCTTTTGCCTCCCTCATAGGAAAGGAAGCCAAACCCCTTTATCCAGATCCCTTTGACACCTGGACAGGTGGGAATATTAGCCAGTCAGGTATGCGTGCCACCCTCAGGCAAGTACCACACCTACAGAGGCCTAGTCTGAGGTGAACATGACGTTTCAGAAGTGGTCATCATTGTGATGGCAAATTTAGGAGCTCTGGGACAGGGTTATGCCCACTTCCCACAGGAAGTGGTCATATGGGGGCATAGTGACCCCAAGAGTCACTAGCCAATTGGCTACTACCCTACACTCCTCTAACACCCCTAAATTCAGTATTTAGGGGAGCCCCTGAAGCCCCTGACACCAGAAAATCTGATTGTGCCGACCTTAAAGAAGAAGAGTCGCAACTACAAGAACAGAAGACCCAGCAACTGAATTGGCGCCAACCCTGCTGGGCTGCCTGCTGGCTTCGACAATTGCACTAAAAGACAATTTGTCCTACAGCTGCTGTGTTCCTCAAAACCTGGGAGACCTGTCAGCACTTCATGCAGGAAGCAAGAACTCCTATGAAGTAGCGGACCTGCTTCCGTGCATCCTGCAGGCACCCCAAGACACCTGAGAGGACTTTGTGACCTCAAAAACTTGACGCCTAGGCACACCACTGCACCTGTAACGCCCAGCCTGAGTTTAAGTGGGCCAATGGTGCCATCGTGGTCCCCCAGCCCTCCAGGGTCCGAGTTTACCGTGGTTTCACCCCTAGTGAACTCGCCGACGTTGCTCCAGCCTCTGCATGCAGGCCACCTCTACCACGACTGCTCCTGCTAATCAAAATCAGATGCCTAAAGCCACCTCTGCACCCGTCACCCCAGGGTCGCGGAGAAGAGGACCAAAGGTGTCCCATTGTGCCCGAACATTGTGAGACCTGACAACCCCCTGTTGGTTCAGGCCGACTGGCCACCCAGTCAACACCTAGAGCCACTTTACACGATGACTAATCTCCATAGACTTGCATTGGGCACCCAACGCTGTTTTGCACCCCTGCACCTGGCCGCCATAGTGCCGCTGGTGGTGTTAGGCTGGTGCTTCCTCGGACCTTTCCCACTACTCACCTTAACTCCTGGAGACTGGTCCCATAAGTCGCTATACTGTAGCTGAATGCCACACTTGCTTTTTCTCCCATAGGATATAACATTGCAGCTTCTGAAAATTGCACAGTGTCAACTTTTTATATACAAAAGCCTTTCTATTAAAAAACATACTTACCTGATCAAATTGATTCTGTTGCCTAAACATATATAAAGATACCTGTTATATTTTATAAATTGGTGTGGATCTCCTTGAGTCATGTGCATCATTTATTGACTATTGTGTGTATTTGCAGATGTCTTACACTCCTCTCTTATAAGCCTAAGGCTGCTCGACCACACTACCCCATAGAGGAGCACCTTGGGATTGCTAGAGCAAGCCCCTGTCCACTCATAAGAAAACCCTGGACCCTGCACAATATATTTCATTTTGATCTATCATATAAAGAGCCAGCTTCCTACAGGATTTAATGCAGTTACTTGTTCTAGACAGTCCTGAGACAAAAAGCAGGACTTCCCAGAGGTTCTAAATTAAGAATTTCCTGTTCGAGGCGTGTACTATAGATATACATGCTTTGCATACTCCTGCCATCTACTGTTGGGTCCAGATGTTTGCAAGTTGTTTTTCTTCGAAGAAGTCTTCCAAGTCACGAGGTAAGGTGACTCCTCCTTTCAGTGATAGTGCGCATGGGCATCGACTCCATTGTTAGTTTATTTTTTTCCCGCCATCGGGTTTGGAAGTGAATTGCTGCACTCTAGTTTGAAACCGTCCTTCGGGTTCCCCTCGGTGCGCAATCCACTGTACCCTCGATGGTATTGTTCTCGTACGCGTTTCCCTCTTCTCTGGGTATCGAATCGATCGGAAAATACTTCACTTTTAGTTGGAAACATCGCAGGTGGCCCTCTGGCCTAGCCGCATCAGTCCACCCTTCTGCCGATGGAACGGACTCCTTTCCAATTCTGTCCTCGGTGCAACTCTAAGTACCCGCGCACCGACGTACAGAATCTTTGTAACTTGTGCCTCTCACCGGAGCACAAGGAAGAAGATTGCGACGCCTGTAAGTCATTCTGGTCCAAAATGACTGTACGTGATCGTCGGGCTCGGCGAAGAGAAATGCATCACCAAAGCATTTAACATACCCTGGATATCTTCGGGGAAGAATCCGAACATGAAGAAGTCGAAGCGTCAGCAGCAGAAGAGGAAGAAGCCTTCTGTGTTCCAGTATTCGATTCTGAACTGGGGATTGATTTGAGTCTCCGGGACAGGCTACCGTGAGTACTAAAGACCCTTTACCCCACAAAACCTCTTGCATCAAGCGTAAGGCTTCTGCACCACCTCTGCCTTCGGGCATTGGTCGGCACTGAGACAATGTTTCCGACACCCCGCCCTCGGGCCCGACGCCGAAACAAACAGTCAAGCCTTCCGGCTTGTGATCGAGTTGTCCTCCGTTCGGAAAAACAAGACTAGTTCGGAAACAATGCTTTCCGCTCTGAAAGATAAACATGCTTCTGAGCTGAAACCTTCCGCTCCTAAAGGCAAGACTGCTTCGGCACTGAAACCTTCAACGCCAAAAACAAAAGAAAGCCTCGCAAAGTCTCTGGAATCTATCCTGGAGCATTTCAAAGAAGAATTAGACCCTAAACAAAAGAAGATATACATCAATCCAGATACTGGACATATTTTAGCTAAGACACCATCTAAACGGAAACTTCCTTTAGAGGATCCGGCTTATAAGATTCCTCTTCAAAAAAAGAAGGACATGGCTGCAAGTCCGATTCATCCACCTCCACCATGTTCTCCACATTTACCAAGCTCAGATTCTCTACCTCAGGGGTCTCCTCATACACTACCTGATATAGATGAGGATGATGATGACAATACTAATTTGCTTGTAGATCCATTGAAAAAAAAGAGTGGCTGCTCAAGCCACTAATCACTGGCACATTGCTAACACATAGGGCCTACTTGCTAGGTATGATAGAGCACACTGGGACGAGATGGAACAACTACTTCACTATCTCCTAGATGAACACAAAATTAAAGCACAGCAGTTAGTTCACGATGGGGGGGTAGGTTCCCAGTTTTTTCCACAGCTTGAAATGCTGCGATGGTGGATTTTTGTGTGTCAACTATTTTTAAGACAACGTAAACCGATGGTCTACATATTACAAATAGCTATATATATCTTTCTTCTATGCTCGATATTTTGATGTTAACCACTGGCATGAACAGGAAATAATGAGAAACAAACAAACATGCAGGTGCCTTTCTTTAATTTCTTTCACATGCAAATTGCATGTTCACGTCAGTCACGTCTTTGGGGGGAAGTGACTTCATCGCTACCCACACTGACTAAAGCCCAGGACCTCATATAGGCCATTAGGAAGGGCTGAAACATGTTGGTGTTCTAGGGTAATAGGACCATTACATCCTCTAGCCCTACATTTGTTTTTGACCTTCTCTCCCACCCCACGAATAAAGGATACTTTTGGAGTAGGAGAGGCGTTCTCTTTAAAGTTACGCCCCGATACACACAGTCTTCATGAGTGCTCCCTGAAACATGGTTGAGACCACCCCAACCTTTAGGAGTTGAGGTGAACCCGAAGATGGAGCATATCACTATGAGAGTGAGTGAGGGTTGTATTAAGAAAAGGGTCTCTTTCCCTTCCCACCCACAATAGTGGGTCGGCTATAACCTGGCGTACGGTCCATCCCCCTTCTCTTCACCTCTTTTATAGGAACCATTTTGGTTCCAGAGGTGATACTAATTGGTTTTTGGAGTATATGACAGGGAAGACGTAGCCATATCATCCTCTTCATTGAGGACCTCTCTACCCTCCTAGGTTTCCCAGCTGGGATCCCTAACCTTGTGAAATAGTACTTAAATTTACCACCAGATTGTATGACCAATCTTAAAGAAGCTAGAAAGCCTTCCACAAGAGCTTGTTATGCAGCTAAATAGGAGAGATTTGTTGTCTATTGTAGCAACAACAAAATTAATCCTCTAGATGCTTCTTTATTAAACATGATATCTTATCTTTTGCATTTAGAGCAAGCTGGTCTAGCCTACACATCTATTCGATTGCACCTTGCAGCAGTAGCAGTATATTTGCAAAACAGAAAACATTTATAAGTTCCAGTATTTAAAGCCTTTATGGAAGGCTTTAAGAGAGTTATTCCACCTAGAACACTTCTGGCGCCAGTTTGGAATCTCAACATTGTGCTTACAAGACTCATGGGTCCACCTTTTGAACCATTACACAATTGTCCTTTGCAGTTCATTTCATGGAAGGTTGCCTTACTTATTGCTATCACTTCATTAAGGAGAGTTGGTGAGCTACAGGCATTAACCTTATAAGAACCATTCTTTCATACTGAAGATAATGGACGCTCCAAGGTGTTGCACTCACACATTGTGGTTCTTAGAGACTAGTACGGTGCGGTTCCTCGCCTCCGCGGAGGTGGACTAACTGAGGAACTGCTGGCTGAGAGGTGTGTGGCAGGATTGATGAAGACCACATAACAGGATTGTGGATGTTGCAACAATCAGTCCACTTCCAGGTGCCGCGTGCTAGATTGGTCCATTGGTAATCTGTAGATACCTGTCTTACGGCTTCCTATGTCGGAGCCTCTTTGAAGCATCTATGTCGGAGCCTCTTTGAAGCATCTGTCATTATTACTATGTTATGCAGTGTATTGATGATGAAGGAAGTTGTAATTTTGAGGACACCAATAAAGTTTGTTTAAATCTAAAAAAAAAACAACAAAAAAAAAGAACCCTTCTTTCAACTCCATAAAGATAGGGTAGTTCTTCGCACCAATCAAAACTTCCTTCCTAAAATAGTTTCTGCTTTTCATCTTACCCAAACAGTCAAGTTACCTGTGTTCGTCCCTCAACCTGATTCAGCGTCAGAAAGAGCTCTTCACACACTTGATGTTAGAAGAGTGCTATTGAACTATGTTGAAAGGACAAAAGATTTTCGCAAAACAAAGCAACTTTTTGTTGCATTTGCTCCACATCACAAGGGCAATTCTATCTCTAAATCTGGCATTTCCAGATGGATTATTAAATGCATTCAGACTTGCTATGCTAAAGCTAAAAGAACTTTATACGTCCTCGAGCGCATTCCCCTCGCAAAATAGAAGTAACTATGTCCTTTTTAGGCAACATTCCTATAGCTGACATCTGTAAAGCAGCAACATGGTCCACACCACACACATTTACCAAACACTATTGTGTGGATATGTTAGGTTGTCAACAAGCCAATGTAGGCCAAGCTGTGCAAAAGACACTTTTTCATACAACTTCAACATCTACTGGTTAGCCACCACTTTGGGAGAATATTGCTATATAGTCTATGCAAAGCATGTGTATCTACAGCACACATGCCTCAAACGGATAATGCTACTTACCCAGTAAGCATCTGTTCTTGGCATGTAGGGCTGTAGATTTACATGCGCCTTCCCACCTCCCCGGGCACCTGTAGTTGTTGCAGTTCTTATTATATACATTACATACGTATGGACATTTCTGTACTACACTCACTTACTTCATGCTCACCCTCTTACGGAAAAACAATCCAGCAATGGAGTCGATGTCCATGTGCACTATCACCGAAAAGAGGAGTCACCTTACCTCGTGACTGGAAAGACTTCTTCAAAGAAAAATAACTTGCAAACATCCGGACCCAACACTAGATGGCAGGAGTATGCAAAGCATGTGAATTTACAGCCCTACATGCCAAGAACAGATGCTTACTGGGTAAGTAGCATAATCCATTTCCAGTCAGATAATAAGTGGGGTAGCTGATCTGTTAGAACCCTCAGCCCACTAAATTCTTCATACACTATTCATGAGGAGGTGAACTTGGCTGAGAACAGACATGCTTCAGACGACCAGACTCTCAGAAAAAGGAGGTGAACCCTTTGCATACAGACAATAAAATGCCATGGATGAAAGTGAATCTAGGAACAAAGGCAATATCCTTGCATGGCAAAATTTGTGATTTTAATGGATGCTTTTACCCATAGATTCCTCACCTGTACAATATCCTCAGGTGTCAAACTGGACCCGTAGATTTTTCTGCATAGGCCCTGCACGCCAGTGTTTAGTGTCATGCAGCTAAATGTCAAATCTACTATATCCTGGAAGCGACAGCTGGAACTGCATTTAGATGATACACAAGTGTGTTGACGTCACTTTCTTTCTGGGCACCATCTTCTCCCTGGGACTTAGAGCCCAAAGACCTGTTGTTCGTAACTATGTCCAGATCTCTAAAGTGGCACCCCTTTAGATGGGAGAGACTCCATTCATCGGAGCAGAGAAGTGGAAGGGCGATGGGGTATCTATGGTTAGAGTATCCAACAGAAAGAGCTTTACCAAAGGTAAGTAACTTGTTCTTCTGGTGGAAACTTCTAATCACAGATTCCTCACCCTTTAGAATAGATACTGAAGCAGTACCTGCCTCGGTGATGAGCCTGTGGAATGACTCAAACTAAAAAGTCCCGCAGGAGCGAACAGCCAAATTACCCTGCCTGTCAGACCTGGTGCTGTCCAAGTTGTAGTGCTTCTTGAACTTGTGTGTAGAAGTTCATGCCACAACTTGGAAAATATCCAGGACAGGCATTCCACTTGCCAGTGCAGTTGTAGGAGCCTTGGTTTTGGTGGAGTGAGGTCTAAATCCCTCAAGGGGTGCTTCTTGATCTTGATGCAGAGGTCAATCCACCTGGATAATATCCTCTTGTACACTGCCTTGTCTTTCTTTGCCACACAAGGAACCCCACAAAGAGCTGATTGCTCTTCTAGGATCCAAATAATGGAGTCTCTTTCGAGGGATGAGGTGGGACAAAGAACATCAAATGTGTGACACACAGGCTGAGGAGAAAGGGTGTCAGTCAGTGACTCAAAATACTTAATTCGGTCAATAAAAGCCATAAAAACAGACAGTTAAAACAATACATTTTGAGACATTTTAAAAATTCAATAAAAATTGCACATAACCATTAACAGAGGTTCCATCATACAAGTAGGTATACTAGAATTAGTCACTTAGCAGATTGAATTAAAACTCATTATGAGGAATCAGGAGTCATTTACCAATATGAACATAGAATACAATTAATAAAATACAGAAGTGACAAGTGGTTAATAAGTGGACAGCTTGATTACACCATGGGAAGTGCTATATGATACATATAATGCCCTACCCATATCCAAATGAACGCCTGATAGCTACTGCTGGGACATCTTCTTCCTGAATCTTCAGGCCCCTGACAGGAAACTCACAACCCCATAGCACACCATAGGGGAGGGAAGCATTTGTAAATATAATAATGCAGGCCTTACTTTTAGCATTTCTAAGTAATGGCAGTATGAACTTTTTGTGCAGGGGGTTATAAAATTAACCCAAAAAGATAAAAATGCAAGGTATCCTGCTCAGAAAAAATTATCGCAAGAAAATGGCTTTAGGGCACCAGGCATTGAGTAATCCTTGGGGAAGGCTAATAACCAGGTTCAGCCGAAATCTGGTTAAAACAAAGTGATGTTGCACATTGGGGACCAGTGACAAATAAGGGTGTATCTGAGAGCCCTCACTCAAGATGACGTACCTTGTCACTGAGGGCTTGGCAAACTCCATGCCCTCCCTGATCACCTCCTGCTTAGCCCGAAACTTCTGTTTCATATCCCTGATGGCTGCCAAACCTTAGGGTCTAGATTTAGTATAGTTGTCGGGGCAGCCTAGCCATTTCATTTACTCCGTGATGTATTTTAACCAGGGACTGCATAGAGCACCCTCGTGGGCAATACAGTCTGCTATAACAAGCTGGTTCAAGGTGGTAGTTGAACTTGACCAGATTCTCGGCCAACGCATCAGGGCCGCAGCAGCAATAAGGTCAGAATTGTACCCCAGACCAAGTTCTTGATGCAAAATAAAGGCCGGGGTGCTAGAGGGGACTGCAAAAAGGCAAATCATGAATTTATTTTTAACCCCCTGAATGTCACTCACGTCCTTATAGCCTCAGACATCACACCCATATGTGGCCATAGGAATACATTTTTCTTTATACACCTTAAGCAGGGCAGGTACGGGTTTTGACCCCAGCCTTTTTGCAAAGTCCCATGTAGCCACTACTGCTCTTGCCAGAATCTTCTTTTTGAGCTGTCTTTGCTCCGCCCAGGTCCCTCGATCATCAGACAACACCCCAAATAAGGGAAGGTAGACACTTTGGTTGATTCTGCCACCCTACACAAAAACTTGGAGTTAGCAGCCTTTTTACTGCCTATCGTCATGGTGTGGGATTTTGAAAATGTAGTGGCTAAATCAAGTGAATCCGTAAAATCAATGAAAACATTTAAAAGTTTTTATAGGTCTACAGCGGTCCTGGCAAACAGCAACGCATCGCCTGCGTACAGAAGTGCAGGTATCAGTTTGGACCCTGCTCTTGGAATATATTTACTGCTGACTGATTGGAGGTCCCCTAGCTTATTAATATAGAGTGTAAACAGCAGAGGGGCCAAAATCCCCCCCTGCCGTACACAACCTTTTGGTAGAAAGGCCGCTTTAGTCCTTATCACCAACTTGTCCTGGAAGAAGGTGTTGTAGGGCAGCTGTAGTGACAGAACTTCCAGCTAACTCATGCAAAAAGTTAAGGTGAGTGCTGGAGTTCTGTGCCATTTGCTTGGTGTTGAAAGCTTTCCTAAAGTTCATTGAGGGGACGCTGGTTCAGGTCTTCATGGACAACATAACCGCCTTGTGGTATTGCAACAAGCAGGGCTCTGTCCAAGTAGCCCTATGCCTCTGAAACTGGCTGGAAAGTCAGGACATAGCACTGATTGTACACCACCAGGCAGGATCTTTAAAAGCCAGGGCAGATAAACTCAGCTGACAACCCCTTAAGGATCAGGAATACTAGCAACATCTAGAGGTGGTGCAATGCATCTTCCAGCAATGGGGAGCACACTAGATGAATTACTTCACCATCGCAGAGAACGTTCAGTGTCAACACTTTTGTGCATTGATGTCCCAGGCAGGCTCTTTTGGAGAAGCAATCCTCTATAGCGGAACATGGGACAAGAGTCCAGGGCCACCACCCCAACAGCAGGCACCCCAGTCCTCTGGAGGTCACAGTAGTAGATCTAGCAGACGTCCAGGCTCGCAGTGTTAACGTACCTCCTAGTCCCCAGCTCTTTTGGCAGAAGCATCCTAGCTGCTTTAGGTTTTCCCTTAGTGGCTCACAATCACCCTGTGTGAGGCCGGATCAGGCATTTTCTTATGGGTAACGAGCCATATCATCCGACTGGTGGGTCCTGCAGATAATCCAATGGGGCTATGCTCTCCTTTATCTTTCCCTACTACCACATAGTCTACCCACATCAGAGAAGGCGATAAGATTTGTTACAAGATGGCCAGGAAGCATCCTTCAGAAGGGTTGAGGGCCCTTTCCACCAGGACCAAGTCTGCTACCACTGTGTTGGCATGTGGAGGCCTGTCCTGAGTATTTGTCAGGCAGCAATGTTGGCATCAGTACACATGTTCACGAAGTGCTGCTGGCATAACAACCAGGTCTGATGGAAAGAGCATTTGGCTGTTTGGTCCTGCAGGAGATTTTGGTCTGAGTCATTCCACAGAAGCACTACCGGGGAAGGTACTACTTTGGTATCTATTCTAAAGGGGAGTAATCTGTTTGGAAGCACGAGGCACTGGGCCGCAATTCCGAAGAGAAAGTTGGCGCCATAACTCGGAGGGTCTTAACGGGCTCGCATGACATCAGGGGCAATCCATGACCACAAACAGTTACTAAGGAGGCAACTCAGCCGTGATACGGAAGGAAGCAAGGGAAAACAAGTGGAAGGCGTTTGATGGCGAAGGCGGTGCTGATCCACACAGCGGGCGTCAGCATGTACCACGCGCTACCCACATGAATGGGATTGCTATTCCCTCCCCCCCCAAGGCAGTAAAGCGAAGTAGACAAGCCGATAGCTCAGAGGTGGGAGAGCTCCAGAAGAGTGCCGCCCGAGCTAATTAGATAACGGGAGTGGGGCCCAGGCGCAGAACCCCTACTGACAGTTCAGCAACACGACGTTGCGGTGTACCGGTTGTGACTGCTGCAGCGCCACAAGCTCCTGGCCTCTCACGAATCATCAGACCGTTGCCCTGAAAGACGGATTGGCGCTATAGACCGGCACCCCTAACGAGTTTACAGCGCACCTGGTGGCACTCTACAAATATCGCATCGAAGCATAGTGACAGCCACATCGTGCAGACGACGGTTGTAGGTAACGGGTCAACGGAGACACATGCGCTACAGGTGGGCCGGCAGAGACACTGGTTTTAAAACTCAGGGAACGTATACATTGTGCTGGCCAGTGAGATCTGAGGCGCTACTTCATACCTTGCAGCGTGGAGAGAGGTGTTCACGACGTCGGCTACTTGCTGATGAAGTAACGTGTAGCTCGGACAGAACAACTGTGAGTATACACTGCACATATATGGTGAGGGGGCACTGCGCTGGACCCTGGACACTGCCCCATACATCCTCACTCCGGAACTATAGGACGGTCTGCCACGGGAGTCCTGTGGGCCCTACTCTGTTGCTTGTGGGACGCGCCATACATTCACGCTGAGTTACGCAGCGGCACTAACTGGATTGCGACGACTCCTATTACACAGACCGGGGGCAAATCAACAAGCCAGAAGCACGATCCCAGAAACGTCTGCTGACACGGCCCCCGCCGTCCCCTTGTCGCTGCCATAGGCCTCGACTCGTGCTCACACTGTGGAGCAGCACTGGCTTTTGTAGGGCCCATTCCACTGGAGACCTGATATACCGGTGAAGCTGCCTCTTCCTACTCTAATCCAGTACGAGAATTGGGGTGGCACTTTCGCTGGAGTTGGCTTGGAGACCTCCGCCGCTGCTGACCACTGCGCTATACACTCCTGCCGCAGTATCAGCAACATATTCAGAAGGAAGGCCTACCTCATCTTAACGCCTCACTATGGGGAAGCCGGAAAGACGGCAATCAGTCAATCAATCAATCAATCAATCATAGCATTTATAAAGTGCACTACATACCCGTGAGGGTCTCAAGGCGCTGGTGGAGGGGGCGCTGCTACTGTTCGAAGAGCCAGGTCTTGAGGAGTCTCCCGAAGGTTAGGAGGTCTTTGGTCTGCCGCAGGCGGATGGGGATGGTGTTCCATGTCTTGGCGACGAGGTGGGAAAATGATCTGCCGCCGGCGGTCACTCTTCGGATGCGGGGGACGGTGGCGAGGGCGTGGTCTGCGGAGCTGGCGGGTAGGGGTGTAGAGGCTGAGTCGGCTGCTGAGGTACGCTGGTCCGGTGTTGTGGAGTGCCTTGTGTGCGTGGGTGAGGAGCTTGAAGGTTATCCTCTTGTTGATGGGGAGCCAATGCAGGTCTCTCAGGTGGGGTGTGATGTTGCTGCGGCGAGGGATGTCGAGGATCAGGCGTGCGGAGGCGTTCTGGATGCGTTGGAGCCGTTTCAGGAATTTGGCAGGGGCTCCTGCGTAGAGTGCATTGCCGTAGTCCAGTCTACTGCTGACGAGGGCCTGGGTGACATTCCTTCTCTTTTTGGTGGGGATCTACTTGAAGATCCTGCGAAGCATGCGGAGGGTGTTGAAGCAGGAGGAGGAGACAGCGTTGACCTGCTTCGTCATGTAGAGGGTGGAGTCAAGGATGACCCCTAGGTTGCGTGCGTGGTCGGTGGGTGTACGGGGTGCTCCTAGTGCAGTCGGCCACCAGGAGTCGTCCCAGGCCGAGGGGGTGGGTCAGAGGATGAGGACCTCCGTCTTGTCCAAGTTCAGCTTCAGTCGGCTGTTTCTCATCCAGTCGGCGATGGCCTGCATTCCTTCGTGGAGGTTGGTTTTGGTGGTGTAGGGGTCTTTGGTGAGGGAGAGGATCAGCTGGGTGTCGTCGGCATAGGAGATGATGTTGAGATCGTGTCGTCGTGCTACGTGGGTGAGCAGTGCCATGTAGACGTGGAACAACGTTGGGCTGAGGGATGAGCCTTGGGGGACGCCGCAGATGATCTTGGTGACTTCGGAGGGGAAGGGGTGGAGGCGGACGCTCTGAGTTCTGCTGGAGAGGAAGGAGGTGGTCCAGTCCAAGGCCTTCTCTTGGATTCCGGCGTCGTGTTCTGAGTGTGCGGTGGCAGACCGTGTCGAAGGCGGCTGACAGGAGGATGAGGGCCGTGGTTTCTCCGTTGTCAAGCAGGGTCCTGATGTCGGTGGCGGCGATGAGGGCAGTTTCGGTGCTGTGGTTGCTGCGGAACCCGGACTGGGACGGGTCCAGGAAGTTGTTTTCTTCGAGGAAGATAGTCCGTTGTTTGTTGACGGCCTTTTAGATGACCTTCGCCGGGAACGGGAGCAGGGAGATGGGTCGGAAGTTCTTGGGGTCCGCCTTGGGTTTCTTGAGTAAGGCGTTGATCTCTGCGTGCTTCCAGCTCTCCGGGAAAGTCGCTGTCTCAAAGGAGATGTTGATGGTTTTCCGGAGGTGGGGTGCGATGGTGCTGCTGGCTTTGTTGAAGATGTGATGTGGGCAGGGGTCTTCAGAGGATCCCGAGTGGACGGTGTTCATGATCTTGATGGTGTCGTCGACGTTGATGTTGGTCCAGGCCAGCAGGCAGTTGGTGCGGGTGGTGGTCGTGGGAGTGGGGGTCTCAACTTTTATTTGATGCGAAAAAGGCAGTCACACGCTCCAGTACATAAGAACCAACACAAAATATGGATGACTCAACCCAAGCCCAATTCTCCACCTCTGATGATGAGGTGAAAACATTACTCCTGGCCATGCAGCAGAGTCTCACCTCCTTGTCAGGCAAGATGGACACAATGAATAGCCGCTTAGACTTCCTGGTGCTGAAAGTGGACAAGCATGACGAGCAAATCAAAGAAGCAGAACGAAGGATCTCAGACAAGGAAGATGGTACGACTCAACTACAGAACCAAATGACGCAAATGGACAACATTCTGAAAGTAATAGCATCTAAGAATGAGGATCTTGAAGCTAGAAGTCGAAGAAATAACATACGCGTCCTTGGTATATCGGAAACCACAAATACAGGCCGCATGGAAGACTACATTGAACGCCTCCTGCGTGATACTTTTGGAGCAAATGCCTTCTCCCCTCATCTAACTGTGGAACGAGTGCATCGGTCTCTGGGTCCCCGCCCGCCTCCAGGCAGCACTCCGCATCCTATCATAGCCCGGATTCTTAACTATCGCGATCGTGACACCGCACTCCGCCTGGCACGCGAGAAGACGACCTTGACATATGAGGTCATGGACTTCACAATGTACCCAGACTTCACTGTAACTGTGCAGGAAGCATGCCGCAAGTTTCTTCCAGTGAAACAGAAGCTTCGTAAGGCGCAAATTGACTTTGCACTCATGTATCCGGTATGCCTAAGGGTCACGCACCAGGGCAAACAAAAGATCTTTGTGACTCCGAATCAAGCCGAAGAGTTCCTCAAAAGTATTAACCGACAATCACCTCGACGGAATTCTGACGATCACTCCAACTTGTCCTGCTCTCCGGAGAGGGGTGGCCCCTCGTGATGTCGGAGAATGAAAGACGAGCCTGCCTGACGCTAATAATTGGGCATCAATGGGACTGTTACACTGCTGACTCACGACATCTGGTCTACCAGACAGCAGGGCGGCGATCCGCAACTGCAGTCAAATGGTCCCACAATCAACTTGTAGACGCCAGCTAAGTGTATCTTACATCCTTTGGTAGATTATCAGTTATATTATGGGTTAAACGTAAGACTTGGACACTATTGTCTTTTTTCTTTTTGTCTCCACGACGTAGAGCCGAGCACCCTCCCATTGCCTCTTCCTGTGTCTCACCTGTCGCTACTGCGGCTAGGAGTGGGAACTGGAAGCAGGGAGGGAATTGTGACACGCTTGTGGTTTCCCCACTATGGGTGATCCTCCACAAGACACTACTTTAAGTTGGTCATGTTTTACCGAAAGGCTCAGGTGGGGAAATGTTGGGTTTCGGGAGGGAAATGTAATTCCGGCACAATTGGGGTGCTGTTGTGGGAGGGATGGGAAAGGGGCGAGGGGGACGGGCTCCTTTTCATGTTTATGGGTAGCTGATATTTTAATTCGTGAAAGACAGAGGTATGGTGTTGTGATGTATATGACACACAGTACACAGGAGACACACCACCACTTATTGCACAACTTAGGCACGTATGGCTGACTTAACGGCACACCGGAGTCTGCAGATAGTTACATGGAATGTGCGGGCTCTGGGGATCCCATGAAAGCGTCGCCAACTTTTGGCGTACTTAGATAGACACAATACACATATTGCGCTACTCCAAGTAACACATATTCATCCACTACGCCCCTCCACATTTGCTACTAAATGGGCAGACCACCGTTTATTCTCCTCATACTCATCATATGCCAGAGGCACGGCAATACTTATTGAAAAACAGACACTGTTTGCCCTTGCGGGTACTCTACTGGATTACAATGGGAGTTACACTATTGTGTGGAGGCGGCTAGGTACGAACTCTATCACTCTAGTGAGTTGTTATGGCCCAAATGTGGACACTCCAGAGTTCTTTGCTGTACTGTTGGGAAAAATACTTGATATATGGTCCACAAGTATAATATGGGGCGGCGATTTTAATGTAGCCCTCAACCCCGCTGAAGATAGATCAAATCCCGCACCACATCACTACAACAGATCATACCATGTTCTAAAGGGTATCAGAGCGGAAACTGGATTGCTGGATGCCTGGCGTCACATTCACCCACTTTCACGGGAGGGCACGCATTTTACAGCACAGGCTGCCTCATGGGCACGGTTAGACTACTGCTTAGTGTCCAGAGGAGTAGGTCCCCTCATAAAAGATGTCACGCACCTAACTAGAACATATTCCGACCACTCCACGGTCCAGCTTACCATTGCCCCACCTGGGTATACAAACCGCGTCGCACTTGGCGGTTTCAGCCTTTAACGCTCCTGGACACAGTCTTCCATAGCGAACTAGGGGATGAAATTTGTGACTTCTTCCAACGGAATAAAGATAATGTAGAAACAATTTGGGAAGCCTTTAAGGTGACAGTGCGGGGTTTCTGTATATCCGAAGGCTTGAGAGTAGTAAGAGACATACAAGGAACGATTAGAAGACTAGAAACAGAACTCAAAGACCTAGAGACGCAGCTGAGGATGGGTGGGGATGTGGGTGTCCAGCACGCATTCCAGGAGAAACTCTCTGAATATATTGAGGCTGCATATAGGGAAATGAAATTTAAAAGGAAGTACTGGGTGGCCCGGAGATATGGGGAGGGAGAGAGGCCTGGGAGGGCATTAGCCGAAATTATACAGCGTCCGCGCTCCTCCAATTGTGTACTAGAGATCATGGGGCCAGGCGAGATATTACAACGTGACACGGCTGATATCCTAACTACATTTACCGTACATTACTCGACACTTTACACGTCGCAGCGCAGGCACCATTTTGAATTAAGCAAAAACCAAAGGAAATGATGGACGGAGTGTTGAACATTGCAAGCACTCACCCCCAGTCAACAGATCTGGGTTTAATCCATCACCGTTCTTTAGCCCACTCTGCCACCCCAGTTCAGACATGGCCATATGCAAATCAGTCTGACCCTGTGCCTCATGGGAACAGTCCAGCCCGAACTGCCAAGCCATGTCTTCCCTGGACCGGAAACAAGCTTCCTAGGACCGGTTTCTGGCATTTCAGCCGTCTTCAGCCAGGCTTGCTTGAATCCAGTGGCAAAGTGAGCAAGGGACTCACGTCTGAGCATACCCTGCCAACTTATGGCGAACAAAGCAAAAACCAAAGGAAATGATGGACGGAGTGTTGAACATTGCAAGCACTCACCCCCAGTCAACTGATCTGGGTTTAATCCATCACCGTTCTTTAGCCCACTCTGCCACCCCAGTTCAGACATGGCCATATGCAAATCAGTCTGACCCTGTGCCTCATGGGAACAGTCCAGCCCGAACTGCCAAGCCAATTAGACAGTTTCCTTGGAGACGTAGCCCTTGGATGGCTGGGCGATTCCCAGAGGGAATTCCTAAGTGCTCCTTTCGAACTAGATGAAATACGAGAAGCAATAATGTATATGCAGTCTGGGAAGGCCCCTGGTCTTGACGGACTGCCTGACGAGTTCTATAAAACTTATGTAGACATTATGGCCCCCATCTTGAAGGAGCTCTATGAGGAGTCGCTTGAAGCAGGCATACTTTCCCCTTCCATCAGGGGAGCGCTTATAACGTCATTGCTTAAACCTGGAAAGGCAACGTTACATTGTGATTCTTATCGGCCATTATCCCTTATTAATTGCGATGCTAAAATTTTGGCAAAGGTCATAGCGAACCGCCTAGCATTATTAATGGAAAAGTTTGTACTCCCAGGCAGGCTTCGTCCCTGGCAGAGCAACCACTCATAACCTTGGCACCCTATTTTCTGTAATACAGAATGTTGCTCCTGAACTGCCACTGGCGGCAATCTTCTTGGATGCTACTAAAGCGTTCGATTCTGTCGAATGGGACTATCTCCTTGGGGTACCGCAGCACAAGGGGTTTCCTACCTTATTCCTGTACTGGATACGACTGCTATATCAACTACCAACGGCGAGAGTATTAATGAATGAGCATCTGTCCGAAACGTTCCCTATATCCAGTGGCACGTGACAAGGATGCCCACTCTCACCCCTACTCTTCGCGCTCGCAATTGAACCTTTAGCGTCAAAATTGCGGCAACATCATCAAGACAAAGCTCTGAGATGTAATCTGAGACAAATCCTCATATCATTATATGCAGATGACAACGTTATATATACGACATCCGAAAGACAATTTAAACCCAATACTGCGGGAATATATAGTGTTCAGTAAACTTTCTGGGATTCATATAAATTTGGGGAAATCACAAATTTTCCCTTTGACTTCTGCTACCTCTCGCTTCTCCCTGGACTTCCCACTGGAGTGGTGCGATTTGGACCTCCACTATCTAGGGGTAGAAATAACTGGAGATAGGGATGAGCTGATGCGCCTAAATTATGGCACCCCAATCCATCGGATTACGGAAAGTGTCACCCGATGGATCTCCCTCCCGTTGACTCACGCATGACGAGCGGCATTGATTAAAATGGTGGTCCTACCAGAAATACTGTACCTTTTTTAAATATCCCATATCATCCCGGGCGGCACTTTTTCCAAACGCTCAGGTCGGAAATGACAAGACTAATATGGGGGGGCAAACAACCAAGATTGTAATGGAAAGTACTCGCGCAACCATATGCTCAGGGGGGCTTTGATGTACCAGACTTCGAGCTATATTACGTATGTGCAAAGGCTCACTAAGCGTTTTACCGGTTTCATCCCCCTAGATAGATGCCACAGAACACTGGCTAGCAGACCCACTCCCCTTAGATGGCATGCTGCACACACCTCCTCGCACGCACGACACTGAACCTACCACGATCACAAACACAGTTGACGCATGGCATCACATTCTGACTCTCCTTCCCTGCCCGATGTTATACTCCCCGCTCCTCCCACTCTCCTATCATCCTCCTATGCCGCTACTACAAGAAACCGGATTCCTCAAACTTTGTGAACGCGCCAAAATCACCACATGGGGAGATCTCTATCAAAATGGGAAATTTCGCACCTCTGAGAACCTATTTCAAGGGATACAGCCAACATCGCTAGATATATTTCTCTATGTCCGGCTCCGCCAAGGCATACAGTCTATTACCCCAGACTTCCCTCAGGAACCCTCAACCTATGTCCCCTTACATATGCTGCTACGCACCACATCGCCAGGACACTTGGTCTCTGTGCTCTATCACGCTATTCGCACTCAGCAGACGGAACCTCTCAGCTCTTCTCGTGCTAAGTGGGCTCAGGAATTGGGATATGACATAACTGATGACCAGTGGACATACTACTGCCTTAAAACAGAGCAGGTCTCTGCCAGCTCTAGGTTTCGCATTACACATTATAAATTCCTGCAACGCCTATTTTATACTCCTGTAAAAATGTTTCGATTCAATTTGAGAGCAACAGACAATTGTGATAGATGTGGCAGCCCAGGGGCTGATTTCTTACACCTGGCGTGGGGGTTCCCTAAAGTGAGTGAATATTGGTCCCAAGTGTTTGACGCTCTGCACCAGATGGTACCCATTACCGCAGAGCACACACTTTTACGCATCGCATTATTGTTAGCTAAGCGTAGAGTGGCTTGCAGATGGAGTAGAGGGCGGGTGCCAAAGTTCAAGGAGTGGTTGGAGGACTTGATTTATTGCCAAGACCAATTGACTCTGTATGCTGAAACCTTACCTTGTGCCTCGAGGCCGAGAAATATCTGGAGTCCCTTGCAGAGCTATTTTCTCGCCCGAGCCGCAGAATCTCCGTCTGACGTCCCTGAGACACTGGAGCAGTAAGGACCCTTATTTTCTTCAACCTACACCACATATGGGACATTTAAACCGGCCTGGAAAGCTGACATGTGTATCATTGCCCTACAGATTCTCCTGGGATATGTCTTATGTCTCATTATATATTTGTGCCTATGTAGAAGACGCTATTACGTTGTTGTTTCTTTTTCCCATATGAAAACATGTAATTAGCCTAAGGTCTAGCGCTTCCATGTCAAGCGGGTGCCCTCTTCAGTTTGCGAAGAGCAATAAGAATACCCGTGTGGATTACTGACTTCATGTTCTGATAAAAGTACTGTATATAATGTACCTGCCTCTGTAAAAATGCTGTGGATTCAATTTAATCCTGCTATGTCTGATGAATGCTATCGAAAATTCCCTTGACTTTATTTTCCTTTTCTTTGTAATCTTCCTGTATTAAAGGAAAACTAATTAAAAAAAAACGCCAGTGGGCGGTAGGATCCGCCATCACCTCCCCCACTGGTGGACCATCACGTCGGACAGGTGGGTTTTGCAGATAGTCCGAAGGGGCTACTCCCTCCCATACGAGACTACCCCTCCAGCCATGCCTCCTCGGTACCATCACATGTCGGAGGATCACCTGGGCCTTCTCCAGCAGGAAGTGTCGGCTCTCTTGGCCAAGGGAGCCATTGAGCGCGTTCCTCTCCCAGAAGTAGGTCATGGTTGCTATTCTCACTACTTTTTGGTACCCATGAAGGACAAGGGCCTGCGTCCTATTTTGGACCTCAGAAGCGTCAACCGCTTCCTCCGGAAACAGAAGTTCAAAATGTTGATGTTAGCTCAGGTCTTGTCTACCTTCGACCCTGGAGACTGGATGATAGCGTTGGATTTGCAGGACACCTATTATCACATCCCCGTCCTGCCGTCCCACCGGCGCTACTTGCGGTTCATGGTAGGCAACGAGCATTTTCAGTTTACCGTGCTTCCTTTTGACCTTACCAGTGCCCCTCAGGTGTTCACGAAAGTGATGGCGGTGGTCGCAGCTCACCTGTGCAGATCAGGGGTTCCAGTCTTCCCCTATCTTGACGACTGGCTGTTGAAGGCAGGCTCGCCCCAGGCTCTCTTCTCCCACCTTCAGACTACGGCCGACCTCCTGCATTCGCTGGGGTTCTCCATCAACGTGCCAAAGTCACACCTGATCCCCTCTCAGAAGCTCCTCTTCATAGGAGCCGTTCTGGACACAACGCATTTTCGGGTTTATCCTCCCAAACAGCGAGTCCAGGATATTCAGGCTAAGATTACGATCTTTCAGCCTCTATTCCGGGTTTCGGTCAGGATGACCCTGAGGCTGCTGGGCCTCATGGCCTCCTGCATCCTACAGGTCGATCCTGCCAGGTGGCATATACAGGCTCTGCAGTGGGACCTGAAGTTCCAGTGGGCACAACATCAGGGGAATGTGTCCGATTGCGTCCAGATCTCGGAGGGCACTGCACGACAATTGCAGTGGTGGGTCACGAACCAGGATTGGATCAACAGCAGATCCCTCTCTCTTTCCCAACCAGTGGTGACATACGCATCCCTTCTGTGATGGGGCAGCCACATCGGAGAGGCGGAGATCAGAGGCCTCTGGTCTCCGGCGGAGTCCGGGCTTTACTTCATCCTTCTGGAGCTGCGGGCGATCCGGCTTGCACTGAAAGCATTACTTCCCTCTTTCCGGGGAAGAGTAGTGCAGGTGTTCACAGACAACACCACCACCATGTGGTACTGCAACAAACAAGGTGGGGTGGCGTCGTGGACCCTATGTCAAGAGGCCCTCCGCTTCTGGACACGGCTGGAACATCAGGGCATATCCCTGGTGGTTCCAAACCAGGCAGGTTCCCTGAACCCCAGGGCGGACGAACTCAGCCGTAGGTACATGATGGAATACGAATGCCGTCTTTACTCGGAGGTGGTGCAAGGTCTCTTTCAACAGTGGGTAGAGCCTTGGTTAGATCTCTTCACCATCGAAGAGAACGCGCCATGTCAGCAATTCTGCACGTTGGAATTTCCATGGCGGCACTCGCTAGGCGATGCTTTTCGTCTCGAGTGCAGGTAGTGGATAACTTTATTTGATTAAAAATATAATCATAAAAGCAGAACATACACACCACACATATACTAAAAAGATAATTAAAATGGCCAGGAATTATATAAAAATCGAATTTTAAAACTCGGTAGCAGCAAAAATGTTGATAATATGGCAAAGAAATGAGTGTTACTGTCAGAATCTAAGGAGAAGGCCCAGAATTATAAGGAGACCCAGAGAGTGTAAACATTTCATTAAAACAGCCGTCAAATAGCAGTATCAATAAAAAATCCTCGGAATCGCATACCCTGATATTGCAGGCATCAAAAGCACAGGGGGGACCAGAATGAAATCTTGTAGGTCTACAGTTTTGTTTTAGACACCTGTGACTCTCTCTAGAATTGTTACTGGGCCTGCAATTTGCTGGTTAAATTTACGATATACATGATAAATAAAAATAGTAAAACTTAGGGTTAAAACTGTGTTCTCTGGGTTCAAAGCCGCAATAATTGCCTGCCTGCAGGTCCAAACGCCCAGTCTGTTCCATTCTGGCCTCAATTTTAGTCTACACTGAGTCAGGAGACCGGGACAGAGGCATGCAACATGCTCCATAGGTTCCACCGGGGCCCCGCAACCCCTCCCAGATAGGTAAGTGTTTCATCAGGTGCCATTCCCCCAGTCTAAGTGCCATAAATCGCAGTTTTAAATACAAAGAATATGTGCAGGGCAGATATGATGACGGTGATGCCAACTGATAAGAGTTAATTTTCGTCGCAAGTGGAGTTGCAGTCTGTTGTTCGCCTTTCCGCCTATACCATTTCTGCCCAGAGTGCTGAAGAAGATCAAGCGCGACCGGGCCCAAGTCATTCTTGTGGCTCCGGATTGGGCACGAAGAGTCTGGTATCCTGAGCTGCTCAGCATGGCCATCGATCCTCTGATCCAACTGCCTCTTCGGGAGGATCTTTGGTCGCAGCAGCAGGGGACTGTCCTCCATCCGAACCTGTCCAGCCTCCACCTCCTTGCGGGGAGATTGAGCGACGGCAGTTGACGTAATTTGACCTGCCTCCCGAAGTTTATGACGTAATCTTGGCAGCTAGGCGTCTCTCCACTAAGACGGTATACGCCTGCAGATGGAACAAATTTGTGTCATGGTGCACAGCAAAGGCTGTGGATCCCCTTTCTGCCCTTCTTTCTGAGGTTCTCTTGTTCCGCCTTTCTTTAGCCCAGCAGGGCTCTGCTCTGGACACTATCAAGGGCTATCTTTCGGCCATTTCTGCCTTTCTTCGGCTTCCTGATCAGCCTTCTCTCTTCAAGTCCCCGGTTGTTAATCGTTTTTTAAAAGGCATAACTCATCTCTTTCCACCTATTCCCTTTGATATGCCTCAGTGGGACTTGAATCTGGTCTTGACCTATTTGATGTGCGCTCCCTTTGAGCCGCTTCACAACTGTCCTTTAAGACTTTTAACTCTTAAGACTGTATTCCTGGTGTCCATCACATCTGCTAGAAGAGTGAGTGAGCGAGCTCCAGGCTCCTTCATCCAAACCTCCTTTTCTGGCTGTACATCCGGACAAGGTTGTCCTTAGGACTTGTCCATCCTTTCTTCCCAATGTGGTTACTTCCTTTCACATCAGGCAAACCATCACTTTGCCCACCTTCTTTCCGCCAGTGCGTCCTTCTAAAAAGGAAGAGAAGCTCCACCGTCTGGACCCAAAACGTGCGCTTTCTTTCTATCTGGATCGCTTAAACAGTTCCGAGTGGATGACCAACTTTTTGTTGGCTACGTGGGCGCAAAGAAAGGTTGGGCCGTACACAAGCTGACCATTTCTAGATTGCTCGTTTTGTGTATGTAAGCCTGCTATTCTCTGGCTAAAAAGGAACCTCCAGTGGGGCTCCGCACCCATTCCACCAGGGCGACGGCAGCCACTACTGCTTTGGGACGAGGAGTTCCTCACAATGGCATCTGTCAGGCAGATACATGGGCATCACTGCACATGTTTACAAAACACTAATGCCTGGAGAGTCAAGTCCGGGGAGACGGCTTCTCTGGCCGTTCTGTTCTCTAGGACTTTCTGGTGTGAACTTGCTTTGCAGACCAACCTCCGGGGTTCTATACTAAGGTAAGGAATCTATAACTAGCTGTTTCTTTCAGATGAACAAGTTACTTACCTTCGGTAACGATATATCTGTAAGAAACATAAGTTAGTTATAGATTCCTTACCGCCCCACCCATCCTCCCCGTTCTGCGAACTGATTTCTAGGGTTAAGGACATCATTTCAGGGCCCTAGTTTTGTGCATCAGTGGTCATTGTCTTGCATGGCTCTGCGTTTCTGGCGCGGAAAGCCGTGTACAGAACTGACGTCAGCGCGCGAGGGCTGCGTCTAAGTAGGTACCTCTATGTCATCCTGGCGACCATGACGCCAATGACGGATGCAGAGCCGACCGACCCCACCTTCCGACGCGCAGAGGTACTGCTGACGAAAAACTTTCCGGATCCAGTCTGACGCCTGGGGGTAATTCTAGGTAAGGTAAGTAAGTACGTAATTTATTTGTACATGATTAATTAAAATCTTTACAAAGCAGTAAAAACATTGCTAAAAATCGTTAAAAGTTCATTATGCACGGTTTCCTCAGTTTTACAAGTTGGATTAATATCAGTTCATAATTGTCAATAAAATGTTTCAACAGTCATCAAACACTCTTGTATCTTTTTTCTGCTAAATCAAAAAACTTTACGACCCAACAGTTTAGGTTTGTTTTGATGGGGTTAAAGCACAGTTTAACCGCCTGCCTGCATGTCCGGACGCCATGTAATTTGAAGGAGGGTCGTAATAAATTATACCTCAAGTCCTTTAATTTAGGACAAATGCACATCACAGGGATGATGTTTTCCTTGTCAGCTTTGCACAGGCGGCACTGCTGCAAGAATTTTTTTCTTACCCAGGGTGGTAAATGCGGGATTACCGGAATTACGCCGAGGCGTAATTTTAAAAACTTTTCTTTCGTTTTTAGATTCATTCCAATGTTGAGATATGCTTGTGGCTGCATTCTTCCATAGTCACTGAGTGTGATCCAACCGTGCGCTCTTTTTGTTAATGCCTCCTTGTCATCAATAGAAGAGAAGATTAGTGCTGATTTTTTTGCGACTTTTTGGAAAGAAGGATCGGTTGGAGTGCCCCAAAGGCCTGACAGACCCAGGACTTGAAGTGAATTAAATAGATAATTTTGAGCTGAGGATTTACGATGTCGGAGCAGCTCTTCCCATACGTTGGAGTTTAAGAACCAACCTCAGCGCTACGAATCTTGTGCCAGCTGGTAACATACGCACTCCGCCTTTCTAGTGTTTGTTTCAGAATACCGAATTCTAACCGGATTTGTGCAGGCGAGACGTATCTTGGCAGGTTAAAAATAGCCCTGTATGAATTAGCTATTACTATGTCCAGTAATGCGGCGTCCTTCCCTTGAAGGGACTCACTCCCATATGTGAGAGTCGGCTGAAACTTTGCGTGCAGAACCTGAAGAAGAGGGTTGAATGTTAGATCGGGGAGTTTGGCTTTTAAGGATTTTATCGCCAGGTAAGTCACGGTTCCCTTTCCTCGTAAGGAATCCAATTGAGGTTTGAACGAGTTCTTGCAGTCCAGAATTACTCCCAAATATTTACAGGTGGTTACCAGGTCCAGCCCTTGTCCGTTTACATGTCAATTGATTTTCCTTTTTTTTTTTGGAGTTCACTGCCATAACCTTAGATGTATTAAAGTTTATTTGCAGGGCGTTCCTTTCTGAAAAGGAGTGGGCTATGTTTAGTAGATGCTGGAGGCCTATAGGTGTCCGGCTTATCAGCACCAAGCCGTCTGCATACAGCAGATTGGACAGTGGAATTTTCCCTTGTTTCGGTGCGTGACAGAGGCATTTATCAAGTTCCCCTGGTAGGTCAGCAAGAAAAAGGTTAAATAAGATCGGTGCTATTACACAACCCTGTTATAAACCTTTTGTTGTCGGAATGGGTTTAGAGAGATGTGTACCCACTCCTAGTTTAACCTTAATCCAGGTGTTTGAATGGAGTTGTATCAGCGCGTCTAGGAGATGTTTAGGTATTCCCCAGTTGTCCAATTTCTGCCAGAGTATGTTACGTTCCACGTGGTCGAATGCAGCAGTGTAATCAATAAAGAAGAGAAATAGGGGATTTTTGGTCTCCTTTGCTGCATCCATCAGCAGGGTCAGTGCCGTGATGTTGTTTGTGGTCCTTTGACCTCTGCAGAAACTGTTTGGTTGATCGGAATTACTGAGTTTTCAGATGCCCATGATGTTAGCTCCTCCAGTATGGTTCCTGCAAAATATTTAGCCTCCACGTCTATGATAATTGTTTGGATGTTTCCTATTGCCATGTTTGAAGATTGGGCTGATTACTGACCCATGCCAGGAGTCTGGAAGAGTCTGGGTGTTCTTTCTGTTGTTGAATATCTGTGTTAATGCTACGCTCCAAAATTTCGGGTCTGATTTGTACAGCATTGGTGGAATGCCGTTAGGTCTGGGGGCACCTGTCGGTCTGCCCCTGGCTATTTGCCTTTTGATGTCGGCTGACATGGTGGCCTGATGTCCAGACTCGGTGTGGAAAGACGAACTTGGGTCTGTCATTAATTTATCTATTCAAGATGGTAGCATGGCTCCTTTCGTGCCTATTTCTTGGGTCATGGCCATTGTGTTGTTATTGTCAATTTTTTCCCTCTTAGATTCTTTGCTGTGCTTTTTTGTCACCACCTCTTCAAGCTGTCCTCATTGGCGGCGTTTGTGTTATTAAAGTACTTGAAGAGGTATTTAGTCCATGCTTCCTCCGTTATATTTGAGTTTAGGCCGAGATGGTCGGGGTTCTTTATTCTTTTAATCATTTGCCAGAACCTTGAGCTATTTTTCCGTTTTACTTCATAGAGGAGTTTCGCCCATAGCTCGTCATTTTTCTGTTTCTGTTTTTCCCATTTCTTCCGTTTTAGCAGTTTTTTCGCTTTCCGTAGGATTATTTGCAAGTTGTAATTTGTTGGATCCTTCCGCATCTGTCTCAGTGTTCGGTTTATTAACCGTTTTTGCATTTTCATTTCTGGAGTGAGTTGTAAATTGGTTGATGTTCCCTTTCTTTGTCATGACCTATTTGGCGGGCCTTTTAACAATTTCACACTGATGTCTAGGATGAAGTTTTACCATACTTCTGACAACTTTGTTGTGGAGCTTGCCGTTTCAATGAAATGAGTTTTCGCTGCAAGGCTTAGGGAGTCAATGTTGCAGGGATTGCACAGTAGCCGCCTTAGCTTTGAAGTCACTGAACCACCTGTATGTGGTTCAGTATCCAGAAGTGAGTTGACTTTTATTGTGGCTTCGTGGGGCAGGTGGTCGCTAAGATTGTTCGTTCCTATTTTGAACGCCGTTACCCTGCCAACCATGTTTAGAGATGTAAATGTGTAGTCCAGATGGGAGGATTGCTTGCCGGAATGAAAAGTTGTGACCGGTGGATCGTCTTCAGCGTAACGTCCATTCAAGGCTCTTAAATTAAGGTGTTCTAATTGTCAAAGTAGATTTTTTGAGTAATTTGCAGGTTTATTATTTTGTGCGGAGCCCTGCCTTGGCACTCTCCATGCAGCGCTAAGTTATTGTTTAAGGTCATCGTCTGGATCCGAACTGATAAGAAGCATGTTAAAGTCCCCTGCCAGGATAATTAAATCAGATTCCTCTTCATCCATTATTTTTACCAAGGCTATTATCAGTTCGTCGGCAGCTTGTCGTTTCTGTTTAGGGTGGATGTAAATACTGATTATTATAACATCTTGAGGTTGGTTATTTAACCGGAGTGAGATCTTTGCCACCTGTATTGCGCTTGGAGGAGCTATTTGAGATTCTATTGTCATGATCTTGCCTATTGTTGCTATTGAGGCAAAAATCATTAAACCCCCTGATCTGCGAACGAAGGTGGAGCTTTTGTTTGCTGAAAGACAACAAGATATAAACCCTTGCAGCTCAAATGCCTTTTCCTCCCAGGTTTCTTGAAGCAGTACAAGGTCAAATGAGTTTAAATATTGTAGAAACTCTGGATCGTTGCTTTTGCTAGCTAAGCCATTGATGTTCCAAGTGCATACGCTGATTTGCCTGGTCTTTTCCAAGGAATGATCAGAGTTCTTTCCCCTTTGTCAATTTGTGTGGTTGACTATATTGATGGTACTTTGAATCGACTTCCAGTTCGGTAGGGTGACCGGCGAAGCATGACCACGGTGCCTTGGTTCTTGTCCACAGAAGAATGTTTTTATGTCTTGGGGGTGCACTCTTGAAGAAGTGCTCCTTGCCCCTTTTAATACTGAGTTGGTATTTTTTCGCGCCGGTGACCTGGTTGGGGGTAAAAATGGTGTTGGATAGGGAGGTTGCTTTTCAAGTCTCAGTTTAATCCCCCATTGTTTAAATGTTGTTTCTTCCTCAAATTTTCTTAACTTTCTCAGTGGAATTCTAGGTAAGGAATCTATAACTAACCTATGTTTCTTACAGATATATAGTTACCGAAGGTAAGTAACTTGTTCGACGGGGTCCAAAAAGAAACTGACGTGTGCGTGCTTGGATGGCTCCTAATTGAGGTTCCAGACGTCACTTACAGGGCAAGGCAGAGGCCTCACAATGCCTCCTTTTCACGTACTAAAGCTATTTGAAAAATCTTCCCAGATCCAGGCCTGGTGCTTTGGGAAATTCTAAAAGTCAGGAATATGTGGCTAGAGTATCCTCCATAAAGAGAGTTACCGAAGGTAAGTAACCTGTTCTCCTTTGTAGGAATCCTACTGAATTCACTGAGCCTCCTCCACTGTTGAGCGCATAATTAAGTCTTACATCACTCATATTACTCATCAACTGAGATTTTGCCAGTACGTATGACTATGCTGTGCCGTGCTGAGTCAGTTTCTACATCAAAAGCATAGCTGGGTGACAAAAAAAACTGGTGATGCAGTTCTAAAATGCCCAGATTTGTTTTTGGTTTGTCCTGCTAACTAATTAAAATGAGGGCCAGTTAGTAAAATGTTGAATTTTTCTAGTATCAATCAGCTTGTAGAGCAACATTTAATTTAAGATCATTGTAAGCTGAAGTTAAGGTTTAAGTTATAATCTGAAAAAACACTAGTAAATGTGTGAGACATAAAACTAAAAGAGATACACTCATCTAGGGGTGATTATAATTTGCACAGACGGTTTCCTTTTTCATATGTCCATAGTGACGTACATGTGGTAAGATGGTGTTAATAGTTGTGGTTAACCTGATCTCATTTGTATACATAAATAGCATTGTTTAAACGATGTGTGTATTTTATTATGATCCTGTTACAAGTTCACTTGGCTTCATTACACCTAAAATTAGGATTTACAGTTTTCAAGTCTTCTTAGTTAACCCCCAAATATTTAGAAAACTAATACATTTATAAGCATGTCAATACTCTTATAAAGATGGTGAGCTCCAGATTTTGATACCCACTCCAACCCCTAAACCACATGCATCATTTGAATTTAATAAATAAAGTGGTCTTATAATATTATCCACTCTTCCTGTTGTTGTTAATATATGTATTGTGTGTCACATTTCCCTGAAAGGCTTCTTGGTGGAGATGTACATGATCTAGCATTAATATATGTATTTCACTTTAATGAGATCCCCAATTGAAAACGTAGAGTGTCTAAAGTTTATCCATTGGGTCAAGTGAACCCATTTGCAAAGGAACTAGAGAAAGTATTCAAAGCATCACAGTCTCACTTGCTGTGCCACATATCCTTAATTAAAACACAAAGTGTCTAGTGCACCTTCTTTGTCACCACTGAGACCCATAACCAGACCCCTGTAGTTCACAAACTAAAAGCTATAGTTAGCCTGGGTTAGGCAGAGGGCCACAAAACCCTCACCCTCATATCATAGCAATCACCATGGACAACTCAACATATATCACATGATTTGGATAGGAAGCTTGCAAGGCCCCAAACCCTCCCTCCGAACCATCTCACCAATAATGCATGAAGTCAGTAGTAAGCAACCTCTTCTTCCTCCAGTTTCTGGGTCGAAATCCCACAACCACAGAATGAAGTATTTATGCCAAACGGCCAATTAATTAGCAACTAATTTGTCAAAATAATTGTAAAAACACTGGATGTTTTAATGCTAGTTCTACTTCGTTTTCAGGGCACCTCCTGTCCACAAAAGAACAGCAAATCCAAGAGAAGACAGGGCAGATAAATGCTTTGCAAAAGGAACTAGACAGTACAAAGGCTGATCTGAGTTACTTACAAGAACATCTGATTTCGGAGAGGAAGAAAGAAGAGAAGCGTATTGCGGCTATGAAAGAGAGTTCAAAAGCCCAGAAGACCCACCTAGAAAAATCACTTCAGGTACAGTTTGATTTGTTCTTGAATGTTATGATGTGTATCTACTCACACTGGTGTTTCTTGAGGAGAATAGCATAGAATATTATAACATACCAATAATACAACCAATACAGCCATCTCCAGACATTCACAGACTTTAACTTCTGCCTTATTAATTTAAATTAGAAATTCTTGCTTCAGATGTATTACTCACATGTATAAACCCAAGGTCTGTAAAAGTCAATAGGCCTCAAATGTAGAAGGAGTGATGCCAACCTATTGGGGTTGCCAATGCTTGTTTGCATTGGTGGTCCACACACATTTTTTTTTAACTTAACGGTTTTCAAACATAGAGGCTGTTTATTTCTACAGAATGAGCATTTGTTCGGTTGCCAAACAATTAGTTCACTTATAATTTACTTTTCTTGAAAATAAATGTGTATGTCATCATCTTTGTATAGATAGTTTGACATAAGAAAACAGAAGTGTGATTTCTTAAATATCATGCCTGTATTTTTACTTAGGAGCTGAAACAAGAAAACAATCGCCTTCTGAATGAGCTGCACTCTATAGAAAAAGCAGCACGCGATCACCATGAACGAGCAAAGCGCCTGATGAAGGATCTTGGTCAGGTTCAAGGGGAATATTTAGAGCTGAAGAAGCAGGTATGTTTGTCAGTTAGGCATATAATTATGGGTTTCTAGGGTAACCAGATCAATATGAATTTAAAGGGTAGTCTCTTTACTTTTAATTAATTTAAGCCCATCATCTTTGTATTGGTTATCAGCTTAACTGTGAATATCCCTTTTAGTGTTTCAGTCCATGTTTTATAGCAATACATGTCAGTAACCACACAAATAATGTATTTACATATATATGCACATTTATAATTTTAAAGTTGACTCAAACATTCTTTGAAATCTAACTAATACAACTTATCCTATTTAATATTTTGTTTATCAGACAGTATTTCGAGCAGTCGCTCATGCGTACCCATACTGACCTAGTAGTTTTCACATTCAACCTCTCTGTATACATCAAAAATATTTTGAGTAATGCAGTCTTTGAAATCAGGTATTTTTTAACCAACATTACTGGGATGCACTGATGGTTAGTTCTAAACAGTCAACCGTGGTAACTTATATTATAATCTTATCATTATAATCTTAAATAAAAGATGTTCAATAGTTTTGTAAACTGTAAGTGTGTACACTAGCATCATTTATTTTATTTATCGAGTTTTGTATAGCGTGAACTTGACCTGAGGGTATCAGAGCGCTTTTCAGCAGCAATTACGAGAGTTACAGAGTAAATAAAAGTAAAAATACATAGTAACAGTATATAAAAGAAGAATACAATAGACAGTAGGATAAGTGGACGATATAGTTCGGAGGCAGTTATGGTAGGGTGTTGCAGAGTTGGGGGCGGGAAGTAGAAGAACAGTTTTTCCCAGAGGTAGCAATACTCAGATATATTTGGAGGGTGAGAGGTAGGAACATAAGGCCAGTCACTTAGTTTAGGTGTTTATTGAGAAGAAAAAGTAAAAAACATTTCCTGAAGTGAGGGAATGATTGATTGTCAGGTAAATCATTTGGATGCGATTTCCATATTGTAGGAGCATTCCCAGAGAAGGAGCAGGTGCGAGATCTTTCTTTCTTAAGTTTGGGCGGAATCAGGAGTAGAGTGTTAGTACTTTGAAGAGGTCTCTTTTGGACGGCTTTTGGTGTTTTTTTGTGTGAAGTAGATTGCAGTTTTGAGTATACAGCTTGTCTCGATAGCCAGTTGAGTTTCTTGAGAGTGGGAGACAGTAGTCTGGCAGCTGCGTGGAGTGTAGCTTTCGAAGGGATATGGTGTGTTTTTGGGGTGCCCATGAACATTGCGTTACCATAATCCAGCTTGGAGAGGACTATGGATCTTTAGGTCTTCAGGGGTGATGAAGGGTTTTATTTTCTTAAGGTGCTTCAGTGTGTAGAAGGCACTTTTAGCTTTGGCATTATTATGATCTTTCATGTGCAGGTTTCTGACAGGTGTAATCCCTATAGATTTGACAGAATTGGAGACGGATAGTTTGCAGTTTAATACAGTGAGGTTGTCGAGCCAAATATCTACAGGAAAGGGGTTTTCTTCCGTTTAAATGAATGAGTTCAATTTTGTTGGGGTTGAGCTTAAGGTGGTTGCTGGTTAGCCAGGATTGTACTGTGGAGAGAGTGCTGCTTAGGTGCTAGATATCTTTAGCTGGTGAAATTTTAATGTAGAGTTGGGTGTCATCTGCCTAGAGATGGTAGGAAATTCTGACTTGTTTCAGGATCATTGCAAGGGGGTCCATATAGAGGTTGAATAGGGCAGGAGACAATATTGACTCTTGTGGAACTCCTTGTGAGAATTGTCTTGCTTTTGAAGTCGTATTGCTTAGTTTGACTAGCTTTGAGCGTTGGTTCAGGAAAGAAGCAAACCACTGAAGGGCAGTGCTATTGATGTCTGCATGCTGTGAGAGGGTGTTTAGGAGGATGTCATGGTTGATGGTGTCAAAGACAGCCGAGAGGTCCAGGAGGAGTAGGAAGCAGGCCTGGCCATCCTCCAGCGATCTGAGTAGGTCGTCAGTGATGTTCAGTATTGCAGTCTCTGTAGTGCAGCCTTTCCTGAACTCAGATTAGAAGGTGTTTTTCAATGTGGTTGCTGAGTTGTTGAAGCACACATTTTGCGATAGCTTTGGAAAAGAGAGGGAGGTTAGTTATAGGTCTGTAATTGTTAAGGTCATTCTGGTCGGCATCTGGCTTTTTGATGATGGGGGTGACTTGGCCGAGTTTGAAGGAAGTCGGCATGGAGCCGCTCGATAAGGAGAAGTTAATGATTTTGGTCAATGTAGGAGAGATGATTTGACTAACATTTTTGGCAAGCGTAGCAGGAATGGTGCCGGAGAGGTGCTATGTTGGCTTCATGCAAGCAAGTCATTTGAGGAATTCTTCCTCATGGATATAGACAAATTCAGTCCCAAGATGCATCATTTTTTTGTTGCAAGGGGTTGAGGTTAGTGTTCTGGATTGCTGAGGAGGAGTGTATGGGGAGATAACCATTATTAGAAGGTAGGGCATTGTGTGGATCCTCTTTGCTAGAGGGTGCAGATTTGGTGTAGGGTGGGCCAAGTGAGAATTCGATGTTAGCTATTTTTCCAGAGAAGAATGTTCTGAACTCTTCACAGCGTGTAGTAGAGTCACTAATTGAATGTTGGGGAAAGGAAGAGGTTTGCTGTTTGATAATGTTGAAGAGGTCTTTAGGTCTGTTCCTAGAGCGCTCAACTTGGGCTCAGAAGAAGGAGCATGTTTCTCAGAAGATGTGAGAAAATGAGTCGTATTTGGATAGCATAGGTTAATAGTTTACACTTAATCCTTTAGAGCATGGAAATAAACAATAAAATGTGTATTTAGATCTTAAAATGAAATCCCCGGTGGTAGACTGGTGTCTCGTTTATACAGGGACCTTAAGACAGAAAGGGTGAAACACCCCATGAAAATTAGCAGTGGGACACCGATCTGCAAAGTCCCTGTTGGACAAAGAATGAGAGATATGTGCTCAGGTTCAACTAATCGCCAGTAATGCACGTTTTAAGCTATCTCATTGTCATGTTCTGCACTATACCTATCACACACCATCACAACTTAACAGGGTATTAAAAAATAGATCCCGATATGTCCTAGATGTGATGAACATGGTACTACATGCTTTGGTAGTGTAGGGATATATCTAGTGGTAGTAATATTAAAGAGAGTACGCGTCAATGAGATTCCAACTACATTAAAACATTGTGTGTTGGGAGTTGTCCTCATACCTAAGCAGTAGAATGTCGCTCAAATTTGCAACCCTGTGGTTGGTAATAGACAAGTGCAGGATTTCGATCCACTGGCAGTCCCCATGTCTTCTCTCCGCGCCTGCATTGTTACGAGATATGACTGAATGGTCACTGGCTGAGGAAAGGCGACTGAAAAAAGTAAGAACTGATAAAAAGAAAACAGAAGACATAGCATGACCAATGAAAATGATTAGTTCATTGTTGACGCCAGAAGCGACATGAGAGCCAACTGCGGAAGTGGATACAAATTCTTCTGGTAGTACTTCTCTAACATGCACATGCTCCTCTGAATAGCTTAGTGTCCTCAATGACGGAGTGGACACAAGTCTCATTAATGAATCTATATACTAACAATTTAGACAATACATAAGCTGAAACGTAATGTTGCCTATACCTGCTCTTGCTGTGTGCTATTTTTTGCACAACTTCTGGGGGATCTCGAATGGAAGAACATATCTGACATATCTGACTGTCCTTGTTACTTAACGGATGTGACACTGCTGCTAATTACAGCCCATTTGTTTGTTCTTTACTTTGAATTGAAAACTTTAAATGAAGTTTACAGAAAATGAAATCCCCAGCCATGAAGTGGGGCTGAAAAGAAGTCCATATGGACTCTTGATCAAATTCACATTGGCCGGGAAGCACATGCACATGCAGATACCCACAAGCATAGTATTTCCAGTTGTGAACGTAGTAATTCTAATGTATTGACTCTTTAAAACCAGTGTCACGTGCAGGGCTAGTTCTAAGACTTTTCGAATTCTATGCAAAGTGAATTTTTTATATCCCCTCTTTTTACCATGGTTTTCTGTAGAGCACGCCCAGGCTCATTCTTATATTAATGGTTTTATTCTATTATGATTTTGGTATATCCCCCACTAAACTTGCACCCAAAAGATTTTGAGTAATTTAGTGCACATTGAAAATGCACATCAGTGGGAAAAGTTTAATTTACTCCAGTATTGGAGCTTTCATAGATTCATATGCCTGAATCATTCCCCGTCGTTGAGACGGGAGTCTCCGGTACATAAAAAAGCATTGCTTAGTAGTATAGCAAACTGAAAAGAGACCTAGGCCCATTTCCCTTATGCAACCCATAACCTTCGTTATGTAAAAAAGGTCCAAACTTGTCTCTGAACCAATCAGAGCCTCTCACCCTCTAGAACACTCCTGAGAGAACCTCTTGCCCCTCAGATTTTCTACCGCACGTTGTGCTAGGGAGTCTCCTTTAAGCTCTGCTCAAATTCTACAGTTTATTTCTACTTCATTCTGGTTTTGAGAGTTTCTTCAACTGCTTTTTTCTTCACCAACTCCTGAGAATGGCTGACAAGGAGAAGAAAGGTTTCTTCAGAGCCTGTGCTACCTGTTCAAAGAAAAGGCTATATACAGATGACCCTCATAAAGATTGCATATACTGTCTTTACCCAGACCATCAGGCAAAGGACTGTAAGGTATGTCTTACCTTTTCTATTAAAACACTGAGGGATCGTGAAGGAAGGCTTTTACTAGGTCTTCAAAAACTTAAAACCAGGAAAGACGTCATGTCTAGTGACAGTGATGAGGCGTCTACAACTTCTAGGAGATCTCAGAAAAAAAGCAGATCTCCTCAGGCTCATACCTCAGGGGAAATACCTGAGAAGGCCCTTAAAAAGGGCGCAGTTCCTCAAAATGTCCTCCACGTAAGGAAAAGGTGAGCAAGGGTCATGCTTCAGGGGTAAAACATACAAAGAGGTCAAGCTCAGAGCCCTCAAAATCACCCCCTAAAGTCAAACATTCTCTCAAGAAGCCTGCCTCCACACCTCCTGAGGAAAAATTGGTAAAATTCGACGTCGTCGGCGGGAGCGTTGACGAAGAAAATAGCGTCGTCCTCGAAGAAAACGGAGGTAAAACTAACTTCTAAAGCTATAGCTCTGTCGACGATGGCATAGCCGACGGCAGTGTCGACGCCGAGACCTTCGACGACGACGGCATCGACGACGACCACGATTACGTCGTCGACGGGATCGTCGACGGCAGCCACAATAGGATCGTCAACGATGACGACAGTAACAGCACCGTCGACTGCAGCATCGATGACGATAGTTTCGACGGCGATCTCGTCGACGGGCTCGCCGACGAGAGAAAAAATCCCAGAAAAACGGGAATTTGCCAGGAAGAGGAGAATTACTCCAGAACTTCTCTCCAAGCAAGGTGACATCTCTAGTACCATCCCACCTGTTAGAGGAGGAAGAGTCACAGGAGGAGGAGGATGATGATGGCCCTTTTGGCTACGCCAGTAGCCCGTCGCAATTACATGTAAAGTGCCAAGAGGATGACTGGGAAGACGAATATGAGGGGTTTCAGGATCGTCCCCAGCAACACTATCGCAAGGAATACCAGGAAGAGATAGTGAGCGTTCCGTCTTCATTGCTAACGGATCTGCAGTTTATGTTAGATGATTATAAAAGGAGGCATCCTATAACTCATACTTCTCAAAAGATACCGGTGACTACATCTCAGCCGCGCTCTATTCTATGTACGCCAGTGCGACGACAAGAGGTTTTACCGGAGTCCTTGCCTATATCACCACTACCAAGGTCTCAACAAGATCCAGTAACCTCTGATGATGAATAGGAAGAGGGAGAGAGAACGGACCCTAGTAAAGAGTGGGATAATTATCTCATTCCGTCGCCTTTGTCTCCTTCACCGAAACCTGTCGATTGTCCTCCGGAGGACATTGGGGGGTTCCATAATTTAATGGAGAGAGCTACAAAAAGATTTGCGCTCACCATGTCATCTGACAAGACGGCATGTTTCTTGTACGATTTCAAGGAGCTCTTGAAGTCACATCTGAGTCCCTCCCAGAATCTCCTCTTCATCGGAGCGGTTCTGGACTCGGCGCAGTTTCGGGTCTATCCTCCCGAACAGCGGGTTTGGGATATTCAGGCTCTGATTCTAATCTTTCAGCCTTTATCCCGAGTTTCGGTCAGTTTGGTGCTGCGGCTTCTGGGTCTGATGGCCGCCTGCATCCTGTTAGTGCATCACGCCAGGTGGCGGATGCGGGCTATGCAGTGAGACCTGAAGTTCCAGTGGGCTCAACATCAGGGCAACCTGTCCGACCACGTCCTGATCTCGGAGGGCACTGCAAGACAGTTGCAGTGGTGGCTCACAGACTGCGATTGGGTCAGTGGCAGATCCCTCTCCCAACCCGAACCGGAGCACGTAGTGGTGACGGATGCGTCCCTCCTGGGATGGGGGGGCCTCATGGGAGTGGCAGAGATCAGAGGCCTCTGGTCTCCGGCGGAGTCCTGGCTCCATATCAACCTATTGGAGCTGCGGGCGATCCGGCTTGCACTGAAGGCATTCCTTCCCTCTGTCCGGGGAAGTGTAGTGCAGGTGTTCACGGACAACACCACCGCCATGTGGTATTGCAACAAACAGGGCGGGGTGGGGTCGTGGACCCTTTGTCAGGAGGCTCTGCGCCTCTGGACATGGCTGGAACATCATGGCATCACCCTGGTTGTTCAACACCTGGCAGGCTCTCTGAACGCCAGGGCGGACAAACACAGCCGTCGGTGCATGATGGATCACGAGTGGCGTCTGAACTCGGACGTGGTGCAAGGTCTCTATCAGCAGTGGGGAGAGCCTTAGTTAGATCTATTCGCCACCGAAGAGAACGCAGAATGTCTTCAATCAATCAATCGGCGAATTTGTATAGCGCGCTACTCACCCGCAAGGGTCTCAAGGCACTGGGGGGGGGGGGTCGCTACTGCTCGAACAGCCAGGTCTTGAGCTGTTTCCTGAAGGAGAGATTGTTCTGGGTCAGCCGTAGGTGGGTTGGAAGGGAGTTCCACGTTTAGGCCGCCAGGTAGGAGAAGGACGTTCCCCCGGCGGTGGTCTTGCGAATGCGTGGAACGGAGGCGAGGGCGAGGCTGGCGGAGCGGAGCTGGCGGGTGGGTGTGTGGAACGTGAGGCGGCTGTTGAGGTACTTCGGGCCCATGTCGTGGAGGGCCTTGTGTGTGTGGGTGAGGAGGTTGAACGTGATCCTCTTGTTGACGGGGAGCCAGTGCAGGTCTCTCAGATGGGCGGAGATGTGGCTGTGGCGGGGGACGTCCAGGATGAGACGTGCTGACGCGTTCTGTATGCGTTGGAGTCTTTTCTGAAGTTTGGCTGTGGTTCTGGCGTAGAGGGTGTTCCCGTAGTCCAGGCGGCTGGTGACGAGGGCCTGGGTGTCTGTCTTCCTGGATTCGGTGGGGATCCATCGGAAGATCTTACGGAGCATGCGCAGGGTGTTGAAGCAAGTTGATGAGACGGCGTTGACTTGCTTGGTCATCGTGAGGGAGGAGTCTAGGATGACGCCCGGGTTGCGTGCGTGGTCCGTAGGCTTGGGTGCGGTGCCCAGTGCCGGGGGCCACCAGGAGTCATCCCAGGCGGAGGGGGATGGTCCCAGAATGAGGACTTCCGTCTTGTCTGAGTTCAGTTTCAGACGGCTGAGCTTCATCCATTCTTCGACGTCTTTCATGCCCTCCTGGAGGCTGGATCTGGCGGAGGCGGGGTCATTGGTGAGGGAGAAGATCAGCTGGGTGTCGTCGGCGTAGGAGATGATGTTGAGGTTGTGTTGACGTGCGATGGCTGCGAGAGGGCTCATGTAGATGTTGAAGAGGGTGGGGCTGAGTGAGGATCCTTGTGGGACGCCGCAGATGACTTCGGTGGCCTCGGAACGAGTCGCTGTATCAGTGTGCGGTGGGATACCGTGTCTAAGGCTGCCGAGAGGTCCAGGAGGATGAGGGCCGCTGTTTCCCCGTTGTCGAGCATGGACCTGATGTCGTCGGTGGCAGCGATGAGGGCGGTCTCGGTGCTGTGGTTTGCTCGGAAGCTGGACTGTGAGGGGTCGAGGTAGCTGTTCGTCTCGAGGAAGGCGGAGAGTTGTTTGTTGACGGTCTTCTCGATGACTTTAGCCGGAAAGGGGAGGAGCGAGATGGGACGGAAGTTCTTGAGGTCCGTGGGGTCCGCGGTCGGTTTCTTCAGGAGGGCACTGATCTCGGCGTGTTTCCAGCTCTCCGGGAAGGTGGCGGAAGCGAAGGAGCTGTTGATGACGTCCCGGAGATGGGGTGCGATGATGGAGACGGCTTTGTTGAAGATATGGTGTGGGCAGGGGTCGGTAGGGGATCCGGAGTGGATGGTGTCTTCGGTGCTGACGGGGGTCCAGGTGCCGATGGTGGTAGTGGGGGGCGTTGCTTCAATGGTTGGGTGCGTGGTCTGGGCGCCGAAGCTGTTGTGTATGTCTGCCATCTTCTGGTGGAAAAAAGTGGCGAGTGAGTCGCAGAGGTTTTGCGAGGGTGTGATGTCGTTGTTGCTGGCGCTGGGGTTGGAGAGCTCTTTAACGACGCTGAAGAGTTCCTTGCTGTTGTGGGAGTTGTTGTCCAGCCGTTCTTTGAATGATGTCCTTTTGGTTGTGTCGGATCAGCTGGTGGTGTTTGCGGGTGGCGTCCTTGAGGGCTGTCATGTCTGCTGTTGGGTTGTGGCGCCAGGTTTTCTCGAGGGTGCGGCAGGTTTTCTTGGAGTTCTTGAGGTCGTCGGTGAACCACCGAGTTCTCCTGCTGCCGGGTCTGCTGGGAGGTTTCCTCAGTGGTGCGAGGTCATCAGCGCAGCTGGTGAGCCACTGTGCAAGGTTGCGGGCTGCTTCGTTGGGGTCCGTTGTGTTGGTGGGTGGGTTCTAGCTGAGGGCGGTGGTGAGCTGGTCGGAGGGTATCTTGCTCCAGCTTCTGCGGGTGGCCTGTTGCGGGTGGTGGTGGATCGTTGTTCTCCTGAAGGTGAAGTGGACGCAGCTGTGGTCTGTCCAGTGTAGTCCGGTGGAGTGGCTGAAGGAGATGTGCTTGGTGGAGGAGAAGATGTGGTCAAGCGTGTGGCCGGCGTAGTGGGTGGGGGTGTTGACCAGTTGCTTGAGTCCGAGGTTGGCGAGGTTGTCCAGCAGGGCGGCGGTGTTGCTGTCCTTGTCGTTTTCCAAGTGGTAGTTGAGGTCTCCAAGGAGGATGTAGTCCGATGAGGTGAGTGCGTACGGGCTGACGAAGTCTGCGATTGCTTCGCTGAATTGTGTGCGTGGTCCCGGGGGTCTGTAGATGAGCGTGCCTCTGAGGGTGGTCTTGGGGTCGGTGTGTATCTGGAAGTGGAGGTGTTCGGGGTCGGTGAGGCTGTTGTCGGAGTTGGTCGTGATGCGGAGGGTGTTTTTGTGGACGATGGCGATGCCTCCTCCGGTTTGGTTGACGCGGTCCCTCCGTGTGATCTTGTAGCCGTCCGGGATGGCGATGTCGGGGGATGAGGAGGCGTTCATCCAGGTCTCTGTGAGGAAGGCGACGTCTGGTGAAGTTGTGTCCAGGAGGTTCCAGAGTTCGACGGCGTGCCTGTGGACGGAGCGGGTGTTGAGCAGGATACACTTGAGGTGGTTGTTGCTGGTGTTGGGTTTGGCGGGTGCGGTGCAGGTCCGGAGGCAGGTGAACTTGGAGGCTTGGCAGGTGAAGGGTACGTGGGTGTGTCTCAGGGTGGTTCGGTAGCAGTCGTTGATCCGCCCGGTGTTGAGAGCGAGGAGGGTGGCGGCGGCGTAGCTCAGTCGGGCAGGCTTGCGTCGGTGAGGACCAGGGTTTCTGGCGCTGGGCGCGGTCCAGGCGTGGACGGGCGTAGACGGGCTTGCCTTTGGCACGCCTTCGGCGCGCAATCGGCGCGCCCGCTGCGTGTGCTCGCTGCGCGTACGGGTGCACTCCGCCATAAATGGCCAAGTGGGAGGGAGGAGCATCTGGGAGGCGGGAGCGGGGCGGCGAATGGGAAGGGAAACAGAAGAAAAAGGGGCGGGCCGCAGGGGTGCAGCAGCGGGGAGAAGGGCGGGAAACGCGGCAGGGGCAGGACACAGTAATGGCGCAAACAAGGAGAAGAAACAAGCACAGAAACAAAATACAGAGGCAGGAAACAAAATACAGAGGCAGAATACAAAATACAGAGGCCCAGGAACTCAGCTGCAGGGCAGCGGCGAAACTCGGCAGAAGCGGGGGAAGCCTGGGCTCACTCACGGGGAGTGTGCGCGGTGCGTGGAGCGACCGGCCCAGAACAGGGTCAAGGGTCTCTTGAAATCCTTCCTCACCTGGCCCAGCCGCTCTTACCTGCAGCGGCCGCGGCTGACCAGATCCTAGGTCAGGATCGCTGGGGAGACATCCTCGTGGTGTTGGGCCACTCGAACTTGGGCCGTGGGCGTTGGGTGCAGAGTGGTGCAAAATCACAGAGCCGCCTGGATCCAGATTCTGTGCGTGAGCCTTTGTTTGAGGAAATGCGGTGCTCACGGAAGACATAGTCTGTACAATGGTTGCAGGGCAGATCCTCCGGGTTCTGGGGGGCTGCTGGCTGCTAGACATGCCGGGGTATTCGCTGTAGTAAAGTCAGAGTCGGGACAGGCCGGTAAGGCTGGGGCCAAAGCAGTTGGTGTCCTCTTTTTCCTGGGTCAGCACAGCTCTTCAGTCCTTTTTCTTTCTTTCTCGAACCTGAGGAGGTAAGGTTCAGGGTGCCCCCTAAATACTAAATTTAGGTGCGTTAAAGGGGTGTGCAGGTTGGGACCAATAGGTCCTTTCCTTGGGGTGGGTACACCTCCTATTATGCCATCCTCCAGTGGGAGGGGCATTAACCTCTTCCTAATTGGCTGGGTCCCCTCTTCTTCAAGATGGAGGGGACTGAGATGTGTGCCTCACCTCGCCTCCCCCCCCCCCCCCGAGGGGTGGGGTTGGCAAAGGTGGGCACACCTCCTACTAATTTATTTTTCCCACTGATTCTCCCACCCAACGTGGGGGGGCAGAACTGGTGGCAGCCAGTTGCTGGGGGCAGCAAAAGGAAGGTACAGCTTCCAAAGGTAGCAGGCCTTTGAAGCTTCCCCTTTGTGGACCCAGCCCATCTTGGTGGAGGAGGCATAACACCTCTGCCCAGGATTGGCTTTGTTTCTGGACCCAGAGAGTGGAGGCTCTCTACCGAGCGGTCCAGAAACCTGTCTGGTGGTGACAAATGGCGGGCAGCCATTCAGGAACCACACCAGAGCTGGTCGTTTTTAGGGGCTATCTCCAAGATGCCCTCTGAGTGCATTTTACATTAAATCCCACACTAACATCATTGTGGGTTTAATGTGCTGAGACGTTTGCTACCAAACGTTCCACTGTTCAGTAACACTATTATAGAGCTGTGGAGTTCGTAATCATTTACTCCCAGACCATATACTCTTGATGGCTTTACTGCACTTACATTGTCTAATAATGGACTTAAAAACTGTAGGGGTACAGTGCTCATGCAACTGTACTCTAACCTGTGGTCTAGTGCACCCTATTGGAGGGGTGGCTTATCTAGGCCACGGGCAGGGGGTTGCAGGCATGGCACACAGGGATGTGTACCATGTTGACTCTTCACTTTTCTCTGCACCAAAACATGCAGCCTGCAATGTCAGTGTGTGGGTGTTAAGGGGCAGGGGCCCCTAAGGGTGGCACAATAGGTGCTGCAGCCCTTAAATGCCGTCCCTGGTCACAGTCCCCTTGGTTCCCATGGTACCTTTTACAAGGGGCTTACCTGTGGACAGAGATGTGCCAATTGTGGGTACAAAGGTACAGCTTTGGGAAATAATACTGGCCCTGGGAACCTGATTGGCAGGGACCCACGGCACACCAAGTCAAAGTGCATCATGTTTCAGACAAAAAGTGGGGGGTAACCATGTAAAAAAGGGCACTTTCTAACAGACACTTCCTTCTGTGGAAATGAATGCTGATCCTTTACTTGGCATCGTCCATCAGGGCAAAACAGAGGTAGAGCCGGTGCTTCCCTATACTGAAGCTCTATTTGACATTTTTTGGGGGGCTTTTTTTTTTTAACTCTTTTTATTGGATTTCCAATATTACACAAACATTTTGATATCTCTAGAAGCTGCATATATAACAATGATCATGTATTAGCTAGAACAATACAACAAGAAACCAAGAACCCCCCCGCCAATTAAATTACAATCCTTGTTGATTCAAAGTTACACACTTTAACATTACACCCCCAAGTTGCATCGTCTAATCCCAAATCGGTAGTACAACCGAAAAAACTATTCCACAACAGTTGAGTTCTGTAGTGAAACATACTGTCTGCATTGCCGAGGCCATGTGAAAATATACCATGCTTGACACTTGAGATGTTATCCCGCCTTACTCATTCTGGTCATTTCTTATATCAGCACCCTCGGACCTCAACCAGTTTGCAAAGGGTTCCCATATATCTATTGGTCTGGATTTTGTTGGCATCAGTTCCCAATAGTGGGACAGCTGATCCTTACCGTAGGTGGCTGCTCCTATCCATGCGGCTATTGCCGGAGGGCTGCGCTTCTTCCAATGAAGTGCCACTTGTCTCTTAGCCAGGAGAAATAGCATTGCTGTGAGTTTGCGTTGCCCCTTCGGCACTTCCTGAACGTAGCCCAGTAGAGCTATCAGTGGGATACACGATATGGGATTATTGGTGATACTACCCATGTGTCGAAAGACCTCTGTCCAAAACTGTGCTATCGGTTGGCAGTACCAGGCCAAATGGATAAAGGTGGCGTTCTGAGCACCACACCTCCAACAGCTCGTGTCTGGATGTAATCCCATGCGGTGAAGCTGGGGTGGTGTCCGATACAATCTATGTAGATAGTTAAAGTGAATTAGCCGTAGCCTATAGTTCGGTGAGAGGTTTTTCAGAATAGCCATTGTTCGTCGGTTATGGTAATGCCTGCGTCCGCTTCCCAGGCAGCTTTATATGTGGCTAATATAATTGGGGATTCTTTCTGAGTGATGCTATATATGCGTATTATTAGTTTACGAGGTGACGAGTTGGATAGAATGTTTTCTAAGGCCTGCAATGTGGGAGGAATCTTGGGGAACTCTGCGAACCAGGCCTTGCACGCCGCCCTGATTTGATAGTATAATAGCGTGTCTGAAGCCGAAGGTGTTTCCAGTTTGCACATCAGTGGAAGTGTTAAAAATTTGCCATCGGGAAATAGAACACAGTCTTTCTCCAAATCGCGAGCTTTCGCTCGCAATGATGCCGCCTTGTCTAGCAATGGGGCAATGAGGGGGTTGCCACCTATTGGCATGTATGGTGCGAATAAGACCTGCTGTCCCGCCCGCTTTGCAATCCCCTGCCAGGCCGAACGTACTGTCTCGGCAGTATCGATCTCTGAATGTGGTCTTTTGTAGGGCTGGTAAACTGCCGTATTCAATGGGAGGGGAGCGACCATATCAATTTCTATTGCTACATGGGGTTGATAAGGGGTTGGGTGTTGCCAAAAGTGCAAGAATTGCGCCTGCGCAGAATATGCATATAACTCAAAATCTGGAGCACCCAAACCCCCTTGCCGGAATGGTAATGTTAATAAGTTCCATGAAACCCTAGGTTGCCTTCCAGTCCAAACCAGGTCCAATATGTGGGTACGAAGTCTCTTAAAAAACTGGGCAGTCAGAGGCAATGGAATATTTACAAATAGATAAAGTAATTTAGGGAGAATAACCATTTTTGTGATTGCAATACGGCCGATCAGAGACAGCGGCAAGGTTTTCCACCTCCGTATTTTACTTTCTAACCAATCTACTACTCTTCCGTAGTTATCTAGCCACAATTCTTGCATGTCTCTGCTAATCCATATCCCCAGATACCTTGTGCCACCCACAGCCCATTGTATTGGGAAGTCTGTTTCGAATTTCTCTGTGTCATCTGTCAGTGATAATAGTATAGACTTGGCCCAGTTGATCTGGATCCCCGTTAGACCCCCATAGCGGATTATTTCTCTCATCACTATAGCAAAATTGTCTTTGGGATTCACTAAGTAAATTGCCATGTCGTCTGCATACATGGATATTAATAACCCCCTAGAGGTGAACCCGATACTTCTTTGTGTGTGGTGTTGACACAACCTGGCCGCCAGTAGCTCAGTGGCAATCGCAAATAATAATGGTGAAAAGGGGCAATCCTGTCGCGTTCCTCTCGTAATGCCAAAAGGTTCTGAGATTTGGCCATTCACTCTGACTCTAGCTGTCGGGTTCGTGTAAAGTAATTGGATTTGTTTTATGAAATGAAGACTCAGCCCCATACGCCCCAGGACGGTAAATAAAAATGTCCATTCTAACAAATCAAATGTCTTCGTGGCATCCAATAGGGCGACCACTGCTTGCACACGTGGGGCCAGGTAATGTAAGACACCAAAAATCGTACGCAGGTTATGCGCCGTCGACCTGCTCGGTATAAAACCAGACTGGTCCGGAAGAGCAATCATCGGGAGCATCACTTGAAGCCTATTTGCGATCAATTTAGCATAGATTTTAGCGTCCAGATTGATCAGGGACAGCGGATGATATGATTCCGGTTGCGTCGGGTCTTTGCCTTCCTTCAATAAAGTTATTACAGTGGCTTCACGCAGTGATGGGGGGGGACTACCCGTTTCTTGAGCCTCCAGGTATACCTGTAGAAGCTTAGGGGCCAGAATATCTGCATATTCTTTATAGAACGCTGCTGTTAAGCCGTCAGCACCCGGGGCCTTATCAGCCGGCATACTATTTATTACTCGTCGGATGTCATCTGCTGTGAATGGCAGCTCCATGTATTCCCGGGCCCTATTATTGAACCACGCTAACGCCAGAGTGTCTAGATATTCTGTAATGTCGGCCTGAGTTGGGGTCGTCTGTGTGGTGTATAGATGTTGGTAAAACTGTGTCATCATGTGTAGGATGTCTGCAGGCGCCCTGGCCGTCCCTCCCTCTTCCGCGCGAAGTTCTGTAATGTATGCCGGCCCCTTAGGTGTACGTAGCAACCCCGCCAATATTTCCCTGGGCGTTCTCCTTCCCCGTAACGCCTTGCCTGTGCATATTTATGCATATATCGTGCTTCCCTTTCCGCTTCTTCCTGAAACTCCGTCATTTTGGTTCGAATTAGAGCTATAGTCTCAGGGGATGGGTTGGTAAATTGTGAGTGCTCTAGCTCCCTGTTTTCGCGCTCAAGCCTTTCAAGTGTGCCGCGTATATCTTTGAGGACCCCGGCCTTAAGTGCAATGCAATTACTCCTGGTAACCACTTTAAATGCTTCCCAGGGAATCCACCGTACCCTCATTGAGGGCGAAGTATTCTTCGATTTTCACCCGTAATTCTACACGAAAGGCCTGGTCTAGTAAAGCATTTGTGGGGAATCTCCAAGTAAATGGCTGCCTATATGGTTGGGGGATACTCAGTTTCAATAGTAGAGGTGCGTGATTTGAGAAGGTGCGTGGGTGGTCTATCCCTGGAGGTTAACCAATAATCTAATCTCGACCACGCATTTTGGTGATGTGTAACACAGGTTCCCTCCCTAACATTGGGGTGCAGTGCGCGCCAGGAATCCACCAAGTGGAGATCCTCCATTATGTCAGTCAATGTCTCTGCCGCTCTCTGATGATGCACCCGGAGCACACCCTGTCTATCTACCGAAGGAGAAAGTACCACGTTAAAGTTCCCTCCCCAGAGGATCGCCATGGGGCTCATGGTTTGTGCCTGTTGCCTTATTTGTTGAAAAAATGTTGGGCAATCTGAGTTCGGACCGTATGTGTTTATTATCACTAACCGAGTGTTGTAAAGTTCTCCCTGAACCAATACATATCGGCCTTCTCTGTCACATGATGAGTCTTCCAGTGAAAGCTCCTACGGATCAGTATCGCCACACCTCTCGAGTAGTTGGAGTAGCCAGATTCAAACACTTCCCCCCCATCTGGTGGTCTTGAGGGCACCCGACGCCGCAGGTGTCAGATGTGTTTCTTGTAGTAAACATATGTCCACCGTATGTCTGGTGAGATAGGAGTGGATAAGCCTCGTCTTCCTACGGTGATTAAGACCCCTGACGTTCCAGGTAAGGTAGTTAAGTGTGCTTATGGCTTTACTGTGCGACATTATCAGTTTCAGAGGGTGACCCTCCACATCCATGGTATATGCTAGCAGTACTCAGCAGAATGGTGACATAATAAACAATACAAGAATTTCCGGATGACTTACGTAGGTGTGTAGTTGTATACCTAAATTTACCTCCAGCGTGCAATGTGAGTGTGTGCATGATGTTGGCGGAGCCAAACAGAACATTCCCCCGTACTCCCTCCACCCACACCAACCCCCCAATCAGGTTGTGTTACACCCACCCTTAAACCCCTTAATAACAACAAAATACTCGTGTTTGCAATACTTGAGGGAATCATCCCTCATACATGGTGTCACCGGCATACACAACCCTGCATTTGTAGCAGGGTGGCCGAGCACATAACGAACTATCCCATACCCTGAAATCAGTCAGAGCCCTGCATTCATTATTTTGAGCATTACCACTTCGAGTGTCCGCTTGCACTGCCCTCTTGTTAACAAATTTGAAGTATTGTTCTGCTCAGTGTTGCACCCCCTCCGGGCATGTACTTTTATGCTACAGATACTCATCTGCGTCTACAGCTTGGCTGTTTTGACCCCCCAGCTAATCAATATCACTCAGGGTCTGCTCAGTTTGTACGTCTGTTGTCAACTTGCATTGCTTGTGTTCTTTCGCCATTTGCTTCGCATAGGATAGTGCTGCCTTTGCATCTGTGAAGTACGTGGGCTTCCCGTGACTTTGGACTTTAAGCCTGGCTGGGTAGATGAGAGCATATCTGGTGCCCAGTTGTTGAAATATTTTTTTCGCCGGGAGAAATTCCCTGCGAGCAGCTTGGACTTGCATAGTGAAGTCTGGGTAAAGAGCAATGGCGTTTCCCTGGTAATTCAAAGATCCCTTCTCCCTGGCCAGTCTGAGAATAGTGTCACGGTCTCTGTAGTTCAGTACTCTGGCCAGGATTGGCCTTGCTGGCGCGCCCGGGGAGGCCTAGGGCCTAAGGAACGGTGTGCCCTTTCGATGAGAAACATTTTTGAGAGATCAGGGCCAAACAATTCATTCATCATGTTTTCCACATACCTCTCCATGTTTTGAATGTCCGTCGTCTCCGGAATTCCCGTGATTCGTACGTTGTTTCTCCGCTATCTGGCTTCTAAATCCTCATTCTTCTGTTGAGTAACTTTCAATACACCTTCCATTTCGCGCATTGTCTGGCCCAGATCCGACTGGTTGTCCTCCATCTCTGATATCCTCGCTTCCAGGGTGTCTAAGCGGCCATCTTGTTTCTCCACCCTTTGTGTTAGTCTGTCCATGCGGTCAACCAGCGTGTTCATCTTCTTGTCTATCCCTTGAAGACTCGTTTTCAATTCTTTGAACATGGCCCTGATGTCGTCCCATCCATGTGCTCCTGCTGACCAGCATCCCCTTCTGCAGATGTCCTACTCCTCAGGCCCCCCCTAGCGTGTTGCTCCTTTGGCTCCCCAGACGGTTTTACCGCCCCAAGCCTGCTCACGGGGCCACTCCGTACCACGTCTCTACGCCCAATATTGTGGCGTTAAGGAATAATCAGGCCAGTGTATTGCTAATGTTCATGAGGATACGCACTGCTGTATCCCCCTGCAGTCAGTAATATGTCCTTGTAGGAGTTGTTGTAGAGTGGGCCTGGCCTCCCACCCCTCCAGGCCTACTCTGCTGAGAAAGTAAGCTGCACTGTGCTGGTAAATAAAATGGCGGCCTCACAGCTAGGAATCTACGCACAGTGGGCCTGGCCTCCCACCCCTCCAGGCCCACTCTGCCGAGAAAGTAAGCTGCACTGTACTGGTAAATAAAATGGCGGCCTCACAGCTAGGAATCTCCGCACTTATATAGGGAGAAGGGGACACCTCCCCGCCCACTGCCGCCTGTAGGCCCGGGTTGCCTGCAATCTCACCTCCTGTCCCGCTCCCGGCGAGACCGGCAACACTCAGCCCACGATCTCAGGCTCCTTCAGGGCCCTCTGCCATGCGCCGGGCGTCCCCAATCCCCAGCGTCTGTGAATGGCGGCCGCCGTGCCCTGGCGAGAGAGGACGCGGGAGTGTCTAGACGCCCCAGCGCGGTCCGCGCCGATGTCTTCATGAGGCGCCGCCACGCTCGGGTGACACCTACGGCACCCCTCGTTTGTCCCCAGCTCCAGAGCCGGGCGGGCACATACACAAGGTCCCGGCTCAGCAGACCCAGCCTCGTGACCAGGCCCCACACAAGCGTCTAGGCACCAGCAGTCCGGGGGTCACCTCCGCGTCAGTCGGCACAGGCAAGCAGCAGCCGCAGTGTTCCCGCCGCCTACTCCAGCATGAGGAAACCTTAAGTTCGGGGTCTATGGACGGATTGTGCTGGATTTCAGGCACTCGGCCGGCGGAGCTGCTTTAGTGTGCGGCCACCTCGCTGCGCGGCGAAGCCTGTCTCCTCCAATATCCTACTCATCACAGTTTTGTGGTACAGGCCACTTTGGTCTCCCATGATCTCACTTCTCTTCCTAATGTTCCACTAGACTGAGACTCCAGAAGACCAGACACTTGTGGCAGGTATATTTTCTCCTCCACCAGTTCTGCGATCCCTTAATACTGATTGCGTTCTCAGACGCTTCTCCCAAACATTGTGGGATTCATTGGTATGCCTGCTGCCCTCACTTCTGAATGAGCACCAGAGCGATTTTGCCCAGTTAATATGGGATGGGCACTAAGTAGCTAAATTGATCATTAAATGTGGTATGGATACCAGTGACTCCGTAGGTCGGGCCATGGCCTCGTCAGTGGCTTTCCCAGATATATTTACGTTATGTTGGTATCCCTTATAGGGGATTTCTATTGTACCGCTGCATGGATTGTGCATGAGGCTTCCGCCTTGCACTTGCGCCCTATTACGGTGTATATTTCGTCCTGCTTCCTTCGTTCCATGGAGTATTCCTTCTGCTTATTATGGCTTTTCTCAGGGTTTCCTGACACACTCTTCATTCCTAGCATAGGTCTGATGCACAATGTAGTCCCCTCCATGCGGTATTTTGCCCAACTATCACTGCGTCCTTTGTCTGCTTTAGCCGTCTGCTGTCGATATTCCGGCGGGATGTACTTTGGTGATTCTTTCTTGGGCACTTCTGGTGCTTGCTTATTTAAAAAACAAAACAAAAGAGGAACAGACCCTTTATACAAACAAACATAATACTATGCTTTATCTATATATATATATATATATATATATATATACATTTATATATAGCTCTTTGATAGTGAAAATGGGACGTTTTCCTTCCTCCCTTTTTTCTGCTGGTTTTCCGCGTTGTGGCAGTTTCTATAACTCCACCCTTGGTCTCTTTTTACTGCTTCATCCTTGCAGAGCGATGTCTCTCTTTTCGCTTTGGGTACCTTCCTCGTCCCTTTTGTTACCACAACACTCTTCGAGTTATCACCCATGGCATCTACCTCCTTTTTAATTTTTTCAACCCTTACCATATACCATATACTCCTTATTATGTGTAGTGGCTGTTGTTTAGCTCTTTTAGCGAGAGTCTTTGACCCGTCGTTCCCTTCTCACTTACAGTGGTCCGTAAGGAACTTGGTTCCTCTTTTGGCAGACCCTTTTTCCTTTTAGATTTCTCTTTTTTCCTACGTGGAACATACTTATGTGTATAGCCCATTCATGGTTAGCTGTACTAGTTCTTCTTTATTTTTTTAACTTCAGAGTTCCTTCCTCTTGTTGTGCCTTCTCTTCCATTTGGAAGCTGTGGAGTCAGTTTTTCTTCATGTATGGTGTTTGCAATCTCCATATGTGGTATTCTTCTGGGCTTTTCCTTCTGATAGATTTATGCTTTCTGCACTTTTTTTCTGTTCCGAGTCTCCAGTGGAGACATTTTTTTCTGGAATCCATACTTGTATTCTTGTGTGTTCTGCATCTCTTCTTGGGTTCAGCTTTTCATGCTTAGTATTTATTTGGACTTCTGTATCTTACATACCTTGTCCCTGTTAGATGATGTGCCCTCTCTATTTTGTCCAATGCCCCAGCCGCCTCTTCTAACTTACTTACTATTGAAGGTTCTGGAGGCATCCCTGTTCAGAGTCTCCTGTGGAGACATTCTTTTCTGGAATCCATACTTGTATTCTTCTGTGTTCTGCATCTCTTCTTGGGTTCAGCTTTCCATGCTTAGTATTTATTTGGACTTCTGTATCTTACATACCTTGTCCCTGTTAGATGATGTGCCCTCTCTATTTTGTCCAATGCCCCAGCCGCCTTTTCTAACTTACTTACTATCGAAGGTTCTGGAGGCATCCCTATTCCAGTCATCTGGATGTTCTCATTCATGAACACAGATGCAGGTCTTGATTTCTTTCAACAAGGTTCTTCAACATGTACTCTTCTTTCATGATATAACCTCCTGGGTCTGTTTGCAGCTGCGTCAGTCAAATACCCTTGTTTTCATGTGTTAGGGGACGCTCTTTTCCTTCTGTGTGTGATGCTTCTCACACTCCATTTCTTTCTCCAGTTGTGTAGCTCATTCCAGCCTAGTCCTCTTGTTGTCTCCAATGTCATATATATATATACTGGGCTGTTGGCTGTTTTTTGTGTTAGCCTGAGAGCAAGATCGGAACTCCGTTCTTGGACATATTGATTTACCGGTGTACTCCGCCGGCATCGCGCCACCCCTCTACGGGCTCCTCTACACATGTGTGTGTATATATATATATATATATATATATATATCAATGCTCAGGCTTGGGTCCAAAAGGCTTGAGGTGCACTCGAACATCAACTCGGGGCTCCAAGCACTAGCCCCCTTATCGGTGCAGATGGCGCCAACCAGCTCCCTTTCACAGTCAAACACCACTCTCGCCGACGCGTTTCGAAAATATCTTTTCTTCTTCCAGGGCTCGTGGTGAGGGAATAGGCACGTACCAGCAGCTGTCTCTCTTTATGCAAAATAAGCGCGCCCTCTGATGGGCTGCTCTGAATGAGTCCGCGCTAGGCATCCTGGAGGTTGCAGTGCCAGATGCATTTCAATCCGTGCGTGCATTATCTGTGGGTAAAAAAGAACGCTGAATGAGTTCTCAGCTGGCAAGCGTCACCTCAATCCAACATTGATGCTCCACATGCAGAGGCTGTAGTATACTGGCCCCCGTGGCCCCCATGGGTTGCTGAGGTGGTGCACACTCGGCGGTTGTGGCCACCGCCAAATATCAATGCTCAGGCTTGGGTCCAAAAGGCTTGAGGTGCACTTGAACATCAACTCGGGGCTCCAAGCACTAGCCCCCTTATCGGTGCAGATGGCGCCAACCAGCTCCCTTTCACAGTCAAACACCACTCTCGCCGACGCGTTTCGAAAATATCTTTTCTTCTTCCAGGGCTCGTGGTGAGGGAATAGGCACGTACCAGCAGCTGTCTCTCTTTATGCAAAATAAGCGCGCCCTCTGATGGGCTGCTCTGAATGAGTCCGCACTAGGCATCCTGGAGGTTGCAGTGCCAGATGCATTTCAATCCGTGCGTGCATTATCTGTGGGTAAAAAAGAACGCTGAATGAGTTCTCAGCTGGCAAGCGTCACCTCAATCCAACATTGATGCTCCACATGCAGAGGCTGTAGTATACTGGCCCCCGTGGCCCCCATGGGTTGCTGAGGTGGTGCACACTCGGCGGTTGTGGCCACCGCCAAATATCAATGCTCAGGCTTGGGTCCAAAAGGCTTGAGGTGCACTCGAACATCAACTCGGGGCTCCAAGCACTAGCCCCCTTATCAGTGCAGATGGCGCCAACCAGCTCCCTTTCACAGTCAAACACCACTCTCGCCAACGCGTTTCGAAAATATCTTTTCTTCTTCCAGGGCTCGTGGTGAGGGAATAGGCACGTACCAGCAGCTGTCTCTCTTTATGCAAAATAAGCGCGCCCTCTGATGGGCTGCTCTGAATGAGTCCGCGCTAGGCATCCTGGAGGTTGCAGTGCCAGATGCATTTCAATCCGTGCGTGCATTATCTGTGGGTAAAAAAGAACGCTGAATGAGTTCTCAGCTGGCAAGCGTCACCTCAATCCAACATTGATGCTCCACATGCAGAGGCTGTAGTATACTGGCCCCCGTGGCCCCCATGGGTTGCTGAGGTGGTGCACACTCGGCGGTTGTGGCCACCGCCAAATATCAATGCTCAGGCTTGGGTCCAAAAGGCTTGAGGTGCACTCGAACATCAACTCGGGGCTCCAAGCACTAGCCCCCTTATCGGTGCAGATGGCGCCAACCAGCTCCCTTTCACAGTCAAACACCACTCTCGCACCATCAGAGGGCGCGCTTATTTTGCATAAAGAGAGACAGCTGCTGGTACGTGCCTATTCCCTCACCACGAGCCCTGGAAGAAGAAAAGATATTTTCGAAACGCGTCGGCGAGAGTGGTGTTTGACTGTGAAAGGGAGCTGGTTGGCGCCATCTGCACCGATAAGGGGGCTAGTGCTTGGAGCCCCGAGTTGATGTTCGAGTGCACCTCAAGCCTTTTGGACCCAAGCCTGAGCATTGATATATATATATATATATATATATATATATGTCAAGCCAAGACACATGTGAGAATGATGCATGTCTCTGTCTTATCCGGGTTGTCAGTGGGTGTGTTCCCTGAAATGACCTCCCTACCCACTTTCTTGATCCTCTCCACAGCTTTCTTGAGGACCCATGATGGATAGCCCCGCTCCCTGAATCTCTGAATCATGACAGTTTGTTCCCTTATATAACCTTCCTCAGAGCTGCAATTACGTTTCGCTCTGAGCAATTCCCCGTAGGGAATGTTCCGTTTGAGGTTGTCTGGATGGCTGCTCATGGCATGTTTCAGTGTGTTTCCTGCATTACATTTCCTGAATTGGGCAGTCTGCACTTTGTTGGATATGACTTGTACCTTAGTGTCTAAATACTCAACCTCTTTCTTGCTGATAGTGCTCGTGAGTTTGAGATTGCACGAGTTCTGGTCCAGTTTGTTTACAAACTCCAAGGCCTCCTGCTCACTGTCTTGCCAGACTACAAATAAATCGTCTATATATCTCCGCCATAAGATGATCTTGGTGAAGTCAGCAACCAATCTGGGGTCTTGCCTTATGTCCTCCTCCCATGCCTCAATGAACAGGTTAGCAAAACTAGTGCACATCGCAGTCCCGAGGGTTTGTACAGAACATCATTGAACATGAAAAAGTTGTTCAACAAGCAGAATCTAATCATGTCAAGAATCATGAGTGTATGTCCCCAGTACCTCACATGTCTGCGTTTCAGAAATCTGGCACATGCATTGATCCCTTGTTCATTTTCGATCACCGAGTACAGTGAGTTTACGTCCATGGTGATAAGGAGATAATCTGACTGCCACTCAAGGTCATGTATCTTACTGAGAAAGTCTTTGGTGTCCCTTATATATGATGGTAAAGTCATCACAAAGTCTCATAAAAAGTGAGCGACATAGCATGATATGTTCTTCAAGGCGATACCTTTAGAAGATACTATCGGCCTGCCTGGGGGATTGATGCTGCATTTGTGAACCTTGGATAATAGGTACATTACTGCAAGGATAGGAAAGTCCCTTTTCAGAAAACAGAACTCCTCCCACTCAATGAGACCCTTGCCTTTCCAATCACCAAGTTTGTCCCATATATTGGTAATGCTACTGTTATATTCTGTTCTGGTGGTGACCATGTAGGTGCTGGTGTTTGATAGTTTTCGCATTGCTTCCTCCACATACATGGCTTTAGGGAGGATGACAATGTTCCCCCCTTTGTCAACGGGTCTGATGACTATCTCATTGTCATCTGCTAGGTCTCTTTAGGCCTTTTTCTTGGTAATAGTCAAGTTGTGTTTGAATATTTTCATTTTCTTGGCCCAGGTACTCTGTCTAAACTTCAGTAGTTCAGGCCCAACCAGTTCCTGGAAGGTATCTATATTGTCATGTGCCATAGCTGGTAAAAAGGTGGACTTGGATTTAAAATCAGTACAAACTGATTTGCCATGTCTAATTTCCATCTCATCCAGGATTTGGTGGGCATCCCTACTGACGTTTAGCCTGTCGGATTCCATCTCAAGCTCATGTAGTGCCATCAGGGTGTTGATGTCCCCAATAGTCAACTCATCATCCTGAGTTGCACATTCAGCACAATGATGCTCCCTACTCTGGACAGGGTTTAATTTGTGCCACTTTTGTAGTTTCAGCTTTGTACAGGACTTAAACATGTCTATTCTGCTGTCAACATAGTTCATGGGTACTGCAGGGTAGAAAGACAGGCCTAAGCACAGTGTTTTTTTTATCTTGAAGGCTTATAACCCGGGGAGGAAGGTTAATGATTGTTCGATTTACCGTTGCATCATCCATCATAGCTGTTTAATGGAGCGTGTCTGTTTGTATCCCACATGCTCCGAGTCATTCTCTTTTTTCTCTCCTCTTACTCTGGTACCCCTTGTTCTTCCTCTTGTTGTTGGGTTTCTCCCTTCTGATTCATTTTCGAAGATCTTGTTATTTGCCGGCTCTGTTTCATGAGCCGGTACTCGTCTAAAAAAGTCTTTGGCCGAGTGGCGCCTTCTCTTACTGACAAAGAACTTTCCGAGGTATTGAGATCACTTGAGCTTTCTGCCTCTTCGTCTGGGTTGCCTCGTATCGTTGTGGTTGTGGTTACACTGCCTCCCGAGGTGTCGTACAGGTGGTCATACTTTTTGCAATAAGTTAGTATCCGGCCAGATTCGTAGTCACCACAGTCACAGTAGAGTTTACGTTGTTTCCTTGCCTTGATATCACCTACTACAAGTTTGAGTCTCTTCTTCATTTCATCCAAGTACTTGTAGATTAGATCTTGTGCTGAGTTTGTATTCTATTCTTCCTTAATCCGTGCTATTTCTTTCTTAATATTTTCTCTACCTGACCATGCGTACTTTACTAGGATCTCCAGCATGTTTCTGGAGCTGTTCGCCGAATTGGCCGACCATTCCTCCAACATTCGTGGGTCTAGTGAGTCATACGAGGGAGTGATGTAAATCCTTAAGCCTCGTGGAATCATTTGTTTATTGATGTAATCCTGGAGTGATGTTGCTTCCCACCATTTGGATATTTCTTGTTTGTAAAGCTTCTCATATTAGTATCCATGATACTTGACTCTGTGCGTGTCACCACTGGTAGGCTGCGGCCCACTCCCCGTGCAAATAATGATTGTGCTGCTGCTTTGCGTTCGCTGTTATCATCCATGACGCTACAAGAATGTTGCCGTTCGCAGATACTTGGTGCGTGGTTGATGTGAATCCCCTCTTCTGCGTATGCAGAGTTCCCCTTGCCTTGTGGGAAACCGATTGCATGAGCTGGACACCCCCTACAAACCTCTGAGTCGATTCTCCAGGCTTTGTAAGTGTGGTCAGCAATTTTGATACATATAGTGGCCATTCGTAATTACGCAATGGCTAACTATACATTGGATATGCCAAACCTGGTCATGTTTTGTATCAAACATGTTGGAATCGTACCCAAACACCGTTAACCCCTACGGTGCTAGGCCTTCCCCCCCTGTACTAAGCCTTTTTCTGGCTATTTGGGGTAGTTCGCGTTTAGGCCCCTGTAACTTTTTGACCACATAAGGTATCTACGCCAAATGTGCATTAATTATTTTCCCAACATCATGGGGATTCTAAAGGTACCCAGGGTTTGTGGATTCCCCTGGAGGGGACCCAGAAATGAGCCAAATTACAGCTACATTAATTTTTATTTTTTTAAATGGGGAACAAAGGGCTACAGATGAAAGCGTCTGGGTTTTTTCCTGCAAATTGTATCAACAAAGGAGTTGTGGGGCTGAAATCACCCTCTTCCCAGCTCTCAGGAACAAGCAGACTTTTGACAGAAAACCAAAAATGTATACTCCGTTTTGGCATTTTTCTGGGACATAGACTATTTTTGCTAGTTTTTGTGCTTTCAACCTATTTCCAGTTAAAGGTAGAAATGGGTATGAAGGCAATAATGGATCCTGGAACGCTATACATTTTGAAAATGTAGACAAAATTCTGAATTCAGCAAGGGGTCATTTGTGTAGCTCCATCAAGGTTTCTTTATAGAAACTAACAGTTAAATATAGGAAAAATTGAAAATTAGTTGAAAAAAACAGCCATTTGTGCCAACGTTTTCACCTGTCACTTCTTCTAATTGTGACAGGCATTTGAAAGCAATATAACGTTACATCCGCTAGACCTTTCTGGTTGTGGGGATATATAGGACTTGTAGGTTCACCAAGAACCCGACGAACCCAGAGCCAACAACTGAGCAGCGTCTTGCAATGGTTTTTCATTATGTTCCGGCTATATAGCAATTAATTTAGGAAAATATATACATGGAAAAATTGGTACGAAAGACACCTATGTATTTCTGATATTTGAACAAAATATAGAATTTACAAACAGTAGATATTTGCACATTTCCGAAATTGTGAGTACCCATACTAGCATGAGACTTATAGGTCATTTTTCAAAATGACTTCTTTTTTACACATTTTCGATTCATTTCTGCCTTCCAAATGAAAGACAGTCAATAGGTAATAACAGTTGCTCTACAATTCTGTGTTACCCTAAGTCTCCCGATAAAAATGGTACCTCACTTGTGTGGGTAGGCCTAGTTCATGCGACAGGAAACGGTCCAAAACGCAACGTGGACACACTCTATTTTTACAGTGAAAACTGACCCTTTTTTTGCAAAGTGCCTAGCTGTAGATTTTGAAGCCTAGCTCTGCCGGCACCTAGGGAAACCTAGCAAACCTATACATTTTGAAAAGTAGACACCAAGGGGAATCTAGGATGGGGTGACTTGTGTGGCTCTCACCAGGTTCTGTTACCCAGAATCCCTTGCAAACCTCAGAATTTGTCAAAAAAAACACATTTTGCTCAAATTTTTGTGGTGGGAAGTTCTGCTTGGATCCACAAAATTTCACCCAACCCGCGTTCCACAAAGTCTTCAGAGAAAAATGGTACCTCACTTGTGTGGGTAGGCCTAGTGCCCGCGAAAGGAAACGGCCCAAAACGCAACGTGGATGTGTGGGAAAGTTGTGGCATCACCGGGCTGACACATATTTCCTACCACCCAGCGTTCCCCCAGGTCTCCCGATAAAAATGCTATCTCACTTGTGCGGGTAGGCATAGGGGCTGCAACAGAAAGACTAGAATTTTTGCGGGCAGGGGTGGGGGTATTGGCATATACGTTTTGGGCAGCCCCCACCCCTGATTCAAATTGGCAAACAAAAATCCCTGGCGTCTAGTGGGTTCCCCCCCCCCCCCCCCCCCCCACCCCCACCCCCGGGAGGGCAGATTGGGGGTTACTGCCCCATCTGCCCACCAGGGGGGGTAGAAAGGCTATAATTTTGGCGGGGTTGGGGGCATTGGCATGCCCGTTTTGGGCAGCCCCCACCCTAATTATAATTTCCCCCAAAAAAATCCCTGGCTTCTAGTGGGCTTTCTGCCCCTCAGGGGGGGGGGGGGGGGGGCAGAAAGTCTGTAATTGTGGCGGGCGTGGGGGCATTGGCATGCCCGTTTTGGGCAGCCCCCACCCTCATTAAAATTGTCCAAAACAGAATCCCTGGGGTCCAGTGGACTTTCTGCCCCCCGGGGGGGGGCAGAAAGACCGAATTTGTCCCATATTTTTTTGGGGGGAGCAAAGGCCCTTGCCCAAGGGGCCACTCCCCCCTCCCTGGTGTCTAGTGGTGGATCCCTGCTTGGGGATCACCCTCCTGAGTCTCCTGGTCCAAGTCCCGACTTCTGACACAGTTCGCAGTATATGGTTTGGTCTCCCACTGGAGATCACTGTGTATTGTGTGTAATTCTGTTGATATCTCCGGGTAAGAGATATACTAGCATGTGAGTTTTCTATAATAAATAGATATATTTTTATAAATTCACTGTGTTGTTCTTTTTCATTTAATCTACACTATATAATTAGATCTGGTAAAACAAGCTGCTTAACATTCCTTAACAAAGTCTAAAGGCTGCTCTCTACAGCTAACACTTAGAGAGAGTTTTCTATGGTTGTCTAAGACCACTAAAATTACCATAAGGGTTGTCTGGAGTAGTGCATGGTGCTGCACTTAAACAAGGGTGCACCATATACTAAGCCAGCACATACATAGATATATGTATATATACATATTTATATATCTATCACAGTTGGCTCGTCTTCTCTGGCATGTTCGCGCTTCTGGGGCGGTGTGGTCTAAAACAGCAGAGCCACACCGTGTGATATTCCAGACACACCTTCTTTAAGAGAATAGGTCGCACTCACAGGTCAGTCATTATTCTTTCATTTCCAAAAATGTAATTCATACGGCACAAATCCAAAAATAAGCCCCTATGCACTTCGGTCTCGCAGAGACCTTTTTCACAGGTGCATGTGTAGTGTATCATAGCTGATTAAATCCATTGTTGTTCAAAGTGATTGCAGTCACTTCCTGTTTATACCGTATGTCATTATTGGAGATGTAGTGCATTTGCTGAATTCATTAATTGACCATTTTAAAAGTGCATAGAATAGTGTAAAGAATCTAATAGGAGAAAGTGCAATTTATCACACATTTGAAGATTCTGTCTACAAGTTTTAAAACAAGCCAACCTCATGTTTTGAAATTTCCTGATTTGAAAAATGTGCAATTCATTTAAAAGCCGAGGATATCTACTATTTCTCCATTTCAAATGGCAATACATATGCATTACTGCTCTCGACTCTGAATTACAGTTCTATGTTGTAAGTACATCATTGCAACCCTCTAGTGGGTACTGCCAAAGTGATTCCAACTCAATTGCAACTGTACCATATATATACCTTCCTTCGTCTCTTAATACTACGAGTGTTCTCTTTTTCCTCCCCATATGAGTATCTTTAGGGATGATTCCACAGTTGATACCTCTATCTCTTGCCGTTTTTTCATCAAGACAGCTATTGCGCTTTTTTGCTCTTGTGCTTGGTTTCCCTTCCTGGGCGAGGAGCTTTGGCTCAGTAATGTTGCTTTCTGCCCTAGATTATCCCTTCCTAACGGCCGATCCTGTTCAGGTTCTACTGTGCAAGTGAACTTGTTTTAGGTTTATGTTGAATGCTGTCTGTGGACACATTTTTTCTATAAACCTAATATTTTTCTTCTTTTGCTTTGTTTACCTGTAGTTCCTACCACAGTTCTGGGCTGCAAGGCATTTTCTTGCTAGCCTTCCTCCCTTAGAGTGACCGGTCTCCTCCTCTGTTACTCCATCTAGACACCGGTGAATTCTAATCAGGGGTTTTAATCCAATCAGTTTGCAGACCGTCCTCCAGGGAAGATTTTGCTTTGCTATCTAATTCAAAGGTAAGGAATCTGCAGCTAGATTTCTCTATCAGATGAACAAGTTACTTACCTTCGGTAATGCCTTATCTAGTAGAGAAAGGTTCTACCAGCAGATTCCTTATGAACCCTCCCCGTTCTGTGAACTGATTTATTCTTACCTTCAATAGCCTGTTTCATATTGGAATATTCCTCCTGCTTGCACTTGGAATGCTCCTCCTGGCAGATACATCTGTATTGACAGCGAGAGAAAGATCTGTTTATTGGCACACTGTTTACATGGCCAGTTTCTGTAAGTGGCTCTGTGTTTTTGGTGCAGAATGTAGTCATCGAAGAAACTAATGTCAGCGTGTCGGGAATTGGCACAGATGTTCTCCGTTAACGTCACATTCGTTGGTCAATGTTACTACGGAGTTGTATGATACCCTCTACTGACACACAGAGGTACTGCTAAAAAAAAATCCAGATCCAGTCTGGCGCCTGGGGAGAATTCAAAGGCAAGGACTCTGAGGCTAGATACTGTCTCTATCAGATAAGGTGTTACCGATGGTAAGTAACTTGTTTGTCTGAAATGATGGGGACTGCCAGGCTTTTGGAAACCTGTGTAGAGGTTGCGGAGGGCCGCTCGCAGTGTGGCAACCTAAGGTTATTGGGTTTGCCTAAGGGGGCTGAGGCCCCGCAATTAGCGCTATTGCTGGAGAAGTGGATCAGGACAGTGTAAATCCAAAAGACCTGTCATCAGTGTTTTTCTAAATCCGTTATTTGTAAAGCACGATCTACTCACCCCTGGGGGCCGTTGGTGTTGAGTTGAACTGCCTCCGGTGCTTGGGTTTGAACCGTGAACTACGCTCCGCAGTCAGTCGCTCTGGCCGCTGTGCCACACCTCTCTGAGAGGGCATTAAGATCCTTGGCCTTCCTACCCCCGCAATGATTGCTAAACTCCTCAACTACAGTGACAGAGATGTGGTTCTGCAGACAGTCCACAGGGTAGGAGATCCTAAATATGGCAATCTCATCATCCATATCGTCCCTGACTACACCCAAAAGGTGCAGTGCCTGCAACAGTCCTTCACTGCAAGTCTGCAGCACTTGCGGTCTAAGTGGCTGCCTTATATGCTGCTGTTCCGGCACGCCTGAAGGTCATGCTGGGGGATCGTGCCCTCTTCTTAAATACCTCCGGTGAGGTGTGGAGCTGGATTGAGGTGCACCTGGGTACTGGTGCCCTGACTGAGGTAAGAAACTCATTAGTTAGTTGGAGGCAGGTGAGACGCCAGCTGCGGAACCAGGGACGGTGTTTCCGGGGAACACGTGGGGATGCACAGTCTGAAGAAAGAATTCTTTTGTGACAGGATGGTACACTAGTCATTGAGGGCCACATGATTGAAAGGAAGGAAGCCAGAGCTCTGATGATGGTGGTGACTTCACTGGTGACCGAGGACCTAGCCACTCCGTCGACGAGCAGTTTGCAGAGCATTCTTCCTGAGACTGCTTGAAGGACGCTTCACACCACAATCACAGCGGTCATGTGGGCACATTGATGAGACCTTTGGACGACTGGGGCATGTGAGGGGCTCCATTGTGCTTGCCCCCCTTAGCCTTGCTGGAGGGGGTTCTCACAGATGTGTTACAGCATGGAATGATGGACCCCATAAAAAAGGTCACGTGGAACGTCTGAGGCCTCAAAACATTCATTAAGCGATATAGAATGCACACCTTCCTCAGATGAAAAAACATCCGCATTGCATTGCTGCAGGAAATAAATTTGCAGGACGGGAAGGCCCAGAGACTGGGGAAGAAATGGCAAGAAAAATGTACTCCTCCACATATTCTAGCTATGCAAAAGGTGTGGCTATTTGGATAGCGCCTGGGGTACCGTTTCGGTTGACCTATTGCAAGGCAGATGTAGAGGGGCTTCAGGGGATCCTAAATGGCAGGGAGGTCTGCATGCTGAATGCGTATGCTCCCAATACATATGAAGGGGACTACCAAAGCGGGGACAAAGGCCTGGATGACTGCTGCGGTATGAGACATGCTTTGACTGTGATGATATCTGGGGAGCCCAACACCCTGAGTAGAGGGAGTACTCTTGTCATACAGTGGTTCACAACACCTATAGCAGACTGGATAGGTTCCTGGTGACTGGGGATGTTGCACAGTAGGTGAGAGAGACGCGATACCTGGTGAGCTGTCTCCCAGACCATTCCCCATTATTTTATATTTATTGTTTTCAGTCCTCATTCACCTGTTTACTTCCAGCGGCAAACCTGGAGCTCCTATGATGCCACCCTGTTTGTTCGTCTGGGGCCATAAGGCTACAAGCATGAGGAGATGTTATCGGCCTTTTCCGAACTGACCAGGCTTACAGGATTTCCAAGTTCTAGGTCTGGTGTAATCATGGAACTTTGATTTTACCCTTTTGACACCTTCTTCCACAGCCATGTAATCAGTGGCCCCCAAGCATATGATCTTATCTGAAAGAAACACGTTAGTTAGATTCCTCACCTTAGAATATCCCCAGGCGTCAGGCTGGATCCAGAAAGATTTTTCGTCAGCAATACCCCTCGCGCGTCGCTAGGTGTCGTCTGCGGCTCCGCGTCCGTCGTCGGTGTCGTGCGCCGGAATGACGTCGTCAGAGTACTTAGACGCCGCCCTCACGCGCTGACGTCAGTTCTTCTTTTTTCCACGCCATACAGCGCCGATTCGGGAAGAGCTCACCCCCTTAGTCACTTTTTGACTAAAACTTTTTGGACTCTTTTGTCTACTCAACTCGAACTGGTGCCGATAGGATGCCTGGGTTTAAAGCCTGTGACTCCTGTCACCGTCTGATGTCAGTAACGGAACACCATCGCCGGTGCCTTTACTGCCTGGGGGCCGACCACGATACGGAGTCGTGCCTCGACTGCCAGGCCTTGACCTCAAAGGCTAGGTGGGAGCGGTCCCGCAAGCTTCTCGAGCTCTGACACTCTGCTCCGCGCCGTTCACGGTCCCGGTCCAGGAAGAGGTCGAAGGAGTGGTCGCGGAGTCGCAACCACCATCACCGCTCGTTGGGTTTAAAGTCTTCGGGTAAGTCGAAGCACGCTAAGAAGTCCAAGAGACGACACCGCTCTTCGGACTCCCCTCGCCAGTCGCGCGACTCTGTCGAGGGTCAGGGTGGTCCCACCCCCACAGCTCCGTAGGAGCCGCGTCCGTCCCCATACCCGCAGGTCCCTGGGACTGACGCGACTCCGGCGGAGATCAGTGCCTTCCTCTCGGCCATGAGAGACCTGGCGGGCTCGACTGGGCAACCTAGCGAGCCGGCGGCTCCGGCCCCGGCGCTGTCGTCCACTTCGGTCCCGACGCTGCAGGTCCCCGAGGGATCCAGGCCTGGATCTCTGTCGGCGCCGGTCGACCTCACGACGCCTCCTCCGCCGGCGCCAACACCGGTTCCACCTCCGGCGCCATCTCCGGACCCTATGGCCCTGCAGGCCAATCTATCACAGGACTGGGCAGATGAGCTGGGGGATGCCAGTGGTCTGGACACCTCCCCGGACACTGGCTTCATCTCTCCTCCGACTGTGGCTTCGGAGGAAGGTGCTGCATTTTCCGTGGTGCTGCCCAAGGCGGCCGAAGCCCTTGGGCTGGAGTTGCCTGCTGTGGCCGTGAGGTCTAACCTCCTCACTGAAGTGCTTCAACCGTCAGCAAGCTCCCCGGACCCTCTGCTGCAGTTCAATGAGGCACTAGTGGACGTTCTGAAGGGCAGTCCTCTTTCCCGTCCGCTCCTCCGGATCGGGAATCCAAGAGGCTGGAACAGTTTGGTAAGAAGCTGTTCTCTTCCCTTAGTTTGGGACTGCGGTCCTGGAATACCGCTTGCCTCTTGGACCATTACTCTCACTCTCTGTGGGATACGGTGGAGAACGTGCTGCCCCTGTGTCCGGAGGAGGCCCGGACACGGCTCACCCAGGCTCTTGCCGACGGGCGGGATGCAGCGCGGCATGCTATACGATGTGGACTAGACACTACGGACTCGCTGGGTAGGGCGATGTCAACCACAGTGGCGGCCTGGCTGCGGTCCACGTCTTTCTCAGGGGATGTCCAGAGCACCCTCATGGATATGGATATGCCCTTTGATGGCACTCACCTTTTTGGCGAGAAGGCGGATAGTGCGCTGGTGCGCTTCAAGGACTCCCGGGCTACGGCAAGTCCTTGGGTCTCTCGGCCCGCGACCGCAAACTTCCGCCTTTCGTCCCTTTCGTGGCCAAGGAAGGGGCGCCCCCTCACGTCCGCCTAGCCACCGGCCACCGGCTGCAAAACCAACCTGCACGCGGTCACGGACGGGGATACTGCCGAGGCGGTACCAGGGAACACCGTGCCGGTCAGTCCACATCCACCCCGGCAGCATCCGCCTCAAAGCCCTCCTAGTCCGAGCTTTCAGGCCCATTCCACGCCAGTGGGAGGCAGAGTTCGCCATCCCCTGCTCCACTGGCGTTCCATCACGTCGGACAGGTGGGTGCTGCAAATCGTCCGAAGGGGCTACTCCTTCCCCTTCGAGATGACTCCTCCAGCCCTGCCCCCGCAGTACCACCGTATGTCGGGGGATCACTTGAATCTTCTGTGGGAGGAAGTTACGGCCCTCTTGGCCAAAGGGGCCGTCGAGCGCGTTCCTGGTCCAGAAGTAGGTCGTGGTTGCTATTCTCACTACTTTCTGGTTCCCAAGAAGCGCAAAGGGAGCCTACGCCCTATCTTGGACATCAGAAGCGTCAACGCCTTCCTCCGGAAGGAGAGGTTCAAGATGCTTACCCTAGCTCAGGTTCTGGCTGCTGTGGATCCAGGAGACTGGATGGTAGCGTTGGACTTGCAGGACGCTTATTTTCACATCCCCGTCCTGCCGGCCCACCGGCGTTACCTGCGGTTCACGGTGGGTCAGGAGCATTTTCAGTTCACTGTGCTCCCCTTCTGCCTCACCAGTGCCCCTCAGGTGTTCACGAAAGTGATGGCGGTGGTCGCAGCTCATCTGCGCAGATCAGGGGTTCCAGTCTTCCCCTATCTCGACGACTGGCTATTGAAGGCGGGCTCGCCCCAGCAAGTCGTCTCCCACCTCCAGACTACGGCCGACCTCCTGCATTTGCTGGGGTTCTCCATCAATGTGCCGAAGTCACATCGGAGTCCCTCCCAGAAGCTCCTCTTCATCGGAGCGGTTCTGGACTCTGCGCAGTTCCGGGCTTATCCTCCAGAACAGCGGGTCCGGGATATTCAGGCTCTGATTCCCATCTTTCAGACTCTATCCCGTGTTTCGGTCAGGTTGGTGCTGCGGGTTCTGGGTCTGATGGCCTCCTGCATCCTGTTAGTGCATCACGCCAGGTGGCGGATGCGGGCTCTGCAGTGGGACCTGAAGTTTCAGTGGGCCCAGCATCGGGGCAACCTGTCCGACCATGTCTTGATCTCGGAGGGCACTGCACAACAGTTGCAGTGGTGGCTCACGGGCCGCGATTGGGTCAGCGGCAGATCCCTCTCCCTACCCCAACTGGAGCATGTAGTAGTGACGGATGCGTCCCTCCTGGGATGGGGGGGCCACATGGGGGAGGCGGAGATCAGAGGACTCTGGTCTCCGGCGGTGTCTCAGCTCCATATCAACCTTTTGGAGCTGAGGGCGATCCGACTAGCACTGAAGGCATTCCTTCCCGTTGTCCGGGGAAGTGTGGTGCAGGTGTGCAGGTGTTCACGGACAACACCACGCCATGTGGTATTGCAACAAACAGGGCGGGGTGGGGTCGTGGACCCTTTGTCAGGAGGTTCTGCGCCTCTGGACATGGCTGGAACATCAGGGCATCACCCTGGTGGTTCAACATCTGGCGGGCTCTCTGAACGCCAGAGCAGACAAACTCAGACGCCGGTGCATGATGGATCACGAATGGCGTCTAAACTCGGACGTGGCGCAAGGCCTCTTTCAGCAGTGGGAAGAGCCTTGGTTAGATCTATTCGCCACCGAAGAGAACGCGCAATGTCAGCAGTTCTGCGCGTTGGAGTTTCCAAGGCGGCACTCGCTCTGGGACGCCTTTCGTCGCGAGTGGAGTTGCGGTCTGTTGTACACCTTTCCGCCTATACCACTTCTGCCCAGAGTGCTGAAGAAGATCAGGCGCGACCGGGCCCAAGTCATCTTGGTGGCTGCGGATTGGGCACGAAGTTACTGGTATCCTGAGCTACTCAGCCTGTCAATCGATCCCCCGACACGACTGCCTCTTCAGGAGGACCTTCTGTCGCAGCAGCAGGGAACGGTCCACCACCCAAACCTGTCCAGTCTCCACCTCCATGCGTGGAGATTGAGCGGCGACAGTTGATGCCATTTGACTTGCCTCCTGAAGTCTGCTATGTGATTCTGGCAGCCAGGCGTCCCTCCACAAAAACGGTATACGCCTGCAGGTGGAACAAATTTGTGGCATGGTGCACAGCAAAGGCTGTGGATCCCCTTTCCGCCCCTCTTTCTGAGGTTCTCCTATCTCTTCTTTCCATGGCCCAGCAGGCTCTGCTCTGGGCACCCTAAAAGGTTATCTTTCTGCTATCTCTGCCTTCTTACGGCTTCCTGATCAGCCTTCTCTTTTCAAATCCCCCGTTGTTTCTCGTTTCTTCAAGGGCATTACTCACATGTTTCCTCCTGTCCCCTTCGTAATGCCTCAGTGGGATTTGAATCTGGTCTTGACATTTCTGATGTGCGCTCCTTTTGAGCCTCTTCACAATTGTCCCTTTCGTCTTCTGACTCTTAAGACTGCTTTCCTGGTAGCTATCACCTCGGCTAGATGGGTGAGTGAGCTCCAGGCGTTATCGTCTAAGCCTCCTTTTCTTTCTGTTCATCCGGACAAGGTTGTCCTCCGGACTTGTCCTTCCTTTCTTCCAAAAGTGGTAACTCCCTTTCACATCGGGCAATAGTCACCTTGCCCACCTTCTTTCCGCCTCCGCATCCTTCTAAAGAGGAAGAGAGGCTCCACAGTCTGGACCCTAAACAGGCGCTGTCCTTTTATTTGGACCGCACCAAACAGTTCCGGGTGGATGACCAGCTTTTTGCTGGATACGTGGGTGCTAAGAAGGGAAGGGCAGTACACAAGTGGACCATCTCACGTGGGTCGTATTGTGTATAAAGGCTTGTTACTCCTTCGCTAAAAAGGACCCTCCTGTAGGGCTGAGAGCCCATTCCACAGCGGCTACTACTGCCCTGGGACGGGGAGTCCCTTTGCAGGACATCTGTCAGGCAGCAACGTGGGCCTCGCTGCACACATTTGCCAAGCATTATTGCCTGGACAGCCAAGTCCGGAGAGACGGCTTCTTTGGCCGTTCTGTTCTCCAGGACTTTCTGGTGTGATCTTGGTTCGCAGACCCACCACCGGGGTTGGTATTGCTGGGGTATCTATTCTAAGGTGAGGAATCTAACTAACGTGTTTCTTTCAGATGAACAAGTTACTTACCTTCGGTAACGATGTATCTGTAAGAAATATTAGTTAGTTAGATTCCTCACCGACCCACCCATCCTCCCCGTTCTGCGAACCGACATCTAGGGTTAAGGCTATCCTTTTCTGGGCCCTAGATTCTTTGGCACCAGTGTCGGTCTCTTGCATGGCTCTGCGTTAATGGCGCGGAAAGCTATGTACAAGAACTGACATCAGCGCGCGAGGGCGGCATCTAAGTACTCCGACGACGTCATTCCGGCGCATGACGACGGACGCGGAGCGCAGACGACGCCTAGCGACGCGCAAGGGGTATTGCTGACGAAAAATCTTTCCGGATCCAGCCTGACGCCTGAGGATATTCTAAGGTGAGGAATCTAACTAACTAATGTTTCTTACAGATACATCGTTACCGAAGGTAAGTAACTTGTTCTTTGAAACCCTAGGGGAGGTGTCCATTTTTAATGTATACGCCGCTGAATTTAGACGCTCCGATTTAGTAGGAGGATCTTTTGATACCAAGTTCCTGCAGATCTCCCTCCTCACTAGCAGGATCAAGTAGAACACCAGCTTACTGGTCCTTTTGTCCAATTTCACTGCTTCTTCTACTTTCCCAAAACTTATTAATCCAAGGCTTACCTCAATGTCTCCTCAGAGCATCTGACTTATGCTCCTGCTTACCTCATTCCAGAACTTTTGTATCTTTGGGCACTCCATTAAAAAACTGAATGGCCTGTTATTGCTGGAGTGCGGGATGAAGGCTGCCGCTCTGGAGACTCCGACCGGACGTGCTTCGGGATGTTGCATTCCGTAAGGGTCCAAGTGAGGTCATAGACGGATACTTTGAATTAAACTCGCACTCGGCTTGCTCCAGGGGACTAGAACGGGACACGCTAAATGTGGTAACCCGGGAAGAATGCCTCTCCAGAGTCTGTGGCACTCGTTGTTGTGAGGACTGGAGGATGCCAAGAAATGTTTGGAAGCATTACAGCACGAAGCCTTGGGGCAGGACTGTGAGAGCGGCCAGATGGTAAAAACACGGATGACACTTTGGAACCCCTCGGATCGCATAGATAAATTTACTAGACAGGAATACCGGCAGTGTTTACATCGTGAGGGTGATAGGCCTGGTTGACTGCTAGCTGGGTTGCTCAAAAGAGAACACCCCCACCCCCAGATACTGGGTCTTACTACTCCAGAGGGAGGGATGGCATTTACACAAGTGACAATCAACGCACTACTTCATAGACACATAACAAATGTTTATGGGGATGCCACCCCCATGACTCCCCGGGAGGTTGCTGACTTCCTGAATCAGGGTGAGTTACCCAGATTGATGGGGGAACAGTATACAAAATAGGAAGCAGATCTACAGGAGGAGGAACTAGAAGAGGCTTTGGGGAGCATGCCCAGGTGCTAGGCACAGGGACCCAATGGCCTCACAGTACTGTGGTATCAACTATACAAAGCACAACTACTCCCCAAACTGTTGGAGACCCTTCAATTGGCAAATTGCACAGGGGTCCTCCCACCTTCTATGCAGAAGTTCTGATAGTGATGATCCCTAAGCCTGTAAGGACCCTACAGACCCGATTCTATCGCCGCTTGTCAAAGATCAGCGTTGAATGTAAGATCCCCTCGAAAGCACTGGCTAGGTTGCAGGATATAGCTCCACTTATGGTACACGAAGACCAATGTGGCTTCATACCTGGCATATATCCCGCATAGGCACTTCGTTCAGGGGGCAGGTGATGGAGGGAGCCCTCATGGCTCTCAACATTGAAAAGGCCTTTGACTCCTTGCATTGGGAGTATATCTGGGAGGTACTGAGCCGGATGGACTTCAGTCCAAGGTTCATACCCTGGGCTGCTTTTATATAAAGCACCATCAGCCAGAGTGTGCACTGGCAGCATGGTCTCTGGTTCCCTGGAAATAGCGAGATGCACTAGGCAGGGATGCCCACTGTCCCCATTGCTCTTTTCCCTGGCTGCAGAGCCACTAGAAATATATCTTCGGACCCACATGGCCAACGGGGGCATTCCGGTTGACCACAACATGCAAGCCTTGTCCATGTATGCAGATGACACTTGAATATCTGCGTCAGCCTGGAAAGCTGTCCCCCTCCTCATACAGATGATGGTCAACTTTGGGGTTATAGCTGGCCTCCGAGTAAATACACAGTAGACCGTTGGCAGCACTGGAGGGCATCGGCAGGGAAACCCTTCCGGAAGTGGGTGCAACTTGGGAGGTGAATACCTTCTGATACTTGGGAATTCAAGTAGTTCACACACCAGAGGGGCAATATGAGCTCAATATGGGGAGGGAAGTGCAAGGACTAGAGTCCTCAATTGCTTTCTGGAATACCCTGACTCTCTCAGTGATGGGCCGGATGACACTGAGATAGATGGTACTACTCCCACAGTGCCTGTATGCCCTCCAGACCACATTCTTCAAAATTCCCTGCACTACTTTTGCAGCACTCAACCGCCTCCTGATCTCGCTAGTGTGGGCAGGGAAACTCAGCCGAGTGAAACTTGCAGTTCTAATACTGGCCCTCAACAGGTGGTGCCTGACTTCTATTATCTGGCCGGTCGCCTGTAATACATGGCGCTTTGGTGCAAGTGGAGCCGAACTAGGAGAAATGACTACTGGGAGGATTGATTTAGGGGCTGCCGTCCCCCCCCTACAGCTTATGGGGGGTGCCGGGCATTGCCCACACATCATGTGACATCTGGTGACAGCATGGGATGCCGCAACCCTATTCTAGACAGCTTACCATTGTGTGTCTTGGCCCTCTCCATAGGCTGCACACGGCGTTGTACATCAGCCTTTGGATGGAGGGGTGGATGTCAGTCACTGGGGGATCTATATCAGGGCAACGCCTACATCTCCTTTGCAGAAACCAGTGACTACTTTAATCTTGCCATAAGTCAATTCCTACAATGCGCAAAAATCTCTCACACGATATGGAACTGTACCCTGACTTCCCGGCGGTGCCACAGGAGTCTTAGATGCTGCGGCTCCTCTTAGACATGGGTTACAGCAGGGACATGATCTCCCACCTCTATACTACGCCGAAGCTAGACCAATGCACTGATACTTCACGAACATGTGAGTTATGGGACAATGACCTTAGTGACCCCTTGACGGACCGAGAATGGGACAGGGCATGCACACAGGCCAAGGAAGTTGCAAGCAACGCGAGATTTAAATTGTTACAATTTCATTATTTGCAACGCACATACCTCACTCCCCAGAGACTACATAGACTCTTCCCTTCATGCCACAGGGGATGCCCAAGCTGCAACACTAGCCCTGTGAGATTCCTGCACATGACCAGGACCTACCCACTGCTAGGGGATTATTGGAGTAGAGTCCTGGAAAGGCTCGGGGTAGAGAGGGGATTGCTGTAATTCGCTTGGAGGCCACACCCCGACATTACCTACTTGGTCTGTTCCCTGCCCCGCAGGATTTTGCAAAGATCTGCACCCATTTCGCATCTCTGGGATTACTATTGGCTAAACGACGAATAGTGATTCGCTGGACGGCGCCTACCCTTCCACTGATAGCCAGGGGGGATTTGCAGGAGAGGGTCCTGGCAGAAGAAAATAGTTAACGCATGGTCAGAACTGATGAGAATACTCAGCGGGACCTGGGGCGATGGGAGGAGATGGTTAACCAACTGACTGTAACGGCACCTGATGCTGCGCCCCCAAGAGGAGGCCGAGGTGGCGCCCCTAGAGCTGATGCCCAAAGGTCGATCACTTGGCTGGCCAGAAGAGGGAGACAACAGTGTGTATGTGCGAGAGGGAGCGTGTGTCAGTTGGGGAATGGTTGGGAGAACTACACTGGGGTGACCACACATTACCCTGGAACTGTGTAGGGGGTCCCTAGATCCACCTCGAATATGAGAAGAGGGAGGTGGCCATCTGACCCCCACTGCACTGGTAAATAGGACCGTTCTAGATGCCCCTTCCCTATACAGTGATAACCACTGCTGCAGCTGCCACTGTTGATTGTTCCGGTCTTGAGTACTATTCATTGCTACCATTTTGCAGACATCTGTGTTATATGACTGCTTTACAATATGCCTGGTTGCCACACAATACAAATAGCCTTAAAAATATTTTGAATGAATTCACACTAAAAGTGAAGACATATAGGGTACCACTTTGTTACTTTGCGACTATGCAGTACTTGTCCAGACTAAAGTATTGTTCTTTGGAAAGTACCAATTGTCTAACTGTACTTGTTCCATTGTGGAACTGCATGGCGGTTAACTATCCGCTAAAGCAGCCCATTATAAAAGTTGCTTGCTATCTGTGGTTTGTAGGCCTTATCAATTTGAGAAAGTTTATGGTACTAATGTAAAGGAATTTTTCTATTTTGTTTAGATAAAAAGTCAAGAAGAGCTAGAGAAAAGGCAGCAAGAAATAAATAGGGCAATGAGGGTGCTCAAATCTGAAGTCAGGGAAGAAATCAGATGTAGCCTTCAGGATTTAGACCAGTCCTGTCAAGAGCCACGCCAAGATCTGGAATCCGATCTTGAAGAGGACAACAGTCTACAGTCTGACCTGGAAAGCTTAAAGGAGAACTTTCCATACCCTGCTTATGAGAGGAGACACATGTTATTTGAAGAAAAGTTAGGAAGCTCTAACATCCATATGGTGGTGAGTTGCTGTTTCGTTATTTTATTGTTACCGCTGTTTATTTTGTGACTATTGCATCTCTTTCTATCCACTGATAATTGTGTTTATCCTGTACTTCACTTTCTAAGACAAATCGTATTTAGCAAGATGGTATATGATTGTTATGTTGGGTAAATAATATCGAAATCCCTGGGAAAGCTTTTCTTTACTGGCTTACAAGCCTTGCGGAAGATCTTAAATAATTTTTATATGCTGTGTTTACCCATCTAAGCCCCGATTCCTAGCTGTACAGTACTGGGTCTTATTCCTTTAAAGTCACCAATGATTTACCCATTTCTGCCTGGTAAAATTGCCCTGTACTGTGCAGCTATGAATAAAACTTCATGGGAATACCATGTGGGACTGATTTTTCCAGTCATAAAACCACACTGAATCCCCTATTCCAGCTGTTCTACAGCATACATATACGGCCTCTAAAACTGGATGTTGAAAAATGTAACTAGTAGTAATCCGATGCAGTGAAATTAACGTATAAAAGCATATGTTAATTTCGTTGGGTTTGACTTGTAATAAGGCTTTCAGTGATTGCTCAATTAATATTATCTAGTTTTTCATAAATGAAACTATTGACGTCCCATAGTCAAAATCTCCAAATATGATATTGATCCAGAGTTCACAATGCCCATCACTTGCATTCCATCTTCAAATAGATTTTTCAATTTGAATATTCATTATTTGTTTAGGCAGCACACTTGAAGAGCAACAATAATACAAAACCTTCTGCAATAAGATATTTGAATTCTGAACTTATAAATAATAATTTCTAATCTTTTTTTTTTTTGTACTTTTCCGAGGTTTACTCATTTTGGTATGGAGATAATAATGTTGAGGTTTATCACTCATTTAATTAGTAGTATCCGTGAATGTACTTGCAAACAGTGTCCTTTGTGGAACTACAGTGACACAAAACTTTGAAAACCTTTGGCCTGCTTACAATGTCTGCAGGTGAAACCTCAGTTTGGGATTTGTCCGGCAAGCCAAACCAGCATAAACATGTCCCAGACTCTGAAATTAAATGAAGCACTAAGATATTGAACATCACAAGTCCAGACGCTAGAAAGTTGGAGACCAAGAGGACAATGGTAATGGTTTTTTTTTTAAAAGTCTTTAGTATACAAGAGACGCTGTTCTGAAAAGAGAGCAAAACCCACGTTTCAATTCAATGTCAACACCAAATGCATAGCGGCAATCTGCTAAAAAACACTAATGCCCCCAAAGAATAACATCTACTTTTATTGGTAAAACAACTAGATCTTGAGCCGAACGTAATTCATCTCCATGGATGAAAGAGATTAAGTTTCAATGTCAAAATGATTCCCCAGAATATTAAAATATCAAAAGGAATTAGCTTTGAGGAGGATAGCACAATAGGTCGTACTACTGAAAGAGTACCTGGTAAAAGGATTGGACACTTTATAATCTGATGCAGGTAGCATTGATGAAGAGTAGGATACATGTGATCTATGTAGTGCTATGTACTACATAGAACAAGTTGTAGAAAATTGTGAGGAAGACAGGAAAGATTCACCAGAACAGATGGACATTGACTTATTAATTTAAAGCTTCATAGTTAAAGTAACTGCATATACCTATTTATTACTAAGGATACCAGATTTCAGTGGAGGTTAAGGGCACATTTCGTCCAGGTGTAACACGTTCCATAACATACAGAAGGGAAAGTACACCTTAAAACCTGTGCTGCTTAGGAGCGCATGCAGAAACTCATTCAATTACTCTCACCTCTCTCAAGAAACCCAAGCTCACGCCAAAGACAATTTTCAAAAGGCTGGATGTGTGGTGGGTAAAATGTTGGTCAGGAGTTACCAATTCTTGGTGAATTTCTCATTCCCCAGAACTGCTTTTCTAATATGACGGACAACATTGAGAGGAAATGGAGGAACTCATTAAGCTGCTAGCTGAAAAGCCCCTAATAAGGTGGACGTCATTCATCTGTATCCATAGTAATTAAAATCTCAGCAACAAAGGCTTCACTGGATGCTGCATAAATTTAAAACCGGTAGTTCAATCAATCAATCATCGGCATTTGTATAGCGCGCTACTCACCCGTAAGGGTCTCAAGGCACTGAGGGGGAGGGTGGGGGGGGTTGCTACTGCTCGAATAGCCAGGTCTTGAGTTGTTTCCTGAAGGAGAGATGGTCCTGGGTCTGCCGAAGGTGGGTGGGAAGGGAGTTCCATGTCTTGGCTGCCAGGTAGGAGAAGGATCTTCCTCCGATTGTGGATTTCCGAAATCGTGGGATGGAAGCGAGGGGGAGGCTGGCGGAACGGAGCTGGCGGGTGGGTGTGTAGAATGTGAGGCGGCTGTTGAGGTACTTCGGGCCCGTGTCGTGGAGAGCCTTGTGTGCGTGGGTGAGGATTCTGAACGTGATCCTTTTGTTGACGGGGAGCCAGTGCAGGTCTTTCAGGTGGCCGGAGATTTGGCTTCGGCGCGGGATGTCTAGGATGAGTCGTGCTGAGGAGTTCTGAATGCGCTGGAGTCTTTTCTGGAGTTTGGCAGTGGTTCCGACGTAGAGGGTGTTCCCGTAGTCCAGGTGGCTGGTGACGAGGGCCTGGGTGACCGTCTTCCTGGTTTTGGTGGGGATCCAACGGAGGCTATTTTGCTGCCGTGTCTGCTGGGGGGGATCTTCAGTGGTGCGAGGACGTCTGCGCAGTCGGTGATCCACTGGGTGAGGTTGCTGGCTGCTTCGTTGGGGTCCGTTGTGCTGGCGGGAGGGTTCTGGCTGAGGGAGGTGGTGAGCTGGTCGGCGGTGATCTTGTTCCAGTTCCTGCGAGGAACCTGATCCGGGTGGTGGTGGGTCGTGGGTTTTCTGAAGCTGAAGTGGACGCAGCTGTGGTCAGTCCAATGAAGTCCGGTGGAGTGGCTGAAGGAGATGTGCTTGCTGGAGGAGAAGACTGGGTCAAGCGTGTGGCCGGCGTAGTGGGTGGGGGTGTTCACCAGTTGCTTGAGCTCGAGGTTGGCGAGGTTGTCCAGCAGGGTGGTGGTGTTGCTGTCCTTGTTGTTCTCCAGGTGGAAGTTGAGGTCCCCTAGGAGGATGTAGTCGGCGGAGGGGAGGGCGTGCAGACTGACGAAGTCAGCGATGTCTTCGCTGAATAGTGTGCGTGGTCCTGGTGGGTCTGTAGATGAGGGTGCCTCTGAGGGTGGTCTTGGGGTCGGTGTGTATCTGGAAGTGGAGGTGTTCGGCGGCGGAGAAAGTGTCGTTGGAGCTGGTTGTAATGCGGATGGTGTTCTTGTGTACGATGGCGATGCCTCCTCCAGTCTGGTTGACGCGGTCCCTCCGGGTGATCTTGTATCCGTCCGTGATGGCGAACCCAATGTCGGGCGCTGAGGAGGCATTCATCCAGGTTTCCGTGAGGAAGGCGACGTCTGGTGATGTTGTGTCGAGCAGGTTCCGTAGCTCGACGGCGTGTCTCTGGACGGAGCAGGTGTTGAGCAGGATGCACTTGAGGTGGTTGCTGCTGGTGTTGGGCTTTGCGTGTGTGGAGTAGGTCTGGAGGCAGGTGAACTTGCAGGCTTGGCAGGTGAAGGGTCCGTGGGTGTGTTTCTGGGTGGCTTGGTAGCAGGCAGGGTGCCGGTCGGGTTTGAGTGCGATGAGGGTGGCGGTGTCGTAGGTCCGTCGTTGGCTCTGGCGGGGGCCAGGGGTCCTGGCGCTGTGGGCGGACGGGCGCAGACGGGCTTGCCTTTGGCGCGCCAGTAGCGCGGCCTCCATGTGATGGGGCGAGGGAGGGAGGAGCAGCTGGGAGGTGGGAGCGGGGCGGCCAATGGGATGCAAGGGGGCGGGGCCGCCTGGACGCAGCGGCAGGAAAACGGGTGGCAAGGGGAGGAGAAGAGGCGAAGAACGAGGGTTACAGAAGAAAAGGGGGCAAAAACAGGGCACAAAATGTACAATTAGGGCACAGGCACTCAGGATACAGAAGTCAAGAGGGATCACAGGCACTCAGGATACAAAAGTCAAGAGGGATCACAGGCACTCAGGATACAGAAGTCAAGAGGTATCACAGGCACTCAGGATACAGAAGTCAAGAGGGATCACAGGCACTCAGGATACAGAAGTCAAGAGGGATCACAGGCACTCAGGAAAAAAGGCAAACGGGTGGGGAGAGGCACAGAGACGGCAGAAACCAAGGCTGAGGCTACAGCGAGCGGTAGCGAGGATGGAGGTCACACTGGGGGCCGCGTGGCGGTGCGGGGAGCGACCTGCCTGGAGAACAGTGTCAGAGGTCGCTCTCTCTACCGCTTTGCGGCCTCCATATGAGGGGGTGAGGGAGGGAGGAGCAGCTGGGAGGTGGGAGCGGGGCGGCCAATGGGATGCAAGGGGGTGGGGCCGCCGGGACGCAGCGGCGGGAAAACGGGTGGCGAGGGGAGGAGAATAGGCGAAGAACGAGGGTTGCAGAAGAAAAGGGGGCAAAAACAGGGCACAAAATGTACAATTAGGGCACAGGCACTCAGGATACAGAAGTCAAGAGGGATCACAGGCACTTAGGATACAGAAGTCAAGAGGGATCACAGGCACTCAGGATACAGAAGTCAAGAGGGATCACAGGCACTCAGGATACAGAAGTCAAGAGGGATCACAGGCAACTTGGTTGTTAATTAGCTCCCACTCTAGAGAATGACTGAGTTTAGGTCTTGGGTACTGGCACTAGTATTAAACAAGCATTGGCATAGCCAATAGTTCTCGCTTTTGGGACCTTATAAGTGTTAAGCCATGCAACAGTTGCATAACTAAATACTTATAAGGTCCCAAAAGCGAGACCTATTGGCTATGCCAATGCTTGTTTCTGTTTATTACTGCTCTGTAGTAATGGCGGCCCACGGGTGCCACCATTACTACATAGAAGTATCACTACTTTCCTGCAAATACTACATTAAGTTTTGTGAGTAATGCCTATCTTTATAAATAATGAGCATCTTTTGGCTTCGCTCCGGGAGCTGCCGATGGGGTCTGGTGGAACTAGTGCGCAATCTGTAACTGCCCTGCTAGCTCCACATATGCCCCCCCTTGTGACGCACCACCGAGCCACCGCTTTGGCAGGCCAAAACATGCACTGTCCTCTCAGCCTGGGTAGAGCGATGTTCTTCCTGTTTGCATTATCCATTTTATTTTCTCTTGAATTCCTTTAAGAGTATTTGATTTTTCCCGGCTGCCTTTCTGTAGTTTTTTCCATGTAACGTTTTTCGTGTATAATGCGTATTGTGAAACGAGTAGTTTCTAGATGTTTGTGTGAGCTCTTAATGTGAATTTCTCACAGTGCACGTCAGTGGATCATAAAGAGGGTCAAGCTATATGCTCATCCAATCCTTGTTGCCTCTGCAGAGCGCATAGCGCAGTAGTCATTTGTGCCAATCGTAAATGTTATTCCATGCGAAAGGGTGTGAATAACTTATGCAGTTGTCGAAATACTGACAGAAAAAGTTAAAGAAGAGATGGTACTTACAACTGAGTGGGGAAGTTGTACCTTGGGAAGAGCTGCAAGGACATATGTGCAGGAGAAAGTGAAACAAGCATTGGCATAGGTCTCGCTTTTGGGACCATTAAGTATTTCCATGAAAGTTTTTAAAACCTGATCCCTCCACTGTGGCTGCCAAGATAAACGTGCTTTAATGTCACACGATGTATGTTCATGTCACGACCAATTGACCTAATGAACTAATTAACATTTAATGAAGTCTTTTTAATATCAATCATTGTGATTAGGGGTTAGTAGCTTATAGACTTTCCTGATAGAATAATCTCTGGTACAGATTCATAAGGACACCTCTTTCATCAGAACGTGCTTCACATTCTTTCAAAACCTAGATTTTATTTTTCAAGTCAAATTGTATAATCACTTTCATTCTATCCAACTTCTAAGTCTTCAGCGGAGAGATTATTACTTTTGATAGGTGTGTACATTCAGATAGAGCAAGAAATCTCTGAAACACTAAACATTGCACCACAAAAGCTGCCAATGACAAATGGATGGTACATATAAAGTCAATACCAGTAAACCCTTTCCAGTCACATTAATTCATGAAGAAAGCAAAAACACTAGTTTTCCTAGGTAACATACAAGATATACAAATAAGTAGAGCAGACAGTATTAGGAAACCTTTTTACTATTACTCTATTTACAATGATGTTGATGAACAGCATACAAATCTACAGTAAGATTCATGCCTATAACAGTCACTGTTAAACTCATGAGTATTACAGATGGACATTCGACCTGTGTTACTTCAATTCGAGGTTGAGGGCAAGCAACTAAAATGAATATCGTTATTGGACGTGTATTCTTATACATTTGTTAGTCCCAAGAATAAAAATAAAGAAGTTGCTCTGAGCTAAACAGCTAGATGGTCAGATTATAAAAACATGGGAATTGACCACACATAGAAACTACGTAATTATTGTTACAGATAAGTTATCTATTTCATATACGCGGTGGGAAAGATTTAATGTTACATAGTCTCAACAACTTGAATTTACCACCCGATAAAATGGCATAAGCTCTGAAATAGGAACCACTTGTCAATAAGGCATCTGGTTAAATTTGGATTCAATGGTTTGAATCAAAGGTTGAAGTTTCACCTAAAACTGCTGTCCATGATGAACCATTTTGGCACAAGTTAATGCGACACGCAGAGTCTAGCTTAGCTATACTCCTGAGGTAGAATCCGCTGCTCGTCTGATTACAAAAGTCATTGAACACATAGAGGTAGGCTTGCAGTTGACAAGGGACAGCTGTGCCAGCATCCCCTTTCTCAGTGTCCCTAATTGTTACTACTGTTACCTAACAGACCAAAGGTCAGAGTGCTACAAAGAATGGTGCTTCGGTAAAGTGGCATTGGGCTGGCTTGCATCAGTCCATAGGGTCACTGCATGCGTAACACACGTAGAGGAAGCTCTCTGCAGTTTCCTGCTTTTATGTTCTGTATGCTTACCACCTGCCCCAAGACTCTGATGTCACTATTGATTACTTCACAATAAGTTCTTTAATGTTAGGTTTGATGATCAGATTTTTGACACCAAGACATTTGCCATTCTAGAAAAACTAAAGAGAAAAATTGACATTGCATCTCTCTTTGACCAGTGTCATACTCTTCTCATAAGTTCCAAGGTTTACAGAGACCCTCTTGTACACATTTATTCCATGAGATCCAGCTCACAAATATTATAGTCCTGCCAGTTGCTCTCCCATAGCAATCTCAGCTGCTTGCTATGCTACTTTTATGCCTCTCTGCATTAACACTATTCATGAGTACATACGCAGGTTTCTGGCTCTAATTGAAGCAAATCCAGTATGATACAGAAATTCAGAAAGCAAGTGTGCTCTTGCTTTCGTTCGATTTGTAAGGCCCGCTACCCCAGTTCTTCTATTTTAAAGTTGTCACTGTAGATGTAAATGTATTCCAAAAAAGCAGTTGATAAAGCAACATGTTGTACGAGATGTATCGCCGGTTGATAGCAGATACCAAATAACAACAGTTGTCTGCATCTTATTCTAGACCTAAGAAGTTGCAAACTACATTGAGCTTGAAAGCCTCAAGGTCAGTTCTGAGCTTGTCCTACAGGCTCTTCCCATGGATTCATTATTAGGTTTTCATGTTGCATCTTGAGCCCCCCCCCCACCCCCCTCCCCATCTCCTATCCTATTCAGCCTGACCTCAACTCCAAGAATCTTTATGAAGTTATGGTAGTTACATAGTATACTTACAAAACAAATCAGGTTTGTTATCTAGTATGAAGAATGATTGCCCAAAGAAAACTTGGAATTAGAAACCCTTATCTCTTTTAAAAGACCTTCACCAATCTCACCACATGGGATATTCACTGATCTTCAGAAAATCTCTTCCTCCCACAACGTAGAATTCTTTAGCGCTGTTATTGACATGGGAATAGTGTGTATCTGATTGATACATCTCATCCCATCGCAGTTAGTTCTGCAGTCCGGTTGGTGGCACCATGGGTCTGCTGCCCCTGTGCGCTGATGTCAGTACCTTTCTTTCTACGCCCTTTGACCAAGATTTGGAGCTCTGCTCCCAACTTTGTCAGTCCTACTGAAGCCTAAACAGAATTTTTCCAAACCTCAACTGTGTGCCAGGGGACATGTTTCCCCCTCAAGTCAAGATCACAGGCTTAAGCCATGCCATGACAGCAGGAACCAGATGTGGACCTACACGACTTTTGTCTATTGTTTCTAGGTTCCAGTCATGACTCGTGGGCAACTGCTCTCTGATGCACCCAAAGTTGATCCAGGAGCAGGAGTGAAACTTTGTTATAGAACACAAAATGTGAGGGCGATCGCATGCAAACCAATAGACCCGAGTCAAGTCATAGAGCCGCTCCTGCTCCAAGTTGCTGGGCTGTTCACACACAAAGTTCTGGTCCACTTCAAGTTTATGTTAATTGATTTATAAAGCGCATAGCTGCCCAGGGGCCACCCAGTCTGTGGAGAAAGGCGGTGACGTGTGAGGGGAATAGAAGATCATCAGGGGAACAGCCACGTTATCAGTTTTTTTCTGAAGCTTAGTTCATCACTCAGCAGTCTCATTTCTTTGGGCAGAGAGTTCCATATCCTTGGCACTAGGCGCGAAAACGAGCTTCCACCCCATCCTCAACTTTCAATCCACCATGCGATGTATCAGTGAATGGATGAATAGTAATCATCGAAAATCAAAACCTAAAAAAAAAAGGAGTTGATCCTAACGGGTGGGCAAGCCAACCCATGGAATTCCAACTTCTGGCCACCCCCCACTCCCAGCATGCTCCATCAAAAGTCTGGGTATTGTTATCAGCAGTGATCTGTCTGTGAAAGCCCAGATTGGGACAGTGGTTTCCTCCTGCTTCTTCCAGCTGCGACGAAGCAGGAAGATTAGTAGATTTCTGACTACAGAAACCCTAATCCAAATCATCTTGGCGCTGGTAATCTCCCGCATCAACTACGCCAACTCACTTTATGCAGGTATGCCAGCATATCAACTAAAACGCCTGCAATTGGTGCAAAACCAAGCGGCCCGATTAATCCACCACCAGCCCAAATGGCACCATGTTAAGCTTTGTTCAGCTCCTCAAGAAGCTAGGCAACATAGACCGGCCCCAGAGACTCCACCTTGTGACACAGCACCGAAAACGTAGTTGTCCAAGCTACCAGGTTAACACCAGTGTGTTCCCTTCTGCAGAGTCAGAAGGCACCGAGTCCTTTAGCAAGAGGGTGTTTTCTTCCACCAGCTCAGCCCTTAGGATTGTGAACGCTGTTGGTCTCCTGAGCCAAGACACACATGCCCTTTGGGACATGGACAGTGAGATCTTGACAGCCATCCGTGACAAATTCAAGAACTCTTGCCCAAACCATTCATGATGGACAAGATGCTGCAAAAAGGTCTTGAGGTATGTCATTAACATTATGGACTGTGTAAGCTGTGCCATGGGCACCAGTGATATGATCAGGCATCATGCCTGTAAGCGTGCCACAGGTTTCTCCTTTGATGCACAAGCATCCTTCATAGACATGCCTTTTGATGATTCCAGACTTTTTAGTGAATAGACAACTGCTCATGGCCTGGTTTTTGGCCTTACTGTCATTGGCTTGTGATGTTCACCAACAATACAGATTATGCAGAGAATGATTGTGAGTCCTAGCTTATCACTAATGACAGCCCTAACATCATTTACAGCAGGCAACTTCAACTTTTCACAGCATCAAAGGACGTGATGTTAGCCGTCGTCGTGAAGATCACCAAGGATATCAATCTTCATTTTCTTCCTCACCTGCCACAACGGCTTCCAAGCTGCTTTGATTTCCCCTTCCAGGGGCATGCTCTGCCGGTAGAGGGCAGGAATTGAATGTTTGTACCTGGCTGGAAAGCTAGGACATCAGATTGTAGGTTACTACAAACTGTCCATTCACACACCTCACCAACCCCCATGCCACCTTTGTTTACTCAAATTCAGCAGATAATGACGCCGTCCTTTTATGGGAAATCCAGTTGCGTTTGTGAGAGGGGCCAAAGAGAGGGTCCCTGAGGAAGAGAAAGGCGAGGAATGTTACTCCTGCAATTTCTTGGTGCCAAAGAAATATGGAGGCCTTGACTGATTCTAGACCTTTTCCCATCAACGCCTTCTTACAGTGGGGTTAGAACATTTCCACCACTCGGGCACTTACTAAAGTCAATGGCGTGGTCATGGGCCATCTGAGCAGGTCGGAATAATCATAGTGTGTATGTCAACAACTGGCTGCTAAAGGTGAGCTTGCTGAAGTTAGTTGCAGGCTGCCTTTGGTTGAAGATCACCCCTCTTTTATCCCTGGTCTTTTCCATCAGCGAGCTGAAGTCCTATCTGATGCCTGCACAGGGGAATTCCCTTTATAGGAGCCACCCTGCACACAGTGGCATCCATGGCAATCCAGTGCCTTGCATCAACTACAGGACATTCAAGATATGATTCCAATGTTTCTGGCAGAAACCTGAATTCCAGTGCAAGTGGTTCTGAGGCTTCTTGGAGTCCTGGCCTCATGCATCCTGCTGGTCCCTCCTGGCACTTGCAGGCCTTCAAATGGAACTTCTACTTTGAGTGGGAACAACACTGGGAACATCTGTAGCTCAAAGAAGGTAGCCTGGGACTTTCTATGGTAGCACGTGTATGCCAACCTGTCTGTCGAGAGGCCATTCTCTCTACCAGAGCTCACAGTAGTGACAGACGTACCCTCGCTCGGTCAGGGTCTCTGCTCCCAAGTGGAGTGAAAGCTCCACATCAATATTTGGTAGATTTGTGTTATTCAGTTGGCTATGGAAGCCTTTCTCCCATGCATGAAGGGGAGGCTTCTGCAGGTCCTCATGGACACCACGACTACCATGTGATACAGCAACAAGCAGGGCGGTGTCGAGTCTTGGACCTTGTTCAAGGAGGTCACCAGATGTCAGTTGGTAGGCCATGAAGGGTGTCTTCATCTAGCTGTGACATAGTGGGGCATGCTATGGTTGGCTTTTTGTGCCTCTGTTGAGAATGAGAAGAGTAACACTTACTGCGCACTGGGATTTTTACTAAGAGGATCCTTGGGAGATTTGTTTCATCTGCAGTGATGTGCAGATCTCCTATATGTCTTTCCATAGAAACCTCTGCTGCTCTTGAGTGTGACAGCTATGGATTAGATCTAGGACATTGTGGTACCTCGATCATTTGAGCCTGAGCATTTGCCCTCCAATTTATCTACTTCTTCAGGAGGACTTTCTGGTTTAGCAACAGGGCAGGGTCCTGCACCTTAATCTACATGACCTACACCACCATGTATGGCGCCTGAGAATGTAAGTGGTTTTGACCTTCCTGCTGAGGTGTTGGTGAATATGATTCTTGTGGCTAGGTGCCCTTCCACCAAATCTATCTATATGGGTTTCAGGGCAATATCTCTGGCTTGGTGTGTGGACCATCAGCTGGACACAGAGCAAATGTGTCTGATCTGTTCGTCTTCGGCCCAACAAGGGGTGTGGTGGGCAGGTTTAAGGGTTCCAACTTAGCCCTTTCAACTTTTTGAATTTATCTGATCATCCGTCTTTAGTCAAGTGATCAGTTGTGATGTGCTTTCAAAAAGGACTTCAATACATGTTTCTTCCTATGGCTATCATTATGCATCAGTAGGACCTTAATTTGGTCCTTAGACATTCGTGATATGCATGTCTTTCATACCCATGGACAGCTGTTTACAACTGCAACGGTGTTCTTCATTACAAATTATTTTGCGTGCAGTGTCTATAAGCTGCAGATGTTATCAGCACAACCCCTTACGCCATCTTCTTTCCTGACACGTTGGTGCTTCGGACTTGTGACTCATTTCTGCCAAAAAGTCATGTTACCCTTCCATCTAGGCCAGTTCATTACCCTCATCACCTTTTTCTCTTCACCACATCCTTCAAAGGAAGAGGAGAGCCTTGACTGACTGAACCCAAAAAGTTGCTCTCAGTTTTTTCATTTGAGCACACAAAGGAGTACTAAGATGACAATTCACTTTTTGTGTTCTTTGCCTGTGCTAGAAGGAAAGGGCAGTGCAGAAACAAGCTCTGTCCAGCTGGATCATCTTGTGCATAAAAGCGTGCTATTCCAGGTCAAGAAGGAGCCTCTTGAGGGCTTACTGGCTGAATCGACTAGAGCCAAGGCTGTTTTGAGGGCATTGATGAGAAGTGTTGTGGCATTGGACATCTGCTAGGCTGCTTCATGGGATATCTGTGCATATGTTCAAGAAGCAGTCCTGCTTTGACAGTCCGGTCTGCAGAGAGGGCCATTTTGACTGCCAAGAAATGCAAGACTTGGTATGGGTACACTTTCTGCCTTTTGGAAAGTGCTGCTTGGATATCTATTCCAAAGGCGCGAAATCTGAGATAGAAGTATCCACCAGAATAGCAAGTTACTTACATTTGGTAATGCTCTTCTGGTTGGTACGTTGTCTAACTGCAGTTTCCTCTTGCCTTCCCTCCTGATCTGTGGAGTAGACGCTTGTCTCTGTTAATAAGGTTCCAAGTTGGACTTGGCACACTGCCTCCTCCTAGCTATCATGGTTAATCCGAGTCTGAGTGTGCCGTGGAGTCCGATGGTGTCACCTACCGGTTTGTGGGACCAAACTGATTGAGTGTCATGTCTGGGGATATTTAAAAAGTGAGGAATTTGTGATTATGTAAGTATATACTGGAAAGAGCATTACCAAATGTAAGTCATTTGTTCAGCTGTCCCCTAGCGGATTGGAGTATTTAACAAACTGTTTTGAAATTCCTGGCCAGGAATTACTTTTCATGCTATCGTAATACTCACAAATTCTCTACCTAAATCACCTAGTTTCAATTTTGCTCTGCTAGTCCAATTTTGAATTATTAGGTGCTCCATAACCAGTAATATCAGCATTGAGAGCCCTTCATACCTCCCTCAGTTTTTCACTCTACAGCAGGATCTTGAGTGATGAACCTAGAAAGGGAGTCTGTGCAACGTCATGATCATTCATGCCCGTGAGTTACCTGAGGACTCCCATAGAAAATCCATCAATGGATAATATTTTGTCACAGGAGTCAGCAACTTTATTTTGCATTCATTCATCTGATAGAGACATCTAGCCTCAGATTCCATATCTTCAAATCCTCCCCAGGCGCCAAACTGGATCTGGAAATTTTTCAGCAGTACCTCTGCGCATCGGTAGAGGGCGTTGAGCAACTCCGCATCAACTCCCGGATATGATGTCAATGGATTCTATATAAGCCGTCCTCTGATGTGCTGACGTCAGTTCCTTTTTTTCTTTTCACCTCAGTTATTGTCGTAACCTCTTCTTTACGATGGTAGAATGTATTATCTCTGTCCTTCGTTGGTTACCTCTGTTCTTGGAGTGTCCCTTGTTCCTCCACTTCTCGTCCTGTGGATATACTTTTGCTGTACCCTGTATGACTTGTGTCTCTACAGGAATTTCTGTGCTTTTATATGCATATTTATTCTTCTATACATTTATCTTTAAATGTCTCTGGATGTATGTACCTATCTCTTGCATGGATCTCATTTAGATGTCTTTTGCTGCCAGTATTTAAATATGTGTGTGTTTTGCACATATGGTCATTTCGCCGTCTATATGGTGTACGTCGCTGCATTTTTACCTACACCCTTCTTGTTGGCCTGGTTCAGCCTTCTTGGTTGTAATGGTTCCTTTCCTCTTTTCAGTGAGCGTCTCCGTTACATTATTACAGAGGATGCCTTATATGTCTATCACGTTCTTAGTATAAGAACGGTAGCGGTTTCTTTTACCACTTCAGTTTTTCTAGCAATGCTCTTCAGCATTTATTTTCTCTTTCTCTTTTCTCCATCATTTTATGATTGGAGGTCCCTTTTTCGTAATCTGTTTCTCAGGCTTGTTTCCTTGACAATCGGTAGGTGCTTCTATTCATTGTATGTGTTTGCTGTGGCTGAGCACACTGTGTATGCTCCTTCGATTGGTTTGAGCCTGCACTCTATGAACTATTGTCCTCTGTTCCTTTGCATCCCCCGATCGCAGCTTGTGTCCCTCTTTGGCGCTGCCTCTTTTACTGGTTCTATACCGTGGTTCTCAGTCTTGTGGCTTTCTACTCACTATGGGCTTCCCCGGTCCTTCTTAGAGATCAGTTCTTTGGTGAGCATCTTTGCTTCATCTATAATTTTACGGATAGTCTTGTCCCTTCTATCTTTTGGATCGGCTTCTCCTATTTGGGGATCTTTGGTGAGGTCGGTTCGCAGTGCCTCCGCCAAGGATGGTATTGCTTGGGTATGTGATTCTAATATAAGATATCTGCAGCTAGATGTCTCTATCAGATAACGCCTGCGGTAACACCATATCTGTTAGAGACAGGATCTTGCCGCAGATTCCTTATCGACCCAACCTTATTCAGTATTGGGGTATCTTTCATAGATTCACATGCCTGAATCATTCCCCGTCGCCGAGGCGGGAGTCCCACGGTAAATTACAAAAGTAGTACCATAAGTAAATAACAGTAGTAGGCTAAAAGAAAAAGGCCTAAGGAATAAATGTCAGAAGCCTATCTACATCGTTATAGTAAAATGAACTAAAAGTTAGCTCCAACCAATCAGCTACCAGCACCCTCTAGAACACTCTCAGCAGAGTCAGTTCTCCTCAGATTTTCACCGCAGGTCGTGTGGAAGGAAGTCTCCCTGAGTGCCTACTCAGTTCTACACTTCATCTCTTCAGGATGTCTGACAAGAACGCTCTCTTTAAACCCTGCAGGACCTGTGATAAGAAGAGGGTCCATGTTGATGACCAGCATAAGGACTGCATTTACAGTCTTTATCCTAAGCATGTTGCGTAGGATTGTAGGATCTGCTGTACTTTCCCTACTAAGACTCTTAGGGATAGAGAGGCAAGACTGCTTTTATGGCTTAAATCTTCCTCGGCTGAGGAGGATGACAGAGCCTCAACTTCTAGCAAAATAGCTAGATCCCATGACAGCTCTTCAAGTGAGGGAAGAAAACATCATAAAAATTCCCATGATGTATCTGACCCTTCAAAGAGGTCACCTAAACTTTCCTCTGGGTCAATGCTGTCTCCACTCTCTACTTCGGTCAAGGAATCTAAGAGGCTGTCTACTTCAAAAACCGTGAGTAAAAGCCAGGTTAAATCTATCACGTTGACTCCATCGTTGACGATTTCTGTGACTTCTTCTGCCCCATCGTCGACTGCTACTGTCTCGACGACGGCCATTACTTCGCTTATGGTGTCGATTAGGATTTCTATCACAACTAAGAAGCCTGTTCTGGAAGAATCGTCGACGAGGAAGTCATCGACGAAGTCTCCGTTGATGACCACGTCGACGTCGAGCCCATCGACGAAGGTTCCGTCAACGAAGCCTCCACCGTCGACAAAGGTACTGTTATCTATGAAGTCTACGCCATCGACGTCTGCCTTGTCGACATCCATTACCTCAGTCTGAGGTTCCTGTTTCACCGGCTCAGCCTTCAGGTCCATCTGAGCACGTGCACCATGACGCTACATCTTCTGAAGAGGAGGTTGAAGAGGGTGAGTTACCTGACAATACTAATGTTACGGATCCCTGGGACGAATATATTATACCGATGCCTTCTCCACCCCTTCCTCTGCCTTCTGATTCTCCCTCTAAGGACATCGGGGGCTTTCATAATTTGATGCAGCAAACCGCATCTAGATTCCAGTTGCCTGTTACAGTAGAGCAGACAGACTGCTTTTCGCATGATGTCAAGGAAGAGTTTAGGAAGATCACGGGAGCTGTTCCTATCATTGATTATATCTGGAATGAAGGGATTAAGATCATGAAGACGCCTGCGTCTATTCCGCCTGTACTTCCTCGCATTGAGAAAAAGTACCGTGCTCCTGCTAACAGTCCATCTTGTCTGATTGGTCATCCACAACCAGATTCAGTAATTTCTCAAGCTGCCCAACAACGATCCAAAAATCCTGCGACGCCTATAACCACACCACCTGATAAGTAAGGACGGAGGCTGGACCTTATAGGTAAAAAGATTTCTTCTATGGCAGTGGCCTCTATTAAAGCTGCAAATTCCCTGGCAATAATCGGTCGTTATGACCGTCATATATGGTCAGATAAGGCGGGACTTATTGACCTCATTCCTGAAGACCGTAGGCAAGACGCAAGGAAGATTCCGTTGGAAGGAGAACAAGCCGCATCTGAAATCATAGATTGCACGCTGGACATTACGAACACCAACTTTCGTCAGCTTGCCGGTGCTGCAGTGCTTAGACGCCAGGGATGGCTTAAAGCCACAACTTTCAGGCCTGAAGTGCAAATGACAATTTTAGACATGGCCTATGATGGAGAGTCTTTATTTGGAAAACACATTGATGAGGCCCTCCTTGCTATCAAAACTGATGCGGATACCGCTAGATCATTAGGCGCCGTTCAATATAGGTGCGGATCTTTCAGAGGTGCAAGAGGACCTGGTTTTGCTTCAAGAGGAGGATACTAAAACCAACAAACTAGGCAGTATCAATCACAGTATAGACAGCCTTACAGCCAGTCATCATACCGTCAATCCTCTTCGACTAGTTTCTCCCGTCAGGGTGGTCAAAAACGATCACAGAATCAAGGTCGAGAAACCAACAGGAAACAATGATCTATGCAGGGTGCCAGCCATATTACCCTCTCTACCCGTGGGAACCAAAATTTAAGCCTTTGTTCACAAGTGGCAGGAAATTACCTCAGACCGATAGGTTTTAGACCTAGTAACCAACGACCACACCCTGGAATTTATCAAACAGCCACCTACTACTCCGCCCAGTGGTCCCCCTCCCCCTCGTCTTCACTTATTGTTCAAAGAAGCCTTAACAATGCTCCTCAAGAATGCAATAGAGAAGGTTCCATCATCTCAAAGAGGAACCGATTTCTACTCTCGTTTCTTCCTCATCAAGAAGAAGTCAGGGTAATGGAGACCGATTCTGGACCTCCGCAAGCTCAACAAATTCTTCAAAAAGCAAAGCTTCCGGATGGTAACACTTTCCGAGATCTTAAGCTGTCTAAACGAAGGAGATTTTATGGCTTCTCTGGATATGGAAGATGTGTATTTCCATAACCCAGTCCATCCCAAACATCGCAAATACCTTCGCTTCACAGTGGCTGCGGCCCACTATCAGTTCAAGGTGCTCCCGTTTGGGCTGAAGTCGGCACCAAGAATCTTCACGAAGTGCTTGGCACCAGTGGCAGCGACATTGAGATCTCGAGGAATACAGGTGTTCCCTTATCTCGACGATTGGCTGCTCCAAGGTCCTTCGGAACAAGCAGCCAAGGATGCCACAACAGCATGTCTCCATCTCTTTTCTGGGGCTTACTCTCAACGAGAGCAAATCGCAGTTGTGTCCAATACAAGTCATTCCTTTTCTCGGGGCAATGCTAGACACGGTCCAGTGCAAAGCATTCTTGTCACACGACCGTCAAATGCATCTCCAAAAATTAGCAATTTCAATCTCAAGAAGAAGGTCAGTTTCTGTCCGGATGTTTGCTTCACTTCTAGGGATGTGCTCCTCTGCGACAAATCTCATACCCTTGGCACAGCTCAAAATGAGACCTCTTCAGGAGGAATTACATCTTCAATGGCAACAAGCCGTGGGCTCGGTCGACGATTCCATCAGGGTCACGTCGTGCATGATAGATTCTCTGCATTGGTGGTCTCAGACAGCGAATTTGGCCCAAGGTCTCACATTCCTACCACCCATTCCAGACTTTGTTTTAACAACCGATGCCTCCATGGCGGAATGGGGAGGTCATCTGCAAGATTTGCAAATTCAAGGAAAATGGTCTTAAGTACACAAACAACAGCATATCAACAGACTGGAGCTCCGCGCCATCTTTCTTTCTCTGCAAGCGTTCCTCCCAAGGATCGCAGGTTCCTCAGTGCTGGTCCGTACTGACAGTATGACCAGCATGTATTACATCAACAAACAAGGAGGAGCAAAGTCAGCTACGCTCTCTCAGGAAGCTCAGGAATTGTGGGATTGGGTCACATTCCACAAAATAACTCAGAGAGCCGAACACGTCCGGGGTCTCCACAGTACTTTGGCGGACACACTGAGCAGATCTCAATCGGACTGTCATGAGTGGGAACTAGAAGAGAAGCAGGTGAACAGAGTTTTCCAAGCTTGGGGCAAACCAGCACTTGATTTGTTCACAACGAGGGAGAACAAGAAATGCTGATACTATGCCAGCAGGTTCCCTCAATAGGGCTCAAGGGGGAATGCCCTGTCCATGCGATGGTCAGGGATTTGTGCATACGCTTTTCCCCCAATACCTTTGTTCCCGAAGGTGCTCCGGAAGATGAAGCTGGAGGGTTGCCGTCTGATTCTGATTGCACCCTGTTGGCCAAGACGGTAGTGGTTCCAGGAACTTCTTCTACTGTCTCAGGACAAACCTATTCGCCTTATTCCGATGCCCACGATGTTGTCAAGGGACAGAGGCCAAGTGGTTCATCCGGACCCACAGTCCCTGCACTTGCACGCATGGCTCCTGATTTCTTAGAGTTTAAGGACCTTAACTTCTCTCAGGACTCTCGTGAGATTTTGGCCAAATCTTGTGTGCCCAGAGCACAATCAAAACCTATTGCTTAAAATGTAAGCTATTTTGCTGTTGGTGCGAGGCGAACAATATTCACCCAGTTCAAGCGCCTGCGGAACAAATTCTTCCTTATTTGCTTTCTCTAGCCATGTCTGGGCTTACCTTTTCATCGGTCAAGGTTCATCTTGCTCTTTCCAGATTCAGAAAATGTGCCAAGCTTCCTTCTCTCTGTTCATCTTCACTTGTCAAACAATTTATGAAAGGGCTTTTCCGAGCTTTCCCTCCAGTGCGAGCACCCCCTCCAGAGTGGGAACTGAATGCCATACTGGCACAATTAATGAAGCGACAATTTGAGGCAATCCACAAAGCTGATCTCAAATTCCTCATGTGGAAGGTTGCCATTCTCCTGGCTCTTACTTCTGCAAGAAGGGTTAGTGAAATCCAAGCTTTCACTATCACAGAACCCTTTTTACATTTCACTAAGGATTATGTAACCCTTCGAACAAATCCTAGCTTAATCCATAAAGTACCGTCTCAATTTCACTTAAATGAACCGGTAAGTTTGAGAACTTACTTTGTGGATCCATCCACTCCAGCTGAAAGAGCATTACACTCTCTAGGTGTTAAGCGCTGTTTAAAATTTTACCTACAGAAAACCAAAGACATCAGACGATCCAACCAACTATTCGTGGCCTATGGTCAAGCAACACTTGGGACTGCAGTGACAAAGGCAACAATATCCAGATGGCTGGCTTCTATGATTCATTTCTGCCATGACAAGGCCAGCAATCCTTTACAGAGGAAAGCCGAAGCTCATTCTACGAGGACTGTGGCAGCTTCTACATCATTGTTTGCTGGAGTGACACTGGAAAATATCTGTCGTCCTGCGACATGGAAAAATGTCCACACTTTCACGAAGCATTACTGTCTTCAATCTGCTCAACAAGATGATGCAGCTGTTGGACAGGCGGTCCTATGCTATCTCTTTCATTAAGGTCAGATTTAGGTGGTACTTCTCTTTTTTATATGCTACCATGTTTCATGTAACATACATGTTTATATGTTTAAAGAACTGGATATATAGATATATCTGTATGTTATTATTTATGTATTCATGCTTTATTTCGGTAATGTCTTTTAATATGGATTTTGATTTCTTAAAGGTTTGGTTATTTTAACATTTCTCAAGCCATTGTGAATGCAATTTGGGAGTTTATGAACAGTTGTCTCCCACCATCTGCAAACGACAATACATTTGGCTTACTGCTTGCTTCTCTGATTCAGGCATGTGAATCTATGAGATACCCCAATACTGGATAAGAAAACAAGTTACTTACCTGTAACTACAGTTATCCAGTATTGGTATCTTTCATAGATTCACATGCACCCACCCTCCTCCCCGGCGAGTAAGTTCTTTATGATTGGGGAATCTTACTTCTCACTTGTGCTAAGAAAATCTGAGGAGAACTGACTCTGCTGAGAGTGTTCTAGAGGGTGCTGGTAGCTGATTGGTTGAAGCTAACTTTTGATTCTTTTTTACTATAATGATGTAGATAGGCATCTAAGATTTAGGCCTTAGGCCTTTTTCTTTTAGCCTACAACTGATGGCACTAATTTTCTAATTTACCGTGGGGCTCCCGCCTCAGCGACTGGGAATGATTCAGGCATGTGAATCTATGAAAGATACCAATACTGGATAACTGTAATTACAGGTAAGTAACTTGTTTTCATCCTCCCCACTCTGCGATCTGAGGGCCCTGTGGATCCCCTCTTTGCAATTTACTGCGGTTTTTTCAATCTGTAATTGTTTATACAATATTTTTCCCTTATTGGCACACTGTTTTCTGAGACAATTTCTCTACGTGGCTGTCGCGGAAATGTCACAAAGAAACTGACTCAGTGTGTCAGGGGAGGGCTTACATGGACTCCGATGACGTCGCATAAGGGAGTAGATGTCACTGCAGAGTCATTCAATGCCCTCTACCAACGTGCAGAGGTACTGCTGGAAAGATTTCCCAATCCAGTCTGAGACATTCTAAGATAAGGAAACTGCAGCTAGATCCGGTCGCTACCAGATAAGACTTTACCAAAGGTAAGCAACTTGTCCTTTGATGTAGTTGAAGCCAAGAGTGTTTTCTTTCTAAATTTTTGCAATTCCTAAGCTGCCCGACAGCTCCTATTCATGCCCTCTCTCTAGCTAATACTGAGAACTGCAAGGCTGATGACCAAGTTTAACTTGAAAGAGTTGTCATCCGCCGAAGTGGCCTCCAGTCATCATAACACTCATTGTTTTGTAATAGATCAGCAGGGTGTTCTCATTAGAGCATTCTGCTTGTGAAGATTATCCTATTTAGATTGTCGAGAGGTTGAAGAGTAATCGATCACATTCTTCAGGCAAGAAACATCTTTCTCATGTCACAGGTCATAGTGCTTTTCTTAGCTGACAGTTCTTACTTCTCAAGTTATGAAAAGTACAAAGTGGCAACAGTCCTTGACATTATCCCAAAAGGATTAGCAAAGCTGGTCATTATAGCAGTAACTTCCTCCCCCTGCCTAGTCTTGGTTAGAAAAGCGTGCTCTTATTTTTCTTTGCTGTTGATAAAGTATTACTGTAAATCATTTACTGTTAAGGTCCACTTTATTATGTTTGTGATGTCATTGTTCCTTTTATAACTTTGTTGTTGTCTAGTAGAGCATGCCAGTGATCCGTGAGGACATTTGCTTGTTTTAAAGTGTTGTATTGTCATTAAATTGTGTATATTTAAATTATGTTTGTATCTTTATTTCCCACGTATATCCATGACTGCCTACCATGCTTGCTGGCCCTATTCGTGGTAGTTGTCATTCAAAAACCAAGTAACATGGCACAGAACCCCAGACCGTGAGACTGAAAACTGTTTTGAACTTGTTCTTATTTCCATAGGATGAACATTGGCGGGGAGAAGCACTCCGAGAGAAATTACGTCAGCATGAAGACAGGCTCAAGGTTGTATGCTTATAAATAATGCATAGTACTGAGGCCAGACTTCCTGAAAGTCCAGAGCTTCATCGTGTTGCCTGTTTATTAATTTTAGAAAAGGTTTGTCTCCAGTTAATGAGGCAAGAAATTGTTCAATCTGTGTAACATCTGTACTAATATATGTTACACTCAATTGATCCATAGATAATGGATCATGAGAAACTAGCCTAAGTCAACAGACAGTGGATTCACCAAATTGGTGAGCCTCAACAATTTAGAAAAGAAAAATGCTTTTCTAGAGTCCCCCTCACTCACCCAGGGTTGCCCCTAGGTGACATGCTTCATCATTGGGGCCATCCCAAGCATCTACTGCTTGGGGCGTGCTACGACTTGCGAGATTTACGTAGGAGCACTTTTTTGTGTGAAAAACTATGTGTTGTGCAGTGTTCTGACTAATATATGTTACAACATATGCTTAGGTTCAGCTCCGGAGCCGTATGTCCAAGCAAGCAGATGCACTGAGTAAAGGGAGAATGCAAGCTGAAGGAAACCTACACAGTTTGAGAAAAAAGGTAGATGCACTGGATGAACTTGTGAGCAACACCTCGGCTGCGTTACTGTTCCAATCCCAAAATTCCAGTGGAATGCTCTCTGTGGGGCAGGAAGGCAGTGACACAGAGAGACAGGTGGGTTATCATTGAACTTATTTTTAATCGCACTTCGCACTTTTTGTATTCATAAAGTTGTACCAAATTAGGCTGTTGGTTTTCCACCATATGGTGTTCTGAACTTTTCAATAGTTTACGAATTGGAAATAATTCAGGTGTGCTATCATAGCTAATGGAAAAGCATTCAGAACACCTAGCCCTGTTCTCTCAAGCATCTCCCCAGTTATTGGTCTTTTGAACCTTGATTGGCAGATGATGTGTGTTTCAGCTAAATGGGTTTCTGTTAGGATGTAGTGTCTGGTCCACTTCTACATGCACACTGGGACCTTGAGAGTTACACAGCCATTTGAGCTTGATCCATCTACCTCGGGGAGCAGGTGAAAATCTTTAAAGGCAAATTGGCTCTAGTCCTTCTTTTTCCAGGTATTACTGCAGCCTAATTATGTATATGTTGTTACCTGTCAGTGTACATTTTGGGTCGGTGTGTTTAGAAGGGATCAAAATAGTCAAGGTGGATCATAACTAACGATCTGATATGTCATATTTATTCAGTTATAAAGACACAAATACTCAAAGTCCACTTACAAAGAAGAAAAACGGTATTTTAATAATTTATGGAAATGGAATAGATTAGATTAAAAGCACAGTTTAAAATGGAGACTGTTCTACATAGGAGCTGTAACTACCTGTGCAAGATGTTTTGAAATGGGGGATGGTTAATGATAGTGTGACAAGACCTGAGATTGCAGGTAGGTTTGTAAAAAGCAGAGTGGTCATGTTGGTATTAGAATGAATGGGAACAGAGCCTTATGACATATACATAGTGATTCATTTCCAAATTGCTAACCAGTGTCGGAAATTAAGTAGCGATGTTACTTGTGCAAATTTAGGCAAATTATAAATCAAACATACTGTGGCGTTTTGTATAAGTTCAAGCTCTTATGGATCAATAAAACAGGAAAGCCTATTATAAGGAATTGCAGTGGTCCAGTCTCCTTAATATTAAGAACTGAACAAAATTGTTCTTGATTCAAAAGGTAACAGGGGAGTATGTTCTTTAGTACTTTTAACATAAAATACCAAGTTGATTTGAATTTTGAAATAGGAATGCTGAAAAATAGATGGAACTGAAAAACCACCCCCAGGTTTCGAGCCGATTCAGCTGGAGTGAGAGGTGTGCCAAAGGAAACAGGCCCTCACTCAATAAGAGGACTTGAGATCTGGTTTACCAAAGACCAGCACTTTTGTCTCTACCCTATTTAAGCAAAGAGAGTCGTTTTCATCCGCGTGGCCAGTGCAAACAGACAGGATTGTGGTTGTATCGGTGCCTCAGAAGGGAGCGTTTGACCTAAAAATTATTTGGGTGTCGTCAGCGTAAACGAAGAACGACAGTACAAAAGATGCCACCTGGTTCGCAAAGGGAGCAACATAGATGATGAAAAGAATGGGACTTAGGGCCATCCCTGAAGGACATCGCATGTGACAAGTTTAAAGATGGAACGTGGGACAGTCAATTAAACAGCTTGTGTTTTTCCACTCAGAAAGGAACTACACCAGTGCAACATGGTGGTTCCCCCTTAAGATCCACTTACTGCACTGTTCAAAGCAGTTTGAATGAGTAATTTTAGTGATAGACTGTAGCTCCATGGCCGGTGGATGCTGGATACTTTTATCATATGATTTATGTCTGAAATAAATAAAGAAATCAAAAATCTCTTTCAGACACTTCGCATTTCGAGTTGGGTTTGGGACTTTTTGTAAGCTGGAGGCATGTGAATAGGATATTTTTGCTGTTATATCCCCCAATAGGAGAATTTCAGTGTGGGTGCTACTGAGACTCAGTAAACCTAACCTCGCTCTGTGATGTTAACAGTGCAAGCATTTTTATAAAGATGGCAAGCATTTTTATAAAGATGATATTCTTCCAGGCTTCACTTTTCTTAGCAGAATTAGATCAGCACATTGTTTGTACACATCTGAAATAGTGGGTAGCATTTTTCCATTTACATTGGTGGGGTAGGCAATAATAAACAGAAGCACAGACTCTCTCCTTCTCTGATTCTCTCTGCATGTATATCGCGTTTCCCTGTCTCAGTTCTCTGCTCCTTCTCAATTGCTGTCTCTCTATCACTCTCAAGTATAGTGATGGTAAGGATGAGGCCTGTGGCATGCTGCATGAGACTTTCCTTTGGCTAGACAATATTGGCCCTACAGTATTAAGTTGCCTTTGATAAGTAAGGAGTAATTGGATCCAATCCACGGCAGTGACTTGGTTTGAACTTCATCCAGTTAATTTGTCAAGAAGAATGCCAGGGACTTCCATTTCTTGTGCTGTTCATTCAATGAGAATTGTTTGTTTGGTGGTTGTCAACAAGGGTGAAGGCTCTAAGTGTCTGCTACTGTGGTTTTCGTCCCTCTCATAGGTTTGTATAATGATTGGTAGGAGAGTTTTTCAATGCACTCCTGTAAATGTCTTCTCACTTCTATTTCAACGACATTGTTAGAATGATCTACCATTTCAATAGTAGCTCTGGATTTCTCCAGCATTGGAGTGGCCAAAGCTTCCTTCAAACATTCAGGTACTATCACTCTTCAAAATGGAAAAATTATCCCTGTATGAGGTAAATGTCAGCGAAGACATGCCTGAAAATGTTCCTTGCTAAATGTAATTGCAAAGGTTTCACTCTAAGCTTTGAAACTTCAATTTTGTAAGCTAGCTTCTTTACCACCTCTACTGGCAGTAGAGCGATTGTGTTAGAGGGATTCTACTGGGTTATTTGTTGAGATTTCTTGTATTGTTGGTATTCTGGATTTGTGTGATTTGTGTAGTAAGCCCTTTTAGTCCTCCACACTGTTCTTTTGAAACTGCATCTACAATTTGGTAGAGTCCTCCAGCGTCTGCTACCAAAAAATCTAAAAACCATTGAAACTGATACACTTACCACACTTACAGCATACCACACTGACAACATACCTGCACAAAACCGAATCAGATTCTGGTCTGTGATGGAAGCGTTTGAAAAGTCATTACCCTATACAAGCAGTTCATAACATTTTGAATTCCGGTGATCCCCTATGAATGACTACTGGACACTAGGGACTTCCACCTACGCAGTTTCTATGAATTGAACCTCAAAACAATACACAAAACTACAGAAATAAGTATACAGTAAGCAAATACATAAATTCTAAAATATTTTGATACACAGACAAACGATGTACATAAATCAAAATTTTATTAGGAAGCTGGAGCATTTCAAAATCTGGATTTATTTCTGAAAGAAAGAGCATTGTTATGTTATGTAAATGTAAATGTGCAGATATTTATATAGCGCGAATCACCAACCGGTCTCTAAGCGCTTGCTTAGGGAACCCGTCCTGGTATTCCCCTGTGAGATAACCCAGCAGGGCATCCACATGGTGAAAGCCAGGCATCCTGCCGCGAGGGGCCATTGTGGAGATTAAGCAAGCTATTGCCCAGAGTCGCAGAGTGTGAACCCATGAATCGAGTATGCACTGGAGCGAGAATTATCGAGTCCGTGGACAATTTATGGACTCAAGACCCAGCCGAGCCGGGAATTGAACCCTCGTCCCGGGCTGACCTCTGCTTCCAGGTCTGCCTACTCTAACCAGTGAGCCACACTTCTCCACTGTATGTGTATTTGTAAAGCGCACTAGCAACCACGAGGATCTCCTAGTGCTGAGCAAATGTGTTTGCCTAGCCGTACCTCTGGTAGGTTGGTTAATTGAAAAGTCAGGCTTTCAGCTTCTTGCAGAATTCAAGAAGAGAGGCGGAGGCTCTGGTGTGGAGAGGGAGGTTCCATGCTTTAGGAGCAGTGTAAGAGAACGCTTGTCCTCCTGATCTGAAAGAGACAATTAGTTATAGATTCCTTACCTTAGAATTACCCCCAGGCGTCAGACTGGATCTGGAGAATTTTTTCATCAGCAGTACCCCTGAGCGTCGAAAGGTTGCGTCCGTCGGCTCCACTTTTGTTGTTGGTGTCATGGTTACCGGGATGACGTCGCGGTAGCTACTTAGATGCCACCCCCGCGCGCTGATGTCAGTAATTTCTGTTTCCGCGCCAGCCAGCACAGATCCAGAGAAAGCAGTTCCTCCAGTCACTTTTTGACTGACTTTTTTTGTCAACACTGTTTGTGAGCCTTCTACTCTTGGTGCACATAAGGGATGCCCGGTTTCAAGGCTTTCCTGCCGAAAGCTGATGTCGGTAACTGATCCGCAACGAGTGTGCCTGTGGTGCCTGGAACGCGACCACGATCCCAAGTCGTTTTCTGACTGCCGGACCATGAATGCGAAGTCTTTGCAGGAGCGGTCCGGAAACCTTCTTGAGGCCCGGCAGTCCGCTCCGTGCCGTTTACGGTCCTGGTCGAGGGACCACTCGCGGAGCCACCACCACCACTCGCCCTCGAAGTCTTCGCACTCTTCAGGTAAGTCGAAGCACAAGAAGAAGTCGAAGAAGCCTCGTCGCTCTTCGACTTCTCCCCGTCCGTAGGCTGACACGACGAGGGATGCGGGTGGTGGCCCTCCTGCGGCTCCGTGTACAGAGCCTGAAGGGTCAGCTCAGAGTTTCCCTCCTTTTCCGAGACCCGGAGTGACCCCTGCCCAGCTTCGAAGTTTTTACTAAGCAATGTATGCCATCTTTGGGCAGCCCGCGGACGCGGCTGGGGCCCTGGGTCTTCAACGCTGGCGGCTTCGGCACCGCAGGGTTCCCTTGGATCCAGTCCTCGATCAGTATCGGTGCCGGTCGACCTCATAACACCTCCCCTGGCGCCGATTCCACCGGCACCATGCCCGCAGCCGATGCCAGTTGTTTCTCCAGCCGGCGTCACCCTAGCCGCCCCCCCCCCCCCCACCCCCACCCCAGACGTGGACCCGGAGCCGGACCGACATCGACCGACACCGGATCCAGCACCGACGGGTACTTTTGTACCCCTGTCCTACCCTGGTTTTTTTAGGCCAGATTAGTAACCAGAGCAGGGTGAGGAGGACTGGGAGTGGGTCTGGAGGCCCTTTAACTGACCAGTTGGAGTATGATCCGGACTGGAGAGAGGAGATGGGGTATGCCAGTGGTCTGGATACCTTCCTAAACCTTGGCATGTTGTCTCCTCCTACCGTTGCTACGGAGGAGGAAGCTTCTTACGCAGTGGTGTTGCTTAGGGCGGCCAAGGCTCTCAACCTCGAGCTACCTACGGTGGTGCTCAGGACTAATCTCCTGACAGAGGTGCTTCAACCGGCAGCGAGCTCTTCGGAGCCCCTGCTGCTGTTTAATGAAGCCTTAACTGACATCCTTTTGGGCACCTGGTCCAGACCCAACACAGGGGCTCCTGTGGATAGGATGATTGCCCGACGCAACCACCCGGCTCAGAGCGACCTCACTTTCCTCTCCCAATGTCCCACCCCTGAGAACTTTGTGGTCCAAGCCTCGACGTCCAAAGGCGCATTCCCTAACGCTCCACCTGATAGGGAATCCAAAAAGCTGGACCACTTTGGGAAGAAGATGTGTTCGAGGCATATGAGCTGCAGAATTCATACTGTGCATAGATCGCCATATGATGTTGGGCTCGGATGCTTGCACATTGCTGTTGTCTTGGAAGAAGTCTTTGTAGTCACGAATTAGGTGACTCCTCCCTTGGACAATAGTGCGCATGGGCATCGACTCCATCCTCAGATTGTTTTTTTCTGCCATCGGTTTCGGATGTAACTTAAGCGCTCTGGTTCGGTACCGTGTTTTTCCAAACCATTCGACGCGCAAATCATCAAAACTCGACGGTATTGTTTTCGTTCGCATGCCTTTCGACACGCTAACTCACAAACTCGATTCCGGTAGTCGACGCAGGCCGCTGGGCCTATCGAAGCCATTCGGGCCTACGGCTAATGGAAAGGACTCCATTTAAAAAATGCCCCCAGTGTGGAGCTAAATTCCCACACAGCGACCAACACAAACTCTGCAACCTCTGTCTCTCCCCCGAGCACGAGGAGAACAATTGCCAAGCCTGCGCCTCCTTCCGTTCCAAGAAGACTATCCGTGATCACCGGGCTCGGCGACACGTTAAGGCGCAACAGGCTGCTCCAGTGCCAGAGGACATCTTTGAAGAAGGCCCCAAAGTTCAAGAGGCAGAGGATTTGGAGGATCTCGACATCTTATCCGAAGCAGATGACTCCGATGACCACATCACTACAGGTCAATGAGTGAGTACAACTGCCCCTCTCCCAACTCCACCCCAAAAACAAAAGGCTCAGGTCAAGATTTCGCCTGAAGGCCCTAGTTGAGACCGAAAGAAAACTTCAGAAGCTCCAGGCCCGGCTCCGAAGACAAAGGAGCAGCCTTCCGACAGCTCTGGACCGAGCAAGCAGTATGCCAGTGCCCCAAAGACATTGTCGGCACCGAAAGCGGGAACACATCCTACTCCTGTGGTCCTGAAAAAGGCCTCGGCACCGAGCACCTCGGTACCCAAAGAACAAAAGGCCTAGGATCCAAAGACACCTCGGAAACCTTCGGATCCGAAAAAGATTTCCGACACGACACCAAAGCTGAAGGGCACAAAAACCCCTTCTAAGGCTCAAGATCAGAAATCTAAACCACATTCGGAACCGAAAAAATCGGCGGCGAAAGCTAACATCGAAGAGGAAGAACTTTTTCGGCCTGATCCCATCGATCCGAAACAAAAAACTCTCAATGTGGACCCTAAGACAGGCCATATTGTCAGTATTCCACACAAGAAGAGGAAATTGGACACCCCACACATCCCTGAGTTGCCTGTGAAGAAAAAAGACTGTGCAACTTCACCCTTAAGACCCTCTTCTCCTGTTATTCCTCCTAAGCCTATCTCTCCTCCAAACTCTCCCATACTTCCCCCATATTCACCACCACTACAGGATGATGATGACCTAGGGGACGGGGGAGGAAATAATGACCCTGTCACTGATCCTGATGATGACACTAACATACCACCAGATCCATGGGATGACTACAATGTCCCTGTAGCTCCTCCAGATCTTCCTGATCCAGATGCATACCCCACTAGGCCATCTCCCCCAGATGACAACATTGGGTTTAGTCAGCTTATTGATAGGGCTGCCCAATATCATGACGCCCAAATGCATTCAGACCCCACAGAGCAAGACTTCCTACTGGACACTTTTGCGGAGTCACAAAAGACAGTACAAACCCTGCCCATGCTCAAAGGTGTCATCAAACGTGCTCCAGACGTATTCAAAGACCCAGTCAGGACCAGAAATCTCAATCCTCGGATTGATAAAAAATATAAACCAGCCCCAAATGATCCCACCTACATTTAAGGACAACTTCCCTTAGATTCCCTCATAGTGTCCAATGCTAGGAAGCATGCTAAAACTTAAACCTCCGGTGATGCTCCACCTCCAGACAAAGAATCAAAATTACTAGATGCTTCAGGCAAACGAGTTGCCTACCAGGCAGCTAATCACTGGAGGATAGCTAATACACAGGCATTACTTGCCAGATACGACAGGGCTCACTATGACGAACTTGAGACCCTCATGCAGCACTTGCCTGACCAATACAAGGCCAAAGCCAATGACTTGATTCAGGGAGGCAAGTTAATCACAAACGCATCCATTAAATGTGCCCTTGATGCAGCAGATACTGTATCTAGATCAATCAACACTAGTGTGTTATTACGAAGGCATGTCTGGTTGCGCATTTCTGGGTTCAAATAGGAAGTGCAAACTATTATCCTGAATCAGCCTTTCAATCAAGAACAACTTTTTGGCCCGGCTGTGGACACAGCTTTAGAAAAAATGAACAAAGACACGGAGACTGCAAAATCCATGGGAGCATTACATTCTCCGTCTACACGAGGCTCCTTTTGCCACTCCTTTGATAGAGGTGCATCCAAAACCATCAATACTGACACTGCTTCTTCCTCCTATAAAAACCCCACACAAACATCCCCCAACAGGGGATATTTTAGAGGGGGGTACAGGGGAAATAACAACAAGGGAAGAGCCCGTGGTAACATCACTCGCGCCTCTCCCTCTAACAAACAGTGACTTCCCTCCACACCCTCCAGACCATACCTCTCCGGTCGGATTTCTTTTTTCCTCTTTCCAAAATATTTTACACAACTGTGTGCCAGTTTGTGCCTTTTGCAGGGTCCAGAAGCATAAAAGCCCTTGGGCAGGGGAGGGAGCTATGTTCTTTCTACCGTTGTTGGTATTCCAACATAGCGGTCACACTCTTTTCAACTGGGTATTTGTTTGTATGTTTTTGAACCTCTGCCACCACAAAACAAAGGTGCAAGCAAAGTCAGGCCCACAAACCAGACTCACTTTGGCACCGTCACTGCTCAGAGGCATGCGAGGCGGGAAGTAAGCACCCACTTTTCTGATAAAATCCTAGTAGTATAATAAGCAATAGAAAAGGAAACCACTCTGCCCCTCTGGGACTAGAGGACTCGCTAGAGAGCATGAAGGACATAAACGAGGCATAGGCCGTTGGGCATGTAAGGAAGATATTAAGGAAGCTAAAGGAGCTTCTTAGACTGGCTGAAGGCAGGAGACTGCACTGTGCTTGCGTGGTGTGCTTATTTATGTCTTCAGGTGGTGCGATTGTGCCAGAACATGGCTACCTCTGTCTGAACTAAAAAAAGCTCAGAAGAAGAGCAAAAGGATTTAAAGCGGATGGACTGAATTTAGTAGGCCAGAGACCCTCGGACCACCATTTCCAATATCATTCAGCTTCAGTTTCTTCTTAGCTTATTTCAGGGCAGAGCCCAACAAATGTTATTAGGCTCTGCTTAACTAAAGTAACTAACAGGGAAAACACAATCTGTAAGGTAAATCATCCTCATCAAAGAAAGGAGTGATGACCTGTGTTGCCCTTCACTTTGCCACAGTTGTACCAACAAAATGTAATGACTGGGTGTTTCCGCGTAACGTCCAAAATTTTCTCCTTAGAGGTGTGATCTGGTCAGAGGGGTTTAGAGTTAATCACGTCTTCACTTCAGGGTCATTTAACAGCCAATCTGGTGTTTTCCTTCAGCAGCTCCTCGTAATTCCTTTAACACACACCAGTAGAGTGCACAGATGATTTTAGGGTTGGAATCTCAGCAGAATCTGTTACTGATGAAGTTCCATGTCGTCCAAGGAGCTCTGTGATACATATATACAACAGTGTATTTTCAAGGACAATAGCCTTAAATGCGCAGACTTATCTCCCAGATTCCTGTAGTATTGTTTAGTATTTTGTACACCCATTAATCCATATGCAGACCCCAGTGCTGAAGAGTATCCCTTGTATTGTTTCTGACTTAAGTGATTAAAGTTTTTTATATTAAACAACGGTTATATATTTCATTTTATTACAACTATAATTGTAATAGCGTCATTGGCTTCATCCCAATTATTTTCAGGAAGAAAAATTAAAGTACTCCAGAGGCTGGGCTTACATCCCCCCACCCGCCCAAAAATAGTAACATAATGGGGAGCCGCGGCCAATTGGCAATACATCAAGGGAGCCGTGGGTTAAAAAAGTTTGGGAACCACTGCGCTAGTAGTACACAAGCTCAAACAACAGTCCCTCAAGATGATCCTGGTTGCTCCCACATGGGCACGGCAACCATGGTTCACAACACTCCTCGAACTCTCAGTAGTTCCACACCAAATACTACATCTCTCCCCAAAGCTGCTGACTCAGAACCATGGAGAGATAAGACATCCAGATCCAGCACAACTAAATCTAGCGATCTGGCTCCTGAAGTCCTAGAGTTCAGTTACCCCAACCTCCCACCCGACTGTATGAACATTAATAAAGAAGCCAGACGACTACTACTAGACCTTGCTATGCAGCTAAATGGAAAAGATTCGTCATTTACTGCATTAACAACAAAATTGACCCGCTAGATGCTTCTATTTAGAACATCATTTGCTATTTGCTGCATCTACAAAGATGCAATCTAGCATACTCATCTAAAAGAGTACATCTGGCTGCCCTTGCCGCCTACCTACAAAACAGACAACATTTGTCATTGTTTAGAATACCCGCTATCAAAGCTTTCATGGAAGGCCTTAAAAGAATAATTCCTCCTACGCTTCCACCCTCTCCAGTGTGGAATCTAAATATTGTTCTTACTAGGCTCATGAGTCCCCCGTTTGAACCTCTACACAAATGTGAACTGCAGTTCCTTACATGGAAAGTAGCCATTCTTGTCGCAATCACCTCTCTCAGGAGAGTGAGTGAGATCCAGGCTTTAACCATACAAGAACCATTCTTACAAATACATCGTAACAAGGTGGTTCTTAGGACAAATCCCAAATTCCTTCCCAAAGTAATCTCTGCTTTTCACCTTAATCAGCCGGTAGAGTTGCCAGTGTTTTTCCAAAACCCAGATTCCGCAGCAGAGAGAGCTCTTCACACACTTGATGTCAAAAGAGCTATACTTTATTACACTGACAGGACTAAACCTTTCAGGAAAACAAACCAATTGTTTGTAGCTCTCTCTCCCCTCATAAAGGCAATCCCATCTCCAAGGCCGGAAGTTAAATGCATTCAAATATGCTACCACAAAGCTAAACGCACATTAACAATTCCCCCTAGAGCGCACTCAACACGCAAACTAGGGGCTTCCATGGCGTTCTTAGGGAACATTCCCCTAGAAGACATATGTAAGGCAGCAATGTCAGAAAAGAGAGGGGGAGACCAGGAGCTAGTTAATGGTCCAGTGCCCGTGCTCCAAACTAACCATGAAGTCAACAAAGGGGGGGGCACTGTTCCAGAGTGAGTGATGCCAAGAGTCAAGCACTCACTATAAGGAAAAAGAGAGAGGAAGGAAAGGGTGCTAGGTCTGGGACTCAGTGGAGGGAGGGGGGTGAAGAAAAGACAAATCTTGTCTCTTGTTGCCCTCACACACCCCGAAGGATGTCATGCTTCATCATTGGGCAGTTGCTCCTTGTTGGGCCGGTGGTGCAATGCCCTACTGTTCCCCCGAAGGGTCACTTTAGCGGAGATCTTTTGAGAACTGCCGTTGGGTGCATGTGGGTGTGTGGATGGAGTCCTAAGTGAAGGGTGATACCGTGCGTGCAATGCGGTAAAACTGTCTAAGGGTTACACAAAAGAATTTTAATGGAGGTACCCTTGGCAGAGTAAAAAACCCGTAGATTGAGGGTTACCAACAAAAGCGTAATGTGCCCAGGTAACTATAAGGTCGACATGTTTCACGCCTCTTTGGTCAGAAAGATCCCTGGCTTTTCATCAGGACCAGAAAGAACTGTGAAAGTGATGTTGTGCACGAAGGTGAAGAAGTAGAGGGGTAACATTAGCCCTCTAAACGATCAGTGGGGGCCATTACCTTAAGTACTATAGGTAGTGGCTAAGACTAAGTAGTCAGATATGCCCTCTTGTTCGTGGCCTAAAGGGGAGCTAACAGTGCTCCATAGGCTAGAGGCGTAGGGTACCCGCACCTTACTGGGCTATTTACTGGGGGTGTCGGCTCCAGTAAACCTGCCTCGTCCTGACGCCTGCCTGAAGGCAGCAACATGGTCTACCACACACACCTTATTGTGTAGATGTTCAGGCGAAGCAACAAGCTTCAGTAGGCCAGGCTGTTCTTAAAACACTTTTTCGACCCACTGCAACGGATACAGGTGACCACAGCTAGGGGAGACACTGCTTTACAGTCTATTCACAGTGTGAATTCTGCAGCTCATATGCCTCAAACGGAAAATGCTACTTACCAGTATGCATCTGTTCTTGGCATGCAGAGCTGCAGAATCTAACACGCTCACCCACCTCCCCGGAACCTGTATCTGTTCCAGTGTTATCTTATTTAAATACATTCACATGGACATCTTTCTGTTTCTTACTAACTCCATCATTTCCCATCCTGGCGAAAAACAATCTGAGTATGGAGTCGATGCCCATGCGCACTATTGTCCAAGGGAGGAGTCACCTATCTCGTGACTACAAAGACTTCTTCCAAGACAACAACAAGGTGCAAGCATCCGGGCCCAACACCAGATGGCGATCTATGCACAGTGTGAGATTCTGTAGCTCTACATGCCAAGAACAGATGCATACTGGTAAGTAGCATTTTCCTTTCTTCCTCCCGCTTAGGACTGCAGTCGGTAAACACTGCATTTCTGTTGGGCCATTACACCCACTCTGTGTGGGATACGGTAGCGCAGTTGCTGCCCCAGTGCCTGGAGGAGGCCCGGGCCGTGCTCTCCCATGCAGTTGCCAAGGGGAGAGACGCAGCCAAGTTTACCATATGATATGGACTAGACACCACCGACTTGCTAGACAGGACGATTTCAACGTCGGTAGCCCTTCGACGCTACGCCTGGCTGAGGTCGACTGTTTTTTCTGGGGATGTCCAAGCTACCCTAATAAATATGCCCTTTGATGGCCGTCTCCTGTTTGGTGACAAAGCAGATAACGCGCTAGAGCGCATCAAGGACTATCAGGCTACGACCAAGTCCTTGGGCCTCTCCACCACCCGCCCTGCGCAGTCTGCTTTTTGCCCCTTTCGTGGCTACGGAAGGGGTGCCCTGCCACATTCCACCCAGAGCCACAGGCCGGCGCGGCTGGGGACATGGAATCCACCGCCGAGGGTCTGGGGGCCAGCGAGCGGGCCAGTCCACCACCGCCCCCTCTGCAACAGCCTTCAAACCCTCCTACTCCGACCTTTCAGGGCCACCAATCGCCAGTGGGCGGCAGGATTCACCGTCACCTTCCCCACTGGCGCACCATCATGTCGGACAGGTGGGTTATGCAGATCGTCCGAAGGGGCTACTCCCTCCCCTTTGAGACTACCCCCGTCCCCCGCCCATGCCACCTCAGTACAATCGAATGTCGGAGGATCATCTGGCTCTTCTCCAACAGGAAGTTACGGCTCTCTTGGCCAAGGGAGCCATCGAGCGAGATCCTACCCCAGAAGTAGGTCGTGGTTCCCCACCAACTACTTTGTGCTGAACCGGTTTGCAGTGTGGTCTTCAGTGACTGCACTACAGCGGACCTGAAATCCCTGTGGTACTCTTCTTTCTTCTTCTTTTGCTCTTGCTCATCCTCCTGCTAGACGGTGAGCCATTGAATTTTTAAGGAAGAGGCTGTTCACTTGCTGAATTCTAGTTGAAGGCTTTTATGGGTAGTACGGAGAGCATAGTTATGCTGTGGGCTGGGAGGGTAGAGGTCTCTATCTAGCACTGCGGTGGCACTGAAGGAAGGATATAAGCTCTCTCCCTCATCCCTGAGCAAAGTCCCGTGACGCTAGGGTGAGCATATTTTAAAAACCCAAAACTGAGACATTCCACAAATATAGAAGTAGGACTACAATTTTGCATTGACCATGGGGCACAAAATGACGTAACTGACAGCTCTCACCAACACAACATCGCAATAAGGGTAATTGAATTGAATGTTTACAAACTTTATCATCTGTGTTAATTAAATTGCTTGTACAAGGTCTGTTAACTCATCCTGCACATGAAAGCTTGTCTGCTTTTGGGTTCAGCCAACCCTCTCTGAAAACCGGGACGTGCTAAACTTACTAAAATGTGCCCAGATAGATAGTGAAAACAGGTCAACTTAGGACGTCTGGTCACCCTTCATGGACCACCAACCATTACCGATTTCCCTAGGCATGAATACATAAATCCTTTAGTTACTGCTAATATTTTCATGATGTTTAGGTCAAAGACACAGTGACAAATCTTCATTTTCCTAGGAATGCACAGCAGATATTTCTTTGTGCTCAGGTTCACCATGCAATATGTACATTTATCCCTCATTCTCCAGCGTAATGTTCATTAGGAGATTTGCGCCTTAAGGCAGTTGAAGTTTGGACTAGCTCCTTCTCTACATTGGGCTGATACAGACTCTTGTGTAGGCCCTCAGTACCCAATGTGCTGGGACCTCTTGACACGTCCTCCTATTCTGGTATTCTTCCCCTATTTTCAGTTCGCTCCCACTGTCTTTTCGTATTTTGCCCCACTACATGCCACAAGTGCTTCCCTTCCTATGCTCCAGTTTTCACTTTTCGCTTTATAATAAGAGGAAGAAGGGGCAGCCTTAAATGTGGTTTCATGTGCCTGCTGCCTGTCATCCACAAACTGGCGACTTCTTAGAGGACGGGGATGAAGTCTTAAAGCACATGTATCATGGCATAGCTTCCTAGATAGATTTTACAATTTAAGCAGGGGCTAGGGGGTAGGGAGGGTAGGGCGCTGCCCTTGTGCTGGTGCTTGACTCCACTCAATCACTATCCACTCACTGTTCCTGTGTCTTGTTTCCTCAGTGCCCCGGTAGATTATCCATGCAGTGTTCCTGTGTCTTTTCCTCAGTGCCCCTGCAGATATCTATGCACTGATCCTGTGTCTTGATTCCTCAGTGCCCCTGTAGACATCCATGCACTGTTCTTGTATATCTTGGTTCCTCAGTGTCCATGCACAATACCCATGGCACTGTTCCTGTGTCTTATTTCCTCAGTGCCCCTGCAGACATCCACAGACTGTTATTATATAACTTGTTTCCTCAGTGCCCCTGCAAACTATCCATGCACTGTTCCTGTGTCTTGTTTGGTCAGTGCCCCTGCAAACTATTCATGCACTGTTCTTGTATATCTTGTTTTCTCAGTGTCCCTGCAGACTATCCATGCACTGTTCATGTGTCCCGTTTCCTCAGTGCCCCTGCAGACTATCCATGCACTATTCCCATTTCTTGTTTCTTCAGTGCCCCTGCAGACATCCATACACCGTTTCTGTGTCTTGTTTCCTCAGTGCCCCTGCAGACATCCATGACCTGTTATTGTATATCGTGTTTCCTTGTATATCTTGTTTCCTCGGTGTCCATGCACAATATGCATGCACTGTTCCTGTGTCTTGTTTCCTCAGTGCCCCTGCAGACATCCATAGACTGTTCTTATATATCTTGTTTCCTCAGTGTTCATGCACAATACCCATGCACTGTTCCATGTCTTGTGTTCCTCAGTTCACCTGCAGACATCCATGCACTGTTCCCATGTCTTGTGTTCCTCAGTAGCCCTGCAGACATCCATGCACTGTTCCTATGTCTTGTGTTCCTCAGTGCCCCTGCAGACATCCATGCACTGCTCCTGTGTCTTGTTTCCTCAGTGCCCCTGCAGACATCCATGACCTGTTATTGTATATCGTGTTTCCTTGTATATCTTGTTTCCTCGGTGTCCATGCACAATATGCATGCACTGTTCCTGTGTCTTGTTTCCTCAGTGCCCCTGCAGACATCCATAGACTGTTCTTATATATCTTGTTTCCTCAGTGTTCATGTACAATACCCATGCACTGTTCCATGTCTTGTGTTCCTCAGTTCACCTGCAGACATCCATGCACTGTTCCCATGTCTTGTGTTCCTCAGTAGCCCTGCAGACATCCATGCACTGTTCCTATGTCTTGTGTTCCTCAGTGCCCCTGCAGACATCCATGCACTGCTCCTGTGTCTTGTTTCCTCAGTGCCCCTGCAGACATCCATGACCTGTTATTGTATATCGTGTTTCCTTGTATATCTTGTTTCCTCGGTGTCCATGCACAATATGCATGCACTGTTCCTGTGTCTTGTTTCCTCAGTGCCCCTGCAGACATCCATAGACTGTTCTTATATATCTTGTTTCCTCAGTGTTCATGCACAATACCCATGCACTGTTCCATGTCTTGTGTTCCTCAGTTCACCTGCAGACATCCATGCACTGTTCCCATGTCTTGTGTTCCTCAGTAGCCCTGCAGACATCCATGCACTGTTCCTATGTCTTGTGTTCCTCAGTGCCCCTGCAGACATCCATGCACTGCTCCTGTGTCTTGTTTCCTCAGTGCCCCTTACAGACATTCACAGACTGTTCTTATATATCTTGTTTCCTCAGTGTTCATGCACAATACCCATGCACTGTTACTTGTCTTGTTTCCTCAGTGCTTCTGCAAACACCCTTGCACTGTTCTTGTATATCTTGTTTCCTCAGTGCCCCTGCAAATTATCCATGCACTGTTCCATGTCTTGTGTTCCTCAGTTCACCTGCAGACATCCATGCACTGTTCCTATGTCTTGTGTTCCTCAGTTCACCTGCAGACATCCATGCACTGTTCCCATGTCTTGTGTTCCTCAGTAGCCCTGCAGACATCCATGCACTGTTCCTATGTCTTGTGCTCCTCAGTTCCCCTGCAGACATCCATGCACTGCTCCTGTGTCTTGTTTCCTCAGTGCCCCTTACAGACATTCACAGACTGTTCTTATATATCTTGTTTCCTCAGTGTTCATGCACAATACCCATGCACTGTTCCTTGTCTTGTTTCCTCAGTGCTTCTGCAAACACCCTTGCACTGTTCTTGTATATCTTGTTTCCTCAGTGCCCCTGCAAATTATCCATGCACTGTTCCTGTATCGTGTTTACTCAGTGCCCCTGCAAACTATTCATGTACTGTTCTTGTATACCTTGTTTTCTCAGTGCCCCTGCAGATATCCGTGCACTGTTCCTGTCTTGTTTCCTCAGTACCCCTGCAGACTATCCATGCACATGTGTCTTGTTTCCTCAGTGCCCCTGCAGACTATCCAGCCACTGTTCCTGTGTCTTGTTTCCTCAGTGCGCCTGCAGATATCCATACACTGTTCCTATGTCTTGTGTTCCTAAGTAGCCCTGCAGACATCCATGCACTGTCCCTATGTCTTGTGTTCCTCAGTAGCCCTGCAGACATCCATGCACTGCTCCTATGTCTTGTTTCCTCAGTGCCCCAGCAGACTATCCATGCACTGTCCCTATTTCTTGTTTCCTCAGTGCCCATGCAGACGATCCATCCACTGTTCCTATGTCTTGTTTCCTCAGTGCCCCTGCAGACTATCCATGCAGTGTTCATGTGTCTTGTTTCCTCATTGCCCCTGCAGACATCCATGCACTGTCCCTTTGTCTTGTTTCCTCAGTGCCCCTGCAGACATCCATGCACTGTTCCTATGTCTTGTTTCCTCAGTGCCCCTGCAGACTATCCATGCACTGTTCCTATGTCTTGTTTCCTCATTGCCCCTGCAGACATCCATGCACTGTTCCTGTGTCTTGTTTCCTCAGTGCCCCTGCAGACATCCATGCACTGTTCCTGTATCTTGTTTCCTCAGTGCGCCTGCAGACATCCATGCACTGTTCCTGTGTCTTATGTTCCTCAGTGCCCATGCACATAATCCATGCACTGTTCATGTGTCTTGTTTTCTCACTGCCCTTCCAGACTGCCTATGTATATCTAGTTTTCCCAATGCCCATGCAGACTGCCCCTGCACTGTTCTTGTATATCTTGGTGATACCTCAGTGCCATGCTTAGAGATTCACTAAAGATGTTGTGGGTTTGGAAAACATGTTATCCTTGAAAAGTAGCAGTGCTATCCCACTGGCCACGCAGCAGCAGTCCTTCCAAAACTAAAGCTGCAGCATATGTTTAAATCCGAGAACTGTCTAGCCAAGCCTGCTGCATAAAGCAGGGCTCGTAACAGCTGTGAATTAGGTAGTGTAGTGGTTAAAATGACCTGAATCACACTATATTTGCAGGTACAAATCTCTGTTGAGTGTACCCCACTCTTTGCAGATTCCATTAGATGTAGTTGCCCCAATGTGTAACTGTGAGAGATAAAAGATGTTGAACATCTGGAATGTCTAGAGAAACGTTTGTACATATTACTTTAAATGTAAGCGCTTGCAATGTTGGGTGAAAATAATCTTACATTTGTTAGTGCACAGTTTTAATTTGAATTGGCAAAGTCCTGCCCAAAGACTTGTCACTGTCACCCATGAATTGAAGAACCAATTGTCTTTTTCTTTCAGACTTATCTGCAGAGTGTCTTTGGGTCGCCGGTTCGGGCAGCAGGGGGAATCTCTGCACAGTTTCAGAACGTCCCTCAATTAAAATCATAAGGAATCTTCCATGCAGAGATAAAAGTAAGAAAGTGCTTAATCGCTGAATGTCAGAAATCATGACATTAGATTGTCCTGCACTTTGAAGGTGTATAAATACTAATAATAACTGCCATTCCTGCCAGTGGAATATCAGATGTAACTCTTGCGGTCCTTCAGTGAGGGCAAGGCACTCTGCTCCAGGGAGGCAAACACCGATGCTGTGGCTTGTAGTGGGAAACACTGCGGTAGGCAGGTTATGTTTCAAATGTGGAGCCTGGGACTATATATATTTAAGGTGGGAGTTAAATGGTAAGCGCACAAGCCTTGCCCACCTTTTTGATGAACACCCTGTCTCTAACCAGCATCGTAAGAGGAGGAGAAAAATAGAAAGTGAAATAGACTTCCTCGTGAAAACAGTGCCTGAAGCCCGTCCCCTGACCACGCTCACTGTCTGACCCTGTGTGGTGCCCGTGAAGTACCCTGCCAGGATTGTGGCTGGCATTCCCTGTAAAGTTTCAAAATACGCTCCAAGTCGTATTACAGGGTTCCTAAACTGCACATAGATTGTTACTCTAACCGTTTACACCTGCATGCATTGAGAAGACTGGGTAAGTGCTGATTCATGAATGAACTTGAAAGAGGGGTAGGGGGCTAGGGAAGATGGGCAGGCTTCAGACTCTATTCTACGGGGCATGTATTTCTGTTTCTGCACAGACTATGAAAAATATATGATTGTGTTTCATACGATCTGGATTGAATCCCGTCTCCTAGGAGATTCCATTTAAGACAGTAAACACAAAAATAAATTCCTAACCCATAAGCCCACTCAGAACCAGACGGAGATTGGGAATAAATAACCTCGTAGTGTACAGTTTACAATCACTCAACTTACGTTTGACAAAGAATCATACATAGCTGCCAGGGTTTCCGGTTGCTATGTGTGACATTTTCATAATTTCAGCGCAGTTATGAGTGACACTTTCTCGCGAGCAAAATCAAGCAATGAGGATGAGGGATGAATATCAGAAAGGACACCCATTAGAGCACCGAGACATTCTAAGATCTTAAAACTGCTGCAAACACCAATATTTCAAAAAGACTCTGCTCAGCCACTAGTCGATAAAAATGATCATTAATAGTCGAGTGAGCGACCCCCAGGGTCCTGCACACCACGGCGCCCACTACCTGCGATGTTCCCACTTCACTTCAGTAAAAGTTGCATTGCACCACAGTGGCTCCAAGTCTCTATCCCATACCTGCTAAGTTTTCACGTGGCTTATGACTAACATTTTAATGGTTTCAATTCAGATAAAGCGACATTCAATTGGCGAATATGTGTGACACATAACATTTACACAGCAAACAGCAAGAACGATATTTTGCTCTTTCAAACAGAAGCAAAGGTGCACCACAAAGAGACAAACACACAAGGAAAAATCAGATCCGTGTTCAAAGATGTATTCTTAAAGTTCTTCTTTTATTCACGGATCTGATTTTTCCTTGTGTATTTGTCTCTTTGTGGTGCATCTTTGCTTCTGTTTGAAATTGTGACATTCCTGTTTTGGACTGAATGTGACAGTGGGTGCGCTAACAGTGCGCACACAGATCTCTGGGTATTTCCAGTGTAAATATCTTACATAGATATAGCAGGTCAGGTGCTGTTTCTCATAGGGTTCCACTGTCTAGGTTTGTTTTTTCCATTAATGATACTTTGCTCTTTCTGAAAGTTGAATTGCTTGATTCAAAACTGCAAGAGGTGTTGAAAGCAGTGTCAGACTTTTGTTTTCTTCCGGGAGAGCCACAGACTCTATCTAATATCAGTTGGTCTTTTAAAATGTCCAGGAGCCAGCTAGATTTGTTGAAGCTGGTATCTAGAACAGAAACAGTGTTTTTTATTCCACATGCACCATTTTCCTTGTATATGGTTCACTTGCAGAGTGTAATTGTATTTAAGATACAGTCAAGATCTGGTGACGACACCCTAGGTCATCCTGTTCACAAAGAGTATATAAACCTCGTGGATTTAACACTGTTACATACACAAAGGCTAACTGATTCAAAGTTACATAAATTTCGACTACCCAGAATGTCTGTTCCTGTAACATAACTGGTTCAAAAGTATTTCCTGTCTGTCAGATACCACAAGAATAAATGTGTATGCCATTTCTTTAATCGTAGGAGGCGAGAAGCGGCATTTCATTATAATGTGACGGCTCAGCGGGAGTGCTACGTTTTAGCATTTGGACCAAATGTGCTACCATGTTCACTTTATCAAGAACTTTTCAGTGTTGACCGTCACTCCGACCCATCAGTTTCATCCAGCAGCTCCAACAGGGAGCATAGGATGACGGCAGCCTATTTGTAATATTATAGATGAAAATGTATATATGTTTTTTAACTATGTTACTATTTGTCGAAATGCTTAAAATACTTTGTTTTTTGTGCCATATAACATAATGCTTGGTTTTCATTTACCAAAACAAAATGATGTAAATAATGTTTGCACGAGTGGTCAATGTAAATGGATATTTATAACAGTGTTATCTTTTGATATAAAAGTAAACGTGCTAAAATACCATTTGTTTATAATGTATATAGTTTATACTTTTTTTAAAGCTGATTTCTAACCTGCAACTAAATTATTTGTAATGTAAATAGAAAGCCATTTTGAAAAATGTTTCTGATAATATTATGGTGAAAACTAAGTTATGTGCCATACTAAAATGTACACAGATGCAAATAACAATTTTAAATCTACTGACATACTATGATGCATTTATAAATTTGCCTATTTGTACACAAATAAATACAATTACAACAGAAAAGCATTTTTAATAGATGCATATTAATTGATCAGAAATGCTAAATATCTTTGGGATTGGTAGTAATTATCTTGTTGAACAGATTCCAGTCCTCCCTCTTTTCTTTACCAGAGTGGGAGATACATCAGAGGTACAACTTCATGCTCCAAAGGCTAACCTTGTTCCGTTGTTTTGTTTCTCATGGCCTACCAGACCATGGGCCTGATGTGTGCCATTTTTGCACAGCAAAGTAAGGCGATGCTTTTATGACGCTGCATCGGATCTTCTGATTCAGCACAGTGGAGACATCCTGCCTCGTGTTTATTAATGAGTAACATTTCCTCTGGGAATCCTTGCAAATGGCTGTCAGTGGCAGGGATCGAGGCTTGTGGCCTCCCATCTATGCATACACAAAAAAGTGTGTTTGCAGGCCTGCAAGTAAAAGCAAGCACTGGCAAAGTCAATAGGTCTGATGTTGGCTGCTTACCTTTTGACTTTGTCAATGTTTTCTTTGTTCATTTTTTTTTTGTATGAAGACACGTGACACACGAGAGTCCCGTAGCAGTATTGGGGAGCTGTTTAGCCCTCGCCTTAGTAAAACAAGCTTTATCTAAAAACAATATATGTATTTTAATACAAAAGTATGCCTTGTACTAATAATCCCTGGTACTAAAGTACTTATTGTGCAAGACCATAATGCCGTCAATCACAGTTAGGTACGCCACAGGCTGCAATGGGCTGATCCTGTGTCCCATGCTTTATACTGTAGCAAAATGTGAATGACACTGCAGCAGGCCAACAGCTGAAGAGAGTTGACCAAAAACCCCTGTAGTAAGTAGGTATTGCAACTATATTTTTATTACAAACAACACAGACCTAAAAAGAGACAGAATCCGCAGAGAAATTGCAGAAAACATGTAGCACTGGAGCGCTGCATAGCTTCCTCGATACACACAGCTAACATTTAGAAAGTAGAAGCTGTTCCTTTCAGATAGCTTCCACATTCAGAGTAGATAACTCTGTATCCCATCAATAGTTTGTAAACCCTTCAGTGGTTGCAAACAATTGTGAGTAGCAAGTGAGGGGAATCCTCTTTCCTTGCCCCCTTTCCTAGCAATTTGGAAGGGCTCTCGATATGAATGAAAATGAGTTACTTACCTGTAACTGTAGTTCTCCAGTATTGGTATCTTTAATAGATTCACATGCTTGAATCATTCCCCGTCATTGAAGTGGGAGTCCCACAGCACCATAATAAAGCAATGTGTATTACTAATATAGACAGAATGGCAATGAACCATGGGTTTTATAGCCTATCTATGCCCTTTTTAAAAAAGGACCATATTACAAACTTTAGCCAACCAGGCGACAGCCCCCTCTAGAACACTCCCAGGAGAGGCCGAACCCCTCAGATTTTCTAGCACTAGTGTAATAAATATAAGTACAGAGGGGACCCTCTCAGGGCAGGAGGGTGGGTCTGAGAACTACAGTTACAGGTAAGTAAATAATTTTCTTCTCTCGTATTGGATCTATCATAGATTCACATGCTTGACTCATAATAATATGCAGTAAACCAAGAGACGAATAATCATACGTATAAACATATATTTAGCAGACGGTGGAAAAAAAGGTATAAGAGGCTCACCTCATTGGAACAGATGTACTAACACTGTTTGTCCCACAGCCCCATCAGTCTTATGAGCCTCATCCAGGCAATAATGCTTCATAAATGTCTGCCTGCTGGACTCAGTTGCTGCTCAGCAGATATTCTGGATGGGTACTTCAGCAAAAAGGGTTGTAGATGAGGAAACTGCTGTGGTGGAATGGGCCTTGACTTTGTCCTGCAATGGCTTTCCTGCTTGCGAGAGACAAAATTGCATGGTGGATGCAATCCTTCTGGCGATGGTCAGTTTTGATACTGGGAGACCTTTTCTGATACCCCCATAAACCAGAAACAATTGGTCCGCTCTGTGGATTTGATGGGTCCTCTGCAACTAAAATTTTAGACATCGTTTGATGTAGAGAATTTTCTGCAATCGTTTGAGAATTCTGTAAGAATGTTTGTAGAACCACTGGCTCATTCAGGTGGAAGTCTGACGGCACCTTGGGAATAAACCTAGAATTGGTTTTAAGTATTTTACTATCTGGCTTGAGTTGTAGGAACGGTTCCTTAATGGTAAAGGCGTGAATGTCACGTACTCTTTTGGCAGATGTGAGGGTCACTAGAAGTGCAGTTTTCCAAAGAAGGGACATCAGTTCCGCCTTGTGAATGGGCTCAAATGGTGTTCTCATGAGCTGTCCCTGCGCCACATTCAGATACCATGATGATGGAGGTTTTCTTATTGGAGGGAAAATCCTAAATAGGCCTTGGAGGAATTGTTTAATAATTCGACTAGACCATACAGGAGGTGCATTACTGGATTGTCTAATTGCTGCCAGGTGCACTGCCAGGTGCACTGTGATGAAAGAATGATTCTGATGGATACATCTGCCTGTGGATTCCTCACTTTTTGAATATCCCCTGCGCTAGCATTCCGCTGAAACTTTTTTCCTAGCTCTCCACGCTGACGAGGTCATCACAATGCCACGGCTCCGCTCGCGACTCCGCATTATGTCACTGGAGCCATAAGAGAGCCTCGTCGACGTGATGACGTCAGTTCCCTTTTTTCCACCCCGTCGTCGCGTAACGGTTGTCTGGGACTCTCCATACTGTTTTCGAGTTACTTTGTTATTTCTCCAGGTTTTAACTGTAGCTTTACGATGGAGACTTCGAGAAAGTCGGGATTCAAGCCCTGCAGAGAGTGTGGGGGTCATATGTTCCATCACTGACCCCCATGAGGACTGTTTGTGGTGTTTGTCATCGGACCATGACGTGGAGGGATGTTCATGCTGTCGCAAGATGAACCCGAAGGCCTTGAAAGAGCGTGAGGCTAAGCTCTTCATGGCAAAAGCAAGGAAGGAGAAGAGGGGTCGGAGAAGGTCCAAGTCGAAGTCATCGATCTTGCATGCTTCGAAGTCGAGGAAGCACAAAAAGAAGAGGAGGCATGGCTCTCAGCGTCGTTCGTCGAAGGGAAAGGCTTCGAGGTCACCTTCTCCGGCGCCTCAACGTCGACAAAAGGACTTTGTGTCTCTATCGCCTTCGCCATCTCCTCAGGTGACTCAGGTACATTTTCCTTCTCCTAATGGTACCCCGGGACAGTCGCCTACGCTGAGGGGCTCTCTGGCTTCGGAGGGCTCACCGGCTCAGGACAAACCCTCTCCTGTGCACGAGACTGTGCCTGTGGCTCCGCCTGTGGATCCGGCTGTTCCGAAGTCAGAGGTTCCTCGTGTGGATACTGACTCGGCTCCGTATCCTCCATTTCCTGGACCGGGTTCAGTTCCCACGCATTTTTTAAATGCAATGTCTGGCATGTTTGCCAAGGCGCAGCCTTCCCCTCCGGAGCACCTTTGGGTCCCGTGGGTCCGCTTGGCTTAAATTTTAGCGTCCCTCAACAATATGCCCAGGCACCCTTCGTGCCTTTTATGCCGACGGCGCCGTCATGGCAGTTTCCCGCACTAAGGTTTTCGACGCCGTATACACAGTCCCCGGCGCCATCTGGTGGCCCTTCCTCTTGACTTCGTACGGCTCTGATTCCTGCATCGGACCCTCCATCGACACCGGCTCCGGAGCTATCGGCGCCGTGTGTGGCGCCGCCGACGCCGCAAACAAAGTTGCGTTCGAGGAGAGAGGCACTGAGACTGTTGGAGGAAGAACAGTTTCAAAGAGAAGCGGTTAAAGAAAGCGAAATTGAGGAGTCTGTCGACGATTTCTAGGGGCTTCAGGAGGCTAGTGGCCTGGACATCTCCCCAGAGTGAGAGCTTTCTTCTTCAAGGGCCTCACCATCTCAAGAGGTGGCTCCCTATCATACAGTCATTAGAAAGGCTGCGGAGCTTTTGGAATCGCAATTGTCTACAGCAGAGTGCAAACCAAATTTGCTCACAGAGGTTTTACATTCTCCATCTTCGATAATTGAGCCACTGTTGCCGTTTAATGAGGCTTTAACTAAGCCTATCCTTGAAGTGTGGCGTAAACCTCTCTCTGCTCCTGCTGTTTCGAAATCGGTGGCAAGGAGATACAGGTCTGCTCCAGGAGACCCTGACTTTCTTTCATCTCATCTATCCCCTGAAAGTTTAGTGGTACAGGCGTCCTTTTCTAAACAGTCTACAGGCGCATTTCCTCAAGCTCCTGCCAACAGGGACTCTAAAAAATTGGAGCAATCGGCCAAGAAAGTCTTTTCTTCTTCTAGCATGTCGTTAAAGTCAACTAATGCTACCTGTTTGCTGGGAAGATACATACACGCCCTGATGGATTCTGCTAAACAATTAGCACCCAAGCTGCCTGACAAGGAACGGGGTAATTTTATGGAGGTTCTGACGGATGCACAGGCTGCAGCTCGTCAGGTTATACAGTCTGGTCTTGACACAGCTGATTTGGTGGCCAGGGTGATGAGCTCCTCCATCGGTACCAGGAGGCAGGCTTGGTTCAGATCCTCTGGGTGTTCTCCAGATGTGCAGGCTACCCTTCTCGATCTACTGTTTGATGGATCGGGGAGAAGGCTGATTCTGCGCTTCAGGGCTTCAAGGATAGCAAGGCCACAGCAAAGGCCTTAGGGTTGCAAACTCAGTCAAGGGGGTCTGGTTATAGAAAGTATTGAGGATTTGGAAGGTCTTCCTTTCGTAGCCTACGACAGCCTCAGCAACAACAGCAGCAAAACGTCTCTTTACAAATGCTACAAAGGGAGAAACAGGGGTCGACAACGTGGATCAACCTGTCAACTCTCCTCCTCCTCCTCTACCTCCCCTACTCCCCCTGTTAACACAGGAAAGCAGCCCTAGATCCCCCATCCTGGAACATGTGGGTCCTGTGGGGGGGTCGGCTGTCCCACTTTCTACAGAATTGGAAATCGGTCACTTCAGACCTTTGGGTTTTAAATCTTGTAGAGAATGTGTACGCCCTTCCCTTTCGGGAATTCCCTCCTTACCCTCCTTGCCAAGGTTTCTGTTCGGAAGATCATTTGCTTCTTCTCCAGGAGGAGGTCCTTGCCTTATTGCAAAAAGGTGCGGTAGAGGTGGTCCCGGAGCAGGAAAGGGGTCAGGGTATTTCCTGATTCCCAAAAAGGATGGCAGGTTACGTCCGATCCTGGACCTCAGGGTCTTGAATTTTTACCTCAAACAGGAGAAATTCAAGATGCTGACCCTTGCTCAGGTTCTTCTGCGCTGTAGCAAGAGGACTGGATGGTGTCGATCGATTTGCAGGATGCGTATTTTCACATCCCCATCCTGAAGTCGCACAGGAAGTATCTCCGTTTCACAGTAGGATCGCAGCACTACCAGTTTGCGGTCCTCCCGTTTGGTCTTACTACTGCACCTCGAGTCTTCACAAAGGTGATGGCAGTGGTGGCAGCTCATCTCAGGAGGTCGGGGATTCCAGTTTTCCCTTATCTGGAAGACTGGCTGCTCAAAGCGGAGTCGCCAGAGATGGTGCTTCATCAACCTTCTGGAATTGCGGGCGATACTTTTGGCACCAAAAGCTTTCCTTTCTTCCCTTCGCGGTCAGTCAGTTCAGGTCCTGACGGACAACATTACCGCGATGTGGTACATCAACAAACAGGGAGGTGTAGGGTCGTATCGCCTCTGTCGAGAGGCTCTGCGACTCTGGTCCTGGGCTCAGAACCATCAGATTTGTGTGTTTGCAAATCATCTAGCCGGTGTGCTGAATGTTCATGTGGACAGTCTCAGTCGACATTACTCGGCTGATCACGAGTGGCGGCTTCATTCGGAGGCGGTCCATCACATCTTCGGGGTGTGGGGGTCTCCTCGGTTGGACCTGTTTGCCACTCGCAAGAACGTGCACTGCCTGTTGTTCTGCAGTCTCCAGTTTCCGATCCAGGAGGTGCGGGGGACGCGTTTCAGTTGGATTGAAGTTCACAGCTCCTTTACGCGTTTCCTCCCATGCCCTTGATTCCTCGGGTTCTGAGGAAGATTCGCCAAGACCAGGCCCAAGTTATATTGATCGCTCCGGATTGGCCAAGAAGGGATCTACTTCACCTTTCATCGCACCCTCCGCTCCGTCTCCCTCTCAGGGCAGACCTCCTCTCGCAGTCGCAGGGGCAGGTTCTACACCCCCACCTCCAGAGCCTGCACCTTCATGCCTGGAGATTGAACGGGGAAACCTGAGTTCCTTCTCTCTCCCGCCGGATGTGGTGGATGTTATTTCATCATCCAGGCGACCCTCCACTAAGTCTGTTTACTCCTCCAGATGATCTAGATTTGTCAAGTGGTATGGAGAGAGGTCCATTGATCCTTTTAAGGCCCACTTGTCAGATATTCTTCAGTTTTCGCTTTTCTTGGCCCAGCAGGGTTGTTCTGTGGCCACTGTTAAGGGCTATTTGTCGGCTTTATCAGCGTTTCTTTGTTTGCTGTATCAGGCGTCTTTGTTTAAGTCTCCCATTGTTTTGAGATTTATTAAGGGCCTTACCAATAGGTTTCCGCCTTCCCCCTTTGTTATGCCTCAATGGAATTTAAATCTTTTTTTTACTTTCTTGATGGGCTTCCCGTTTGAACCCTTACATAGTTGTCCTTTGAGACTCCTGCCTTTTAAAACGGTCATTCTTGTGGCTATTACCTCAGCCAGGAGGGTAAGTGAGCTTCAGGCTCTAAGTGCAAAACCCCCGTTTTTGACCATTCAGCAGGAGATCAATAAGATGCCATCCCCTGCCATCAGCCCTGCTCAAGAACCAGTGAAGCGACCGGCCGGTTGTGGATATACGGCTCGGATCGCTGAGACACCAGACGTCCCGCGGCAGCCCCGCGGATGGGCGAAGTCCTTCCTGCCTCCCTCATTGTGGGGATTTGAACAGGTGAGCCCCCACTGAAGGCCATGACACCACTGTTTGCCTCCCTGCATACGGGCATGTGTGGCTAAGGGTAGCCATTGTTTTCCAGCGCCGCTGCACTCCTGCCGAATGGTCGGATCTGCCGTGACTATGGAGGTCAGTGGTGCGGGGACTGCTCGCCCACGATCAGCAGGCACACGCTCGCCTGTCCTTCTCCTCCCCCTGGCCTCAGCCCATTATGACCAAGGGGCGTCGGGAGGGTTGAAGGGTTGAAGACGGCGAATTGAGCTGAAGGGTCGAAGACATCTCTGCTTAATATAGGAACTCATTTTTGCTTGTCTTCCTGGGCTCTGTTTCTCGATCGGGGCCTTCAGAAGTTGAATCCAGCCTCCATTTTGGGGGTCCCTATCAGTTCCTATACAAACCGAATTGGCTTCTACATTGCACACAAAATGGATACCATCTTGGTAGCATAGAAACTCAAATAGGTCTTGGGGCTGGTGACCTGTCAGTAATAGAAAGGAAGGAAGGACTGTAAATCACTGACATTTGACATCCAAATAGACTGAGGACTGGAATCCTAAGGCCCATGGAATCACAAAGTAAAATAGGACTATAAGCCCATTCGATAAGACCTCCCTAGCCTCTCGGAACGGCCACCTTGTAACCGTATGGGGGTTGTTATAGTATCAAAAAGAGGGTTACAGCTTATAATAAGAAAAGGGAAGCAAAAATAAATAATAATAACTCTCCCCTGTCTTAACCCACATGATACATTGGGGTACTGGGCTGTTACCTATGTGGAGTGAAGAATTTGATTGGCAGACATTGTAAATTCTGCCCCCTGGTATTAGACTCTATAATGTAACTACCCGCCCCCAAGAACATAGGGCCAACAGAAATCACACTAGGTTTTTTCTGAGACTATCACTTCTCAGAGAGACAGAAATACCCAGGGCTCAACTCAACACCACAAAACTCGCAGGATCATGCAATCACTAACTCCAAGATGGCACAACTGAAAATCAAGGCCCTAGATAGATGCTTCTCAGACTCCAGACCCTAAATTACCCACCAAATCTCTAAGAATGCATCAAAATAGTTCAAACCAGACTCCTAAAAGCCAACCTGTAAAACTCGAATCTCCGGCTCATACTTTAGCCTAAAGAAAGGAGCAATAAAATCAGATCTGATCTTTTTCACGCGATGCACAGCAAGTTGGAGAAAGGTGATACACGCAGTACAGGTATCAAAATCCATCAAAATACCACATGGTCTCAAACTGTCAGTTTCCCCCTCTTAACTATTTGAAGCAGAAGTGGCAATATCAATCTAAATGAATGGCATCTATCTAGTACAAGCGTCGGACCCTAACCTTGAAATCTTTGATCAATTGTTCCCTAAACTAAGAGCATGCACGAGAGCTAACTCATTCCAGAGCATGTCCCAAGATACGCATACCAATCAACAACCTCACAGAATTGAAAACTCACCAGAACAAGACCCAAACTCTACACTAATGGATTGTTCCACACCCCAAGACTCTACTACTACATTCCAACTAAACCTGCTCCTCAACACGAATGACCAAGACTCTAAACCAGCTGTCGTCAATCGTCTAAACTACCACCTCACGAGGAACTGCAACAATTCTACAACAACAACAAAAACATATAAGAATCACAGTCAAACTCCAGTCGCACACAATCCAGACGCTACCTCTCGGCCACCGCACCCGATAACTACAACGAACAATAGGGAAGGACGGAGAGTCAAAGAGACCCACAAGGATGAATATGACATAAACTAAGGAACATCAACACCAAACTACATCCCTATGGAGCAAAGACATTCATGGACCCCCAAATGGGTTTGACCATTGTGCCACAAGAACCATACTTTGCTGCCTGCAGTAAGTCCATCAGTTGCACACCTCGCCCAGGGTATCAGAAGACTCGAACAAGCAAACTCTCCTTAATTGAAGACACAAGAAAAAAAACTTCATCGACCGCAACCATCCATTGCACGGTTGCTTAAAGTTACATGCAATAAGACGATCACCATATCTGAAAGAAACACGTTAGTTAGATTCCTCACCTTAGAATATCCCCAGGCGTCAGACTGGATCCGGAAGATTTTTCGTCAGCAATACCCCTTGCGCGTCGCTAGGCGTCGTCTGCGGCTCCGCGTCCGTCGTCGGCGTCGTGCGCCGGAATGACGTCGTCGGAGTACTTAGACGCCACCCTCGCGCGCTGACGTCAGTTCTTCTTTTTTCCGCGCCAGTAAGCGCAGATCCGGGAGAGCTACCCCTTTTAGTCTTTTTTGACTAAGTTTTTTGATCCTTTTTAGGTCTCGGCTGATCCAGCGCTTGCGCTGATCTGGCCGAGACATTTTGTATACAGGCTTTTCAAAGTGCTGCCGTGGCCTAAAGCTTCAGTGCACGTGAACGTGCACGCGCGCAGCGCCATGTGGGCTTTTCAAAGTGCTGCCGTGGCCTAAAGCTTCAGTGCACGTGAACGTGCACGCGCGCAGCGCCATGTGTCTTTCCTCCGTAGCACGGGATCGTAATCTCGATCACTTTCACTTGTGTATGTTATAATGCTTTTGTTACGGGGCCGCGTCTGCTTCACTTTCGCGGCGCCGCCCATGCTTGTTGTTGTACTACTTGATATCAGGCTAGTCATGCTGTAAATGAGCAGTGAAAGGTTTTCAATGTCGCCAATAGTTTCCCTATGATGTCGCATCTCCTGTACCCTACTGATCTTAGACACGGGTGCAAAGAGGTGGAACAATGGCGTTTTTGTGTATGTTAATGCTTTTGTTATCGCGGCCGCGTCTGCTTCACTTTCGCGGCGCCGCCCATGCTTGTTGTTGTACTACTTGATATCAGGCTAGTCATGCTGGAAATGAGCAGTGAAAGGTTTTCAATGTCGCCAATATTTTCCCTATTATGTCGCATCTCCTGTACCCTACTGATCTTAGACACGGGTGCAAAGAGGTGGAACAATGGCGTTTCAGCTAGCAACAGTCTACGGAGCTGGTCTGTGCTGCGGCATCACAGCGGCACAGAGCTGGCCTTTGTTAATACTGCCGAGATAGCATCAGAGCCTGCACTGAGAAACAGTAAGCGCAGGAGCCCAAGGATGTTCTCGTGAACTCGTAGCCAGAGCTTCCTAACACCAGGAACACCAAATACTGGGGCCACGTGGTCTTTATTCCGCCATAAGCACTTTATTTCAGCACCCTACTCTTTCTGCCTCTTCACGCCACTTTTGAGGGTTCTTTTTCCTCTTTCGCCCTTGTCGTTGTTTTCCTATTTTTCTGTTCCTCCGTTTTTCGTCTTTCTTAATTGACTGGCTCATTTTCTTTTTTTTGTATAAAAGCCCGTGCCTGCCACGGCGCAAATTATGCTCTGTCCTTGCATCCAAGACCTAGAATGGATCGAGTGGACAGTGTGTTCTTAACGAATGCTTCACTTGCTTTTTATGTTACCTTGAACAAAGGAATAGAAATTGTGCACAATTATAACAAATAATAAATGTATGATTTGACTGTGGGATTCTAAAATGGGGCTTGTCAATAAAAGCGTAGTGCATAGGTATAGGACTCTAAGAAAAAAGATAAGTTGTAGAAAAATTACTGAAATGTTCGTATAGAGCATGGACGTCATTTAAGGGTCACTAGCGTTGACATCTGTGATCTGGCTTGCGCTTGCTACCCCTGACAATGCTCTTGCAACCCATGGCCTCAGAGTTTGAAAAGGCAGCACCAGTCACTGAGGAGTTGGACACTTTGGCAGCAGAAATACATTCAAAAATAAACTTGGGATGAAATCATTTCTTTCCCGTTTATGTAAAAAAATATAATAAAATGTAAAATAAAAAAAGCAGGCCCTCAAGGGTGCTGCTGGCTGGGGACAGGGTACAGTTGAAACCTGTTACTATTCCATCTTGTCAATCAGCAATGTGCCACCTAGCAACATGCACGTCAAGGCTTTGCAGGACCCGTGCTCCCCTAAGCACTGTGAATGTTTGTGCTGCAGGCTAGGGATTTTTATGTTTTTCTACACTGGTCTCTAGTGGAAAAGGTATGGATTAGAAGGACTTGTAGCTTCAGCAGTTTTCCTGGGTTTCCTGTTTTGCTGGACCCTAGAAGTGATTGTGGGCCTGTGAGCTCTCCTTCCAAAAGTTCAAGAATGCAGCATTTTTCAACCTACTAACTGTCCAGCCCTGAAAACACTCAGCATTTTCTTTTTACTTTTTTCATTTGCAATAGTGTTCCTTTATATTGCCTCCTTTGGTACTTTATGGGTGCCATACATTCCCTATGCTTATTTGTGATATTTTCTGTTTGCTTACGTGAGGTTTTAATGCCCTCTATGCAGCCCATTGACATTATGAGGCAATGGAGTCCCAAATTATCTTGTGTGCACTTTCTGTGGTAAAATTAGTATTCCATTTTGACATTTTAATATACGTCAATACTGTCATTAGGACCAGTTTGTCAGAATCATATGATGCACCTTCTGTTCTGTCATTGGGGTCAAATGATGTGACGCCCATGACAGAACACCTACTATTTTTGTCAATCACGTCCAGGGTATAGAGACGTACCTTTTGTGAAATTAAGGCAGGATACCCTCTCAATTGCTAACTAATTCTATTTTGTCTTGAACGCAAATCATGCCCTTATCTGAACAACTTCCAACAATGACCTCAATTGACCAGATACATTTCTTCTAGTTCATGTATGCCTCCAGTGCTCAATCAACATGTATTCCTTTTTTACTCTCAAAGGTTAGTGTGTAGACTTATATAACTCGATTGTGTTACTGCATATAGGCTTTATCTTTAGCACAATTTTAGAACAGCTGTCTGAGATATTTTTATCTCACTAGTGGGCATAACTAAGCTTTGCTATCAGCATATGTCAGAGAAACAAGCAAACGTTAGTTGGTAATACGCATCATACGTGTGCTTCAGGAGAAACCAAGGCATAGGCAGGTTTGACTCAGGATGGTTTTTCCAGCGGTGAATCATCCCACTCACATTGGAGCAGGATTCCGATCTCTGCCTATTTGGATCAAAAAGGTTGCCCATAGCACTATACTTGAGGTAGTACCAAACAATGGAGGGTCTTGCATAGGAGCACCCAATGCATTGGACAGCACTACAAAGAGTGGTCATGACCAATAGTACATATCTGTCCCCCAAGCTGTGATCACTTCCACAAATGCTTTCCATACTATGGGAAAACAGGTAGCATAAGACTTCATTGTTCTTGAAGCAATTCATTTGACACACATGCCAATAGGAGAGGCATTTCTGCTCCTGATTATGAAGTGGTTAGCTAAGCAAGTGATGCATAGGCAAATGCACTACATTAGAAAGTAGGGAAGAGTCAAAATCCCTTAAATTAGTGCTAAAGAGGTAGTGTCCTTTTTCGTTGGCCTGATCTGTTGCCTCGGTTTCTAGAGTAGAATATGGTTAAAAATGGCAACTTTCTAATTGATTAATAGAAGGGCATATCTGCCAAAGTTTGGCCACTCTTTCAGCTCAGTATGGAGCCCTATCTTCCCATAGATTTGCATTGATGTTCTGTGTACCCGAATCGTATGAAAAACAAGCATTGACATAGCCAATAGGTCTCGCCTATGGGACCTTACAAGTGTTTAGTTATCCAGCACAATATTCTTGGTGCAACAACATCAAGTGTTGCAGGGCTAAACACTTATAAGGTCCCAAAGGCGAGACTTATTGGCTATGCCAATGCTTGGTTTGAATTTGTCTCGGTATGAGTTTTTTTCCTTAAAGTGCCTATCTGTGTGTCTTTGCAAGTTTGTGGCTTTGTGCGTCAGTGTGTGTGTGTCTCTTTGGGTGCCTGCTTTTGTGTGAAAGTGCATCTGTGGGTAGATTTTTAAGTGTCTTTCCAAATTAGTCTGTGTGCATGTGTCTGCCTGTGTATGCCTATGTGTGTTTGTAGGCGCACCAAATTGTAAACTTATTTCCTGTTTGTAATCTGTAGACAATATCTCAAATGGCACATGTGGTTACCCTGTTAATTTAGACACATGAGACTCCATGTAATGTTACACATGTTCTGCTGAGTCTATTTGTGGCTGTTTTATTACCAGAATGGTATGCTTTTCTAAATTCTGTACTTTTGAAATACGTAAGTAGTGGAGGTACTGATCCTAACAAAAAGCAGAGAAAACAAGCATTTGCAATGCAATAGGTCTCGAATTTGCGAGAGTTTAAGCTATTTGCATTGTAAATGACAATGCCTTTTATTTATGTTTTAAAAACCAAAACATAAATAAAAGGCATTATCATTTACAATACCAAGAGCTCAAACTCTCGCAAATGCGAGACCTATTGCATTGCAAATGCTTGTTGATCTTGTCTCGACTCCGGTGCCGGTAGGATGCCTGGTTTTAAAGCCTGTGCTGACTGCAACCGCTTGATGTCGGTTACGGACCATCACCGCCGGTGCCTTTACTGTTTGGGCCTCGACCACGACGCGTAGTCGTGTTCGGACTGCAAGGCCCTGACCTCGAAGGCTAGACGGGAGCGGTCCCGTAAGCTTCTCGAGCTTCGCCACTCGGCTACGCGCCCCTCTCGATCCCGGTCCAGGAGGAGGTCCAAGGATCGGTCGCGGAGCCGCAGCCGACGCCATCATCGATCGTCTGGCTCCAAGTCTTCGGGTAAGTCGGAGCACTCCAAGAAGTCCAAGAGGCGACACCGCTCTTCGGACTCCCCTCGCCAGTCGCGCGACTCGGCCGAGGGTCAGGGTGGTTCCACCCCCGCGGCTCCAGCGGAGCCGCAGGCGCCGCGCAAGTCCCCATACCCGCCGGTCCCTGGGATTGACGCGACGCCGGCGGAAGTCAGTGCCTTCCTCTCGGCCATGAGGAAACTGGCTCTGCCGTCGACGCCCGCTGGCACGCCTTCGGGCCCCGCAGACCCGACTGTGCACCCTTGCCTGCCGGCGGCTCCGGCCCCGGCGCCGTTGACGGCTCCGGCCTCGACGCCGCAAGTGCCCGAGGGACCCGTTCCCGAGTCCCCGCCGACGCCGGTCGACCTCGTCACGCCTCCTCCGCCGGCGTCGACACCGGTACCACCTCCGACGCCGGCTCCGCTCGGCGTCGAGCCCCAGTTCAGCCCCGCTCCGGGCCCGACGCCGTTACGGCGTCGATGGACGCCGCGTTCGGCGCCGCTGGAGACACATTATGTCTATCGTCCGGCTCCGATCCTTCCTCCTGCATACCATTAATCGGATGACGGGGGCGAATGGGAGGGATCCGAGGATCCTATGGCCGTTCAGGCTCAGCTGTCACAGGACTGGGCAGATGAACTGGGGGAGGCCAGTGGTCTGGATACCTCTCCAGACACTGGATTCATCTCTCCTCCGACTGTGGCTTCGGAGGAGGGTGCTGCTTTCTCTGTGGTGCTGCGCAAGGCGGCCGCAGCCCTTGGGCTCGAGCTACCTGCTGTGGCTGTGAGGACTAACGTCCTCACTGAGGTGCTTCAGTCTGCAGCAAGCTCCACTGAGCCTCTGCTGCAATTCAATGAGGCCCTCATTGACGTTCTGCAGGGCACCTGGTCCAAGCCCTCCACAGTCACTCCTGTGGACAGGAACGTCGCCAGGCGCCACCGCCCTGCTCCGGGCGACCCCAGTTTTCTGTCCCAACACCCTACCCCCGAGAGCCTGGTTATCCAGGCTTCTACCTCCCAATCCTCCTTCCCGACCGCTCCGCCGGACCGGGATTCCAAGAGACTGGAACAGTTTGGCAAAAAGCTGTTCTCCTCCCTTAGTTTGGGCCTGCGGTCCTTGAACACCGCCTGTCTCTTGGACCGTTATTCCCACTCTCTGTGGGATACGGTGGAGGACGTGCTGCCCCTGTGTCCGGCGAAGGTCCAGACACGACTTACCCAGGCTCTGGCCGATGGGAGGGATGCAGCACGACATGCTATCCGATGTGGGCTTGACACTACGGACTCGCTGGGTAGGGCGATTTCTACCACGGTGGCGCTTAGACGTCACGCCTGGCTGCGGTCCACATCCTTTTCGGGTGATGTCCAGAGCACTCTCATGGACATGCCCTTTGATGGCACTCGCCTTTTTGGTGAGAAAGCGGACAGTGCGCTGAATCGCTTTAAGGACTCCCGGTCTACGGCCAAGTCCTTGGGCCTCTCGGCCCGTGGTCGCAAACTTCCGCCTTTCGCCCCTTTCGTGGCCAAGGAAGGGGTGCCTCCTCACGTACGCCTAGCCAATAGCCACAGAACCAACCTGCGCGCGGTCGCGGACGTGGTTTCCGCCGAGGCGGTTCTGGAGGACGACGCGGTCAGCCCACATCCACCCCGGCAGCATCCGCCTCAAAGCCTTCCTAGTCCGAGCTTTCAGGCCCATTCCACGCCAGTGGGCGGCAGAGTTCGCCATCACCTGCTCCACTGGCGGTCCATCACATCGGACAGGTGGGTGCTGCAAATCGTCCGAAGGGGCTACTCCCTCCCCTTCGAGACGACCCCTCCAGCCATGCCACCGCAGCACCACCGTATCTCGGGGGATCATTTGAATCTTCTCCGCGAGGAAGTTTCGGCCCTCTTGGCCAAGGGGGCCGTCGAGCGCGTTCCGAGCCCAGAAGTAGGTCGTGGTTGTTATTCCCACTACTTTCTGGTTCCCAAGAAGGGCAAAGGGGGCCTACGCCCTATCTTGGACCTCCGGAAGGAGAGGTTCAAGATGTTAACTTTGGCTCAGGTTCTAGCTGCCCTAGACCCTGGAGACTGGATGGTAGCGTTGGACTTGCAGGACGCATATTTCCACATCCCCGTTCTGCCGGCCCACCGGCGTTACCTGCGGTTCACGGTGGGTCAAGAGCACTTTCAGTTTACCGTGCTCCCCTTCGGCCTTACCAGTGCCCCTCGGGTGTTCACGAAAGTGATGACGGTGGTCGCAGCTCATCTGCGCAGATCAGGGGTTCCAGTCTTCCTCTATCTCGACGACTGGTTGTTGAAGGCGGGCTCGCCCTAGGCAGTCGTCTCCCACCTCCAGACTACGGCGGATCTCCTGCATTTGCTGGGGTTTTCCATCAACGTGCCGAAGTCACACCTGAGTCCCTCTCAGAAGCTCCTCTTCATCGGAGCGGTTCTCTATTCGGCGCAGTTCCGGGTCTATCCGCCGGAACAACGGGTCCGGGATATTCAGGCCCTGATTCCCATCTTTCGGCCTCTATCCTGGGTTTCGGTCAGGCTAGTGTTGCGGCTTCTGGGGCTGATGGCCTCCTGCATCCTACTAGTGCATCACGCCAGGCGGCGCATGCGGGCTCTGCAGTGGGACCTGAAGTTTCAGTGGGCCCAGCATCATGGCAACCTGTCCGACCATGTCTTGATCTCGGAGGGCACTGCACAGCAGTTGCAGTGGTGGCTCACGGACCGCGATTGGGTCACGGGCAAGAGCCTCTCCCTTCCCCAACCGGAGCATGTCGTAGTGACGGATGCGTCCCTCCTGGGATGGGGTGGCCATATGGGAGAGGCGGAGATCAGAGGCCTCTGGTCTCCGGCGGAGTCTCGTCTCCACATCAACCTGTTGGAGTTGAGAGCGATCTGACTTGCACTGAAAGCCTTCCTTCCCTCTGTCAGGGGAAGTGTCGTGCAGGTGTTCACGGACAACACCACCGCCATGTGGTATTGCAACAAACAGGGCGGGGTGGGGTCGTGGACCCTTTGTCAGGAGGTTCTGCGCCTCTGGACATGGCTGGAACACCAGGGCGTCACCCTAGTGGTTCAACATCTGGCGGGCTCTCTGAACGCCAGAGCAGACGAACTCAGCCGCCGGTGCATGATGGATCACGAATGGCGTCTGAACTCCGAAGTGGCGCAAGGTCTCTTTCAGCAGTGGGGAGAGCCTTGGTTAGATCTATTCGCCACCGAAGAGAACACGCAATGTCAGCAGTTCTGTGCGTTGGAATTTCCAAGGCGGCACTCGCTCGGCGACGCTTTTCGTCACGAGTGGAGTTGCGGTCTGTTGTACGCCTTTCCGCCTATACCACTTCTGCCCAGAGTGCTGAAGAAGATCAGGCACGACCAGGCCCAAGTCATCTTGGTGGCTCCGGATTGGGCACGAAGGTACTGGTATCCCGAGCTACTCAGTATGTTGACCGATCCTCCGATACGTCTGCCCCTTCGGGAGGATCTTCTGTCGCAGCAGCAGGGGACGGTCCTCCACCCGAACCTGTCCAGCCTCCACCTCCATGCGTGGAGATTGAGTGGCGGCAGTTGATGCCATTTGACTTGCCTCCTGAAGTCTGTGATATCATTCTGGCAGCCAGGCGTCCCTCCACAAAGACGGTATACGCCTGCCGGTGGAACAAATTTGTGGCATGGTGCACAGCAAAGGCTGTGGATCCCCTTTCCGCCCCTCTTTCTGAGGTTCTCCTCTTTCTTCTTTCTGTGGCCCAGCAGGGCTCTGCCTTGGGCACCTTGAAAGGTTATCTTGCTGCCATCTCTGCCTTCTTACGGCTTCCA